>NC_065543.1:53047776-54445276 GCF_932294415.1 Quercus robur | reverse complement strand
CAGTGTATATATATACACCTGTAAACGTAATCGGATAATAAGTGGTAAATTATATCCAATTTGACCTAGCAAATGAAAAAGAATAAATGAAATTGCACATAAACAAACCAACCAGGCAGCTGCGCATATATATATATATTGTGATATTCATGTGTCTCTTCCACAAATTACATCATGTAAAGTAAATAAACTCATAATGGGATTATATTATATTTATTTTAAAGGGTTTTACTAACGTATGCCCACATTAGTAAACCATTTTAAGAAACTTTTTATGGAAAAATGAAAAAATTATTAACTTTTTTGACAGTTGTTTCAATTCCTCATAAAATATTTCTAAAAATAAATGATTAATGTATGTCGGTTATACATTAAATGGACCTATTTTGAATAATAGCAATCAAATCTCTATAAGTCTAATAGCATCAATCAATTAATGTCAATCAACATCAATTACAATCAATTAGGTTCAACAAGATAATTACAATCAATAGATCAAATTTGGTGTCTGATCTATGTATGTTTTCTACGGTTGGAATTTAGATGATTTTACTTGATAGAGTAAAGGACAGAGAAAGTTGGAAAATGAGAGATGCTAGAAAATACAAAGAAGCAACCATGTTGGATACTCATTGACAAGACCATTGATCAGGAGGTTTTATTTTGCTACTTTCTACTTTTCAGTTTACATCCTCGAGCTCTACCAAAACTTAGACGATCGATTTCTTAACTAAGGCATATATGAAGCCATGGCTTGGTTTTGATGGGAGTTAGTGTATAGTGTGCAGAACATGTTGGATTGTGTTAGGTTCTAAGTACTTAGAAGCTGATGTATTAGAACTCTAATTTGTATTGTTGGCAAACCATGATCAAAATAGGTTTTTAGTCTTGTTTTAGACTTGCTCAAAGTATGTGTTTTATGTAAAGTTGGAATCAAGCTGCTGCAGAATTCATTGTGCAATTCGGTTTGGCTCGATCGATCGAGAATTAGACTCGACCGATAGAAAGTCGGGCAGAATGTTTTTTTCTGCAGAATTTCCAACTCAGCCCTAAGTCCATATGACGTGTAGGGTTTTATGTTTTGCCCTAGGTATAAAAGGGAAACTCTAGCCATGTTTTTGAGATTGCTTTATTTATTGTGTGTATGAATCTCTTGTGAGATCTGAGAGATGGTTGCCTTCACACATGCTTAGGATTATCAAGAAGAAGATTTCATTAAGAGCTTGATGATCATTCAGTTACTGCACTAAAGAGCTTAAAGATACAGAAGTGGGAGTGCTTGTACTTGCTAGAGAATCAAAGAAAGAAGGAGTCCGTAGTTTCAGAGCTTGCACGTGGTTGTGTCAGTAAGTTTTTTACATGAGGTAGCAATAGGATGTTAGTGGTTTAAGTCGCTATTGTAAAACTTCGATTCTTTCATAATGGATTCAGTTTACCTTGAGGATGGCTAGGTTAAATCCTCCCTAGGTTTTTACCGGTGTGGTTTCCTAGGTCATCATATCTTTGTGTTCTTTATTTTCCGCACTTTATATTGATATGATATATGATTGTGTTAACCTAGATCTGAAATTTGGACTAAGTAATCATTTGGCTAATTAACTAGGTTAATCCAATTGTGTTTTTAAAGGGTCTAAAAACGTACAAGTGGTATCAGAGCAGGTAGCTTTCTTGTTGTAGATCTTTTGATCTTTGAGCTGATTCTTGACCCCTGTTGTCATGGAACATGGAAACTCTCTAGTTATTCCTCCTCACTTTGATGGGAATAATTATGCTTATTGGAAAGTAAGGATGAAAGCATTCCTGAAATCAATTGATGAGAGAGTCTGGAACTCCGTTGAATACAGATGGGAAAAGCCCACTACTCCTGTTAGTGAGTGGCAAACTTCTCAAAAAGAAGCAGCTTCGTTCAATAGCAAAGCTATGAATGCTATCTTTAATGCTGTTTCTATGGAGGAATTTAAGAGAATCTCTAATGTTGAGGTTGCTCATATTGCTTAGAATATCCTCTAGACTGTGTATGAAGGCACAAAGGCTGTTAAAATTAATAAGTTGCAACAATTAACATCTAGATTTGAGAGCATTAGGATGTCTGATGATGAATCCTTTTATGAATTTTATGCTAAACTTAATGACATCGTTAATTCTGCATACAACTTGGGTGAAATCTATGATCAACCTAAAATTGTTAGGAAGATTCTTAGATCTTTAACTAAAAATTTTAGACCTAAAGTGACTGCCATCACTGAGAGCAAGGATGTGGACTCCATCATTGTTGATGAACTTATAGGATCTCTTCAGTCCTATGAGTTGGACCTACCCAAAACTAGCAAATCCAAATCAATGGCTCTTAAGTCAGTTGATGATGTTGATGTTGGTGGATTTGATGATGAGCTCTCTACTACAGAGATTGCTTACCTTGCCAAGAACTTTAGGAATTTCCTTAGAAACAACAACAGAAGGGCAAGAGGTAAGAACACTGCTGAATCTAGAAACTTTAGGAAGAATGATCCCACTAAGGTTAACAACACTGAAAAGCCTAAAGAAAAAGTAGGTCAATCTTCTAATAATTCTATGGATCCTCAATGTTTTGGATGTCAAGGGTATGGTCACATGAAATTTGAATGTCCTACATTCTTGAGGTCTAAGGGTAAGGCTATGGTTGTAACCCTTAGTGATGATGAAGTTTTTGACAATGAGTCTGGTAGTGATGAGGATGGAAACTTCATTGCTTTCACTACTACTATTGTAGTTGATAAAAGTGTTGTTGTTGAGGAGAACCCTTCTAATGGGGAACTCTCTAAGGATGCAGTTCTTTAAGAAGCCTACAATAAACTTTACAAAGTTGCTACAAAGAATGCTATGAGTGTTGAATTAGGCTTAAAGAAAATTGCATCTCTTGAGCTTGATAAGAAAAATTTTCTTGTGAATTTGTTTGATGTTATTGAACTTTTGAATAATGTGAAGACTAAGAACATACTCTTGCTTTAAAAAGTTAAGAATCTAGAACATAAATTATTTGTTGCTAGAGAACAAACTGATAGGTCTGCAAGCTCCAAATTTGATCACATTCTGAGTGTTCAAAAGTCTCCCTTTGACAAAACTAGCTTAGGTTTTGTAGAAAGCATCTTTGTGCCTAAACCCCATTCCACAAACTTCTTCTTCTTCTTCTGAACCCCCTGTGAGTGAGGTTGTCAAACCCTCTATAAGTGAGGCTAAATTTGTAGAAGTTACACCTTCAAGGAAGATTAAGGTTGATCTTCATGAGTCTAAACCTAAGGCTCCTAACCCTCCTAAGGGCAAGACACACGATAAGCCTGCATGGGTTTGTCATTTTTGTGGAAAGTCTGGGCACATTTGTCTAAACTGTTACAAGCTGCAAGTTGCTAAACGAGCAAACAAACCAAAAGTACATGTGCCTTAAGCACAAGATCCTATGGTACTTATTAGTGAATTGGTAAAGGCTCTAAACTTTTATTCCAATCCTGGAGTTGATAATCATTCTCATGTGAATAAGAACTCTAATGCTCAAGGTGCATCTAAAAAGTTTTGAATGCAAAAGGCTCAATCAAATTGAGTCTTTCTGACATGGTTCTTATGACCATTGTTCTTTGGTTTTTTGTTTTCTTTGTTTCTAGGATTTGCATTACATTGCATTACATTCTAGGTTGTTTTTTATTCTTTTCAAATAAAAAAATTAAAAAAAAAGGAAGCAAATTGTGTTTTGCATTTATTTTTCTTGGCATTGAAAACAAGGTTGGTCAATTTATTTTCACATAACATGTCTTTGTACCTTATTTAGCTTGGATGAGCTTATTTATTGCATTTTACTAGTTGAAGCATTGTAGTGCATGTTGTGTTGGAAATATGTTTATAGTTTTTGATCACTTTGTCTTGATCTTGAAGTTACATGTCTTTGACTGTCGGACTTGAACCTTTGGAGAAAGGCATAAATAACCATCTCATCACTGTTCACTAGCCAATCATGAACACCTTAGTGCATATCGTAAGATTTTGTGCTCGAGAAAGTGTAGCACATGCACAAAAAGAATATAAGGTGTTGCCTTAGTTAAATTGCTTAAAATTGGTGTGTACATTATTGGATTTAAAGTTAAATCAATCAAATAAAATTGGTGTGTATATTATCCCGACTATTTTAATAAGTTTCTGCTAAATTAAAATTTGTGTGTATAATATGAGGCAAATCAAGAAACTTACATGATTGCAAACTTATGATCTAGGAGATGTGGGAGTTATATAATGTAACTCTTTAAGTAATAGTCTCTTTCAAACTCTATGTGATGAATTTTGTAGACTTTGTGTTTGATTTCTATTCCCATATCACCTCACATGTATCTCAAGCTTTTGCTAGTTGCACACACTATACAAGTTACTCTTTGCTAAACTTTGTACATGTTATTGTGTGTGTTTTTGTTTGACCAACCAAGTTTGAAAATTCCTTGAGTTTTATGCAAAACATATTTAATGTTTGAGTTTTTAAGAGAATGTATTGAAAATCTTAATTTTGGGAAAACTGGGTTCAAAACATGTGTTTTTGAAAAGCATTTCATCTCATACTCATGCATGTGTTTCATAAAATTTAATACTTTGAGGAGTTTTTGCATTATTTTGCTTTGTTTTTCAAAAAAACTGATTTTTCCAGAATTTCGACCGATCGAAATTGTTTTTGGACCAATCAAAATTGCGATTAAAAATGTTTGTGAGTCTGTCTATTTCGATCGATACTCGATTGGTGTTGGATTAATCGAAGTATTTTCAACTGATCGAATCTATTTTTCGATCGATTGAAAATCGTGTAGAGAATTTTTTAAAAACTTATTCTCACATGTTCAAACTCACTTTTTCAAAAGTTTTTCAACTTTTTCTCTCTCTATACGACTCGATCAAGGCTCCAATCCGATTTTTTTTCGTTTTCCACCATTCTTTTTGTAAGGTTTTTCTCTCCCAAGGCCGGTAAGACCTTTTTACCCTTTCTTTTGCATTTATTTTCACTTTTCATGCATCAAATCATGCATTATTTAGGAAATTTCGAACCTATGCAATTTTTGGGGTTTTTGATGAATTAAGCCTTTTCTTTCACAATTGATCAATGGGTTTTTGTTGGGGGGATGTTATAAACATGATCTATGGTGTTTAATTTGATTAATTTGATGTGTTGTGAGAAATTGAAAATTCTAGGGCTTGAAACTACCCGATTTGGGGATTTTGTTCAAATTGAGTTTAATTGATGAAATTGGCTTGTTGGATTGATTAATTTGATCATTATAAACTGTTTCCTAACTTGTGTGATGATCAATTGGTCAATTTAGTACAAATTGAACAAGTGATTTTTCAAAATTTTGGGGTTTTTGTTATAAACTCTATGCTCAAGCCAATTTTGTGATTCTAAACTTAAATTGAACTTGTTATCACTGCATTAGAGCATGCATTATGACATTTATCTGTTCATGCATTATATAGATTGTTATTTCTATATTTTTTTGTGCTAACTTGCAGTCTACCCTTGGTGTTTTTTTTGTTGTTGTTTTTGTTCTTTCTCTTGTGTCTTTGTCCTTACCGTAGCACCATGCCTAGGAAGACTAGAGCCTATAGGACATCTTCCTCTTCTTCTGCTCCTTCCTCTGTGGGCACTTTGTTTCGGAGTGAGAAAAGCCAAGAGCTTTATGAGACACTAAACCTTAAGAGAAAGATTTGGGCTGAGTGTAAGGTTTTGTTAGATGAGTTAGATCCTGCCATTAGGGCAAACTTTGAGCGTTGGGGCTGGTTGCCACTTTTGGATATAGATTATCCTCCTCCAACTACCTTGATTAGGGAGTTCTACTCGAACCTCTCTATCCACGTCTATAATTCCAACATTTTAGTAAAAAGTTGGATACGAGGTGTAGAGTTCACCATTACTCCACGTGTGGTGGCTGATGCGCTTGGGGTACCTGTGGTCCAGCATCCTGTTTACCCTTATGATGAGTTTCCTCCCCTAAACAACATCATGCCATACATCACTGGTACTTCTATCCGGTGGGGGGTTCTGATCCTCGGATCACTTTTGCTGAGCTCACTGAGACAACCTATCTTTTCTTTAGGATAGCATGTCATTCCTTGTGGCCTATCTCTCATTTGCACACCATTCCTTTGGAGTGATGTGCATTTTTGTATGCTCTTGTTACGGATGCTCCTATTAGTTTTCCTCATCTGTTTCTTCGTTCTTTGAATGAAGTTCATAGGAGTTCCTCTATCACTCATGCTCTTTTTCATCATGTTTTCATTCATAGGATTTTGTTGTTTTTAAGTTTAGATGACTTCCCCGCTTTTGAGCCCGTACACATTATTGCTCCCATAGGTGCCACTTTTCTTAGGTAGAGGGTTACTCAGATGAGAGAGAGCTCTAAACGCCCTCGAGTTAAGCCTTCTAATACTGCACCCCCTCCTTCTTCTACAGGTACTACTTTGGGTGAGGCGTTTGCTAATCCTGTTGGTGCTGTTGCTGTTCCTCCACTATTTACTTCGGATGATTTTGACATTCGTCATACATTGGAGACTGTCATGACCGTTTAGGCGGCTCATGGTCAAATTTTGGTGGACATGCTTGATGAGCTTTGTGCTTTGCGAGCAGATTTGGCGCATCTTAGACGTTCACCTTCACCACCTCCTTTTGATGATGGATTCTGATTGCCCTTTGGCATTTCGTCACAAAAAGGGGGAGTACATTTGGACACTTGTAGAGGATTTTTGTAGTTAGGGGAAGAGTTTTTGTTTGTTGGAGCTTGTGGAGTTTAGATTGTATCTAAGTGCTTCACTGTGTATGTATCCTTTTTGACTCTTGATGTATTGTTTTTGGGCTATTCATGTTAGGGGGAGATACATTGTTATCTATGGTTCTTGTTTCACTACTCATTGATTTATATTTATGAGTTATTCATGATATATGTCTTTGTTTTGTGTTTTGTGAAGTCAAGAATTTATTTTTGTTCTACTTGTATTTTCCACACATGCGTTTATGTGTTTGTTGAAGTATTTTAGGAAATATACAAGTTGATTCAGTCGTGTTGCTACCTACACTTGCAACCGATGGATGGTAGTTAGGTTGGATTATTTTGTAATGGGCATTATTTTTGTAAAGGGCTTTTACTTGTAACTTTGAGCATTGTGTTTGTGTTTTGTCACGTATTGTCAAAGGGGGAGTTTGTTAGGTTCTAAGTACTTAAGAACTAATGTATTAGAACTCTAATTTGTATTGTTGGCAAACCATGATCAAAACAGGTTTTTAGTCTTGTTTTATACTTGCTCAAAGTGTGTGTTTTATGTAAAGTTGAAATCGAGTTGCTGCAGAATTCATTGTGCAATTTGGTCAGGTTTTTAGTCTTGTTCGTGATCTCGGAGCTTGCACATGGTCGTGTCAGTAAGTTTTCTACATGAGGTAGCAATAGAATGTTAGTGGTCTAAGTCGCTATTGTAAAACTTCAATTCTTTCATAGTGGATTCAGTTTACCTTGAAGATAGTTAGGTTAAATCCTCCCCAGGTTTTTACCAGTATGGATTCCTGGGTCATCATATCTTTGTGTTCTTTATTTTCTACACTTTACATTGATATGATATATGATTTTGTTAACCTAGATTTGAAATTTGGACTAAGTAATCACTTGGTTAATTAACTAGGTTAATCCAATTGTGTTTTTAAGGGGTCTAAAAACGTACAGATTGTGTGGCCAAATAGTCCCCAATGTGTGCAACAGTTAAAGATTATATGAAGAAAAAAAAATTGCATAATATTGTATATTATAAATAAGATAATTATGAATAATGAGGATGGCATGTTTGGCCTTCAATGATTGTGTGGGGTTTGACTTGGTCAAACAGACAGTTGAAATATCTCAACGACATATTGTTGTGAGTGAGGGCAATAAAAGGAGATCTTACTTTACTCCGTCCTTGGCAAGGACTCCTTGTGAACGACTGAAAGACATGTAGGGAGGGAAGGGAGAGCTTACTTTCTGAAAATAAAGAGGGAGATCTTTACTTTCAAAATTCAATAGCACCGTTTACAACTTAATTCATATATATTAGACACAAATGAAAATCATTAATATGATATTTTCACTTGTCAGTATCAATATTTCATAAACTTCACTATCTTCAATTGAACAACTCACTACGCAGATTATTCTTACAATAATTTAATTTAATAAATATATTTATGAAATATGGAAAATTATGAAGAGACTACCAGAGATTATTTGTTGTCATTTAAGCCATATTTATTTTCAATTGTACTTTGTTTATGATCTTTCAAATTGTATTGTCTAAATATGTTTCAGTAATTGCTTTGATGAGATTCAGGTGACCGACCAAATGTAATTCTGTTCCTCAACCACCGCCACCAGCTCCTGGGGAGATCCACAGTCAAATACCGTAATAGTCCTTCCTATATTTCATGTATTAGACATCTCTTATACTATATAGGGGGAGTTTATATAAAAAAATTGTAGTGGAATGTATATATTTTCTGTGGAGTGTCTAGGTTTTATAAGAAAAAAAAATAAAATGAATAGAAACAAATATAAAAATTTGATGTAGAACAAGTGTCTCTAGACTTAATTTCTTAAGAATTTGGATATTCAGAAGTCAAGGCATATGGTTGTGTAATTAAGTGATCTTTGTTATTTCGGGACTTATTTATTTATATTTTTTTTATCTTAGCTATTTTATTTGGATAATTTAATCCTTTGGCGATTGTGAATGAAATTTAAGCGTATTTTTGTAAATTTCATTTTTAGAGAATTATCCGAAACCCTAAACGGCTTCTATATAAATATGTATTTTTCTAAACTGAATTCTCTGAAAATTTCTTTAACTTTTGGTGGATTCAAGGTTTTTTTTTATTATGTTTTTTAATTTTTTATTCATCAAAGATTTCATTAAGTTAGAATGATATTTAGCTTCTTGTGTTTCTGTTATGCATTATGGGGGTGAGCATGAATAATGAATTACTATATCTTTATTGGACAGCTATGCGAAGTGCATTCCCGAGGCTTATATGTTTTGCAATTCAATTTAGAAAATTGAAGGCATCCATAAGGCTTATATCTTTAAGGAATACATAAGTTAATTTGTATTACTCCACATTGGATCTTTGCAACCCTACCATATGTAGAGATTTGATTGACTTGTCTTTCAAACCCATGTTCAAGAGCAAGTCGTAAAAGTCAAATCAGATATTAACATCAATGTTGGAGGCGATTACACTAAATAAGTTGACATTCTACGTGATGAGGGCTACTAGTGCATCCTGAAAATTACATCCAAACCAGAATTTAGTAAAAGCAACAAATGTAGAGTAATCCAACGGTAAATGATAATAATTTACATTAATGGATAGCAAATGAGAGAAAATTAGGGATACATGAGGAGAGAGAAAGAAGGCATGCTTTATATACTACTTAGTGGCAAAGCCAGGAATTTAGGTTGGGAAGCAAGATTAAAAGACAAGATTGAAAGTAAAAAATTAATCTGAAAAATATTAATCAATATTAATAACAAAATAAATAAAAATTTATATATTAAATTTTTTTTTTTTTTTTGAGAAAGTTTTAAACCTATGACGTTCGCTTTTGATGATAACTCTTTATTATCATATTAAGACACTAATTGGTTTTTTGTGTAGACGGGGATTGAACCCCTGATCTCTTATTCAACTATCAGAGATTTTACCAGTTTAGTTAACTAGAACTCACAACTATATGCTATTGTAATTGTCATACATAATCTAACATAAAATGTAAACTTTAATTTATTTTTTCACACCTAACATAATTTACTCAATTGTCCTCAACGATTTTTTATATTTTTAAACCTCTGCATGATTTCTACATTCTCAATAGTCTTAAATATATATATATATATATATATTTCTTAACATATGTAATTAAGCAATCATTCATCCATTGACCTCCCATTCGATTGCATAATTGACTTTTAATTATATTCATTTCTGAAAAAACTCTTTCAAGAGTAGCTGTTGCAACTGATAAGATCAATGCTAAGGTCACTAGTGAGTAAACCAATGAATATTGTAAGGTTGAATTTATTCAACCATCTAATTGGCTTTATTCCGTGCCAAATTTGCTTGTAATTCATCATTTAGTAACCCTGTATTTAGGTGGGTTTGTTGTAAGGGTAGTGAGTGAGATAGAGTGAAGATTGCTCAAGAGTGTGCAAGAAAACAGAGACTCGCGGCTGGGACTCGCGGGTGACTTGCGGCTGCAAGCTGCCAGAAGCAGCACATGTGCCAAGCATGCTGGAAGATGAACAGTCATGCTAGCTAGAGCACTACAGGACAAAACAGGACAACTGGCCATACGGTTAACTCGCGACTGGATCTCGCGACTTAGTCAAGCCGCGAGGTCAAGCCGCGAGCCACCCCTGTTTTGTAAAACCTGACGTTTCACATTCCTCTCCCACTCCAGTATAAATACCCCTTTTACCCACGATTGAAAGTGAGCTTCCAGAGAGAATTTTGAGAGAGAAACCCTAAAGAAAAACAAGATTGTTTCACTCACAATCTATACCTTAGAGTCTCTTCAAATTCCCCTACTCTCTTCCTCTCCATTGTCAAATCCTTGAGAGGCATTATACCAAACCTGGTTCTCACCATCATCATCACTGTGAGACAGTTGTTTGGATTTCTGGGAAGCAGTTAGGAAGGAACCAATCTTCATTGGTTGATGCTACGGTCTAGTAGCGGAATCCGGGAAGCTAGAAAAGAAAAAGGTTCGCCGCAACCTCGTTGGAGCAAGAAGCTTGGAGGGCTTAGGTGCACTGGGTAGATTAGGCTTGGAGGGTCTATTGCTGTCCTTGTATCCCAACTGTATTTTCTAGTGGATTGTTTACCGCTTGGAGGGCGGCGGAGAGGTTTTTCGCCGAGGACTTTGGTTTCCTCTTCGATAACACATCGCGTGTTGTCTTTGTGTTTGCATCTTCCTTCCTCTCTATCTTTGCCTTTTTATTATCTGCTGTGGATTTTATTTTGTTATGGCTTAGATAGTTTTTAACCAATTTCATATTATAGCATGCGTTAAGTTTCCGCACACTAGTTGTTTGACATATTGCTTGAATTGGTTAAGTTGTAATTTGGGGGTCTAAACGTTCAAAGGTGTTTTGTACACGTTTTTGAACTTTCAAATATAAAACATCCTTTCTCATTTCTACCATCTTTTTGGAGAAAGTTTTAAACCTATGACGTTCGCTCTTGATGATAGCTTTTTATTATCAAATCAAGACACTAATTGATTTTTTGTGTAGACGGGGATTGAACCCCTGATCTCTTATTCAACTATCAGAGACTTTATCAGTTTAGTTAACTAGAACTCACAACTATATACTATTGTAATTGTCATACATAATTTACCATAAAATGTAAACTTTAATTTATTTTTTCACACCTAACATAATTTACTCAATAGTCTTCAACGATTTTTTATATTTTGAAACCTCTACATGATTTCTACATTCTCAATAGTCTTAAATATATATATATATATATATATATATATATTTCTTAACATATGTAATTAAGCAATCATTCATCCATTGACCTCCCATTCGATTGCATAATTGACTTTTAATTATATTCATTTTTGAAAAAACTCTTTCAAGAGTAGCTTTTGCAACTGATAAGATCAATGCTAAGGTCACTAATGAGTAAACCAATGAATATAAAACATCCTTTCTCATTTCTACCATCTTTTCAGTAAGCTTTCCAATTCCTTTAAGAGCTAAAAACTCTTTAGTGGACTACATGTCATGGATGTATGTCTCAAGTTGGTCATCCAAGTGAGTAGAAGTGTAAGTCTATTAGTATTAGGGGGTAAGAAAAGTTGCCGTGACTTGTGAGAATTGAAGAAAAAAAAGTACAACGAGCTAGTACAATAAATAGAAAAATTACTTATCCTTGATGTAGGAGGAGTAAATAAGACATTTTAGTTCAATATAGTAGTAGTAGTATTATAGAGGTTTTTGAGAGTTCGGGGGCGCTTCCCACCCCCCCACACCCACTCGGCCCCTGGTACTACTGTACAGTATATAGTAAACACAAATAAAAGTGACACTGAAAAGAAAAATTAACATGTAGAAAATTAATGTGGGATGGGTTAGTGTGCGTTAATGCTGGGGTTTTCTAGTTCTTATGGTAGTCTGGAAGTAGAAAAAAAAATAAAAAAAAAATCATATCTTTCCCTCCCAGCCTGTTTGGTTGTACCACACTTGTATGTGTTTGGATTGGGCTATACTTGCCCATCAATGTCTGGTCTAGTATTGAGGATTAGGCCTTCAATAACTTCTGGGTGATGCTTGCCTCGTTGGGAAGCCTAAAAAATAAATTGGCCTCCAACACCTCCCCTATCAAGAACATTTAATTTTGACTGTTCAACAATTGCACTCTGTTTTGATCTATGTAATGTGCTATCATCCACAAAGTCAATTAAAGTTTTGGGCTTGTGGGTTAATGCTTCTAATAACTTGTAATACCAAATAAGTTGAATCTTCCTTCCACGAATGTTAAAAACTTAATACTATCATATTTTATACTTAATCCTCTATTACTGGCACAGGTGAGAAAGCACATCACACTCTTATATAAATAGCAATTTCATTTTGATTAACCAAACATTATTTTTGTTTAACTAGCTAGTTTCTCTTTGGAAAAGCAGAGGGCAGTGGAGACCACTGGAAATCAAATCACAGTGATTGCTATTAAATTTTTCAAGAACTTCTTAGGCTATCTAATTTATTATTCACAACAACTCCATAAGTATAAATGTTTGTTGGATGTAGGGGGAAATGTCGGATTTCAAGTTTTCAGGAGAGAGTTTCACACATATATACACTTAGATTAAGTTAGAGTAAAATTTTATCTTGCATATATATATATATATAAATTTTTTTTTAAAAAAATCCCATGAATTAAATATAGAGTGGTATAGAAGAGAAATCTTGATTATATTATTGAACTTCTGTCCCAATCTATAGCATTAATGCATGCTGTAGCCGACATTTTTGTGTCGAAATTAAATACGTGTGGAACATTATTAGAGTCTGAATTAAAGTTTTTCAACCATGGCTTGCTAAAAGGCAAAGTCCATGACTAAATATGGTCCTAAGTTCCTAACACAGAACAGGAAGAAATTGCTATTCCTGGGCATGTGCTTGTAGCCTTTTGAACTTTGACGCACTAATAAAGGAAAAGGACTAAAGATTAATTGGTCGGGTCGGTATAGTAAATATTAATTGGTATGGTATGGTAAAAAATTCATAATTTTTTTTAGTAAGTAGATAATAGAAGAGGAGAAGGTGAAGTTTGAATCACATACATATGATACCATAAAAAAATGTTATTACTTACCACTAGATTATAACTTGAACATAACCATGATTTCAAATTATTTTTGTGTCACACATGCTTTTTCTATTGTAACATGAACTAGGGACCCTAACTAATCAATAATAAATTAAATACGTTTTCCCATGGCAGTTCATGCATATGAATTTGGACTTATTCCTTTGTACGATTCTTAATTGTTTTCTTCTTGAATGTCTAATCTAGAATAATGCTTATAAACATTTTATTAATTCTTGATCTCTAGTTTTTTTTTTTTTTTTTTTTTTTTAATGTCTAAGAAATGATAGTTTGGAAAAAAAATATTATCATAATGTCAAACGTTTTTGTAATCATGATATTCATTGTGATATTGATGTTTAGATTTGTTTTAGAATGAATGGTTTTGAAAAAAAATTGCAAATAAATGAAAAATACTCCAATTGGTGTATTATTAAATCATACAAACATGTGAGATTCTTTTCTAAATAACATAATTGTATTAATAATACATGTTACAATTGCTTCTAGAAAAAAAAAAAATTATGTGAATTGGCTATATAACTATAAGTATGTTTTCAACAAAATTAATTAACATTAATAGGTCAAATTTGTTGTCCAAGCTAAGAGCATCTCCATCAGCTCATGTAAACTCTTCTAAAATAGAAAAAGGTGCAAGTTTTACACATTTTGAGCAAAAAAACACCCACATCAGTGGGTGTAAAGATGTGTATATATATTCATGAGCTATAGTAACCGTGTATATTTACACGGTTACTGTAGCTCGTTTATCCCTTAAAATAATATTATCTATACGGTAAAAAAACTTCATTTTCACTCTTTTCTCTCTCCTCTCACTGAGCACACCAACGCCTCTCTCAGGTCTCAGTTTCTCTCTCCCTCTTGAGTTCTTCCTCTCATATTACAGTCCGAAAACTTTTGCTCATTATCATCACCACGGGAAATAATAATGTGATCGGTTTGGGAAATAATAACAACGATTTTAGGGTTTTTTTGTTTTGTTTTTTTTTTTTTGTTTTTTTTTTTTTTTTGGTTTCAAGCAAGATTCTTGGGAGTTTCTCTAAACTAATTTTTTTTAGGGTTTCTTGTTTCAAATTTTTTTTGGTTTGGGGTTTTTTTTTAGGGATTCTTCGAAGCACACCTGAAGTTATTTTTGGAATTTATTAGCATTTCAGATTTTGTGTGTATTTATATTTGGTTATTTTAGAGTTCAGGTAAGGATTAAATTTTATGTCTTTTGATAGGGATTAGTTTCCCTGTGTGTAGGGAGTGTTTGAAGAATTTTGGGTTTTTTAAACTTGTATTAAATTTTTGTTTCTCCCCTGTTTTTCGGATTTTTGGATTGATTGAATAGGGTATATACTTAGCTATAAACTACTTAGTTAGTTTAGCAAAAAAAAAAAAAAAAAAAAACTACTTAGTTATATACTTAGTTTTCGGACTGTTTTCCTTATGCTGATTTGGTGGAGTCTCTTATTACTTAGTTATAAACTACTTCAACTTGATGTTAAAGGTTTTACATTGATTTTGGATGCTTTGGCAAAGAAATCTCGGGTTGGGCTTGAACTTCAGTTTTGGGTTGAATACTTACCTGGGGACATTATCCCCATTGCTCTGTTTGATGTTCATTGTTTTCTTATGTTTTAATAAGAAAACTATATAAATTATTGTAGTGATAAATTATTGTAAAATTCTCAATGATATAAATTTATTATGTTCGGTTACTTAATTTTGCAAGTAACTTATTCCTCAAAAAGATGCTCAAATTATTTTGTTTCTTGCAGCTTGATCTAAAAACTTTTTTCCGTTACAATCCGTTTCTTACAGGCCAAATCTCCGAGCAACGGGCAGCTGTTGACTTGGACACCCACTACTCAGAGGTAAACGATGCTCTCAGTTCTGTCTAGAGTTTTTCTAATTATGTATTTGGATGTTCAACTGGTGAAAAAAACTGTTTTATTTGAACATTTAGTGGAAGATAATCTTGATATTCGTTTTACAATTTCTTTGGGATATACTTGAGAAACATATACTGTTTGTTGGCCATGAAAGAATTGCCTAGTATGTCTCTGCCTGTGGAGCAATTTTAATCTAGGACTAATCTTTAATTTTTTATTTTTATTCTAGGACTAATCTTATAGGTTGCAAACAGTATAGCTAACTGCTCGTCTTTTTGTCTCTCTTTTGCAAGCCAAATTTGATAAAATCGGAGTCTTTTTTTAGTTCTTCATTTGAGAATAATTTGTGGGAAATCGGTTTAAATTTTGGTTTATTTTTGAATTCTGTTGAATACTTATTATTTCTGAGGTTGAATTCCATGTGGGTTTTATCTTAAAGCTAAAGGATTGTGTTTGTAGTTGTCTTATTGGTTTTCTCTTTTGTGTTTTGTTAGTGAGGTTGAAAGTGAGGGTTTTGATTTTGATTTTTATTTCTGTTGCTTTGAGGTTTGATTTTCTTGTGTTTGTACATGAATTGGTCAATGAATTAGCCCATGAGGGTGCTTGGTTGTGATTGTGGAATTTGATTAACTTTGTGCAGTTAAATGAATTTTGGTTGTTGTATTGGCAGTGAGTTTCCTTGATTCTGTGTTAATATAAGTACAAATGCATATGAGTTTTACTTGAGAGTTGAGAGTTCTGTTGATAATGTTAGTGTTTTAGACATGGATGGATCATGTGTCAATGGGGACGGTTGGTGTTCTTTGATCAAATTCTTGTGTTCATCTTCTTAGTTTGTGAGGTTTCTTTTAGTTTCTGAAGGATGGAGAAGCTCTACTATAGATCCCATACTGTTTACCTTTGTGTTTTCAACGAGTTATACTCTTAAATCTATGTTAAACAATGCCTTTTCTTTTTTGTTTTCAATTTTGTTGCTTATTAGTGCTGCTTTTGAATTACTTTGGTGTTTGTTAGGTGATGGGCTCACAAAATCAAAATCCCTTCTTCCTTGACATTTTACAAGACAATGAACAAGGTTTTGAATCTTTTGACAATAGTATTTTGATGTCCACTCCACATTCAGACGTGAATGTCCATCAATCTCCACCCCAAGTTGAAATGGGACAATCTATACCCCCCATTGCAAAAAAATCAACTACTAAGAGAGGTCAATGGGGAATCAACTTCACCTTAGATGAAGACATTAAGCTAGTATCGGCATGGCTCAATGTTAGCTTAGATGCCGTGACATCGACGGACCAAAAACACACAACATTTTGGGAGAGAATTTGGTCCACCTTCCACAATGACAAGAAATTTAACCGCACCAAGGATTCTTTAAATAGTCAGTGGTCAACAATTCAAAAGGAGACCAACAAGTTTTGTGGATGCTTGGCCCAAATTGAGAACCAGAATGAAAGTGGTAAAACTGAGCACGACAAGGTATTTTAACTCAACATCTAATATGTATTGTACATCAAAACACTTTTAGTTTTATGATTGTCATTATTTTCAATTTTTTACTTTTGTAGATTGAAGATGCAAAAGCTATGTATCAAAGTAATTGCAAAAATGCATTTCAATCGAAACATTGTTGGAGAATTTTGAGGAATGAAGCTAAGTGGTTGATTCTAAAAGATAGTTTGAAGGCCTGTACAAGACATCCAGCCACATAACCAGCCACACAATCTTGTCATACCTTTGCAAGCTCAATAAATCTAGATGAAGATAATGATGAGATGAACTCCGGAGAAACCTTGGAGAGACTCATAGGCAAGAAGGCCAAAAAGGAGAAATTAAAGAAAAGAAAGAATTGTGATGACGTGGTCCCAATACTTTCCTTCCAATTGGACGAAATCAAGGAAGAAAAGAGAATAATGCATGAGGAGAAAAAGGAAAGTATGCGCATTGCATTAGAAGAACGAAGAGAGGCAATGCACATTGCATCTGAAGAACGAAGAGAGTTGATTCATATCAAGAAAGAGAAGAATGAAGTAGAAAAGAGGAAAATGGAAGATGAACTTATGATGAAAGAAACAAGAACCATGGGTCCTAAGCAAAAATAATATATTCGTCTACGTCGTTTGGAAATCTTGAAGAGGTTAAGGTCTAAATATACATCATAATGGAATATTATTATTGACAATATCTAATCAAGTAATTTTTTGTATAGCGCAAAGATACTAGTACATAGCTGACATAGATGATTTGATGTTAGACATCTCTTTTGTAGTATTTACTTGTGCAAGGAACATGATTATTCAATCTCTAATCATGTTAGATATATTTTTGTAGTCTTCACTTGTGCAAGGAAATAGATGCAATGTTGTAAATTTTGTATTGTGCACGAACAATAGCACTTGATTATTTAATTTAATTTGTAATTTTGTTCTTGTCATTCTGTTTTGGGTGAAACAATGTCTCTATTGAAGGTGGTTGTACTTGCTGATTTTATTGGTTGTAAATGCTATTTGAATGTAAATATGCTATTTTATTGGTTGTATATGCTATTTTTCTGCACTTTCTCAACAGGTGGTTGTACTTGCATAGTGTTATTTTTCTGCATAATGTTATTTTTCTGCATAGTGTTATTTTTCTGCATAATTATTTGTTTTTGCAGAAATTGTTTTGTTTTTCTGCAGAAACTGTATTGTTTTTGAATTCTGTAGATGTGATTTTCTGCATAGTTCTACATTATTTTTTTGCTATTAGCAGGGGGTTAAATACCCTTGTTTGAGATAAAGAAAGAAGAATTATTGTTCTGCATTGTTCTGCTGTGTTTTAAATTATTGAATAACTATAAATTATGAATGGACTTTTACCAAATGAATTATTAGGTATATAATGTCAATGTATGGTAGAAAATGTGTTTGCTTCAAGCTACATATACTAATTTACTAAGCAAATAAGCTTTGTTGAATAGTTGCAGTTGTGTTAAAAATGACCAATGATCAGGATAGTATCTAGTGTAAGTTTACAACTAAACTTGAGTTGACAAACTTACCTAAGGGTTTGTCAACTTATATACGGCTTTTTGTTGTCTCAATTTTTTGGAAACTTAGTAATATTAAACTTAGAAAATTTCAAATTCCAACGAAGGTTCACATTAAATAAAAATAGTAATACTTAGAAATTTAGAATTCCAAATTCCTACGACTGGCCTTGTAGTTGCCATAGATGCTTAACGAGATCTGCTTGAAGTTGAGAATGAATTCCTCTATCTCTAATGGAAGTATGACGTTCAATGAATTGCATAAGGTTACAAGTGGGATTATGTGACACCGGTTTGGGTCCATTATTGTTGATTTGATCATAATCAAAGTCATTTGCTCCAAGGTAAGTATGTCGCTCATCTTCAATGATCATATTATGCAATATTATACATGTCATCATAATGTCCTTAAGCGTTTTAAGGTGGAAAAAACGTGCAGGCCCGCGCACAATTGCAAATCACGCTTAAAATACTCCAAATGCACGTTCGACATCCTTCCTGACCGCCTCTTATGCGGAAGCAAAATGTTTTCTTTTATGGTCTTGTGGTGCTGGAATTGTTTTGACAAATGTTGCCTATGATGGATATATACCATCTGCAAGATAGTACCCCATCGAATAGTTATTACCATTTATCGAGTAATTAATCGGAGGAGCACGCCCTTCAGCAAGCTTAGAAAATACAGAAGACCGCTCTAGGACATTGATGTCATTGTTAGACCCCGGTAACCCAAAAAATGCATGCCATATCCAAAGGTCATACGACGCCACGATTTCCAAAATTATCGTTGGATCATGGGGATGACCAATATATTGACCTTTCCACTTACTTGGACAATTCTTCCATTTCAATGCATGCAGTCGATGCTCCCCAGCATTCCTGGAAATCCACGGTGTTGGCCAACCGCTAACAACCTTGCAATGTCATTGTTGTTTGGTGACCTCAAGTACTCTTCAGAAAAGCTTGAAACTACCACTTTAACAAATTTTTTAAAGCTTTTTATTGAAGTGGTTTCTCCAATCCTTATGTATTCATCCATGAAATCAGCTGACACTCCATAAGCAAGCATTCTGATTGCAGCGGTCATCTTTTGAAGGGAAGACAACCTAAGTGTGTTAGCCACATTTCTTTTTTGAACAAAGTATGGTTCAGTAGCTTCAACTCTTGAATGGATACGTAGAAAAAGAGAACGACTCATTCGAAACCTCTTTCAAAATACATTAGGCGGATACACTGGTGTTTCAGCAAAATAATCATGGAAAAGCCTGTCATGACCTTACAAAGTATTACGCCAGATAAACCTACAAGGTTGAACTGAACGATGACGTGATGTTGATGCTCCTTCATTGTTTAATTCTTCTATGGCAATAGCTAGAGTAAGTTCCATCTCATCATCATCAAAAGATAAGTCAAATGGAGGCTCATCATTTGGAAAAATAAAATCAATGTCATAATGGAAATCCATTAAGAGAGAACAAAAACCGAATGGAATAGATAATTTTGTAGAAGTGGATGGAAATTAGAGAGAAAATGGTCATATTTATAGAGCAAGAATGTGACTTGAGTTTGAATTTCAAAAATTTGACCTTTAGGTTTGAATTTACCATTGGGTTTAAAGTTAAAAAATATGACCTTTAGGTTTGAATTTACCATTGGATTTAAAGTTAAAAAAAATATGACCTTTAGGTTTGAATTTACCATTGTGTTTAAAGTTTAAAAAAATGACATTTTGGTTTGAATTTACCATTGGGTTTAAAATTAGGTTTGAATTTACTGTTTGAATTTCAAAATTATGACTGGTGGATATAACAATAAAAATTATGACCGTTGGGTCAAAATATATATATTTATATATATATATATATCTGACCGTTGATCGGAGACATCGATTCGGCAGCATCAGTTCGGTCACCGATTCTAGCAATACGGTGGTCGGAGACATCGATTCAGCGGCGGTTGTTGGAGCCACTATTACAACAATCGGCCCACTGGTGATGGTGGTACAATGGTCGGAGACACCAATCCGGTGGGCCATTGGACCTCCACCACAAGCAGCTCCATTGGCCGAGCCACTAGTGTTGGTAGTTTACTTAAAATATAAGTTTAAATTAAAAAAGTATAAACATTAGGAAAATAATAAAAAATTGATGAAGAATGAATATTTTATTGAAAAGTATTGTAAAATAGATAAACTGATGTGGGAGTTTTGTAAAAGTGATGGTGTAAAATAGGAAAAGTAGGTTTTTTGTGTAAAATAGACAGAATCTTTTCCATGAGCTGATGTGGTTGCTCTAAGTATGTTTTTCTGCAGTTGGAATTTAGATGATTTGACTTGATAGAGTAAAGGACAAAGAAAGGGAGAAAATGAGAGATGTTACAAAAATACAAAGAAACAACCACCTTGGAATTGGATAGTTGTGAATGACTAAGAGATAGGGATTGAGAGCCTTTTCATTCCACATATACACCTCTATAATATTAGGTGCAAATGATAATTAGAAATGTCTCCAAAAAAATACTATTGACAAAGTAAGATTTGTGATCCAATAAAGTAGAAGAAAAGTTGAAACTTTTTTCTAAGAAAGAAGAAAGAAAATTCATATTATTGACAACTGAATTAAGAGAAATGCTAATGGATGTTCTTAGGATAATGGTTAATAATCTATTTTTTTTATAAAAAAAAAGGTTTTATGGGAAAAGAAAAAAAAAGTAATTAATGTTTTGATAGTTTTTTCTATTTCTTATAAAAGTTGTATTAAAATTTTCTTAAAATTGATTGTTAACTATTGATTTAAAGACACCCGTTAACATGACCCTGAAATTAAAGTATGCTTTTGTATAATATGGATGACAATAAACCAGGTCTTAAGGCAGTGGAAGTGAACAGAAATCTCATAGACTATCTTATTAATATTGGATGTTAATGAAAGTTTGTCAAAGTTAATTAATTAACCACCCAAAAGGCAAAGGTCGTTGTGGCCTTTTGAACTGTAACGTACGCACTCTTAATAATGGAAAAAGGACTTAAGAAACTGCAGCGAAAAAGACAAAACAAACATGGCTGGGTAGAGTAAAGTCGCTGAACCAAAAGTGGTCGTAGCGTGTTGACTAAGCTTACTTCTCGAGGAAGTAGAAGAAAGCTGAGAGAGACTGATTCGACCGCTTTAGAGCTTTCGTCGCTGTTTCATTTTTCCCAAGGAGACCAGAGAGTTTGTAATCATATATATAGTGGACGACCAAGACTTAATATGGGAAATTATTAAAGAAACTGCAGAGAAAAACACAAAACAAACATGGCTGGGTATTTATATAATATTATATTGTGATATTCACTCACACATCTCTTCCACAAGGTATCATGAGTTCTATGGTCAATAGAGGTCTACTCCTTGGTCTTCTTCTACTTACCGCCCTATCTCTTACATGGAGCTTGTGTTTCACAGGTAAGACTGTCACAGACTCAGAGTAGCACTTTTTTCTTTTAAATTTTATATTGTTTGGCAATGTATATACTGCTATTGCTTCAAATTTTGTGTCCTTTATTTGGGTATACGATAAAGAGAAAGGTATGGTATGGTGAGCCTTTCTTTCTACTGCTCTGTGTACACCGCCATATTAGATGCAAATGAATTTTAAACATGTCATTTTTTAAGGGTAAATACTTACACAATAGATAGCTGTAAAACGAAATGTTAATTTAGACTCATATGTGTTCTTCTGATACCAAATGAAAAATCTAGTTTAGAAGTCTTGTTAAGTATGCACTGGACTTTTTAATTAATTATCTGCTTATAACAGAAGATTTGGTTATGAATTGGAAAATCAATAAAATAATTTTTCAAAGTAAATACTACTATAGGGACAAAAGCAGTCCTATAAAAAATCCACTATGAAGAAACAATTATAAATAGTCAGGACTTCCTAAATTTTTGTAGCCTAGACTCTCTATGCAACCTTTGCAAGCGACCCAATTGTCGTTCTAACGCAGTAATCCTAGAAACTCTGGAATTCTTCTATAGTGATTTTCTTCATACGAACCCTCTGGTGTATTCTAAGGTACCTTCTTAAAGATCTTTTTTACAATGAACTCGTTGAAATAATACTACGTGGTTTCAAGAAAGATTTAAAACTCAAGGTATATAAAAGCACAATATAGTCTTCCTTGTTATTACTCTGGGCACAAGGACTTATATATACACACCCACACACATAAAAGCTTATTTCACTCATTTGAAATGACTCATTTCAAATCTAAATTTGCTCAAATTGGTGTCTGTTTTGATGCCCCATATATCTACTTTCGATCAAAGAAAATTTCACTAGAAAATTCATTTTGGTAAGAAGGAAAACCCCTCAACTTTAAGCATATCAAAACTTTGTCATTTTTAGCACCTTCTGACTTGAATTTAGCCCTAATACAAATTAATGAATACCACCAATTTTGACATGTTTTAGTACTACGTTTTTCCAACACATCTATGAATACTGTAAGACAAACTAACTCTGAAGTCTAAAGTCTACGTACACAATTAGATTTCGATAAATGAATAGTGTATAACGAGGCAAACACTTAAAAGGGTAATTATAGAATACTATGAGAATATAATAAATGTGTACTTTCTCTATTAGTATGATAATGGATTCTATCAATTAATTAAATTCATGGTGAACCCATTATTCATGTTAAAGTAGTAAGTACACATTTATTTTACTCAAAAGTATTTTATAATTTTTCTACTTATAAACCACACCACTCCAATATTCATTTAGAAGTTAACCTCCATAAGTTGATACTGGTGATATGTTGTGGGATTCCTAAATCTTAACTGAACAATTAGGCTTCAAGCAAGAAAGAAAATGAATTAAAAAAAAAAAAAAAAAAAAAAAAAACCCCAACCTGAGCAACCATGTGGAATAGCCTTACAATTACCAAAAGTTGTAGTGGAATATTATAAAATATAATAAGATTGTGGGGCCTGACAACAGATGGGCCAGATCCACCTATTCACAGGAATACTTAAGGCCCAGGCCGAAGAGGATAGTAGTCCCAGCCCAATAAACGCAAAGCACCAATGGGCCATAGAAACCGCCGAGGAAGGTACAGCCCTCGGCTAGCCCAGAGCTACACTAAGGAAAGGGGTAAAAGCGGCATAGGGATAATCTTGTAAGAAATCTAAAATATCTAGGAAAGGCTGCCCAAACTACCTGCCCTAGACGGAGCTTTGCCTCTCACAGAGTCGTGTCTCTTTAGCCTACTCAACCACTCCCAACAACTCAGGTCTTAAACTGATGGGACAAGTGTCAGGCTAGGAAAGTTCGACCCTACACGTGGACGAAGGAAATTGAATGCACGCTAATATAAAAGGAAAATTTGCAACCTAAAGGAGAGGATCCTTCCGGAAAGAAAAGGACCAAAAGGGGTGAACACCTCTAAATCATGCCTGAACAACTTAACAAAACCACAGCCGAATAAACATGACTTAGCCTTTCGATCCCACTCTCTACAAATGATATTGTACGGGTCCATTTACGTGCGAACCCAACCCTATTATGGTCTAACGCAAATCGTGCCCCTACAAAGATCAATATTTTTCACTTCCCAAATAACTTTATTTATGATCTTTTAAACTTGGTATCTATATTCTCTAGATGAAAACATGAAAGAAGTTAACTGAAGCAAGAGATGGGAAAGAATTGTCTGGAGTAGTCATTATAAAACAAATTAATAGCCCAACTTTACCTTCGGCAAAAGACCCATCCAAGCGCAGGCTAAGAGCGATGATACCACCTTCAGCAGGAAACCCACCAGCACATATTCCTGCTTCACCACCACCGCGTCCTCAAAGAAACCCAGGCCCCACTCTACTCCCCTAGTAGGCAAATGCCAATGCCAAAATAGTATGTGCAATTGATATTTTGGTTCACTTGGAAGATTACAACCACCTCTAGGGAATGTGAAGTATTGGTTTGTTATTTATGCAGCACAATATGGGAATGTAAGATTATAAGGACATATTTGGTATATTGAATGCTGATTATGATAGAAATGGTAATCTTTAATATTAGTGGGAATATAAAATATTGTAATGGAATAATTATTTATAGTCACACACGTGGTTGTAAAATATGAATAAAACTCAAGATTTGTATTTATAAAATATCTTATTTAGACAATTATTTTCTATAATGGAATGTTTTTAAATTTGACTTCATTGCTCATTAAGGAATAGCTATGGAAAGAGTATTTTTTTTATGATTTTTAAAAAAATTATTTGTATAATTGTATGTACATATGGAAAGTTTATATTTTTGGAAATATATTAATTTTCAAAGTTATTGCATATACTAAGGAATAATTATTATCAAGGCTATCTTAGTTGGGGATACAAAAAATCCGGAGTATGGACATGTGATCAATGATGTTTTTGCGTTAGCTAATCGTTTTTGTGTTTGTAATTTCTCTGATGTTAAACGCATAGGCAATTCGATTGCCCATTTTCTAGCCTGAAAATCTATTTCTGGTAATGAGCTTTAGGTCTGGATTAAATCTACTCCTGATGATATAGTTCCACTAGTCACATGTGACTCTGTAATTGCATTTTTCATTTTCAATAAATTTGACCCTCGGGTATGGTTTCTCAATATATATATATATATATATATACATACGCTTAAGAAATAACTATTCTCTATAATGAAGATACAATCAAATGATCGAATAGCTATTCCACATAAATAACCATTCCGCTATAGGATTTATTACGACATATTGGACATGTCCCAAGAGAATAGAAAAATGCTATATCCATAATATTTTCACAATAAATTTTAAGTAGCACATTGTTACTAACTGTTATAGGTGGGCCAAAAAAAAAAGAAAAAAGTAATGAATTTAAATTAAAATTAGAGTAAGAACTTATCACCGATGATTTATTTTGAAAATATTATGAATGTAGCATTTCTCAGTAGGGATGGCAATTTTTCCCCGCTCCGCTTAACCCGTCCCTCCCCGCTTCGCCCCGCGTGGGTTTTCCCCGCCCCGCAAAGGCAGTGGGGCGGGGATAGGGCAAGATTTTAGCCCTGCACCACGGGGCGGGCCGGGGATGGGTTTAGACTTTTTAGACCCAACCCTCCCCGTCCCCACCCCGCCCCGCATTACTAAGGGTTATAATTGTAAATTTTTCATACCCTAAAACCCTACTATTTAAACAAACATATTAATATTAGCATATTTTATTCTACCCAATGTGATTCTCTGTCTTTATTTTGTTATGTGTTATACTATGATATTTTTATTTTATTTTTATGATTGTCTTGTTAAACACTTGGATATATTATTCAATTTTTTCTAAAAATTTATTTGATTTGATGGGATAAATTTGTAATTTCAAGTATATTTTTATTAATGAAATAAGTTTCATTAAAAAAATTGTACTAGTTGTAGGGCAAATTAACAAAAAGTAGAGTTTTACGGGGTGGGGCGGGGCTCACGGGGCTTCGCAGGGCCCCAAGGGGCGGGGATGGGGTGAGAAAGTATTCCCCGTCATGCGGGGCGGGGACGAAGACCCCATCCTTCGGCCCCGCCCCGCCCCGCCCCATTGCCATCCCTATTTCTCAGGAGAATAGCATTATCATTTATAGGCTAGGGATGGAGTTAGGATTTTAGTTAAGGGGGGAAAAGGTAAGATTTAAATTTTTTTAAAAATAATTAAAAGCCAAACTAGCATCCATTTAATATTAGCAAACTATCAACAAATGAAAAAAAAATACATAAGAATTGTTTCTGAAAACATTGCAATGAAATTATCCATCAAAAGACTCTAATTTAAATCTCTAAAATTATCTATGATTGATTGCAAAGAAATGTCACGAAAATTTCCCTTTCAAAATATAAAATCAAAGAGTTTACCAAAAATTTATATTCTATTTTGTTGTGAAGCTTAGTTTTGATGATATTCATAACTGAAAATGCTTGTTATAGTTGCAGAGAAACTAAAGGAGTAGGCATAACTATTATATAAACAAGCTTTGTATCTAGGCTCTTGGTTTTGTTTTGTTTTGTTTTGTTTTTTTTTTTTTTTGTGAGAACTAGAGTCTTGGTTTTCGAGTGCTCAAACCATTAGCACAATTTAGAAATACTTATTTTTTGAAGCCTGGATGCCGAATTACATTATGCTCACAATGAAGTTGCTTTTTCAGCATTTCTTTTTCATATTTTTAAATTCTTGTGGATAAAATAATCCTCCACAAATTGCATACAATAATTAATTTTGGTTCCTTTCAAAGAGATTCCCCAAATTACAGCAAACATGGAAAGAAAATAAACTCATAATGAGATTATATCATATCTAAAAATAGAATTTAGGTAGCAATTAAATCCCTCTATGTCTAGTTGTATCAATCAGTATTGTCAATCAACATCAATCACAACCGATTAGGTTCAACAAAATTAATTAACATTAATAGGTCAAATTTGGCTTCCACAATAGATATATTTTCAGCAGTTTGATTTTTAGGTGATTTTCAACTCGATAGAGTAAAGCACAAGGAAAGGAAGAAAAATGAGGGATGTTAGGAAAATGCAAAGTAACAACCAATTTGGATACTCGTGGGATCGAATTATTGTGGAAAAAAGGGATCGGATTATTGTGGAAGGGGATGCAAAAATTTGTATTGACTTGCTAGTGGCTATGAGTTGGAAAGGAAAGCAAGTACACTGGTCCATCTCTACCTTAATCAGAAATAGTTTAGAAATTAGTAAGAATTTTTTGAGTTGTAAATTTTGTTGGATTAGTAGAGACTGTAATGGTGCAGCTCATGCTTCTGTTAAGCTGGCTGGTAGTTATTAGAAGGTCCTTTTCTTGTAATAAGTACAACCTCCGTGCTAGTATTGATGATATTTGCAGGGTCGATTGTTCTTATATTATTTCTTAGTCTTTTTTCTTTAATGAAAGTCTGGATTATCAAAAAAAAAAAAAAAAAAAAAACTTGGATACTCGTGGAAAAAGCCACATCGCACAACAACCCCACCTCTTTGTTCTACTCCAACATAAAATTTACAATGGCGCCAGTTGCTCTATGCTGGAGTGCCATAAACTAATCAAAGAGATTTCTCTTACGCTCTGTTTGTTTCAGCATTAACGTTTTCTAGAAAATTGCTCATTTTCCAAAGAGCATTTTCTAGAAAACTATCTCATTTTCTAATGTTTGGTAACAACCTTGAAAATGAGCTTAAAAATGTTTTCTAGTGTTTGGTATGCAATTTTTTTTAAAAATATTTCTTTTATAATTTAAAACATGTATATTTGTAAACTAACTAATGTAATCATTATAAATAAAAAACCAAGAATGAATTTGGTTTTCATACTAAAATTTTGACAATAGATACAATCAAAATTAATTAGTTGTCAAATTTTCATGATCTCTACCAATCATCTACGTACACACACACACATATATCAACCATTTGTCTATATATATATATATATATATATATATATATAAATTTGACAGGAGAATACATTTCCAATAAGTATAAATAATAATAACTTTTAATTGTCTACTCTTTTTGTTGGTATACTAATTGTCTACTATGGTCAACCACAAGTCTCTAATATTATTCTAAATTATGTATTTACATAATGTACTGTATAATATATCATCACTGCATAATATTTGCCAACAAAAAAAAGTATTTGCCAACAAATGCAATTCTCCTAAACAATTATCATTCATTATATAACAATATTATTAGTTCACGGTAAAGATTGTCCCATGTAAAAGCAATTTAGAGCAATATAGGTACTATGTTTAAAATTTTCATCTTTTACTTCATTCTTTCTTTCTTCTTCTTCTTCTTTTTATTTTTATTTTTATTTTTTTTTGCACTCTATGTACGAAAAAGAAGTAACTTTTGCCTGGAATCCATCAAACTGAAAATTTCTTAGAGAAAAAAGAAAATCGAGCTTGAAATTCAAAGCAAAGAATTGGGATTTTGGTAGAGAGGAATGAAATAATTACCACTGCAAATTTGTTCTCATTTGCAAGTCGGAACTATTGACCGATTAGTGAAGGAAAAAAAAAATCTAATCAGAGAATTGCGTTACAGAGGGGAAGAGAAACATGGAGAAAAGAGAGAAGAGAGACAGAGAGAGTGATCTATGGGAAGATGAGAGACCAGAGTTAGTGACAGTGAGGGTGTGAGGAGAGAAAAAGCAAAGGGAAGAGAGAAAAAGTGAGAAAAATTACCATGAGAGAGAAGGTGCAAAAAAATTATGTTTCCCACAGCTATAGACGAAGATCATATTTATAGGAGATGTAACGTGTGAGAGAGAGATTGTTTTCCAAAAAAAAATTTTGGAAAACAACCTATAGAAAATAAGCCTTATTTTTATTAGAGTTTTCTGTTGACCAAAGATAGTTTTCCATTGACCAGGTTTTTTTTGTGTTACCAAACACTGGAAAATGTGGAAAACTATCTTTACAGAAGGTTTTCCAGCGAAACAAACAGAGCGTTAGTATTTTGTTGCTAAGATAGTTTAAGGTACCTATTCAATAATTGGAGTATATTCCATATTTTTTAGCCAATATAAATTAGGTTAAGATTATATAATTTATGAATCTTTTTTTTTTTTTGAGAAATATATAATTTATGAATCTAGCAAATTGTTCTTGAGATGAGACCAAACCTATAAATATAAGAATTTTGTGTCTGATAGACCTTTTTAGCCTAAGCCAATAAATTGGGATTGTGAAGAAATAATTGGCAAAATAAACTCATCATGGGATTATATTATATTTTGATAGAGAAATCGAATAGCAATCAAAGTCTAAGTCTAATAGCATCAATCAATGTCAATCAACATCAATCACAACCAATTAGCAGGTTCAACAAAATAAGTTAACATTAATAGGTCAAATTTGGGTGCCGTTTGATTCAGCGTTTTCCGCTGAATCCAAGCTGCGTTTTTTTTTTTTTTTTTTTTTTTTCCTCGCTTCATGTGTTCCAGGGACAATAAGTACTGTAGCGCACTGTAGCAGTACTGTAACAGCACTGTTTATCACTGTTTACACACTAAAAAATATTAAAAATGGGTCTCACGATACTATTCACACATTTAAAAATTATTTTGCTACAGTACTTTTAGTTTTCAGTTTTCAGTTTCAGCAACAATAAGTTCAATCCAAACATACCCTTGGTGTCCAAACTAAGTATATTTTATGCAATTAGATTTAGATGATTTTACTTGATAGCTAGAGTAAAGGACGAGGGAAGGAAGAAAATGAGAGAGGTTATAAAATACAAGGAAACAACCGCGTTGGATACATGTTGACAAAACCATCGATATAGAGGCCTCCCGTGTTAGACAAGGGTGACCTACCACGTTGCAAAATTCAAACTTTCTTTATATCAGGAAGATGTGTTTTTGCTACTTTCTACTTCTCAATTTACATCCTCAAGCTCTACCGAAACTTAGACAATCGATTTCTTAACTTGGGCATATATGAAGCCCATAGCTTGGTTTTGATGGAGTCAGTGTATAGTGTAGAACAAAACAAACTAGTTTTGTTTTCTGAAATTGACAAATGAACTTCTTTTGTCATCGGAGAAACTAAGTGACAAATAAACTAGTTTTTGATTATGTTACCAAAACTTTAGCTACATAATCTTGTTGGTGGTCTTCTTTGTACTGGCTTAAGAAGTCTTCTAAGGCCAATTACCACAAGCTTGGCCCCCATTAAATTGAATAGAAATCTCTTAGTGAGATTTAATTTGTGAAATTTCAGTGTCAAAAGTCAATAAGTAGAAATATTATCGATTTTGAAATGAAAGTTTGTCAACATGGCCAGCTAAAAGGTAAAATCCAGCACTAAAGATGCTCCTAACGCATAAGGAAGCACTTGATTTTCCTGGCCTGGGTTTGGTGGATTGTGTTAGTGGCCTTCTGAACTTTGAAGCGCTAATACAAGAAAAGGACTAAAGAAACTGCAGAGAAATTAAGAGACAAACATGGCTGCGTATATATTGTGATATATATATATATATATATATATTCACCCACACATCTCTTCCAAAAGACAAGGCAAGTCTGGAAAGATGAGGTTTGAGGTCAAGAGATCCCTTCTCCTTGGTTTTCTTATACTTATTACCACCCTATTTGTTGCATCGAGCTTGTTTTTCACTGGTAAGAAAAATACTTTAAAAAAAAAAAAAATTTATCTTGTTTGTCATATTATATACAAAGGAAGGAGATTATCCTTCTTTCTCATGTAGATTCTACATTCAACTTTAATTATTGTACAATAATTAAAGCTGAATAACCTTACAAATTACAACCAAAAATTGTAGTAGAAATTATGAAGAATATATTAGAAGGCTACTAGTTATAGATTGATTTCCATTTTTCTTCCAAACCAACTGTATTTATGAACTTTTAAAAATTTTTATTATACATATATATATATATATATATATATTTTAACATGTTATGTACTTTGACACAATAATCAGATGAGAATATGAAGAAGTTAACTAATGTCAAAGATGAGAAAGAATTATCTAAAGCTGTTATAATAAAACAAAGTTATAGGCCACCTATAACTTGGGCAAAAGACCAACATGAGAGGCGAGTACCTCTATCACCACCCCCACGTCTAGGAGGGAACCTTGGACGTGACAACTTGTAATTGATGGAGTATAAAATAAAATACCTAAAATGGAACAAGAGATTTCTATTCCTTTTTTATATATCAATTTAACCTCCATAATTTATTACAATTGATGTATAGTGATATTATGGAATTCCTAAATCTTAACTGATCAACTAGCTAGGTAGAGAACAACCTTACAACCACAAATTGTAGTGGAATATTATGAAGTACAATAATATTGATGTCTTTTTTACTTCTCAACTAACTATATGTATGATCTTTTAATTTTGGTATCAATTCCATATTCTGAATGTGATGTGATAAGTTCTTTGATGTAACAATCAGGTGAAAATATGGAGAAGTTAACTTATGTTAGATATGAGGAAAAATTATCTGATGCTGTCATTAGAAAACAAAGCAATAGTCAGCCTTTACCGTGGGCGAAAGACCCACGTGAGCGAGGGCTAAGAGCAGAAGTCACGAAGAGAGATCCTCAACCACCGCCACCACGTCGTCCAGGGAACCCAGGCCCAAGCCCCTAGCTAGTATGCTAATACCAATGTGAAAAGCGACCGCATGCACATTGGTATTGCAACCATCTCTAGAAAATGCAAGATATTATCCTGTTTGACTTCTTATTTGTGTAGCACAATATGAGAATAAAGATCAGGGTTGGCTTTCTTAGGCCACTTAGCATATTAGTAAAAATGTAAGGTTCCTCACCTAAATAATAATAAAGACTCCTCAATTTGCCAATACAATGCATTTTCTATTTGCTTATAATTTATAATTTTTTAATGATTAAATTTTATATTTCTTCTAATGTTGTGTACTTGTTCATAATTAGTTTCATTTATTTGCAGCAGTTTAAGAATGCAAAAATTTTGAATCTCTCGAACACATAGGAGGTGAATAGACTTTTTCTTTCTCTCAATCAAAATTAATACTTTTCTAGGCAAATTTATTATTGAAATTCAATATTCATTACCTAAAATTTAACCTTGCCTAGAGAGACATGGAGTGTTTTAAACATTATATTTATTCTAATATTGATGATTTAGATTTATTTTTAGAACTAGAATTTTTTCAAATAGAGGAAAATAATTCAATTAACATTATATACTAATGATTTGTTTGGGATCCCCTTATTTTGTTGAAATTAAAAATTTTTTTGCTAAAAGTATTGTAAATAAATGTAAAAGTTAGTTGAAATAGTACAGTGGGACCCATGAATAGTACCAAAAAGTGCAGTGGGGTTCATGAATAGTAGCAAAAATAAGTTGAATAGTAAAATAAACTGACTTTTAAATTTTTTCCAAACGCACACTAAGTAAGATCAACTAAGCATGCCACCAAAAAGATTTAGTGGGTTAACAAAAAAAAAAAAAAATAGTAATTTTGCTAACATTTCCTCCAATATATATATATATATATATATATATATATAGTTTTCTTATTATCCAATAACTGAGGGTAGAGAGATTTGAACCATACATTATGCTGGTTGAGCTACAAGTCAATATTTTATATGTTTTGATCACAAAAAAGGGACAAGTGATGGGATTCAAAATAAGTGTATCCATGCATGCAACATGCAACTGTAGTTTTTTGAGTAATTTATTAAAAACATAATACTTTTGGAAATGAAAAATCTGAAAAGGAACTTTGGTTTTTCTTTTTAATTTGAAAAGTAAATAGTGGTAATATATATATATATATATATATATATGTAGGGACACGATTATTCACAACCCAAGAATGACATTGGGCTCGTACGTAAAGGGCCCAAACAATATAATTTGTAGAGTGTGGGCTTGAAAGGCTGGACATTGGTCACTGGACAGCGGTCTAGTCGTGGTTTTCATGGAAGCTCATATGAGGGTGGACCTGGCTTGACTGGCAAACCTTTTCTCCAGTGCAACCTATGGGGTTTTTGTCCTTGGACCCCGTCCAAGGAGCTTAGTGTTCTTCTTATTACCCCTATTTTAGGACCTTTTCCTCTGGGCCGTCCCCCTCCCCCTTGGTTCTTCTTCCCTTTTATACTAGTAGTTACTTCCCTTTTAATGTCCACGTGTAAGTTTTACTTTTTGGGATGGAGACTTGTCTTATCAGCCTATACCTAAAGTGGTTGGGAGTAGGCGTAGAAGTTGAATAGCATGGTGAAGAGCATGGGTCTGTCAGACGCAGAGTTCTTTATTACAGTATTGGCAGCTTTTTCACTTGTCCTGTCCCTGCATTAAACTCGTCCTTTTCTTTAGGTGTCTTGTGAGATGCTGAGCGTGAGATCGTCCTCGACCACATCCTTGGGCCTTTTTGGGGCTTTCATTATGTGTCCTCAGCAATAGGTCTCCTTGGCCTGGGTCTTGGGCCCTTAGTGTAAAGTGGGCTGGGACTTCAAATTCCCCGGCCCCACAATATATATATATATATATATATATATATATATACAGAGAGAGAGAGAGAGAGAGAGAGAGAGAGAGATCATGAGGGTAGGACCAAAAAATGAACACATCCACACGTCAGTAATAGTTTTGATGTTCATTTTTTGGTGCTAGTCTTGTCATTATTTTGGTTATATTACCATTCACAAATGTATAACGTAGAAAAATGTGTAAACTTCAAATTGGGATGAATGAAATTTTTTGAAATTAAACCAAAATAAAGAAAAAGAAATACCCCCTTAACATAGGCATAGCGCATGCAACTAGGATAGAATTAATAATACAAATAGATTGAAGTACCCCTGTAATAATAATACAAAGTGATTTCTCTTAGCAGTTTGTTGCTAAGATAGTTTAAGGTACCTCATCAATAATTGGAGTAAATTCCATTTTTTAGCCAATTTAAATTAGGTTAAGATTATATAATTTAAGAATCTATTTTTGAGAAAAATATAATTTACGAATCTAGTAAAATGTTCTTCAGGCCAAACCTATAAATATAAGAATTTTGTGTATGATAGACCTTTTTAGCCTAAGCCAATAAATTGGGATTGTGAAGAAATAATTGCCAAAATAAATTCATAATGGGATTATATATTATATTTTGAAATAAAATTCGAAGAGCAATCAAAGTCTCTCTAAGTCTAATAGCATCAATCAATGTCAATCAACATCAATCACAACCAATAAGTAGATTCAATAAAATAAGTTAATTAACATTAATAGGTCAAATTTGGTGTCCAAGCTAAGTATGTTTTCTGAAATTAAATTTAGATGATTTTACTTGATAGCTAGAGTAAAGGACAAGGGAAGGACAAAATGGGCTTCTGCCCTTTTCGGGCAAATTAATTAGCCTTTTGCCCTTCTTTCCAAACTAATTAGGGAAATGCTCCTTTTTTGAAACTTGGCTTTCTCAAAATCGAGTTAAAAAAAAAAAAAAAAATTCTGGAGCCTTATAGTGACGTTTTTAAGGACCTATAGTGACGTGTTAAGAACTTATAGTGACGTTTTATAACTTGACATCCATGAAATCGAGTTATAGGCAATTTTGAAGTCCTTAAAAACGTCACTATAGGTCCTTAAAAATGTCACTAGAGGACTTAACTCGATTTTGAAAAAGTCGAGTTTTAAAAAAGGAGCATTTCCCCATTTAGTTTGGAAAGAAGGGCAAAAGGTTAATTAATTTGACCGAAAAGGGCAGAAGCCCATTTTGTACCAAGGGAAGGAAGAAAATGAGAGATGTTATGAAATATGTATTGTTTGATTGCATATTTCTCATTTTTATATCTAGCATAACATACTGGATCTAAATGTATAAAAATGTTTCCATTATTGGTGTCACCAATGAGGAACAAACATGCTAATTCTCTTTAATTTGTTCTTTTGACGACAAAATGGTTACGCATCTAGTTTGATTTTATTTGTTTACTTATTCCATAAAATTTTATATATATAAAATTGTTCGTATATGAGATCAGATGTGTAGGAATATTGGATTGGCCCCTTCATACCATTACTAATTCTATGGTTGGAGGTGAGGCTTTGAACTCTTTGGAGTCGTAAAGTGACTATGGGAGTGTGGAAGAAGCACTAGAAGAAAAGTTCCAACTAAACCATGATCAATTGAACTCTGGTTCCTTTTAAATAGAGTCCTCAAACTAAAGTCTTCAAATTATATCATGTAAAGAAAATAATAATATAATGAGATTATATTATATTTTGAAATAGAATTCAAATAGCAATTAAATCTCTCTAAGCGGCGGCTCTAGGAATTTTTTTTAAGTGGTCATTAAGAAACTTAAATTATACAAAATCTAATAAAAAGATAATTTCATTTATTGACCAAAAACACACACACACACATGCAAACACATAACATCTTATAATTTCCTTCTACAAATTTTCTTATTTTCAAATTGTTACCGATAGTCTTATTATCTGCAAGTTACATCTCTTCAAAAGTTTAGTTAAATAAATATTTTATTGGATTTTTTATTTTTTATTTTCATGGACCTAATATATTATTAAGGAGACTAAAGTTTAAGAACAAAGTTTGGTTACAAACTTAGTTGTAGCCTTGTAGCCTAAGGCTACAACTCTCACTAAATATATTAACATTGCTACATATTTTGAAAATCAAACCAATGAATTGCATGTTCTTTATCTTCTTAAAATACTTCAAAAGTTCATACCAATCGGATGTTGTTTACTATTCGATCCATAAACTTATTTTTTAAGTATAATTTTAGATTACAAATACTCAAAATTTAAATATTTGATTAACGAGGCAATTAAATGGTGGATTTGTTAAAATTCTTATCCAATCAAAAAATATTAAATGGAGCTGTAGCCTTAGCTTACAACCAAGTTTGTTGCCAAATTTTGTTCAAAATTTAATTATGTTGGGTCTAAAAAAAATTTAAGGTGGTCACAAAGTTTCTTTAAGAATAAAAAGATCATAAATTATTAAAATTTATATATAATAAATGTTTTTTATTTTTCCAGCCAGAGCGGTCATTGAATCAATGTTGAGTCGGCCCTCTCTAAGTGTAATAGCATCAATCCATGTCAATCAACATCAATCATGATCAATTTGGTTCAACAAAGTTAATTAACATTAATAGGTCAAATTTGGTGTCAAAGCTAAAAGTATGCTTTCTGCAGTTGGCTTTTTGATGATTTTAGTTGATAGAGTAAAAGGAAGAAAGTGAGGGATGTTATGAAAATACAAAGAAACGACCGCCTTAGATGTGTGTTGCGATTTTCTACTTCTCAATTTAAGAAGTCTTACCTTCTCCAATTTTTAATTAAGCACGCATTCATGATCAAATGCCACAAGTTTGGCCACCATCAAATTGAATGGAAATCTCTTGCACTGAGCATATCTTAGTGGGATATGTACATGTAATGTGACAATTTATTGTCGAAAGTCAGTACTTAGAAATATTATTGGACTTTAAATGAAATTTTGTCAACTTCGCCAGCTAAAAGGCAAAGTCTAGGACTAAAGATGCTCCTAACACAGAAAGATAAGCACTTTAATATTCCTGTGCTAGGTGCCTGGGTTTTGATGGCATGTGTTTGTAGCCTTTTGAACTTTGACGCACCAATAAAAGAAGAGAGCTAAAGAAACTACAGAGAAATTAATAGACAAACATATATGTTGATATTCACTCACAGATCTGTTCCACAAGGCAAGTGGCCGTTCAGTTGGAAATTTATAATATCGTTGTTTAAAATGATGTGAAAATTATAATTTAAAAAGTGTTGTGAAAACACGTGTTTACAGTCTTCATAAAGCAAAAAATGTGTTTGTTATTATATTTCAAATAACATGTTTCGGTATGTGGAAAAACATATTGTGTGTTTGAGATATGTGTGTGTGTTTTTTTTAAAAAAAAGTTGACAAGAGTGCCCCTTGGTTAGAATTGAAGAACGAAGCTTTATGTATTATCTAATCAAGTGGGTCCCATGTTTTTCAAAATATTTACAAAAGTGCCGTAAATTTGTTTGAAGTCTGAAAACTTGTAAGAAGAATTTTTCAAATTCAATGTTTAAATACCCTAAAATGAGTAATGTAATTCAAACACTCCTAAAAAAAACCCTTATTGAACACGTTTTTTTTAGAACCACAATTTTCGTTGTTTAAATAATAAAAACTGTTGTTTGGAAAGATGAGGTTTGACGTCAAGAGAGGCCTCCTCCCTGTTTTTCTTATACTTACCATCCTATTTGTTGCCTAAAGCTTGTTTTTCACTGGTAAGAAAAATACTAAAGATCGACGTCTTTTTTACTTCAAAATCAATTTTGATGAACTTAACACCTTTATTTTATATCTACTTTCAAACTGTTTATTATATATTTTAAACGTAACTGTTTGGTTCTAAGAATTTAGGTTCAAATGTATTAGAACTTCAATTTGTAATGTTGGCAAATCATGGTCAAAACGTTTAGTCTTGTTTTAGACTTGTTCAAAGTGTGTTTAAGTGTAAAGTTGGAATCGAGTGTTCTACAGGGTTTACTGTGTAAACCTGCTTGGCTCGATTGATTGAGAATTAGACTTAATTTATTGAAGTTCGTATAGATTGTTTTTCTGCAGAATTTTCCAACTCAGCCTAAGCCCGTTTGAAGTGTAGGGTTTTATGTTTTGCCTTAAGTATAAAAGGGAAAACCCTAGCCACGTTTTTAGATTGCTCTTTATGCTGTGTGTGTGAATCTTTTGTGAGATCTAGAGGTGTTTGCCTTCACATACACTTAGGGTTTCCAATCTCAAGATTGATGTCAAGAGTTTGGTGATTAATTTAGTTGCAGATTGAAGAGCTTAAAGATATATAAGCGAGAGTGCTTGTACTTGCTGTGAATCCAAGAAAGAAGTAATCAGTGGACTCAAAACTGTCACGTGGTCGTCGTAGTAAGTTTCCTACTCGAGGTAGCAATAGAATGTTAGTGGTCCAAGTTGTTATTGAGTAAACTTTAATTCTTTCATAGTGGATTCATTTTACCTTGAGGATAGTTAGGTTAAATCTTCCTTAGGTTTTTTACTAGTTTGGTTTTCCTTGGTTATTATATTGTTGTGTTCTTTATTTTCCGCAATTTACAATAATATGATATGATGAATACAAGGAAATCAGTAGGCTGAATGTCTCGGGCGTTGATGATCTCAAGGTTACTTGTAATGTCCTGAAAAAGTAAACACAAAATCAAAGGAGACCAGGGAAGACCGGCCAAGAATCCTCCTATGGTAAAGTCAGTATTTTTTGGAATTCCAATTTGTCTGGAAATGTCTGAATACCTTACCTTCCTGTAGAAGAGCCCTTATATAGTGCTTGTCTGAGGCAGTTGTTTCTCCTACCGTTGTGGAGTTCGGAGGATTCGAAGGTAATTTCCATAACCACCATGGAAGTTACATTATTTGGGGTCTGTTTTCCACAATTGTTTATTAGGGGAACGGTTTGTAGCCTGATTAGAAAACCGAGGTCGCTTCAAGGAACATGTTCAGGACGCAAGGTGCTCGTCCAACCAACTTTACGAACGGGCGGGCTTACCCTTGGACGAATATGCCCTATGCCATCCAACTTTTCCTTAGGACGAGCCATATGGATGAGTTTAGAAGTTGGTCTATTTTATAACACCATCAGTTGCCCCCTCGTCCACATGGATCATCTAAAGGAATGTGTAGCTTGGCATCATTTCCTGGACGTACATATTTAATGTCTACAGTTAGATGTGCCATGTGTCATAATTTCATCGGTGACCAGTCTCGTCGATTTATTTTTTCGAGGGGTAAGTCATGTGTCATTTCTTGGTTGGCTGTGTCGTTTTAAATGCCCAGGTTAGCTGTCTATAAATAGTGGAATTCCTCCTCTACCCTTCACACTTCTAAAACTTTCCTTCCAGACACTTCTCGTCTAGATCACCATCTAGAAGTTCCTTCGTGTCCATAGCTTTCTTCCGTCTTAGAGCCAGGTATTCTTTCCTTTCTCGTCTTTAGGTTTTCCTTCATTTTTTCCAAAAAAAATGTCTGTTTCTTCGTCTAGTAATAGTATAGATGAGTACTATAGACGAGTACCATGACTCAACTGGCTATAGTAGTTCTAACAATAGCACTAGCCATAGCAGCAGTGCGGGGAGTTCCACGGACGAAGGGTACACTTCTGGTGTCCCTAAGTTTCCTTTAGAAGTCATACAGGAACAACTTAGGAAGGCTTCAGGGTCCCAGGCTGGTACTTCATCCAATGTCCCTCCATCTAGTTCTTTGGACGAGACGGAAATCACCATCTATAGCTGTGTGATAGACATCCCTTCTAAAACGGATGAACAAAGGCTCAACAATATTAGGACGTGGTACCAAATTCTGGACAAGCTTAACCCTAGGTTGCCCGTCTATGGAGAATGGTGCTGTAACCCCCACTTAGGAATAGGCGTCTATGAGACTTATTTTTTGGGGGGCTTAAGGTTGCCTTTGAACGCTTTCACTAGAGAATTGTTAGTGAGGTTAGGTTTAGGAGTATGTCAATTCAATCCCAATGTGTGGAGATTAATTTTCTCCATGCAAATTTTGTGGAGGGAAGTATTTAGAGGGGACCGTCCTCTTATTGTGGATGAGTATCTCTATTGTTACAAACCCTCCGAAATACATCAGCCCCTTGGCTTCTAACAATTCACAGCTAGGAGTATAGATTGTAGATTGATTAAGTCTTTGGCCTCGCCTAATAGAAACTAGAAGAAGGAATTTTTCTTCGTCTCTGGTTTCTGGGCTAGGAATCCTGTGGACGTTGGTCGGGACACCTTTGGTCGTTACACCGGGGATCTAGGGAACCTTCGTCCTGAAGGTAAGTCCCTCCCCTTTTTCTTCACTTTGTTCTCTTTCATTCGCCTCTAACTTCTTCTTACTTGTTTACTTACAGCTGTTGAACAACCGTCTTTGAGCAAGTTTTATCGAGACCGTGTCCACAGGGCCCGTCTACACGTGGATAGGAGCTTCCACTCTTTGGTCACGCTTAGATGACTTGCCAAGTGGGGATTAGGCCCTAATCAATCCGACGAAGCACTTGCTTACAAAATCATAGTATGAAGAAGTAAGTTCTTAAACTTTAGATAAACATTACATTTTTATGTTCTGCTATAGTTCTAAATTTTTTTTATTTTTTTATTTTTAGGAATGACAACAATGAAAGAAAACAAAGGAGAAGAGATTATTGGTGAGAAGGGTCATCCTGAGGCCCAACTCTAGACTCGTCTGTCAGTTGGGGAAAAAAGGAAATCATTGTCAAAGAATATTGATCTGGGAAGTCTTCCCGGTCAACGAGATAGTCGACGAGATAAGAGGGTTAAGCGTGGGTCATCCCAAGTAGTCAAGCCTAAGCTTCCTCAATCCCAGCCTCCCGTCCACATAGTTGATGTTGACTTGTCCACTCCAGTTAAGACTACCCCGTCCAAGACTTCTCCGCCAAGGACAACTGCACCTGCTTCGTCCCAACCTCCTTCCAGGGTTTCCACAAACATTATTGAAAATGAGGACTTGGCTTGGGAGCAATTTGGGGAAGCTGTGAAGGACAAGGACATAAATGTTTGTTATGACATGTTCCTAAACGATTTTGAGCACTCAAGTGTTCATGATCTTTTTAAGGTGTGTAACTGTACTTTTTGTCTCGTCTTTATTATCCCATAATTTTTTCCTCATCTAACCAACATTTTTTAGATCCATCTTTTTATAGGGCATGTCAAAATTTATCGCAGCGTCCAGGCAAGCCACTGAATTGGATAAGATGAGGATCTTGCTGGAGATGAGAATTCAAGACATAAGGGATGAATGCAAGAAATGGGCTGAGGTGGCTGCCAAAGCTAAGAAGGAAGTGACGGAGCAACAAAACTTGATTGTAGAGTTGAGAGCTAATATAGCGGAGAAAGATACTCGTCCTGATCAGTTACAGAAAAAGAATGACAAGTTGAGTACCCTTCTCTCCAAGGCAAAAGAAAATGCAATTGCTGAGTTCAAGGCATCCAAACAATATACTAATCTTTTGGACAAACATTACATAGCAGGTTTTGAAGATTTCATAATGGATGCTATAGAAAACTTCCCTAGAGTGGACTTTAGCTCCATTAAGCTTAACATTGCTACTGCTACCAGTTCTCTTCTTCAGGCCAGCTCTGAATGTTAATGTGGAGGATGATGCTACTACCTAGCTGTCCCAGGACGACCCCAACATTAGTGCCCCCCTGCTTAAATCTTTTGACTATGCTTGTATTTTTTCTTTTTCTTTTGATTTTTATTTGGTCCTTTGTTTTGGGACCTTTTAAGTAACTTAAGTACACTAAGCTCGTCCATAATTTTAGGACGAGTTATCAACAATTTGTTTTACTTTCGTAAGGGTGTTTGGACATTGGTTGTCCACCCTTAAGCAACTAAATGAATGTTATTTTCTTTTATCATGATATGAACGAGAATTTTATTTCTATAAACAATAGATTTCAAGCTGAGCTCGTCCATTCTTCATTTATATATATATATTTTTTATCACTCTAAATTTCACCAAGTATAATTCGTTTATGTGACATGGTAATTATCAGCATTACTCGTCCTTAGACTTAGTTGGTTTTCACGCTTTATGAAGGCCCAACTTTTCTCTCGTCCATAGATTGGATTGTTTTAGTAGGCATCTTGATCAATAGATTAAGCGTTTGCTCATGTATTTCCTCGTCCATGGATTGGACTAGGGTATTATGGGCTTTACTTCGTCCATTGTTAGGACGTTTTCATACTTCACCTAAGTTTAAGGCTTCTGCTTGTTCATGATTTGGACTAATATGCCTTTGTTACCCATAGGTGAGTTTATAGACGTTACATCTCTGCATCCAAAGAATTTACTCGTCTTAGGCTCTTAGCCTTCTTGTAGACTAATTTGAACGAAAATAGCATGAAAACTAGGAATTTACACAACATTATGTACATGGCATAATATTGTTCACAAACGAGGCATATGCTTAGAAGCAAATGCCTTCCAAGGAGTTTAATAAGTACAAACAAACCCATAATTTCGTTCATAATCACAACATAGTAATAATAAAGTAGCATTAAAAATATGTAGATAAACAAGCTCCAAGCTTGTCCATAGTAACACTCATCCAAGCTAGCATTTTTACTGATAGTACCTCCTTAAGTGCTCAACATTCCAAGGATGCTCCAATTTTCTCCTGTCCAGGGCCTTAAAGTAGTAGGATCCTTGCTTTTTACAGTTGATAACTCTATAGGTTCCTTCCCAATTAGGTCCCAGTTTCCCATGAGCCGGATTCTTGGTTGCCAAAGAAACCTTTTTCAGGACGAGGTCTCCTATGTTGAATCGCCTTGGCTTCACCATTGCATCATACTACCTAGCCATGAGGTTTTTGTACCTTGCCATCCTATGTTCTGTGTTCGTCCTTACCTCGTCTATTAGATCGAGGTTTAAAAGGAGTTGCTCCTCGTTATCCTTATCCTGATACATCATCGCCTTGTGGTTGGCCATGTGCACTTCTACAGGTATGACTGCCTCGCTTCCCTAGGCTAGCTTGAAAGGAGTTTCCCTTGTAGGGGTTTTCACCGTCGTCCTGGCCGAGTCTTGATGATTTTCAACAAGGATCGGTTTACAACTTCGGCCTGATTGTTTGCTTGGGGGTGGGTGGGCGAGGAATAATGATTTTGAATTCCAAAGTGTTCACAGAAGTCCCTGAAAAGTGCATTATCAAATTTTCGTCCGTTGTCGGACACTAATACTCTGGGCACCCCAAACCTGCACACAATGTTCTTCCAGACAAAGTTCTTGACATTTTGTTGTGTGATACTCGCTAAGGGTTCCGCTTCTACCCACTTGATGAAATAATCAATACCCACTACCAAAAAATTCATCTGCCTTGTTCCAAGTGGAAAAGGGCCCAAGATGTCCAATCCCCATTGTGCGAAAGGCCATGGGGCCATCATTGGTGTGAGATACTTTGACGGTTGTCTAGGGACGTTGCTAAACCATTGACATTGGTTACATACTTTAACATAAGCTTTTGCATCTGCTTGGATAGTTGGCCAGCAGTACCATGCATGGACGACCTTGTGGATGAGTGATCTAGCCCTTGAATGGTTTCCACAAGCTCCTTCATGAACCTCTCTCAACACATAGTTTGCCCTGTCCAAAGCTAAACACTTGAGATAAGGTTGAGAGAAGCCTCTCTTGTATAGTACTTCGTCCAAAAGGACATACCTGGCTGCCTTAACCCTAAGCTTTTTGGCCTTGTCCTTCCCTTCTGGGAGCTTTCCATCCTTCAGGTATAACATTATGGGGGTCATCCAGTTTTCTTCATTCTCTATTTGCTGCACTTCCGGAAGATCTATACTTGGGACATACTGAACTTCATCGAACTCATCCACGGCTTCATTCACTGAGGCTTCCTTTGTTGAGGCTTCATTCTCAGTTGGTATCTGCTTCCATGTTTTCCTCCCTCGAGATTTAAATGATGTCAGCTTTCTTGAATTTTTTCACAAGCCGCAATACCTTTTCAAGGTACTTTTTCATTCGTTCTTCCTTAGCCTCACACATCCCGTTTATCTGGCCCATGACCAACTGAGAATCCCCCAAGACAAGTATTGATTTTGCCTCTACTGATCTAGCCAATTCCAGCCCTTTAAGAAGAGCTTCATACGCAACTTCATTATTGGTTGTTTGATATTGCAAACAGATCTTATGCTTCAACTTATCTCCTTCCAGGGATTGTAGAACCACTCCTATTCCTCCTGTATGTTGTGTGGATGAGCCGTCCACATGGACGACCCATTTCTTACTATCTTTTATCCTTTCTAAGTCATCATAGCTTGGTGATGAAATTTGCCAAGGCTTGAGCCTTTATTGCGTTCCTTGGTTGGTATCTGACGTCAAACTCACTCAGTTCAATAGCCCATTGGATTAGTCATCCTGCGGCTTCCAAATTATTCATGGTTTTCTTAAGTGGATGGTCTGTCATGACATTGATTACATGAGCTTGTAAGTAGTGCCTTGGCTTCCTAGAAGTCGTTATTAGTGCGAAAGCTAACTTTTCCATTAGCGGATACCGTCCTTTCGTTCCCCTTAGTGCTTTGCTTGTATAGTACATAGGTTTTTGCACTCTTTCTTCCTCCCTTATCAATGTTGAGCTAACGGCATGTAGGGTCACTGCCAAATATAAATACAACTCCTTTCCCATCACGGACGGACTTAGCAATGGAGCCTTAATGAGGTATGTCTTCAAGTCTTGGAAGGCTTTTTGGCATTCGTCCATCCACTCAAACACTTTATTAAGAACCTTAAAAAATGGTAAGCATTTGTCGGTAGCTTTAGAGAAAAACCTATTGAGGGCAGCAACTTGTTCGGTAAGAGACTAGACTTCTTTGATGTTTTATGGAGGCTTCATATCTAGAATTGCTATAATCTTTTCAGGATTTGCCTTAATTCCCCTATATGAAACCATGAATCCGAGGAATTTTCTTGATGATACTCCGAAAGCGCATTTGCTAGGGTTCAACTTCATATTGTATCGTCTAAGCATGTCAGAAGTCTCCTGCAGGTCATCCAGATGTTTTCTCTTGTCCAGGTATTTTACCAACATGTTATCCACATAAATTTCTACATTTCGTCCAATCTGAGGACGAAACATATGGTTGACCAGTCATTGGTATATTGCCCCAGCGTTCTTCAAGCCAAAGGGCATCACTTTATAACAGAACAAGCCTTGACTAGTAACAAAGGATGTCTTCTCCTGGTTTGCCTTGTCCATCCTTATTTGATTATATCCTGAGAAAGCATCCATAAAACAAAGTAATTTATGACTGGCAATGGAATCCACCAGTTAATCAATACGCGGTAATAGAGAGCTATCCTTTGGGCAAGCCTTGTTTAGATCAGTGAAGTCTACACACATCCTCCACTTGCCATTTGCCTTTTTGACCATTACCACATTGGCTAGCCAATCCGGATAATACACCTCTCTAATGAACTTCACTGCAATCAGCTTTTGAACCTTATCATTAATAGCATTGTCTCTCTTGGGAGCGAATACTCTTTTCTTTTGTCGCACAGGCTTAGAGGAGGGACATACATTCAAACAGTGGGTAATGACACTAGGATCTATACATGGCATATCATCATGACTCCAAGCAAACACATCAATGCTCTTTTTCAAAAAATGGATGAGGTCCTTCTTAGTCTTCTCTTCTAAATCTGCTCCAACCCTGGTACACCTCTCAGGGTTATTCTCATCTAAAGAAATATCTTCCAACACTTCAGTGGGCTTGGCCATAACTCTCTTTTCTTCAATATTCATTGTTTGGACCTATTCGTCCATGGCCAACATGGCTAGGTAACATTCTCTTGCTGCTAGCTAGTCTCCTTGTACTTGCCCTATTCCATACTTTGTTGGAAACTTGACTGTTAGGTGATAGGTAGATGTAACCACCTTCCAACTATTTAAAGTCAGTCTTCCAATTATAGCATTGTAGGAGGATGAACAATCTACCACAAGGAAATTCACATGTCTGGTTACTTGTTGCGGATATGCCCCTACCACTACAGGTAATGTAACTATGCCTACAGGCTGCACCTTTATTCCACCAAAACCTACTAAGGGCGAGTTCACTGGACGAAGTAGGTCTCGTCCTAGCCTCATCTACTGAAAAGCTGAATAATACAAAATATCTATTGAGCTTCTGTTGTCCACTAACACCCTTCTTGTTGTATAATCGGCAATAAGCAAAGTGATGACAATGGCATCATCATAGGGGTGGTGAACTCTTTCAGCATCATCATTTGTGAATGTGATGGCTTGTGCATCCGTGTCCCTCGTCCTTGGTGTTCGTCCAAATAGTTGAACGTTCTGCACTACTTAAGATATGTTTTCCTCGATTTGGACGACTAGCCTGCTGAACTTCCTCCTATAATAACTTTTATTTCTCCAAGCGATGGTCACGACGATTCTTCCACCTTCCCTTTCAATTTCTCATCCTTGTGGTCTTGTCCAAGGAAATTTCTCAACTTTCCTTGCCTTATGAGATTCTCAATCTACTGCTTTAGGTCAAAACACTTGTCTGTATCATGCCCATGGTCTTTATGGAAGCGATGGTACTTATTTCTATTACGCTTATTGAGGTCTCCCTTCATTTTCTCCGGCCATTTCAAGGAAGGATCGTCCTTAATTTGTATAAGGACTTGCTCGAGTGATGTGTTCAGGGGTGTGTATTGTTGACTCCATGCTGAAGGACCAGCCTTCTTGCCATCTCGGTCTTTTTTATCTTCCGTTCGTCCCTTTTTTGCACTAAGGGTCTGCTCGGAATGGCGCATGGGTTTTGCTTCCATTCTCTCAGCTCACTTCCTCTTCTTGGCTGATCGTGTCTTCTGCATTCATAAAGTTCTGGGCTAAATGGACGAGTTCAGCCATGGACTGAGGCTCCTTCTCATAAAGCTTGTGGATGAACAAATCAGAATTAACCCAATTGTGAAAGGCCGCCAATAGTAGCTTATCATCCACCTCATCCACTGTCAGGGCTTTCCTGTTGAAATGAGTGATAAAGGACCGTAGGCTTTCATTCTCCCCCTATTCTATGGTCAACAGGCTAGACGAAGAACGCTGGTGTCTCTATCCCCCAATGAAGTTATTCAACTTGCTCAACTCTTCAAAAGAACTTACATAATTCGGGGGTATTTTACTGAACCACACTTATGCCGAACCTTTGAGGGTAGTAGTGAAGGCTCTACACATAATTTCATTCGAGACCCTTTGAAGGTGCATCATAGTTTTAAAAGTAGCAATGTGATCAAACGGGTCACGCGTTCCATCATACGAATCCAAGGAAGGCATCTTGAATTTTGGAGGTAAGGGGTGACCATTGATGGAAGCCGTGAAGGGGGAGTTTGTTTGGTGAACTAGATCCTTTACTAGATTTGCTCTTCTTATGTTCTCCCTCATCTCATCCATAACCTTCCTTATCTGGTCAATCTCTCTCTCCAAGTGTGGCATCCTTCTTGATATGGTGCCCCTTGATTGGCTTTTAAGCTCAGCATTTCTTCCATCTCCCTGGGTCTAGCCTTGTTCTTCTCCATATGCTTCATGCCGTTGCCTCCTAAGATTAATCTCCCTTGTCAGTTCTTGGTTCTGGCAAGTTAACTCTGCTATAGCGGCTGCCATGGATTACGCATGTTGAATAGAGGATGGTTGCATGGCGGGCGCAGATTAACTCTCTTGATGGCCTAGACTAGTAGCCCTCAATCTTGTCCGAACCATTGCAGCCTTTTTGTCGGAGAAAGGAATTGTAGAACTCAGAGAATATCTAACAAAACTATTTCCCACAAACGGCGCCAACTGATGAATACAAGAAAATCAGTAGGCTGAATGTCTCTGGCATTGATGATCTCAAGGTTACTTGTAATGTCCTGAAAAAGTAAACACAAAATCAGAGAAGATCGGGGAAGACTAGTCAAGAATTCTCCGATGGCAAAGTCAGTATTTTTTGGAATTCTAATTTGTCTGGAAATGTCTGAATACCTTACCTTCCTGTAGAAGAGCCCTTATATAGTGCTTGTCTAAGGCAATTATTTCTCCTACCGTTGTGGAGTTTGGAGGATTCGAAGGTAACTTCCATAACTGCCATGGAAGTTACATGATTTGGGGTCTATTTTCCATAACTGTTTATTGGAGGAACGATTTGTAGCCTGATAGGAAAACCGAGGTCGCTTCAAGGAACATGTTCAGGATGCAAGGTGCTTGTCCAACCGACTTTACGGATGGATAGGCTTACCCTTGGACGAATATGCCCTATGCCATCCAACTTTTCCTTAGGACGAGCCATATGGATGAGTTTAGAAGTTGGTCTATTTTATAACACCATCATGATATATGTTTGTTCACCAAGATTTGATAATTTGACTAAGTAATCACTTGACTAATTAACTAGGTTAATCTGGTTGTGTTTTAAAGGGTCTAAAAACGAATAGTAACTTTGTATCTATTTCTTCTTTATTTTCTGATCATGTTGTGGTAATTTGTTTGATGCAACAATCAGATGACAAGATGGAAAAATTAACTTAAGCAAGAGAGACCCAAAAACTGTCTTGAGTTGTCATTGTAAAACAAAGGAATAGCCCACCTATCCGCTTTGCAAAACTAGAATGAGGTCGAATTTTTGAATCACAGCCCCCACGCTTGGGAGGGAACAAAGGGTCTCACCCCTAATATGTATTCCTTGTACTTCATGTTTTAGTCATCTCTCTCTCTCTTTTAATAATTCAATAGTCGGAATAGAGATGATTTGAATCTTAAATGTTTCTATTAAGAACATCAAGAGTTGTTATATAGTTGAATTACAAGGCTCTTGACCTTAAATGTAATATAAATGTCACCAATATGCAAATGTTGACATCTTTTTCTACTATATACACAAAAACTAATATCAAATTATTGTAAATTTAATTTTGGCATGAACAATCTATACTATATATAATAATATGCAATCTTTCCATTTAGTTTGCAAAGTTCTTGTTGCGTCACATCATCATCGGCATGTTTTCTTCGCAATTTTCCACATCTTTTTTCTTTATTGACAATGAATGAGTTAATTCTCAAAATTGTTTCCTTTAATACTTTCTTCAATTCTCTCTATCATCAATGTAATATTTAAAAGTTAAGGAATTGCATTAGCTGTTGCTACACTTTTGTTTAGTCACATTAGCGTAGCATTTCAGTCTAGTTCAGCCTATTAGGTCCATTTTGGTCTACTTAGATCTAGTTCAGTCCATTCAAGCCAGTTCGATCCACACTAGTCCATTTCTATCTAGTTTGGTCTATTAGTTATAATTTGGTACATTTTGGCACTTTGATCCAATCAGTCCATTTGGTTCACTTCGGGCCATTCAGTCCAATTTGGTTCATTTGGTTCACCTCGGTCTAGTTTGGTCCAATTGGTCCATTTCAATCCATTCAATCCACTTTGACCCATGTTGTCCATTCGGGCCAGTTTGATCCACTTCAGCCCATTTCTATTCATTTGGTCCCTAATTCAATCCACGTTGATCCATCCTTTCAATTTTGGCGCACTTAAGAATGGAAAAAGAAAGTTTGGGTTGAAAGTACCTATTCTAAATTTGAATTTAGTAACAAATATAGATCTAAATTCATTCTAAATTTTAGTAATTTAATTTCAAATTTGTTTCACATATATTTAATGAAGAACTTTTTTTGGCTCCATACATGCTTGGAGCCCAATGGTCCAACTACCAATAAAAAGGTAGCACGTGTCTCATCATATGCATTGCACGTGACTCACTTAGTTAGTTGGGTTATGTGTGTTGTGCATTGCACATGATAAGAACACGTGTCATTTTCCTATTGGTGGTTGGAACTCAAAACTCCAAACATGTTCGGAGCCAAACGTTTTTGTAAATTGATGTTATTAATTGGTGGGAATTTTCCTTCATCACATAAGTGATAGGATGTAGAATCTGTTTAGGCCCAAATTTATTACTAATCAATTGCATACAATAGTGTTTAGTAAAAAAAAAGAAGCATACAAAACCCTTTAAGAGTCCCAAAATTACATCAAACATATAGAAAGAAAATAAACTCATGATAGGATGAAATGAATGTGATTGATGGGCTCAATTCACACTAGTATTCTGCAGTTGGATGATGATTTTCTAGGAAGTATGGGAGCAGATTTGGGTTTAGGTGCGGGTGTGGGTGCAGTGCAGCGATTGACAATTTTTGAAAAAGTATGGTATAGGTGCGGCGGGATACGTTTATTAATAAATTAATAACTACAAGTAATTCAGTAATTTCAATTTAAGTTATTTAACCTACAACTAATTTGACAAATATATAATAAGTGTTGAGGTACAAATTTTCAGGCCTTGATTTTATTAACCCACTCACAAAATACCCACATGACCCCACACAAATATTCCCATATATATTACCCAAATATTCTCTACGCTATTGGGCCTTCACAAATACTCCATACACAAGCCCATAAATTGCCTTAGACCCTTTCACAAATATTATCCATTATATCCCACATATTACCCAACTAGAATTTTTGACAAAAAATACTCATCATGTTACTACCAAAATCGGACCACAAAATTATGCTATCCCTACAAAAAAATCCCAAGCTCATTTACCTTGTGGGAAAAGCCCAAAAAAAGGCCCAATAATATCATTTACTAAGCCTGTTGCTACCCGGCACCTCTAAAGACTGTTGCTACACGGCACCTTAAAGCCCGTTGCTACATGGCATCTCTAAAGTCTATTGCTACATGGCACCTCTAAAGCCTGTTGCTACACAGCAATACTTTACAAAATCTCAAAATCATTTTTACAAAACCCAAATACTAATTTGACACTATTTTTACAAAGCCCAAATACTAATTTGGCAACTATTTTTTTACAAAGCCCAAATACTAATTTGACACTTATTTTCCAAAGCCCAAGATGCTATTTTGGCAAAAACAATTACTCTACCTTACAGAGCCCAAATACTAATTTGGCACTATTTTTACAAAACCCAAATACTAATTTGGCAACTATTTTTACACTATTTCATAAAAGCCCAAATATTATTTTGGCAACTCTTTCATAAAGCCCAGGTACTAATTTGGCAATTATCTTTACACTATTTTCATAAAGCCCAAATGCTAATTTGGTATCTATTTTACAAAGCCCAAACAGTAACATTCAACACTCATTTTACAAAGCCCAAATCCATTTTTGCAATTATCTTACAAAGCCCAAAATAATATTTTGGCAAAAACAATTACTTTATACTCAAAGCCCAAATACTAATTTGGCACTTATTTTGCAAAGCCTGAATATTCTTTTGGCAACTGTTTCATAAAGCCAAAATGCTACTTTGGCATATATTTACTAAATTCAAATATTATTTTGACACTTGTTAAGTCCCTAACTCATGGGAAATACAAATTACTCATCTCTCAAAAAAATATTTATTTCACAAAATTTTATGGGAAGTATGCCTATTTTTCCATAATTAACTAACTACAAAAGCCCATGTATGTTACCCATGGCAAAACCATTCATTTTTGTAGGGATGACCAAGCCCAAAGGAAGCTTGACAAAGCCTAGTTAGACCGGCCCAACCCACACACAGAATCCAACAGTTGAAAGCTTACGTAAAGTAACCAGCCAAAATCTCAGCACAAACAGCTGGAGCCTTTCCTATCAAGTCCCAACTTGTCTAAATCAAATCAGAAGAGAGCACATGTCCCTCCAAGATTGAATCCTTCCTTCACAAGCTGAAATCCCATCATTCACCATGTGAAATAAAGCTGAGATGGATATGATAGAAAGCTGAAAAGCTTCAGCTAACTATCCCTTCGTTCCTCTCCAGCCAGTTGGTCAAAATCAAGAGCAGCCATTATCAAGCCATTAAAGCTCCTGAAACAACATGAAATCAGTTCATTTTCATACTAAAAATATGTATTCTCTAGTTCATGAACCTAGCACATGAATCCCAAATGGGGAAACTTAGGGACATATGTTTTGGAGGGCACCAAGGGGATCCTAACAGAGTTCCCAGCATCAAATCAGAAGAGGACACATGTCCCTCCAGGATTGAATCCTTCCTTCACAAGCTGAAATCCCATCATTCACCATGTGAAATAAAGCTGAGATGGATGTGACAGAAAGCTGAAAAGCTTCAGCTAACTGTCCCTGCCTTCCTCTCTAGCCAGTTGGTCAAAATCAAGAGCAGCCATTATCAAGCCATTAAAGCTCCTGAAACAACATGAAATCAGTTCATTTTCATACTAAAAATATTTATTCTCTGGTTCATGAACCAAGCACATGAATCCCAAATGGGGAAATTTAGGGACATATGGTTTGGAGGGCACCAAGGGGATCCCAACAGAGTTTCCAGCAAGGGCTCCAAGGTTGACATCTGGCTTGGGGTGATCCAATCTGCCCTAAGGAACTTTGATTCTAGCAACAGCATAACCAAGATTATTAGCCTAAAAGCATGCTCTAATCCCATCAGCCAAGGCTAATCAGCATTCAATGCTAAGCCAGAATCCCAGTTGTTATTGCCCAAAATAGCAAGAACCTTTTAAAAGTTGAGCTTACTACTCTTAGCTAAAATCCTAAAAATGATTCTCTAAGGATTTTCTGAAGATTGAGAAAGATTTAGTAAATATTATTTGCTAATCACCCCCTAAAAGCCCTGATATAAATGGAACTCTCCATTAATGTTTCAACAACACACTAAGCTATACACTAGAAAAGATTCTTCCTTAACCTCTTTTCTTGAGCCTCCTCTAAGCTCTGAAAAAGTTATTGAGTTCTTAGTTTTCAGGCCTAGAAACTAAGTCCCCAGCTCCTAGCTCAAAAACACTTCTCATAGCTCTACTCATAAACACTTATCTACTCCCAACTGAAAGCTCCAGTAGCCTTACTATACACTCTCACTCATTACTCATACTACTATATACTCTCACTCATTACTCATACTACTCACAAATGACTCTCTCTACTTATTACTCACTATATATTCATGAGCATGTCTTGACACCATAATGATCTTGCTGCGCTAGCTAGGATCTCTCTCTCTCCCTTCATCTCACATTAAGTTTTCTCCATTATTTGTTACTATGGAATCGATGATATTTACTTATTCATTTACCATCAATGGTTATGATGTAACTGTTACTATAGAGTTTTTCTCTCATATTGTTGTATTAGAAGACTTCTTTCCAGAGCTAACGGATGATTAGTCCGAAAACGTAGATATTTCCCTTAGTCTGTAAAGTAACTAACAGTTGGAGACCTATCTTGTTTTGTTTTACTTTACTGCTGGGCTATTTTCTGCAGGAATACCTTACCACTAGGCTGTTTTCTGCAGAAACACTTTACTGCTGGGTTATTTCTTACAATATGTTTTCTAACCATGCTAATGTGTCTGTTGTAGGGACTGTTTATGGGCCATTATTGTCAGTTCCAACCTAAGCCCAATGCATAAAATATAGTGGATTTCTTGGATCTTCACCAATAGCCTTTGGGCCGTGCATCAAAGCCCATCGTCGAGTTTTGGTTTAGACCTCTAACCCAATATAAATCTCATTTGTCAGAAGAAAAACTTCCCTATTCTTTCTCCCTCTAATAAGCTTCTAAAGCTCTTAATAAAGTACTGAGCTTCTGAGTTTTTAGTTTCCAAATTAGGAACTAAAGCCCTTAGCTCATAAATGCCTTTATAAGCTCTCTTACATCCTTTAGTAGTAAATCCTAGCAGCTTTGCTAAACACACTACAACATCATTACTCTCTTATACTCATTCTCTCATTCTCTATATCTAGAAAATACGTCTATCTTACTACTCCTATCTCCAAATATCTAAACACATCTCCATACTCTTCTCTTACAAAATCTCTCCTCTTGAAAAGCAATCTCTATAACTTCTCCAGCAATTATAATCTCATATTTTTACTATCATTAACCACCATATTTATTATACTTCCATATATCATACATACTACATCCCACAAAACAGCTACGTCTTTACCATCTTCACACTTCTTAAGAGATGCCAAACACTCATACTAAAAGCCCTTTCTCATGGAAGGCATGAACTTTTATTATTAAAGCCCTTCTCTTAGAAGGCACAGCTACTTCTTACAAAAGCCCTTCTCTTAGAAGGCACAACTACTTCTTACATAAAGCCCTTCTCTTAGAAGTTACAAATAATCCATGCAAAAGTCCTTCTTATGGAAAGCAACACTATTCATAACTTTACAACAACTAAAAGAGCATTGTCAATGGGAAAACTCATTTAAGTACATGATAAGAGGAGCAAGCTTAATCAGCCCCTTCACATAGCTGGGCATACTATCTCTCTCTCCAGTTGCACCCATTTTCCCCCTTCAATCTTGAAGTTATCATGGCAAATTGCCTTTCTACCGCTGGCAATTTGCTGGAATCCCAAAAACTCACTGATGCTACACAGCTAGGCTGCAAACCATTAGAGATAAGTGACCTTACTTCCTTATCTTTAAATTTACATAATTGAGTATATGATTATTTCACATTTAAATACATATTACTTTATTCCAACTATTGGAAAATTTAGATCCCGGTTGACAGAATTAACAAGTTTTAAACTCAAGTTGTTAATTAGATTTATTATGAATAAAACTTGTAAAAACAAACAAACATCAGTATCATATCAAAATCATGCAGCGGAAAAATAAATAAGACAAGATATGAAGACCCAAGAAAACTAATGAAACAAACTAGTTTCACAGGAAAAAATCTAGGGGGAAACCTTCCCGAAAAGCAATTCACTATAGTAAAGAAAAGTTTCAGATCTAGTACAAAACCTTTATTCCTATACTCTACAATCCCCGTAGATGAACTCATAGTAGAAACCTTCTACAGCTTTAGAACCTCTGAACTCTTCAATATATGAACGCCACCCTTTTTGTTGCACGGATCCCAATACGTGACTAACTCCTTTGCACGAATCCCAGTACGTGACTCACTCACCAACTTGAGGAAGAAGAATGTTGGCTGCAAAGTTCTTCACTTTATCAACAATGAAGATTAAGAAGCACTTGGTTACAAAACCCTAAGGCGCAAAGACGCAGTAGCTTCTTTCAGAGAGAATAAGGCATCGGTCACCTTTTGCATTCGTTCTCCATGTATTCTCTTATGTGACGGCCTTTAAAATAAGTCTTATATAGGTCTAGGGTTGTGAGAAAAGAAACCCTACACATACATGTCATCATGGGCCGAAAATCAGATCTGAAAATCTGAATTCCCGTAACCTCAATCGATCGGGAGGTGTTGAGCTTTAAACTTCGATAGATACAACTATCGATAAGCTATCGAGGAGTTGTCGAGGAGACAGGAGCTTTCTTGATCGGTCCACCAGCTATTGAGAGGTGTCGAGATTGCGATAACAATCAACTGAAGAGCTCGATAGATAGCCTAGTTGTCCAGAGGTGTCAAGCAGCTGTTGAGCTATCTGTATGCAAGTGTCGAGCTCTCTATCCAATTTTAGTGAATAGCTTTTCTTCACTTGTTTCTTGGTCCAATTTTCATGGCTTTAATACTAGATTTAAACAACATGTTTCTTGAAGTATTAAACACATCTTAGATCTACTCAATTATAAGTAAAGTGTGTTTCGTCAAAGGATTAGCCAATTACACAAAATATACAAAATATGTCCTTAACACCAACTACTATTACAACTATTAACCACGGCTTAAACTCATTTAAATGCATGATAAGAGGGGCAAACTTAACTAGCCTCTACTGCTGGCATTCTGCTGGAATCCTATCAGCTCACTGATGCTACATAGCTGGGCTACAAACCATCAGAGATAAGTGAATTTGCTTCCATATCTTTAAATTTATATCATTAAGTACATGATTACTTTACTTCTGAATAAATACTATATTTCAACTACTATTACAATTACTAATCAAAGCTATCATATCAAACACATACTACATATTTATTTGACCATTATCGCGACTCTTAGACTTTGGCTTTAATGATTTTATAGGCTTAAAAAAATACGCCGGTAGCCGTTGGACCACGTGGCCCAATGTTGAGTTTCGGACGCAACTCCCTAAAAAGAACCCGAGCCTAGTAAGGTCATCCCTCCAATGGACCACATGTGGCTGGGCATCCGAAAAACGCCCCCGAACAATAAGTTAATAACTAAATAAGAAATCAACTTAAGTTTATTTTTATTTGAAATTTTTTAACATGTGTTTCAGTGGATTTTAGCCAGTTTTGGCCAGTATCATCACCAAATTGGAGAATCAAAAATAAAAAAAGAAGTGGCGAATCAGTGTGTCAATGGCAAATCGGCGTGTCGACATAAGTCAAAGGCGGGTGCCGCGGCTCTGGAGCTGCACCCATCCTTCCCAGATGATTTTCAAGTTGATTAGAAAAAGGAAAAATAAAGAAAAATGAGGGATGTTCAGAAAATGCAAAGAAACGATCACCTTAATTGGATACTAGTGGAAACCATCTCTGGTCTTCAATGTCATAAAGTGAGGTTGACCTACCACTTCTCATCATGTATTATTCACAAACAACCCCACCTATTTGTCTCGCTCATCATAAAAAATTGTAACAGAGCTAGTGCGCACTCAGCGTAGTGCACTGGCATGCTAGTGCACTATGCTGGAGGAGTGCCATAATAAACTAAGAGTTTTTTTAGATATTGTTTATTACTAAAAACTGAAAACTTATTGTCGAAAAAACTGTAACAAAATAACTTTTAAATGATAAATAGTGCCCGTGGGTCCCATGAACAGTTTTTAAATGATGAATAATTTGTGTTATGTATAGCTGGGTTGTAACACCCCATAATTTGATACCAATTAAATTATTATACGTAAATTTTTAATGGAGGCCTATAATTAAAATGGATTAAATAAATTTGGGCCTAAGGTATTAAAAAGAAGATAAATTCTATGGAATATGAAGCCCAAGTGAGGTGACATAGTACATATATGGGCCTTGAAAACCCTAGCCTTTTTCCTCTTAGGTCACACGTGTTTTTCTGATGGGATTTCTTTTTACTTCAGCCGACTATTGAATTCTGCCCTTCTTCACTGTGGCGTTGAGTTGGAGTCTTCAGGTATGATGTTTCTCATGCTCAAGATTTAGGAAGTTTGATTAGTCAAATAGCTTGCAATTGATATGAACCTAGACTATCATTATTCTAATAGAAAAAAGGTTCCTATAATTGTATTATATTGGATAAAGACTTGGTCAATATGTCAGGAAGGAACACAGACGTGAGATTGAGCCAAATAGAGTAATATGTTTGGACTTGGTCACCATGTTAAAGTGAAAAGAATGCTTATGTTATTGCATTCACACTAAGCCACCATTGTTGACCGGTTGTTATTGCATTCACACTAAGCATTCACACTAAGCCACCATTGTTGACCGGTTGTTATTGCATTCACACTAAGCATTCACACTAAGCCATTGACCGGTTATTATGCATTCACACTAAGCCACAATTGTTGACTGGTTATTTTGCTTTCACACTAGTTCAACTGTGTATTAGATTTTGGGTCTTTGGAGTGATGATTATAATATTATAATAAGAATTGTTTATATAGCCGTATGGTCCAGGCTTTGAAATTTGATTATGTATGAATAGTATGTATAGTCATACCTCTATTGGCTCTGAGATTGATTGAAGTTTCATGAATATTCTAATTAGGCAGCAATATTTATAAGTCCAAAAATCTGATCAAAGCTGAAAGTAAATTGGATAGTTAGGTGAATAAATAGAGGATTTTGGATAAATCAATGTTATCTAGGATAAAACCATTTTAAGTGTGAAAATAGATTTTTAAGTGGGAATTTGTGTATTGATGAATCTATTTTTGGTATTACTAGGTTCTAATTCTACTGAATTGTTGTGATTCAAGGGAGGTTGATTTCCTTTATTTTTGCAACTAAGAGGTAAGTGGTGTTTACTAATTTTGGGGGGTTTTTCCCAAAACAGTGTTAATTATTAAACTATTTTATATGAAAGAATATGTTGATATTCTATATATAAATGAATATTTTACAAATGTTTGATGTGCACATTGGCTATTCGTTTTGTGAAAAACTTGTGGGACAACCTAATTTTATTTAAACTTGTATGTGTGAATATGTCTTTATATTTTGAGAAGTATGAATGGATTATTTTGTGAGCATATTGGATATGTTTTGAAAACCTATGGCAAGTCGTGATTAGAAGCTCAGTATGATATTTAGTTCTTAGCAAGGGACAATCATGCTGCAGCTAGTCCTTAGCAAGGGACGGTCCCAAAAGGGGACAGTGCACATTTGATAGCTCCTTAGCAAGGGAGCATACTATTGAGGATCCAAAAGGAAGCTCCTTAGCAAGGGAGTGTACCTTTAGGTTCCAAAGGAACCATCCTTGAGAAATGGGATGAAAGGAGGTTCCAATCCCAAAAAGGGAACAGTACAACCCTGTCAACGGGGCGTAAACGTTGACCACGAGAAAAGCCTAGGGAATTGTTTATGTGATGGTATCAATATATATATTATGATGGCTCACAATATAATGATATTATTTTCTTTTACATGAAATAGTTGATGACAAAATATTGGTGAGTTATAAGTTGTGAATCTGTTGAAAGAATTATTTATTTGAAAGGTTTGTTCCCACACCCCAATGTTAGTGAATTCCACTTATTGAGTTATCTCACCCCCCTTTATTTCCCATTACAGATACATTAGGTGGATTACTGGAGTAGAGATTCTTGGGAGACAGAAGTTACAAACTGTTTTTGTGGAACTGAGGATTTTATTATTATTTTATGGCATTAAACTTTGCATTGGAGAATTATTTTGTGGATGTTTTGTATTTGGTGAATTAGAGCTCTGACTTTTGTAATCAGATTCAAGGTGGCTAGTTCCTTTTATTTAATATTTTTTTATGGATTATTCAGATTAAATAGACTTTTATTGCCTATGATTTTGGGGCGTTACATGGGTCCCATGAATAGTGCATGGGACTCAGCTGCTGAACGCAAACACCAGATGTGATGAGTTTGGAACGCAATCGAACTTCACACTAATCAAGAGTGGTAAAGAAGGAAATTTCTTTATCATAATATTGAATTTCTATCTCAATCTATATTCATGCATGATGAGTTCTCTCCAGAGTAATGATGAGCGTATTAGTGGGATATGTTTTGCATAGTCGATACGTAAAAATATTATTGGATCTTAGGCCAAAAAGGGTGTAGGGATAAGGGCCAAAAATTGTGTATTGGACCTTAGGCTTTGGCCGAGGACGTTGATTGGTCTGATGACAAATAAACAAATAGTGAGGATGTTAAGTTCAGAATTTTATAAGTAACATGCAAGTGGAGAGGTGGTCCGAGGAGGATTGTCTCCTCAGATAAGAGAAGTACAGATCAAATGCATATTCTATCACTTAAAGTGACCTTCCAGGAAATTCCACTGAGAATGACGTGCATTAAGAATGTACTGGGAGAATGGGAGCTAGGAAATATCTAAGGAAAAGCTACTGTCATCACATTAAATGCCCTGCAGCTAACTTTCTGGCCGCATTTATGTGGAAAAGACCCTTGAACAGCGCTGGCTTGGCTATCACAACTCACAGAAGGCTTGAAAGGGTGTTTGATGGGACAAGCACTCAAGTGATAGCTTAAATGATTAACAAGTGTAGGATCAAGATCGTCCAAAGGGAACTATATAATGTAAGAGGTCCCCCATGAAGGAGGGAGGAGAAAAAGAGGAAAAGAAAAGGACCGTAACAATCAAAATTGTATTTGTAATCTGTTCAATTGATTTATATTAGAACTCACCTCCTCGAACCATGCCGAGAGCGAATTTATTTGGATCAATCTCTCTTGCTTTTGTTTGATTATCTTTCAAACCCATTCTATCCGTTGTCCAACTCATTAGGGCTTAGTTCTCTAACCTGCTCTCTATAGATTTATTGTATTGGGCTCATTGGGCCAAATATCCCTTTACATTTTGGGTTTGGGCTCCAAAATGTGTCCCTACAATGGGCATTTTCCCATTTCGCCCCAAACAAGTAGCAAAATACCATTGTTTTGAAACTATCTAGCAAAATGCCCATGTTTTGAAACTCGATTTTGAAAATCGAGTTACTTGCAAAATATTACATAGAACTCGTGTTCCTTTAATGGAACTCGAGCTCCATGTAATTTTTTTTAAAAAAAAAAGTTTTTTGCCTATAACTCGATTTTCTAAAAATCCAGTTTTTCATCGAAACTCGATTTTTAGAAAATCGAGTTTAAAACAGGGGAATATGCCTAAATAGTTTTAGAATAAGGGTATTTTGCTACTTGTTTTGGACGAAAGGGACAAATGTCCATTTTGGCCTTAGATCTTAAAATGAAAGTCTGTCAAATTTGTTCTACTAACCTTTGGTGGCATGTGTTGGTGGCCTTAGAACTACCCACTAAATGCTTTGTGGCCTTTTGAACTTTGACCCTGCAGTAATGGAAAATGACCGAAGGAACTGCAAGGAAACATACAAACATGTCTAGGCATATATATATCATTGCATCCTTGTGACCAATTCTCTTCCACATAGGGTCAGTCCTAGACATTTTGGAGCCTTAGGCGAGAACTAAAATAGGGCTTTCTCTATACCCACTTAAAATACCTATAAAATAGGACACTCTTTTACTAATTATGTCTTCAAAACAAACTTATCCATTAAAAAAAAAAAAGGAAAATTATGACATTAGACTAAAAAAAAAAAGGCCTCATCGTAAAGGCAAAAAAAATGTGATGAGACTTGTGTGTGCACATGTATATATATATATATATATATATATATTAAAGTAATTAATATTACTTAGCAAAAGAAAAGGAGACAAAGGAATGTCATGGAAAAGATAAGAACGAAGAGAATTAAAAAGAAAAAGAAAAAGTAGCGTTTTAAAAGAGGAGATGATAGTCAGGTAGGGGAATTGAGTTTTGCTACCTTAGCAACTTTTAAGTGAAAAGGCAACTTCTTGGACGGTACACGTAAGAAAAGCAAAGAATTAAAAAGAGAAAGAAGAAGTGGCGTTGTAAAAGAGGAGATGATAGTCAGGTGGGGGAGTTGAGTTTTGCTACCTTAGCAACTTTTAAGCAAAAAGGCAACTTCTTGGAAAGTACATGTAAAATACCACTCCATCCTTACTTTTATTATTTTATACCAAAATATAAATACTAAATTTGTTTCATCTTGCACTTGGGCTTTGGTTTCCAACTATTTCCCAAATAGTGTTATTAAAATATTTGTGTTACGTGACTCTATCGGTTAGATCTACACAGTTTCCCTTTAAATTGTATGGGCATATAATAGACTACAAAAGCTAGAGTAATGCTTAGACGTGTATACTGTATAGATTTTTGTACATTGCTAATTCAGTATTAATCACAAAAATTTTAAAAGAATAAATGATAATTTAAAGATTTATTTATTCAGTTAGTTTTTTAGGCCTAAATTTATTATGTTCTTGATATCAATTAATTACTTTCTATAAAAAAAATTTCCAATTAACTATGAATATATATTTGAAATATTAAGTCATTTTCTTATGTCCTTTTATTTTCTTTTAGTTATACAGTGTTATTTATTACCTATTTATGATTACATTTTTTTTTTTTTTTAATGATTCCAATGCCTGTTGTGGATAGATATAGCCATCTACCCATCTCCTCTCAAGCATTTCATGCATCTATGCTACGTTGTCAACTATTTTTCTTTTTAAAGTCTTAGTAGTAGCCAATGTTTCCAATTTTTTTTTTCTTTTTCAAACTCATTTAGTAATTTAACCCGTGTGCGATGCACGGGTTAAATGACTAGTAATAATATGAAAGGAAAATATTTAACTTTTTGTTGACCACTCCTCATTGTGCCTCGTAGTTATATAAATTTGTGTCATATATACATTTAAAAATGCTGAATAGTTGTATCTTTTCATTTTTCAATAGGTACCTTTTCGATTAGTTGACACCTTTTGGTATATCTAATATGAAGAATTATGACATTTTAATAGGCACCTTTTGGTATATTGAATTTGAAGGGTTATAACCTTTCAATAGGCACCTTTTGGTATATATATTACAGATTATCTTATATATACCTATATATACAATACAAACTAAACTAGAGATGCAATATTCTATCTCTTATTCTTTTTCACAAAAAATTAATAAACAAAACAACATTTTTTTTTTCTGCCTAACTAATAAAACTTTGTGTTATTTCTTTTAGTATGTGCTTAGCAAAAATTAAAAAGTTAGCTTATTTTACTATTTAGCTTATTTTTGCTACTATTCATGAGTTCTACTGCACTTTTTGATACTATTCATGGGTCCTAATGTATTATTTCGGTTAACTTTTACCTTTATCTACAATACTTTTAGCAAAAAATTTTCAATTTCAACAAAATAAGCCGATCCCAAACAAACCCTTAATATCATTTTTTTTAAAAATTCATGCATTTTTGCTTACTATTCCAACTCAAAAATTATGATTTTTTTTTCTTGAAACTTATTTAGTAACTATTCTTGTACATCGCACGAGTTAGCAACTAGTATACATATGTGTGTATATATATATATATATATAGAAAAGGTTCACAATTAGGAAAAATAGCCTTACGACCAAAAATTGCAGTAGAAAATTATGAAGTACAATACAAGGCTACTAACTAGAGATAGATTTCTGTTTTATCTCCCAACCAACTCTATATTTGATATTTTAAACTTCGTATACATCTCTTTTTCATTGTCTGAATTGTAGTGATAATTTTCTAAACTGGAGAATTTAATTTCTGCAAAAGATGGAGAAGAATTATCCGAAGCTATCATTATAAAACAAAGCAACAACCTATGAAGCACGGACGCGGCACCTGAGGTGCCGCACCAGCATCGGACGCGGCGACGCGCGAGGGACGCCGTTGCCCGCGCGTCCGGCCGCGTCCGACCGAGTCATGCCACGTGGCAGTCTCGATTTTCTAGCCGACTCGCGTCGACTCGCGCCGATGCGGCTCCGATTCGGGCCGATTCGGGCTGAATCGGGCCGACTCGGAGCCGTATCGGCAGATATCGGCCCGTATCGGCAGATATCGGCCGTATCGGCCGATATCGACCGTATCGGCAGATATCGGCCGAAACGGTCGAAACGGCCGAAATTTAAAAAAAAAAAAAAAAAAAAAAAAAACACACACACACACACACACACAGAACGCACCGTTTCTCACCTCTCTGCCTCACTCTCATTAGTTCTCTCATCACTACCTCTCTCTCATTCCGTTTCACTCTCTCTTGCTCTGATCTCTTGCAAGTTGTATTCTAATTTCCGAACATCATGAATGTTTTAGTTTCAATCTTGTGGGTTGTGTTTAATTTATGAACATCATATTTTAGTTATTATCTACTATTGTCTATTGCTCTTAAATTTGGTATATATTTGTATAATGTAAAAAAGTATGCTTAGCAATATATTAAAAATAAAAATAAAAATATTTTTAATAATTTTTTAATCGCCGAGTCCCGCCGCACCCGCACCCACATTTTTCAAAAATTGCCGAGTCCCGCACCCGCACCCGCACCCGCACCCGAGTCCCGAAACGCACCCGTGCTACATAGGCAACAACCCACCTTTAACATATGCAAGAGTCCTACGAGAAAAGACAACCAAGCGACTACCTATACCTCAATCACTGCCACCATTTCCTACAGGGAACCCAGTGCCACACAACTAGTAGTCAAAAAATATTGATGTCAAAATAGTAGGGGCATCGGTACATATGCATGGTTCGCTCACTTTTTTTCTTTTTCTTTTTGTTAACAAGAGTATTCAGAGTTTGCCCAATACTCTGTATTTTGGTATTTTGGTTCATTTAAAAGAATACAGCGACTCTAAAAAATGTGAGATATTATTATTATTATTATTTTGGAGTAATTACATTCTCTTTCCTTTGAGTTTTTAGAAAATGACACTTCTTCAATTCTTTTTATATGCCTTATGTGGTCTCTAATAAGCATCACTCTATTGCAAAACCCAATCAAAATGGACAAAAATTTTTTTAGAAAAAAACATTTGAGAGGGAATTAGAGAGAAAAATCCTCCGATTGCAACTACTTAAAACCAACCCACAAAACTCATTAATTTGGTTCCCCAATTCATCAGTTAAATTCTCCTCAAAGTCAAATTATCAAGTATCCCAATTGGGTAGAGGATTTGAGAATATACCAGGAGAGCAAATAATGGAAAAAAATTTGAAAACTAAAAATTAAGTATAGATTCAAAACGCTACCTGTTGTGGATTATAGCTTGGCAAATAATCGCAACTAGGTCGGTAATTGGAAAAAGGATTAATATTGAGAAGAAAAAAAAAAAAAAGAGTTTATGCTTTGTGAGACACAGGAAGCAACACTTGAACATATCATTATCCATTGTTTAATTGCAAAATCATTTGAAATGCATTTTAACTCCATTTGTGATCCAATAAAGCAGAAGAAAAGTTGAAACTTTTTTCTAAGAAAGAAGAAAGAAAATTCATATTATTGACACTTGAATTAATAGTATGCTTTGATATAATATGGATGACAATAAACCACGTCTTATAATTGGATGTCAAATGAAAGTTTGTCAAACTCAAACTTAATTAATTAACCACGTAAGCACTATTAATATTGGAAAAGGACTAAAGAAAGTGCAGAGAAAAAGACAAGCATGGCTGAATATATAATGTGATATTCACTCACGCATCTCTTCCACAAGGTATCATGAGTTCTAAGGTCAATAGAGGTCTACTCCTTGGTCTTCTTCTACTTACTGCCCTATCTCTTGCATGGAGCTTGTTTTTCACAGGTAAGATTGTCTCAGACTCAGAGTAGCACTTTTTTCTTTATATTTTATATTGTTTGGCATGTATATATAGCTATAGCTTCAAATTTTGTGTTCTTTATTTCCGTAACTTGGTATCTATATCCTCCAGATGAGAACATGAAGAAGTTAACTGAAGCAAGAGATGGAAAAGAATTGTCTGGAGTAGACTCATCCAAGCGCAGTTTCGGTCCCTATAAAGTACCTCAACCACCACCACCACATTCTCATGGAAGGCCAGGCCCCAATCCACTCCCCTAGTGGGCAAATCACAACGTCAAAATAGTATGTGTAATTGTCATTTTGGTTCACTTCGAAGATTACAACCAACTCTAGGGAATGTGAGGTATTACCATGTTTGGTTTGTTATTTATGCAACACAAACACAATATGGGAATGTAAGATTATAACTAAGTACACATTTGGTACATTTTTGAGATGAAAGACATTGAAACTTTATTAATGAAGAAAATTAGCCATGATTGGCTACAAGAATATCTTAAAGATGAGATGAGGCATCCTCCATCCACACTGATAAACTTTTAACATGTCTTGCATATTTATATAGCTAGATTGTGATCTACATTATTACCTACCCTACAAACATGTAAAAAAGAAACACAATGAAATGTTACTAAAGTAGGTAATAATGAGGAATGATAGTTTCAAGGCGAAACTTAAGAAAAGTATTTTAGTTGCGGTTCTTTAAATTCTCCAATTACATCACTGCATGAGGTGAATTTATCCATGTAAGCATTAACATGTTAACCTTGCCATGGGAGGACCAAAGCCAAGGTTTGCGACTGTAAGAGGAGGAGGTTGACCAGAAACATAGTCTCCAACTCCAACATCAGTGTGGCGGATGGTAATATCAAGATCTTGTAGGATGATCTCTCTCTCTCTCTCTCAAGATCTTCTCCAACTCTTGGGAACTCGCTGGTGAGGAAGATGATGTTGGTAGAGGTGTGGTGGAGCTTGGAGAGGTTGTGAGGGAAGGAGGAGGAGGAGTAGTGAACGTCGAGGTTTGAGAGAGACAAACTGTGGCCAAGTTTTATTTTTTATTTTTTGAAACTTAAAAGTGAGGTTAACACTGTTGACTAATATTGCAAACTACAATACAAGGCTACTACAGATCGAGGTTCATTTTGTTTTGAACAATGCTAAAGATACAAATTATTTTATAAATTTTTTTACAAACTATTGATGTGGTGAGCAATTATTGGTAATGAAAAAGTAATATTAATATTGAGTCTAAATGAAAACTAATAAGAAGTTGACCACATCAACATTTTGTAAAATTGTTGTAAAATAGTTTGTGCTTGTAGCGTTACTCATTTTGTTTTTACTTTGAAATTGACCATAATGAAGTTGCAATTGACACAAGCTTCAGCTTTTTATTTGGGTAAAATTTATTATGTTTAAAAAGAAGTGGGATTTAAAAAAAAATTATACATAAGCAAATGAGCTGAAAGAATCGAATTTTAAATAAGCAATATAGAAGTCTTTTTACTTCCCAATTAACCAAACTGTCTATATTAATGTTGTTGTTGTTCTTTTTTTTTTTTTTTTTTTTTTTGGGATAAAAATACCATAACTATATTAAGAAGAAGATAGTCTTAATGTTCTTCTTAATTAGGGACGTAATCAATATCACTAGTTAGGGGGGCCAAAGTATAAGAAAAAAAATCATAAAATTTTAAATAAGCATTTATTTAGTATTAAAAAACTATTAACAAAGACAAATACACAAAATCATTATTTCGTATTACATTAAGCAATCAACATTGATACCAAAATTAATGTCGGACAATAAATTCTAGGGTGAGGGGTGTTTGGGAAACTAAGGAAGAATAAAAGAAAGGGTTATATGAATGAGGAAACTGCACTTGGACATGATCAATTGAGCCTTGGTTCCTCTTAAATTGAGTCCTCTAAAAAAGGTCCCCAAATCACATCATGTAAAGAAAATAAACTCATAATGGGATTATATTATATTTTGGAATAGAATTCAAATAGCAATCAAATCTCTCTCTAAGTCTAATAGTATCAATCAATTAATGTCAATCAACATCAATCACAATCATTTTTTTTTTCTGGGTAATTGTTTATTGTGGGGGATAGAAACCCGCGCTGAAGGTTACATGGTGAACCGGGTACCACTTGGGCTAAAAGGCCCGGTGGTCAATCACAATCAATTAGGTTCAACAAGATAATTACAATTAATAGGTCAAATTTGGTGTCTAATCTAAATATGTTTTCTACTGTTGGAATTTAGATGATTTTACTTGATAGAGTAAAGGACAATGAAAGTAAGAAAATGAGAGATGTTGGAAAATAGAAAGAAGCTGATAGTTTTTAGACCCCTTAAAAACACAATTGGATTAACCTATGTAATTAGCCAAGTTGTTACTTAGTCCAAATTAACAAATATAGGTTATCACAATCAAAACAATCATATCATGCAAAGCAGCGAAAAGATAAAAAGAAAAAGATATGATCACCCAGGAAACCAAACCGGTAAAAACCTGGGAAGGATTTAACCTAACTATCCTCAAGGTAAACTTGAATCCACTATGAAAGAATCGAAGTTGTTCAACAGGACTTAGACCACTAACATCCTATTGTTACCCACCAGTAGAAACTTACTAACACGACCACGTGCAAGCTCCGAAACCACAGACTTATTCTTTCTTGGATTCTCTAGCAAGTACAAGCACACCCGCTTGTGTTTCTTTAAGTTCTTATTGGAGCAACTGAATGATCATCAAGCTCTTGAAGAAATCTCCTTCTTGATAATCCTAAGCTTGTGTAAAGGAAAAATCCTCACAGATCTCACAATAGATTTACACAAATAGCAATATGAGCAACACTAAAACGTGGCTTGGCTAGGGTTTGCCTTTTATACCTAGGACAAATTAGAAAACTCTAAACGTTTTAAAACAAACTAGGGCTGAGTTGGAATTCTGCAGAAAACGCATCTGACCTGATTTTCTATTGATCAAGTCTAAACTTCAATTGATCGAACCAAACCGAGAAGCATAATTAAATTCTACATCAACTTATTCCAACTTTACATAAATGAACCAACTTTGAGCAAGTCTAAACACGACTAAACATCTTGTTTTGATCATGGTTTGCCAACAATACACATTAGAGTTCTAAATATATAAAATCCTAAGTCTTTAGAACCTAACAGAATCAACCATGTTGGATACTCGTTGACCAGACCATCAATCAGGAAGTTTTGTTTTGCTACCTTTTACTTTTCAATTTACATCCTCGAACTCTACCAAAACTTATATGATCAATTTCTTAACTTAGGCATATATGAAGCCATGGCTTGGTTTTGATGGGAGTCAGTGTATAGTGTGTAGAACATGTTGAATTATGTGGCCAAATAGTCCACAATGTGTGCAATGGTTAAAGACCATATGAAAAAGAACATTGCATAATATTGTATATTATAAATAAGATAATTATGAATAATGAGAATTGCATGTTTGGCCTTGATTGGTTGTGTGGGATTTGACTTTGTCAAACATGCAGTTGAGATATCTCAAAGATGTATAGTTGTGAATGAGGGCAGTGAGGTGGATAAAAAATTCAGAATTATCTTAAAGTTCATCTCCTAATTTGTAGGAGCATAATGAACTTTGAAATTGTTTAACGTTCATCTCCTCCCTATTTCACAAATGGAGGGTGTCCATTTTATGGACAGGAACAATTTGAAATAAATCTAAGGGTTAAAATGTTCCACCTCAATTAAAATCTAATAACAGGACAGGAAGTATTGTGTGATCAAGATACAGAGGCTGATGAAGGGAAGGTGCACTTTTCCCTTAGCTAAAACCCCGGTTTGAAATCTATACTGTGACTTTTTGCCTAAAATCGCTGAACCAAAAGGGGACGTAACGTGTTTTACTTCTCGAGGAAGTAGAAGAAAGCTGAGAGAGACTGATTTGACCGCTCTCGAGCTTTCGTCGCAGTTTCATTTTTCCTTTCCAATGGAGACTAGAGAGTGTGTAATCATAGTGGACGACCAAGACTTAATATGGGAAAGTACTAAAGAAACTGTAGAGAAAAGCACAACATATATATATATATATATATATATATATAATATTGTGATATTTGAAGGAAATATACACGAAATTTCCAGATCTATTAGATGCAAAAATAGAGAAAAATATGTACAATATATATATATATATATATACAAGACAATATTTATGTGGTTCGGCAATTTACATATGTCCACGGAGTTACAGAGATTTCACTATTCTCAATGAAAAATACAAGATGTGGCAGTACAGTTTTTTCTCTTAAAACAACATAAAACCCTAATATCTCCAAAACAACAATTTTTTTGATAATGTGCACAGGATTCACAATGAGTTACAAAATAGACCTATTGGCCCAAACCTTCGCTCCTTGAACTAAGTCTCAGAAAATTTCTCATTAAAAACTATAACAGTATTATTTCGGGTCGGGTCAAAATTTAGATCAAATACAACTAAACTCCACAAAGCCCAATAATATTCACTCACGCATCTCTTCCACAAGGCATCATGAATTCATAGGTCAAGAGAGGTCTACTCCTTGGTCTTCTTCTACTTGCATGGAGCTTGCTTTTCACAGGTAAGACTGTTTCAGAGTAGCACTTTTTTCTATAAATTTTATATTGTTTGGCATATATATATATAGCTATAGCTACAAATTTTGTGTTCTTTATTTGTGTGTGGACAATAAAGAGAGTGGCATGGTATGGTAAGCCTTTCATTCAAACTGCTCTATGTATACCACCATATTAGATGCAAATCGATGGCAAACTTGTCTTCCAAAAAAAAAAAAAAAAAAAAAAGAACAAAAACAAAAACAAAAAAGCGTCATTTTTTTTAAAGGATAAATACTCTGTAGAACTATTGTACCTCAAAGTTTGGGACGACGTATGTAGAACTAAATGTGTAGGAAGTGCATTAGAAATATAATTTTGTAGAGTGCTCTCATGCCCTCACGCATGTAGAAGCAGTGCTGGTCTTGCGGCTTAGTCTTGCAGGAGTTTTGTGACCTCCAGGTGTGGTGAGGCCAGTCTTGGTAACCTCTCTCTAGGGAAGGGAGAGTGGGTGTTATAGCAGTATGGTGGATGAACTGGAAGCTCTATGGAGCAAGCTAACTTTTACAGAAGAAGAAGGCGAAGATATTGCCTTAGGAAGTAATAGTACAAAGGCAACGAGGGAGATTGGAAAAAACTGTGTGGTTATGAAGATTCTCACTAAACGAATCATTTTTTTGGAAGGTTTGAGAAAGAACATGAAAATGCTGTGGAAACCAAACAATGGACTTCAAATCTCTGAAATTGAAGATGATATGTTTCTTGTGGAGTTTGGCAATGGAAGAGATAAGAAACGGATAATGGAGATGTGCCCTTGGAGTTTTGAAAAGCAACTTATTCTTCTGTAGGACTTTGAAGGTGAGCTGGTCCCAAAAGAGATAGTCCTGAAATGGACCCCTTTTTGGGTTCAAATCCACAAACTTCCCCTAAAGAGCATGACACGCGAAACTGGGATGGAAATTGGTGCGAAGATTGGAATCGTCCTAGACATTGATGTGGTGTACAATGGGGAAAGTCTTTAAGAGTGCGAATACGTTTTGATGATACAAAAAAGCTGGTTAGGGGAAAAAGGGTTTCGATTGAAGGTGGAGAGAGCAGATGGGTATTCTTTAAATACGAGCGGCTGCCTAACTTCTGCTATCGGTGTGGAAATTTGGATCACGGAGAAAAGGAATGTGCAGAAAAGCCGAGTTCGGGGAATGGAGATGAGGAAGGCTGTATGCAATATTGGGGTGTGGTTAAGAGGAGAGCCAGGAAGACGGGTGGGGAAAGATCAAGGTATACCGAAAGACGCAAACAGACCTATTTTCAGATAAAATAGGGAGGAGACGACGGCGAGAACGCAAGTACAAGAATCGGTTCGGCAAGAGGTGAGGGAGGGAGTAGGTGAGGGTCACGTGACTGGGCAGAAGTCCAATCAGAGGCCTAGTCAGATCTGCAACCTAGAGGAAATAAGGGTGGCGTGTCAGGCTGTGGAGATTAATCATGAAAATGGAAAAAACTAACCTGCTACAAGAAAAGGGGGAGGAGGGTTTAGACATAAGAAGGATGAACTCTTTGACAGGCACCCTACCTACAGCAAAACTAGAGGGTGACATGCAATGGGAGAAAACCAAGACTAAGATGGAAGACAGCAAACCTGACGAAAAGGCAAGGTACACAGAAGATTGTAGTAAGGTGGGCTTGGAGTTAAAAGAGACCATTCCATGGGCCAAAGACTTATCTAGCCCGTTTGCAATGAGTTTTGACAAAGAGAAGGGATGGGTTGCTGAGACGTTGGGCCCCACAAGCGGGCATTGGAAAAGGCTTACAAGGCAAACCAATAAGCCAAGCCCAGGTAAAAGAGATAGCCCAGAAAAATTAAAAAGAAGTGGCCCTGTCCCATTACAGGAATTAGATCCTAATGCTCTAAATACCAAACGAAAGAAGGGGAAGCTTCAAATAGGGGAAAAAATTGATGAAGACAAGATTAAGGTTGGCGGAGAGGCTATGGCTGCAGCACAGCACTGCCGAGCTCGATGAGCGTTTTAGCATGTTATTGTTGGGGGTTGGGGACTCCTCCGGCAATTCATACGCTCACTAAGGAGGTGAAAGGAAAAAACCTCATTTTGGTGTTCTTGGCAGAAACGAAAGCAACAACTGATAGGATGAGCTGTTTTCAACACAAATTAGGTTTTACTCAAGGGATTATAGTCCCTAGTGATGGCAAGAGTGGTGGACTTGCAATGCTATGGAAGGAAGGAGTAGATGTAAGGTTCAAGAGTTGCTCTCACTCCCATATCGACGTGGTGGTTCAAGGTGAAGGTAGCGGAGGCCCGTGGAGGACCACTGGCTTTTATGGTCATCCAGTCACAAGTAAGAGGCAAAGCTCCTAGGAATTGATTGAATCCTTGTATGCCCAATGCAAGATGCTGTGGTTGGTCTGTGGGGATTTTAATGAAATCATGCATCCAGACGAGAAGATAGGGTGGAAAGAAAGAGATGCTGATCAAATGGAGGAGTTCAGGGAGTCTCTTAGCAGGTGTGGCTTGTTTGGTTTAGGCTTTGTCGGCTTGAGGTTTACATGGTGTAATCGAAGGTTTAGCGATCATCGTATGCTACTTCGTTTACATAGAATGGTAGCAAATGATGAATGGATAAAGATGTTCCCTGAGGCAAAGGTACACAATTGTCAATGTCGACATCAGATCATTGTTTGCTGGTTCTGCTACTTAAAAAGAATCATTATAGCAAACGAGGGAAGAAGCATTTCTTTTTTGAAGTAATGTGGACAAGGGAGGAAGAGTGTAAGGAAGTCATTGAGATGGCTTGGGATCCACATAAGGATCATTCTGCCCGACCTATCCAGGAGAGATTAGAGAGATGCCAGCATCAACTCCAATGCTGGAACCAGAATAGTTTCAGGAATGTCTACAAGTGTTTAAAGCAGAAACAAATGTGCCTTCAGCTACTTGAGTCACTCAACTTGCTACATGAGACGGCAGAGGAGATATAAGCAGTCCGAAAGGAAATCAATGAGCTACACACAAAGGAGGAAATCATGTGGAACCAAAGGTTGCAAGTGTGCTGGCTGCAAAATGGAGACAAAAACACAGTTTTTCCATGCCATAGCTAGCCAAAGGCAACGAAAGAACAAAGTTGGAGGAATTATGGATGATGAGGGTGTGTGGCAAGAAGAACCCGAGGCAGTAGAGAATAACATTTTGGACTATTTCAAGTCAATCTTTAGTTCAGACCAACCTTCCAATTTCGATGCAAGCCTAGAGGCTATGGATAGAAGGGTAACCCCAGAGATGAACAAGGCACTTCTAAAGGAGTTCAGGGCAAAGGAAGTCTGGAGTGCACTCAAGCAAATGCACCCAACAAAATCACCAGGCACCGATGGTATGTCCCCTATCTTTTACCAAAAATATTGAGATATTGTTGGCCTTAGTGTATCAAATTGCATTTTACAGGCCCTTATCAGGTATAATGCCAAGGGATATCAATGATACTTATATCTGCATGATTCCCAAGACTAAAAACCCCCCAAAAGATAACCGATTACCGCCCCATTAGCCTCTGCAATGTGATTTACAAGTTAATATCAAAGGTCCTAGCGAATAGACTGAAGAAAATTTTGCATAATGTGATCAATGAAGCATAGAGCGCCTTTGTACCGAAAAGGCTTATAACAGACAATATAGTTGTGGCATTTGAAATCATGCACTCTATTGCTAAAAGAAAAAAGGGGAAGGTTGGGTCCATGGCCATCAAGTTGAATATGTCTAAAGCCTATGACCGTGTGGAATGGGCCTATCTTGGGTCAATGATGTGGAAAATGGGCTTCGAAGAAAAATGGATCTCGCTAATTATGATATGTGTGACCACAACATCTTTTTCGGTACTCATTAATGGGGAACCAAGAGGCACAATTGCTCCATCTAGGGGGCTGCACCAAGGGGATCCGATTTCCCCATATTTGTTCTTACTATGCACTGAGGAGTTGATAGCTCTGCTAAGGTGAAAGGAAGTCATGGGGTTGATAAGAGGGGTGGTTGTGAGGAGACTTGCGCCTTCAATTTCATACCTATGTTTTGCGGATAATTGCATCATTTTTTGTAGAGCAACTATGGAGGAGTGCAGATAAGTGGCCTCGATACTAGAAGTCTATGAAAAAGAGTCGGGGCAAAAGCTGAATAGGGAAAAAACCTCGCTATTTTTTAGCAAGAACACAAAGGAAGATATTCAGAATTTTGTGAAGGATACCCTCGGAGCCCAAATTGTCAAACAACACAAAAAGTACTTGGGATTACCCCAAATGGTTAGAAGAGGCAAGAAAAAGGCTTTTAATCGTACTAAAGACCAAGTGGGAAGGAAGATAGCGGGTTGAAAAGGGAGATTGTTGTCCAATGCAGGTAGGGAAATCCTTATAAAGGCAGTTGTGCAAGCCACACCAACATATACCATGAACTATTTCAAGCTTCCGGATTCTCTTTGCTATGAAATAGCTTCAATGGAGAGTGGTTTTTGGTGGGGAAAGAAAGACAAAGCAAGAAAGATTGCTTGGGTGTCGTGGCAAAAGCTGTGCAAACCAAGGGCAGATAGGGGATTGGGTTTTAGGGACTTGAGAGCCTTCAACCTTGCCCTCCTAGCCAAGTAAGGCTGGAGGATACAGTAAAGCCCAAACTCTTTGACTCATAGAGTTCTTAAAGAAAAGTATTTGACGAACTCTACTTTCATGGATGCTCAAATGGGGAAAAATCCTTCCTACATATGTAGAAGCATGGTGGCTGTTATACCAATGATTAAGGAAGGGACTAAGTGAGTTGTTGGTGATGGGAGAAGCATTAAGATATGGGGTGAGAAATGGATTCCCTCCATGGATCAGGCAGAATAATAACTCCAAGAATTTCAATGGATAGTGAGGCGAATCTGTCAACTGTGAATGTGTAGGAGTAAAAAGCAACCTAACAACATTATCTTGCACCTTATCTCTTACTACATGGCAGTCCACTTCTATATGCTTGGTCCTTTTATGAAACACTGGATTTTCTCCAATGTAAATAGCAACTTGGTTGTCACAAAACAATAGAGCAGGTTGAGGATGATAAATCTCTAAATCCTTTAATAAGGCTAATAACCAAATCATTTCACAAACAGTAACAGTAATAGCCATGGCCCTATATTCTGTTTCAGCAGAAGATCTAAACACTATGGATTGTTTCTTAGACTTCCATGATATTAAAGAATCACCCAAAAATATGTAATACCCTGTGGTTGACCTCCTGGTATCAATGCAAAAGGCCCAATCAGCACCTGTGTAAACCTTCAAATGGAAATCTGATGTAGCTGACAGAAAAATGCCTTGACCAGGACAACTCTTGATGTACTAAAGCACCTTATATGCAGCATCTAGGTGAGTTTTCCTGGGTTTGGACATGAATTGACTTAATTTGTGAACAGAATATGCAATATTTGGCCTAGTGATAGTTAGATAGAGCAATCTGCCCATTAACCTTCTGTACACTCCAGGATCAGCTAGCAATTTTCCTTGAAACTTGCTTAGATTCAAATTTTGCTCTATTGGCACCTTGCTAGGCTTACAATCTGACATTCCTACATCCTTCAAGACCTCCAAAGCATACTTTCATAGACACAAAGTAATACTCTTGTCTGATCTAGCAAGAAAGTACTTAAAACCTCCAAGATCTTTAAGTTTGAAGTGCTGATCTAAAGAAGTCTTAAGCTCCTCAACTACTTGAACATTGTTGCTAGCTATGAGAATATCATCAACATAAACTACCAAAGCTATGAAAGAATCATTGAACTTCTTTGTAAATAATGAGTAGTCAGCTTTGGATTGTTTAAAACCATGATGCTTGATGACAGAACAGAATTTTGCATTCCACTGCCTTAAAGTCTGTTTAAGCCCATATAAAGAATTGTTCAATTTGCAAACAACATTACCCCTTTTGCTGTGAAAGCCTTGAGGGAGTTGCATATACACTTCCTCATGAAGATCACCATTCAAGAATGCATTATTGACATTTAATTGGACCAAATGCCAACCTTTCATAGCAAATATGGCTAGAAGAGTCTTGACAGTAGTCAACTTTGCAATTGGTGAAAAGGTATCAGTAAAATCCAACCCCTCTTCCTGAGTAAACCCTGTAGCAACTAGCCTTGCTTTATACCTCTTCACAGAACCATCAGCCTTGTACTTGACCCTATAAACCCATTTACATCCAATTGCCTTTTTATTGGAAGGCAAAGGAGTAAGGGTCAAGGTATTATTAGAAACCAAGGCATCAATTTTAGCATTCATGGCTTCTTGCCATTTAGGATCCTTAATAGCCTCATGATAGAATCTTGGTTCAAGAATAGAGGTAATAAGAGAACAAAAATTGGCATAGGAAGGAGATAGATGTGAAGTGTCAATATAATCAGAAAGAGGATAATTGTTAGTGACTAAGGAAGTACCTGATTTGTTGATTAGATTGGACTGGGAAAGCTCATTAGACATGATGGTACTGCACTTGTAGTCTTGCAAGTAGGAAGGGCATTTTGTAGGCCTAGATGATCTTTTGAAGGAAAGAATAGAAGTAGGTGGAGCTACAGCTAGTCCTTAAGGAAGGGGTAAAGAACCATGTTCTACAGAACCTGGTAGGACATGATCTAAAGACCTAGAAGCTGGTGTGATGGATTCTGGTATGACAGAATCTAATATAACAGGAATAGAAGAGTCTAAAAATGGATCAAACACCTGATTAGAACTAGAATCAGAAGATGGAACATTTGAAGAAGCTATAATAAGTTCTGAAAACATGGGATCATGTGGAAGAGCCATATTAGGACAGATATGATGAAGAGAAATAGAAGTGTGTGGTGAATAGGCAAAATAAATGAAAGGGAAAACAATTTCATGAAAAGAAACATCCCTTGAAATGAAAATCTGCTTTGTGATCAAGTTTAGCAACTTGTAACCCTTAACACCAAAAGGGTAACCAAGAAAAACACAAGGAATTGATCTAGAGGAGAACTTATATCTATTGTGAGCTAAAGTGGAAGCAAAGCAAAGACAGCCAAAAACTCTTAAGTGATGATAAGAAGGAACTTTGGCATAAAGCTTCTCAAAAGGGGTTTTATGGTCTAAAACAACACTAGGCAGCCTATTTATGATGTAAACTACTGTCAAAGCACAATCTCCCCAATAACAAAGTGGTATGTTAGATTGAAATTTCAATGCTCTTGCAATGTTTAGGATATGTTGATACTTTCTTTCCACTATTGAATTCTATTGTGGAGTAGCAACACAGGAATTTTGATGAACAATCCCATGTTGAGCATAAAAATCTTTTAGGAAAAACTCTTGAGCATTATCAATTCTAAACACTTTGATATTGGTTTGAAATTGAGTGAGTATCATTTTGTAAAATGAAATCAGTAAAGGCCTAGAGGTAAATCCATGTGGACCTTGTAGCATCATCTATAATGGTAAGAAAATATCTAAAGCCATCATGAGTTGCTTTAACAAAGGGTCCCCATACATCATAGTGAATTAAGTCAAAAGCATGATCAGATAAGTGGTTAGAGTTGGGAAAAGTTAATCTTTTATGCTTTGCAATAGGACAAACAACACAATCTTTATTTGAATGAAAGGATGATACATCAGATATACAATGTTGAAGTTTGTCATCAGAAACATGTCCTAATCTAAGATGCCACAAGTAAGGCTTAGTTATAATTGGAACATGAGAGACATAATGAACAAAAGACTGCAAAATTGACTCTAGGATAGTAGAAGCTTCTGAAATAGACTTGCAATTGTCTGAAGCTTGCGGTAGGTACAAATTATTATGAAGCTTACCCAATCCAATCATTTTCTAGTAAGTAAGGTCCTATATGAAACAATAATTGGAAAGGAAAACCAAGCAACATGATAAAGACTTGGTTAATTTGCTTACTGAAATTAGATTGAAAGAAAAAGCTGGAACACAAATTACATTCTCAAGAATTAAGGATGTAGTGACCTGAATTGTGCCTATGTGTGTGGGAAGGATTGTTTTACCATTAGGCAAATGCACAAAAGAAGAGATTGAATTAGTGATCTTAGTAAACAAAGAAATTGAATGAATAATGTGGTTAGTAGCCCCTGTATCAAGAACCCAAGTTTCTTCATTGTAAGCTATTTTGTTTGAAGGATTTTTAGTAAAGATTGAATTCTTCAAACTAAAGCAAGCAGAATCCTGGAAAGAAGCATAAGAAATGCCTGATAGTGCTGAATTTTCTAAGTGAATAGCATTAGTAGTGGCAAAAGATGATGCATGAGAGCTCAACAAAGATAGCAGTTGCTAGCATTGTTCAGATGTGAAAGGAAAAGACCCTGACTATGATGCAGCCTCAGATTGACCAGGTTTACTATCAAGACTCACTTGATCAGCCATAGAAACCTTGCCTTTTTGCTTATACCCTGATGGAAAACCAATTAACTTGTAGCATTTCTCCATGAAATGACCAGCCTTGCCACAATGGTTGCATATAGTTCTATCCTTTCCTTTTGTGTTCTTCCCAACCTAATTGAACCCTTGGGTTTGATTAAACCCTTGAGTCTTAATTGCAAGAGCAGTTGAATCAACTGAAGGTCCTCCATTGAAACTTAAAGCCCTCTGTCTTTCCTCTTGTATCACCAAAGAGAAAGCCTTGTCAATTGAGGGACTTGGTTTCATCATCAAAATCTGAGTTTGAACTTATGAATAGACTTCATTCAAGCCATTAAGGAACTGCATCAAAGAATTTTGATGATGAATAGATGTAATCTTGTCATTCACACCACAGACACACTTACCACTAGAACAACATGATAAAGGCTTGAGATTGAGCAATTGATCCCAAGAAGCTTGAAGATCAGTGAAGAAAGTAGTTACTGTTGCATCTCCTTGTATGATTGTTGAAATTTGTTTTTGAAGTTGTGAAATCCGTGGACTATTGGCTTGCAAGAAATGATTCCTAAGTGAATTCCAAACCTCCATTGCAGTGTTTCTATAAATCACACTTCTGGAGATGTGAGGAGAGACTGAGTTCAAGATCCATGAAGAAATCATGGAATTGTTCTTTGACCAAGCAATCTTTTCCAAAGGAGTGATTGCCATGGAAGCTATTATAGAGCCATCCACAAAACCTAGCTTGCTCTTCGCATCCAATGCCATACACATAGCCCTAGCCCAATTAGGGTAATTGTCTTTTGTCAAGAGCTGAGTGACAAGAATTGCACCTGGTGACTCTCCATGATGTAAGAAAAATGGACTCTTCAGATCCTCCATTGGAGAAAGCTAATGATGAGCAGTGGATGGAGACGATGAAGTTTGAGAAGTTTGATCTTGGTTCGCCATTGACAGAAATACAATGCTTTGATACAATATAAGAAAAACAAAGAACTAGGAAAGAGGGAAGATAAACTAGAGAGAAAAGATTGAAGAAAGAAATTTCTGTAATTGCATTAATTAATCAAACTGAATGTGCAAGACAAATTTATACTAGAACTAACACAAGGAAAAGAACAACTAATTCTAACTAACTCCACACTATACGGATCTAGACTATACAACCAATCACTGTATTACATGTATTCATGTACATATCTTCTAATTAATCTAAGGCTAAACTACAAGTTGTATACTATCTCAGTCGTTTAGCTAGCTGCATCATGTTTTCTTCCAATACTCTGTTCCATTCCTCTGCCTCTCTGCCTGAGCTAACATCTTCAAACATTCTTCAGTTCAAGCTTGCATCTAACTTCTTCTGTTTCTTATCTGTGCATTTAACCAAACTTTGACATACGTATGGCTATACCCATTAATACATATTGAATGTGTAGGATTCTGTCCCTAAAAATTGTGTATATAAAGTTATAAACAAAGTTATATAAACATAGAGAACACTCAACATGGAGAAATATAAAAGGCTCCATGGATTTAAGCTTTGATGGTCGAACCATATTAAAATCCTTGCCTTCCTTTTAAGTTTTGTTTTAGTTTTTGATAGCATATACACTCATATTCCTGCGTACAACACAGGTAATTGTCCGACTGTATATACAATGTTAGAAGCCTTCAAAGTTGATCTGAAATCTCTTGGACCATCTGGTCCACCAGTGTGCATGGGGGATGGGGGAACATTAATTATATGAAATCTGTGTGAAAACTGAAAAGTCAATACTTACAAATATATTAATGGATTTTCAATGATAATTTTTCAACTTGACTTGTTCAAAGGAAAAGACCATGAAATCTATTTTACTTTGAACCTGTTAACTAATACATGGTCAATTTCATGACTCAAGCATATTATAAACACTGCCGTGGCTTTTAAGTTTTAATGGTCAAAGTGTACAATATGGAATACAATAAAACTTAGTAATAAAAATAGGGTCATGCTAACGAGCGCCCTTAGGGCACTCGTTAACAATCTATTTTAGGAAAGTTTTAACATCACTTTTAAGGGAAATGAAAAAAGCTGTCAAAACATTAATTGTTTTTTTTTTTCCTTTTCCCATAAAAACTTTCTTTAACTGGATTCTTAACCAGTGCCTTAAGAGTACTCGTTAGCATTTTCCAAAAAAATAACATCATGGTCTTTTTTTTAATTATTTACTTAATTAACAACGGAAAAAAAAGGAAGTGTTTGAGACTTTTGATCGTTGTTTTCAACAACACTCTGCTTATTATAACACACAAAACAAGAAGCTTTTATTTTTTATTTTTTTTCATTTATTTATTTTTTCCCTAGGTTTGGTGGCATGTCTTTGTGGCCTTTGAAATATATCTTACTTGATTCTCATGTAATCTTTGTGCACTACACGCTCACGGCCCTTTCACTTTCAAACAGAAGATAGACCCCTTCCAAATTGCATTGATGACTCCTAACCATTTCAATGAAATATGTTTAATTACCAAATAAAAAAGTCACATATACATTTAATCGAATTGTAAATGCTAACTTAACTTCCCCAGCTCTGACCCAATAAAAGAAAAGGAATATTCTATCCAAAAAAAAAAAAAAAAACGGCTGCGTATATATTGTGGCATTCATGTGTCTAGCTTGTTCAATTCTCTTCCAAAAGGAAACATGATGAGGTTTGAAGTCAAGAGATGTCTCCTCGTTGGTTTTCTTGTACTTAACACCCTATTTGTTGCGTGGAGCTTGTTTTCCACCGGTAAGATTTGCAATTTTTATTTATTTATGTATAACTTTTAGTATATTGTTTGATATGTATATATATCTATGTACAGATTAGCTTCAAAGTTTGTATTCGTCTGTGTATTCATGCATGTATATGCTAATAACGATAGAAAGAGAGTGAGTCTAGTTTCTTTCAACTGCTTTCTACAACTCCATATTAGATGGAAACATGTCTTGGAATTTAGTTTTCTTGAAGTATCATTCTCACATATTAATTATGGGTACTACTAATTAAATGAGATGGCTTCATATAAACCCTGAAACCTACTTGGAAGGCAATATCAACAATCAAGCATGTTCTCCCAATTTTCTTATGTGAGTACTTAGTAAGATGGCTTCAGATGAACCCTGAAACCTCAAGCCTCAATATATATATACACACACGCATTACTAGGTTGATTGCTAGGATGCATAGCCTAAGGCCAAAAATTATAGTGGAAATTATGAAGTATAATATAATACTAGGCTATTAGAGATGTTCATCTTACTTTTCAATCGAACAACGAAAAACTTGACACTCAACTATTCATTTTATACGAGTACCTTTGTCTTTGCCTTTTTCCTTTAGCTTATTAACTTATTTGTTTATATACAGTTTTTAAAACATCTTTTTTATTTTTATTTTCTTAAAGAATTATATTTTAATTAACTTTCAGCCAGGGGCAAAGCCAACAGGGGGCAACGGGGGCCAATTGCCCCCTCTGACTCCATAAAAACAGTCCCAGAGTACTATTATCATGATATATATTCAAATATTCTTAAGAAATTGACCCCTTTAACATTAAAAAAAAAAAAGAAGAAGAAGAAGAAGAAGAAGAAGAAGTAGCGAAGAAGCAGTCCTTGAAGAAGCAGACACCAAAAAAAATAAGGGAAACAAACTTCCCTGACCCACGTAACCAACATATAATTTTTTCCTGGATTTTTTATCCTGCCCCATTTGTAATGTTTTTTTTACCCATTTCACTATTCAAGCATTTGAATTTCTTGCTTGTCTCTTATATGAATATATATCATAGATTCATAATAGTAGTTAAACGAATAGTGAAATGCAATTAAAATTATAGGATGAAGCTTTTTACTTTTTTTTCTTTTTTTTGAATCAGGATGAAGCTAAATTACCTAATAGTGAAGAACAATTCAGGATAATCTTTTTTATCATACAATTCAATTAGTGGGTCTCATATATATATTAAAAAATATTTAATCTTCTTATATTGTACCGAAAACCTAGAGCCTCCAACCCTTTATTATATTTTTCTTCTCCTCTATCTCTTGACTTTTTAACTTGACTTTTAATGGTTTCAAAATATGAAAATTTTGTTATAAACTCAAATTTTAAATACTTAAAAAGATAGATAAAAAAATGTTGAGTTCTACATATTTTATGAATCAATCAAGATGGTGAAAAATATATATAATTTTACTGGTATTTACTATACTCTTAATGCTTTCAGATGAATCTATTTTCTAAGTTTATTTTAATGAATCAATTAAATTTCTAAACTTTATGTATTTACATTACTCTCTTCTTTTAATTGTTAATAATTATGAATTGGTTATTTTTGTTTCTTTATTTGAATGATACAAAACATATACTTGTTATTACATTTGTTTACAAGTGTTTATATATTTTGTTATTGTTAATTTGTTGTTGATTAACATATTTAGAATATTTTTATCTTGCCCCCCCCCCCCCCTAAACTAAAATCCACTTCGCCATTGCTTTCAACAGTTAAAAAAAAAAAAAAAAATACCAAATAAGCTTTTTGACAAATAACTATATCCAAGTAGGCATTTATGATCTTGGACTTGGTTTAGGTTCAGTGCATCAGTGCACTGGACCCTGTTAGATGGTGACATGTGTTTAAAAGTGAACACAAATCATTATCTCAACAGGTCTAGTATTACTGGACATTAGACCTAATCCTGACTCTATGATCTTATATACCTAATATTTATTTATTTATTTTTCTTTGAATATGTTATGATAATTTCTTTGATGCAACAATCAGGTGAAAAGATGGAGAAGTTACCTCATGGCCATGCAAGAGATCATGAGGAGTTGTTTGGAGCTGTAACTATAAAACAAGGGAAAGGCCCACCTATCAATTTGGCAAAATTAGTACAACAGCGACCATCTGAATCACCGCCACCATCTCCTATAGTGCCCACAGGGCCAAAACCCTAAGAGGCATGACCTGTATTTCATGTACTAGACATCTCTTGATGTGAATTAATATCATTATAGGTAAATACTGAAATAAAAAATGTACTATTTACTATTCACACTGAATGTCATTTTAGCAAAAGACATATATAAAGCTTCTTTTACATTATGATAGTATGTATTCTTCCCAGTTGACAGTTCCAATTAACTTTGAAGCAACAATTCGACAACGCCAGTAACATAAACTAATCAAGTTCTTTCTCAATCTACAAAGTCATGCGTACACTCCCTAAAGTGATAATAGATTTTTATCACTAACCGTACTTTCTCGGAAAAGAAAGAAAGAAAGAAAGAAAGAATGTTTATTCTAAATCTTTCTCATTGATTGTGGATTTGCTAAGCCATAGAGCCAGTCAGCATGGTTGCCTTATAGTAAGAGAAATTCTTCATTTGGGAAGATTTGTTTACGACTTTAATTTCTATGAAAACATAGACAATATATTAGCTCAGGCATATATCTATATATAATCGAACAACATTTTCTCCTAATGAGGATGGAATAATCTAAATATATCATAAGACTTTCTGATAAATTGTGACTAAAATTACAAGTGGATGCTTATTTGAGTAACTAGTCGATAAGAGAAACTTTGCTCCAAAATTGGAGGAACATTTTGTTCTTTGTAGCTATGGCTTGGGTCTGAAATTCAAACCCAAGCCATAACTAGAACACAAGATAGTAGTTATTGTTTTCTGAAATGGACAAATACACAATCATTTCTTACTTTGCCACCTCTATATACTTGGTATGCAGTAGGCCATAGCCCTAAAAGTTGAAGGAAAAGTCTGATTTTCCAGGATTTAGTTGCGTAGTGTTATCGCTAGTCTTATTTTATTGGTCTTAAGAAGTTTATCTTCTCTAATCCTTGAACACATTCACACTGATATACGTGCTTACCACAAGTCAATTACCCGTGTACCACAAGATTAGATCCTTTCAAAATCGAACTGAAGTTTCTTGGAATATGTTATCCGACATTTTTTGTGTCAAAAGTCTATACGTAGATATAATATTAGATCTTTAAAATACAATACCAACCTCGCAAAAAGAAAAGTAAACAAAAGGATGTATAATACAATGAATAAGGAATACAAATCATCTATCTCTCTTGTAAAAATTATTCAATCCTCGTGGAGGACCACGTTATCATTATCCAATGATCCTCTTCCTCCCATCTAATATTAACATTGTCTCTTCTCTATGAAGATTAAATAATCTTGAAGGTGAATTTTAAAAAATCTATCATTAAATTACATTTTTTTCTTATATCTTCCATTCTTGCAAAATTTCTAAAAACTTAAAAATCAATAGTTATATCATCAATAAATTGTTTAAATTGTAAGTTTTTGTAATTTAAAATTATGTATAAAATATAAGCTTATAGATGATATAGTAAATGATATTGGACTGACACAAAATTTGACACGTGTATTAAAAGCATAAAAAACATATAATTCAATGGTTAGTTTTTTAAAATATATAATAATATTTATTTTATTGAGTAAGGTTACAACCAATTTCATACCTAAACTTTGTTTTTCATTTTATATCATAATTTACCATTGGTTTGGTAAAAAATTTGGAAAAAAAGAAAGAAAAAAGAATTAATTGTACCATGCAAACCGCTAAATTCACAACTGGGGTGGAGGGAGGGGGAGGGGACGTGTGGCCATGGCCCCTTTAACTTCTCAAAAATCCTTCCCCACTCTTGTATTTTTGGTAAAAACAATAATAATTTTGGACATAAATTTAAAAAATGACCCTTTAAATTTTTACTAAGAACATGTAATGCATTTATTTAGTTGACTAATGTATTTTTTGTTCTTTTTAATTATATCAAGACTTACTTTGTATATATTTTATTCTTTGGATTTATATATATATATATATATATATGTATATATATAGCTTGATCCCCCAGGAAAATTTTCTCGTGCGCCACTACTCTGACCAATAATATTCTATTAAGATATGTTTAACAAGTTGAAGCTCACTAAACCTATAAATTAACGTGATGGGATGGGATTGGAAATTGTAAATTCCCCAACGTTGACCCAGTAAACTACAAAAGAATGAATTGGTTTGAATTTTGAAACTGTACAGAAAAATGCAAAGCTGGCTTTGTGTATATTGTGATATTCACATGGTATCTCTTCCACAACCAACATGAGGTTTGAGGGCAAGAGACCCCTCTTCCTTGGTATTCTTGTTCTTACCACGCTATTTGTTGCACATGGAGCTTGTTTTTCACTGGTAAGATTGAGTTCCACCTTATTTTCTGTCTTATTTTGTTCGACATGTACATATATGTGTAGCTAGGCTGTAGCTTCACATGTGTTGTTTTGCTATTTGTGTGAGTGTGAACCTTTCATTTCAACTGCTTTGTGTACAATTTGAAGTCCTAATGAGATCGATTGAGGGTGAGACCCGCCATTATTATTATTATTATTTTTTTTTGTGTCTAACTGCGAGGATGAACAGTAAGATAAAATTAAGTTGTTTATTCAGCTTATTCAATTTAAGTACAATTCTTTTAGAGTTTTACTCTTCTTCTTCTTTTTTTTTTTTAGTTTCAATTATATTTTTGTCCACCTTACTTTTTTTAGTCCAATAAACCAAAAAAATAAATTCTTTCATGTATGTTGTGATAATTTCTTTGATGCAAGATTAGTTGAGAAGGTGGAAAAGGTAGTTTATGCAGGAGAAGGAGAAGAATTGTCTAGACTTGTCACTATAAAACAAAGGAAAGGCCAATCATTTCACTTAAGAAAAGTATTCACTTAAGGGTGTGTTGAGAGACTAGTATCATCCAATCGAGACTCGATCAAAGGTGAGTCAAAGAAATAATGACTTAATTCCTTATATTGATTTTTGAAACTTGATCATGTACTTAAAAAAATTATTATAACTCAATCAAGTCATACGTCATTGAATTTGCCAATTAAACCTAATTTATATTAAGAAAAAGAGAGAGCAAAACAAATTAACATATTTTGGTGTTAATGGTCTATATCAATAGCAAAAAGTCTTAAATAATTGAATTTGACTTACCTCTAATATATATTTTTTTAAAAGAATCTGCTTTTGTTTTAATCAAAGACTATCACTTGTCATTGTATGTTTAAAACAAAAAGACATATCTAGTTAAAAATGTATTGGAAGTAAACCAAATCCTAAATAATTACGCCTTCTCTCTCTATTAATAATAAACTAACCATATAATAACCCTATATGAACTCTAGCCCCTATAATAGACCTAGGTCCTAAACCCATCTCTGACATGCACATTGCATCTAAACTTCTATACCAATGATAGCATATTAATCATGTTCCAAGGCCTTTTAAATGTTAAAATAAAACATTTGGTTCAAAGAGAATGACTCAATGCATTTTCTGTATTATTAGGATCCTTTCTATTTAAAAATAATAATTTATGGTTCATATCAAAATTACAAATTCAAAAAAGTATCTAACAAAATAAAATAAAATTGATTCTCCTTTTTGAAAACTTGAACTCCGACCCTATCTCTCCATCCTAAAAGAACTTAATACTTGTAGAATGACCACAAGTATAATGCACATTGCTTTTGAAGCAATAAAAACAAATGAATAAGATCTTCCCATCTCTAATAAAACACCCATTACATCGGTAAGAATTTCCATTCCTCTCTTTTTTTTTTCTTTTTTTCTTTTTTTCCTTTGCTGAATAATTCCATTCATTATACTATCAATCTCTCCTCCACATGATGGTATGACGTGACATTATTATTTTCTACAATTGCCAAAATTTAATTGGACCACTTTGCAGAGAGAGTAGCTTTACAACCAAAAATCAGAATAGAGGAAAATTCTGAAGCAAAAGTCTTCTATAACAAATTTAAGGTTTCTGTCGGAGATTTCTGTTTTTTACTTCTTAATTATAGTAATAAATATTTTGTACAGTGTCCTTAAAGATCATTGAACAAAATATATCACTCTTGATGACCATGTATACCGCCACCAGCTCCCAAAGGGCTCAGAAAGCCCCTAATAGGCAATTCCTGTATTTCATGTATTAGACGTCAGTCATCATCAAAAGGAAACTATCAACCTTAAAATTATATTAGTGCAAATGTCATATCCGCTTCAACCATTTAGTATATAATGTATATGAATTATTTTATGGTCTACGAACTTTCTTTACATTTTGAAAACAAATATAATCAAAACAAGTTCAAAGGACAAAGATGAAGTCTTTCATACACTATTTGCATAAAGGATTAAACAATAAAACCTTTGATGATGGAATTCTTACATCAGCCTCTTTTTATGACTTGCAAACTTACTAACCATTTCACCGGATCAAATTAGAGGAAAACTATATGTTATTTTGGTAATTCAATCAAGGTCATAAAGAGTCTGAAAGCTCACTTAGTGTGTGAAACACTAGTGAATGTTCAAACCCCCAATTGCAAAAATAACCAACACAAGCTTATACTCAAATAATTAATATATGTATAGAATGGTAAATATAAGCTATACCCAAACATACAAACTACTCTAAGCCATAATTTAATCATAGCACAGCAGTAATTAAAAGCAAATAGTAAGGGATAGAGAAAAGCAAATGCAAGATAACACCGGCACATGTTATCGAAGAGAAAACCAAAGAATTCGGTGAAAAACCTCTCTGCCACCTTTCAAGTGGTAAAATGATCCACTAGAAAATCAGTTGGGATACATGAATAAATTGACCCTCCAAGCCTAATCTACTCAATGCACCTAAGCCTTCCAAGTTTCTTGTTCCAACAAAGTTATATCGAACCTTATCTTTTCTAACTTACCAGATCCCGCAATAAGCCCATTACATCAACCAAAATCAATTAGTTCTCTCTTGAACTGCTTCCCAAACACCAATAACCTTCTCATTGATATGAATATGGTGAGGTAAGAATTTGGCTAAAGATCCTCTCAAGGGTATGACAATGGAGAAGGTGAGAGTAGAGGAATTTGGAGAATCAAAAGTATAAGATTGTGGATGAACCAATCTTGTTGTTCTCTAGGGTTTATCTCTCAAAATTCTCTTTGAAAGCTCTCTACATTTTGTGGGTATAAGGGTATTTATAGTAGGGTATGAGAAGGAATGTGAAAAGTCATTTTTTAGCAAAACAGGGTGTACTGGCGAGTCACTCGCTACTGGGACAAGTTGCGAGTTCCAGTCGCCAGATAACAGAATGGTCAGACTGTACATTTTTTCCTGTAGTGATCTAGCTGTCCTAACCCTTCAACTTTCTGCATGCTTTACACGTGTGTTGGATTCTAGTGAGTCACCACTCGCGAGTCTGTTGTGAGGTCTAGTCGCGAGAAGCCTTTTGATGCACACACTTGATCCATTCTTCACACTCTCTCACACACAACCCTTACATTATTCCCACCTAAATACAGGGTTTCTCAATACTACATTATAAGTAAATTTGGTACAAAATAAAACCAACATAATTGAATAAATTCAACCTTAAAGAGTCAAACATTTATATATAGTATAGATAAAGACCGTGGCTTTCTTAACCTTTTTTTTTTTTAAGGTTGTTAAGGAAAATATATTAAAAGCTTCAAGAAAATAGAGTATTTTCAATGTTTTTTTTTCTAGAGGCTGTATAGTGGGAGCCAAAATTTCATAGGCAAACATTTGTTGTCCTAAGGATGAAGATTTAAGACTCAAAAGACTTGGTGATTGGAACAATAAGGCTTCTATGTTTGGAACATAGTTGGACTCAAATGAAGAGATTATTTTCCATATATATTATTAGAAATGAAGTGAGGCTTAGATTATGTGGGAACAAGAAGTTTAAAGAATCCTTGCAAATAGAGTAATATGTGGGCTTTGAAGCATGAATATCTATATGTTCTTAGTTATTATTGCTTGTTGTATTGTATTGTGCAGCCAAATGCTACTTGTATGACTGACATTTTGTCATGTGTTTCAATAAAATGATGCACATTAAATATAAAAAATAAAACAATATGGTAGCAAATATTAAAAATAGAAGCCAAAATCGACCAACTCCTCCCATATTTGCAATCCAAGGAAGTCAAATGCTAGCAAATATTTGGACTCACATTTGCAACATGAAACGAATTTTCGCTTTCATATGGCGAAGACCACATGTACAATATATAAAACAATATGGTATCTCTTTCGAAGAGGTTGACTAAAGATATAAGAAGTGTTTCAGACATTAAAAATTTGAGGGGTTTTATTCAATAATGTACTACACTCATGACTAATGATACCTTGTTTTTGGCTCATCAGGTTACTCTGACCATTTCGTTAGGATATATGTTTAACAACTTAAAGGTCACAATATATATATATACGCAGCTGCCTGGTTGGTTTGTTTATGTGCAGTTTCATTTAGTCTTTTTCCTTTACTGGGTCAAATTGGATATAGTTTACCACTTATTATCCGATTACGTTTACAGGTGTGTGTCTACACACACACATATATATATTTATATATACAGTGATATTCATGTGTCTCTTCCACAAGACAACATAAGGTTTGAGGTCAAGAGATCCCTCCTTGGTTTTCTTGTATTAATTGTAAAGTTGTGATTTACAACTATGTTTTATATTGGCTTTATTTCATGACAAAAAATGTTGTAATTGCTTTAATTTTATTCCTTGTATTTTGTAGGATATTATTGTATTGGGTTTAGTATTAAGTTGGTGAAAAATCGAGCATGTATTAGATGAACAAGTGGATTTCGCGAGTGTCTTGCAAGAAGCCTACCCACGAAAGAGCCACATGAAAAGCACATACTAGAAACTGAAGAGTTATGCCAGACTGTTAGTTTTGCGAGTGTCTCGCAAGAAAGGCCAACTCGGAAAATACCTATGAAACTCTCTGCTTTGAGGATTTTAAGTGTAACTTTCTTACCCTTCACCCATACTATATATACCCTCATTACCCACAAAAGTATGAAAGGCTATTCAGAGAGGAAAACCCTAGATAGGTTTTCTACAACACACACCCATCTTTTAGAGAGAGAGTTTTTCATTCTTAGTAAGAAATCATTGTAATCTCTTCTCCTTTCCTCTCCTATTGTCATACCTTGAGAGGAGATTTGTACCCAAACACAACTCACACCTATTTAGAGTGTAGAAAGTGTTTTGGAGCTTGGAAAGTTTTGAGGATTTGTCAAAAGAAGTCGGTGAGACTTGGCGGATATAATCAAGCATATTGCGGGATCTAGAAAGCTAAAGAAGACATGATTCGGAGAAGTCCGTTGATAGAAGGAGCTTGGAGGGCTCAAGTACATTGGGTAGACAAGGTTTGGAGGGTCTTTTGTTATTTGTGTACTCCAACTTTATTCTCTAGTGGATCAATTTTGACTTGGAGAGTCGCGGAGAGGTTTTTTGCCGAGTTCTTCGGTTTCCTCTTCGATAACACGTCTCGATGTTATCTTGTATTTGCATCTTTCTTCCCTTACTCTTGTGCTTTACTTTTATTATTTGTTGTTCATGTTTACGCACTAGAGTAATATCGGTTTATTGTGCACATTTACTCTTGTTCCGCATTTTAATTAAGTAAGAGTAAAAGCAATCTAGCCGTATTTTAAAATTTGGGGTCTAAACAAGTTCATGTGTTTTTAGCATGTACAAATCCGAGCTATCACTAACCATTCTTGCATGGAACTTGTTTTTAACTTCTGGTAAGATTGACTAGCACCTTTTTCTCTCAAGTTTTATATTGTTCAACATGTGTGTGTATATATATATATATATATATATATATATATATCATATGCTGTATCTTTACATTTACAGTTTTGCAATTTGTATGTCTCTATGTGCACTGGTACAAAGTACTTATGAGAGTGTGAAGGATAGAAAGAAATGTAGAGAGGGGAGGGAGAGCTTACTTTCTGAAGAAAGGGAGATCTTTACTTTCATTCAATAGCACCGTTTACAACTTCATATATATTAGACACAAATGAAAAGCATTAATATGATATTTTCTCTTGTCAGTATCAATATTTCATAGACTTCACTATCTTCAATTGAAAAACTCGCTAGGCAGATTAGTCTTACAATAATTTAATTTAATCAGAAATTTTTGTTGTCATTTAAGCCATATTTATTTTCAATTGTACTTTGTTTATGATATTTCAAACCTGGTATATATCTATTTGTAGTTTGTATTGTCTAAATATGTTTCGGTAATTCCTTTGATGCAACAATCAGGTGAGAAGATGGAGAAGCTAATTTATGCAAGAGATGGAAAAGAATTGTATAAAGTTGTTGTTATAAGACAAAGGAAAGGCCGACCTTTCAGCTGGGAAAAACTATCCGCTCAAGTACTTCCTCAACCACCGCCACCAATTCCTGTGGTGAACTCAGGGCCAATACCGTAATAGTCCTTCCTATGTTTCATGTGTTAGACATCTCTTATACCATATATGGGAGTATATATAAAAGAATATAGTGGAATGATATGTAGTATGATGTATATATTTTTTGTGGAGTGTTTAGGGTTTATAAGGAAAAAAGAAAAAGGATAGAGACAAATAAACAAATTGGTTGTAGAACAAGCGCTCTAGACTTTCTTAAGAATTTGGATATTCAAAACTCAAGGTGTATCGCTGTTTAATTAAGTAATTTTTGTTATTTTGAGACTAAAAAAAAAAAACAAACAAACAAAAATTAATCTTAGCTATTTTATTTGGGTAATTTGGTCCTTTAGCAAAGGTGAATGAAATTTAAAAGTATTTTTGTAAATTTTATTTTCAAAGAACTATCAGAAACCCTAAACAGCTTCTATACAAATATGTATTTTTCTAAACTGAATTCGTTGAAATTTTCTTTAATTTTTGGTGGATTCCAAGTTTTTTTTTTTTTTTTTTCTTGATTCAACAAAGATTTCATTAAGTTAGAACAGTATTTAGCCTCTTGCATTTTTGTTTTGCATTATAAGGTGAACATTAATAATAAATTGCTATATTTTTATTGGACAACTATGCGAAGTGCATTCCCAAGGCTTATATGTTTTGCAATTCAATTTAGAAATTTGAAGGCTTTCATATGTATCTTTTAGGAACACATAAGTTAATTTATATTACTCTAGATTGGGTCTTTTCAACCTTACCACGTGCAGAGATTTGATTGACTTGTCTTTCTAACCCATGTTCAAATTGAACTTGGAAAAGTCAAATCGGATACTAACATCAGCGTTGAGGCAATTGTGTACACTGAATAAGTTGATATATTCTACGTGATGAAGGCAACTAGTGCATCCCAAAAATTACGTCCAAACAAAAAATTAGCAAAAGCCAAAATGAACAAATGTAAGAGTTAACCAATGGTAAATTATGATAATTTACATTAATGGCAGCAAATGAGAGAAAGAAGTCATTCTATTTCTGTATGTACCACTAAACACAAATAAAAGTGACTGGCAAATGCAAGGAAAATTTAACATGTATAAAATTATTGAGGGATGGGTTAGTGTGCCCTAATGCTAAGGTTTAATTTTCTAGTTCTTATGGCAATTTGGAAGGGAAAAAAAAAAAAAATTTCCTCCAACAGAAGACAGCATCAATTCTAAAATGGACTTGCATTTAATGTGGATTTGAGGTTTATGGATCTAGACACATTCAACAGATGTAAGCATTCCAACCTCACACAATGTATTTGGCGATTTTGGCCCATTAGCATTTATTTTTAAAATATTTAGGCCCGAAACACTGTTTGGGAAATATATAGCAATATACCACTTTTTTAGGTACTCGAGCTTGGCAAGCTCGAGTACCATGTTTTTTTAATCCACTATCGCCCATATTCAAGGAACCCTATAGTGGCGTTTTTCAGCCCTATAGTGACGTTTTCGGGCCAAAAAACGCCACTATAGGGCCCCTTGAACCTGTTATTGGGGACTTATAAAAAATTTTTGCAGGAAAACGCCGCTATAGGGACCAAAAACGTCACTATAGGGCTTAAAAACGCCACTATAGGGCCCCTTGAACCTGTTATTGGGGACTTATAAAAAAATTTTGCAGGAAAACGCCGCTATAGGGACCGAAAACGTCACTATAGGGTTAAAAAACGCCACTATAGGGCCCCTTGAACCTGTTATGGGGACTTATAAAAAAAATTTTGCAGGAAAACGCCGCTATAGGGCCCCAAAAACGTCACTATAGGGCTTAAAAAAGCCACTATAGGGCCCCTTGAACCTGTTATGGGGACTTATAAAAAAAAATTTGCAGGAAAACGCCGCTATAGGGCCCGAAAACGTCACTATAGGGCTTAAAAACGCCACTATAGGGCTCCTTGAATATGGGGCAATAGTGGATTAAAAAAACATGGTACTCGAGCTTGCCAAGCTCGAGTACCTAAAAAAGTGGTATATTCCTATATATTTCCCAAACAGTGTTTCGAGCCTAAATATTTTAAAAATCAATGCTAATGGGCCAAAATCGCCCAATGTATTTGGCAGTTTGCACAATACCCTACATATGGGCTCATGGGCTTTGCAAATAAACCAAGCTCACTTCCAAAATTTCCCATCGAATTCAAAATAGGTTAGAAAATTTTTTCTTGCGCTCCCAACCTGTTTGGTTGGACCACACTTGCATGTGTTTGGATTGGGCAACTTGCCCATCAAAGTCTCGTCCAGTATTGAGGATTAGGCCTTCAACTTCTGGGTCCAAGAGGAGTGATACTTGTCCCATACTTAATCCTCTATGATCAATACAAGTTGCACAGGTGAGAAAGCACATCACACTCTCATATAAATAACGATATCATTTTGACTAACCAAACATTAGTTTTGTTTAACTAGCTAGTTTCTCTTTGGAGGAAAGCACATGCATATCAAACTTGATTTCTCTATTTCAAGTGACAAATTAAAGAAAGAAGGAAATGGATCCCAATAAAATACATCGAGAAGTGAGAACTGAAGGTTGCTTCCAATAACATACCAACCCCCATAAGCCATAACTGGTAGTAGGTATATTGGGTCATTAACTAGAAATGTCACAGGAACATTTTAAAGTTAAACTATTCCAATGCAACCTTGACCCGGAAAAAAAGTAAAAGGAATACAGCTCTAGTTGAGGACTGAAGAGGGTTTGATCGAGTTTTCAATGAGTTATAGTGCTAAACTGGTAAAGACTAAGACAACTCTGTTAAACGAACTGCAACCAATTAACACGTCTGGATTAGGTACTCGATGTGGGGCTCAAAGCTTTAATATCAATTCATTATTCTTATTTCTTTTTTTTTCCCCCCTTGATGTTGGATTTATTACTCACGTCACATCTTCATTTACAAATTACAAATTGTTGCATATGTTGTATTATTCACACATCTCCCGCTGCCCCGCAAGTCAATATACATGAGGCTTAAGGTCAAGTAGGATACGTAAACTTATTGCGGCAATAAAGGTACGTCAGAGAGTCTTGATAACAGTAGTGTGGTATGCCGACGAAGATGAAGGTAGTGGTGGAATGCCGAGTAGGACAAAGACTTCTTTTGAACACACTTAAATATCAGAGTCATAGATACCATGTCCAAATAAGAGAGAGATGATTACGTGATTCAGACTAATGATTTACCTTTAATGGTCCATTTTCACCCTACTAAATAGTCAATCACAATAAACAATGTGGAATATTTTTAAGAGAACAAATTTTAGGTTAACAATACACCAAACCATGGTTGCAAAATTTTTTTATACAAGTAAAATACTTTGCTTGCACAACAAGTCGGAATTGGCTTGGACCTTGACTTGGATAGAATTTTTTATGGAGTGAATGCGCTTCCACAAGTCCACATTACAACGTTGTGAATGAAAAATTGTACAAAATAACTGTACTTAAAATCAAACATAGCTAAACTAAAGCATAGGACTTCTAGAAAGAGGGTATATATTTATCCGTAGCATATAGAAAAGTATATATACGTAGCTTCCTTAATTCTCACGTATGTGTTACCGTACACACACGACTATCCATTTCTGTGGAAACACAAAAGATATCCCCTTTCAAATTGCATTGTTAACTTAAGTACATTTCATTGTGGGATTGTTCCAAATCATGCATGGTCATTACCTATAAATGTAATCAGCTTGTAAATGGCAAATTTGTCAACTTTGACCCGGTAATGGAAAAGGAATAAAGAAATGATGGGACGAAACTGCAGGGAAACAAAGGAACATAGCTGCCTATATATATATTGTGATATTCATGCATCTTTTCCACAATGAAACATGGCGTTTGAGTTGATAAAGAGACGCCTCCTCAGTTTTCTTATACTTTCCACCCTATTTCTTGCATGGAGCATGTTTGTCACAGGTAAGAATAGCACCCTTTTCTCTAATTTTACATTGTAATTGACATTTATATATCTAGAGACTGTAGCTTTACATTTATGTTGTTTATTTCTGTGTGTACTCTGGGTGTTAAGGAGAGAGAGAGAGAGTATAACATGTTCTCCCGGTATTGCTGTGCGAGTACTCAATGTGACTGATTCAGATTAACTTTGAAGCTTCAGGCCTGAAAATGGAACTTCCCTTTCTTGATTTATCAGTTTCACCTCCATTGTAAATTGATGCTTGGCAATTGGGTGGAAAGCCTTGCAACCAAAAATATGTTGTTAATTTGCTTTACTTTCAAATCATTTCTACTTCCGGTTGTACTGTGTTTATGATCTTTTAAACCCATTTCCTTTTCATTTTTCTGTTGTTTTTATTTTATTTTATAATATGTTGTGGTAATTACATCTATGCAACGCTCAGGTGAAAAGACGGAGAAGTTAACTTTTGCAAGAGACGAGAAAAAATTATATGGAGCCATCAGTGCAAAACATGGGAAAGGCCAACCTTTCAACTTTGCAAAACTAGAGGAGCAGCCACCACCAATAGGGGAGCAACCACCAAGAGCGAGACTGCTAAGAAGGCGACGTCCTGCTAAACCACCACCACCATCTCCTACAGGGTCCCCAGGGCAAATCCCGTAGGCCTTCACTGTTATTTCATGTGTTAGACACTCTTAATGTCATCAATATGGCCAATACCGATTCAAAAAAAATAAGGCCAATTACAGAATAAATAAAATTTGTTTAACGTAAATGTCATTTTAGGGGTGTATGAGTTGGATTGAAGGGACCTTTTAGACATAACCCGACCTTGTTGGGTTGAGAAATTTCAACCCAATCTAATCCATTACATGTATAGAAATTAACTCAAACTCACAAGAATTAAGTTAGATATGGTTGGATCAGTGGATTGTGCATACGTGTTTTAAGTGCCTTGTAGATAGATTTTATCAACTATTTAAGAAAATTTTAAAATAAATTATTACAATTCACATAATATACGTAAATCATATTCCAAATTTTCAAATTCATCAAAGCTAATTATCAAAATACCAAAATCAATCAAACTATAAAATTAAAATGATTAAGGGTAATAAAATAAACTTCTATATGATGGATTAAGTTGGGTTTGATGGGCTAATAAAGCTAATCACCCAAACCCAAGGTTTGAAATAAAATTTTAACCCAATCCAACCCACCAATCCACGAAAAACAAACTTGAGGCACTAGGTTGGATTGATTTCATTAAGCTTGTTGCGGTTTATTTATTATAATCTTTACAAATTGATATGTCTATAACTACAAAATAGTTATTCAAACATTTATTTATTATATTTCAAAATTTGTATATAAATGGCTACCCACCCAGAGTGGATGAGGGTGTCATTAAATCCAACAACAAGGAGACACACTAAAAATAAACTCCTCAAAAGTGGACAACTTAAACAAGTAGCCACGCCCTAGCAATTCCAACATACATTCAAATAATTTAATGCCTCACTCAGTTACAAGTTTGCGTTACTAAACTCGTCTGTTACAAAAATCTACTAATCACATTTATTATATATCAATTTATAAAAATTATGTAATATAATTTAGACATTATATCTTACTATCTTTAGCATTTTTCATGATAGTATAACCTATGCTAGAGTAGTTACATGGCGTATATATTGCCTGTCATAATTTTTGAAAGCAGCCCAAAAAATAAAGGGTTAGAATACATTGAGAATTAAGTGTTATTTTCAATAACGTACAGCCCTCATAACTTGGGTTGGTAACTTGGCATGTCATTGGCCCGACTCCTTGACTCGTCTGAACAGGAACCACTTGATTTGTTTTGGCTTAGTACTTAGTCCCACGTACCTCGTGGGCTGTATGAGAGTTAAACTTAATTTAGCAAATGACAGTACTCGATGAAATAAATCAGCAAATTAAGTAGTTTTTGTATCGAGGAGTAAATTTTACATCATATTTCATCTTTAATAAGTCTAGAGATACAAGACCTGACTTATTTTCAATAACAACCAAAAAAGAAAAAAAAAAGTCTAGTGATATAAAAAATTTTATAAATTTTTTTACAACCATCAAGATGGAATATTATTTATCAGTAAATAAAAACATGATAAATTGACATCAGTGGTGATTGGTGAGTCAAAATACGAACCAATAAAACTTGTTAATTCAATTGTTATGAAAATTGTTATGTATTTAGTATCATTCTTTCATCTCTCATTCATCAACAATTATACATGGTAGCTTTAATTACAACCAAAAAAAAAAAAAGGTTTATTTAACTCAAGTGTGACCTTGCACTCAAGATTATCTTTTGATGTAAAGATGGCTATGTATCCCATGCAACTCCAACATAAAAGATATTCCCTTCGAAATTGGTAACTCCTGTCCATTTCGTTATGGTATTTTTCCAGGTCATAAGTTGTCTTGAATTATCATTGCAATGAGATTGTAAATGGCAAATTCGCCGACTTTGACCTGGTAAAGGAAAAAGTAAAGGACAGAAATAAAGGAACTTGTGATATTCATGCGTCTCTTCCACAAGGCAACATGTTGTTTGAGGTGATCAAGAGACGCCTCCCCCTGAATTAGTTTTCTTGTACTTACCACTTTATATCTTGCATGGAGCTTGTTTGTGGGGGACGTTTAGCTCGCCGTGATGTTACATTACTCCATAATATTACGTTATTTTAATCTTATATTAATGTAATTTCAATACAATAATACAACATTACATTATTTAGGAAGGTGATGATATTAAAATAATGTGATAATTTTAAATTATGATAATGTTAAAAAAAAAAAAAATAAACCAAAAATCTTAATATCATATTATCGTAATGTGCATCACATATATAAAAAGTGTATCACAACAAACCAAATGCCCCATAAGTTATTTATTTTATTTGACAATGTATATATCTCGAGGCTGTAGCTTCACATTTATGTTGCTTATTTCTTTGGGTATATGTTTGTGTGAACAACAGAAAGCAAAAGAGAGAGAGAGCATCAAACATGTTCTTCCATTTTTTTTTTTTATTTTTTTTTTTGTTATTTTTTTTTTTTCTGTGGGTACTCAAATGAATACAAATATTATTTTTGTATTCCAATTTATATTCCATCAATTGTCAAGTGCGTGATTTTTTTTCCATATAAAACTTTAGTTATTTTATATAGAAAGTAAAAAGAATATATAGCAAGTTGTGATTGTTGGAATACATATAAAGTGAAATACAAAAAGTGGTAGGTATATAGGATTTTTATATTTCCAACAATCTAATCAACCATAATATATAATCAAACAAACACTTTTAACCACACCCTATCAATATTCGGTTAGAATTGAACTTCGCGTTCTTATTATATATCAGTCTCACCTCCATGAGTTCATACTTGGCAAGTTGGTGGAAAAGCCTAATAACCAAAAATAACAAATGTATAATGTGAATGCCAATGCAAAATTCTAATTCCAGTTATACATTGTGTTTAATTACTCCTTTTTCATTCCCTTTTTTTTTTATTTTTTATTTTTATTTTTGGAGAAGAATGTTGTGGTAGTTACTTGAATGCAATATTTAGGAGAAAAGATAGAGAAGTTAACTAATGCAAGAGATGGAAAAGAATTGCTTGTCACTGAAGAACATGGGAGAGGCCAACCTTTCAAGTTGGCAAGACTAGACTAGCAGCCACCCCCACTAGTTGAACCACTGCCACAACTAGTTGAGCAGCCACCACCACTAGGGGAACCACAGCCGCCACTAGTAGAGCACCCAGTAATGTCGAAGCCAAGGAATAGACGTATTACTAAACAACCACTGCCATCTTAAAGGGGCTTCCAAGCCAAGCCCATAAGAGGTGTTCTTTGTAATGTCATGTGTTAGAAATCTCTTATCAATATATTACTAAAAGCTGAAGCGTGGCATTTATAGCTGCTGAGCTCCTGTTGCGCCACCTCATCACCACGTCATTCACACATAATTAATATTTATTCCTATTTTTTATACAAATATATATATATATATATATATATATATAAATTATTGACTTTACATATTCATCTTTGTCAGTTTTAACATCTATATATAATTAATATTTATTCCTTTTTTTTTTTTTTACAAAAATATATATATATATATATATATATATAAATAGATTATTGACTTTACATATTCATCTTTGTTGATTTTAACATCTATATATATATTTCTTTTTTATTTCCAATTTTTCTATAATTTTTTTTTTTACATTCACTTATTTTTTTAAAATATTTACATTTTCTTCAACCTTTCTTCTTCCTTCATCTTTTCAACTCCCCACTATCCTCTACTTTAATATTACTATTCATCCTTCTCTTCATCTTCCTTTATTTGTCTCTTCTTATCCCTTCCCTCTTACTATAAATTTGTCACTCTTTTCCATTCTTTGTATAGTTTTCTCTCTCTCTCTCTCTCTCTCTCTCTCAATGTTTTGGTGGATTTTTATCTCTCTCAATGTTTTGGTGGATTTTTATTTTTTATTGCATCTCCGCTTTAGGTTGATAAAATTTTGCATTTTTAAGAACTCTAATTTATGTTGATACGATTTAGTTTTGTGTTTTAAGTTATTATTATTATTATTATTTTGCTCTTTGATTGTTAAATTTTATCCGATTACATTATAAAAAATTAAAGATAGTAGAAGCATTTATAGCTGCTGAGCTCCTGTTGCGCCACCTCATCACCACGTCATTCGCCACATAATTAATATTTACTCCTATTTTTTTTTACAAATATATATATATATATATATATATTTATAGATTATTGACTTTACATATTCATCTTTGTCGGTTTTAACATCTATATATAATTAATATTTATTCCTATTTTTTTTACAAATATATATATATATATATATATATATAAAAATAGATTATTGACTTTACATATTCATCTTTGTCAATTTTAACATCTATATATATTTCTTTTTTATTTCCAATTTTCCTATATTTTTTTTTACATTCACTTATTTTTTTTAAATATTTACATTTTCTTCAACCTTTCTTCTTCCCTCACATTTTCATCTCCCCACTACCCTCTACTTTAATATTGCTATTCATCCTTCTCTTCATCTTTCTTTATTTGTCTCTTCTTATCCCTTCCCTCTTACTATAAATTTGTCACTCTTTTCCATTCTTTGCATAGTTTTCTCTCACAAAAAGTTTCTCTCTCTCTCAATGTTTTGGTGGATTTTTATCTCTCTCAATGTATTGGTGGATTTTTATTTTTTATTGCATCTCCGCTTTAGGTTGATAAAATTTTGTATTTTTAAGAACTCTAATTTATGTTGATACGATTTAGTTTTGTGTTTTAAGTTATTATTATTATTATTTTGCTCTTTGATTTTTAAATTTTATCCGATTACATTATAAAAAATTAAAGATAGTAGATAAAAATAAAATAGTATTCCATTACATAGCATAATTTGGATAATTTAGTGTTTATTGTTATATCTTTTAATTTTTCTTATTTTTTTCTTCTCTTCCATTTTACTCAATATTGAAATTCAACCACATCCTCCTTATCATTAAATTATTTATATTTTCTCTCTCTTTTTGTTTTAAAAAATAAAAAATGTAATATTTTACTTAAATTCAAATAAAAGAAAATTGTGCTCATCAAATTGTACTCATTTTTTTTTTAACATTTACACTTTCTTCAACCTTTCTCATTCTTTTTACCTTTTCATCTCTCCAAAAATTCTACCTTGATATCACTCTTCCTCTTTCCTTTTATCTTCCTTTATTTTGTTTTTTCATATTATCATCCTCTTAGTATAAATTTATCATTCACTCTTCTATTCTTTACATAATTTTATCTCATAGAAAAGTGGTTATTTCCCACTCTTTCTCCCTCAATTTTTTGGTAGATTTTTATTTTTATTTTTCTTGTATCTCTATTTTAGCCTGATAAAGTTTTGTATTCTTTAGAGCTCTATTTTGGTTTATGGGATTTAGCTTTGTGTTTTAAGTTTTTTTATTTATTTTTTATGTCTTTTGATTGTTAAATATTATCATATTTCATTATAAATAATTAAAAATAGTATATAAGAATGTACTATTATTATATTACATAGAATTATTTGGATAAGTTAGTGTTTATTGTTATGTATTTTATTTTTATTTTTTTTCTCATGTCATTTTATTTAACATTTAAATTCAACCACATCCCCCATATATATCATTAAATTATTTATATTTCCACTCCTTTTTTATTTTTAAAAATTTTAAATATAATATTTTGCCTAAATTAAATAAATAAAATTGTCCACATTAAGTGGAGTAATGATAGGGAAACACTCATTCTCACACCCAATGCATCAAAGGAAGAATGAAATACAAAACAAATCAAGTTAGAAACACTAAATTTAAAAAAAAAAAAAAAAAAAAACTAATAATGCATATTTAATGTCATAGAATCATCATCAAATTTTGGAAAACGATAGGTTGCCAATGGAGAGAGAGAGAGAGAGAGAGAGAGAGAGAGAGAGAGAGAGAGAGAGAGAGAGAGAGAGAGAGAGAGAGAGAGAGAGGGTATAGAAAAAAAACCAATACAAAGTAATAAAGAGTAGATAAAGAAAAAAAAAACCAAACGTTAATTAGTAATCGTTGATTGGAAAACAAAGAGGTTGTTAGGAGAAGTAAAAAATAAAATAGAGATTACCGTGTGGATAACATTAAAAACTTTACAGTGTAGTAACATAAACTGTTTAATTCACTTAAAAAATTAAATCAACAATCAACAATTAAATACAATCATAGTACTAAATTTAAATTTAAAACTAATCAAATTCTAACTATGGAAACCATATTAATCATAACTAAAAAAGAGATGTTCTCTGATAGTAGTAGAAATTGAGTAAGAAATAAAGTTAGAAAATTTAAAAATCCATTTTTTGACATTTCATTTAACCTTATTTATAATATATATATATATATATATATATATATATAAAATTTTCATGCACTATTACTTTCGAAAATCTAATGAACAATGCTACCTCTCATTTATCGTCTTTGTTATGCAAATCATCAGTTAGTAAATATATGATAATGGTAAGAAGCGTTACAAATGAGATCACTAAAAAAAATATAAAATTAATTAGCCACTATCATGGAGTAGTAGTCTATAATTTTACGCATCCAAAAAAGTGGAATATATAGAGTTTATTTGAAGGTATGTGTAAAGATTCACTATATGTGTGTGTGTGTAAAGGTAAAAAAAAAAGAAAAGAAGAAGGTATATTTAAGGTTTTTGTTAACTTAAAAACTAATGAAAATCAAATGGTTAATAACTAAAATTATAGTATTAATAAAATATTTAATGAGACCAACCTAAAAAAATTACCGCGCGCAACGCGCGGGTATGCGACTAGTTTATTATAATGAATATATACTGCAAATATCAAAATTAAGTTTATTTATTGTAAAAACAACATTACAGGCATAACAAATTTTAAAACAAGTAAGGTGGCGTATTGTAATTAGTGCAGTATTACTTCCACATAAAATTACCATTACTATAATGAATTTATTCACATAAGATAAATTAATTAATCTCCTTACCTCAGGAAGAGAATTTAAAGACCAACGCCTTTTACATTTTCATGCTAGAACACACGCTGGTATAGGTCGGGTTTTTGTAGTGCCTCCATAAGATTTATAATGTAGATGCAGTATCATTTTGTGGGATTTCCAAATATATATAAAAGCAGATATCTAATGCAGGAAAGTATGAGGTTTTGCCAAGTGACGCATTCTATGCAAAGGGAATTGAAATATTTTCAAGTGTCACATCAGAAATAAGAATAAATTAAATATTAACTTTTTGTTTCATTTGGTTCAATGTTTCAAGACTTTCCTAATTAAAAAATAAATATTCTTTCTATCCTTTGGTTTAATGTTTTAGGACTTTTCATCCCTAACATATACACATAAAACCCTTTGCAATTTAATTCACCATTTCACCTCTTGCACTTTTACTCCTTTATATATACCTACCTATAGTCCTTCATGTCATCTCACGCTGACAAAAAACATTGTCATTTACTTTTAATCTTTCGACAACACTTATATAGCTCTAACATTGTTATCTTATATGATCCTAACCCGTATGAGTTGATTACAACCAAAGAAGGGGGCTTGCATTTTATATTGAGTGATAAGGGCAATTTTGATTTTGATATTAAGGTCAAACATTGTATATTTGTGAGTTTTGTAAATAATGTGATAGACTATGGGTGTTTGGGATGTGTATTTGTTTTAAAATTAAGGAAAAAGAGAAAAACACATTCTATATCAAATTTTATTCTACTATATTTCTCCAAAGTTTTTTTTTTTTTTTTTTTTTGCGTAAATATACTTTTAGTCCCTACATTTTAATTTTTTTCCATTTTAGTCCCTACATTTTATTTTTACCACTTTTAATCCCTAAACCAATTAACGCGGGACATTTAAGTCTTTGAAGCAACATTCCGTCACCAAACTAACGAGGAACGCTGACGTGGTTGACGAATCAATAAAATAATAATTTTTTTTACACATGGATCAATAAAATAACGGGAAGAAATCAGACTCACCAAGCAATAAAATAATAAACGCACGTGAAGAAGAGCCAAGCAATCTGGCGTGCAAGTAAAGAAGAAGAAGAAGAAACATAAAGCAATTTACACAAAACCACACCATTCCCTTGTTGGGTTCAACTTCTCTCCCTCTCCCAATTCTCACATGAAAAGAGAGAGGGAAAAAGAAGGAGATAAACATTCATTTGCTCTGTTTCTTACCAATTCTAAAACATATGAAACAGAGGAAACAGAGCACCAAATGGTGTTCCTCATTTTCTTCATCTTCCTCTTCTTCTTTGATGTCTCCCTCTCTGACCCTCAAGCCTCTTTAGTCGGAGAATTTTGTGGTTCTATAAAGCTGGAATCCAACCCAAACTTCATTCCTAATTTCATATCTTCAATGGAAGAAGTATCTAGAAAAATTAATGATGAGCACTGCGGAGCTAATGCTGTGCTTTCGACAAAGCTTGAGATCTTCACATATGCTCAATGCTATGGTTTCCTCTCACACAAGGATTGCTTATCCTGCTACTCTGAGACCAGGACAAGGCTTCCTAAATGCCTTCCTTCAAACTCTGGCTTGCATTTATCTTGATGGTTGTTTCTTTCGTTATCATACCTATAACTTCTTCAAAGAGTCCCTCAATGAAAAGCATGTCTACGTGAAGTGTAGCCTGCCCACAAATGTTAGCAAAGATGTGTACATGGGAAAGGAGTTTCAAGAAGAAGTATTTAAAGTTATTGAAAATGTGACTGACTTGGCAGTGTTGAACAAAGGTTTTGCATTGTCAAGGGAAAGAAGAGGTCTGGAGGCTGTTCATGCAATGGCACAGTGTTGGATGACAGATTGCTTGGCTCTTCTTCACGTGAGTTTATTATTTTATTGCTTGGTGAGTCTGATTTCTTCCCGTTATTTTATTGATCCATGTGTAAAAAAAATTATTATTTTATTGATCCGTCAACCACGTCAGTGTTCCCTATTAGTTTGGTGACGGAATGGTACTTCAAGGACTTAAATGCCCCACGTTAATTGATTTACGGACTAAAAGTGGTAAAAATAAAATGTAGGGACTAAAATGAAAAAAAGTCAAAATGTAGAAACTAAAAGTGCATTTACGCCTTTTTTTTTATTTTTTTTTTCAATTGAATAATTATAATGGATATGTATGTGCAATTTATAATTGTTACTTTTTACGATGAACTCATTACTTGTTAGGGTCATATTTTCTATGTATTGGTTTTTCCTTTGACAAAACACACTTTACTTATAATTGGATAGATCTAAGTTGGGTTTAATTTACCAAGAAATGTATTGTTCAAACATAACAAGTGGTATCATTAAAGACATGAAGATTGATCCAAGAAATAAGTCAAGAAAAACAGTTTTATTGAATCTCAACACTAGTCTCGACATTAACATCTATCAAGGTTTAATGAATAAGTTCGACACAAGCTCAATTATCGAAATTTACAATTTCAGAAATCTCAAATCTGAAATTCGGCCCATGATGACTTGGATGATTAGGGTGTCTCTCTTTACAAACCTAGACCATATAAAAGACTTATCTTAAAGTCATTAAAAATACAGAGACTCAATTAGAGAATTCATATACTTTGTGAGAAGTTACTACGTTTGTGTGCCTTAGGGTTTTGTAACCAAATGCTTCTTGATCTTCAACATGTTTTAATGTGAAAAACTTTACAATCAACAACAATCAATTAGTTGATTGGGAGTTCATCACATACTGGGATACGTGCATGCAAAGAAGTCTTCTACAAGACCAAGTCTAATTAGGGATTGGAGTAAAGGTTCAACTATAGATTGGTATTTTAGGATAATCCAGGATAGTGGTAAGATTTTTTATACTTGTAACCGCTTGTTCTTAATTAATGGATTCTTGGGAGTGGTAACCTGAAATTCACCTGGTGAGGTTTTTGCCTTGCGAGAGATTTTCCTCATTCATCAACAAATCACCTTGTTCATTTAATTTCCACTGCACTTAGTTTATTTGGTGATTTGTTGGTGCCTCCATAATTTGCAAGTAATTTGACCTAATTAATCAACTTGGGTCATTGAATTAATTAATCAGGGGTCAATCTATAACCCAACATTACTAATAAAGTTTTATAACAATTATGCTATAATACATGTACAACATTCTCCAAAATCATCTTACATAAAATATTACAATATTATCCATACATTGCACGGGTAACTTACTAGTTTCTTTAATTTTTGGTGGATTCCTTTTTTTTTTTTTCCTTGATTCATCAAAGATTTCATTATGCCTCTTGCATTTCTGTTTCGCATTATAAGGTGAACATGAATAATGAATTGCTATATCTTTATTGGACAACCATGCGAAGTGCATTCCCAAGTCTTATATGTTTTGCAATTCAATTTAGAAATTTGAAGGCTTTCATATATATCTTTGAGGAACACCGAACACATAAGTTAATTTATATTACTCTAGATTGGGTCTTTGCAACCTTACCACGTGCAGAGATTTGATTGACTTGTCTTTCAAACCCATGTTCCAAGTTCAAGTTGGAAAAGTCAAATCGGATACTAACATCAGCATTGAGGCAATTACGTACACTAAATAAGTTGATATTCTCGAGGAAGTCAATACCGTACAGGAGGCTGTATCGGTTTGGCCACTGATACGATATATTTCGGATACTAGCCAATATCAGTATACTGTTTCAGGTTTACCACAATTTTATATTATATTATATATATATATATATATATATATATATAACTAACAATAAATGTGAATTTCAGGATTACCGCTACTTAAAAAATATATTTATATATTAATAGTATATATTAATTACATGTTTATAAATTTAATTATTCGATAAAAACCCATATAAATTTTTACAAATGCACATTTCATACCTATTTCAATATGCCACAACCCATTTTTATTAAAAAAAACTTAGAATCTTAGCTCAATTACAACCATAAAAAAAAAAAAAAAAAAAAAAAAAATGTTACAAGTTTTAAAAAGAAAAAGAAAAAGCGAAGTGGGGGTGGGGGAAAGTTGTTGGTAAAACCATATAAAAGAAAAATGAATTCCAACGTATTTGATGGGCATGGGTGATAAAACCATAGACTGGTTGCTTTTTTCAATTTTTATGAGTTCCAACGTTTTCTTTATTCAAATTTTCACGAGTTCCAACCAATTTTTCTGCTACATGCACGATATTGAGTCTATTGACTAACTTATCAAGTCTTACTCCATCAACATTATTTATCTTCATTTCACTTGTTTTCAGCTCTCTCTCTCTCTCTCTCTCTCTCTCTCTCTCTCTCTCTCTCTCTCTCTCTCTCTCTCTCTCTCTCTCTCTCTCTCTCTCCTTAGCAACCCCTTTAAGCATCATCTTTGCCAACATGAAGCTCATAAAATGATGGCTTAAGGAGGAAAAAGAGACAAGGAAGGCCATATTCGATGCAAGGAGGAAAGAGAGAGAGATACTCACTGTGATGGCATTTTTAGGTCATTTGGTGTAATTTCAATTCCAGCCCAGTAATTATTATCCGGCCGAAATCTAATATGTATCGCAGTATGGCCGAAACAACGCCGGTATAGCCGGTATTTAAACCGGCACGAAATTACTATGTTTCGGTACCGGTTTAGCCACCGGAACGGAAAATTTCAACTGTATCAGCCGGTACGGTACGAAATTAACTACCTTGGATATTCTACGTGATGAAGGCAATTAATGCATCCCAAAAATTACATCCAAACAAGAAATTAGCAAAAGCCAAAATGAACAAATGTAAGAGTAAACCAATGGTAAATGATGATAATTTACATTAATGGCAACAAATGAGAGAAAATTAGGAATATGTGAGGGGAGAGAAAGAAGTCATTCTGTATGTACTACTAAACACAAATAAAAGTGACTAGTAAATGTAAGGAAAATTAAACATGTAAAAAATTATTGAGGGATGGATTAGTGTGCGCTAATGCTAAGGTTTTCAAATTCTTATGGCAATTTGGAAGTGAAAAAAAAAAAAATATATATATATATATATATATATATCCTCCAACAAAAGACAGCATCAATTGTAAAATGGACTTGCATTTAATGTGGATTTGAGGTTTATGGATCTAGGCACATTCAACATATGTAAGCATTCCAACCTCACACAATGTATTTGGCAGTTTGCACAATACCCTATCTATGGGCTCATGGGCTTTGCAAATAGACCAAGCTCACTCCCAAAAATTTCCCATTGAATTTAAAATAGGTAAGAATTGCACTCCGAACCTGTTTGGTTGGACCACACTTGCATGTGTTTGGATTGGGCTACTTGCTCATCAAAGTCTTGTCCATTGAGGATTAGGCCTTCAATAACTTCCGGCCCAAGAGGAGTGATGCTTGCCTTGTTGGGCTTTATTGTAATGGGCCTCAAAAATTGGCCTGCAACACCTCCCTAATCAAGAACATCTAACTTTTCAACAACTAACTTTGTTTATGATCTTTGTGAAATGTGCTATACTCCACAAAATCAATTACAGTTTTGGGCTTGTGGGCTATGGGCCAGTTAAATTTGGTTGATCTCCTTGGAAAATATTTCCTGCCACATCTAATGCTTCTAATAACTTGTCATACCAAATAAGTTGAATCTTCCTTCCACGAAAGTTAAAAAAAAAAACACAAATCTATCACAGTTAATACTTAATCCTCTATGATCAATGCAAGTTGCATAGGTGAGAAAGCACATCACATTCTTATATAAATAACAATTTTTCATTTTGATTAACCAAACATTAGTTTCGTTTAACTGGCTAGTTTCTCTTTGGAGGAAAGCACAAATCAGTTATCACACTTTGATTTCTCTATTTCGATAAAAGAAAGAAGGATATGGATTCCACGGGAAGTGAAAACTGAAGGTTGCTTCCAATAACATACCACCCCCCATAAGCAATAACTGGTAGTTGGTATATTGGGTCATTACCTAGAAATGCCACAACATTGTAATCAATATATAGTTAAACTATTCCAACCTTGACCCCGAAAAAGTAAAAGGAATACAGCTCTGGTTGAGGACTGATCGAGGAGGGTTTGATCAAGTTTTCCATGAGTTGTATTAAACTGGTAAAGATTAAGATAAGTCGTTCAAACGAAATGCAACAAATTAACACGTCTGGACTAGTACTCGATATGGGGCTCAAAGCTTTAATATCAATGCATTATTCTCATTTTTTGCCCTTGACGTAGGATTTATTACTCACAAGTATCACAACAAGTCACATCTACATTTGCAAATTACAAATTGTTGCATACGTTGTATTATCATATATACATCTCCCCGCTGCCCTGCAAGTCAATATGTATGAGGCTTAGGTCTGTATGGCTGGAGAGGTAGAAAAGTTGAAGGATAAAAAATAGGGAAGGGATAAAAAAGGGAGAGGATAGAAAAGATTTTGGTTTCTCTCATTTGTGTTTAACTGGGGTGAAAAAGTGAAGAAATGAAAAAAATTGAGTCCGTATGAATTTACTCATTAATTTGTCCAATTAAAACAAAAAAGTGGCAATCATCCACACACACACACAAAAATCCCAAATTTATTAAAAAAGAAAAATCATGTCTAAAAAAATTTCAAGTCTAGTTAAACCCAAAATAAATAAATAAATAAGAAGAGCAAAACCAGTATCACATTCTGGGAAAAAAAAAAATGCAACCAACATGTCCATGTAAGAGGGGAGGGTGTAGTTCAACCATTGCTTGCAACTATTCTTCTCCCCTTTATTTTCTTCCCAAAATTGGAGAGATATAATTTTGGTGGGTAAAGGGAAAAAACACATAGGCCCCACTAATTTTCCATTTTTCCCTTCTCTCCAACCAAACACCCACAAAATCAATTTTGTCTCTACTATTTTCTATCCTCTCTATTTCATCACAACCAAACAAACCCTTAATGTCAAGCAACACCTCCTCTTCATTAATTTTTACCCCACTTGCATGGAGAATCAATGTCATTTTAGCAGTAATAGTATGTTTCATTGTCTCACAATTACTTTGTAAATTGTCTGTATAAATCATTTATTGAAATTCTTTATAAAAAATTTAAAAAAAATTGAAACATTTGGTGTGAATGTGTGGACATTATGTATACATCAAGAAACGTGAAACAATAATTTCCATTTTTTCCGAGTGTAAGGAGGTGTTTGGCACTGTTGTTTAAACAACAGTTTTCAATGTTTTAAACAATAATAATACTTTTGACACATATTTCTATAATACTCAAACACGTATTTCCACAACACTTAAAACTGAACAATAATACTTAAACACTACTATCAAACGGACCCTTATGTGGTTCAGTTCTTACTTTAACTTAGACATAAATAGTAAGCATCAAACTTATCTCCTAAGATTAAACTATATCTCTTGGGCAAGTACTCAATGAGATACTTCAAATTAAATTGGCAAAAATACAATTTACACATAAAACTTTTATAAATTATCATTTTAGCCCACTAAACTTAAAAATTGTCATTTTAGTTCATTAACTTTCACACAAAAAGTTTATTTATTCTTTCTCTCCATTGCTGTTAAAGAAACTTCGTCGACTTTCTTTTAACAACATAGTTTTGCGTTTATAACATTAAAAAAAATTGTTTAATGAATTAATATTTATTATATATTTAATTAAACAAATTTAAAAATAAAAATAAAAATAAAAAATAAAAACCCAATGATATGTGCGATTAATGTGGCAGCAGGTAGGCTGATGTGTCACACAAGGTTATGATATGGTAGAGCAAAGGTGACATGCACGTCTAGCTAATGTCTACTACTAATGTAGTCCCAGGGCTAAACTGTCATGTCTCTGTATTGACACGTGGTGACAGATTCATATGGTAGGCCTAGGAGATGTGTATCATGCACGGGGCGGGTGAAATATGTAGCCGGTGCCTGAAGAGGCCCAATAGTATGTGGCGGCGTTTGAAATGTGTAGGATCTCTAAAAGAAAGTTCTAACGACACATACGGGTGTTTGGAATCTTTGATTAACACGATTATTTCCCTATTGAGCAGCTAGATTAGAGGAAGAGGTTTCCAACGGTGGCTCATGTGCTGCCATGTGCCCCTAGGCCTGAGAAAGGGAGGCTTGATTATGGTGGTTCAGTATAATGACTTACCTTAGTGGCCTATTTTTACAAGTAGAATACTTTGCTTGCACAACAAGTCAAAATGGGCGTGGACTTTGACTTGGATGGAGCTTATTACAATATGAATGCGCTTCCACTAGTCCACATTCATTACAACATTATGAATGAAAAATTGTGCAAAATAACTGTATTTAAAATCAAACATCGCTAAACTAATTAAAACATAGGACTTCTAGAAAGAAGGTATATATTTATCTATTGTATATATATATATATATATAGGTAGCTTCCTTAATTCTGAAGAATGTGTTACTGTACATTTCGTTGGAGGATGAATGCTCGAAAATGTGTTAAAACACAAGAGCTGTTTAGACCCCCAAATTAAAAATTACGGCTCAATAAATTTGACTCTAACTTATACTAAGTGCGAAATAGAGTAAATGCGAGCGGATAAACAAACAAACTACATTAAGCCATATTCAATATAACACAGTAGTAATATGAAAGCTAAAAAAGTAGAGAAGAAGAATGCAAACACAAGATAACTTCACTGCCTTCCAAGTGATAATCGATTTACTAAACAATCAGTTGGGATACATGGGTTAGTAAAGACCCTTCAAGCCTAATCTACCCGATGCACCTACGCCTTCCAAGCTCCTACTTTAACAAGGCTTCTCAGAACCATGTCTTGTCTAGCTCTCTAGATCCCGCAATACGTCCGATTGCATCTGCCAAAGCCTGGCTTTTTCCAATACTTCCCAGCAACACCAAAACCTTACTGAACACTCTGAAAGGGTGTGGTAAGTGTTTGTGCTATTAACCTTTCAATGATATGGAAATAGAGAGGCCGTAGGAGTTAAGGAAAATCCACAAGTAATTATGTAGAGAATTGTGGGTATAACAATCTCTAATTCTCAAGATTTGTGGCTAGGGTTTTTTTCTCAAAAGCACTCCTCAACATTTGTGGGTAATGTGGATATAAATAGTATACGAACAAAAAGTGTGTATTAGAAATGACAGTCTGGCAAAACAGAATATTTCGCAGGTGTCTCACCGGAAGGCCTTACCCTCGAGATACTCACAAAAACCAACTGTCTCCATCCTGTCCTGACTCTTTGCATTCCAATCATATGCAGAACACATGCATCACTTCGCGGGTTGCTTACTCACAAGCTACCCGCAAAAACACTTCAGTCTTCAATGCCTTGAGTCTTCACACTCCCTCTTTCACACACGACCTTTACAAATAAATCTCACATGAAATACAGAGTACAAAAGATTAAATATAATTACAATCAAATTTGACACGGAATTATAAAAATCAACAAAACACATAGTTGTAAATTACAACTTTACAGAGGATTTTTCCAAGTCATGGTCATTAGCTATAAATGTAATCGGATTGTAAATGGCAAATTTGTCAACTTTAACCCGGTAATGGAAAAGGACTAAAGATGTTGGTATGAAATTGCAAGAAAACAGAGCTAGGAACATATAGCTGCCTGTATATTATGATATTCATAAATCTTTTCTACAAGGAAACATGGCGTAGGCTATAGCTTTACATTTATGTTGTTTATTTCTGTGTACTTTGAGAGAGAGAGTATAACATGTTCCTCGGTATTCCTGTGTGGGTACTCAATGTGATGTTTCAGATTAACTTTGAAGCCTTAGGCTTGAAAATGGACATGGACTAATTTGTTTCCTAACAATTCAATCAATAGTAACATATAATGAATCAAACACTTTAGCAACACCACTCCATCAATATCTATTAGGGCAAAGTTTAGCTACAAATTGATTGTAGCCTTTGGTTACAAACTCACTCAATATCTTTTTATTGGAGGTGAATTTTGACAAATCCACCATTGGATTACATTTTCTTCTTATATACTCCATGTTTGCAAAATTTTAAGAAAATTAAAGATTTATTATTTTGTTATCAATCAATTTTTAAAGTGCAAGTTTTTGTAATTTAAAATTATGCATGAAATATAAGATTATAGATTATATAGTAAATAATATCCAATTGACATAAAAATTGACATGTGAATTATAAGCGTAAAGAACATGTAATTCAACGATTAGATTTTCAAAATATGCAGTAATATTTATTTTATTGAGTAAGTTTATAGCCTAAAGTTACAACCAATTTTATAGCTAAACTTTGTCCTATCTGTTAAGGTTTGAACTCCCCTTCTAGATTTTTCAGCTTCACCTCCATTATAAGTTGATACTAGGCAATTGGGTGGAAAAGTCTTTGCAACCAAAAATACATTGTTTGCTTTACCTTCAAAGCATTTCTACTTCCAGTTGCACTGTGTTTATGACCTTTCAAAACCATTTGCCTTTTATTTTTCATTTGTTATTTTATTTTTTTATTTATTTTTATAATATGTTGTGGTAATTAAACTGTTAATTACATCAATGCAATGCTCAGATGAAAAGATGGAGAAGTTAACTTTTACAAGAGATGGGAAAAATATATATGGAGCTGTCACTGCAAAATATAGGAAAGGCCAACCTTTCAACTTTACAAAACTAGAGGAGCAACCACCTCCATTGGTGGAGGAGCCACCACCAATAGAGGAGCAACCACCACCACCAAGACTAACAAGGCGACAACCCTCTGAACCACCGCCACCATTTCCTATAGGAACTCTAGGGCAAATTCTATAATAGGGGTTCATGGTTATTTCGTGTGTTAGACACACTTAATGTCATTTCAGGGGGTGTATATGGATTGGATTGAAGTGTCTTTTTCAACCCAATCTGACCTTGTCGTATTGATAAATTTTAACCCAACCCAATCTAACCCATCACATGTGTAGATTGATGGATTGTAAATACATGTTTTATGTGCCTTGTAAATAGATTTTCATTAACTATTTAAGAAATTTTTTTAATAAATTATTACAATTCACGTAATATGCATAAATCATATTCCAAATTTTCAAATCCATCAGAACTAGTTATCAAAATACCAAAATTAACCAAATTAAAAAAAGTTAAAATAATTAAGGGTAATAAAATAATCTTCGATATATGATGGATTAAGTTAGGTTTGATCAGTTGAAAAAACCAATAACCCAAACGGTTTGAAATAAAATTTTAAACCAATCCAACCCATGAAAAACCAACATGAGGCACTAGGTTTGGTCGATTTTGTCAAGCTTGTTGGGTTTTTAGACCCTAGTTGATGGATTACTTAGTGAATTTGGCCAAGTTTTAATATTAGTCCAATTATGCCAAAATTCAATTCACAAGTAACACAAGGAAATTGTGGAAAGACATATAATATATGGTGTCACCAATCACACGAAATCAAACATAATGGAGATGGTAATATGGTGTTGTAGGGAAAACCCATGGAAAAACTATTCCAAAGGAAAAAATCACTATGGGGAAACCTTCCCCAATGAAGCAAATCCACTATAATGACAGAAGTTTTACATTTAGAGGAAAAACATTTTCCTAGACTCTATGAGCTATAGAAAACTTATAACAAAAGCCTTTTACCGAACTAGAATATCTCTGAACTCTTCAACTATATGGACTACTTCCATGGATGATGCACCCGTGATCAAGAGAGCAGAACCTCTGGCCAACTTTAAGAACATTTTAAAGGTTTTTATCACAACAAGAAGTCTATGGCAGGAGCTATAACTTCAGCTTCTACCACCAACTAATCTTCGAGACTCACTAAGATTTCTATAAATTCATTACATCTGATCATTGCTTGCCAACCTAGTCCAATAAACTCAACAAAATTGATGGTTTAAATGCACACCCCTTCATTTAATTATTTTAGCAAAAGAGCCATGAATCTTTCTTTGCATATGAAAGCATACGGATTTTTTTATTTTTTTATTATTATTTTTTTTTAACTCCAATAAACCCTATTGAGATTCAGATTAATTACCTTTTCTTTCTCTTATAAATCCTAGGTAGAGGGTATGATCACGTGATCAAAATTTAGGGGTGTGTAAATTACCCAAAATAATAATAATAATAATAATAATAAATCAATCTGAATTCATCAGTTAACAATCTAGATTAATTGAGATGTAAAGTTTTTTCCCCCTTTATATTGGTTTAGATGTACATATGGCGATATAAAACTACATTAGTGCTTTTGTTTCCCTTTTTGGGTTTGTGAAGTTCTTAAAATATGCATTTTCCTTATCTTCTTTTTTAAATGAATGAAACATAATCATTAAAATAAAGAGCCAAAATACAATAATTAAACCTCAGCAACAAAGTAGCAAACACATGCAAGCAGCACCAGAACAAGCTGCTATTGGCCAAAAGTACACAAAAGAACTAGAATCGAAGGGACAAAATAAAATAAAAAAACCTATAAAACAAAACAATGAGCAAACCCTTAACCACAACTAGCACTGACCAGCAAACTGAAACTACGTTTTAGCTTTTGAAATTCACCTGACATATGCCCTAATTAGCACACAAAGCTTTGTTTTGAAAAAATATATAAGGTAATTAAACTATATATTTGATTTTTATTCTTTACACCATATTTTAATTTGGTTTCTATTCTTTTAGCGTCGTGTCAATTTATAGTGTCCTTGCCATAATATCTTGAATGAAAATTGATAACGTAATTAATGGCCAAAATAAAAAATTAATTAATTAGTTTTTGTTGATGTGGTAATAAACTTTTTTTTTTTTTTTTTTTTTTTTGCTATTTGCCACTTCAGCAATTTCGATTCAAAAGATAACAGCAGTGACTAAATTGGCACGACACAAAAATGTTAGAGACCAAATTGACATAATTGAAAAGTTAAGAACTAATTTGAAATAGGGTGTAAAGGGTATGGACTAAATACGTAGAATATGAACATATCTATATATATACACATGTGTGTGTTCTACCTTATCGTAGCATGTTGTTAGGGTCATATTTTATGTAATTGGTTAATTTTTTAACAAAATGCACTTTACTTGTAATTGGATAGATTTAAGTTGGATTTAATAGGTCTAAGTTGGCTAATCCTCTATGATCAATGCAACTTGCACAGTTGAGAAAGCATATCAGAATGTCATTTTGATTAACCAAACATTAGTTTTGTTCGACTAGCTAGCCAGTTTCTAACTGCAGGAAAGCACATATATAGCACACTTGATTTCTCTATTTCAAGTGACAAAAGAAAGAAGCATATGGATTCCAATAAACATCGAGAAGTGAGAACTGAAGGTTGCTTTCCAATAACATATATACCACCTCCCATAAGCCATAACTGGTGGTTGATATTGGGTCATTACCTAGAAATTAATGTCCAAGCATTGTAAAGTTAAACTATTTTAACCTTGACCCGGGAAAAGTAAAAGAAATACAGCTCTGGCTGAGGACTGAGGAGGGTTTGACCAAGTTTTCCAAATAAGTGTACTAAACTGGTAAAGACTAAGACAACGCGTTCAAACGAACTGCAACAAATTGACACGTCTGGACTCTGGACTAGTACTCGATGTGGGAATAATTTAATGAATTAATATTTATATATTTAATTAAACATTTTTTTTTAATAAAAAATATTCAAGGTAGGTGTTGATCTTACAGTTGTGTGGCGGCTTTTGGTGATGGCTGGGTCACACCGTAAACTTCTTGTGCCAATAAGAGAGTTTTGATAATAGTAGTGTTAGGCCGAAGAAGATGAAGATAGTGGTAGAATGCCGAGCAAGACAAAAACTTCTCTTAGAACACACTTAAATGTCAAAGTCGTAACTTTGATACTATGTTAGAATAAGAGAGAGAGAAATGATTAAGTGGTTCAGTCTAATGAATTACCCAGGCCCTTAGTCGTCCATTTTCACCATACTAAATATTCAATTATGATAAACTTAATGTGACGTATTTTTAAGAGAACAAATTTTAGGCTAATGATACACTAAACCGTGGTTACAAGATTTGTTGTACAAGTAGAATAATTCACTTACACAACAAATCAGAATAGGCTTGTACCTTGACTCAATGAATTACCCAGCCCTTAGTCGTCCATTTTTACCATATTAAATATTCAATTATAATAAACTCAATGTGAAGTATTTTTAAGAGAACAAATTTTAGGCTAACGATACACTAAACCATGGTTACAAAATTTGTTGTGCAAGTAGAATAATTCACTTGCACAACAAGTCAAAATGGGCTTGTACCTTGACTCGAATAGTTGAAAGGAGCTTATTACAATGTGAATTCGCTTCCGTTAGTCCGCATTACAACATTAATTATGAATGAAAAATTGTGCAAAATCTGTTTTTAAAATTAAACATTGCTAAACTAGAGCATAGGACTCTTCTAGAAAGAAGTTATATATTTATCTGTTGCATTGAAAAATATATATACATAGCTTCCTTACTTAATTCTCAAGTATGTGTTACTATACACACACGACTATCCCTTTCCGTTTGAACACAAAAGATACCGATACCCCCTTTCAAATTGCATCAGTAACTCCTGTAGATTCCATTGTTGGGATTTTCCAAGTCATGGTCATTACCTATAAATGTAATCGGATTGTAAATGACAAATTTGTTAACTTTGACCCAGTAATGTAAAAGGACTAGAGATGTTGGCCAACAAAGGAACTTAGCTGCCTATATATTGTGATATTCATGCATCCTTTCCACAAGGAAACGTGGCGTTTGAGTTGATAAAGAGACGCCTCCTCAGTTTTCTTATACTTTTGACCCTATTTCTTGCATGGAGCTTGTTTGTTACCGGTAAGAGTATCACCCTTTTCTCTAATTTTACGTTGTAATTGACATGGATATATCTAGAGCCTAGAGGCTGTAGCTTTACATTTGTGTTGTTTATTTGTGTGTGTACTCTGGGTGTGAAGGAGAGAGAGAGCATAAAATGTTTTCCGGTATTCCTGTGTGAGTACTCCTTGTGACTGATTCAGATAAACTTTGATGCCCCAGACATGAAAATGGACATGGACTAATTGGTTTCCTAACCATCCAATCAATGATAACATGTAATGAAGCAAACACTTTTAGCCACACCACTCCATCAATATCTGTTAAGAAATGAAATTCCCTTCTTGATTATTCAGTTTTACCTCCATTATTAGTTGATACTTGGCAATTGGGTGGAAAAGCCTTGCAACCAAAAATATGTTGTTTGCTTTACTTTCAAATCATTTCTACTTCCGGTTGCCCTGTGTTTATGACCTTTTAAATCCATTTGAATTTTTTTTTTTTTTTTTTTTTTTTTGTGTGAATATGTTGGGGTAATTACATTGATGCAACGCTCAGGTGAAAAGACGGAGAAGTTAACCTTTGCAAGAGACGAGAAAAAATTATATGGAGCCATGAGTGCAAAACATATTAAAGGCCAACCTTTCAACTTTGCAAAACTAGAGGAGCAGCCACCACCAATAAGGAAGCAAACGCTAACATCAAGACTATCAGGGCGAGGACCTGCTCGACCACCGCCACCATCTCCTGTTAGTTCTCCAGGGCATACCCCGTAGGCCTTCACTGTTATTGCATGTATTAAACACTCTTAATGTCATCAATAAGGCCAATACCAGAATTAATAAAACTTGTTTAATGTGAATTTCATTTCAGGATGTGTAGATGGATTGGATTGAAGGGTCTTTTTCAACCCAACTTGACCTTGTCAAGTTGATAAATTTCAACCCAACCTAATTCATCACATGTGTAGATCGATGGATTGGGCATACATGTTTTATATGCCTTATAAATAGATCTTCACTAATTATTTAAGAATTGTTTAAAAATTTATTATAATTCGCATAATATGCGTAAATCATATTCCAAATTTTCAATGTCGTCAAAGCTAATTACCAAAATACCAAAATCAGTTAAACTAAAAAAAAATTAAAGTAATTTGATTTAATAGATGACTTGGTCGATTAGGAATCACACCAAAACTCTAGGTGTTGCTACTCACAGTAGGTGAACATTGAACATTATTTAAATTCTTTTTATGTGTGTGTGTTACATTGGTGTTTCAACATTTGATAGCAGTACTATATACTTACAACAAAGTTGCAATTGTTTTTGTATTTGATTTACTTAAAAGATATGTAACTATAAATCTTTATCATAAAAGTACAGTGATTTGTCATTCACATTAGAATGTCCAATTATCAAGAATTAGGTAGAGTGGGAAGAGTTAATCACCATGCATGTTGCTGAATAACTCAAAACAAAAATAAGATGAATCCAGAATTTCTCTCCTTTTGTTTTAGGTGGAATTCTTGTAAGGGTAGTGAGTGAGGTAGTGTAAAGAAATACTCAAGAGTGCAAGAAAAATAGGGACTCGTAACTGGATCTCACGGGTGACTCGCGGCTGTAAGCCGCTAAAAGCTGCACACATGCCAAGCATGCTAGAAGTTGAAGCGTCATGCTAGCTGGAGCACTACAGGACAAAATAGGATAACTGGCCATCCAGTTACCTCGCAGCTAGAACTCGTGACTCAGTCAAGCTGTGAGCCAGCCCTGTTTTGAAAAACCTGACTCTTTACATTCCATTCTCACCCTAGTATAAATACCCCTTATACCCATGAAAGAAAGAGAGCTTCTAGAGAGAATTTTGAGAGAGAAACCCTAAAGAAAAAAAAAGATTGATTCATCCACAATCTTCACATAAGAGACTCTTCAAATTTCTCTACTCTCTTCCTCTCCATTGTTAAATCCTTGAGAGACTTATTACCAAAACCTTTTTCTCACCATATCCATTTCTGTGAGAGGACTGTTTGGTGCTTTGGGAAGCAATTAGGAAGGAACCAATTTCACATAATTGGTTGATGCTATGGTCAAGTAGCGGAATTCGAGAATCTAGAAAAGAAATAGGTTCGGCGCAACCTCGTTGGAGTAAGAAGCTTGGAAGGTTTAGGTACACTAGGTAGATTAGGCTTAGAGAGTCTATTGTTGTTCATGTATCCTAACTACATTTTCTAGTGGATTACTTACCGCTTGGAGGGCGACGGAGAGGTTTTACGCCAAGGGCTTCGGTTTCCTCTTCGATAACACATTGTGTGTTATCCTTATGTTTGCATCTCTCTTCTCTTAATCTTTACCTTTTTATTTTCTGCTATGGAAGTGATTTTAATTGGCTTAGATTGTTTACCAATTCTGTTTATAAATTATGTTCATGTTCTGCACATTATTTGTTTGATAATAAGCAAGAATTGGTAATTTGATATTTGGGGGTCTAAACGTTCAAGGGTGTTTTATACACTATTTGAACTTTCAATTGGTATCAAAGCAGATACACTATTATTGGTTTCATTACCATAGTGTGATCCTTGACCCCATTTTGAGATGGACTGGTCATAATCCCTAAATGCACCTCCATATTTTGATGGTAGTAATTATGCATTTTGGAAGGTTCGCATGAGAGTATTTTTATGTTCCATTGATGAATCAATTTGGGATGCTGTTGATATAAGTTCGACCAAGCTTGAGGCAGCCAAATCCACATGGGATAAGGCAGCACTCGCCGCATCTAATGCTAATAGTAAAGCACTTAACGTGATTTTCTGTGGTGTGTCTCCAGATGAGCTTCACAGGATTTCTCACATTACCGTTGCCAAAGAAGCATGGGAGATATTGGAGACCACCTACGAAGGCACGAAGAAAGTGAAAGACACCAAGCTGCAAATGCTGACCACTCGGTTTGAGGAGCTCAAAATGAGTGAGGATGAGTCCTTTGACTCTTTCTATAACAAGCTGAATGAGGTGGTTGTCAGCAAGTTCAATTTGGAGGAGAAAATGGAGGATTCTAAAATAGTAAGGAAGATCCTTCGGTCATTGCCGGAAAGTTTTTGTGCCAAAGTGACAGCGATTGAAGAGCGCAAGGACCTTGATGACATCAAAGTCCAAGAGCTGATTGTTTCTCTTCAGACTTATGAATTGTCGTTGCCCACTTAACGGAAGAGCAAATCTCTTACTCTTAAGACCATTAATGAAAGGTTGAAAGTCCATGACTCATCGGATGAGGATGTGGTTGACAAAGATGTTGCATATCTTGTGAAAAATTTTCGGAAATTCTTGAAATTCAAGAATAAAGGTAAATTTGGTGATAAAGGGAAATTCCAAAGTTCAGGAAGGGAGAAAAGGGAATTCAAAAAGAAATATGGAAAAGAATCTCAATCTACACAAGATGTCACTTGTTTTGAATGCAACAAGCATGGACACTTTAAGAAAGAATGTCCGAATTATTTGAAATCGAAAGGCAAGGTGTATGCCATGACACTGAGTGACTTGGATTCATCCAACTCTGATTCTGAGGAAAGTTGTGATGAAGAAGAGAATTACTCTACTTTTATGACTATTGCCCATGTTAAGTCTTCAGATGAGTTGAATTTGCTTGTATAAGAGCTTGGAGAGCATAGTGATGAAGAATCATTGGGAGTTGTTGAAGAATCAGATGCAAAAGAAGATGAAAGCACAGCCAATCTTCAAGAGAATTATAACTCACTCCTGAAGAAGTCGAGTGAGTACACAAGGGTGGCCAAGGCAGCTGTGAAAAAGATGAAGAAGTCAGAGGAGGATTAAAAAAGTCCCCTAATTCGTTATAAGGAGGCCAAATGTGAGATAGAGACACTGAATGGTGAGCTGTCAGAAGCCTACATAAAAGTGAGATTTCTTGAGCAAGAGGTTGTGCAAGCAAATATCAAGATAGAGAGGGTCTCCACCAAGAAGCTAGATGATGTTATTTCATCTCAAAAGCAATTTTCAGACAAATCCGGGTTGAGATATACCAGAGGCAGTAGCTCATCGGGCAATATCACCAAAGAAGTGAAGTTTATAAAGGCCAAAGAGCCATTTAAAGTTGGCCCTACTACTGAGAAGCCCAAGATGGAGGAGAAGAGGAATGTGGAGGACCAACAAATATTGAACAACCCTGTAATCAATCTGTGGGCAAGTCTGAATTTCGAGCCACAAAGAGATCCTAGATCGAACTATATGTGTTATCACTGCGGACTCCAAGGGCATACTTGACCAAATTGTCAAAAGCTAAGAGCAATGAATAGTGCAACTGCTCCAAGGTCATGAGGACCTAAAAATGACAGGAGAAATTGGGCTGGTGAACCATCAAGAGATTGAAATGGTGATCTCAGAATGATGGACGTGATGAAGATGATTGGTGCTTTCACCAATTATTTGGAAAGCATCACACGAAGATTTGAAAGCCCTAACTCCCGTACCCAATCCTATATGGAAATCACCCCAAACGTAAGTGACGTGTGGATGAAAAAGGGTACTCATGCATAAGCATTACAACATGTCCATGCATCAATACTTCCTATGCTTTGTGACTTTGTTTGGTTGTTTGATTATTGATTGTGTGGGTTGAAATTTGTTAGTCTCTTTTTGCATACTTTCGTTCATTTTTAATGTTGTTTTTTATCAATCTTATCCTTCTTATGTGTCAAAAATCCAAAAATCACATAAAATGTAGAAAATCAAAAAGTTTGAATGACATTGTTGAGTTTTGTCTCAAAACTTGTTTTGCCTTGTACCTTTGTGCTAATGGCTTTGTGCACTTACGAGTGTAGCTTGTTCCTTTGCACTCTTATCACTGTGGAAGAAATCTTGAAATCTATGTGACTGTTGTAAATAGATCTTCAAACTTATCATGAATGATTAGTGAATGGTTATGTTGATCTTGAGACATGCATAGACTTGTGCCTATATATCTTCCCATTCTTTTTTTTTTTTTTTTGCTAAAAAAAGCTTACCAAATGTAAATCTCCAAATATAAAGAGATATTGAGCTGCAAAAACTTGTCTCACATACTAGTATTCGACTAGAAAAAAGGAAAAACAATAAAAAATAAAGTGTATGATTTTTCAAAAAGCCAAAGACTATCTCATCAAGGTGAAATATCAAACATCATTCTCACAATGAGATGTGATTGTTTCAAAAGGATCAAAAATATCAAATATTATGATTGAAATTGGAGCCAAATGTAAAGCTCCAAGTTATGTAATCAAGTCTTGTGGGAGATCATATATGCATACTTCTATAATTGAGATGGGTCACATGATCTAGTGCTAATTGTGTATGCCTTGGTTGAATTGATCATTGAAGTTTCACATTAGACTAAGGACTATCTCATTGTTGATATCCACACACAACACACAAGTTTATGTTCAATGAATGTCATATTCATTTGTGTGATTGTACTTGATAAAATGTGTTTTCACATGCTCAATCTTTCTTGATTCAAATACAAAAAGATTTTTTAGTGTTTTAGTTGTTTTTGGAAAGTATTTTGTTCTTACAAAAACTAAAAATTTCAAAAACAGTGTTGCCCTGTTTTGGCGACTCAGTCGCGGGTCAGACAAGTCGCATGCCTTAATCGCGAGCTCGCGGGTCGGTTTTGGCAACTTGTTCGCGAGTGGAAGGTCCAGTCGCGAGGGGTACATAGAGATTTTCACGGCTTAGCTCGCGACTCCCTCGCAAGTAAGACTTCTAGTCGCGAAAAACACTTAGCAAATTTTTTCAAAACTTTTGGCTTGAAGTGTTTTGGCAAGTGAAACTGGCAACTTTCTAGTGACTTACCTCAATCGCGAAAAACGCATGTTTTGCACAGCAAGGGCAGTTTTTAAAACCTTTTTCAGTTTTCCCTTGAACTTTTTATGACTATTCACTTTCTCTCTCAACTGAAACTAACCCAAACCCTCTGTGTCACTCTCTACAAACTCCATTTTTGCTTCATTTCTTCTCAAAATTCTCAAGAAAAAGGTATGGGTTCTCACTTTCTCACTCAATATTTTTTGTTTTTGAGCTTTTCCCTCTTGATTCTATGAGTTGTTATTCTGATTTGCGATGGGTTGGTGGTCCGGTGTTGAGTTTTGTCCATGTATGGCTTGTTAGGGCTCTTGGTTTATGTGAACTTGTTTAGGTTGCAAGATTTGTTCTTTATCATTTGTCTTACTCTATGCTTAGGCTTTGTTGACTGACTTATACCCATTTTGTTTGAACTCACTTTGTTTAGTTGATTCAAAATGTTTGAGTTTTGTTTGTTGGGATATATTAATTTGATTCTGTGTTAGTATATCTTATGTGTGCTTCTGTCTTGAGTATTTTAAGTCATTTCATACTCATCAAGATATGTCTCATTGACATATGTTTGCCCTTTGGGTGATGTTATACTATGCAACATTAGAACTTTTTTGCAAAATGTTGTCTGTTCTTGAGTTTCTACCAATGGGTACACTCATTTGAGTTGTTGGTTTATGATTTTGAGACATTTCCTCTATACCTGACTTTAAGCCATCTTTGGTCTTGTTGCTCTACGCTTATTTCTTTATGACACTAACAGAGTACTAATTTTTTTATATACATGTACTGTGCTTTGTTGTTGTGGCCTTTTTTTGCTTGTTTACAGATGGCTCCTTCATCCCCAAAGACGAAAACACCTGCCAAGAAAGTAGATAAGAGAATGAAAATGGACCATAATCTGTTTAGGTCCGTTCCCCATTTTGAGAGATACAAGAATTTTTTCTTAAGGGCAGGCATTATACAAGAAAGGTATGTGGATTTGGAGAATTTGAGATACAACTTTATCACAAATTGTTTTGAGGGGAGAGGATGGAAAAAGCTGCTAAGTGATTTAACAGTTGTGTGTGAACCTCTGATTAGGGAGTTTTACTCCAATGCTGTGATAAGGGAAGATGAGTTGAGCTGCTGGGTTAGAGGAACAAAATTCACCTTAGATGCACATGACATTGATGATGTGCTAGGTCTTGAGGGGTTAGAAGATCATGATTTCATCAACTATAAGGATAGGATGCTTTTATAAAAACTGTACAGCAGAGGATTAGTGGACAGAGAGAGGGGAGATGCCTAAATACCACAGCCTTTCCAGTGGACATGAGGTGTCTCACTATTATCATGATGTTTAACCTGTATCCTATAAAGAAGTTGACTACAATTAACAATGCCAGAGCAATTTTTCTAATGGAGCTCAAGGAAAAGACATTCATTGATATCAGCTCCCACATATTTGATACTATTGTGGATGAGATTAGAACCACTTCTAAGCCTAAGCTGATCTTCCCTAGCCTACTCATGAGGATTTTCAAAAAGAAGGGTGTTGCAGTCCCTCGAGACATTAGTCCTATGTCTACACCTTCAGCCATTAACAAGCAAACCTTCAAGAGGATAAGTGTTCGTATTCCAGGTGAAGAAGATGAAGGAGAGGGTGACCCAATGGAGACTGAGACAGAGGCAGCAGGTCAGACATCAACTTCAACACCCAGAAGGAGAGGCAAGAGGACTAGAGCATCAACTTCTTCAGATATACCTCCAGATGCATTTCAGGTCATCCTGGAAAGACTTGATGGACTCAGAGAGGTACAGACTGAGCAGTTTGAGAGGATGGCAGCCATGCAGAACCAGCTTCATGTTCTCTTAGCAAAATTTGACAGCATCACCACACATCATGAGCAGTGACGCTTTGGCCATTCCGATCAAAAAGGGGGAGAAGTTTTTGAGAAACAGCTCTTGAGCGAGAGTACTAATTTGAGGGGGAGCAGTCAAAAACATTGTTTATCTTGTTGTTATTATGGGTTTGATACACTATGGTTATGGTTAATATTTGGTTTAAACTCATAACTCATGGATGGTTTTGAAACTTTGGTATTTTTTATATATTGATGATATTTTTAGTATATAATGTGTTTGTACCTATGTTGCTTTTGTAAGCTTTTAGGGTTTGTTTTCATATTTTGTAGGCTTTATGGTTTGTACCATACTTTATGCAACCTTTATGCTTTGTTAAATAAGTACTTCTAACTAAATGTCATGCATTTTCCTTTTAAGTACTGTCACTCTTGTGCCCTTGTAGGATTGTTCCTAGATGCATATACTTAGTGTATTATGCATTGGTTGAGTGTTGGGCATGTAAGTGATTTGCATTGATCTTATTAGCTTGTATGTCCAAGTGTTAATTCCAAGTGTGAATAAGCATTGTGGTCACTACCTTGTAGTGATTGCTTGTTTGATCAAGCCATGGTTTGTTTCTTAACTCCATCTTTACTTGATCACATCATGCCTGTTTCATATACATTTCATGCTTTTCTGCGTACAATAATCATTGTGTATTGTTGTGTTTCAGGAGATTCATATTCATACGATTCAAGAGTTTCACAGTTTTCAAAGTTAGGTGTGAGTGAGTTATGTTCAACTGTTCCCAACTCACATATTAAGTCTAGAGTCTGTTTTAGGGTTTTGTCATAGAATAGCCAAAGAGGGAGATTGTAAGGTTGAATTTAATCAACAATCTTGTTGGTTTTATTCCGTTCCAAATTTGCTTGTATTTCAGCAATTAGTAACCCTGTATTTAGGTGAGATTCTTGTAAGGGTAGTGAGTCAGATAGTGTGAAGAAATGATCAAGAGTGTGCAAGAAAACAGGGACTCGCGACTGGATCTCACAGGTGACTCGCGACTGCAAGCCGCTAGAAGCTGCACATGTTCCAGGCATGCCAGAGGTTGAAGCATTATGCTAGCTGGAATACTATTGGACAAAATAAGACAACTGGCCGTTCAGTTACCTTGTGGCTGGAGCTCGCGATTCAGTCAAGCTGCGAGCCAGCCCTGTTTTGAAAAACCTGACTCTTCACATTCCATTCTCACCCTAGTATAAATAGCCCTTATATCCACGAAAGAAAGAGAGCTTCTAAAGAGAATTTTGAGAGAGAAACCTTAAAGAAAAACAAGATTGATTCATCCACAATCTTCACATAAGAGACCCTTCAAATTCCTCTACTCCCTTCCTCTCCATTGTTAAATTCTTGAGAGGCTTATTACCAAAACCTTTTTATTACCAAAACCTTTTTCTCACCATATCCATTTCTGTGAGAGGACTGTTTGGTGTTTTGGGAAGCAGTTAGGAAGGAACCAATTTCACATAATTGGTTGATGCTATGGTCAAGTAGCGGAATCTGGGAAGCTAGAAAAAAAATAAGTTCGGTGCAATCTCGTTGGAGCAAGAAACTTAGAGGGCTTAGGTACACTGGGTAGATTAGGCTTGGAGGGTCTATTGTTATTCATGTATCCCAACTACATTTTCTGGTGGATTACTTACCGCTTGGAGGGTGGCGGAGAGGTCTTATGCCGAGGGCTTCAGTTTCCTCTTTGATAACACATCGTGTGTTGTCTTTGTATTTGCATCTCTCTTCCCTTAATCTTTGCCTTTTATTTTCTGTTATGGATGTGATTTTAATTGACTTAGATTGTTTATAAATTCTATTTATAGCTTATGTTCATGTTCCGCACATTATTTGTTTGATAATAAGTTAGAATTGGTAATTTGATATTTGAGGGCCTAAACGTTCAAGGGTGTTTTATACACTATTTGAATTTTCACCTGTCATGCCCTAAAAACATTGTCCCTGTCAGTAGTCTGGATTCATGCTTTAGGACAGGTCCAGCGAACTGTACTAATCATATTGTTACAAGTCTGGATTCATGTTTTAGAACTCCACAGGATTTGAAAATTAGGTGGAAAATCCTTAATTACAAGTAGCATGAAAAACAATACGTTGAAAATTATGAAGCAGAAGGCTACTAAGCTAGAAATTTGAAGGCTTTTGTTAGTGTAAGCCAACCAACTTCTAAAACAACAAATCGTCATGTGCATGATGGAGGTAGATGTAGACGAAAAGTGTTCAGACCACCTTTGTCCTTGGTCCTCCAAACAAGTAAAGTGATTGGCCATATATATGTTCTAATAAGGTATTGTCCTAATATGAAAAGATGTCAATTTGTGTTTTGAATCAAACTCTTTCGCCTATAATTAAGTAAATTAGTTGCAGACTCACACGATACGTGAGAATAAATAATTTTATTTTAGTTATGGTATAATATATAATTTATTCTATATATTTTGTGGAAAATAATTTGTTCTCCCAAAAACTTAAAGAATTTCTAAAATTATTTTTCATTTATCTATCTCAAAAAATATATCATCATTTTATTATTTGGATTTATTTGATTGATATTATTTATATTTTAGGCAGTCCATATTTTGATAAATTATGTTATCGTGCGTTATATTTTCCTAATATTTTTTTCTTGTACAACTAAACTATTTGAGTTAATTTCAAATATATTATTCAAAATTTTCATTCTCTTAATAGAGATTATTATATTTATAATTTTTCTTATTGTGGAGTAGCTTCGAACTATTGATTGAGTTTTGTTTAGTAATATAAATACATGAGATTGGAACTACAAATTTCTTAAACATTCCTAAGAGATTATGCCATATTATAAATTTAATATTTAAAATAATGTGTAGAAAAAAAGTAGACTTTATATCTAAAATTGAACACTTCACCTATCGAAATGAAAGAAAATAATCTATATAAAAATATAAAGAGAACATGATTATTATTATTATTATTATTTTACTGCATGCACTTTTATTTATTAAGTTTTTTTTCTGAGAAATAATTATAACATGCTGCTAACCCCGCAATTCGAACCCTTTCCCCTCTAGATCCCCAAGCACTTTGTGCATTGAGAGGTGCCAATTCAGTTACAAGGCCTTTGTCTTATTAAGATTTAATTGTCTTTAACTAGATCTTTATATCGCATTTTTGTTACTACGCTCTTGTTGAGCTTTCTCATCCATCATATCATTGGCTACATCATTATTCCTCTTATTATTTATTTTTTACTTTTAATTTTCTGACAATATTAAATATATAAATATATTAGCTTTACAAATTCATCTTAGGCAATTTTAATCTTACATATTTATTTACTTTAATTTTGATGTTATAACTTAATAATAAATCAATGAAAAGTTAAAATTAAAATATTGTCTATACATATTCATCGTGGACGGTTTAGTTTTAATAGTTGATAAGCACATTTAAATACATAGTCAACATTGTATAGAATAGGAGAGAAAATGTCATATGTATAGTAATAGAATAGAGATAAATATAGTCAAAATAAAAGGAAGAGGAAGAGATAGATAAAGAGTGACATCATGGTTGAGAGTAATGGAGAGATGAAAAGGTAAAAAGGAAGTTATGGTTGGAAGAAGTAGAGAGAAATGGGAAATAGGTAAATAATGTGGCCGCTAATGTGATTCAAGGGGAGCGTAACAATAATAAATGCTATACTTCAGCTTATATATATATATATATATATATATATATAATTAAGGGAATTTATAGACATGTAGCATTAAAACAAGCTTGCATTGTGTGATGCACTTGGCACTTGGACATGCCTACCAACATGATCAAATCCAAACAATAAAGTCATGATTTCAGTTGCTTTCTAGGGTTGTGTAAAATCATGGAAAAAAAATTTGTGTGCAACAACTTTAAACCATTTATTTTAGAGTAGATCCTTTTATACATACCTTGTTACTCACAAACTTATAGACATTTCATTCTTGAACTATTTATGTGTAATACAGTGTGTAATAAAGAGCACTCTTTTTTTTTTTTTTTTTGAAGATGAGATGTATTGGATCTAGACATGGCAAAACGGGTGGGTTGGGTTAGGTTAGGTCAATCAGGTCGCAAGTCGAGTTGGGTCGCGAGTCAGGTTGAGTTGACCCGTATTTTTCAAACAAGTATTTTTTTTTATTTTTTATTTTTTAAATAGATGCAATCTGTCAATTGTTTATAAGTTCCTTAACTATGATTAGATTCTCATTGGTGATATTGTTACCACTTACCAATTACCACTAAACACTTGATACCCAAATTTGGTGCAACTCTTGTTCCAGTTTTCTAGAAGCTAATCTTAGTATAATCTTCGATCTGTTTAAAGTAGGAAGAGAAAATGAAGGTGGCAAGTAAAGAATGACAAACTATAATGGAGTACATAACATATTAAGTAAAGAAGAATAAGTAAATATTTTATAAGAATTACACCTCAATCTCAATCTACTCAATGTTGGTAGATGTGGCAAAACGGGAAGGTCGAGTCAATTGGGTTTATGGGTCAGTCGGGTTGCAGGTCAAAAATGGTCATTTTTAAACGGGTCAATCGGGTTGGGTTAGAAAATTCTGACCCGTTTTGTCATGTCTAATTGGATCATAACTTTTGGAGATGCATGATGGAAGGAAACTTTTGAAAGGTCATAGATTAAAAAGGAAATTTGAAAAGTCATCATTTTAAGAATCAAAACGTCATGGGTTAAAAAGGGAATTTGAATAATAGTCATCATTTTTAAGGAAGAAAAAGTCATGATAGTTTAATAAAAACGTTTGAACCCTAAATAAAAACTTATCAACATGCGCGTCAAAGGCCGTTTAGCCTGGAAATAGCTAATTGGATGTAATGATTGTGTGATTATGATAGAGGCTCAATTTAATAAATTTCTTGATTAAACATGGCCTAATTACACTCGTAAAAGTTGATATACTAGATAAGACAGGATTGGGTGCGCCTAACACCTTCCTACTCTCGTGCTCTAACTTTGGACCTTGTGTGATTATATTGTACTTGTGCACACAAGGATCAGAATAATTTTTGGACCTAAACCAAGTGTCAGACTCTTCTCTTTACCCTAATCATAAGACTCTTCAGCATTTTGAGTATTTGAAAAATTATTGTGACTAATGTTTAAGATTCTGGATCTATAAAATATAAACAATAAATTGTAAAACTTTTTCCTAAAAGTTTCAAATTTCAGTAGTTTTGGAAGTGTTACAATAAAAAAAAATGGCATGAGTTTCATGCATTTGAAACCAAAAGATCAACAAACATGGCCTTTAAATTCTTTATGCATAAAAGATAACTAAAAAATGTTTGTTTTTTCTTTCTTTCTTTTTTTTTTTAATTTCAAAAGATTCTTTTGCAGAGATTGCTACCGTGGGAGGGAAAAAGATGAACATTTTTTTTTCTTCAGTCTATTATTTTGGTATACAGCGAGGATTTTTATTTTTATTTTTTTAATTTGGTTAAAAGCATTATTTCATTGTTAAGTTAGTGGAATGGTGGAAATTTAAAGAACCCTACATAGTAGAGCAGTAGAGTACTAAGTACCCTAAGAATTTTAGAAGATCTTGATCCCAATTTATTATCCTATATTCCCACACTTAACTTCAACAATGCAGTGGCAATGGATCATGTGCATAAAAATTATTTAGTACTCCCAGAATATTACATGGTACTTCTTCCTCTCATATGAATGGTAGATCTTACTAATTAAATTTATGATAAGATCTACAACATTCACATCAGAGGAGAGAGTACCATGCCGTTATATTCCAAGAGTACTAAATAATTTTCAGCAAATGTGACACAAACTCATTAAGAAACCAACAAATTACTATCGACACACAGGGCAACGTCATGAAAGTTCTATCTTCATAATATATGTTCTCTCTCAATTTACAGTCATCTTCCCAGTTGCTATGTACCCAAAAAAGAAATAAAAAAAGGCAGAGGTAGTTCCACTCAGCAAAGGTAGATAAAGGAACAATGCCCCTAAATTGTGTTTGATCAAGCTTATCAATTGAAGCCATTGAAATTGATCTGTAACATGTCCTCTTTGGCACGAACTATATCCTCAACCCACAAGAACATTAAACTTCTCTAACCTTCTAGATTGAAAGCCATTAAAGAATTTCAAGGAATCACTAGAATTATCTTTATAGATAAAAGCCTCATCAAAATTAATTTATACATACAACAACAACAACCAAGTCTTTGGGGTTTAAGTCTTCAGGAAAGAGCTTCACACACATATATATTTAGATTGGGCAAGAGTAGAAATCCTATCTTGTATTAAAAAAAAAAAGGTCTTAATCCCAAAATTTTGGAATTGATTATTGATCCTCAATAGACTAATCAAAGTCAGCCACATAAATTTTTTTATGTCATTCTATTTTCTATCTGAAATAATACTCTCTTGTACTTAATTAATATGCCATTTCTTATTACTTCTATTAATGTTATTTTTTGTCTTACTCGACCTCTTTATCCCCCAATTTGAATCAACTCATGTTTTCCCATGAGTACATTAATTGCTCTCTCTAAACATGACTAAATCATCTCAAACAACTCTCTCACATTTTCATCAATCGGGGAAACTTGTATCTTTAAGTAAATTTCCTCATTTCAAATCATATTTTTAATTGTATTTCCACTCATCCATCTTGACATTTTCATTTCAGTTACACTCATTTTATAATATGTTGCTTCTTAACAACTTAAGATTCAAAATCATAAAGCCTAGATGTCTTATAGCAATCTTATAAAATTTACCCATTAACTTAATGGGCATTTTACGATCACACATTTCTCTTGATGCACTTCTCTACTTCATCCAAATTGTTCTTATTTTATGATTCACATCCCCAATTTCTCAATTTTTAAGAAATATCAAAGTCAATTTATACATCCTTGGTTTTCTAGCAAATCCTGTGATGAAAATGGAAGCAAAAAGGAGGCATGAAACTATCCAAGGGCTCCTGAATATCACTTTCCTTGAGACAGTTGAACCAATCACAGTAAACTACAGTTTATTAGTTTCTTCAGAGGAGATCGTGAATGCAAGATCAAGCCAAATTATTCGCTGGGATAGAAAGGCTTCAAAGTTTTTTTCACAGAAATTGGACTGGTCTAGTGGATATAAGAATTTCAATGAATATGCTACATGTTTTTCTGACGCAATATCCAGGGGTGTGTGTTGGGAGAACAGCAATCATATTGGTGCACTCTCTGAGCTGATCAAGTTGGCCTTTATACTAAAATTTAATGAGGAAGTGGTAATGTTTTTAATGAAGTCCAAGAATTCACAATTATCAATCAGGACAAGGAGTTCCTCTCTTCTGCCTTCCCTTCAGACTAATTATATGCCAGAATGTCAATGTTTGGAAGTGTATTTTATTTCTTTTTTCATTGATTTCCTGTGTAATTCTGAATTTGTTTCTGGTGTAAATATGAAAAATAAATCAGTTTCTGCACTGCTACTCTTTTCTTTTTATACTCTTAATTTTGAACTGAATGATACTGTGTCTTATTGGCATTTATATTTTTAGAATGGATTAGTTGCTTTATTTCTATTCTTGGTAGTCTATTACTTATCTCTATTTGTGAGTTGTGTGGACTTTTTTTTTTTTTTTTTTATTCATATGCTTGAAGATTCTGTTTAAGTGTTGGTCAATCAGGATCCTAAAATGTGGTGTTTGTTGGTAACGAATCTATCCACACATGCACAACAAAGAAAAGAAACCTTAGACCAGAGTACAATAAAGAAAATTGGCATGAGCTTCATGCACGGTTATATTTATTAAATACAGCAGCCACAATTTATTATCCTAACCCAACTTCAAATTTGTGACAGCATCAGTGGACCAGGCTGGTGTGCTTCTTTAAGCTAAGCAGTCGAAGCCATTTGAACTGATCCATTGCATGTCCTCTTTGCAGCACGAACTATATCCTCAACCTGTAAAACAAGACAACAAAAATATTGAACTGTCTTAACTTCTAGGATGAAAGCCATTAAAGCATTTTCAAGGAATCACCAGTATTACCTAGGAGGATGACGAAAACCATCAAAGCATGGCATTGAAGGCTTGTGTTTATTATTTATATATCACATTCATATTCCAGTTCTGAAGTTATTACTTGGGAAGAGTTAAATGGTTTTGATTAAGAAGCTAATCTAGTAAGGGGAAGACAAATGCCCCAACTCATTATTGGTATAATATTGTCCACTTTGATTACACCAACCTCTTGGTTTTCAAATATGTCATACCAATAATTAAGGTCCAAAGCCCACAAATAAAGCGTAGTAACTCTCTCTAGCTTGGTGATGTGAGGCTCAGTTACGACTTGGTTCTCTATTACCTTACCCACATAAGAAGTCATTGAGGCCTAGAAAGGGTGTTGAGCTGAGAAGAGACATTAAGGCCTACTACGGCTGAGCAGAAGTGTTGTGTACCTCTGAGGCTCTGACCCTACTATTGTCAAATCAATCTATCTTATTTCCAAGCTCTAAGTCCTAATTGGTGACAAGTAGACTCTCATGACTTCACTGCTGCAAGTCTTCGAGGAGTACCTTGATGTGTGGTTTCGTTGGAGCCCCAGTTGATACAAACAAGAGGTTTCGGCATTACTGCGGTAGGATGGCAAACAAAGCGTTTTCACAAGGTTTTGTAAGTAGACTACTTGTAAATATTTATTTCATAGTATATTTTCTAACAGAATTGGATCCCAAGAGTGGTTTTTCCATTGATGAGGTTTTTCATTGATTTTTCACCTTGTCACTAAAATCTGTCTTTGTCAATTTTCATTATTATTGCTTTTGATTGGGTGATTATTATTGTTAGGTGGAGCCAGGGGGGTCGAGGGGGGCAATTGCCCCCCTGACCCAACCCATAACACCCTCTGCCCCTCCCCTTATGTATACAAAATATATGTTTTTGTTCTTTTGGTGCATTTTTATGCTTTTTTTTTCTTTATTAAATCTCTTGTATGTGTCAAACCTTATTGAATTTTAAAAAAAAAAAAATCAAAAGAAAAAATTTTGTATTTTTTTCATGTTTCTTAAGATTCAAAAGTTATAAAAGAAAAATAAGGATAAAAAAATTATTAACCAAATACAAATGTGTATATATATATATATATATATATATTATTATTATTATTACCTATCAAAAGTGTTAAGAGGTCAAATTCTTTACATAATAATTTATTATTTTTCACAAAAAAAGGTGTATTGTAATAAAATTTGGAAACAATTGAGTATCCATAACTTGGTATTATTTTTGTAGAATTAAACTATTGATTCTTAGATGCCAAAATGGTTACTATATGGTAATAACTTGATTTAATTTAATCATTTTATGAATTTAACAAAAGCTAACACAAGTTGTAATTAACATTTATCTAATTAGTAAAAATCATTACAAGAGAATTATAAGTGGGATTTTAATTATGAAAAAAAATATATAACACATCTTATTCATATGTATAAAAATCTCAACAAATAAACTCAATAAATGGATAAACTATCTTTCTATGGGTCATTTAGAAATAAAAAATATTAATCTTAGTTTAATTTTATTGCCTAGATGGATCTTAGGTATTATATATATGTACACTATTTTCTTACACAATAGATTTCTTGCTTCATCTTGCGGGAATGCATATATGTCAATTATCAATATTGTCCCCCTTGAACTTAAATCTTATCTCAGCCACTATTTTGTGGCTGAATTACTTGTTGCATTATTTATTTTGGAATACACATAACTTGTTGAATTAATAAAAATAATCAACTGCATAAGTGGGATCTAAATAAAATTTTCAATTGGTAATCTCTCAATTCCCTTAATCCTTGTTCAATTTTCTTTCAGTTTTACTAGGGTAAGGTTTAAAAATTGAGGAGTTGCTTCAATCCTTCATGATTAGGCTTAGTTTTTCATTTTTAAATCATATATTTTGTCCCTATTTGTGCATAAGTAGGTTTTAGGGGTTGTATGTGGACTGAAATTCATGCACATTAACACTTACTCATACCTTTTTTTGTTTAAGCACACCAAGCGTTTGCTAAAATGCCAAAATGATGATGTCAAAAGTTTTTACGTGCATTTTTCATGGTCCTTTCTTATATTTCTAGTTGATTTAGGAATGTGCATTTTTCATGGTCCTTTCTTATATTTCTAGTTGATTTAGGAATGTACCTTGTATCAAAAACAACTTTGAAGCCTGTTGACAAACATTTTCTCTGCATCCCGCATCAATTCATCCTGTGCATATAGGCAGGCTTAGGGCCTAGCCTTCATTTATCATGTTTCCATATAGGCACGCTAAGTTTAGGAATGGTTGGTGGATTAGTGGCCTAGATATCTTGACTATCACACACAGGATTGATGCATTGTGATTTCCATATTGACTTGTCTCAAGTGCATTATGGCTCCAAGACACCTACGCACAAGCAGTGCAACACCTAAGTATGATGAGACTTGATTTAATGATCTTGATGCATCCAATTTGCATGTTAAAGAGTCTTTTCCAAACATTCCCTAATTTTGGAATGTACCCTATTAGAGCTCAGGCATACCTGCATACCCCGTGTCTTTGAGTCATTGAGTGTTTACACTTGACCATTGGTTTTCCTGCACCTTCGCTAACCTTATCCATGAGTCATGATCGAACATACACTCAATCCAAGAGCATAGTTCTTTCTCAGTCATGGTAAATGTCTGTTTTGTGGTCAAACATGACTTGGTCTCTAATGTGTTACAACTCCCTCGTTAATTAGAGTCTCCCTAGCCATACACATCTCAAATTGGACTGTCCCAGCTTGCCATACTGACTTTATTCTGTGGAGAACCTGCCACTCATCATGGTGTCTCCAAAGTCAACTCTGACCTGTTTACTTCTAAGTTTAGGTGCCTCAACAGTATCATTTGCTTGAACTTGTTTCCTATCTTACTCGTGTCAACACTTAAGGTAGCTAGGACTCAGATGCTTTATGCCCTTTAAACCGATGTACCCATAATTATTAGGTGATAATAATAGGGGTCGTTTGGTAATGTTGTTCTGTTGTTTGTATTTTTTGGAAATACGTGTGAATACCCTCTAGATATTTTTGAGTCCACCTCATCTCATCATGTCCTCTCATCCCCATCTGTCATCACTGGGATCCTTTAGGTCCAATAGGTTTCCATTTGTATGCTACCGATGCTAGGGCCAAGACTACCTTTGCCATTGGATGGAGGACACTACAGGTTAGCTCTTCACAGGTGAAACATGCATGGCACGAAGATCCTAATTCTGATGAGGGCCTGGATCGTGAGATTGATGAGATGGCTAAGGCTGTTGCTGCTAAGTCCAGACCATCCAGAACTCTGGCACTTCAAGGAATTCCTCAAAGATTTGTAACAGTTATTTTAAAAGTGGATTTTCTAACAGGATTGGATCCTCAGAGTGGTTTTTCCAATAAAGTGTATTTGTTTTCCAATTCGTTTCCAAAATCTGTGTTTCTTCTACCTTTTCACTATTATTATTTTTGATTTGGTGATTGTTGTTGTGCTAGAATTATTTTTTGGATTCTGATCGAAATACACGTAACTTTTTTAATTAATCAAAATAATCTGTTGCATAAATGATTGTAGTCTAAATAAGACATTTCAAATAATTTGACAACCAAAGAAGTGGTTCTAAATCCTCGAAAAAGCTCCACATGCATGTAAAGATGACATCAAATTCAAATTCATAGGACTCAAGACATAAATTCCTATATTGCAAGTATAGATGAAAATCATCATGCAAAACAATGAGAATCCAGTAACACAAACCTGTGGAAAAGACATCCTCTCAAGACCTGCATTATAAGGCACTGGAACATCAGCTCCCGTAATCCTCCCAACTGGTGCATCCAGATAATGAAAGCTCTCCTCAATCACAGATGTACTGCAGAAATAAAGAGACGTAAATATGGGTAAATACTTCGGGAAGGGGAGAGAAATCTTAAAAAAAAAGGGCAAATATTTTATGATGAGGAGGTAACCAGATCTCAGAACCAACACCATGTTGAGGAAACCCGTCTTCAACAGTTACCAGTCTCCTAGTTTTCCTGACAGAAGCATTGATTGTGGCTCTGTCAAGGGGACGTATAGAGCGCAGATTTATGACCTGTATTACATTTGCATAAATTAAATCTCAAACAACAATTGGCCGTAGTGCAATTCCATTACTGAACATTAAGGGCTTTTGAGTTACCTCAGCACTGATTCCTTCCTTTTCAAGAATCTCAGCTGCCTATCCACCAGAGTTAGTTCCAGGTCAAAATATAATATCTTAAGGAAGGAAATCTAATAATAAGGAATTTTCAAGGAGAAGGCAAATAAGAAGAAGAAAAATGACCTAATCAATTATATGACCTACTGTTCCAAATACAAGTTAAGGCTTTTGAGTTGTGCCTACCAATCTTAGGTATTCATGTCAAGTGACTACTTCTAACTACTGTCATAACCACAGCCTAACATAATGTATTGACAAAAAAATTTAGATTTTCTTGTAAATTAATTAACAAAAATTAGGAAAAACCTTGGCTATATTGCAAAAACCCATTCCAATTTTTGCACACAAAATAATTTTTATAATTACTGTAAGGGCAGGTTTTGGATCCTAAGCCCACAAGGTAACAGGATTAAGGCCTAAAGAGCCCAATACAAAAAATTTTTAGAGAGTAGGCTGAAAACTAGGTTTCAATGAGTTGGACAACATCTATAATGGATTAAAGATTGAAATAAAACACAGAAAAACAGGTTTTATGTGAAGAAATCCTTCCTCGGCAAAGTCCGAGGAGAGTAGTTCTTGAGTATATTCTTCTTAGACTTGATTACAATTTCAGTTCTTTGTGTTACAATGTTTTTGAGATTCTCAAATGAACCTCCCCTCTCCTCCCTAGAGGATCCCTCACATTATATAGCCCATTTTTGATGATTTTGGCCTTCTATTTGTTGATTATGCAGGCCACTACTCAAGTGCTTGTCCCATCAGACGCCCTCCCAAGTCTTCTGTGAGTTGCGGCAACCAAGACAGCACTGTTCAGGGATCTTTTCCACATAAATACGGTCAGGGGATTTGGTGGGGTGCATTAAATGTGGTGGCAGCTACCATTCCTCCAATCACGTCAGGGCTAGCCTCCTCTCTAAAGCTCTTCCTCTATAGTGTAGCCCCCTCTAGTAATGTGCCATTGACGTGGCCATGGCTCACCTCTCCGACTTTACCATCCGAGTGTATAGACTCCTCGGAACTATATTGGCCTCCTTGGCCTTGGATATGACACGTGGCATTATTACTTTATTAAATTTATGTATCCCACAATTACAATATGTTGAGGTCTAAAAAAAGAGATCATAGTAAAATAAGCCCAAGAAAGAATAAGCTAAGCCCAAAAAGAATGAGTTAAGCCCAGAAGGAAAAACCAAGCCAAGTCCAAAGGGATTATACGAAAGGCCCAGAGGATCCCGAAGCCCAGAAAAGAAAAGCATCCAAAAAAAGATCACGGCAAAATATAAGAAGCAAGGATCCTCAGGCACCATCAATAGGCAAGGATCCTTTCAGGCATAAAGAAGAAGGAAGATCGGGACAGCTCGATAGAAAGAAGACAGAAAAAAGAAAAGAAGAAAACAAGAAAAACAAAAAGCGCGAGCGACTTCTCACGGCACAGACAGAAGAATCCTCGGGGAACCAAGACAGGGAAGAAGGATGACAACAAACGATCTTTAAAAAAGCAGGACGGGATTCCGCCCAAATAGGAAAGAAAAGGAAAAGCAGAAGACGCCAGAAGTGGGGATGCCGAGAAGGGCATACCTCAGCACTCCCAAAGAAGATAGCCAACCAGAAGCTTTCAAAAGGATCAGAACTGAGAGAAGGAAAGAATGAGAAGAAACGGAAAAAGGACTTACCAAGACAACAGGGACAAGACGTGCTCTGTTCGCAGGAAAGCAAAACAGGGGAACCAATGGTTCCCCGGGACGCCCAGAAAACTCCATTATAAAAGGAGGGGATGGGTTGTGAAGAAGGCAGGGAGAAAAAAAGAAAGAAACACAAGAAAGAAGAGATTCTCTAGGAAAAACAATCAGAAAATCTGTGCAGAAAGAAAATACTAAGGGAAAACAAATACTGCTTCCCGATATCCTGTAAAAGCAACTATGGCACATACTCGGATCCAACGAGAATCAAACTTCGCAAGTTTTGAAGGCTGAAATAGCCATTCAAGGCTGCAATTTTTGAGCTTGATTGGACCTTGTATCACGTCCTAGTGAGCTTTCTGTAATCAAACAGATAATGCCTTAATGAAATACTGTTTCATAATTCCCGGGATCCCCACAGTACTTTTTTTTTGTCTTGCTAATCCTGCTTTTCTTTCTTTCTGAACTTACGTTGTTAATTTTTGGCACCCCTCGATATCCTTGTTTGTCATTTTTTCTGTATGTTGTCAGGAGTATTCTCTGCATTCACTTGATTCTTAAACAGCCATTTAGCTGCGGTGAGTCAAGGCCCAGTCCACCAATCTTTTCTTTTCCATTCAGGCTCGGGATCCTTGGGCCTGAATATCCCGAAAAAGACACTCTCACACAATATTACATTGACAAGCCAAATCCTATTATTCAGTGCCAAAAAAAAAATTGGATGCATTTTATTTTTAAATATCCAAAGATAAATTTCATCCATGAATGTAAAAATTCTATAAAGTGCATATTCCAGTCATCTAGTACAATTAATCTACCAAAGCTTCTAGAATGATGACAAACCTTGAGAACATAACCAACCATCCTTGAGAAAGCAGTAATGGTTACATCCTTTCCTTCTCTCTCTATCTGTCAACAGAAACAAAAGAGAGGACAATCAATTTTACTAATAATGAAAAAAAAAAAAAAAAAAAAAGCATCTTTTAAGCCCAAAAAAAAAAAATTAGAAAATCAGTTATTACTTATAATGAAAATGAATATCAATCAACAGATTAAGGAAAAAATAACCTTAGCTTTTCCTATTGGCAGGAAAAAATTGGAATCAAGAACTTCTTCTGAAACAGGAAAAGACTCCTCGTAACTGCAACTCAAAATTGAGAACAAAGACTAAAACATTTGAGTCACTGACAAAACCCAACTCACAAAATTATAGTTCTTTAGTGAACTACTCACAGCAACCCATTTTCAAGGAAAACAACAGGATCAGGATCCCTAATGGCAGCTTTTAGCAGACCCCGAGCATCTTCTGATGAGTATGGTGCCAACACCTTCAAACCAGGACATGAAGCATACCATGCAGCAAAGCACTGCACAAAATCACAAACTGAGCCTTCTACTTAAAGCAATACTATGAAGGTGAGCACATTAGTCTTCTATCACATTAGTGCTATATTGCTATGGTGGTTGTACAACATATAATTTCAAACAATAACGGATATGAAATGGCAATATAGAAAGGTGGTGGCTCTGACTCCCCTATCCTTCCACTGGATGCCCCCTCATAAAGAGGATGGGTAGGACTTGGTCAATCAAACCCTGAACGTCTACTCTTTTTTTCTTTTCTGGTTCAACTTTGTTGACCAACCCAAAAGGAGCACAATCCTAGTACATTAAAGTATAAAAGAAAAAAAATCCAGTATAGTTCCTGAAATTTTATAATGAAAAAGGCCATTTCCAGAAATTTGGGGCCTTAAGCGAAAATTTTAAGTAAGACATTGTTATATTTAAATATTAATCAAATAATATATATTGAATTTTTTTTATTTAATATATATTTTTCTTGATTTTTGAGATGCAAAATTACTAATTAAGTTTTTGTATTTAAGTTCCTCTAACATTTCTTTTTCAATTGATAATATAGCTAATTCATTTAATCTTTCTTGTGACATAGTAGACCTTAAATAAGATTTTATTAATTTTAATTTTGATAAAGTAAGAAAACGTGTGCAAAGTGCAGTGTGCTGCTATGCAGTGCGCAATTGTGCAGCCTGTGCTGCTATGCAATGCAGCCTATGCTGTTGTACAGTGCAGATGTCCAACCTGTCCTATGGCTATGTGCAAAAAACGTGTCCTATGACTCCTATCAATCAATCATGCAGTAAAATAGACTAAAAATATATATAATTTAAGTTAAATAAATAGCAGACTCTTCATCTTCATTTTCGGAAAGATATAGAGGAGGAGAAGATTACCTCTAGTACGCTTCCCCTTTTCAATTTTGAATTTACTGTGTATTGAAAGGAATCAACAAAGAAAGATTTCAAGTTAGACTGAGTTTATAGAAAAAGATCAAGAATCAAGATGAAGAAAAGAAAGGTAAGAATATAGATGGAGAGGCAGAGAGATAGAGAGATGGGAGATTTTTCTTTTGTTTTTGAAATTTATAATCTCTATTTTAGCATATTTCAAGACAATTACATTGTATTATTAATGAATTTTTTTGTTATTAATTTTGATTTTAGCATATTTCAAGAATGAGTTAATAAATTTGTCTACTAAAATTTAATTTTGTTAGCTGAAGTTTGACTATTTTTGTTTTTTCCCTTTTTAATCTTCTGCATTTTAGGATACAATGGAGTCTTTTTAATGCATTTTATTGATTAATAAAAGTACTTAAATTTTTTTTAATTAAAATATATAGATAAGTATATTATATATATATATATATATATATAATTTCTTTTTTACAAGTTGGGGCCTTCCTTTATTTGGAGGCCTTAGGCGATTGCATCAATTGCATCTCCTATTGAGCCGGCCTTGTAATGAAACTGACTTAAACTTTAATTAGGGTGAGTTTGGTTCAGCTTTTAGAAAAAGTGCATAATGAAAAAGTAGAGTTTTGTAAAAGTGCATAATATAAAAAGTAGAGTTTCAAAAAGCTGAGTGTTTGGTAAAAGCTGTTAAAAAGTGCATAATGAAAAAGCTGAGTGTTTGGTAAAAGCTGATAAAAGTGGCTTTTTGAGGGCTAAATGACCAAAAAGGACAATGTATATATAAGGGAATTTATTTCAATTTTTTTTTTTATGTGAGTTTGTTTCATACTTAAATCAATTACTTCATCATACTTAAATCAATTTTTCTTTTTCTAAAAAAATTATTTTTTTTCTTACCAATATTAGCTAATAATAATCTACCACTTAAGATTTATTGTGAAAGTATTGTAAAAATATTGTGATAAAAATTGATAGTAATTTTAATTTTAACATACTATTAAAATTATTTTTTTCTCTTTTTAAAAAAATTATTTTTTTCTCACCAATATTAGCTAATAATAGTCTACCTTAAAATTTATTGTAAAAATATTGTGAAAATATTATGATATAATTTCTTTTTTCTCCCTTTTTTTTCTCTCCACACACGTGGCTGTACTTCCTTTTTTTTTCTTTTTTTTTTCTCCTCTTTTTTTCTCATCCACCCACGTAACCAACCACACTCTCTTTTCTTTTACTTTTTCCTTCTTTCCTCTACCATCTTCTCAGTCCAGACTCCAGAACATTCCCAGCTCTCTTTCTTTTCTTTTTTTTTTTTTTTTTGCCCCTTAGCACTTCGGTCCAGAACACCATCTGCTTCTTCTTCTTTTTTTTTTTTTCTTTTTTTTTTTTTTTGCCTCTTAGCACTTCAGTCCAGAACACCATCTGCTTCTTCTTCTTCTTCTTTTTTTTTTTTTTTTTTTTTTCCCTCTTAGCACTTCGGTCCAGAACACAGCTCTGCTTCTTCTTCTTCTTTTTTTTTTTTTTTCCTCTTAGCACTTCAAATCGGAACACATCGGAACCATCGTCACCAACGCCAGAACTCATCCTTTATTCTTTTTTTTTCACACTCCAGAGAAGAAGATGATGATGATGATGATGATGATGATGAAGATGATGATGATGATGATGATGAAGATGAAGATGAAGATGATTGAAGCTGAAGATAAGGATTTTGGGATTTTGGGTTTTTTTTTTCTATGGATTTTGGGTTGATTTTGAGTTGGGTTTGGGATGGGTTTTCCGGATTTGAGTTGATTTTAAGTTGTTTTTGTGTTGATTTTGAGTTATTTTTGGTTTGGTTTTGTTGATTCTGTGTTCGGAATATCAAAGGTTGAAATGGGTTTTGTTGATTGTGGGGGTAGACCGGTGAAGAAGCAGAGGAAGAAGACGAAGAAAAAAGACACAGATGAGAGATGAGGGCGTGAGAGACTGATGGGTATTTCGGTAATTTTCGGATTTGCAACGGTAATATACAAAACGCGCACAGCGCGTTTTCATTTATGGACCCCTGAGGGTCCATAATCCTTCCGCGTTTCTCCTCAGTTTTTTCTCAATGCTCAAAACGCAGCTTTTATAAAAAAGTTGCGTTTTGAGTTTACCAAACGCAAAAATTGGTTAAGCGTTTTTCAAAACGCGCTTTTTGGGCTCAAAAAGCCGAAACAAACGGGCACTTAATAGTGTCCCGTAGGAATGACAGTTCTTTAAAAGCTTAGGTTAAGATAAACAAGTTGTTAGAGGTGTAGAAACGTGTTGATAACATAAATTATTTTCCCTTCAAGAAATAAATGTTTTTTCCTTTATGACCATATAGACAAGAAGACAATACTTCAATTGTATCACTTTCAATGTTTTACATTGATCTTGCTCCACATACTGAATCAGGCTACCTTGGATTAGGGTAATGAATATGTTGACATATGGCTTGTATTTATTCAAGTCATGCTTTGCCTTTGGTTCCATGGATGGCACTTTAGGAATAAAATTTGTCTTTGCTTGGAGTAGTGTGCATGGTGACTTGCTTCCCAAGGAAGTTGTGTGTATAGCAAACTCCTTTTGCTTGAGTTTGTTTTATTCATTCCTAAATTTTTTTGGAAATCTTTCTCATTCCTAAAATATTTCCACAATCAATCTTGGTAATTTGAACTTCACCTTTTTTACAACAAAATACACTTGTAGACACAAGAACTGACCATGTCTTTTAGGATTCAATGAAGAGCAATTTTAATAGCCTTCAGATAAAGGCTTCAAAGGAACTAATCATGGATTGACAGCAAAACTACAGGAAGATAAACATCAAAATTAGAGAATATGGGCATTACATGAGAATGCTGCGCACCACCTCCAGCAGCAGCACCATTTGGTCCTCGGAAAACAATAGGTACTGATATTTGACCGGCAGACATATAATTCATTTTGGCAGCAGAATTAATAATATGGTCAATTGCCTGCAGAAGTAAGAAAATTGAATTAAAATAGAAATATTTGAACTAGTGCAATACTAAAATCTTTAACCACACTTCTAGCTATGCTTCATGTATATTCTTGGAGGGGTATGTTTTAAAACTCATATAATTGCATTGCAACATTGATTATGACCTTTGCGTTAGCCCAATAACATATGCAAAATTAGAACAAGGGCAACACTGTTAGATATTCAATGACATATGCATTGGTCATTTTAGATATTGCAGATGTTGTCTTCAAATATAACATAGAATGGTAACAGAATTATCTAACAGTAAAATGACAATGAACATTTTGAACTCTAATTAACAATAAAATGAAAACGAACATGTTCAAATCCAACAGAATCCTGAAGAATTATATCAACATTGAGCATGCACACAATTCGAATCCTGCATCACCTAAATATCTTTAACATAATGAAATAATAAAAGATTTTCTAAGGAAAGCAGCTTCTACCTGCATGGAGAAGTTAAATGTCATAAACTCTACAATAGGTTTAAGACCATGGTAAGCTGCACCAACTCCAATTCCAGTGAAGCCAGCCTACAAATTATGCAAAAAGTCGTGCGTGAAAAAAGAATACAGCATGGAATGAGAAATACCTTCAAGCACATAAATGAACAAAGTCCAGAGAAGATGGAAAATTAAACTAGTACTGGAAAAAGATATATCCTAAAAAATTTTCAAGTGTAAGGAACAACCTCTGTAATTGGAGTATCAAGAACTCTCCCAGGACCATACTTCTTCAAAAGCCCTATTGAAATCTGATATAAAAAATGGAGGTTGGAACATAAGTACTCTTTCAAGATGGAAGATGTTATATATTCTTTTCATTTTACTACGCGTCTCTAACCTTGTATAAACCTTGATTTTGCCCAACCTGCAATACAAACGAGAAACCAAACAAATATGGCAAAAAATCAAAAGTGATTAAGAAAACTAAATAAATAACAAATCAACAAGCATAGAAAAATATGTCTGTCTTTCCATCAATACCTCTTCGCCCATCAGAAAAACATTAGGATCTGCTGACATTTCTTCATGGAGTGCAGAATTAAGGGCTTCTTGCACTGTCATCTGCAAAAATTTATTTTAAAAAATTTAGTAACTGAGACAATGAAAAAGAAAAGCACATGTTGGTAGTTAATGTCTAGAGAATAGAACAATTATTTATGTCATTATATTGGGAACAGATGGATATGATGAGCTCTAAAATTACTGAGGACAATAGAAATATCAATTACATACTGCTAAAGAGAAAAATTCTCATGCAAAGAGCTAAAATGATAAATCCATCACTAACTACCAATACTTTCCAGCTGAAAAACATTCTTGTATTAATCTAAAATTGCAGTTAAAGAAGAAAGTCACTTGTATCAGATAGAAAAAGTAGAAACAAATTGCAGCTCATATGATTATCCTATAAATCAATGTTAACGTGTTGGTCCAACAATGTTGATACAATCACTCACTCTTGTGAGTACCACCTGATGTGCTACTTAACCATCAGACGATTGCATGTGTATACTAACTCTAACATACATACATACATACATACATGTTATGACCATCACACATCTATAGTAACTCTAACATACAGCAAAATAGATGTTATGACAGTATAAATTATAGTTGAGTTTTCCACTATAATTCTTGTAAAAAGAGAAATTAATAATATTAAGAATAAAAAAAAAAATGGTGATAGAACAAAACTCATGCAAACATGCATCTTTCAAAACCCACAATTAACATGTTCAGCTAGCCCAGTTGAATAGTGCCTACCTGTTTAACTGCATGAGAGTAACATTTTGATGAATTTACTACTAGAGGTCGTATCCTTTGTAATGACTGCATCAGATACTTAGACGCACACAAACCAAAAAATAACTAGGAATTAAAACAAAAATGAAATAAATATATCGTTAGAATTGTTAAAATGTAATTTGTAATTAACAAGTGGCTCCCTATGTGTCAAAGAAAGAAGCAACTTAAATCTAAATGAAGAATCCAGCACAAAGCAAGCATGCAAGTAGACACCTCATGGACAAGTGTCAATTAAAGAAAAATGAAGCAAACTTCTGTAGTATTCTTGAAGCTTGTAGTCATCCTAAACTCCTAACACACACACACACACATATATATATATATATATATATATGTGTGTGTGTGTGAGTTGTAAATGAAGTGGTAACATCCGAAAAAAGAAATAAAAGTTGCAATGAAATAGAGTTTCTGCAATACCCTGTTTTTTTTCATATCTAGCATAACAGCAACTTAAATACTAAATTCGACTCCTAGCCATATTGTTCTAAACTTGCACCCAACAAGAATTGTATTTAGAAGCTAATAACAAAATGTTGAACATACATAGGAGCCTACTCTTAGCCTCACAATCCCCCAAATCTCTCCTTCTTTGTTGAATAATAAAACGAACCAAGTGCAAATATATTATCTTGTTTGTTGATAAGCGTGCTCAATTGATGTTCGTAATAAATTTAAATAAACAATCCTAAATTTTTAATAATTATAAGCTTGGATCGCTCATTTATGGCCCTACGTAAAAGTTCTTGCCTTTGACAAAAACACCGCCCTGGTCATCCAAGTGTGGCTGATATATATATGCTAGAGATCGGTAGTGAGATAAGTTCGGCAAGCTATTTCTCAACGTGTTCTAATCATCTTGGTACTGATTTGGGTCCACATTCTAGAACTCAATAGTGTAAAAGTCATCATAGAATTTACTCAATTTAGCAACAGGTTAGTAAACTTTTTAAGGAATATTATTTGTTTACATTGCACTATTCATGTAATACTTATATTGTAGGCTAAAGAAATGTATACAATATTGTACGTATACATTAGCATAAAAATGAACAATATTATACACTATTCATACAAATGTGTACTATTCATGTAATATTTATATTGTAAAACTAAAGAAATGTATACAACATTATATATGTTAGCATAAAAGTGTACAACATTGTACACTATTCATACGAATGTGTACTATTTACGTGAACAGCAAATTTAAATCATTGATTGTCGTTGCATTTTGCACGGAGTGCCATTATAAACCAATAATTGTCCTTGTTTTGAAGCATTTTGCCTGAGTGCTGTTGACTATTGAGTAAGTTTGCGTAACTTACTAGCTGAGTTAGGGGTGAAAATGGGCTTTTGCCCTTTTATTATTATTATTATTATTATCCATATCTGAAACTATTTAGGAAAATGTTCCTGTTTTGAAACTCGATTTTCTAAAAATCGAGTTTCCATTTAAAACTCGATTTTTGGACAATCGAGTTATAGCGAACTGAAAAAATTAAAATATATATATATATATATATATATATATTCTAGAACTTGAGTTCACGGAACTCGAGTTTCATTCAAGGAACTCGAGTTCCATGTGAAGTACTCGAGTTCCATGAACTGGAGTACTTTACATGGAACTCGAGTTCGTGGAACTTGAGTTCCCAAAAAAAAAAAAAAAAAAAACTTCCTAAGTCCACGTTCGCTATAACTCGATGTTCCAAAAATCGAGTTATACATTTGAAACTCGATTGTTAGAAAATCGAGTTTCAAAACATGAACTTTTTCCTAATTAGTTTTAGACATGGGACATTTTGTTAGATATTTTAAAAAGAAAGGGCAAAAGTCCAATTTCTCCCTGAGTTAGGAGTTAGTACAATAGACTACTCATAAGAAGGAGACACTTTCAAATTTCAGTAGGTGAGTTCTCATTCACTTATTCATTGGTGCAGGGATGGAGGTATGTGTAACGTGGGATTATGACTAACGTATAAATACATAATCCACCCACCACCCCCACCCGCCAAATAATAAATCCTGGTTACTGCATAGGTGAAATAATTAGTTAGGCACCATTGAAAGATAATCCATTCTGTACCATCAATGTCATAGGTCCATGGTCCCAATTACAAAATGGTATCCTACTTTTGGAGGGCAAAGATTACTCTTTCGTGAGCCCAAAACTATTACTTTGACTCGAAAGAACTCAATCTAAACAAGCAAGAACAATTGTTTATGAAGAAATGTAAACGCATGCTTTGATGTAAGTGAACGCATGCTCAATGCATATAGATGGTCTAAATTGGTCTAAATTGCGTGAAAATTGGTGAAGGGAACAACGTTGGGAGCAAAACTCGTCGCCTCTAGCCACAATTGAAACCGATTTTCAAGTAAATTCCATTGTTTAGGCCTTGTAATATTTTTTTTTTTTTGCCATTTTTAGTAATTTTATTTTCATTATAACTTTAAATATAAAAATCAAAATAGTGTCCCATTTGTTTTGGGACGTCTCTTATAAACAATAGGATTTGATTTTGTAATTATCTCAATTTTGTTGTTTTTGATAATTTTTTTCTATTTTGTCACTTAATTTTGTGCTTAATGTGAACTAGAGTTTCAGGTTGTTTTCCTAGCCGCACTAGGAGTGCTTTAAGGTTTTCTAAGCGTCTCCTAGCAACCCTAGGACTACTTTACTATTTAAACGTATTGCAGAGGCAATTCAGTTTTGAAATTAATAAAACTAGTCACAAATCCACGCAATGTGTGGTGGGAGTAAATAATTATTATTTTTAATTGTAATATAACGTATAATTTTTTCTCTAAAGTTTTTTGATAATTATTTGTTCTTCCTAAAAGTTAAACAATTTCTATTCGGTCCAATATGGTCCACTCGGTCAATTTTGGTCCCCATCGGTCCATTTTGGACTAATTGGATCTTAAATTGATTTTTTTTTTTTTTTTTTTTGTCGGTTGCCTTTTCAAGTTCAGCTCAAAAAAAATAAAATAAAACAAAAAACAAAAAAATAAAACAAAATTCTTCTTAATTTTTAGGTTGAAAAGTATGAAATTTTACTATATTTGGGCTAAACTCTTTAGTTTTGAGTTAAAAAATACCATACAAAATAGACATTAAAAATTAGAAATATGAGCCCTAAGAAAGATAAATATTCAAAAATCTTATTCAGTCCACTTCAATCCTATTCGGTCCATTCTTTCCACTTTGGTCCACTTTGGTTCTATTCGGTGCACTTTAGTCCTATTCGGTCGATATTTGTCCACATCAGTCCTATTCAGTCCATTTGTACACTTTGGTTATATTCGGTCCACATTGGTCCTATTTGGTCCTATTCAGTCCAATTTGGTCCTATTCGGTCCTATTTGTTCCTATTCATTACACCCGCTTTGGTCCTAATCAGTCTATTCATTCTTATTCGGTCTCCTTTAGTCCACCTCGGTCCTACTCAGTCCAATTTGGTATACCTTTTTACCATTTGGTAGTATTTTGTCCATTCGGTTCACTTCGTTCCATTTGGTCCCATTCGGTCTATTATTTGTGTTCACTTTAGTCCATTTTGGTCCACTTCAGTCTATTTTTGTGTACTAACATACAGAAAAAAGACATGTTTAGGTTGAGAGCATCCATTCTAAATCTAAATTTATATATATATATATATATATATCTCAAACTTGTAACATCTAAAATCTTAAGCATAGGATTTGCTATTACTACACTTTTGTTGAGCCACATTAACTTAGCATTTCAATCCACTTCAGTCTAGCTAGATTTAAGTAAAAGTCTTTCTAAACATGAAAGCTATAAATATACAAATCTAATCTTTAGGTTAGTTATTCAATTATTTTAAAGTCATTACTTTTAAATGAATTACATGAAGTTGATTATACCTTTAAGTAATTAAAATAAATAAATAAATATACATATATGTATAATTTTTTTTAAAATAAAATTTTCAAATTCTTCATTCTCTTAAAAGAGATTATTATGATAATCAAACTAATAACAAACTTATATCGAATATGTATATTTTATTCTCTAAATTTTATTGTACACAATTTGTTCTCCCTAAAAATTAAACAATTTCAAAAAGTAATTTCCATCACTCTATTTTTACAAATATATAATTTATAATTTTTTTTTTTTTTATGTTTTTGAATGATATTATTCTTCTTCTTTTTTAAATTTCCATATTCTTCTAACTATTGTTATTATGCATAATATTTTCCTGGTGTCTTTTGGTACAATTAAAATTTTTAAGTTTCAAATTTATTATTCAAATTCTCATTCTCTTAAGGAAATTATTATGATAACCAAAACTTATCATATAATTACAATTGTTATTACTCAAATAAATAATACTACTCTTAATCCAAACTTGTATTTTCTCATTCTTAAGTAGGTACACCAAATTAGACCGAAATGATTTGAAATAGACCAAATGATCGAATAGACTGAAGTGGAACGAATATAGACCGAAGTGGACTGAGTGGACAAAATTAGACCGAAATGGATTGAATGGAGGGAATGGACCAAAGTGGACCGAACATGACCTAATTGACTGAACTAGACTGAATGGACTAAAATAGACCAAATTAAACCAAATGGACCGAACTGAACCGAAAGACCGAATTGGACTGAATTGACTAAAGTAGATCAAGTTAGAGCAAAGTGGACTGAAGTAGACCGAATAGATGAAGTGGACTAAAATAGACCAATATGAACCAAATGCCGATATGTAATTAGCATAGACAAGATTGTGTTATGATATAAATTCATATTCTTACTTCTAAAATAATCAAGTATTAACTCAAACAAAAATCAAACCAAAACTATAGGAGAGAGATACTACTTGTAATGGAGAGCTAAAAAATACAACATCAAAACGTATGAACTCAAAAGAGTTTTAAAAATCACAATGATTCATCAATATAAAGTAGAGTTGCAAGAGAGAGAGAGAGAGAGAGAATAACCACTTTTCAAGACAGGGAAAGAGAATAATAAGAAATTTATAGAAAACAATATGAAAATAAGTTTAAAAAAATAGTAATAAACACCAAATTATTTAAGCCATGTTATGTAATACAATAACATTATATTTTAATAAATTATTTTTACAATTTAATAGGATAACATCTATAAAATTAAAGAGAATAAAAAAGATAACAACTTAATCATATTAACCAAAAGTAGAGTTCCAAATAATATAAAAATTCATCAACCTAAAGTAGAAATGAAATAATACAAATATTCACCAACATAAAGTAGAGACAAAAGAAAGAAATATATATATATATATATAATCCACCAAAATATTAACCTAAAAACTGTCCATTTCCTAACGCCAATGGAGCAAACACACTTCAAGATTAGCGTTAAGTTATGATGGATTAATTGATAAATTTTAATTAAAAATTTTCATAAATTTAAATAATTCAAAGTATTGCATCATGAAAACTTCAGAGATGAGAAAGCTATAATGTGCAATAAGTAAGAAAGGAATTTCTAAATATATCAATGTAAATTAACCATGTATGAAATTATCTGGATTCTTTCTATCATTTGCACGCTTAACCACCTCTTTATTTGATTTGCAAATGCCAAAAATGGCATTGAACAACTTAAAAAAATGAAAATTAAGGCTAAATTGACAGTACACCCCTAAAGTTTGGGATTACTTGGATTTTACACCCTAAAGTTTAACTCCGTTAGCAAAAGCAATCACTCTGTTAGTGGACTCGCCTATATAGCTGTTAAGTGACACGCTGGAGTCTAATGTATAATTTTTCAAAAGCAGTCACTCCGTTAGTGGACTCGCCTATATGGCCGTTAAGTGACACGCTGGATTCTGATGTATAATTTTTTTGCCACATAGATAGGGCTGCTTTTGCTAACAGAAGTAAACTTCAAGGTGTAAAATCGAAATTTTCAAACTTCAGAATGTTAAATCCAACCCCAAACTTTAGGAGTCTACTTTGCAACTTCCCCTTTAAAATACGAAAAACTTGAAATTTAAAAATGTTACACATGAGATAATTATTGATATTTGATAGTATTGAAATTTTGCATGCTTGAAAAGTATAACAAAATAATACTTAATGGTATGCTCTCCTCTCATATGAATGATAGATTCTACTAATTAAATTCATGGTAAGACCCACCACCATTCACGTGAGAGAAGAGATTACCATACTATTATATTCCAGGAGTACTACATAATTTTTAGTAAGTGGGACTCAAATCATTAAGAAACCCACAAATTATCATCAACACAAGGCAATGTCTTGAAAGTTCTACCTTCTTAATATACGTTCTCTCTCAATTTATAGTCATCTTCCCAGTTGTATGTACCAAAAAAAAAAAAAAAACCCAAAAAAATATAAAAATTGCTAATTATTATTGCACACAGCTTGTTACACATTGCCGTACATAGCCTATGAAATTGTAAAATCGTGTTTTGAAAACATAGTGTGTAACTATCACACCTCTACAAAAATTATCTCTAACTTCATTCTTAGCAGTTGAAGTAGCCATTCAAACTGATCTATAGCATGTTCTCTTTGCGGCTCGAACTACATCCTCAACCTATACAATAGACAACAAGAACGTTAAACTTCTCTAAACTACTAGGTTAAAAGCCATTAAACAATTTCAAGGAATCACTAGTATTGCCTTCAAAGATAAAATCCATCAAAGCACTGCGTCAAAGGCTCAAAGTTGATTTATACATACAACAACAACAACCAAGCCTTAGTCCCAAAAATTCAGAATTGACTATGGATTCTCAATAGACTAGTCAAAGTCAGCCACATATATATATATATATATATATTTTTCCCTATTATCTTATTTTATCTAAAATCATACTCTATGATACTTCCTTAATTAACATATCATTTCTCAATACTTATATTAATATTATTTTTGGTCTTACTCGACCTTTTTCCTTCCCCACCCCCCCCCCCCTTTTTTTTGAGGATAAACGGCAGAATCCTTTCCCCCAACTTAAATCAAGTCAAGTTTTCCCACAAGTCCATTGATCACTCTCTTCTGAACATGAATAAACCATCCAAAACAACTTTCTCTCATCTTTTCATCAACTAGGGCAACTCCTATATTTAAGTGAATTTTCTCGTTTTGAATAATATTATTCCATGTATTTCCACTCATCTACTTGACATTTTCATTTCTGCTACAGTCATTTTATGAACATGTTTGCTTCTTAACAACTTAAGATCCAATTCCATAAGACCTAGTTGTCTTATAGCAATCTTATAAAATTTAACCTTTTAACTTAATAGGTATTTTGCAATCACACATCTCTCTTGATGCGCTTATTTACTTCATCCTCCATGTTTTATCTTATGATTTACATCCCAATCTCTCAATTTTTAAGAAATATCAAAGCTAATTTATACATCATGTTCAAATTCAGGTTTGGGAATGATTACTTGAAAGGGTAAATGGGTTTGAAGTGGTTCTAGATAGTTGGTTTGAGTATTTGGAAGTCTATAAAACTGGAGTGGCAACTTTTTCCCGGTATCCTTAGTATGAGGTGGGAACTAGAACTAGAGTGAAATTTTGGAATGATTTTGTAGTGTGGTGATTGTCCACTAAAGGAGGCCTTTCCTAAATTAGGAATTTGTCGAGACGGGGACTCCTCCACTGCAGATCTTATGCAATTCTGTAATGGTGCTGTTCACTGGGATCCTCATTTCTCACTATTGGTGCAGGATTGGGAGTTGGAGCCTTGTTGGTTTTATGGATCTTATTTCTTCTACTTCTGTGAGGGAGAACGAGAAAGATACTTTATTGGAAGAAGATTAACTTTATTAGAAGCTAGCAAAGGGTCGGGGTATTGATGTTGGAGGGTACTATAGTTCTTTATAATGGAAAATTATTCGGAGATTGAAGGTTTCTCCTAGAGTTGCTTCTTTCTCATGGACAGTACTTTTGGGAGAATTTTGACTGTTGACAATTTACAGAAGAGAGGAAGAGAAGAATAGGGGTGTTAGATTGGTGTTATATGTGTAAATGAAGTGGGGGAGACTATGGTTCATTTACTTCTTTATTGCCCTCTAGCTAATGAGTTGTGGAGACTTTGGTTTGGTGTTTATTGGGTTATGCCGTGGAGAGTTCTAGATATGCTAGCTTATTGGCAGGGTTGGTTTGATCACCGTCATAACATAGCCATTTGGAAAGTAGTGCCTCATTGTTTAATCTGGTGTAAATGGTGGGAGTGAAACGCTAGAAGTTTTGAGTGATGTGAAAGGACTACTCTCGATCTTAAGCTACTTTTATTCAAATCTCTGTTTTATTGGACTCTAGCTTTGGGCTCATTTTCTTTTAATTCTCTTTTAGATCTGATTGAACATTGTAACTTGAGTGCTTGATTGTGTTGTGCCCATAGTATACTCCCTGTGTACTTGACCCTCTTCATTCACTAGTAAAGTTTTGGTACTTATCCCAAAAAAAAAAAAAGAGCCATGGTAAAGCAAAAAGAAGCTTTCGTGGTCTTTCCTAGACTGAGATGTTGAGTTATGAAATACATCAATATACTATTATGGTAGACAGAAGATGACAAACTTGTTAACATTTGCCAGAAAATAAAAGGGAAAAGAGAGAAGAACACTTGTATCGAAATCTATACACAGATCATAAGGCACACCAAAAACACCCAGACGACTCAAGACAGAAATTCCTATATAAAAAATACATGTGAAAATCATCAAGAAGAATTAAATCCATTAACACAAACCTGTGGAAGGGCCATCCTCTCAAGATTTGCAGCATATGGCATAGGAACATCAGCTCCTGCAATCCTTTCAACAGGTGCATCCAGATACTCAAAGCTCTCCTCAATCACTGATGTACTGCAGAAAGAAAAACGTTAAATGGGAAAATACTTGGGGGAGGAGAGAAACAGTAAACACAAATGGCAAATATTAGTTGATGAGAAGAAGATGACCAGATCTCAGCACCGACACCATGTTGAGGAAAGCCTTCTTCAACAGTTACCAGTCTGTTAGTTTTCCTGACAGAAGCATTGATTGTGGCTCTATCAAGGGGACGGATTGAGCGCAGATTTATAACCTGTATTACATATTACAACTATTATATCTCTTCTAAACCAAAAATTGGAAATTATGACAGTAGTAGTGCCAATCCACTTCTGAACATTAAAGGTTTTTGAGTTACCTCAGCACTGATTCCTTCCTTTGCAAGAATCTCTGCCGCCTAAGTTTTCTCCACCAGAGTTAGTTCCAGATCAAAAAGTAAGTAGCTAAGGCAGTAAGTAACTTACAAGGAGAAGGCAGATGATAGGAAAAGATGAACCTAATCGCTTATATGATCCACCATTTCATATACAAGTTAAGGCTTCTGAGTAGTACCCACCAATAAATCTTATATGATCTACCATTCCATGTCAAGTTACCATTTCTAACCATCAAAACCATAGCCTAACATTATGTATTGACAAACTAATGTTGAATTAAATGGAAATGAATAAAGAAAACCTAGCACAAACATTGGCTTTTGCAGAAAACCCATTTCAATTGTTGCCCACAAAATGATTTCTTTATGACCAATTTATGCCAGCAAAAATGGATGCAATCTCTTTTTATAATATCCAAAGATACATTTCATCCATACCACATAAAAATACTATAAAGTGACACATTCAGTCATCCATAACAATGAATCCACCTCAGCTTCAAGAACGATGACAAACCTTGAGAGCATAACCAACCATCTTTGAAAAAGCAGTAATTGTTACATCCTTTCCTTCTATCTCTATCTGTCAACATCAACAAAAGAGAGAAAACTCAATTATTACTAATAATAAAAATAAACAACAATAAGCAGCTTAAGAAAAACAATAAGTCTATAGGCACAACTTTTTTCACAATGGTTGAGATAGCGAATTGTCAATGGTAGACAATAAACTGGTTTCGTTGGTGGGTCCATGTCAAAACCAATAGCAACTTGCCACATCAGCAAGTTGTGAAAAAAGTTTTTTTTGTAGCATTACTCTTAAGTAAAATAAATAAATAAATACCTTAGCTTTCCCTATTGGAAGGCAAAAACTGGAATCAACAGCTTCTGCTGAAACAGGAAAAGACTCTCCATAACTGCAGCTCAAAAATGAGACCAAGGATGAAAGCATCTGAGTTGCTGACAAAACCCAAATCACAAAATAATAGTTCTTCAATAAACTACTCACAGCAACTCATTTTCAAGGAAAATAACAGGGTCAGGGTCCCTAATAGCAGCTTTTAGCAGGCCTCGAGTGTCTTCTGATGAGTATGGTGCCAGAACCTTCAAACCAGGACATGAACCATACCATGCTGCATAGCACTGTACAAAATCCCAAACTGAGCCTTCAACCGAGAGCAATAGTATGAAGGTAAGCACATAAGTCTTCCATCACATTAGCACTAGCCTGTTACTTAGCGGGTGGCTGAAGAACAAATAATTCCAAACAATAATGGCTATATAAAGCCAAAATGGAAAGGTGGTAGCTCTCTTAACTCCCATTTCCTTCCACTGAATGTCCCCTCAAAAGGAAGATGGGTTCAGTTAAACTTTGTCAATCAATCCCAAAAAGGAGTACAACCTAGTACACTGAAGTATAAAAGAGAAATGCCAAAAAAAAGGTGACTAAGTCCTAATTCATAAATATGGTTTCTGAAATTTTAAAATGAAACTCACATCAACTTTAATTAAAATGTCCTGGAGGCATGAAACTTCTTTAAATGCTGAGGTTAAGATAAGCAAGTTGTTAATAACATAACTTATTTTCATTCATTCAAGAAATTTTATTTTTTCCTTGCTGACCATATAGACAAGAATACAATACTTTGGCTGTGTATCATTTCCAATTTTTTTCAGTGATCTTGCTTCATGTACTGAATCAGGCTACCTTGGCCTAGGGTAATAAATATGCTTGTAGAAACAAGAACTGCTGTCTTTTAGGATTCACTTAAAAGCAATCTTAATAGTCTTCAGATAGAAGACCACAAAGGAACTAACCATGAGTTGACAGCAAAACTCCTGGAAGGTAAACATCCAAATTAGATAGATGACATTACCTGAGAATGCTGCGCACCAACTCCAGCAGCAGCACCATTTGGTCCTCTGAATACAATAGGTACTGATATCTGACCAGCAGACATATAATTCGTTTTGGCAGCAGAATTAATGATATGGTCCATTGCCTGCAGAAATAACAAAATGAATTAATATAGAAATATTAGAACAAGGGCAATATTAAATCATTAACCACACTTCTAGCTAGATCATGCTTCAAGTGTATTTTAGGAGGGGTATGTCTAGCACTCATTTAATTGCATTGAGACAATGATTATGACATTCAGATTAAGCCCAACCACCATTGTAATCCAAGAGATGAACGTGTATGATTATACTTCCATTATTTTATTTCTTAGATCATAGATTCCTTGGTGGGATGTATCCTTACAAGATATTGGTTGCTACATTAAATTTCAATTCAAGAGTCCAGCCCCATACTAGATATTGGATGACATATGCATTGGTCATTTTAGATACTGAAGATATTGTCTTCTGATATAACATAGAATGGCAGCAGAATCCTCTAATAATAAAATGACATTGAACAGGTTGAACTTCAATTAACAATAAAATGAAAATGAACATGTTCAATTCCAAAAGAATCCTTAGGAATTCTATTGATATTGGATCCTGCACACAAGTCAAATCCACCATCACCTAGAAATAATTTAACATAATGAAATGATAAAAGATAGATAAGTAAAGAATTTGTCACCTGCATTGCAAAGTTAAATGTCATAAACTCTACTACAGGTTTAAGCCCGTAGTAAGCTGCACCAACTCCAATTCCAGTGAAACCAGCCTACAAAATATGCAAAATTCATGTGCACAAAAAATAAATCCATCATTAAAAGCTGTTTACCAACACCTTCAAGCACATAAATGGAAAAAGTCCAGAGAACATTGAAACTTAAACAAGTGAAGAACATGTTACACTTTTTCAAGGGTAAGGATCAACCTCTGTGATTGGAGTATCACAAACTCTCTCAGGACCGTACTTCTCCAACAGCCCTTTTGAAATCTAATCCAAAAATGGAGGTTGGAATTAGTGAGTAAATTTTAAAACAAGAAACAAATATACCAACATAAGCACTCTTTCAAGATGGAAGATGTTATTCTTTTCATTGCACTATGCATTTTTTAACCTTGTATGCACCTTGATATTCCCCGACCTGCAATACAAAGAAGAACACACACAAATGAGGCAAATAGTCAAAGAGATTAAAAATACTAAATAAACAATCAGATCAACAACCACAGGAAAAATAAAGTGTCTGTGACTGTTTCCCTCGATACCTCTTCGCCCATCAGAAAAACTTTAGGATCTGCTGACATTTCTTCATCAAGTGCAGAATTCAGAGCTTCTCGCACTGTCATCTGCATGAAATTTGTAATTCAAAAAAAATATCAAACTGAGACAATCAGAAAGAAAAGCATATGTTGGATTTGACTGTCTCCAGTATAGAAACAAAGCATAGCAGATAAGAGTATTCCCATAAGTCAATAACAAAGATATCTCATCATAGGCAAATTTCAAGTTAAATAATTTAGGTTCTTGTTTATTGAGTTCCACTAAAAAACTAATACATAGTTAGAGGCATTAACTGGGGGAATTCTTGAAGTGAAAACTTCATGTACGTGTTGAAACACCTAGCTAGAAACGAGATTTACTAGCCCCAAGGGATTAATTTAGTGGTTCCCAAGACGTTATGAGATTCACAGAGTCTTGTGTTCAAACTCCTAGCTAACATCTTAAGGTCATCCCCAAGGGATTCTTACCTGTAATTATTAGCGAATAGTTGGGTACTTGAAGAGCTTTTGAACATTCACATAGCCAAAAAAATAATAATAATAATAAATAAATAGAAAAGAGATTCAATGACCTATGCATAGGATTTTTGCATTTGCCCATTGTCCATGTAAGTTGTACAAGCAAAATCAACTGAATTATAAATGAGTAATGGTACAAAGACAATATTTTTGACAAACAAATTTCACTAAGGTTTCAAGTTCTTATTAATTCCCATTTGGGTCCACCACTAGCACTATACTATTAACCATTTACAGCTCTGTTACACCTCAACTATTGTGAAACAATTTGTGTCTTTTAGACTTATTGATTATAAATTGAGTTCTTTGGTTCATACACACCTCTATATATATATAACACAACAATTTGTCCACATAGGCTATGAAATTTGATAAATTTTGATTAAATTATAAGTTGATGATAGAACAGACACTCAAGCAAACAAAGATATTCCAAAATCCCACCACTAAAATCAAATGTTCAGTTAGCAGAGTGTAACAATACCCACCTTTTTAGCTGCTGCTGCTGCTTCAGAAGAGTAACATTTCGATGAATTTAGTAGACGTCCAAGTCCAATCCTTTGTAATGACTGATCCACACACACATGCAGACCAACCCAAATAAATAATTAATTAATTAAAAACAAAAAAACGAAATGAACAAATACTTAAAAAATAGTAATTAAATATATGCTGATAACAAAAATGTTGATACTAACAGTAACATACATACATAATAAGCAGAGTAGCCTCCTAGTCTTTGTCTCACAATCCCCCACATCTCTTCCACTTCGCTATACAATCAAAGCCACAATTTTCTTATTATTACAGACTGAACGGAAATAAACCACATATATTCTCGATCTTACTAGGATTCTAGGAACTAGTAGTAAGTGGTGAGGTGTCCTGGCAAATCAATTGGGTGGGGACCACAAACGGGTTCTGATATGTTCCAATCGAACCCAATTAGCTTTTTTTTTTTTTTTTTTTTTTTTTTTTTTACATAATAGATACAAATACAATCCAAAAAAAAATATATTTTTCTAGGCGAAAATATAACATTGGTTTTCCATTTATTTTGTGTGTGCAATTGATACCTTGAGTTTGAAACGAGCGATACTTAAAATTGACACCTATAAATAATATAAAAATATATAATAAAGTATATAAATAATAGTAAAAATAAATTAAATAATAAAATATGTCCGAAAAAATAATTCATTCGAAACACAAACCGAGTCACAAACCCGTCTAAAACTCAAGTAGCATGCAGCGACAGCGACCCGCTCCTTAAAGCACACTGATAACAAAATCTAGAAAAACCCCAGACCACTTCACAAGTAACCAAAGGGAAACAAGTCAACGGTGGTCCACAGTGAGTTGTGTACTCTCCTTCAGGAAGATGAAAAGGTCAAGACCAAATACAGAAACCCAGAAGCCGAATCAGCGTCAAAAGCTCATGCAAAGTGCCACTTCCTGTTCAAGTACAATCCTAGGACCCTTTTCATATATATATATATATATATATATGTATATATGTAGATGTGTGTGTTTTTCTATATTTCCTATGTTTGTTCATTTGTGTGTGTGTTTTGAGAAGGTACGGATGTGGAGAAGGCGCGGAAACACACTGAAAATATACGTAGAACAAAGTTTTCAATTGGAGGGAGAAAGAATCCATTGATGGAGGATTTTCACCAGGCTGTCAAGAATCTCTCTGCTGAGCTTTATGCCAAGGATGTCCACTATTTCATGGAACTCGTTCAGGTTTCTCATTTATTCTCTTGCATAATATATTCATAATGAGAAACCTGAATAGTACTCATCCCAAAAAAAAAGGAAAAAAGAAGTTATGATGATGTTTATGTTAGCAAACCTGAATAGTACCATGTCATTGTTTGTTAATGTTTCAAAGAAAGTATAGTACATAACAAAATGTTGTAACATTTTTTGACCTATATTGGATTCGAGACATAAGCTTGTTGTGAAAATGTAGTGAATTTTTTTGTGCTCATAGAAGACCTCAATGTTTAAATGGTTGACTTTAGTAACCTTTGTTTAACGTTTGAGTAAAAGGAGGAAATTAACACTCAATATTAGTAACCTTTGTGTTTGTATCATAGCATTTTGTAATTAATGACATGATTTTTGTTCCTAATGTCATAATACGCTTTTATAATGTTAAATTTTGGTTGACAGAATGCTGAAAAACACCATGGGTTTTCCAACCCAACCAATAGCACAAAGGAAAAACAAAAAGATCAGCTTTATCTAAATTTTAACAGGTTCATACTTGAGTATTATTAACTGGTATCATCATTAGAATTGTGCATATAACCATACTAAGGTTGGCATAGAAGTGATTTCACAAGCATTAAGAGAGGGAGAGAGCTCTTATGGAATGTTGATTGTTTTGCTAAGTTGTAATCTAAAAGGAAAAAAAGAGGTTCAACTTACAATTTTGGTGTCCATCTAATTTCTTTTCTTGGCCGAAAAGCAGACAAGAAACCATCTGGTGCTTCTCAAGGAGGGATACAGTGATGGAGTGGCTACAAGATCATGTGAAGGTTGCTGCTATGAATATATACGAATATGCAGTTCACCTTAACAATTGTCTCAATAGTTGCCAGAAGCATGCTATTGCCTTTGTTCGCTTCAAAAGTCTTATCTTTCACAACAGGAGGTTGGTATTTTATGTGATTCTATGCCACTTGTAAATAACTATGGAAATCTAAACAGACAAAGGAAAGGGGTTCTTGTCCCTGCCAAAGGAAGCAAATGGGTGAGATTGACTGGTTCAAATCCATGGACAGATGAAGGCTATGTTGAGTTAGCAGAAAGCTACTTGCAACCTGGTTATTTTGCAGGTGAATATGCTTCAAGAAAAAAACTCTTAAGAGTTCCTTAAAATTCATGTTTGAGCTTCCGATAATCCCTGATATATCTCCCCCTAATGCTGCAATTCCTACAGTCTCATCATCACTCACCAAGCAAAATGCATTCTTGCTGTTGGATTGGATTCAAAACCTGAAACTTGAAAAAATTAACATTCCCAATATGTTCTTAAAATGCATGTAGGAAGGAAGCTGGCTGAAAATTACTACTAGTGGCTTTTCTGATTATAGGCCACCTTCACAGTAATTCATGCTTTCCTCTTCATTGGGAAAAATTTTGCAGAACGGATCAGTGCTTGTTGATATTCCATTGGTTAATTTAAAGTTTTATGGTCGTGCAATAAAAAATTATGAGGAGCTAATGAAAATTGGAGTTATGTGTGAGTATGGAGAAGCATGTGAATTTATTGGGGAGTGTCTTTGACAGAATACTCCACTAACTAGCGGCTGAGTGCTGTCTGTACTTCATCAAATTTTTGAGGGAAAATTATCTTCCTCAGGACAACTTCATCAACAGTATCAAGGATAAGAGAAGGCTAAGGACATGCTGTGGTGACAGGTCTCCAGTTGAATCTTTTTTATTTGACAAGGAATGGAAAACTGCATCACAAATCAGTATCATCCCCTTCATCGATCAAGGTTACTTTGGAGAGGAAATCCATTCTTTTAGAGAGGAACTTAAGTCTATTGGTGTGGTAATTGGCTTCAATGATCGTTACCAATTCATTGTTGACAACTTAAAATCACCTTCTTGCTTGACTTCTCTCACAGCTGAGACTGTTCTTTTTATACTGGAATGTATACGTCATCTTGGATCATCCACCAAACTTACTCAGGCATTGAGAGGTGTGAAATTCTTCAAGATGAATCTTGGTTACAAGCCTCCAGGAGAATGTTTCTTTTTTGACCCTCAAAGGGTTTGCATTTTACATGTTTTTGAAGGTTTTGCATTTATTGATCATGATTTCCATGGAAGCAGTATTTTCTCTTACAGAAATGAGTTAAAGAAAACAGGGGTTCAGGTGGATTTTGAGGAGGCGGTCAAAGAATTTGCTAACAGATTCAAGCAGGAGGCATCTTCAATGACTAAAGAAATTGTTCTTTCTTTTCTTTCATGTTGTAGAAAGCTAGAAAGCTAAAAAATACCCCTTATTTGTTCCCTTCAGATCTTACAAAATCCATCCGTGATCTCAAGTGGTTGCAGACTAGGCATGGTGATAAAAGATCTCCAAGAGATTGCATTCTGTTTGGGCCAGATTGGTAGCCAATTTTTCCAATTACTGACCTCCCTTTCATAGATGATAGTGACAACTATTATGGCAAGGACATTCATGAATACAAGGAAGAGTTGAAGAACATGGGAGTTGTTGAATTTGAAGATGGTGCGAAGCTTGTGGCTGATGGTCTTCTCATTCCCTCGGATCCCACCAGCATAACTCCTGTGAATGTGTTGCCAATGCTGGAATGCATTCAGATTTTATGGCAAGCTATTAATTATTCTTTTCCAAATTCTTTCTCAAAAGAAATTTCTAAGAAATGGTTGAAGACCACTGATGGTTATAGACCCCCAGACAAGGGCTTATTGTTTGATTCTAGTTGGGGCTCTTATTTGCAGCGGATTGATGGACCTTTCATTGATGAAGATTTGTATGGCTCTAACATTACATCCTACAAAGTAGAGCTCAAGAAAATAGGAGTCATCCTTGATGTTAAGGAAGGATGCTCATTGATTGCCAGCCACCTTGATGTTCATGTTCAATTTTCAACTATAGTTCGAATATATAATTACTTGAGTAAATGTCATTGGAAACCAGACAGTGAAGTTGCCAAAAGGATTTTTATCCCAAATGTGAATCAGAATGGAGAGTGGTTTAGCTCCAAAAAATGTGTTCTGCATGATGAGGATGGTCTCTTCAGTTCGCAGCTGAAAGTTCTTGACAAATATTTTGAACCCAAGTTACTTGACTTTTTCTCCAATGCAATTGATGTTGGAAGCTATCCTTCAGTGGACAATTACTTTAATCTTTGGAAGGTTTGGGAAAGTTCAGGCCAACCATTGTCACATGCTGACTGTGGTAAGTTCTGGTCTTTTGTTTCAGATCAGGGAATTGTAGAGACTCTGGCTGAAAGGTTGGTGAAATAACCCGTTGGTTCTTCTGACTCCAATGGAATTTTGTTGTCCAACAAGCATAATGTTTTTATTGCTGATGATCTTCAACTGAAGGATATTTTTCAACGGTTTTCTTCTCAACCCTTATTTGTCTGGTGCCCTCAGCCAAGCATGCCTTCTTTACCTCCAACAAAGTTGCCTGAAATTTACAGGAAAATAGGTGTTCGCCCTATATCTGAATCTGTACAGAAGGAAGAATCATCCTCAGTGGATGTTGCTAAACTCAATCAGGTGAATCCAAAGGAGTTCTTTATTACGAAAGGTCTGGTTATGCTCATCCTTGGGTTTCTAGCAAATCCTGTGATGAAAATGGAAGCAAAAAGCAGGCATGAAACTATCCAAAGGCTTCTGAATGTTACTTTCCTTGAGACAGTTGAACTGATCACTGTAAACTACAGTTTATCAATTTCTTCAGGGGAGATCGTGAATGCAAGATTAAGCCAAATTATATGCTGGGATGAAAGGCTTCAAAGTTTTTTGCAAAGAAGTTGGACAGGTCTAGTGGATATAAAAATCTCATTGAAGCAATATCTGAGGGTTTGTTATGGGAGAACAGCGATCATATTGGTGCACTCTCTGAACTGACCAAGTTGGCCTTTATTCTGGAATTTGGTGAGGAAGCAGTCATGCTTTTAATGAAGTCCAAGAATTTGCAAATTATCAAGGACAAGGAGTTCCTCTCGTCTGCCTTCCCTTCAGACTAATTATATGCCATAAGCTGTTAATGCTTGTAAGTTTTTTTTTTTTTCATTGATATCCTGTGTATTTCTAAATATTTTTCTGGCATAAATATAAAAAATGAATTAGTTTCACTGCTGTGTTTAATGATCAGTCATAAGTTTAAAATTTATTTTGTCTTGTCCTAGGCGATTCTTTTATTTTTTTTACTCCTAAGTTGGAGTGCTTCTCTTTTCTTTTTTTTACTCTAATTTTGAACTAAATGATAATGTGTGCTATTGGAATGTACATTTTTTAGAATGGATTAGTTGCTTTATTTCTATTCTTGATAGTCTATCAATATGTTGCAGTTCTGCATCTCTACTTGTGAGTTGTGTGGAATTTTTATCTTTTTGATTCATATGTTTGAAGATTCTGCTTTAGTGTTGGTCAATCAGAATCCTACATGCGGTGTTTGTTGATATCAAATCTAATCATGTCAAATTTAATAATTGTATGCGTGCACACACACACAGTATCAGCTGAAGCTCAAAGATAGTTGTTATTGAGAGTACAACAGCATGACTAGTTAGTAGTGCATAGCCTCAGCCACATCCCATTATTTTCCTACTCTTTGGACCTCTCTCTCTCTCTCATCAATTTCTTTTAATCCCCAAAGCAATGCATTTTCTGATCCATTTCATGCTCTATTTCTTGTTTTTCTTATTTTTTGGTTATTGATCTATCTTTATTTTTCTTTTCTAGCAGCACATAACAACAATGACTTCCATGGAGGTTTGGTATGTTGAAACACCAAATCTTGCTGTCAGTGTAAGGAGGATGCAATTGAAGGAGGGACTTTTCTGGAGGTATTACAGGTTTTATGCAGATTTTTTTTTTTTTTGGGGGGCGCGGGGGGGGGGGGGGGGGGGGTGGGCGCCGCCAGGATATTTTTATATTGAATTTAAGAAAGGGATTTTTTTTTTTGGGGGGGGGGGGGGTGGGGGTTTATATTGAATTTAAGAAAGGGTTTTGATTCTCTCACATCCACTTTTATATTTTAAAATTTGGGCATTTTTAAAATGTGGACATTCTCCTCATCAATCATGCATATGTGTGTGAAATAGAGGATGCTATTGAAGGAGGGACTTTTCTTAAGGTATTATAGGTTTCAAGCACAGGTTTGTTTTGGAGGGGGGGAGTGGGAGGAAATTTTTTTATATTGATTTTAAGAATGAGTTTTGATTCTCTTACATCCACTATTTTACATCCACTTTTATATGTTAAAATTTAGGCATTTTTAAAATGTGAACATTCCCCTTAGAAATTGTGTATATGTGTGTGAAATAGTAGATGTAAACGAGTGTGAAAGAATATTTAGCATTTAAAGCATCACCAAGAATTTAAAACAAATTTAAGTCATTGGTCACATCCTCTACTTTTAAAAGGGAAGTTTCTTTTATTTTTCTTTCTTCATATTTATCGGCTAAATCATCATGTAGCTTCAACATATTTTCAATTCTATTCTTTAATTATTATTTTTTCATATAAGTCATTGAAAAAATGTGTATGATGTTAGGACATATGTGATTTACTTGTTAGGAACATACGTCACTATTTTATGTAATTGGTTTATTCTTTGACAAAACGCACTTTACTTGTATTTGAATAGATCTAGAATGTGTTTAATACTTCAAGAAACATGTTGTTCAAGTCTAGTATTAAAGCCATGAAGATTGGACCAAGAAACAAGTGAAGAAAAGCTATTCACTAAAGTTGGACAGATAGCTCGACACCTGCGAACAGATAGCTCGACAGCTGCTCGACACCTCTCGATAGCTAAGCTATCTATCGAGCTCTTTAGTTGATTGTTATCGCAATCTTGACACCTCTCGATAGTTGTATCTGTCGAAGTTAAAAGCTCGACACCTCTTGATCGATCGAGGTTACGGGAATTCAGATTTTCAAATCTGGTTTTCAGCCCATGTTTTTGTATTTGTGTAGGGTTTCTTTTCTCAAAACCCTAGACCTATATAAGACTTATTTTAGAAGTCGTCACATAAGAGAATTCAAGGAAAACGAATGCAAAAGGTGACCAATACCTTATTCTCTCTGAAAAAAGCTACTGCACCTTTGCGCCTTAGGGTTTTGTAATCAAGTGCTTCTTGATCTTCATTATTGATGAAGTGAAGAACTTTGCAGCCAAAAATCTTCTTCTAGTTTGTGATTAAGTCACGTACTGGGATTCGCGTAATTGGTTAGTCACGTACTGAGATCCGTGCCTCAAAAGGTGGCGTTCATATATTTAAGAGTTCAGAGGTTCTGAAGCGGTAGAAGGTTTTTACTGTAAGTTCATCTACGGGGATTGTAGAGTCTAAGGACAAAGGTTTTGTACTAGATCTGAAATTTCTCTTTTCTATAGTGGATTGCTTTTCAAGAAGGTTTCCCTCAAGTTTTTTTACTGTGAAACTAGTTTGTTTCATTGGTTTTCCTGGGTCATCATATTTTGTCTTATTTATTTTTCCGCTGCATGATTTTGACATGATATTGATGTTTATTTGTTTTAACAAATTTTATTCATAATAAATCTAATTAACAACTTGGGTTTAAAACATGTTAATTCTATCAACCGGTGTCTAAATTTCCCAACATATGAAATCTAAAGAATTGAAAAATAGTGTACAGAATTATGTAGAGTCTTTGAAAATTTGTGTACATTGAATATACAAAATGTATAAAATTGTGTGTATTCTTTGAAAAAGTTTCTATGTTGAATATATAGAATTGTGTGTAATTTTTGAAAAATTATGTACTTTAAATATACAAAATTGTATGCAATCTTTGAGAAACATCTACATTGAATTTACATAATATAAAATTTTTGTACATTAAATATGCAGAATTATGTACATTCTTTCAAAAATAGTGTACGTTAAATGTACAGAATTGAAAATTTGGGAACATTGAATATACAAAATTGTGTATATTCTTTGAAAAATAGTGTACCTTAAATGTACAAAATATTATAAATTCTTTGAAATTTTGTGTAACTTGAATTTACAACATTAAAAAATTGTGAATATTGAATATATGAAAGAGTGCACAAACACTGAAAATTGTGTACATTTAACGTATGAAATTGTGTACATTCCTTGAAAAATTGTATATGTAAAATGTACAGAATTATGTTCATTCTCTGAAAAATTGTGCACATTTTTTTTTGAGAAATAATTACAACATGTTGCTAATCTCACAGCTCGAACTCTTTCCCCTCTAAACCCCCAAGCACTTCGTACATGGGAGGTGCCAATTCAGCTACAAGGCCTTTGGCAAAAATTGTGCACATTGAATGTTCAGAATTGTGTACATTCTTTGAAAAATTATGTATATTAACTATAAAATATTGTGCACGTTGAATGTACAAAATTGAAAGATTTTGTCCATTGAATATACAAAATTGTGAAAATTCATAGAAAAATTGTGTACATTGAATGTATAGAATTGTGTACATTGATTGTACATAATTTTAAAATGTGTAAATTTATTATACAAAATTGTGTATACTATTTGAAAATTGCGTACATTGAATGTACAAAATTGAAAGATTGTGTACTTTAAATATAAAGAATTGTGTACATCAATTGAAAACTTGAGTACATTGAATTTATAGAATTGTGTAAGTTCTTTGAAAAATATAAAGAATAATGTGTATATTGAATATACATAATTGTGTACATATTTTGAAAATTGTGTATATTGATTGTGCATAATTTTGTACATCTTTTGAAAAATTGTATATATTAAATGTACATATAGAATTGAAAAATATACAATTCAATTATATAAGTTTATACAAAAATATAATGTGACTTAATTGAATCAAACCCTTTTTTGTCTTAAATTTTTTTTTTTTTTTGAAGTCTTTAAAAAAAAAGTTAAACCCACTTAGAAACCTAGTTGTTTTGAGTTGATGTGATACTTTTTATTTTTTAAGAATTTTTATTTTTTGAGAAGGAAACTGATGGATTTTATTAATGTAATTTAACTACATCCAATTGTAAAATCGAAACAAAATGTGATGGGACATTTTCCATCCATACTTAAAAATCTAGTATGCATTATGCATTTTTAGTCAGACTATGAGTAACTCTATTGCCGTTTCTCTTAATGTGAGAATACAACAATCTTACAAAATTATTAACAAACACTTTCACATCTTCAATTAGTAAACCCGTTGGTGATAAGCTATGTTCCTCTGACTTCAAAGCTTGAATCAATCCAAGAGAATCACCTTCAAGGATGGCACTTCGAAATCCCAACTCAAACGCAAAAGACAATGCCTTGAGGGCTGCCAGCGCCTTGATCTCTTTAGCCTTGTATGCTTGAGGGATTTTTGTGAGCAAGAAGCCAAAACAGCTTCATTACTATCCCGTATCACCACTCCAATACCGGACATATTAGGTGCACCAAAAACCGCACCATCAAAATTTATTTTCACCAACCCAACTGGCGGGCATCTCCATCTCGTCCCTCCATTGCCATTGGTTATTACCTGGACATTCGGGACCTGCAAATTCTCTCGGTATTGTGCCAACACTTCCTTTGTACATAAGAAAAAAAATTGTATCAAAACTTGGAGTCCAAATCCAAACTTGAATATGAAAGGATAAAATCGAAATCATCCCAAAAATTTTAAGAGTAACTTTTTAATTGAGAAAATTTTTTAAGAGTTAAAAAAATTGTCTATGTTTTATTGACATTCATTAGCCAAACGATCAAAACAGAGAGTAAGGGTGATAAATTGTGTTACACACTATTTGTGTTAAAGAGATTAAATTAGTCAATTTTGAATTGTCTTAAACCTAATTGATATTATTTCAAACATGAAGGATAGTTACTATATTTGAAAAGAGTCAAGTTATATGTTAATTATGATTTATGAGGAGTAGCTACATTGTAGGTTACACTGGTACTATTTATCTTTTATTTAGTTTTTAATTTTTTATTTACGTCTCACGATGATGAAGGAAGAGGAGTGATGATCTTTATCTTGTGTGAAGAAAGAAAAAAAAAATTAAGAAAATTTTAAATTTTAATAAAATATAGTATAAAATAGATAATTTAAATTAAGGTCTTTTTAAAAATGAAAAAATAAATTCTTATACTAAAATAAATAAAATAATTACAAGAACCGACACAAATGCTCTCGAAATAGAAGGCAAACACAAGACTCTTAATCATAAACGGCCGTGTTAAAAAAAAAAAAATAGAAATGATATTTCACAACATTTTTACAATAAATCATAATTAAGTGGCAAGTTGTTACTTGATATTATTGTTGGGGTAAAAAAATAATCTTAGTGAACCAATAACAATTATTCACCTATATTATTGTGAAAATATTGTAAAAATGTTGCTAAAAAAAAATATATATATATATATATATGTATATATATATCATAAATGACAATATTCTCGGAAGACTGAAAGGTAGACCGATCAAATTGTCCAAAGTATCTTTCTCAAAAAAAAAAAAAAAAAAAAGAATTGTCCAGAGTAAGGTCTTGGTCGTCGCAAGTCTCCTTTGGAATAAAAAATGAAAAGGAGACTAAAGGTATAAAACAAAGACCCAATGGTTGAATCAGTGTATGTAAAGCTTCACTTTCTGTTCAATCCTAAGACCCTTTTTACTTTTCTCTCTCTCAGCTTTGTTCTACTTTATTCTCCCAAAAAAAAGAAAAAAAGGAAGCTTTGTTCTACTTCGTCCAGAAGTAAGCTCCGTCAGCACATTATTTTTATACATCTCTCTCTCTCTCTCCCTCTCACACTCTCTCTCTTACTCTCTCTAAGCTAATGTTCAGCTGAAATCTCTGGTTTTACATATTTGTGTGTGTATTTTGGGAAGTTGTTATACGTACGAATATGGAGGCTACAGCGAGAGAACACATTGAAGAGATACGTAGAACAAAGTTCTCTATCGGAGGGGATCATAACCCACTAATAGAGGATCTTCACCAGGCTGTCAAGAACCTCTCCGCTGAGCTTTATGCCAAGGATGTACATTTTCTCATGGAACTTATTCAGGTTTCTCAATCGCTCTTTTGTGTGTGTATATATATATATATATATATATGTTTCTGTGTGTGATTGGAGGAAGCATACACCCGAAACATATAGTATTTTCTCGTGTGATTGGTATGGGTTCTCGATGATGTATATATTAGTGAACCAAAGGCCCACGTCATTGTTTATTTATTAATTTTATTTTTAATAATTTGGTAATTACAAAGAGAAGGATTTGAATTCTGAATCTGATGTCATGGATACACTTGGGGGGCGGCCCCAAAGCCTAAGGACTCCACTACGAAAGCTTTCTTACAAAAGGCCCCAAATTTTATGATACTAATTTTTTAAAACAACTGTTCATTATATTTTTAATGAGTTATTTTATTACAAATTTTATTACATAAAACTTATCAAAAAAATATTAAACATTCATTAATTAAATTGTTAAAGTTCACTTGTCATATTAATTATCACATCAAGTTGTAACATTTTGTAGTGAAATTTGTAGTAGTTCTAGCATTTTCTTTTTTCTATCTATAACAAAGCCTCCAAAGTACTTGGACCAATAGAAACCTAACCTGAATTTCAAAAAAATAAAAAATAAAAAATAATAGAAACCTAACCTAATTAAAAACCCTAAACTATTTGGAAAAACAAAAGGTTGTAAATGTGCTACATTATCTTCTCTCTCAAATCCAATGGTAAATTGTCAACATTAACCACCTAATCTCTCATAACGTTACTTAATCATGCATTAATTGCTATATATCTTAGATAAAGTAACCTCCTTTTAAGAAAAAAATATTTTTTTGTTAAATTTAATTTTCTATATGAAATTGACCTTAGATTGGTTAATATTAATTCATCAAACCAAGCTTGGTTTAGTTAATATTAAATAAATTTATTTAATTAATACTTAAATATAAAAAGACCCCATTTAAATTTATTGCCTTTAAACCTCAAATTATATTGAGCTAGACCTAAACACATTAGGAGGTGTCAACCAGTTGAGTGACAAACTTACAATAATGTTTAAAGGTTGCTCTTTAATAATTTTTTTTTTTTAAACCCTTAAATGTCGTGACCATAAATACTAAATGTCATGGACCAATACTAAAAGCTAATTAAGAAGAAACCATAATTACATGAACGGTTAAGAGATCATGTGTCATTAAATAGAGTTCAAAAAAGCAATTTTAATTCTCTTTCCTCCAAAAGAGAACATCCAACTTTGCATATTACCTTAAAAAATTTACTTCTCTAAAAAAGTGTTAGTTTGGGTACGACATGACCTGACAATTCAATGAGTCGGGTTATTTCTCTTGGATTGTGTTGGGTTAATGGGTTTAAGTCCAACTTTGCCAAGTCTAGTTTTGATGGAAGGGGAAGAGAGGGGAGTAGACGGAAGGGGATTGAGAGTGTTTAATCAATCTTATACCCTTCAAACCCTTCAATTTTAATTTCCCAAACGTGGGGAATTTGGGTGGGGAATTCTATTTATATTAGAAATAATTAAATTGTTAATTTTGTTAATATGATGTCAATTTATATCTATTATTTTAAAATTAGAGAAAGTCTATAGTCACAATAAAAACTCACAACATTTACGTACTAATCTTGTTTTGAGTTGTGGTGAGTTTGGATGTAATTTTATTTTATATTACTTTATTCTAACTTATGTTGGGTTGACACCTTAACTTGTGAAAATGTTGTGAGATTTTATTGTGGCTGTAGAAAAACTCTTTAAAATAGCAAAAGATGGTTATAATTGTTAATTTATATGATATTATCATTCTCTACTTCCAATTTAACATCCAAACAAAGGGGAGGATATCTATTCCTCTTTCATGTAATTTTTCAAACAATTAACAAAGAGAAAAGGTAATCATTTGCCTCTCCTCTCCCCTCTTTCCCCTTTACTCTCTTTTCCCTCCAAATTTATAAACACCTCTTTACTCTCTATTCTCTTCTCCCTCCAAACTTATAAACACAGTGTGTTAGTGGTTACGAAAAAATTATGAAAAAAAGTTTTGTATTTGGACTTAGTGTTAGATATATTTAAGGAGCAAAAGAATAAGATTGACTTCTATTGACCTTTGTTTAATTAGCTACTAATTTCATTGCTTTTTATAATATTGAAATTTGTTTTGTTAGAATGCTGAAGATAATGATTATTGGGAGGGGGTGGATCCATCTCTTGAGTTTGTCATAACTTTTGAGGACATTACAGCCACTGGTGCTCTAGCAACATTGCTGATTTTCAACAATGAGAAAGGTTTCTCATCGAAAAACATTGACTCTATTTGCAGTGTTGGTCGGTCCACCAAGAAAGGCAATAGGAAACGCGGTTATATTGGAGAAAAAGGTACTTATTTTCTAGAATTACAGCTTATACTTGGCACTCTAGTGTGTGAATTGTTATGAGAACCAGTAACACCAAAAGTTCTTATATGTTTTACTTTGTCAACCAAATTATTAATAATATTAATTGGGTTGATTTGGAAAGAACTCAGAAATTGTTGACTTATTTGTTGAAGTCAAACATCGAAATTCCTAGATCCACAAAAGGAATAACTTTCACATATTATTCTCTAAGTGATGATTTTTTTTTTTTTTTGATAGTTAATACAAATTTTACTTAGAAAATGGACTACTTCAGACAAAAAAAGGCATAAATTAGTCTGAAGAATTACAAAAAATACAAAAGACCATATACAAAGAGACAAAGACTCTAATTCATGAGTCCCCAAGCACATGCCCCATCAAACAAAGTACCAATAACAAAATAAACTAAGAGATGCTCCTTGTCTTCTCCAAGTCCTCAATCGTCCACCTATTCCTTTCTAATGAAATAATCCACATTAAACACGACGAAACCGAATTCCAAAGTCTTGATGAATATTTACCCATCCAATTTCACCATCCAAACAAACGATCTATCACTCTCTCAAGTAAGATCCAAGAGATACCAAAAGATCTAAAAACAAAGGACCACAGTTGATAAGCCTCTATACGATAAATCAGAAGGTGATCCACCCCCTCCCCACTACATCAGTACATGCAGCACCAATCCACTATAGTATATCATCTTCTCCTAAGATTGTTACAAGTAAGAATGTTCCCCCATGTTGCCATTCAAACAAAAAATGATACCCTCCATGGTGCCTTCACACCCCCAATACCCTTCCCAAGGGAAAGAGACTGGGGAGGGTCCCCACAAAGCAACATAAAAAGAATGAATATCATTCTTCAACCTTTATAGCCGCCGATCTCCACCCATGGACTAAAGGAAATGAGATTCCAAAAGATGGAGAAATGCAGCTACCAAATCCAAATCCCAATCATTAAAATTCTGAGAAAGCCGCACATCCCACTAATGCTTCAATATTCTCCAGCTCCCCTTCAGGAACCATCTCACTTTTGTTAACATAAACCCTCAATCCTCTTGCTGCCTCAAAGCAAATCAACAACCATTTTATATATTAGAATTTGCTCAAAGGTAGCATCACAAAATAATATTGTATCATTTACAAATAACAAATGCAAGATGCACAACCCGTCACCTCCTACATCACTAGCCTTAAAACCTGTGATTAAACTAACCCCCTCCATTCTCCCTTACATCCAACTCAAAACTTCCATCATCAAAAGGACAAGCAATGGGGATAGGGGATCCCCTTGCCTCAATCCCCTCGAACTACTAAAAAAAGCCTATCGTGAATCCATTTATGGGAGAACCAAAAAATAAACCGTGGATATACAAGTACAAATCCACTACCTAAGTGATAAATGTGAACTTAAGAGTTAATACGTTTTGGAAGTTAGAAATGTTCACTTCAAAGCTGTACGCAATATGGATTACAACAGTTGATTGAATTAAGCATGAAAGATTATTGCCTTGGAAAGAGAGTTCAAAGCATAAAACCCAACTCAAAACTTCCATCATCAGAAGGACAAGCAATGGGGATAAGCGATCCCCTTGCCACAATCCCCTCGAAATACTAAAAAAACCTGTCGGGGATCCATTTATGAGAGAACCAAAAAATAAACCGTGGGAATACAAGTAATAATCCATTGCCTATATGCAATATGGATTACAATAGTTGCTTGAATCAAGCATGAAAGACTATTGCCTTGGAAAGAGAGTTCAGAGCATAAAATCTACGAATAAATCCTCTTGCATGATGAAATTTTACAAAGTCAAAATACTGCTTGCAGAAAACATGATCAAACAAGTCAAGGTATGAAGGTATGTTAATATTTGACATATTAATTTTGATAGAAATAAGGTGCATCTTTTAGTCTTTGATATTTAAGACATAATGTATATTCTTAGTCACCATATTTTTATCATTTTGTTGGTTTTAGGGGGTATTTTACTCATAGTAGAGGTTTTAAAAATATTTTGATTATTTTGTAGGTTTAGGAGAATTTTGGTCATTGGTATTTTGGTATTTTTGGTGATTTTAGGGTTTCTTCTATCATTTTAGAGGTTTTTAGGTTATTTTTTTTTTAGTTTGTTGGTTTCATGGTCATTTTAGAAATCTTGAGGTTAGTTTGGTCATTTTTGGAGATTTATGGGTATTTCTATTGTTGTAGTTGATTCTAGGATATCTAGGTCATATTAGAGGTTTTCGGGGCATCTTTTATAATTTTATTTTATTTATTTTAGAGCTTATAATGGTGTTTTGGTCATTTTAAAAGCTCCAATTGTATTTTGGAGGTTTTGAGGGCATTTTGGTTCTTTTTAGATTTTGGGAACGCTTTTTCATTTTGTAGGTTTCATGGGCATTTCAGGAATAATTAGTCTAGTTTGGCCATTTTGGACTCACTTCTATGCCTTGAACTGATTTCAATGCCAACCTTAAGATGTCAACCGAGAGTACTATGTGTTATATACTCAATTATTATGATAGAAAAGGATAAAACCATAATAATGTTGGTAATTACCAGTTAACAACACTTAAGTAAGCTGTTGAAAGTATGGATCTATTAAATTTTAGATATGCCTAGACTTGTTCTTTTTTTTTTTGGGGGGGGGGGGGGGGGGGGGGGGGGGTTGTGGGGGGGAAGGATAATTTAGCTGTTCTCCTATTGCTCTAAGTTACTTATTCTCTAATTAATATGCAGGAATTGGATTTAAGAGTGTCTTTCTAGTTAGTTCTCAGCCATACATATTCAGCAATGGATATCAAATACGGTTCAATGAAGAGCCCTGCCCACATTGCAATCTTGGGTACATTGTTCCCGAATGGGTTGAGAACCCAACTCTCTCTGACATAAAAGAAATATATGGTAATGGAACTACTCTTCCTACAACAACAATAGTCTTACCTCTGAAGTTTGATACACTCAAATCTGTGAAGCAGAAGCTCTCAAATGTTCATCCTGAAGTTCTATTGTTCTTATCAAAGATTAGGCAGCTTTCAGTAAGGGAACGTACCAAGGATCCTAAGCTCAATACTGTAAGTGCAATAGCCATTACGAGTGAGACTGAATTCATGGTGAGGAAGAAGATTGATGCTGTGTCCTACACACTCCATCTCTCTGCTGAAGAGAAGGGTAAGGGGCCCAATGGTGAATGCAGATACTATATGTGGAAGCAAAGTTTTCCTGTCAAGCAGGAAAACAAAGTGGAAAGGAGAATGGAAGTGGAAGAATGGGTGATCACATTGGCTTTTCCTTTTGAAGAGCGCCTCCACAGGGGGATGAACTCAATTGGGATCTATGCATTTCTTCCCACAGAGATGGTTACCAACTTTCCCTTCATAATTCAGGCAGATTTTCTTCTTGCCTCATCAAGGGAAACAATTCTCTTGGACAACAAGTGGAACCAAGGGATTCTTGACTGCGTGGCCTCTGCTTTTATCAATGCGTTTGTTTCTCTAGTTAAAACTTCTGAAAATGCTCCAATATCTAGTTTGGCTCCCATGTTCAGGTTCATTCCCATCAATGGCTCTTCTTATCAACAGCTGAATGTTGTCAGGGAGTCCATTAAGTCAAAGCTTCTTGAAGAAAGTATTCTTCCAAGTGAGTCTTACACGCAGCAAAAGGTCTTTCATCAACCTCGTGAAGTTGCTAGGCTCATACCTTCTTTTTGGACCATTCTAGAGAAGGCAAGGAAGCAAGGGGTAAGCTTGGTTCATCTTTCATCACATGGAAAGTACATTTTGAGCTCTTCATTTGATAGAACGGAATATGAACACATACTGAATTTCTTGGGGGTGGAACTAGCCAACAATGAATGGTACGCAAAGTGCATCCAGAGTTCTAAACTTGTTGAAGGAGTGTCAGAGGAGACATATTTGGAGCTTTTACTGTTTATTGCTAATAACTGGAGGTCCAAATTTCACTATACCAAAATCAAGGACATACCACTAATAAAATATGTGGGTCCCTATGGCGACGTGTCTTTGTGTAGCATAAATGAGTCAGTGCAGTTGAATTGTGACAGAGTGGTGTCCTTATCCCGTCATTCTGAACATATCTCATGGCTGATTTATTGGAACAAGGAATTCAAATGTCCAGCCAATTACTTCTTTTGGCCGAAAAGCACACAAGAAGCTATCAGGTTATTCTCTGAGTGGAAAATAGTGTTGGGATGGCTACTAGATCATGTAAAGGTTGATGCTGTGAATGTATATGAATATGCAGTTCACCTTAACAATTGTCTCAATAGTTTCCAGAAGTGTGCTATTGGCTTTGTTCACTTCTTGTACCACTCACTTCAAAAATCTTATCTTTCACAATGGGAGGTTGGTGCTTTATGTAATTCTATGCCACTTTTAGATAACTACGGAAATCTAAACAGACAAAGGACTGGGGTTCTTGTCCCTGCCAATGGAAGCAAATGGGCAGGATTAATTGGTTCAAATCCATGGACAGATGAAGGCTATGTTGAGTTATCCGAAGACTACTTGCATCCAGGCTGTTCTGCAGGTGAATATGCTTCTGGAGAACAGCTCTTAGAGTTCCTTAAAACTTTTGTTGAAGCTTCTGATATCCCTTATATATCTCCTCCCAATGCCGCAATTCCAACAGTATCATCACCACTCACCAAGCAAAATGCATTCTTGCTGTTGGGTTGGATTCGAGACTTGAAACGTAGAGAAATTATAATTCCCTTGAAGTTTTTGAAATGCATAAAGGAAGGCTGCTGGCTGAAAATTACTACTAGTGGCTGTCCTGGTTACAGGCCACCTATGCAGTCATTCTTGCTTTCTGCTTCATTGGGAAACATTTTGCAGAACGGATCAGTGCTTGTTGATATTCCGTTGATTGATCTAAGTTTTTATGGGGATGAAATAAATGAGTACAAGGAGGAGCTAAAAGAAATTGGAGTCATCCCTGAGTATGGAGAAGCATGTGAATTTATTGGGGAGCATCTCATGTCTTTCACAGAATACTCCACTTTAAGTAGAGACCAAGTGCTGTCTGTATTATATTTCATCAGATTTTTAAGGGAAAAGTTTCTTCCCCAGGATAAGTTCATCAACAGTATCAAGGATAAGAGATGGCTAAGGACATGCTGTGGTGACAGGTCTCCAGTTGAAGCTGTTTTGTTTGATGATGATTGGAAAACTGCATCACAAATTAGTAGCATCCCCTTCATTGATAAAGATTACTTTGGAGAAGAAATCCTTTCTTTTAGGGAGGAACTCAAGTCGCTTGGTGTTTTAATTGGCTTCAGTGATCATTACAAGCTCGTCGTAGACAACTTAAAATCAGCTTCACAGTTGACTTCTCTTACAGCTGAGGCAGTTCTTTTGATACTGGAATGTATGCATCGTGTAGGATCATTTAAGAAACTTACTAAGGCATTGAGAGGTGTGAAATGCTTCAAGACGAATCTTGGGTACAAGACTCCAGGAGAATGTTTCTTGTTTGACCCTCAATGGGTTTGCATTCTACAGGTTTTTGAAGGTTTTGCATTGATTGATCATGATTTCCATGGAAGCAGTATCTTCTCTTACAGAAATGAGTTGAAGCGAATAGGAGTGAAGGTGAATTTTGAGGCGGCAGTCAAAGTATTTACTAACAGATTCAAGCAGCAAGCATCTTACATGACAAAAGAAAACGTTCTCTCTTTTCTTTCATGTTATAGGCAGCTAAACAATACTCCTTATATGTTTCCTTCAGATCTAATGATATGCATCCGTGATCTCTGGTGGTTGTGGACTAGGCATGGTGTTAAAAATCCGTTAAATTGCATTTTGTTTGGGCCAGATTGGCAGTCAATTTTGCCAATTACTGACCTCCCTTTCATAGATGACAGTGACAACTGTTATGGCAAGGTCATTCATGAATACAAGGAAGAGCTGAAGAGCATGGGAGTTATTGTTGAATTCAAAGATGGTGCGAAGTTTGTGGTTGAAGCTATTCACTCTCCCTTGGATTCCACCAGCATAACTCCTGCAACTGTGTTTTCATTGCTGGAATGCATCCGGATTTTAACGCAAGCTAGGAATTATTTCTCTCCAATTGCTTTGTCAATGAGAATTTCTAAAAAATGGTTGAAGACCACTATTGGTTATAGGTTTCCAGACGAGTGCTTATTGTTCGATTCTAGTTGGGGCTTTTACTTGCAGCGGACAGATGGACCTTTCATTGATGAAGATTTTTATGGTTCTAAAATTACATCCTACAAAGAAGAGCTCAACATATTAGGAGTCACCCTTGATTTTAGGAAAGGATACTCACTGATTGCCAGCCACCTTGATTTCCATGTTCAGTTGCCTACTATAGTGCGGATATATAATTACTTAAGTAAATGTAATTGGAAGCCAGACAGTGAAGTTGCCAAAAGGATTTGGATCCCAAATTTAAATCAGATTGGAGAATGGGTTAGCCCCGAAGAATGTGTTCTGCATGACAAGGATGGTCTCTTCAGTTCGCAGCTGAAAGTTCTTGACAAATATTTTGAAACTGAGTTACTTGACTTTTTCTCCAATGCTTTCGGTGTTGGAAAATATCCTTCAGTGGACAAGTACTGTAATCTTTGGAAGGTTTGGGAGAGTTCAGGGCACCGATTGTCACATGCTGACTGTTGTAAGTTCTGGTCTTTTGTTTCAAAGCACGGGAGTGCAGAGACTCTGGCTGATAGGTTGGTGAAATTACCAGTTGGTTCTTCTGACTCAGATAGAATTTTGTTGTCCAACAAGCATGATGTTTTTATTGCTGATGATCCTCAACTGAAGGATCTTTTTGAACAGTCTTCTTCTCAACCCTTATTTGTCTGGTGCCCTCAGCCAAGCATGCCTTCTTTACCTCCAACAAAGTTGCTTGAAATTTACAGGAAAGTAGGTGTTTGCACTATATCTGAATCTGTACAAAAGGAAGAATCATCCTCAGTGGATGTTGCTAAACTCAATCCGGTGAATCCAAAGGAGTTTTTGATTGCAAAAGGTCTGGTTATGCTAATCCTTGGTTTTCTGGCAAATCCTGTGATGAAAATGGGAGCAAAAAAGCGGCATGAAACTATTCAAGGGCTTCTGAATATAACTTTCCTTGAGACAGTTGAACCAATCACTGTAAACTACAGCTTATCGCTTTCTTCAGGGGAGATCGTAAATGCAAGAGCAAGCAAAATTATACACTTGGATAGAAAGGCTTCAATTTTTTTCGCACAGAAGTTGGATAGGTCTAGTGGATATAAGAATCTCATTGAATATGCTACATATTTTTCTGAGGCAATATCCGAGGGTGTGTTATGGGAGAAAAGCGATCATGTTGGTGCACTCTCAGAGCTGATCAAGTTGGCCTTTATGCTGGAATTTAATGAGGAAGCGGTCATATATTTAATGAAGTCCAAGAATTTGCAAATTATCAAGAAGGACAAAAAGTTTCTTGCTTCTGCCTTCCCTTCTGACTAATTATACGCCATAAGTTGTTAATGTTTTAAGTGTTTGTTTCATTGATTTCCTGTAAAAAATGAATCAGTTACTGCACTACTAAGTTTACTGGTCAGTGATAAGTTTAAACTTCATTTTGTTTTGTCCAGGGCTTTTCTTTTCTTTTTTTACTCCTGTGTTGTGGTGCTTCTCATTTCTATTTTTACTCTAATTTTGAACTAAATGATAATGTGTGGCGTTGCCATGTATATTTTTTAGAATGGAGTGGTTGGTTTTTTCTATTCTTGATAGTCTATTAATATATTTGCGGTTCTGCATTTCCATTTGAGTTGGTGGGAATTTTTAGTTTTATTTTTTTGATTCAGCCGAAACTGAGATATTTGTTATTGAGAGCGTTACAGCATGTCTAATGCATATGCTCAGCCACATCCCATTATTTCCTACTCTTTGGACTTCTCTCTCTCTCATCAATTTCTTTTAATCCCCAAAGCAATGCAATTTCTGATTCATTTCATGCTCCATTTCTTGTTTTTCTTATTTCTTTCATAGTGATCTATCTCTATTTTTCTTTTTCTCGGAGGGGATAACAACAAAGACTTCCATGGAGGTTTGGTATGTTGATCCACCAAATCTTGCTGCTGGTGTAAGGAGGATGCAATTGAAGTAGTGACTTTTTCTGAAGGTATTATAGGTTTTATGCAGAGGCTCTTTGTGTTTTATTTTTTATTTTTTATTTTAGTTTAAATCATTTAACTTAAATTTGTTCTCAATTCATTTGTCCAGTCTATTGGTCCAATCTCACCAATAATTTTGTTAAATTTTGGGTTGTTCCAAAAGTTTAAACTATTAGAAAATGATGAATTTAATCATTTAACTGTAATTCTAAAAAGTTTTAGTATTTTTCACTTAACAAAATAACGTCATTTTGGTAGATTAGTGGAATGGATTGAACTACATTAAAAATGAGTTTTTTATTTTTTATTTTTTTTTAAACATTAAAAATGAGTTAAAAGACTAAATTGAGAGGAAGAAAAAATGAAACCTAAATGAATGAATTGAAAACATGTTAAATTTAAAGGATGTAATTTATAATTTAGCCTAATTAATTTCATGCTTATGTCATTTATTTTTTCACATACATCATTGGATTGCCGATCACATACTTCTTCATTAATGGCTAAATATTTGTAAACTAAAGAATTTACTTACACCTCTCTAAATGTTCCTTTAAGTTTATAGGACTCTTCAGAGTTCTTGTTAGACCTCTATTTGATGTTTCTGGACTTATTAATGAGGCCAGTAGGAGAGCAATTTTTTTTTAGAAACAGTAGGAGAGCTATTTAGTAGTGGAATTCAACTAGCTTTCCCTTTATTTAAAGGTTGAGCAGTTCTTGATTGTACTATGTTCAACAATGCATTAAATGCACGTAGTTAGGAGTGAACAAGTATATATATGTCTTATTGCTGTGCATCAGATGCAATATCTCGCTTGGTGCAATATAACTATAAATTGCTGAGATTGAAAGTTAAAAGATTATAAATTTTTGTGAGAGAGAATTGATCAATTGCACCAGGTGCAATACTTAGGGTATGTTCGCTAATACATTAAATGCATGTGATTAGGAGCAGTAAGTAGGCTAAAATGGTCATATACCACTGTTTGGAAAAATATGTATGGATCTACAACTGTTTTCACAAAATTGAGTTTCTAAAAGGTGATAGATTACTAAATATTTTAGAAACAGTGCTAAATTGTAAAAAAAATTCAAAAATAGTGATATTTCGCCATTTTGACAAGTATGTCTTTTTGCTGTGCATACACTGGCAATTGCCATGGTTATCAAATGTTTTTACCTTCTATGCCTGTGTCAGAAGGTTAAATTTGGGCAACATGGAAAACTTGTCGTGTTTCTTTGAAAAGCTAGGTTGCATTGGTCTTGGGCCTCTTGGCGGTGCCTACACCGTATGCAGGGTAGCCAAGGTCCAACTATCATGTTTTAGGACCTCAGTTTTGGGCTTTTTGGAATTGTAGTGCATTGAACCAAAACAAACACAGTCTTTGACTTATACGACCTTTTACTAATTTTAAGTATATAATCGTACTTTTAATTTTTTTTAAGTTAATTATCTTTTTCATTTGACTTTTAAGCACTTAAATGACTTGTTGTGACATCTTGAATTGGATGAGTGTCTATTGTGCTATATATGTTATTAAGAGGAGTTCTTAATTATAACTTTATAAGTTTGTTTGGAATATAATGTAGATATGACTATTGTTTTCCTCAATTCATAACAAATAATATCAGGACTAGGTTTCATAATATATATATATACTAGTTGGAAATCCGTGCAACACACGGGATCTTACCTATTTATAATAGACTAAAATAATTTTATAAAATTTTAAATTGATTATGAAACTATACTATTGCGTGAATTGCTCCTATTTTTTTGAGTTACAATTTGATGAATAAGCCATTGCTTGAACATGCAATGGATTGCAAAAAATCTAGCTAACAAATTTAGATATTGAAAAAAAATAACTAAAAAATTCTAATGTTAAAACGTCCAAAAGGAAAAAAAAAAAAAATATATATATATATATATATATGACTACCAAATAGAGAAAAATATAAGAGAAAGATAGATTACCTTTAAGAGAATAATTCATAATTATAACAGTTGAAATTTGCTAAACTGTTTCAAATATTGCAAAAAATTGAACCAAAAAATTTAGATGGTCAAACTTTCAAAAGACAATAAAATTTAAAATTAAAAGATTCAGAACCTACAAATTATAAAAACAAAACAAAAACAAAAAGTCATTATTGCAAGACAATTTCAGTAAGGATGGAAAACTTTTCTAAGTTTTTTTTATCCAATTCTTCCTAATTGATGAAAAATTTGGCTCAAACATTGTCAAACACTTTGAAGGTGCAAATAATATAGGCTTCCAACATAATCTTTAATTAATAAATAAAGAAGCATGACACCATAAGAGAAAACATAAGATAACATATAGTGCATATACCTTACTCCACAGCTGTGAAAAAATATCCACACAAAAGGAATTGAAAACTTGTACAACAAATGCAATAATCTTCTTCTGATGTGAGACAACCTAACATACGTCTCCATAAGGTAAAGTTTAAGGTTATATAATCTAAAATAATATAGAATATAGTATCTTTGAACCACACAAAAAGTTAGCAAACTTATCACAATACTTGTAGTTATACTATATATTGTAAAGTACTACTCCATCGCCAATGAAAGTCATGTAAAATCTCATGGGGCCTGGAAGAATAGACAACCGCAAGATCACCTCCACCAGACACAAAACAAAAACAAATAAAACTTAAAGCAAAAAAACTTATTCACAAAAAAGAGAAAAAGCAATAGCAAGCATACCAAAGAAATTGAAGCTTAGAGTTTTCTCTCTTAGTGGAGACGGACAGAGGAGATTGCTTTAGGGTTTTCAAAGATTTTGTCTCTTTTATATATATATATATATATATATATATATATATATAAGAGACTCCTGTTAGGACTCTCTCACTATTTAGTTTTAAAAATTAAATTTTTTTAAAATTAAAATGATAATGTGGAAAATTGTGGGAGTTTCAAAGACTTCGGTTTTATATATATATATATATATATAGATTAGGACTAGGTCAATAATATTTTGTGGCTTGGGAGCACTATAATGCAACACGATCCTTGTCATGGACATCAATGATATTATATAAGTGGACAAAATTGTGATACTCGATATTCTGTGGATCAAATTTGATTGTATGATTATTTTGCACAAGCATATATTGAGTCCTGTATAAGACATGTATAAGATAGATCTAAACTGTGTAAACAGTCACAATGAGCCTTAATTTGACTGCATTTTGAGTGAAGCATAAATGTGCCTTATGTCATGAGTCATGACATTAGTTTTGGTTTATTTCCATTTTCTTTTTAAAGTTATATGCTGGACATAAATATTTAATTTTTTTTTGTTCTTTTCTTTTATTTACTTGCTGCACATAAGTTTTTAAGTTTGCTAAGTTCATATCACTTCATTGAATGTGTTAGTTTTACCAGTTGCCATTACCAAGTTCGTTATTTGTTCATGCTGGATCAATTGACTGCGTTTTGAAAATACTTCAAATAGTCTTTCTAGAACCTTAAATCTCTAGTTCAATTCTTAATATGATGACAAGTCCGAAGGCCTTTGATGTTCTTGTGTTTAGCATGTGAACATTATTATCAAGTGTAGCTAGAACTATCTGCACAAGCTTGTTGGATATGTTCATCTGGATTTTGTTGGAAGTGGGTTTGCATTTGTAATTCAATACAAGGTATATGGTGTTTCTGCTCCATATAGCATCACACTCAATGTGTGAGCCGCACACATGGTGAGTGTGATGCTGTATGGAGTGGAATCATAATATACTTTCTCGTAATTTAGGGAGTTTTTCGATGGGTTATACTCAGCCAAGCCCAAGACCTTTGGCATCATTGGACAGCACTATACAATATTAGGCCTCTAAGCCTCAGTAACATTAACAGAGGACACTAGGAAAAAAAAACAAATACTACATTGCACGACATCAGACCTCAAGGCCAAACGAGGTCCAAGATCTTTACTGCAAGATATCAGGCTTTTCTATCAAGTTAACAGTCAAAAGAATACTACCAATGCCGAATGTTTACAAATGTTTTTTAATTCCAACCTTTCCATCAGAAGGTCTAAACCTGTTGAGCACATAATCTGCACAAACGTGGTTCTCTTTTTACATATGAAATTCAGGGATATTTTTTTATTGGTGAGTTATACTCGGCCATTCCCAAGACCATTGACATCAATGGACAGCAGTCACAGCACTATATGACATTGTTCCTCTAAGCCTCAGTAACGTTAACAGATGATACTGGGAAAGAAAAAACATACTACATTGCACTACATCAGACCTCAAGGCCTAACAAGATCCAACAAGCTAACAGTTAAAAGAATGTCACCCAAAGCTGAATACTACAAATGGTTCTTAAATCCTTCCTTTCTATCAGAAGGTCTATCCTGTTGAGCACAATCTGCTAAGAAAAGCTTGTGATTAAGAGTGTATATAGAGCACTTCGAGCACCTAACTATTCTCTCGGATATGAAGTCTCCTGTTCCGTGCTTCCTATTTTTGAAAGAACCAACTTGAGCATTATAGCCCACATTCCAGTAGCACAATGAAATTTTAGTCTTAAATACTTGGCAGCTAAACTTTCTCAAGTCTCCTTGAAGTTCAAGATGGACATAATTCTCTGCTTCATTACATCAAATACAACTGAGAAAATAAAATAAAATAAAAAACCCCTCACTTTTAGCTTGATTGACAAACAAACCAAAGATGTGTTTGAATTGCAAGAGAACTCTCTGAACTGCAAGGACGGTGGTTTCATATGCTGCAACAAAAAGCATTTGGTTATCTACAAAACAAAGATGATAGAGAGCCGCCTTTTTGGATGTTATTTGAAGTTATCTTTCATACCAACTAACCAGCTAATCAGCTTGGAGAAAACTTCCAAAGCTAAGACAAACAAATACGGTGAAAAAGGGCTTCTTGCCTAAGACCCCTTCTACCTTTAAAAATAAAGGCAAAGTTTAGCTACAAAATTAGTTATAATTTTTTTTTTTTTTTTTTGAATACTAAGCATTTAACACACACACACACACAAAGGGGAGAATGTCTTAAAGAAATTGACAGTGGTGTATATCCAAAATGGTCTAATTCTTGAATTAGTTGTAACCTAAGGTTACAACCTTACTCAATAAAATAAACATTATTACATATTTTGAAAATCTAACCGTTAAATTATATGTTCTTTATATTCTTAATACACGTGTCAAATTTTATGTCAATTCGGATATTATTTACCATATGATATATTTATTGATCTTTACTTTTCTTGCAAGCATAGAGGATATAAAAGGAAAATGTAATCCAATTGTGGATTTGTTAAAATTCATCTTAAATAAAAAAATATTGAGTAAGGTTGTAATCTTAGACTACAACCAATTTTGTAACTAAACTTTGTTCCAAAAATAATCCATTAAAGATCTATTTATGTGTCAAAATGGTTCTTGACATTCCAAATGTGTTAATTTAGTTCATATCCATTTGATATTAACTATAGATTCCATTTAAATTATGCAACTTTCAATCTTAGCTTGATCACTTTAACGTGCCTTATGCTATACAACTTGCCCCATCTCCTAATATGATGCCTATGTAAGCGCTATTGGTATCAAAGCTCTAGAATCCAAGGTGTCACTGTACATGAAATGCAATCGCCGGAGTACTTGGCACTCTGAGGTCTTTCCCCTCACGTTACTGGTGATTCAAAATAATCCAAAAAAAAATTGTACCTAGGATTGATGAGACCAACAAGCAATATCCAACAAATCTCGACCCTTCAATCTTCAAAATTCAATAGTGGAAACTGCCCATCAAATGATGTAGATTTTTCAAATGAATAACAAAATTCTTATATGTTCCATCCAACCCAATTAACCTTTTTCTTTTCTTTTCAACATAATAGATACAAGTACGATCCAAAAGGGGGGGAAAATATATATATATCTATATATATAGTGCAATTTTATAATAATTTCTCTTTATTATCGAGTTAAGACTTGAAGACAACATTTAATTTTTGCTATAAGTGAGCTCGAACAAGCGATCTCTTGTTCAACCACAAAAGACTTTATCAATCTAAACTGACTGAAAGTCCACTAAACTTTTTAACATACTTCCAGTTAATGTGTGCGGAAACTTTTTATAGGAAATTGAAAAAACTATTTAAAAAGTTAGAGTAACATTAGAGATATAAATTTTTTTACAAAAATTTTTATAAACTGCTAATGTGGAGAGTGATTATTGGTAAATAAAAAAAAAATGATATTTGTAGGTACTCAAGAATTCTTGGCTTTGGCTTTTTGGCTTAATTGCCTTGCCTTGAATTCTTTTTGTCCCACATTGGAAAGATGACTTCCCTCCTTCTACCTTATAAGGCATGAACCAATGAAAAAGAGTACCACTAGTTTGGTCCTTTTATTGTAGGTACTCAAGAATTCTTGGCTTTGGCTTTGGCTTTGGCTTTGGCTTTTTGGCTTGATTGCCTTGCTTTGCAAGCCTTGAATTCTTTTTGTCCCACATTGGAAAGATGACTTCCCTCCTTCTACCTTATAAGGCATGAACCAATGAGAAAGAGTACCACTAGTTTGCGGTTGGTACTCTTTCTCATTGGTTTATGCCTTATAAGGTAGAACCACTAGTTTGGTTAACCAAACTAGTGGTACTCTTTCTCATTGGTTCATGCTTTATAAGGTAGAAGGAGGGAAGTCATCTTTCCAATGTGGGACAAAAAGAATTCAAGGCAAGGCAAGGCGCCAAAAAGCCAAAGCCGAAGCCAAGAATTCTTGAGTACCTACAATATTAATGGTGGGCCAAGATGAAAACCAATAAGAAGTTGGCCACTGTAAAATAATTTGTTTCTGTAGCATTACTAAAAAATTTAATCACCTTTTCAATTTCCTATAAAAAAATTTCCTAAAACGGTTTACTAACAATAAGAAGTTGGCCACTGTAAAATATTTTGTCTCAAAAAGTTAATCATTTTTTTTCTTCCATATAAAAAAAATTTCCTAAAATGGTTTTGGAGCATATGCCCTAAGAGCATACGTTAGTAAAACCTTAAATACAAATACAATCCATACAATCCATATATATATATATATATATATATTAATATAACTTGCATTTTATGATAACTAATCACGGCCCCGTGCGTTGCATGTGATAATTTTTTTTAGGTTGGTCTTATTATTATTAATATTTATAATGTTATTATGACTCAAGCTATGTTATATGCATATCACCAATATATAGTAGGATTCATATTGACAAGAGCTTTTGTTCATGGAACTGTATTTTATTATTATTAAAGATTACTATTTGGAACAAAATGAGGATAATTCATAGTATAGTTGATTTTTTTTTTTTTGAAGTATTAATTCTACCATACTTGGTTGACTAATTTATACATTTTCAAGTCAATTGAACACATTTTCCATGTTACATGTAATTCATTGTTTCCATTAGGGTAAGGACATTCACAATCCCAACAATTCACTCCAATATTTTTGCATGCTTGATTTTTTGGGATGTGAAATGTGTTTGTTCCGAAAGTTGTATGTCGAAGGATTATCGATAGTTTTGAAGCAGTTGTTTTCCATTTGGTTGATTTAGAATCGATAATAGTAGTTGTATCCCCTCGTCATTTGATTCACATAACAACGCAATTGCTAGTCCATATCTTTCATTTTTGTCTCCTTTTATGTTGGCTTGAAGAAGGATTTTTTTCCCCCTGTAATTTGATCTTGTACTATTTGCAATCATGTTGTATGCTCATTTTGTGATTTTGTAGTTGTATGATGTTTTTAGTTTGTATTTTTCAAGTTGTTTAGGAGTGTTGTTTGTTTTTTATAGATTAGTGATTGCTCTAGTTATTAGCAATAATTTTTCATTGCCAATTAAGTGAACAAAAGCTTTTCATATACCCTCCAGGCCTCCACTATAAAACCCAAGCCTTATAGTATTTAATATATTTTTCAATTATAACTAACGTTTAATGTTTTCCTCAATAAAGCCCAAGTCAAATAGTCTTTCAGGCTATAATACCTGTTCAATTGCCACTTTCCTTAAAAAATCAAAAGACAATATATATATATATATATATATATAGATGGATTCAAATTATACCTTTTTTAAGCCATAGATTTCCAAAAGATTTAACGGTAAAAAAAACAGCATTAAATGCTAATTGATTTACACATTATTCACTTAATTAATAACAATTTTGTTTCTCTCTCCATACTTATTGTTTAACCATAGGACATCATTTTCCATAATATAAGGATTAGTGGGGGTTGTTGAGATCAGAACATATGCCTAGAAGTCCTTTTTCCTTTAATATATTGATAGGTTAGATTTTATGAAGTCATGCCTATTGTCCCATTAGCTACTAAAGTAATTTCAAGCACAACTCCTTCCTGATAACGTGGGACAATTTTCTAGCCATAATCAGTTTTTATTTTTATTTATTTTTTTTTTTTTTATTAACATGATGACAACGTTGATTTCCCAAGTCCACACCTAACCCCAATGTCTATGCAGCACAAAGACTGATATACATAGAAATTCTCCATCCTAGGTGTGTGGTATATCAATAGCCCTTAAGCTAGATAGACACTTGCTAGGTAGCACATAAATACAAGAACCCAAATAAAGAGGAGAGCTGACCTATTGGTGCTGCTTAAAGAGGGATTTGGAACCTCTCCATTTCCCTTTGAAATGGAGAGTGTCCAGTTCACGGACAGGATCTTTTTGAAAAATATCAAGGGTAAAAAACGTGCCAGCTTATAACTTAACCCAATATCAATCTTAACTATGGTTAAACACTTAAACTAGAGGTCTCCTTAACTCAACCGGACAAATTCTATTGGAAAACAAAAATATATATAACATAAAAAGTAAAAAGAGAGAGGGAGAGTTACAGCTTTTTTAGGAGGGAAAAGTGAAAACCAAACGTGCACGTTCAAAACTTCAAAGAACATGTTCAAAGATTTAGAGAACAAGTTCAGAGCACCTCTCTCTTTCTATCTTGCCAAAACAGACATATATCCGTAAAACTTGTTTATGGTTATCTTATTTGATGTTTGATCATTTTTCTGCATTTATATTGTTGTCTTTGTGAGTTTATATTGTTGTTTTGGTAGCTGGATGCAAGTTAGAGTCTATCTGAATTTTTATTTATAATTTTTTGAGATAAAGATTGAATCTTTATAATGGGCTGGATGATTCTTGGAGTCCATCTCATTTTTCTGCATTTATATTGTTGTCTTGGTGAGTTTATATTGTTGTTTTGATGGCTGGATGCAAGTTAGAGTCTATCTGAACTTTTATTTTTAATTTTTTGAAATAAAGATTGAATTTTTATAATGGCTGGATGATTCTTGGGGTATCTTTTTTTATTTTTTTGAGATAAAGATTGAATCTTTTTTTTTTTTGGAGATAAAGATTGAATCTTTATTAGTATATGGCATATTTGATTGCCTAGTCTATCCACACCAATGGTCCCTATTCTGCCTGGTCTATTTCCCATTTGATTGCTGACATTCAAACTTGGCTATGTCTTTTGTTTCTTGCAATTTTAGTTGGATTAGTAGATAGTGTTCAGTTTTTGTCTAGGCAAGAGTTGTTGTTTTTATATATAAGTGTTGCTGTTTGGGGAAAAAAATTATACAAATAAGCCAAGCTTGGAGCTGTATACATGTTAATTGGTGTGTCCATTTTTCTTTTGTTTCCACTCACTAAGAAATTTTGAGTTTAAAAATTAGTGTATGTTTCTAAGGCAAGTACCCAATGCCATCAGTGAATATAATGTATTTTGCACTATTTAAATTTCGAATTTGTGAATCAAATTTGAAATCAAAACGATGTTGCTTCTATGGATTTAACATGTGCAAGGCAGTTTAAGGCCAAAATGCAAATCACTTGGTTTTTGGTTAAATGCACATTCATGTGAACTCTGTGTACTTGCATTGCAAATTGGTAAGGGAGCCAAGTAATCACTTTCTTTTACATTGCTCAGCTAATCTATGTACTTGGGTTGCACCCCTATGAGTTACTTGGCATTACAATCAAAATTCAATCTAACAGAGTAGACAATAAGAGAATTTAATATAAAAAAATGAGCAAATTTTATTAAAATGTACACTTTGATCACATAAAAAGAATTCCATTGAAATAAACACTTTGATTATACGATTATAATAACATGAAACTTCTACAATTGGTGTGCTTATTGCTTGACTATACATTCCACCTCTTGCTCTTTGATTATACATTCCATCCAAAGTCCACAATTTTCAATCTTAGCTTGATCACTTCGACTTGCCTCATGTTAAACAACTTGCCTCATCTCTTGGTATGAATGTATGATGCTTCTTTGTTATGTTATGTAAGTTCTTTTGTGTAAGGTTGAATTTAATTAACCATCTTGTTGGCTTTATTCCGTGCCAAATTTACTTGTATTTCAGCATTTAGTAACCCTGTATTTAGGTGGGTTTGTTGTAAGGGTAGTGAGTGAGATAGAGTATTGAATGCTCAAGAGTGTGTAAGAAAATAGAGTCTCGCAGCTGGATCTCGCAGCTGGATCTCGCAGGTGACTCGCGGCTGCAAGCCGCTAGATGCAGCACACGTGCCAAGCATGCCAAAAGGTGAACAGTCATGTTAACTGGAGCACTACAAGACAAAATAGGACAACTGGCCATACGGTTATCTCGCAACTGGATCTCGCGACTCAATCAAGTCGCGAGGCCAAGCCGCGAGCCACCCTTGTTTTGAAAAACCTGACGTTTCACATTCTCTTCTTACCCCAGTATAAATGCCCCTTATACCCACAAATGAAACAGAGCTTCCAGAGAGAATTTTAAGAGAGAAATCCTAGAGTAAAACAAAATTGATTCATCTACAATCTATACATTAGAGTCTCTTCAAATTCCTCAACTCTCTTCCTCTCTATTGTCAAACCCTTGAGAGGCATTTTACCAAAACCTTGTTCTCACCCTATTCATTACTGTGAGAGGGCTGTTTGGTGTTCTGGGAAGCAGTTAGGAAGGAACCAATTTACATTGGTTGATGCTATGGTTCAAGTAGCGGAATCCGGGAAGTTAGAAAAGAAATAGGTTCGGCACAACCTTGTTGGAGCAAGAAGTTTGGAGGGCTTAGGTGCACTGGGTAGATTAGGCTTGGAGGGTCTATTGCTGTTCATGTATCCCAATTACATTTTCTAGTGGATTATTGACCGCTTGGAGGGCAGCGGAGAGGTTTTACGCCGAGGGCTTCGGTTTCCTCTTCGATAACACATCGTGTGTTGTCCTTGTGTTTGCATCTCTCTTCTCTTAATCTTTGCCTTTTATTTTCTGTTGTGGATGTGATTTTAATTGGCTTAAATTGTTTGCCAATTCTGTTTATAGCTTGTGTTCATTTTCCGTACACTTGTTGTTTGTCATAAAGCTTGAATTGGTTGTTTTGTAATTGGGGGTCTAAACGTTCAAGGGTGTTTTATAAACATATTGAACTTTCATTTTGGCATCAAAGCTTTGGGATGTATCATAGCTCCAAAGGCCCTTCCAAATTACTGATGATTAGGATCAATGAAACCTACAAGCAACATTAACAAATCTCAATCATTCAGATTATAGAGAAACCAATAACAAAACTTGTACAAAAAATTATGCAGACTTTTTAAATGGATAACCAAAAGACCAATACAAGAACCAATCTACAAAAGGAAATGCACAAAAAACAGTTAGAAAATTCAATTATTCTTCCTATAAGAGCTTTAAAGTTCAAATACCAACCATAAAAGGGTTCTCAACAGTTTAGATTTTTGAAAATCGAAAATTCATCTGTCTCACCCTAAAAGCTAGTGTATATCAGTAGCTAGCAGCTAGTAAACAAAAATCTAGCCATAGGCTGAATGTTTTCTTTTATAGTTCATCATCAAAATACAATTATGTGCATTCCATTCCTACAAAGGACAATTTACACACACCCAATTCTGCAATCAGTGGCATGACAGGGAAAACAAAGAGACATTCACAATACATTTCCTAAAACCTTTCATACTAAAGTGAACAATTAAAAATAAAATCAAAATCCATGCAAAAGCACAAACATTTACATAACAGTGAGACCCAAAAAAAATACCCCCAAACCAAAAAAATGGAACCAAACATTCTAATAACCACACCATAAAACACACACACAGATAATATATATATATATATATATATATATTAAGAGAGACCCCAATAAAAATTTTAAGCATATAAACTAATCCCAATTCAAAAGAAAATCAAAAACCCCAAGAAAGCTCTATCACAAAGCAAAACAAAGCAACAAAAGGCATACAAACATAGATAGATTAGCTGATATTTTTCTGGTGGATGAAGTTGGAGAAAATCTTCTGCTTATAGTGTTTGGGTAAAAGCTTGGAGCATAAAAGCTTGATCAAATCGTAGCCTTGGTGTAGGTGGTAGTGGTGGCACTGTGACGGCGGGGCGAGAGAGAAAGTCGAACCTTGGAGAAGAGAGAGGGAAAGAGAGTTTGAAATATTCAAATGGGTTTGGTGAGAGAGAAACTGTTGAGTTAACTGTGTTTTGAATCCAGATCCTAGAGTTTTACATTTTAATTGACGTGGCACGTTTTTTACCCTTGATATTTTTCAAAAAGATCCTGTCCGTGAACTGGACATTCTCCATTTCAAAGGGAAATGGAGAGGATCCGAATCCCTTAAAGAGAGGAGGTCTCCTATTTTTATATATATACCTATATACACATATAACTCAGATAAAAGGCTAGGGTTTTCCTTTTTTTTTTTTTTTTTAAGCTTATCAAGGCCCATATATTTATATACTTATGCCATCTCACTTGGGCCTCTTTTGCCACAACAATTATCAAATTTAAATATCTTAGGCCCAAACAAATTAAATCTATTTAATTGTGAGCCTCCTTTTTAATTTACGTATAAGAATTAAATTGGTATCAAAATTATGGGGTGTTACAATTTGTGATATATTGGTCAATGTTTTCAAATGTTTGAATTTAATTAAGGGACTTAAGGTACAACAGTTAAGAAACTGTACCTATGTTTTACCCATTTCCCACATGATTCATTGAGCACTCATAGCGTTGTCATACTTAGTTCAATACTACTAAAACCTACTATGAATATAGGAGACAATAAACAATAGAAATGTTTGTGTGTAATTGTTGTAATCTGCCCTTGACCTCATAATGATACTACATTGTACTCATATACAGAAACAATGAATATCACAATTATGCATTTTTCTTTAGTTTAGGACATTGCTTTGCTGTGGTTACATCTCAGTATGAAAAGTAGGTGCTTTGAAAGCCTCTCGTCTCAATAAATTGTTATATCAAATGTGGTGCACCACCTTGAGACACAGGTTACAGGTAGCTTCCTGTGATAACTTGTCAAAAACAAATTATTTCATACCTAACATGGAATTGGGATACATTTCAATCTTCTTCATGGTTTATAAGATTATTAGAGCATTTGCATCATACAATGCAAAATATAAAAAGTGTTCAATTTTACACATCCAAGTTCCAAAATCACTCACATCAGTCAAGCTAAAAATATTTAAATTAGCAAATTTGCTATAGTAACCATGTAGTTTATACTGACACTATTCATTTTGTATTTTTTTTTTCTTTAAGTATCCCAATGATTAAGAAAAAAAGTGAATGATGGTTGTTGTGTATGAATAAATGTTTTAATTGAAAAAAAAATGATATTTTAATGAAATGTAATGTAAAATAGATAATCTGAGATGAAATGTTTTGAAAAGTATGTAAAATAAAAAATGTAAGATCTTATACTAAAATATACATAATTTTTTGTACAAACAGATATGAATGCTCTTGTATACTTTGGTATTGGTTTGCTTTCGTAGTCAGCACTTCTCGACTATTAGTGACTGCATCGTACATAACATAAGATAGCGGTGAATGTGAAATGGATAAAATAATATCGTTTGTATTTTCAGATATGCTAAAATGGACCTCCGATACTATATTACAACTTTGCATAGGCTATTGAGTTGAGCAACAATTGGTTAATGATCCTTACCATTTTCCTTGTCTTTAGACCTCAATCATTTAAATAACTTTAGTTTTAAAATACAGAAAATAAAGGCAACAAATTATTTTTTTGATAATCATATAGGCAGCAAATTATGTTGCCGGCCAACTTCTCAAAAAGTATCTTCATCAAATCCAATATAACCAAATTGACCTAGCAATGTGGCAATTTATAAAAGTTGTAGACTCACGCAATATGTAGAAATATATAAGTATTTTGTAATGGGATGTGATATATAAAATGTAACAATTATTTCAAGTATTATCTAGTAAAAAAAGATTTTTATAAATATATATATATATATATATATATATATTTATCTTTTTATCTCTACAAATATATTTGTAGAGATAAAATATGTTAGGTTCTAAGACTTTAGGTTTAAATGTATTAGAACTTCAATTTGTATTGTTGGCAAACCATGATTAAAACGTTTTAGTCTTGTTTAGACTTGCTCAAAGTATATGGTTGTATGTAAAGTTGGAATCGAGTAGCTGCAGGATTTATTATGTAAATCTACCTGGCTCGATCAATCGAAAATTAGGCTCGATCAATTGAAGCAAGTGTAGATTGTTTTTCTGCAGAATTTTCTAACTCAGCCCAAGCTCATTTGACGTGTAAGGTTTTATATTTTGTCTTAAGTATAAAAGGGAAAACCCTAGCCACGTTTTAGGTTGCTCCTTATACTGTGTGTGTGAATCTTTTGTGAGATCAAAAGGTATTTGCCTTCACACATACTTAGGGTTTCCAAGATTCAAGATTATGTCAAGAACTTGGTGATCGATTCAGTTGCTGCAATAAGAGCTTAAAGATACACAAGCGGGAGTGCTTGTACTTGCTGTGAATCTAAGAAAAAAGTAGTCCGTGGACTTGGAGCTATCATGGGGTCGTGGTAATAAGTTTCTTACTTGAGGTAGCAATAGGATGTTAGTGGTCTAAGTCGCTATTGTGTAAATTTCAATTCTTTCATAGTGGATTCAGGTTTACCTTGAGAATAACTAGGTTAAATTCTCTCTAGGTTTTTACCGGTTTGGTTTCCTGGGTTATCATATCTTTGTGTTCTTTATTTTCTACACTTTACATTGATATGATATATTTGTGTTAATCTAGATCTGAAATTTGACTAAGTAATCACTTGGCTAATTTACTAGGTTGATCTGAGTATGTTTTAAGGGATCTAAAAACAAACAAAATATATCTCTACAAATATATCATATTATTATTTTTTGTATGTTTGATTAATATTGTCTTAAGGTGAATCATATTTTTCTAATTTTTATTGCAATGTGTTATATTTGCCTAATATACCACTTAAAAAGAAACTGATTAGGCAGATTTCATCAAAAGATAAAAAATGGCAATTGCCTCACCTCCCACATGATTAGGCAGAAATCACGTGGACTTGTTTTTCAGGTCATTGCACTGCAGGAGAAGGGGACATCACTGGTGTCACCCTCTACTATGCGAAAGATGCTAGAAAATTATCATAGCGGGGTAAAGTTGTCTGTTAAAGGCCAAAAAAGTGGCTTTGTAGAGGTTAATGGATTGCTTTTGTTTTTTTGAAGTATCTATCCAACATTAATCATGCAAGGGAATCTTTATCTAAGAGCTGCTAAATATATATATATATATATATATATAGATATATATTTGTTTATTTTAACATTTTATTTTATAATACACTCATCATCAAATATTTTAATTTTTTACTAATTTATTTAAATATTATTTATTTATTTATTTTACTTTTTTTTATCACTTAAGTTTACCTCTTTAACTTTCATTTAATTAATTTTTTTTTGGTGTTTACCAGTAAAGTGCCTTAAAAAATTTAACTTTTGACATTTTTGATGTAGTGTTTTTTTTTTAAGTATTTTTGGTGCTAAAATATGTGAATGCTCCTGAACAAGATTACATGATAATGGTAGAATTGAAATAACATGAGATTTTCCTTGTTTTCTTTATTCATATCTTTTACTCGTTCCTTTTCTGTCATATGAGCTGTGTTCCACTCCATGTACCACTAATAATAAAATGACAACCGGCTTCTTTTTAATTTTTCTTTTATCAACATTAGTTGTAGACCCACACATCGATAATTATTTTGCGGAAGATGCTAGAAAATTATCATAGCGGGATATAATTTGTTCTCTATATTTTGTCCAAAATAATTTGTTCTCCCAAAAAAATTAAACAATCTCTAAAATTATGTTATTGTGTGTTATATTTTCCTTTTTTTTTCTTTACAACTAAACTATTTAAATTTCAAATATATTATGTTATTTTATTATTTCAATGTATTAATAAAATTCAAATAATTTGTATACATTTATAACTTTACATGCTTTGAATAGATACAAATGGACCTAAAAAGTCGTGGGAAATGTAGGAATTAAGAAAACTTTTCAATTTTCTGCATAAGACTAACTTCAATGTGGAATTGCAAGAGTCGGATTCAATGAATAGGGTAATATGATTATTAGTGTGGGACCATAGAAATTGTGACCCTGGCCCAGTTTACCTTAAGGCCCAAGGCCCGAGCCGAGGTGTGATATAGCCGAGGACATAAAATAAAAGTCCAAGTAACCTTGAGACATAGCTGAGGATGACTCTGTCCTCGGCGTCTCCGAGGCCCTCCTGAAAGAAAGGGCAAGAACGGTATAGGAACAGTTTTGGAAAAAACCTAAAATATTTGCATTGATAGAAAAAGAACCCCTGGACAGTATGGCGACAAAGGACAAAGGGAAAGCTGCCATTACTGTCATTGAATACTCTGCACTTGACAGAACCATGCTTTTCAACTTTTACAACCACCCCCAACCACTTTGGGTATGGGCTGATGGGACAAGTATCAGTCCTAGAAAGTCGAACCTACACGTGGACGTAGGATGAGGGGAACAAGCTAATATAAAAGGAGAAGCGAGCAGTCCGGAAAAAGGGGCTGGGAAAAAAGGCCAAGAACCAAAGCCTCCCAGACCGTCTCAAGGAGAAAGACTCCTCGAGCGAACATGGTTTAATTCTGTATGAATACCACGACTAACCACCATTTGGTGACCAGGGTCTAGCCTTTCAAACCCACGCTCTACAAATTATATTGTTTGTGCCTTTTTACGTGCGAACCCAATATCATTTTGTGGTCGTTACAAATTGAGTCGTTACAAATTGAGTCCTTACAATTAGTCTCCACATTTGTCCAATATAAATCTCTATTTCCATTGGAATTAAAAAAATAAAAAATAAACTTCCATAATTTTTCTCACAATATCTTTGATTTTCTTTCTGAGAGGTATGTTAATTTTCAAAATATTTTGTTTAGATTTTATGTATACGTTTTTCACTTATGTAGCATTGTAATGTGCTTAGGCTTATTTTTTTTCATATTTTGTGCTAATTTAGATTTTTGGTTTTCCGTATGATGGATATACTAAGTAAGGATTTGTAGTGCTTTTGGTGATTTATCAGCTTTTAGTTCAATTAAAATTTGGAGGTTAAATTGTGATATTATTGTATCACTATGGCATTATTTTTTTTTTTTCTGTTGTTTGTATCATGAAATTCTAGCAGTTTTTATAACTAATCTATATATATCTAAAAGCTGAAACCTACCATTTATTGTTGCTATGCTCCTGTTGAGCCACATCAACGACCACATCATCCACCCATTTTCAACATTCTCTCTCTTTTTTTAAACTCTTTTTTTTTCTTCTTAATTTCTCCACTACTATCTACCTTAATACACTTTTTCTCTATCCCTTTATCTTCTTTTATTTTTGGCTTTTCTTATTTCTCACCTCTTACTATAAATTTACGATTCTCTTCCTCATTCTATACATAGTTTTCCCACACACAAAAGGTTATTTCTCTCTTTCTCTCTCTCAATTTTTTTCCCATTTTTGGTGGATTTATTTTTTAATTTTTTTGCATCTCTACTTTAGGTTAATGAATTTTTATATTATTTGGAACTCTACTTTGGGTTGATGTGATTAAGTTTTGTGTTTTTAAATTTTGTTTTTTCTCTCTCTTTGATTTCATAGATGTTATCATATTGTATTATAAAGATAGTATATAAAAATATAATGTTATTTTATTATATAACATGACTGGATAATTTGTGTTTATTACTATTTTTTTATTTTTACTTTTTTCTTCTTATATTATTTTCTATAAAGTTTTTATTATTCTCTCTCACGTTCTTTCTTAAACAATTGGTTATTCTCTCTTTTGATTTTTTTATTCTTTCTTGCAACTCTACTTTATATTGATGAATCATTGTGACTTTTAAAACTCTATTTTGGGTTCATACGATTTGGTTTATATTTTTTAGTTCGATCCCATCACAAATAGTCTCTCTACAATAAAATTTAGATAATAAATTATACATATTTAGTATAAGTTTGATATGAGTTTTGATTATCATGATAACAATGTTAAAACAAATGAATAATTGCCCTAAAGATTACATTTGTATATTCATGGCCTTTATGTTTAAAAAGAATTTCACTTAATTTTAGTCATACTGAAGTTGACTGAAATTTTACATTGATGTGGTTCAACAAAAGCGTAGCAACAATAAATACTATACTTAAGTATTTAGGCTGCACCAAGGGTGGGTGGGCTATGTTGAGATGGCCATATGCAAATCAATGAAATTTTAGGGCCCTCTGGGCTGGGAGCCCGGGACAGAGTACCTCGCGTTGTCAATGAAGCAGGTAGAGATTGATGGAGCTCGAATTGGTGAGGACTGGGGCTACTTTTTACGACGACCATTCGGTTCAATTTGGTTCATATTCGGTCTATGCGTTTGTAAAAAAGAGAGATTTTGTTGGAGTGAGCTTGCGTCTAAAAGAGAGTGAGAATTGAGTGGGTTTTTTTTTTTTGGGGAGACGGGAATGAAAGGAAGGAAAAGAGTTGATCGGGTTTTTTTGGGAGGAAATTTGTCATTTAAGTTCATTGTAGAAACAATTTCGCTAGTTAGTATGTTTTCAAAATATAGTGAATTAATACTCTTTTTTAGAGTAGTATTTTATTTCAAAAAGAGAAATATTAATAAATGCTATTAAAGTATTGGTTAATAATACATTTAAAAAAAGTTTTTATAGGAAAATAAAAAAAATTAATTAATGTTTTGATTTTTTTTTTCATTTTTTTCTTTTATAAAAGTGGTGTTAAAACTTTCTTAAAATAGATTGTTAACCAATGACCTAAGGGCATTCGTTAGCTTGACACCTTCAAATAAATGAAAAAATTATTTGATTAAACTAGAATAGAATTTCATCTCAAATAAATAAATAAATTATTAAGCACTCGAAATATAGTGAGCTTGTACTCTTTTTTCTAATAATGTTAAACATTTTCACAACAAATTTTATATGATAAATTGTTACGAGTTGTTATTGGTAGGATGGAAAAGTAATTTCAATGGCAGTTTCAAATTAGAACCAATAACAACTAATCACCTATAATTTATTGTGAAAATATTATAAAGGTAGCATTTTTCACAAATGACATTCAATAGACTATTTTTTTTTGTTTTTGTTTTTTTTTTAATTTTGGTTGAACTTATAATGGACCCTTTAATTAATCTATTATTCTACCATGAATATCAAAGGAATGACTAAGGGTCTGTTTGGATACCGTTTATTTTGCTGAAAACTGAAAATTTATTGTTAAAAATATTATAGCACAATAATTTTTTAAGTTAGCTAATAGGCTAAATACAAAACGCACGTTAGGCAAACTTATTTTCGTGGGACTCAAGATAGGCAAAACATGCTTTTTTTAAACTAGTTGAAAACTTAGGGCCCGTTTGGTAGGATATTTCAAACACCCATTTTTAACTTTTAAACAACATTATACACTTTTTCATACACTTTTTCACTCATACGTATTTTAAAAAATTACAAATAACACTACTCAAACTTCTCTACAAGACTTTATTGCCGTTAGATCAGGATTTAAAACGTAGAAGGCAAAAAAACGCGTTAAGCAAACGCAGGGCATCATTCTTGTACTCCAAGAATATTTTCTTTTTTGAAGGCTCGTAAATCATAATCATAAGTAAATGACAAAATTCACGGAAAAGTGAAAATGCAACCAATCAAAGTGCAAACCAAGTCTTGGTCGTCCACTATTATTCCACACTCTCCCTAGTCTCCTTTGGAAAAAATGAAAAAGCGACAAAAGCTCTAAGCAATTTGGCCCAAGCTGTCGAATAAGTTCCACTTTCCGTACAATCCTAGGACCCTTTACTTTTCTTTTATCACTTTCAGGCTTTCAATCTCTCTCAGCTTTCTTCTACTTCCTCGAGAAGTAAACTTCGTCAGCACATTAGGTAGAGTGAACCTTCCACTTCCACACTCTCTCACTCTGATCTCTCTCTCTCTCTGTGTATGCAAAAGCAGAAAATATCTCTGGTTTTTCAGTTTTGAGTGTGTGTGTGTGTTGTTACTTGTTACTTACAGATATGGAAGCGAGAGAACACATTGAAGAGATACGTAGAAAAAAGTTCTCCATTGGAGGGGAACAGAACCCATTAACTGAGGATCTTCATCAAGCTGTCAAGAACCTCTCTGCTGAGCTTTATGCCAAGGATGTACATTTTCTAATGGAGCTCATTCAGGTTACTTTTTCATTCTCATTCATTTTTTCTTAAATAGTATATGTTTTTGTACGTGTGTGTTTTTTTTTTGTTATGGGTTCTTGATGATGTACATGTTTGTCAGTTTGTGAATTAACTTTTATCTTATGGACACAAAACTTAGTTACATGACCTTAGTTTAAGTTTTGCCCTCATCTTTCTGTCTCATTATTAACAAATAAACTATTAGGGACACCTCTTTGTTGTATACTGAAATTGTTTTGGGATGGAGTGTAGCCATCATCAATGCTTTGCTAGGTGATTGGAAATTTGGAATCTTTACCGTATTTCCGTGATAAAAATCCGGTAGCATTTTGCCTTTCATGGTAGAAATCCGGTAGATTTTTGGACCCTTTGGTGGCGCATCCTATAAAAATTCTAATCGTTATTATATACTCAGACATAGTCCTATATCAAGACTATAATGACAAGTATATACAACAATATAGATCTTACAATGTGTTTGGATGGAAGGGAAGGAGAGGTAATGGAATAGAGAAGGTTTAATTAACCTTTCCTTTATATTAAAAATTTTCAATTATTAGATTTGCTTATTTGATGTCAATTTATATCATTTACTTTAAAATTAGAGAAAGCTCATGATCATAATATTTCACAACAGCTTATGGTAGACTGACACTTTAGCTTGTAAAAATATTGTAAAATTTTGTTGTAGCCATAAAAGAACTCTCAAAATTAGCCAAAGATGGTTATAATTGTTAATTTATATGATATATTATCATTTTCTCTCCTTCTAAATTAACATCCAAACAAAGAGGAGGACTTTTTTACTTAATTTTAAAACAATTAAACAACAGAAAATGTAATCATTCGCCTCCTGTTTCCTCTCTCCCTCACTCCAAACTTCTAAACACAGTTGTTGTGAAAAAATTGTAAAAGAGGTTTTGTATCTAGACTTAGTGTTAGATGTATTTATGGAGCAAAAGAATAGGGTTGACTTTTATTGACCTTTGTTCAATGTTGAATTCTTTTTTTAATCGTCAGAATGCTGAAGATAATGCTTACTTGGAGGGGGTGGATCCATCTCTTGAGTTTGTCATAACTTCTGAAGACATTACAGCCACAGAGTTTGTCATAACTTCTGAGGACATTACACACATGACACATCACTCTTCACTATTTCACTCACTATTTATTTCCTAACACTTATTTGCTATCTCACTACACTTAGCTATATCACTTCTTGGATACAATACCTCTGTTGGTTATATTGATACAAAGCATTAAATACTTCCACTTAAAAGCAAAGTAGAAAGTTATATTACCTAGATATTACAGGATCCAGATCCTCTCCATTTCCTTTGAAATGGAGAGGCCTCCAGTACACGGTCAGGATTTCCCATGGAGAGCATCAATGGTCAAAAAAGTGCCACGTCATTTAAAACCCAAACCACACACTTAACTGTACACTTAACTGGGGTTAGACACTTAACCCATCTGAATATTTCAAACTTAACCCATCTGAGACCAAACACATCTCAATATTTCAAACTCTCTTCTCAATATTTCAAACCCACTTCTCTCTCGCCTCCCCGTCACGGTGCGAAACACAAACAAAAGAAACCCACTTCTTTCTCGCCTCGCCGTCACGGTGAGGATATCTACGATTCGATCAAGCTTTTAACTCAGCTCCTTGCTCACCACACAGGCAGGTTAATAAGTTACGGATTGAGGGAGATGGTTCTTTAGATGATGTGCCTGAAATGCACCATGTTGAAGGGGCATTTGTAGAAACAGTATTGTAAGTTAAAAGGATTTCCTAGGTTGATTTCACAACTTGTATGGTGTTTTTTCTGTTCTGCTCCTCTCCTTTCTACAATATGGGTTATCTTTATCAAATCTACTAAGCTTATATTAAGTGAGTCATTCTGTTTCTGCAGACCAAAGGTAAAATCTCCTCCTCAAGATATATTACTAAAGCTGGAGAGGGAGCCAATCTTTATAAAGATTCAATCTTTATCTCAAAAAATTAAAAATAAAAATTCAGATAGACTCTAACTTGCATCCAGCCACCAAAACAACAATATAAACTCACCAAGACAACAATATAAATGCAGAAAAACCTCTGTTTTGGCAAGATAGAAACAGAGATGCTCTGAAGCTGAACTTGGAACCTTCTGTGAAGCTTTTTTTTTTTGGTTAAAATCTGTGAAGCCACAAACTCAGCAACCTCTGTCTCACTTTTCCCTCCTAAAAGGTCTTTTTTGTTTTCCGAAGAACTTGCATGGATAACCTTTGTTTCAGTTTTCCCTCCTAAAAGGGTTTTTTTTTTTTTTTTTTTTCAGTACAATTTGTCCGGTTGGGTAAACATGGGTTTGGTCTCAGATGGGTTAAGTTTGAAATATTCAGATGGGTTAAGTGTCTAACCCCAATACATGATCCTAGACTTTTTATAGTGATATTTTGGCCTAAAGGAAATCTACGGTAGAATTTGTTGGGGGATTTTGAGAAGTTGGGGATGAAGATGCATAGAAGCCTATGTCCATTGTGTTGCCAGAGTTGGGGGATTTTTGGATTTATGTCTCTGTTCCTCATATCCCAAGCTTCAACTTTACATAATGTAGACTATAAATATGAAAAATGCCAACAGGAAAAGTCTTCTGGAGTTCTCGATAATTCTCTCATCAAGAAAATTAAGGATAACAGTAAACCAGAGATTTCTGGGTTTACAATTAGTCCAGACATCTCCCTTACCGCTGACGCACCCCAGGTGGGGGGAAATGTAATCCTTACATTATGATTTCTCTTTTCTTCTCTTTTCTCTTTCCAAAATCTCTGTGTTACTCTGTGTCTCAACTATCAAAAAGATTGCGCAAGGCCTAGGAGGGAAAAGAAGAGAAACAACTTTGAGAGTTGGAGATGAGAGAAAATCCTCGGAGATGAGAGTTTGAACTTTGAAATTTTAGATGGGTTGGCGAGAGAAAAGAATAGGCTGATCTAACCTTGGGTTAAGTTCACGTGGTTTGGGTTAAGTTTATGTGGGTTAAGTTCATGTGGTTTGGGTTAAGTTTATGACATGTCCAGTTTTTGAGCGTGGATCATTTTCAGCAAAATCCTGACCGTGTACTGGAGGCCTCTCCATTTCAAAGGAAATGGAGAGGATCCGGATCCGATATTACAAAGGAGACAAGAAAACAAAGCATTTAATGCTTCCACCCAAAACCAAAGGAGAAAGTCATATTATCACCTAAGCATGAAAAACATGCAGAAGTAAATCACACATGTATGAAAGTTATCACCGGCTAATGCTGTAGAGTTGGTGATGACTCTACACGCAACCCCAGCCTCCAAGCTTGGCTTCTCTTTTTTCCTGTAAAGGAATCGGCAAACCACGTAGGCCTAGACCATGACGCCTTCTTCTTTTTCTTGTCCAACAAGAAAAGGCGTTTAGTAGGATCAGATAAAGCATTGAACCAATAGAAATTAGAGTAATCCAAAAATTTGTATAGCCGGTTATGGCCGCAAAGGACACAATATAGCAAGCCCAGAGGAAGACTTGAGTTCCGGATAACATCCAACCAATGTACCCGTCTGGAATGAGGAGAATAGTTACTGAGTTTGAGATAAGAAATGTCACAGAATTAGAAAATAAGAACACCGAAAAGGGGATTGTGTTAACAAGATTGGCTGTCCCTTGACCTTCTGTCCCTTTGAATAGAATTTTTTTTCCACAAGTTCGATGATATGATGATGCATTAGCCGGACAAGGCCTAGTACTAATCCGTGAAAAATTAGCGCCTGGTTTCGAAATGCCTTCGTGAAGTCCTCCAGGAGGGTTGAGTGCCGCTTGATAGGTGACTGATAAAAGCAGTGTAGCAACCACCAGAAGCGCATTGCGCTTATCGTCTGATATTGTCGTTATTTGACGAGCACACTTGGTTCGAATTTTTTCAAGACGTCTGCATGTAGTAATAGATGAACCCTTTGAAGCTCCGACACGGATTAGCATCTTCCTCATCTCGCTGCTGCCTGTTTGTGGTTGCAAGATTTCCCATGCTGTTTTATTCTCTTTATTCTTAATTTTTACATCAACCTCACTACTCCAAGCGAACAAGTGCCTCACAGCCTGCATGCATATACACTGTCACTAATCAGGATTCCACTGCGTCTATTTTCTTAATCCAAATGCGTAAACTTTTAGTGTTTTTTCTATTAAAAAAAAAACTTTATACATAACAAATTCGAAAGTGGAAAATTTATGAGTTTACATGAAGAATAATAATAATATTACATTGTATACATGCAAAAGTGTTAGTGGTATATATAAACATGTGTCGTGTAAAAAACAATAATTTAATTACTCTATTTGGTTTTATTTATTTATTTATATTTAATTTATCAAATGAACATGACATTTTAGTTGTTTGCTAGTTTGTATCCAAACTTCGGACAATGAATGATGTCGTATTATGCGTCTGACTCTATATAAATAATTCTTACGTGTGTCCCTTACCTGGCAACACTAAGCTTTTTAGTTAGAAGAATACTTACGCATAAACAGGGACGGAACCAGAAATTTTTGTTTGGGGGGCCAATTTGTATTACTAATTTATTAGTCTATACAAACTTTTATACACATACACAAACACATGTATCTATACACACACAAAAAATTAGTATCTTTCATAATGAATTCTTAAACTAAATGTTTCATAGAATTAAATTAATGTTTCACCATCTTCCATAGTGAAATCCTTACAATTTTCATTTTCAATATAAGTTACCAAATTGTCTACCGTTGTGAGTAAAAAAATTTCAATTAAATTAATGAAGTGTTCAAAGACATAAATGATCCAAAACTTTAAAAAATACGAGAATACATTTTACCATAAAAAATGAATTTGAGAAACAATACATTCTCTATAACTACTAGACAAATTGGACAATTTTTTTAAGAACATTATTGGACCAACTCAAATAGTTGGGGGGGCCAAGTCCCATTTTTTAGGGCTAATTATTAAAATATTAAATATTTTTATATAGTAAAAAAAAAATTCAAAAATTTTGGATTTTTTTGATTTTCTTGTATTAGCTACCTTAACATGTAGCTCCGCCCCTGCGCATAAAGAGATTATAAATATGTTATTTTATTTATTTGTCGATCATGGAAAAACCAACTTCAAATTTTGAGTTTTCCAACAATTAATAATTTAATACTGTTAAAACGAGGTTCATCATAAAATGAAAGATGATTTTTTTCACTAATTTTTGATTTTGTATATTAAAAGAGAAATTGTTAAAAGAAAATTAATACATTATCATTACATCGAGTTTCAATTTAAGAAGAGTTTGAGTTGAAATTTATTAAGAAAAAAATTATTATTGGATTTTTTTTCTTTTATTCATATTGTGCTAATACAAGGTTGATGTTAGTTTGGATTTTCATAATTGAGTACAGGAGAGAGCTTACCTCGGTTTGTTCTTTGGATACTGCAATGTGCAACACGGTGTTGCCTTCCTTGTCCTTCCAGTTCAAGATTTTCCTCTCATAATCCAAGGCATTTTGGGACCAATTGCTGGCGAGCCATCCCACCAAGGCTTTAAAAGACTCGATATTGTCATTTTTAAGGGCAATATGTAGAGCAGTCTCATTTTGTGTTGTCACATCGGCAATAGAATCTGGATAGATTGATATAAATTCAGTCAATAGATCAAGTTGATCATTTCTTTTTGCCACATGATGCAAAGGAGTCATGTTCTCCCTGCCTCTGACACGGACAAGGTCTTGATCAACATGTAGAAGCTGATGCACCATCTCGAAATGCCCCTTTTGTAGAGCAAGGTCAATGGGGCTAAACCCATATCGATTTGGTTTTCTAGCAAATGAGGGCTTTAATCTCATTATCTCCATAGCAACGGGGATGTTCCCTGCAATTGCAACTGTGTGTAAAGGAGTATCGACCAATGGAAACTCATCGAAGTACTCTAAATATTTCACATCCTCCTGAATTAAGTTGTAAAAGTCATCAATATTTCCTTTTTCAGCAACTTGCCTCATCCTTTCAATTCTCTCATCCATTCTAGAGAATGCTGATTTTTCCTTGGTATAACTTGTTAATGCGTGGCTTGAATAAAGTACTGCAGCACACAACAAAGTTGTAACATGCCATATTTGTGTGAGAGATATTTCTTCATGTATATATGAGTTTGGGACTTTTGAAAGTCTTTGTACCACTATTGTATCTTTTTTTTTTTTGTTAAATCCTTCCTAATCATGTATTGCATGTGGTTTTAAGAACTGCTTTCTAAGTATCAATAATTCAGTTAAATTTTAGATTAAACTACGATATTAAAAATTTGTATTGAAAATATGTTTAGGACAAAAACAATGTCTGATAATTTGTGAATAATGTCCTCGTAATTTTTTTAATATTTCTTTTTATGTGGTAGATTTTGTAAGGGACAAACAATTAATGGGCATTCTTAGTGTAGCAAGTCACCACAAGTAACATAATAAATTTATCTCAACAATAAACCCTTAAATTCACAAGGAGAACATATAATCCACTAGAAAAAGGAAAAGAGAAAATCTCTTAAAATTTTTATTAATCAATAATTTAAAGGACAAAATTCAACAAAATTTGTTGTTGCCTAAGGGTACAATTCCACTAAATTTCTTTTTATTGGATTTGAATTTTGAAAAATCCACTATTGAATTACATTTTCTTTTTATATCCTCTGTGCTTGCATAATTTTAAAATGTCAAAACTCAATAATTATGTGATCAATCAAATATTTAAATTTTAAGTTTTTGTAATATAAAATTATCCATAAAAAATAAGTTTATAGATTGCATAATAAATAACATTCAATTAGCATGAAATTTGACATGTGTGTTAAAAATATAAAGAACATGAAATTCAATGATTATATGTTCAAAATATTTAGTCATGTTAATTTTATTAGTAGGTGTAGTAACTTTAGATTACAACCAACTTTGTACATAAACATTGTCCTAATTTAAATGCCCAGGAGACTACATCCAAAAATATATATAGTGTTAGTTTGGATACAGATTATTTGCGTTTGCGTTTACACTTTGCCCGTTTCAGCTTTTTTTTTTTTTTTTTCTTTCTCAGCTGTGCCGTGATTGTTGACTTTGGTACCAAACTTGTTGCACACCTCAGCAACTTGTCAGCACTTTAATCAACTTTTCAGCGTTTAAAAATTATTTTAATTAATTTTTCAGTACCTTTTACACAATTTTTCAGAACTTTTCAGTTACGGGACCCACAAATCTCATTTTTTAACAATTTTTTCATTAAAAATAGGTCCCACGATACTATTTTGCTACAGTGTTTTCAGTTTTCAGTTTTCAGTTTCAGCAAAATAAGTTCTATCCAAACAGACCCATAGTAAAGAAGTCCTAAAGTGGCTAAGAAACCATAATTTGTGTAAAACATGACGTGAAACTAAAAGAAAAAAGGGGAAAAAAAAAAAAAAAAAAAAAAAAAAGAAGAACGAAAGGTGCCCAAAAAAAGAAAGAAGCAAAATTGAGTAAATTACATAATTAAATACTATGAGCCCATAATTGACAAGACATTATTCAAACTTTTTAAAAAGTATATATATAATTTGGTAGTTGCGAAAATGGGAAGGGAGCATTTGAATATTAAGGGAATGTTTGGTAAGAGCATTCAAACAATAGGTTTTAGTATTTAAATACTGAAAATTGTAAGTCTAAAAATAATATGTATGTTTGGTAGGAGAGTTTAGTTTTTTTTTTTTTTTAATACAAAATAAAAATTCTACTTTAATTTAATTTAAGTGTGTGTTTGTATTCAGCTTCTGCGTTTGGAGCTGCGTTTTGTTTCTTTTTTTTTTTTTTTTTTTTTTGGTTTTCACGTGTTTTGGAGTGTTGCGGTTACTGTTCAATGAACACTAACCGCAAATGTTGACTTTCTGCAGTGAACAGTGCAAATATGCACTGTTTACAGACTCACAAATTTCAATTTTTATCAATTTTTTCATTAAAAATGGGTCCTACAATACTATTCACACATTTAAAAATTATTTTATTACAGTATTTTCAGTTTTTAGTTTTCAGTTTTAACAAAATAAGTTCTATCCAAACACCCTCTAAAAATATACGTATACGGTAGGAGTGTTTAGTTAAAAGCGTTTAAATCACAGTTTTCAATTTACTGTGTTTAACCAATGTATTTTGAGAACAAATTCGGAGTAGTTTTCAGCTTTTGAGTAATAATACTGTGCGGTATTGTTGTAAATATTTAAAAAACGTGGGACCACTGAATTGACAAGACAATCATATTTTCTCTCTCTCTAGCAAGACTTTTCTTTTTTCTTCCTCACTCTCGCAGACTCTGTTTAATTCTTCGTTCTTTCTTTCTTTCGTTTTTTTTCTTCTTTTACACTTTCTTTTGCATGTTGCCAAACTCTCTTCTTCTTCTCTTTTTTTTTTTTTTTTCCCATCTCTTCTCTCCTGCACGATGTCTTCTTTCTTCTTCTTCTTTCGCTTTCTTTCTTGCACGCTATCTTTCAGCTAATACTCTCACTTCAGTTTCAGATTTGGTGTGTTGGGTTATCTTATGGATTTTGCTAATTGGAATTTTGTGAACTATTTTGAATTTTTTTTGCAAATTTGTATGTTAGTGCATTCAAATCAGAAGGAAAATAGATGTGGGAAGAGAAGAGGTTTTCAATTTTGGCTGATTTGGGTGTAATTTTGTTAAATATTTTGCAGATTTTTGGATTGTTGGGTCCTGTAACGCACAGAGGGAGAGAGAGGAAAGAAGAGGAAGAGAGGAATGGCTAACTTGAATGGGTGGGAGTTTCTCTCCCCTCAAATAAAAACACTATTTTTGTCAAAAAAGTTACCAATTTTTTCTATAAATACATAAACTTACCAAAAACACAATTATATTTTTTCACATTTTAAAATATGTTGTTTCATGGTACCAAGCATATTTTTTACATTATATGTAATTCAAACACGTATTTTCATAAAACTATTTAAATCATAATTTTCACATTATTTTGAACAACAATACCTGAAAACCATTACCAAATAGACCTTGAACATTTTCATTGAGAGTATTAAGAAGTACCAGTTGATCTACAATTAAAATTCTTGGTGATTTTATTCGGACTTTTAATTTGAAAACTATAATAAAAGGAAATTTTACTTTAAATATAAAATTTACCAAAATATATTTTCTAAAATAAATACTAAATCAAAAATAATAACAGAAGGAAAAATTACCATGATTAGAAAATTTAACAAAATGGACGTCTAAATGAGAGAATTGCCTAAAAAACAACGATTCCATTCACATCATCAAATTTCAAATGATTTTGTCACTAATCCTGATCAAGGAAAGGCGATAATTTGTTTTCAAGGTCACTACTTATTAGATGTTCATCATATTTATATGACAAGGGATTGGAAAGGTGTCTTCCATTTAATTAAAAAGAACTGCTTGTAATCAGTGTTTACGCACCATGTTCAATTATAGCAGTACTATTAATGTTATATATATAACCACTTGATATTCATGTAAACAACATAACATTTTAAAGAATAAAAAGGCGAGAAGAACAATGGGAAAAAAAAAATACCTTAGAGTTTTTCCAAGAAGTAATGAAACGTAGGTCTAACTTTGGATCTGAAAATATAAGGTTCGAAGCAAATTGGCATCAGTTAGAAGTAGATAATGGGATTTGTGTTACCACCCTATATTTGTTTTAAGCCCAATAAAATTAAACATTGGTCCATAATTAGTCATTTAACAATATATTATGCCATTTCAAACAAAAAGGAAAAGCCTAAAAAAAAAATTATTGAACTAAAATATTAAATAAATAAATAATAACAGCAAGCCCAATAAAGACCTCCAATAGATTTTAGATCTATTAAAAAAAAAAAAAAACCAAGATTGGTCCTCAATTTTAAGACAAATTTTAAATCAACAAAAAAAAAATTAATAAAATTAAATTGCTATAAACTTCACTACCCAATCAAAAAAAAAAAAAAAATCAAATTTTAAATTCCAAAATGCAAAACTTACCCTCTAAGTTTTACCTTTTATCATTTCAGTCATCAAAGTTTGATTTTTGTCATTTCAATTCTCTAAGTTTCAATTATACTCAATTCAGCCCTCCGCTTACCATCAGTTAGCACTGTTAACTTACACAAAACAACATCGTCTTACGATTTAATTAATATTTAATTTTTCTAATTTATGAATTTCAAAAAAAAAATGTTAATTAAAAAAATAAAAACTAACTGAACCCAAAGTCTAAAACCCATGAAGAACAAGAGGGGGAAAGAGAGAGTGAGAGAGAGGAAAAAAAAAAAAAAAAGAGATTGAGAGGGAGAAATGATGATCTATATCATAAAACTAAAAAGCCTTGAACATTAAAAAAGATAAGCATTGACTTTTTGGTTGTTGATTTGAATCCAAAGAAGATATTAAAAAATAAAAATAAAAAAATAAAAACAATGCACACACCATCCAAGTCCTCTTCCCCATCAATCGGAAAATCTAACCACGTCTCTAGATGCATACCGATAATATTCCAACACCACCAAAACCTCGCTCAGAACCTCATCAGTGATCCCTATGCCACCAAAACCACGCTATTCTAAATCTGAGTCCGATTCCATTTTCGATCCGAACAAGGTGGTGTTCACCATCTTCAAAATCTAGGCGCTATCATCGAAATGGAATTGGTGCTATTTCGACTTTGTTCTTCAAGGGTTTTAGACTTTTGGGTTTAGTTTTTTTTTTTTTTTTTTAATTAACGTTTTTTCTAAAATTTAGAAATTAAAAAAATTAAATATTAATTCAACTGTAAAAATTTTTTTGATGCATGTTAAACCGTAAAATTGTGTCTATTATATAAGTTAACATGTAATTTAACGAATAGTAAATAGATGACTGAATTGAGTATAATTGAAACTTAAAATATTATAATAACAAAAATTAAATTTAAAAGACTATAATATCAAAAGGTGAAGCTTATATGGTGAATTTTACATTTTAACCAATTTTAAACCAAAAAATTGTAACCTAAAAGGGAAATAATTTGAACCTCTCAGCTCCAGCCCCTTTCCTCGCTAGACTCACTGTCTCTGTCCCAGCCGCCGGTGACCCCAGTCTTCATCGCCTCAACCTCAGGTATCTCATCTCAGTTCTCTCTCTTTTTTCTTTGGGACTAAACTAAATATTAAATAGCAGAAATGAGTATGTGTATGTGATATACTGATATCCCTTTGCAAGCCATATATGCTTATTTCACCTTAACTTGACCCGGTACTGACACAAAAGCCTTTGGCAGGCTTTTGTGTTGTTGTCTCTTGGGTGGGGGACGTGTGGTGTATGCATTTGGGGAATTGTGATTAAGCATTTTGGCTTTTCTTTTTTGGTAAATAGCCTTTTGGCTTTTCTACTGCATATTCCAGATACTTTTTAAATTCAATGTAAGAAACAGTCACTTCCAAGTGACTCAAAATTTCAAAAAACCATAATGATTTGTCTCCGTAAATCCTAAAGAATATGTGTCTGGTTAAAAACTCATTGAGAAGAATGTTGCTTTTTAATTGTTTCAATTGAATCTCTTGGGTTGTTAAGATTTTTACTAATTACATAAAACAAACTGATTGAAATTCATAAATAACCTTTACTGCAAAAATGCTGGAACAGTAAAGAAAATATTTCATTAATGGAAAAATGCTGCAACTCTATTTCAAAATCTGCATAAAAAATTACATTCAAATTCAAATTTTTCTATGTATCGCACGGATTTACAACTAGTATTTACTATACTTTAATACCAATAGGAAACTGATACTAGATAAACAGGATAAATGAGATTTTAACAATTAAGAAATATCAGACTATTGTTTTTGATAGGTAATAAGAGAATATTATTGATAAAGGAAAAAGAAAATGATGATTCTTGGGTATACTTGATTCTTAAAATATATAAAGTTTTTTTTGAAAATGATGACCATGTCTTGCTTCCAGTTCAACATGCTTAAACCATTTCTTTTGCTTAACCTCTTTCACAAGAATATCCACACTGACCACACCATATGCAATTTATTTGTTAGATAGGGCCTGAAGCAAGAGAAAGCAAGAATTGTCTTCTTATCATCTCTAGGATTATTTTTGTAGCCAGTTTTTTCACATCCGTTTTTGAGAGGTAGGATCCAGTAATTGTAGGTGTCTAAAGACTCTGAACTATGAAGAATTTTAGATTTCAAAAATGTTGGCTTGGTGAGGAAAGCTGTAGGAGACCATTGACTGCCTGTCTAAGTACTCAAATATGAAATAGCCTCTTTTTTCGCTCTTGGCTTTCTTTTCCCCTCTATATGTACTGCAACCTACTTGATTTTTCTTCTCATTGCAAATTTGTCTAAGTCTCAAATACTTGAATCCCTTGGAGCTGTTGTTGAAGGGGTAAGACCTGTCTCAATTACAGACACAGACCACCTTGTCAATATTGGACAGAAAGGGCATTGGAAGAAAATGAGCCAGCATCAAAGCATAGAGAAGCTGACCAAATGAATGGAAAACCCCTGGAGCAAACCATTGATTATTACACAACTGGTGAAGAGAAACAAAGTTTGGATCTACCACATAACCAGGCCGGCCCAAGCGTTTCAGAGTCCGGCGAAATTTTCAAATGGGGCTTTTATGTTATCACTTAAATAATATTTAACTAGCATTTTATATAATAATTTTTTTTTAAATCCATTCTTTTTACTCTTCAATATGATTTTTTTTTTTTTTTTTTTGGTTGAGAAAATGCTAAAGTTATAACAAATTTTATTACAAACTGGTGTTGTAATGAATGTGATTAATGACATGAGGCTTATAAAAATACTAGATATATTATAAAATTTACAACATGAGAATTACAAAAATATATCACCAATCGCAAATATTCATTCAAAAATGCATTCAATAATTTGTTGAAATCTACTTATCATATTCATTGTCATATCAAATTATAAAAGTTATGAAGACCACCACGCACCCTTGGTACAGTGATCACTCCACATTCAATAGTTTGTTGAAATCTACCTATCATATCCATTGTCACATCAAATTATAAAAGTTATGAAGACCACCACGCACCCTTGGTACAGTGATCACTCCACAAGTATAAGTTCTTATGGGATGTGAGGGGTAATAGCCGAGATTTAAGTCTCTAGAAGAGGGTTTTACACATATATACACTTAGATTAGGCTAAAGTATAATTTTTATCTTATATAAAAATAATTAAATAAATAAAAGTTATGTAGTAAAATTTATAGTATTTTTAATATCTTCCTATTTGAATTACTTATAATTAGTAACACGTCTATTTGTAAGACCTATTTATTTAAATTTGTCTTATCTCTATCTCTAATATTACTTAATTCTTTGAGCCTTCTTAATAATGAAAAAAAGTGTAAACTAAAATGTTTTAATATCTCCCAAAAATTTTAATATAAAAAATAAATAAATAAAAAACTACCCCCAAATTTGGGGCCTTCTATGGTAAGGGGCCCTAGGCAATAGCCTAATTGGCCTAAGCTTAGGGCCGGCCCTGCACATAATTGTAAAGGTCGCTTCTTTTCTGATCATTTTGAAAATCTACCAAACTTCTGAGCACACTATGGGTTACTGGGCCTAAAACATTTAGATATGCAATAATGTGAATATGTTGTGTATTATTAACTGGTCCCACTCTCCAATTATTCATCAAATGCAAATCATCTTTAAAGGAAAAGACAAGGGACACAATGCTTTGCATGGCTAAATGAACATACCAACCAAAATTTCCATTGTTATTAAGCGACTAGCGAAAGCAAGTAGAATTCTCCAACATTGAGAATATTGTTATAACCACACACGTAATAATCCAAAAATAAAACTCGTTATTGTGGCTCTTAATGTCCATCCTTGATACTCCATCATTTAGTGGCCTAGGACTGTGGTTTCAAAAAGTGGTGTATTTACTTTTTTATTTTCTTTATTCTATATTCAAATTTAAAATTTAAATATATTAAAAAAAAACACTTATTTTCATATTTGGTAGTGTTTGGTAAGTTGTTTTGAATACATAATTTAGGTATAAAATACATCATACCTTTTCTCACTCACACACATCACATCACTACAAGTTGTTTTCTATTTTTTTTTTATTTTAAGTAACTTTTCTCACTCACACACATCACATCACTAAAAAAAGGTAACTTTTTGTTTTCACAATATTTATGAATATGCCAATGTATTCGTATTTATAGAAAACGAAAACGCTGAAAAGTTGTATTCATTTTTTATATTCAAATTTAACTTTTAGGATATTGAAAATGAAAACCAAATACAAATGCTAAAGCCAAACCAATTTTTCAGTGGTGGAATCCACTAAAAACTGAAAATGAAAACCCCTCTGTCTTACACCCATATAAATATATATTGGTATCAGAGCTCTGGATTAGTTTCCACCACCTTTGATTAGTATACTTTGATTATTTTCTTAATTAATATGCTCTGTGATTTACAGTTGCCACAATACGTGGATCCTCTGTATTAGTCACATCAAAACACTGAATTTGATAATCAAGTAGAACATAAGGAGTTTGTTCCCAAAAGTCTCAAAGAACCCATTTTTCTATAGTCACCTTGTGAACATTTGAGCCTGAAGTTGGCATCCTAGTCCTGTTAGGTCTTAGATAAACAGTTCTTTTTCAAAGAAACTATCATGGCCAATTCATCTTTTGTAGTCACTGATACCTCTAAACCCATTTCAGACCTTTCCCTTCGTACATCTACTGCAAATAGGTTAGACTACTTGTATGAAATTTCTCATGTACCCGAAGATAGTAAAATCTCTATTACAGACTTCCGTATTGTAAATCCCTATAATGTGTTTAATAAACCTCAACCTTCATTCAAAAAAACCATAAAAAAGATTATTGGTCCTTCTCATCCTTCTACTGTAAAATAATATGGTCAGGCTTCCAAGTTTGATCAATTCAATATCCCAGCAAGTGACAATGAAAATTTCATCACCCTTGCTCTTCCCAGAGAGTTTGTAATTTCATGGCAAAAACAAGAGCACACACATCTCCATTTTGGTGCTGTGAGATTGGCACTGACTTTCCGCGAAAGAAAGGGATTCCCTATAGCTTCTAGGATCTCACTCCTTGACTCCAGATTTCTGGAATATCAAAATGAGGTTATAGGAACTATTCAGACCACTCTAGATGTGGGAACAGTGTTCGTCACACTTTTTCCAAACTTCAATATGCTTCTCAAGGATCCGCACCTTTGTGATGCTCTCAAGGTGCAAGTTCAGATTACAAGAGCCTTTCAAGTACAAGACACATTTGCTACTACACTTCACTATCAGCTTACCTATAGGCTTCAAAATCATGTCTTTGATATGGCAATCCCAGACATGGCCCAATCTAATGATGCTTTGCTGATCCAAGTTTATCTAGGAATGACCCCCATGTGTACGTTTGTCCCAAGACAACTCACTAGAGACCAGATGACTTCTCTCTTCCCAAAATCATGGATCACGAAATATGAGATGCTTCACCAAGCGATTAAGCTAGTCTAGTCGAACGATCCTTTCTTTATTTGGAAGGAAAATGGTGAAGTTGAGACAGGGTTTTTGGTGGCCCCACCAGAAAAGAAAGATGTGACAGTCTTTCCAACTCAAATTTCTATGCTTCAACCTGTGTCATATGTTTGTGAAGATGGCCTCAATATTAATGCATTTCGTGAGGATGGAAAGCCTTGCTATGAAGGCAAATCACCCTCTGGACACATATGGTGGGATATTTGTGATTGTGCTAAATGCAGAGAAGAAGAAATTCTTGAAAAAGATCATTAAAGAAGAAGAAAGAAATAATCCACTCAACAAATCCTCAGAGAAAGATATGAAGCAGGTGATTCAGAAGTTGATCTCCTTGGAGAACCCTTTGGAAAATTTGACTATTATGTTCTTTATCCTAGAACCAGAAAGCAAAATATCTCTCCTCCCCCTCCATGTAAAGAAACCAAGTCCAAAAAAAATCATGATCAGAACCCTAAACCTCCACTAATCCCATATTACCAGAAAGTTCTTCCTCAAATACCTAAATACCAACCTTTCTTTACTAGTCAAAGCCATCCACAAAAACCCTTATCCTGTTACATGTTTGACCATGCTTCACCTTCCTACTCACAAGATTTTCCTCCTCTTGAAAGTTTTGAACATCCTCAAACTAGCACAAAGCATGTTTGGAAAATCAAAAACCCTGTTGGAACCAATCCAGATGGAACTAGAAAATATGTTTCATCAGCAGAAGCAGCTCTAAATTGGCAAGCTGAAAATGCTGTGGCACAAAACCAAGCCCTTTCAAAAATTCTTGGCAACCAACAAAAGTTAGCTGAGGTAGTTACCCATATCTTCTTATCCTCCGGTTTTCTTATCGAGGATTTGAAGAAAAAAATCAAAATGGTTGAACAAGAACTTGAAATAATTGTATCCATAGTCAAAGATATGTCTGTATCTTTCCCTCTCATAGGGCAAAAAGAAAAGGAAAGAAAGCAATTGCTGACACAACTTCTATCCATAGAAGGATCACAGAAGGCAGATACCTAATCTTCCCCAATGCTTGTCTATACACCTTACCAACCTCGACAATCATTATATAAAGATATGTCCATACCCTTAACCTCTCCATTTTTATCAACCTCTTTTGGGCAAAATCTCCAACCATTAGCCATGACACACCTTGATAATAACCCTTTCAAGACAAGTGGAATTTTCCCAGTCATAACATATCCATCCCTACCTAAACCAGAAACCCAAGGTAAGCCACAAAATGAACCTTCCTCTAAGAAAAAGGACAAAGAACCATTATATCAACCTCTAGATTCAGTCATTGGTGCTTCTTCAAAACCTCTGGACATGAATATGTTGGCTGCAGATCCTAACCCTCCAAATCCAATCTCATCATTTCTAAAAAATCTTACCCTAGACAATCCAAGAGAACCTTTTGTGCTCCAAGTAATTGATGCCATTGATCTAGACTTGTCTGATCTTGGTCTAGAAGGAGTGTTTATGACAGATGACCAACCAACTATGGAAGAAGATGATGTCCTCTGTCCTAAACCACCTCCACTACAACCACCAATTTTTCCTCCACCACCTTTTGTCCTTGACCACCAATCCTGTTTAACCCACCCATCAACCATAGATTCAAAACATCTATTTACCATTGATAAAGTCCCTCCCAAATGGGATGATGAAATTTTCAATATGTATTTGTGCACGCCAGAAACGAGTTTGCTGGGCCAAACCGTGACTTGGGCTCACAACTTATTTGTATGGTGGGTCTGGGTATCCTACTTTAGGTTGTTCTAGATTTAGGGACTGAATGAGATCACTTTTCTCTCTTTTCTTACGCTTTCTTTTTCTCAGGCTCTCTCTCTCTTTCTATGTCTTTTCTCTTCTCAAATTTTGCATCCCCTCCCATTCATTCGTTTCTCCTATTTATAACCCTCATTAATTGGGTGATCATCATTATCTCCTCCCTTAGTGCAAAGAAAGGTCCAATGTCAATAAACTTAAGTGGATTTTTAGGTACGAGTGGCTATGAGAACGGGTCCCACTGTAGCAAATGTGTTCGGCAGAGGAGTTTCCTAAGGTTCTGATGAGCACTTAAATGGCGATGTGACCGGGCACGTGTATACAGCTCGGAAATGGTTTCTCGGGCAGCATGTGAGCGGGGTGCTCGTAGTTCACTTCTTAAGTATCTGGACAACACCCTGTTTAGACTAATAGTTATTGCAGGCTTAGGCCGGAGCTTTTGTTGGTGAGAAGGTTGGACCCTCGACCCATATCGTTAACTCATGGCCCAAGGCCCAAATGTACTTGGATGCTAGGTGCCATACAGTATTCATGGTGCATAGCTAAACTCCAGGCCCCAAATTCAATTATTGCTCGCATCATTGTTAAGAGAGAAAACAATAATTTTTTTTCTTTTTTAGCTTCTTGCTATAGTGCACAACTATAAATGGCTATGCACTGTAGGTGAGGAGCTAAAATTTTTAAGTTTAGCTCCACCATTGTAACTCACTTTTTAGAATTGGTGGTGCTAAAAATTGCTATATAGCTATTTAGCACCACCAATGCTAGTGCTCTTTCAAGTGATCCCATCTATGGATAAAGATGATGCGAGAAAAAAAAAAAAAAAAAAAAAAAAAAGGGATGAGAGCTAGATTGTGACATTGCTTTGGGGAAAAGGAAATGATCTGAAGTATGTATGTGTGGGAAAAAAAAGGGACCTACTGCTTCTTTCTAAAGGACCATACATTTTCTTTTCTCCTCTGCCTTTCAATTGCCTATATCTTGAGAAAATGTGTGGCCATTCAACGTGCCCATGTGGGAAAGCTTTCACGTTGTTTGTAGCTATGGACAAAACCTTTTTTATTTTTTTGCTGAATATGGACAAAACCAATTGATAGTTAGGTGTGAACGTACTAATATGAATTCTATCATTGAGTTTCAACTTGCTATAGACTTAATCACATGTCAAATTATTCAAACGAATCTTACAATTATGGATTTCATAAAGTTCCTAGCTGGTGATCTTTTTTATCATATTATAACGTTGATGCTCTGATTTTTCCCTTTCTAAGGGAATAATGTTTGTGCCACATAAAGTGGTATAATTTGTGTTATAATTTGTCCATATGGTGAGTTGTGAGTGGTAGAGAGGTGATGGTAGGTTCATTTTGGGTCACTTTTCTACCGCTCACAGCTCGCCATGTGGGCGAGTTGTGACACAAATTGTGTTATTTTATGTGGCACAAGCACAACTCTTTCTAAGGTGCCCCTCTTCCTTTTTGGAATAATGATTCCATCTGTTGTCATTGTCAAGGCCATATGTGCTCTTTTTTCTAAGCAATTATTGCTAGATATGGGGCTAAGTAATCCCAGATGCACTCAAAGAACTCTTTCTCACAAAACCACAAGCTAAAATAATTCCTTTTTTTTTTTTTTAAAACAAAATCTTGGAGTTATATTCTATTAGAAATATAGAATATTAAATCAATATGGTGGAATATACATATATTTGAATTCTCAAAATATTAATCCATTAACTTTTTATATTATTGGATTAATCTCTAAGACTAGTTTATAACTTTTAATATTATTGGATAATATCATATATGGTCTAGTTAATCTTAGCTTAAAAGACAAGTTTGGCCTTTTATGATTTTATCTCTCTCCTACCTAGGGCTTCAGTTCAATCCCAATTTCAATTAAGATTTTCCATAATTTTACATAGCAATGAGAACTCATAACTCAAAAACCCCTAAATTGGCGGTGAAGAAAACCTCGTTGCCTAAGAAATTTGCCTCCAAATCGCCTCCCGAGTCGGCCGCCATAGAATCGGCGGCTACTGCTTCGAAAATTGTCAAGACGGTTAAGCGCCCCTCCCCCGCCACCAAAGCCAAGCTGGTGAAGAAGAGCGACACCACTCCCAATCCGAGCTCGGCTTCTAATTCCAAGCCTGAACAATCACCAAGTAATTTTCAAATATTTCTCTATTTATTTATTCTTTTTTTTTGTGTACCGAGGTTAGTTTCTAAGTTCACATAAAGAGCAAAAGAAAATGACTTGTTCGTTGTTGCATTTATATGAAATCAGCCGAATCAATTATCAAATAGTCCAATTAGGGTTCATTTAATAGAACTAACGGAAAATTGGTTTTGATTTAGGAGATAGTAATGGATAAAATCATATAGGGTCTAGTTAATCTTAGCATAAAAGACAGGTTTGGCCTTGAAAGTTTATCCAATGAGCTATTTTAGTCCTTGAAGTTTAAAATGATAGCTAGCCAAATTTTAAAATGATAACCATCACTCTATTGGGACTTAAAGCGATCACCAAAATTGTTTATGTATTTTGGCTTAAATCTTATGCTTGGCAGTGACGGAACCATGTACAAGCTGAGGGGGCTATCCCCTGCCCCCCTCCACAATTTTTTTTTTTAAATATTAAATAGTAGATATATATTTAAGATTTTAGAAAATAAGCCTAAAAAAAATTATATTTGCTTTTCTCAAGAATATTATATTTGCCTCCCTCGACTTTGAATCCCAGTTCCATCCCTAATGCTGGGGGAAGCTGTCTATAATTATAATTCGGATAGTTTTCATGTTACTGTTGAAATTGTAATATTAAATTGATGGTCTGCATAACTTATGCGGTTTTGCAGTAGTGGGTGAGGAGCCCAAAGCATCAGTTGATGCTGCTTAGGTGACACCGAGGACGAAAGTTGTTAGCGACAAAAACAGTAGCAAAGAGGACCCTGGGAGGTAGGAATGGCAACGGGTCGGGTTCGGGCCGGGTTTTTCCATACCCGGACCCGACCCGCGGGGCAAGACCCGTGGCCCGAACCCGGCCCGTTTAGGGAACCGGGTTTTTTCCCGGGGCCTGGACCCGCCCCAGCCGGGCCCCGTTTAGGGCTTGGGCCCAGTTCGTGGCCCCAACCAAAAAAAAAAATAAAAATTTAAGCCCAGATTTATTTTTTCTTTAAGTTCAAGCCCAGATTTATTTTTGCCGTTCAAGCCTGCATATTCCAAATAAAAAAATTTAGCCCAAATACATTTTTGCCTACATTCAAACCTACATATTCAAATTCAAGCCTAAATAACGTGACCCAAATGCCAAATCATAAACTACTAATCATAAATCAATAAATTACCTGTTAATTATAAATCTATAAATCAATAAACCATAACTAATATCATAATCATAATTCAATAAATCATAACCAAGATTTTAAATCAATAAATTACATAGATCATAACTAAAATCACTAGCTAAACATAAAAATAAAATAAATCAAACAAGTCCAAGAAATAAGTATCAAAAGTTCAACGAGTCCAAGAAATTAAAAAGCTACAAAATAAATCCCACAAGTTTAGAATAATTACAAACCAACATATTAATCCAACAAGTCTAAGAAATTAAAAAAAAAAACTACTAAATTAATACAAAATGTTTAATCTTCATCAATTGTGATACAACTCCCATCAATTGTGGCACAACTCCCAGATTTGTTTGTGTTTGTGTTTGTGTCTTCCATCTCCGTTTTAGGCTCTGCATTCCCAACAAACACAAAAAACAAAATTAACAGAGTTAATTTGAAAATCTCTCACAAAATACAACAGCTCAATAGTTAACAAACCCAATAACAGTATAACATCACAAACACCTTAACCCATAAACCAAACCCTCACCCACCAAAAACCCAAATAAACATTATTATTATCATCACAACAAATTCAATGAAACACCACACATAAGACATTAAAACTTCACATATCCTAATTATGTTAAATACACTGCAATTCCAATATTTTTGTGAAAAGCTCTAATGGGATTAGTAAGTACAAAATTATGTTTAAATATTTTCACTAGCGTTCAAACTTGCTTTTGCATATAGTAAACAATTTAACCAAAATAAAGTAAATTGTGTAGGCGTCCTGCTGTAACAAACTAACAATGGTATATTATTCACTCAATAAAACTAGATTCAATCACCATAAACATTTCAAAAAAACACATTTATAGCTTACAATATCAACAAAGAATTTAAAACCATACTGGGTCTTTCTATTTCTAAAATTCATAAATGAGTAAACTAGGAGAGATACAAGCATATAGATTATGCAAACCAATATTTACAATAAATTCAACAATAATTCAGTTATTGACTAAAACATAATAATAGCACTTTCCTAGATTTTCCCAGTTACCAAACAAAGATCAGAGGGCTTTTTCTCACAAACATAGATAGTATTATTATCAAAAGTAAAGAAAACCCAGCAGATATACAAAATAGAAAAAAACCCTTTCAACAACAAAGATATTTAAGACAAAGCAGTTAAGGAAAAGAATCAAAAGATAAAAACGAACTTCACGGACTCAGTGAAATGAAATAAGAAATTAAGAATACCTGACTGACTGCTAAGCTGAGCGAGGGAGGGAAGGCTCACGGACTCAGTGACTGACTGACTGAGGAAGTGTGTGAGTGAGGGGGGTCGGACTGAGCTGATCGGAGTGAGGAACTGTTGGACTGCGCTGCGCGTGAGGCGTGAGGGAGAGGGAGGAGGGAGGCGTGAGGCAGAGGGAGGCGTGAGACGTGAGGGAGAGGGAGGCGTGAGGCAGAGGGAGGAGTGCGGAGTGTTGGACTGGGCTGCGCGTGAGGCAGAAAGGAGGGAGAGGGGCTGCGGCAGCTGAAGAGTGAAGAAGAAATGAGGGATTAGTTAGGGTTAGATTATAGGTTTATATATATATTAGGGTATTTTTGTAATTTTAGGTACCGGGTTTTTAAACGGGTTTTTATACGGGTCGGGTCTCGGGTCGGGTATGGGTTTTTTTAATAAAACCCGGACCCGACCCGGACCCGTTTCGGGTTATTTTTTTAAAACCCATACCCGACCCTATTTCTAATCGGATCGGGTAAAACCCGGCCCATTAGGGTCGGGCCGGACCGGGTATCCACGGGTCGGGCAAAAATTGCCATCCCTACCGGGAAGAACTAAAACGCCCACTTTGGTGAGAGCTGTTATGGTGTAGACTCATGCAATATGTGAGGATATATAAATATTATGTAATGAGATGTAATATATAAAAAGTAACAATTATTTCAAGGATTATCTATTAAAAAAATATTTCTATAAATATTTTTTTTATCTTTTTATCTTTACAAATATATCATATTATTATTTTTTGTATGATTGATTAATATTTTCTTAAGGTGGGTCATATTCTTCTAATTTTTATTGCAATGTGTTATATTTTTCTAATATACCACTAAAAAAAAAAAAACTGATTAGGCAGATTTCATCAAAAGATAAAAAATGGCAATTGCCTCTCCTCCCACATGATTAGGCAGAAATCACGTGGACTTGCTTTTCAGGTCATTGCACTGCAGGAGAAGGGGACATCACTGGAGTCATCCTCAGTTTGCGAAAGATGCTAGAAAATTACCATAGCGGGGTAGAGTTGTTTGTTAAAGGCCAAAAAAGTGGCTTTGTAAAGGTTAATGGATTGCTTTTGTATTATTCAAGTAACTATTCAACATTAATCATGCAAGGGAATCTTTATCTAAGAGCTGCTAAATATATATATATATATATATATATTTTAACATTTTGTTTTATAATACACTCAACATCAAATATTTTAATTTTTTATCAATTTATTTAAATATTTTTTTACTTTTTTTTATCACTTAAGTCTACTTCTCTAACTTTCATTTATATATATATATATATATATATATATATATTTTGGTGTTTACCAGTAAAGTGCCATAAAAAATTTAACTTTTGACACTTTTGATGTAGTGTTTTTTTAGTATTTTTGGTGCTAAATATGTAAATGCTCTTGAACAAGATTACATGGTAACGGTAGAATTGAAATAACATGAGATTTTCCTTCTTTTCTTTACTCATATCTTTTAGTCGTTCCCTATTCTGTCATATGTGCTGTGTTCCACTCCATGTACTACTAATAATAAAATGACAACTGGCTTTTTAAAAATTTTTCTTTTATCAACATTAGTTGCACCATGCATCAATAATTATTTTGCGGAGGATGCTAGAAAATTATCATAGCGGGATATAATTTGTTCTCTAAATTTTGTTCAGAATAATTTGTTCTCCCAAAAAAATTAAATAATTTCTAAAATTATGTTATTGTGTGTTATATTTTCCTTTTTCTTTTTCTTTACAACTAAACTATTTAAATTTCAAATATATTATGTTATTTTATTATTTCAATGTATTAATAAAATTCAAATAATTTGTATACATTTATAACTTTACATGCTTTGGATAGATACAAATGGATCTAAAAAGTCATGAGAAATGTAGGAATTAAGAAAACTTTTCAATTTTCTACACAAGACTAACTTCAATGTGGAATTGCAAGAGTCGGATTCAATGAATTGGGTAATATGATTATTAGTCTCTACATTTGTCCAATATAAATCTCTATTTCCTTTGGAATTAAAAAAATTAAACTTTCTTAATTTTTCTCACAATATCTTTGATTTTCTTTCTGAGAGGTATGTTAATTTTCAAAATATTATGTTCGTCTTAAATATTTTGTTTAGATTTTATATATACGTTTTTTTTTACTTATGTAGCATTGTAATGTGCTTAGGCTTATTTTTTCATATTTTGTGCCAATTTAGATTTTTGGTTTTCCATATGATGGATATACTTAGTAAGGATTTGTAGTGCTTTTGGTGTTTTATCGGCTTTTAGTTCAATTAAAATTTGGAGGTTAAATTGTGATATTATTGTATCATGAAATTCTAGCAAATTTTTATAACTAATCTATATACAACTAAAAGCTAAAGCGCAACATTTATTATTACTATGCTCCTGTTGAGCCACATCAACAACCACATCATCCACCCATTTTCAACATTCTCTATCTTTTTTTAAACTCCTTTTTTTCTTCTTAATTTCTCCGCTACTATCTACCTAATATCACTTTTTCTCTATCCCTTTATCTTCTTTTATTTTTGGCTTTTCTTATTTCCCACCTCTTACTATAAATTTACAATTCTCTTGCTCATTCTATACATAGTTTTCCCACACACAAAAGGTTATTTCTCTCTTTCTCTCTCTCAATTTTTTTCCATTTTTGGTGGATTTATTTTTTTAATTTTTTTTGCATCTCTACTTTAGGTTAATGAATTTTTATATTATTTGGAACTCTACTTTAGGTTGATGTGATTAAGTTTTGTGTTTTTAAATTGTTTCTCTCTCTCTCTCTCTGTCTCTCTCTGTCTCTCTCTCTCTCTCTCTCTCTCTTTGATTTCATAGAAATATCATATTGTATTATAAAGATAGTATATAAAAATATAATGTTATTTTATTATATAACATGACTGGATAATTTATGTTTATTACTATTTTATTTTTTTACTTTTTTCTTCTCATATTATTTTCTAGAAAGTTTTTATTATTCTCTCGCACATTCTTTCTTAAACAATTGGTTATTCTCTCTCTTGATTTTTTTATTCTTTCTTGCAACTCTACTTTATATTGATGAATCATTGTGATTTTTAAAACTCTATTTTGGGTTCATACGATTTGGTTTATATTTTTTAGTTCCCATCACAAATAGTCTCTCTACAATAAAATTTAGATAATAAATTATCCATATTTAGTATAAGTTTAATATGAGTTTTGATTATTATGGTAACAACGTTAAAACAAATAAATAATTGCCCTAAAGTTTACATTTTTATATTCATGGTCTTTATGTTTAGAAAGACTTTCACTTAATTTTAGTTATACTGAAGTTGACTAAAATGTTACGTTGATGTGGTTTAACAAAAGCGTAGCAACAATAAATACTATACTTAAGAATCAGATTAAATGGAACAAAGACCGAATGGACCGAGTAGGAACAAGGTGGATCAAATGAACGGAATATGACTGAAGAGGACTGAATAGGAGCAAAGTGGACAGAATTGACTAAACGGGACCAAATTGGACCGTAGGACCAAAGTGAGCATATTGGACTGAAGTGGACAAACTGGACTGGATAGAATCAATCTGGACAAAATGGGACCAAAGTGGACAGAATGGACCAAATGGAACCAATTTGGACTGAATAGGACTATAGTGGATAGAATGGAGCGAATAGGACCAATGCGGACTGAATAGACCAAATAGGAGTGAATTGGACTGAATAAGACTGAACAGACTGAAGTAGACCGAATAAAACTTTAGTGGATAGAATGGACTAAATAGGATTGAATAGGACTAAATAAGACCAAATTGGATTGAAGAGGACATAATGGACTAAATAGAACCAATGTGGACCAAATAAGACTTTTGAATATTTATTATTTTTATTGCATTTTTTGGGCTCATATTTCTAATTTCTAATATCTATTTTATTTGTATTTTTTAACTCAAAACTAAAGAGTTTAGCCCGAATATAATAAAATTTCATACTTTTTAACCTAAAAATTAAGGAGAAAAAAAAAGAAATTTTGTGGTAAACTTAAGAAGGCCACAATCTGCAAAAATAATCAATTTAAGGCCCAATTAGTCTAAAGTAAACTAAAGGGGACTAAAATTAACTGAGTGGACCAAATTGCACCGAAGTGGATCTAACTCGACCAAATTAGACCAAATGAAATTGTTTAATTTTTAGGTAGAACAAATTATCTTCAACAAATTTTAGAGAAAAAATTATACATTATATTATAATACAATATAATTATTTATTCCCACATATCTAGTGGGTCTACAACTAGTTATTTTTAATTCATCATGTATAAATAAAACCAATGACCATAACCTTCTATTTAAAAAAAAAAATGATAATCTTGAGACAAGGATTAGGTGATAGTTTTATACAAGGATTAGGATTAGGATTGGATGATAGTTATTATCGAATAATTCTCTAGAAATACAATAGTATTTTAGAGATTAGCTCTATTAAGTCAGAAAGCAAACTAAGAAAGACAACCCAAGAGAAGAAAATGAAACAAGAATAGGTCATGTGAAACTTTTAATTTTGCCGACAATCATTCCAAGGTTATTGAGTAATCAACTTAAAATCTTAGACATGTTTGCAACTCCAATGGCAACTAGAACCAACACATTATTGCTTCAAGATAGGAACGAAGTTCCCAGCAACTTTAAGTAGTCAATTTTGACTAAGGGAGAAATAGTGTGTGAAAGACTAATCAAATTTGGGTGATACCAATTAGTTTAACTGGTAAAATTTTTGATAGTTGAGTAAGAGATCTGGGGTTTAATCTCCGCTTACACCAAAAACTAATTGGTGTCTTACTTTGATAATAAATAGTTATCATCAAGAGCGGATCTCATGAGTTGAAACTATCTAAAAAAAATTAGGCAATCCCACAGGAAATGATGATCTCAATCCCTATATGTATGCATTTCTTTTATGTGGGAGAGCAACCCTACTTGCATGTCCCAAGTCCCAACATGATCACTAGATGGGCTTGGGCTCGGAAATGATTTAAATTAATTTTCAGGCTGAAAAGCCTGAAATACCAAATCCTATGAATTTTTCTATATACTTAACACACCATTTTTCATGGGTCCTTTAACCAAAATTAAGGGTAAAAGGATAATTTTACAATATAATATTCAATCTTAACAATTAATATAAACCACGAGATAAAATTATATAATTTCTTGTTCCAATATAAAAGTATAATTGTTTGATTTGGATTACAATTGAATTAGAGTGATGCGATACAAATACAATTTGTGATAGAAATTGATATTACCCACTCTATCTTTAAAGGAGACTCTAAGATTGTTTACAAGGTTCTTACTCTAGACGTTGATCCTCTCTTGCGGTCATCGGTCATCTTATAAAAGATGCTAAGTTTATCTTGTGAATTATCCCTTCTTTCATACAAGGAGGTAGGGCAACATTGCCTTCATTAGAAGAGCTAGACATTCTTCTCATTTGTTAGTTTGGATAGAGTTTGCTCCTCCAAATGTTTTATAATTTTTCATCTTATTCTATCACCTCTCTCTCAATTTATTAAAATTAGTAAGTTTGATTTCTTTAATAAATTTACTTTTGATTTAAGAATAACGCATTTGCATGGGAATTAACTAAAGTATTTCAGAGTTATTTTTTTATTTAATTAAAATGCTTTCTACTTGAAAGGTTCATGGTTTAAAAACTGAAACAGTCTAATAATCAAAAAAGGGTCTGATTTTCACTTTTAATAGATTGAATTGGTGGTTTCCATCGAAAATAGGTATGATTTGTGTTTCAAATTATTTATTTATCTATTCATTTTTCACATTTTAGATTAGATGTTAAATTAGATTATGACAGCATTAACATAATACTTCTTCTTTTTTTCCAAAAAAAATCTCTATTTTTTCCCCTTTGGAATTGTACTCTGGTTTTTTTTTTTTTTTTAAGGGAAAAGAGTTACAATTTTTTTCCCCTTCTTTAAAAAAAAAAAATTGTAATTTTGTTGAGTTTGATTAATTTTTAGATATGTTTCTCGATGTTTTTGATTATATGGTAGAAAAAATTGAGTTTAAGAAATTAAGTTTGTTTAAAACTAAAAGAATAATTTCCAAATTTTACATACTTTTTAATGATACACAAAGTATTGTAATAACTTTTATTAAAAAATTAATATTTTCACTAACTAACCTTTTGAATTCTTGAGAAAAACTATATTGTTTTTATTTTGGTATTACAAAAATTATATATATTACATTTGTGATAATCCTTGTAATAAATGAAAAAAATAATTATGAGTTTCATTACTATTTATTAAATTAGTCCAAATTGAAAAACAAAAAAACCCAAATCTAATTAAAATAAAATATAAAACCCTTACGCCGCCTTTATTCTCCAAAGGCTCGAGTCCTTAACAGCTACAAAACTCACCGTTCCGCTGTTAGCTAATACTCTCCACTCGATCACTGGTGTCGGCTCATCAGTATGCAGTGATACTATTATCTCCCTCTTGCATAATGAAAAAAAATTGAGCCAGCAGTAATAACAAATATGGAGTGAGTAGAGTACAAGTATCAGGCAAATGCAACGTAACTGTTCCTTCAATATCAAAGTTTGCTACGTTTGTTTTTTTGTTTTTTGTTTTTCCTGCTAAAATTATAGCAAAACAATATTTGCAACTGGAAAATATAGCCCATCTTTGACAGTGACTCAATTAATACACTTTCCAACCTCAATTCTAAATCCAAAATAAAAGAAAGCCAACAAAGTCAAACTATTCTAAGACTGAATTAATAAAAGTAATGAAAACAGATCAGCTGAAGTCTAGAACCACATATTTACTACACTCTTGACAAAGTGACCCTCCTCTGCCATACAAAAAATCTTAAATGTTTACATCTTAGCACCGACCCAACCAACAAACCAAACAAAGAAAAAATATTAAATGTTTATCATTCATATTTATGAGATCAAAGCTTTATAAACCCATCAAATTTCCTGTCATGCATAGGCTAGAACACAATTTCAAAAAATCATACACTCGAAACTGGCCTTTGCAGTAATAAAAATCTGATAGTCAAAGAACATTAGAAAATTTTACATTGGTAAGGTAAAAAACCTAAAATTAAAGTAAAAATATCAGTAATCATTCTTTAAAGAGACAAAGCCCAGGTAGAATTTGATCTTCTATGGTTCAGTGGTTCTCCCTGAGTTCAAGACAAAGCCCAAGTAGAATTAGATTATTATTCTTTTGATATTCTTCCTTGCAATTACTGCACCCTTTTAAACTAATTTGCAGCTGAAACAGATTAACTAACTCCTAATCTATCACATGCTCTATAATACGTTGAGCACATGCCTAATTAGCCAGGTCATCCATTACAAAATGTGATCTGCCAATAACCACCAAAACATCCTCAGATTTTACATCAATTCCTAGTACATTGCTAACAGCTACCAAGTATCACAATACAGCTCACACTAAGTACAATAGAAGCATAATGCATATAAGCATGTACAACAACAACAATGCACAAACTGCAGCATAGCAGCACACAGCAGCAACGCACATAGGTGCTGATACCCACTGAGAAAGCATCAAACAGGGCCAAAAAACCCCTTTCATAGACCTTTTCTTTTAAAGGGATAGATAATATGTAATACATAAACAATGGATTTGTGGCAAACTATGATGAAATAAAGCTTCAAGGCCCCAAGATTTATAAACTACTTAGGTCAAAAAGTAAATTCCCACAGCCATAATCCATATATATTATTCTAAAGATAACCACACACAAATACATCTAAATGCCGACAGTTCTATATAAGCAAAATTAAAACTTAAAGAAATCAACAAAGACATGTAAAGAATATAATGCTAGAAACATATCACAACTTAGCCTTAGCCTTGAGTATTATCAATCACCAAAATATCAGTCATCTTTAAATCACAATATCACGTAGACACTATTATAACAATACACAGGCTTTGAACTAAGAATAAAACATGCCACAAGCATACATAAATCCAAATCTACATCCTTAACAGAGGTGTTATTACAGCAATACACATGATTTAGTTGAAGAAACCACTTATTAATGTCAAAAACAATTAGTGTAAATATAATATAAAATATATATATATATATATATATATATAATGATAATATGGCAATCCAACAAAGAATTATAGCTAGGCGAAAACATATGGGCTACCACAGTATTTAGGCTGCACCAAGGGTGGGTGGGCTATGTTGAGATGGCCATATGCAAATCAATGAAATCTTAGGGCCCTCTGGGCTGGGAGCCTGGGACAGAGTACCTCGCGTTGTCAATGAAGCAGGTAGAGATTGATGGAGCTCGAATTGGTGAGGACTGGGGCTACTTTTTACGACGACCATTCGGTTCAATTTGGTTCATATTCGGTCTATGCGTTTGTAAAAAAGAGAGATTTTGTTGGAGTGAGCTTGCGTCTAAAAGAGAGTGAGAATTGAGTGGGTTTTGTTTTTGGGGAGACGGAATGAAAGGAAGGAAAAGAGTTGATCGGGTTTTTTTGGGAGGAAATTTGCCATTTAAGTTCATTGTAGAAACAATTTCGCTAGTTAGTATGTTTTCAAAATATAGTGAATTAATACTCTTTTTTAGAGTAGAATTTTATTTCAAAAAGAGAAATATTAATAAATGCTATTAAAGTATTGGTTAATAATATATTTTAAAAAAGTTTTTATAGGAAAATAAAAAAAATTAATTAATGTTTTGATATTTTTTTTTCATTTTTTTCTTTTATAAAAGTGGTGTTAAAACTTTCTTAAAATAGATTGTTAACCAATGACCTAAGGGCATTCGTTAGCTTGACACCTTCAAATAAATGAAAAAATTATTTGATTAAACTAGAATAGAATTTCATCTCAAATAAATAAATAAATAAATTATTAAGCACTCGAAATATAGTGAGCTTGTACACTTTTTTCTAATAATGCTAAACATTTTCACAACAAATTTTATATGATAAATTGTTACGAGTTGTTATTGGTAGGATGGAAAAGTAATTTCAATGACAGTTTCAAATTAGAACCAATAACAACTAATCACCTATAATTTATTGTGAAAATATTATAAAGGTAGCATTTTTCACAAATGACATTCAATAGACTTTTTTTTTTTGTTTTTGTTTTTTTTTAAATTTTGGTTGAACTTATAATGGACCATTTAATTAATCTATTATTCTACCATGAATATCAAAGGAATGACTAAGGGTCTGTTTGGATACCGTTTACTTTGCTGAAAACTGAAAATTTATTGTTAAAAATATTGTAGCAAAATAATTTTTTAAGTTAGCTAATAGGCTAAATACAAAATGCACGTTAGGCAAACTTATTGCCGTGGGACTCAGGATAGGCAAAACATGCGTTTTTAAACTAGTTGAAAACTTAGGGCCCGTTTGGTAGGATATTTCAAATACCCATTTTTAGTTTTTAAAAAATATTATACATTTTTTTCACTCATAGATATTTTAAAAATTTACAAATAACACTATTCAAACTTCTCTAGAGGGCGTTATTGCGGTTAGATCAGGATTTAAAACGTAGAAGGCAAAAAAACGCGTTAAGCAAACGCAGGGCATCATTCCCGTACTCCAAGAATATTTTCTTTTTTGAAGGCTCGTAAATCATATTCATAAGTAAATGACAAAATTCTCGGAAAAGTGAAAATGCAACCAATCAAAGTCCAAACCAAGTCTTGGTCGTCCACTATTATTCCACACTCTCCCTAGTCTCCTTTGGAAAAAATGAAAAAGCGACAAAAGCTCTAAGCAATTTGGCCCAAGCTGTCGAATAAGTTCCACTTTCCGTACAATCCTAGGACCCTTTACTTTTCTTTTATCACTTTCAGGCTTTCAATCTCTCTCAGCTTTCTTCTACTTCCTCGAGAAGTAAACTTCGTCAGCACATTAGGTACAGTGAACCTTCCACTTCCACACTCTCTCACTCTGCTCTCTCTCTCTCTCTGTGTATGCAAAAGCAGAAAATATCTCTGGTTTTTCAGTTTTGAGTGTGTGTGTGTGTTGTTACTTGTTACTTACAGATATGGAAGCGAGAGAACACATTGAAGAGATACGTAGAAAAAAGTTCTCCATTGGAGGGGAACAGAACCCATTAACTGAGGATCTTCATCAAGCTGTCAAGAACCTCTCTGCTGAGCTTTATGCCAAGGATGTACATTTTCTAATGGAGCTCATTCAGGTTACTTTTTCATTCTCATTCATTTTTTCTTAAATAGTATATGTTTTTGTACGTGTGTGTGTTTTTTTTTGTTATGGGTTCTTGATGATGTACATGTTTGTCAGTTTGTGAATTAACTTTTATCTTATGGACACAAAACTTAGTTACATGACCTTAGTTTAAGTTTTGCCCTCATCTTTCTGTCTCATTATTAACAAATAAACTATTAGGGACACCTCTTTGTTGTATACTGAAATTGTTTTGGGATGGTGTGTAGCCATCATCAATGCTTTGCTAGGTGATTGGAAATTTGGAATCTTTACCGTATTTCCATGATAAAAATCCGGTAGCATTTTGCCTTTCATGATAGAAATCCGGTAGATTTTTGGACCCTTTGGTGGCGCATCCTATAAAAATTCTAATCGTTATTATATACTCAGACATAGTCCTAAATCAAGACTATAATGACAAGTATATACAACAATATAGATCTTACAATGTGTTTGGAAGGAGAGGTAATGGGATAGAGAAGGTTTAATTAACCTTTCCTTTATATTGAAAATTTTCAATTGTTAGATTTACTTATTTGATGTCAATTTATATCATTTTCTTTAAAATTAGAGAAAGCTCATGATCATAATATTTTCACAACAACTTATGGTAGACTGACACTTTGGCTTGTAAAAATATTGTAAAATTTTGTTGTAACCATAAAAGAACTCTCAAAATTAGCCAAAGATGGTTATAATTGTTAATTTATATGATATATTATCATTTTCTCTCCTTCCAAATTAACATCCAAACAAAGGGGAGGACTTTTTTACTTAATTTTAAAACATTTAAACAACAGAAAATGTAATCATTTGCCTCCTGTTTCCTCTCTCCCTCACTCCAAACTTCTAAACACAGTTGTTGTGAAAAAATTGTAAAAGAGGTTTTGTATCTAGACTTAGTGTTAGATGTATTTATGGAGCAAAAGAATAGGGTTGACTTTTATTGACCTTTGTTCAATGTTGAATTTTTATTTATTTATTTTTTATTTGTCAGAATGCTGAAGATAATACTTACTTGGAGGGTGTGGATCCATCTCTTGAGTTTGTCATAACTTCTGAGGACATTACAGCCACAGGGGCTCCAGCAACATTGCTGATTTTCAACAATGAAAAAGGTTTCTTGTCAAAAAACATTGACTCTATTTGCAGTGTTGGTCGGTCCACCAAGAAAGGCAATAGGAAATGTGGTTATATTGGAGAGAAAGGTACTTTACCTAGTTTCCTAGAATTACAGCTTATACTAGCCACTCTAGTGTATGTACTGTTATGAGAAATAGTAACACCAAAATGATTTATTCAAAATGCTATTTTGCTAAGAAGAATATTAATAATATTAATTGGGTTTACTTGGAAAGAAGTCAGAACAAGCATAACATTAGTGACTTATTTGTTTAAGTCAAACATCAAAATTCTTTGATCCACAAAAGGAACAACTTTCACATATTATTCTCTAAATTGATAAATGCTAAGTTAAGAGTTAATATGTTATGGAAATTAGTGATGCTCACTTCAAAGTCGTATGCAATTTGGATTACAACACTTGCTTGAATCAAGCATGAAAGATTGTTGCCTTGGAAAGAGAGTTCAAAGCATAAAATCTATAAGTAAATCTTCTTGCATGATGAAATTTTGCAAAGTCAGAATACTGCTTATAAAAAAATAATCAAACAAATCAAGGTATGAGGGAATGTTAATATTTGACAATTAATTTTATAGAAATGGTATGTATTCTTAGTCTTTGGAATTTTTAAGACAATGTATATTCTTAGTCATCAATGAGCTCCAGTTCAAATGACACTTGCTTTTGTAAAAATGGGTGGAAGATAGTTTCCAAGTCTAAAACTTACTGGATGCTTACAAATCCCCCCCCCACCCCCCCCCCCCCCTGGCATCAAAACAAAATCGTGCTATTAAGTTAGTCTCTATTTGTTTCGGTGCAAAATATTTTTAGCTGGAAATTTTTTCAAGGAAATTTTTTTGTTTTTCGGTGTTTGGTTGTGTCCTTTAAACTCTTTTCTTTATTCTTAATTATGTTTTAAATAACAACTTTAATTAACACTTTAAAAAAAATAAAACTATTGAAAATTACACTAGTAAGCCCAATCAAAATAAGAGTGCCAAAAAAAAAACCTGAACTTACACATTTAGATCATCATTAAAAGCATTTGAAAGCTCCAAAATGATATTGTAAAGTGCTTTTTTGTATGACTTTTGAAATATGCGGGCGATTCCCAAAATTTTGAGCCATATCATGGTCATTTCAAAGGATTCAGGAGATTTTTTGTCATTTCAATGGTTTTATGATATTTTTGTCATTTTGGTGGTTTTAGGGAGTATTGTAAAGGTATTTTAGCTATTTTGCAGGTTTTGATTTTTGGATATTTTAGGGTTTCTTCTATCGTTTAGAGGTTTTTAGGGGTGATTCTTTGTCATTTAAGGGTTTTTGAGGTTATTTTTTTCTCTTTTTGTAGGTTTCAAGGGCATTTTTTAAAATTTTGAGTTAGTTTGGCCATTCTGGAGATTTATGGCTATTTTTGTCGTCGTAGATGATTCTAGGATATCTAGGACATAATATAGGTTTTGGGGGGATATTTTGTCCTTTTAGAGGTTTAAATGATCTTTTAGTCATTTTCAATGTTTCAATAGCATTTGGGTGCTTTTGAGGGAATTTTGGTCATTTTTAACTTTTAGGAATACTTTTGACATTTTGGAGGTTTTTGTTCTCTTGCAAATGTTTTTTGTCTATGAAAACTGTAAAACATTTTTAGCCCCAAAGAACGTGTTTTTCCTGGTCATTGAATAATAATTTCAGTCTGAACAAGTTTTTTAGTAGTCCCAAATGCTCGAAAATGAGGAAAACATTTTTTGAGAAATGTTTTATGTGAAAACAAACATGGTGTTAGTTAAGGACATAAAAGACAGAGTCAAATGATTAGAGCAAAATTCATTATAATTAAACGCAAATCTTCAAAACCATAAATGGTTCTTGAAATCTAAAACGAAACTCCAGGGTTTGTTTGGTTCACCATTTTTAAATATGTTTTCAAATGGGTAAGAACATGATTGGAAAATATTTTCCAAACATGTTTTTATATTGGTTTTAAATATGGAATAAAAAAAAAATGTTTCGCATCTTTATTTCTTTTTTTTTTACCCATTTTTATTTCTTTTTTTGTAGAAACTACAATGAAAAAATGACAGTAAAAGTTGGAACTATTTTTTTCACAATTTGAAAAAATACAAATAAGCAAAGGAATTGACTATCTCTAAGCTCTCTCTCTCTCTCATTTATCTTAATGCCTGTGAATTGACTCCCATGCTAATCTTAAGATGTCAATCCAGAGTACTATATGTTATCTCCTCAATTATAGTGAAAGAAAACGATAAAATCAAAATGATGTTGATAATTACTGGAAATGACAATTTAGCTGTTATCTTATTGCTCAAATTAGCTTATTTTCTGGTTAATATGCAGGAATTGGATTTAAGAGTGTCTTTCTAGTTAGTTCTCAGCCATACATATTCAGCAATGGATATCAGATACGGTTCAATGAAAATCCTTGCCCACATTGCAATCTTGGGTACATAGTTCCTGAATGGGTCGAGGAGAACCCAACACTTTCTGACATCAAAAAAATATATGGTTCTGGGACTACTCTTCCAACAACAACAATAGTCTTACCTCTGAAGTTCGATAAGGTCAAACCTGTGAAGCAGCAGCTCTCAAATGTTCATCCTGAAGTTCTATTGTTCCTATCAAAGATTAGGCGGCTTTCAGTAAGGGAACATAACAATGATCCCAGGCTCAATACTGTAAGTGCAATTGCAATTACAAGTGAGACTGAATTGGTGGTGAGGAAGAACATTGATGCTGTGTCCTACACAATCCATCTCTCTGCTGATGAAAAGGGTAAGGAGTCTGAGGGAGAATGCAGGTACTTTATGTGGAAGCAAAAGTTTCCTGTCAGGCAGGAAAACAAAGTGGAAAGGAGAATGGAAGTTGAAGAGTTGGTGATCACATTGGCTTTTCCTTTTGAAGAGCGCCTCCATAGGGGAATGAGCTCACCTGGGATCTATGCATTTCTTCCCACAGAGATGTTTACCAACTTTCCCTTCATAATTCAGGCAGATTTTCTTCTTGCCTCATCAAGGGAAACAATTCTCTTAGACAACAAGTGGAACCAAGGGATTCTTGACTGCGTGCCCTCTGCTTTTATCAATGCGTTTGTTTCACTAGTTAAAAATTCTGAAAATGTTCCAATGTCTAGTTTGGCTCCCATGTTCAGGTTCATTCCCATCAACAGCTCTTCTTATCAAGAGTTGAATGTTGTCAGGGAGTCCATCAAATCAAAGCTTCTTGAAGAAAGTATTCTTCCAAGTGAGTCTTACATGGAGCAGAGGTTCTTTCATCAACCTCATGAAGTTGGTAGGCTTATGCTTGCTTTCTGGACCATTCTGGAGAAGGCTAGGAAGCTAGGGGTGAGCCTGTTTCATCTTTCATCACATGGAAAGTACATTTTGAGCTCTTCATTTGATAGAACAGAATATGATCACATATTGAATTTCTTGGGTGTGGAACTAGTCAACAAAGAATGGTACGCAAAGTGCATCCAAAGTTCTAAACTTGTTGAAGGAGTGTCAGAGGATGTGTATTTGGAGATTTTACTATTTATTGCTGATAACTGGAGGTTCAAATTTGACTCTACCAACATCAAGTACATACCACTAATAAAATATGTGGGTCTTTATGGCGAGGTGTCTTTGTGTAGCATAAATGAATCCATGCAGTTGAATCGTGACAGAGTGGTGTCGTTATCCCGTCATTCTGAGCATATCTCATGGCTGATTGATTGGAACAAGGAATTCAAATGTCCAGCCAATTACTTTTTTTGGCCGAAAAGCACACAAGAAAGTATACGGTTCTTCACTAAGAGGGATACAGTGTTGGAGTGGCTACGAGATCATGTGAAGGTTGGTGCTATGAGCGTCTATGAGTATGCAGATCACCTTAACAAATATCTCAATAGTTGCCAGAAGCGTGCTATTGCCTTTGTTCACTTCTTGTACCACTCACTTCAAAAGTCTTACCTTTCCCAATGGGAGGTTGGTGTTTTATGTGATTCTATGCCACTTGTGGATAACTATTGGAATCTAAAGACACACAGAAAAGGGGTCCTTGTCCCTGCCAATGGAAGCAAATGGGTAAGATTGATTGGTTCAAATCCATGGACAAATGAAGGCTATGTTGAGTTAGCAGAAGACTACTTGCAACCAGGCTGTTTTGCAGGTCAATATGCTTCTGGAGAAAGACTCTTAGAGTTCCTTAAAACCCATGTCGGAGCTTCTGATATCCCTTATATATCTCCTCCTAATGCTACAATTCCTACGGTCTCATCACCACTCACCAAGCAAAATGCATTCTTGCTATTGGGTTGGATTCGAAACCTGAAATGTAGAGAAATTTTCATTCCCGAGAAGTTCTTGAAATGCATAAAGGAAGGTAGCTGGCTGAAAGTTACTACTAGTGGCTGTCCTGGGTACCGGCCACCTTCGCAGTCATTCATGCTTTCCTCCGCATTGGGAAACATTTTGCAGAATGGATCAGTGCTTGTTGATATTCCATTGCTTGATATAAGGTTTTATGGTGATGGAATAAATGAGTATAAGGAGGAGCTAAAGAAAATTGGAGTTATGTCTGAGTATGTGGAAGCATGTAAATTTATTGGGGAGCGTCTTATGTCTTTCAAATACTCCAATTTAACTATGTCAGTGCTAAATTTCATTAGATTTTTGAGAAAAAGTTTTCTTCCCCTGGATGAATTCATCAACAATATCAAGGATAAGAGATGGCTAAGGACATGCTGTGGTGACAGGTCTCCTGTTGAATCTGTTTTGCTTGATGAGGAATGGAAAACTGCATCGCAAATCAGTAACATCCCCTTCATCGATAAAGATGGAGAGGAAATCCTTTCTTTTAGAGAGGAACTCAAGTTGCTTGGTGTGATAATTGGCTTCAGTGATCATTACCAACTTGTTGTAGACAACTTAAAATCACCTTCACGCTTGACTTCTCTGACACCTGAGGCTGTTCTTTTGATACTGGAATGTATGCGTCGTCTAGGATCTTCCAACAAACTTGTTGAGGCTTTAAAAGGTGTGAAAAGCTTCAAGACGAATTTTGGTTACAAGTCTCCAGGAGAATGTTTCTTGTTTGACCATCAGTGGGTTTGCATTCTACAGGTTTTCAAAGTTTTTCCAATAATTGATCGTGGTTTCTATGGAAGCAGGATTTTCTTTTACCGAAATGAATTGAAGCAAGCCGGGGTGAAGGTAGATTTTGAGGTGGCGGCCAACGAATTTGCTAAAAGATTCAGAGAACAGGCATCTTCCATGACAGATGAAAATGTTCTCTCTTTTCTGTCATGTTTTAGACAGCTAAAGGATACGGATCACAAGTTTCCTTCAGATCTTAAGAAATGCATCCGTGAGGTCAAGTGGTTGAGGACTACGTTAGGTATCAGAAAAACTCCAAGCGAGTGCATTCTGTCTGGGCCAGATTGGCTATCAATTTCACCAATTACTGTCCTCCCTTTCATACGAGATACTGATAACTATTATGGCAAGGGCATTCATGAATACAAGAAAGAGCTGAAGAGCATGGGAGTAGTTGTTGAATTAAAAGATGGTGTTGAGTTTGTGGTTGCTGGTCTTCACTTTCCCTCGGACTACACCCGCATAACTCCTGCAAATGTGTTTTCACTGCTGAAATGCTTTCAGATTTTATTGCAAGATAGTAGTTATTCCTTTCCAGATGATTTCTCAAAAAGAATTTGCAAGAAATGGTTGAAAACCACTGAAGGCTATCAGCCTCCAGACAAGTGCTTATTGTTCGATTCTAGTTGGGGCACTTATTTGGAGCGGACAGATGGACCTTTCATTGATGAATATTTTTATGGTTCTAATATTAAATCCTACAAAAAAGAGCTCAAGGCAATAGGAGTCACCGTTGATGTTGAGAAAGGATGCTCATTGATTGCCAGCCACCTTGATTCTCATGTTCAATTTTCTAGTATTGTTCGAATATATAATTACTTGAGCCAGTTTAATTGGGTGCCAGACAGTGAAGTTGCGAGATGGATTTGGATCCCAAAGGGAAGTCAGTATGGAGAGTGGGTGAGGCCCGAAGAATGTGTTCTGCATGACAGGGATGGTCTCTTCGGTACACAGCTGAAAGTTCTTGACAAATATTATAAACCAAATTTGCTTAACTATTTTTCCCATGCTTTCTGTGTTAGATGCAATCCTTCAGTTGATGATTACTGTACGCTTTGGGAGGCTTGGGAAAGTTCAGGACACCAATTGTCACATGCTGACTGCCTTAAGTTCTGGGTTTATGTTTCGAAGCACTGGAGTGCAAAGACCGAGAGAACTCTCACTGATAAGCTGTTGAAACTGCCAGTTGCTTCCAGCTCAGTTGAAATTTTGCTGTTCAACAAGAATGATGTTTTTATTGCTGATGATCTTCAGCTGAAGGGTCTTTTTGAACAATTTTCTCCTCAACCTGTTTTTGTCTGGTACCCTCAGCCAAGTGTGGCTTCTTTACCTCAGATACAGTTGTTTGATATTTACAGGAAAATTGGTGTTCGCACTATATCTGAATCTGTAATGAAGGAAGAATCATCCTCAGTGGATGTTGAGAAACTGAATCAGGTGAATCCAAAGGAGATTTTGATTACAAAAGGTCTGGTTACACTCATTCTTGGTTTTCTAGCAAATCCTGTGATGAAAATGGAAGCAGAAAGGAGGCATGAAACTATCCGAAGGCTTCTGAATATTACTTTCCTTGAGACAGTTGAACCGATAACTGTAAACTACAGTTTATTACTTTCTTCAGGGGAGACTGTTAAAGCAAGAGCAAACCGAATGATACGCTGGGATAGAGAGGCGTCTAAGTTTTTCTCACAGAAGTTAGACAGGTCTAGTGGATATAAGAATCTCATTAAATATGCTACATACTTTTCTGAAGCAATATCTGAGGGCGTGTTATGGGAGAACAGCGAGCATATTGGTGCACTCTCTGAACTGATCAAGCTGGCTTTCATGCTGCAATTTAATGAGGAAGCAGTAAGGTTTTTAATGAAGTCCAAGAATTTGCAAATTTTCTTGGAGGACGAGGGGTTCCTTGCATCTGTCTTTCCTTCTGACTAGTCAGATATATGCCATGAACTGTTAATATTTGTAAGTGTTTCTTTCGAATATTTCTCGCATGTTTATGAGTTTGTTTTTGGCGTAAATGTCAAAAGAATGAATCAGTTGCTTCTATTCTGATTCTATTGGTCAGTCATAAGGTGTTAACCTTATATTGTTTTGTCCTAGGTTTTCCTTTGTTTGTATTTCTATCTTGAGGTGATACTCTTGTAATTCTGAACTAAATGGTAATGTTTGGTATTGAAATGTATATATATTTTTGTGCCTCAAGTTTGGTCTTTTTCGATTTTGTTGAGCGGTGGACCAAAACATGGTCTTTGACATATAGGACTTTTAATAATTTTAAATATCTTATTCTAATATTTCTAACTTAATTATGTTCTTTATTTGACTTTTAATCAATCAAATGACTTGTTGTGGCATCTCAAATTGTATGGATTGACTGAGTGTATATTGTCTTATATACATGATTAAGAAGAGTTCTTAATTGTAATGTTATTAGTCTGTTTGGAATATGTTGTAGATATGGCTTTTGTTTTCCTCGAGTTGTAACAAACAATATTAGGGCTAGGTCAATATTTTTGTGTGGCTTGGGGACACTATAATGCAACATGATCCATCTCACAGATGTCAATGATTTTAGTGGAGAAAATTATGATACTTGAGATTGTGTTAATCAGATTGGATTGTATGATTATTTTTTTCAAGGATTTATTGAATCCTACGCAAGGCAATTCTACCCCCTTGTGGTTTAGGCCTATTTTGGTTCTGGAATGTTGCAATTTTATGGTTCATAAGACCTGAATAACGTTATTATGAAGAGAAATGATATAGTAGATGTTTAAATGAGATCTCTTTGCGATTTAAACTCAGTTCAACTGTAATTTGACTCTCTTTATATTTCTTTCTACCAATATAAATGGACAAAAAAGAAACTTGCATACTTTGTTGAAATTGTGTGACTTCTTTAGAAAAATGTGTTTCTTAGAGTTAAAGTTATTTTCTTGCTTCCCAAGCCACAAGAATTGTAAACAGTAATTAGGAAGCCAATTTTGATTTAATGGCACGCCACATAATGATTATAAGGTTGCTTTTGTTTCCTTTGGCCTAATGTCAGTTTTTCTAATTTTTATATCACTGCCCTCTATACATCACATCTATATGTGTGTTTCATTGTAATTTTGGCTCTATTAGAAAGAGAACAGCTGGAAAAGAAATTGAGCGTTTTACTTGTCTTGTTGAAGCTATTAACTTATGTAAGAATTCAATTATAAGAAATACAGAAGGTGACAAAAGAAATTAATGAAATGGTCCAAGTTTTGTTATGAAATGATGTCTTTTGGTAAGAGAAAAATAGAAAAGAAAGTGAGCTTATTACTTCTGTTGAGCTTTTCACTTAGTTCCACTGATGTGAGAGTTCCATTATGTGAAATCCCAAAGGAGGAGAAAAAGAAAAAGAAAAAAAGAAATGGTCTAGATTGTGTTATTTTGGATTTTGGGTCTTTCAATTAGAGGAGAATGGAAAAGAAGGTGAGCTTATTACTTGTCTTGTTGAAACTATGATAGCAAGCTAAGGTGAGAGTTGAATCATGAGAATCCCAAAAGGAGAAAAAAATCATGAAATGCTCAAAATCTTGCTATCTTTCCTTTTGTTTTTTAAGTAAACAAACGGAGAGCGTAAATACTTTTTCTAGTCATAGGAGAGGTTGTTTGAATTTAAATTAACAAAATTAAGTGCATTTTTTTAATTAGTAAATAAGAATAAAACTTGGTGTATAATTAGACAATGAGATTATTGGAACTTGTGAATAGGTAACTTGTCTCTTTAGCTTGAGCTTTTAGAGTGATTGGTAATGTAGTTGGAAATTCATTAGGAAATCAGAAGTTTGTACTTGAATTGAACCAAAATTATTATATCGGGTATGTTAAATCTCCCAAGGCCGAAATTCTGTGGATAGGTGTATTAAATTCAAAATAATTTCAGCCTCATTGCATTTAGAAGCTCAAAGAGAATTGAAAAAATTGCCCAAAGAGAAAGCAGCCCTATCACTTGATGTTGATTTTCAATTCTGTGATGGAATTGAACTTTGAGAATCAAAGAAATTGAAAGGATGTTTTCAGTCTCTCTGATCAGGTCTCTTTGTGAATCAATTAGCTCCACTTTTTTCTTCTTTTTTTTTCTTTTTTTCTTTTTTTTGCATATTTTGATTAAATCCCTTACATGTTGTCCACTTTTTTTATATTACAAATGGTTATAGAATTAAGTTACAAAAATGGTTGATTGAATATAACTTTAATTTATCTTGGTGAAAACATTGACATCTCATATTAGGCTTTCTTTTCAAATATGCAAGGAGAAATATATATATTGTTTGTATTGTATGTAGGGTGCAATAATTAAAATTCATTCCATAACCGGTGGTCACGTTGTGTACTATGGTGAGATGCCTATGAAGGCTTTATGACTTAAGACTATGGATGCTTGATAGCCTAAACCTTTGGTAGAATTGAAAGTGTGGACCAGTAAATGAGTTTAAGAGTATAAGGAGTCAACAGAAAGATCATTGTTTATAAATTCTTTATGATGTTTTGATTTTTATGATGTTCAATGTTTTGATGGCATTGAAAGGTCCTTTCCCTGATTTTTTTTTTTAATTAAAAAAAAGGTACTTTTCAAATTATTTTCGTTGTTTAATGACATATAACTAGTTATATTATAAATTGTAGCTAGAACTATCTGTGCAAGCTTGTTGGGTATGCTTATCATGGTTTTGTTGGGAGCAGGTTTGTTTGTTTCTCTTTTTACATTTGTAATTCAAGTTATTTTCCCTTTTTTTTTTTGGGTTCAACTTGGATCAATAAAGACGTAGAAATTGAAGATTTTGTGAATCTTAGGATAAGAGCAGGGTGAATGAAGTGGAGAAGTGCATCAAAAGTATTGTGTGATTGTTACCTCTATATATATTAATAGCTATAGCTCAAAGAAAATTCAATTATATTTCAATAGGATTCTCAATTTTGCACCATGTGTCTTATCCAATTTTTAATTTTTATCCTAAGTAAATTATTAAGTGTAAAAATCAAAGAGTCCAAATTCAATTAGATTTCAATTAGAATCCAATTTTATGCCATGTGTTCATCTAATTTTTTTTAATTTTTATGGAAAGTAAATTATTAGGTGCAAAAACTAAAAAATTTAAATCTAATTAAATTCTAAATCATATATAAAATGATAAACCATTACATATTTTAGAAATGTATGGTTTAAAAAAGGTGTAAGCTAATATCATGTATAATTTGAAAGTCTTCTAAAAAAAAGTATAATTTGAATTGTGTAAGTGTAATTACTTTTAATTATACCCGTGCATATGCACAGAGTTATACATTAATTAAGTTAAAAGGAAAATTTTATAGAATTGCAATACAACCAACTATACTCCAACTATAATCTATGGTAGCAAATGTTGGGCGAGTAAGTGGCAACATATCTATAAAATGAGTATAGTGGAAATGAGAATGTTAAGATGGATAAGTGAAAATACATAAAAAGATAGGAATCAAAATGATAAAACCCGTTTAAAAATAGTGGTAGCCCACATTGAGAAAAAGATGGTTTGGTCATATTCAAAGGATGGCAAGTAATGAACTGATAAGAAAGAGTGAGTCGATTCAAGTTGAGAGAATAAAAAAAAGTAGAAGGCCAAAATAACAGCACCGTAAAAGTAATAATAAATAATAATAAAAAGACATATCAATTAAAAGAGTAATGGAGAGCATGAATCTAAATAAGATAAAAATGGAGAAAAAAATTTTATGTGGTCAATCTAATCTAATTTGTCAAAAATTCACAGCTAACTCTAAATTTTGGGACCAAGGTTTTGTTGACGATGCTGTTGGATTATACTCAGCCAAAGCCCAAGACCGTTGACAATTTGACATCAATGGTCAGCATTGTAGGAAGGAAATTGGGCCACTAAGCCTCAGTAACATTAACAACTGACACTGGAAAATAGAAAAGAAAGAACACATACTGAATACAGTATTGCCTCGTTAGACCTCCAGGCCTAATGAGGTCCAAGGTCTTTCCTGCAAGATATTGGGCTTTTCTCAGTCCAACAATCTAACGTGCATCCTATTTCCCCCTTTTTTTTTTTCTTTTTTTTTGAGATACCATTTTGAGCACTGATTATTCTCTTGGATATGTGTAAATTCCGCTATACACACATTAGGTTGTTACATGAAGGAATCTTTTGAGAGTGACTTAAAATGATTTTCAAAACTCAAATCCAAGATCTTATAGATATCATAAGGTTTTAAGAAACATTAAGCCAACTCTTTGTAATTCTAAAAGAACCAACTTGAGCATAATTATAGCCCAAATATTCCAGCAGCACAATGAAACTTTTACTCTTAGATACTTGGGCAGCTAAACTTTCTCAAGTCTTCTTAAGTACTTAACTGGTAATGATCCTTCTTGAAGTTCAAGATGGGCATAATTCTCTGCTTCATTACATCAGATACAACTCACTTCTAGCTTGATTAACAACCAAAGATGTCTTCGAATTGCAAGAGAACTCTCTGGACTGCAAGGATAGTGGTTTCAACAGCTGCAACAAAATGCATCAAGCCATCTACAAAACAAAGATGGTAGAGAGCCACCTTTATGGATGTTATTTGAAGTTATCTTTCATACCGGCTAATCAGCATAGAGAGCTATGACAAACCAATAAGGTCAAAAGGGACTTCTTGTCTAATAACCCTTCCACCTTTAAAATAACCCATTAAAGAGACATCGATTGCCTTTTGATCTAATTAATGAACTTGTGAGAATACCAACAACTAGAGATTTTTTTTTTTTTTTTCTTTTCTTTTTTAACTCTATAGTTACAATGAGAGATAGCGGTTTGTATCTTAGATGATCTCCATTGAAAATACTAGGAGAGGTCAACTAATTGAACTATAAGGCTCTTAGCAACAACTATAACATTGATTGTGAAATTTCAATTCGCTGAATCATAAGCCTTCACTTGGTCCATTTTAGTTCAGGACCTTGGTTGAGTAATATCTCTTTGACAATAACACATTGTCAACTATATCTCTATGACAACAGATCTGAATGAGAACATATTTGTTTGAATAAACGTTATTCTATTGAAAATTGTTTGAGAGCTTTTGTAATTTATATATAGATATTACATCAATTAGATAATATTCTGTGTATAAAAGAAGGATGGCATCAAGGAATTCGAATACATCAAGACTTCTTTAGGATAGATAACTTATCCTAAAGCAGTTGTTATCCTGATCTGTAGCATATACTTTAACATACTTTTTTTTTTTTTTTTTTTTTGAGAAAAAAAAAAGTTAAAAGGAATAAAAAGTTAAATAAAAAGGAATAAAATAAAAACTAATGTGACTTAAATCATGTCAAACCCACTTAGAAAATTCATTTTGAATTTTTTTTTTAGAAATAGTTTCAACCTATAATATTCACTTTTGATGATAACTCTTTATCATTAGACCAAGATACTAATTATTATTATTATTATTATTATTATTTTTTTTTTTTTTTGGTGTATAGGTGAAAATCGAACCTCGGATCTTTTATTTGACAAGAGAAAACTTTACTAGAATCCAGATTCATAAGAAAATAGATACTTAATGGACCTATCATGTAATAAAATTTTTGTTTAAAAAAATGAGTCCAAATTCAAACTAAGAAATTAGAGGATAATTAAAATCAAACTAACTTGTAACCCCATGCATATGCATGGATGCACTTAAAAATATACAATAAGATGCATAATATAATATATAAATATATATATATATATAATTTAAATACTATTAATAGTCATTTTTATATTTTTTTTAACTCTTTAAAAAATTTTGTAAGAATATTATTAGGTATAAAATGTAAATCTTCTATTTTTTTTTTAAATTATTGTGAAGCACTTTTTTTTTTTCTACGATTCATTTATTCTAAACTCTTTGGTTTTTGTATTTAATAACTCACTTTGATGAATATTTATGTATGATTCCACATTTGATTCTAAAATTAAGAAATAAAAATATTTAAGAATAAATAATTTAGAATACATGACGCAAAATTGAAACTCTAATTTGAAATTCTAATTTGAGTTTCTCTCAACTTCACCTATTATTATTGTGGGGCCCGGCCCAAAAATGATGGGCTATTCCGAACTCAGGCCCGTCCGAGGAGCGTCCTGTCCAAGGAAAAGCCTCATATAACGCGCTATTCAACCCCAATAGCGCCAAGGAAACCTGTCCGAGGAGTAACTCCTCCTCGGACATCACGAAGCCCAGACGAGGAACTTGCCCCAACCATCTCAGCTCATCTTCCCAACATATAAAATGAATTAAATCCAAAATATCTCACGGAAGGCTACCACCACATTAATTGCGCCCCAACCACCCTCTTGGCCGCATTAATGAGGAAAAGACTCCTGAACAGTACCGCCTTGACCTCTGCAACTCACAAAGGGTCTGATGAGGGCGTCTGATGGGACAGGTGCTCAAGTGGATGCTTGGATGATTAACAGGTGTAAGGTTGAGATGAAAAGGAGAGAGATATATAATGTAGTGGAGTCCCTCAAAGAAAGGGGACGGAAAAACTGTATGAGGGACAAAGAAAGAAATAAAAGTCAGACTTGAGAAAGATCAATTCCGGTGTTTTTGTTTTTCTTTTTGCAAACTATATTGTCCATGCATTAGTCCGAACAAGTTCACTGAGGCTAAGCTCTTTGACCCATCCTCTACAAATATTTATTGTGGGTTGCGCTTTGGGCCAAAGCCTAATCAACATAAGTTGGGCCAGGAAAATCGTGCAACTACAATTGGCGCCGTCTGTGGGAAGAGCTAAGGCATCAGCTAGTGCAACGGTCGAGCATGGAAGAACTAGATCCACACCAGGAAGATCCTCACCAAGCTAACTCCCAGCGGACACGACCCGCCGAGTCCCAGAGGCAAAATAACCCAACCAACCCAGACGGCAGGGGGAATCGTGAGGGGAGTGTGCATACCACCCGGACGAGTCAGAGTCACACTGAGATAGGAAGTCACGTGTCTTAGAGACGAAATAGTCACCAGGCCATGCAGCGAGAGATAGATGACCTAAAAAGGAAGCTACGACGTGTACAGCGAAGATGATCTCCCTCAGACTCAGGCGAGTCTTCTAATGCGGAGGACATGAGTTACAGACGAAGGTCAAGGACCCCCCCAAGCGAGACCTTTTCTTACGTAAAGGAACCACGCCCAGTACGGAAGTATGAGAGCCCATCCAGCAAAGGTTCGGGGAGCGACGCCATGAAGAAGGCGTTGGATCAGGTCTCAAGGTCACCCTTCACGAGTAAAATCGAAGGGGCTAAGCTGCCAAGACGCTTCAACCAACCGGTATTCGTCATCTATACCGGCAGAACAGACCCGGTAGAGCACGTGAGTCAGTTCAACCAGAAAATGGCGATCTATTCGCAAAACGAAGCCCTAATGTGCAAGATCTTCCCATCCAGCTTGGGATCGATGGCAATGAGGTGGTTCAACAGCCTGAGGACAAACTCCGTAGGCTCCTACAAGTAGCTCACTCAAGCTTTTTGCTCCCGTTTTATTACAAACACCAGAGTCCCTTGACCGCTCAGTTCGCTACTGTCCTTGTCCATGCATGAAGGAGAAACTCTGAGAGCATACTCGGATAGGTATTGGGAGGTGTATAACGATTTAGACGACAACCATGATAACGTTGCTATCAGCACGTTCAAAAGCGGCCTCCCTACCTGGCATGGCTTGAGGAAATCCCTCACCGGAAAGCCAGTTACTGACGTCCAACAGCTAATGGATAGGATCGACAAGTACAAAAGGGTGGAGGAGGATCAGCTGCAAGGGAAGGGGAAGGAGAAGGTTGTCCCCCCTAAAGCAAATGATTTCAGGACGGAACGTCACAATCCTGGTCAGCCGAGGAGAGATTTTCCGCGACAGGCTGGGCAGAGCAACCCGCAAACAGTGAATGCCGTATTCAGAGAGCCGGTACAACAAGTACTGGAGAAAGTAAGGGATGAACCCTATTTCAGATGGCTGGGAAAGATGGCTGGAAACCCTGCCAATCGTAATCAGAACTTGTATTGCCAATATCATCAGGACCACGGGCATACTACTGAGGATTGCAGGAATTTGTGGAATCACCTGGATCAATTGGTCATTGAAGGAAAGCTACGTCACCTGCTGCACCCATCGAGCGGCCATCCCGGCCAAGCGACACAAGAGCCTCGAAGGGACGTGTCTTTAAGACCCCCCACCGGGACGATACATGTCATCCTCGCTGCACCAGGAAGAACTGGGCCACCCATCCCCAGGGTATTAGCTGTGGACCGCCTTCCCTCCGAGGGCAGGCAAAGGGAGCCCAAAAGGATAAAAAAGGGAAGCTCTTTGATACTGGGATTCTCGGATGAGGATAAGAGAGGAACAATTCAACCTCACGATGACGCCTTGGTGATCACCTTACGGATTGGGGGTTTCGATGTGAAAAGGGTATTAGTAGACTCTGGAAGTGCGGTGGAGATAATGTACCCCGACCTATACAAGGGGCTGAATTTGAAGCCGGAAGATTTGACAGCTTATGACTCCCCCCTCCTCAGCTTCGAGGGGAAGCTTGTAACGCCAAAGGGGCAAATCCGACTGCCCGTACAGACTGGGGCGGAAGTGGTGGAGATGAATTTCATCGTGGTCGATGCTTATTCACCCTACACCGCGATAGTTGCAAGGCCATGGATCCACAGCCTAGAGGCCGTGACCTCCACACTTCACCAGAAAGTGAAATACCCATCCAGAGGACGAGTGGAAGAGATCCGAGGAGATCAGGCCGTGGCCAGGAAGTGTGTGGTGGCTGCCATTTTACATCGGCCCTTGGTCGAGACCTCGGTCCCAAAGAGCTTATAGCAACCAGCCTCCTCGGCAAAGCAAGACGAGGGGCTGGCCGAGGAGATAAGGTGTGAAGGTTTAGATAAGGTTGCTGTCAGCAACGACCCGGAGAAGTTCTTTCAGGTCGGCTTTGAATTGCCCTCTTAGGAAAAGGAGGAACTGGTCAGATTTCTCAGAGAAAATGTCGACGTATTCGCTTGGGACGCCTACGATGCCCCTGGAGTTGATCCCAGCCTCATCTGCCACCACCTGAACGTCAACCCCTCTTCCACTCCTAGGAAGCAACCACCTCGACGCCCTTCAAAAGAACACGCTAATGCCGTAAGAGACGAGGTGGCTAAGTTGAAAAGAGCAGGGGCTATCAAAGAGGTCTTTTATCCTGAATGGTTGGCGAACACAGTGGTGGTAAGGAAGAAGACGGGGAAGTGGAGGGTCTGCGTGGACTTCACGGACCTGAACAAGGCGTGCCCCAAGGACCCATTCCCTCTACCCAAAATCGATCGGTTGGTGGATGCAACCGTGGGCCACCCTCGAATGAGCTTCCTGGACGCCTTCCAAGGCTATCATCAGATACCCCTTGCACTAGAGGACCAAGAGAAAACGGCTTTCATGACGCCCATCGGAAATTACCATTATAAGGTGATGCCATTCGGGCTAAAGAACACGGGCTCAACCTACCAAAGGATGATGACTCGGATGTTCGAGCCACAACTGGGCAAGATCATTGAGGTGTATATAGACGATATGGTTGTGAAGAGTAAAAGGGTGTCCGAGCACGTGCAGGACCTTGGAACAGTCTTCGCTATCTTAAGGGAGCACCGGTTGCGGCTGAATGCCTCCAAATGTTCATTCGGGGTCGGGTCTGGGAAATTCCTAGGGTACATGGTCACCCATAGAGGAATAGAAGTAAGTCCTGACCAAATCAAAGCCATTAACAGTCTACAGACTCCTCGGAACCCGAAGGAGGTGCAGAAGCTCACTGGCATGATTGCGGCATTAAGCCGGTTCATATCACGATCGGCAGATCGATGTCGGCCTTTTTACCTCCTGATAAACAAGTGGAAAGAGTTTAAATGGTCGGAGGATTGGTTCAGGCTTTCTAGCAGCTTAAGGACTACCTGTCCCGACCACCCATCATGTCCAGTCCGGAGGCAGACGAGGTGCTGTTTGCCTACATCGCCGTAGCTCCCCACGCCGTAAGCCTGGTATTAATACGGGATGATAATGGGGTGCAGCGACCGGTGTACTATGTGAGCAAATCACTACATGAGGCCGAGGTGCGATACCTACCTTTAGAAAAGGCAATTCTGGCAATAGTGCATGCAACCCGGAAGCTTCCTCATTACTTTCAGGCGCATACGGTCATTGTTCTGACCCAGCTTCCACTTCGAGCCGTGCTTCGAAGCGCTGACTACACAGGAAGGATCGCCATGTGGAGTGCTCTTCTGGGGGCTTTTGATATTAAATATATGCCCAGACCCTCCGTCAAAGGGCAGGTCCTCGCAGACTTGGTAGCGGAGTTTGCTGAGCCCTCTATAGAAACGATGACCGAGAAGAAGGACCTGGGTGGAAAACTGATTGGCGCAATTTCGGCCGGGGAGACCGTGCATTGGAAGGTCTACGTGGATGGCGCGGCCAACCAGAGAGGATCAGGAGTTGGGATAGTTTTAATATCGCCGGACGGCGCTGTCGTTGAAAAATCATTAAGACTCGGTTTCTCGGCTACGAACAATGAAGCCGAATACGAAGCCTTACTTCAAGGAATGGCAATGGTTCAAAGATTGGGTGGAAGAGTAATAGAAGCCTTCTCGGACTTCAGATTAGTGGTCGGACAAGTGATGGGAGAGTTAGAAGCTCGAGATACTAGGATGCAAGAGTATCTGGGACAAGTCAAACGGCTACAGGCGAGCTTTGAATCCTTCAGTCTGATGCACGTCTCCAGGAGCGTAAACACTCATGCAGACTCGCTGGCCACTCTTGCCACGTCCTCGGCACGTAATTTGCCACGAACGATCCTAGTCGAAGATCTAGTCAAGGCCAGTCCCATCAGCGGAAACCCGACCCAGGTCCATCAGATTAGACAGAGCCCCAGTTGGATGGACCCCATAAGGAATTTTCTCCAAGACGATATCTTACCGGAAGAAAAACTAGAAGCCGAGAAGATACGTAGAAATGCCCCTCGTTTTTGGCTATCAGAGGACCGCAAACTTTATCGGCGCTCCTACTCTGGACCTTACTTGCTCTGCGTACATCCAGAAGAGTCCGAGTCTCTTCTTGAGGAGTTGCATGAGGGGGTATGTGGAAGTCACACCGGAGGAAGATCGCTGGCGCACAAGGCACTCACCCAAGGATACTGGTGGCCGAACATGCAGAGACAGGCCTAGGAATACGCTAAGAAGTGCGATCAGTGCCAAAGATTCGCCCCAAATATCCACCAACCCGGAGGGGTTCTCAACCCACTCTCCAGTCCATGGCCGTTCGCGCAATGGGGTCTTGATATTGTCGGGCCTTTTCCCAAGGCTGCGGGGAACAAGCGATACATAATAGTCGGAACTGATTACTTCACTAAATGGGTGGAGGCTGAACCTTTGGCCAACATCAGGGACGTGGACGCCCAGAAATTCATCTGGAAGAACATTATCACCCGCTTTGGAACTCCGAGAACACTCATTTCCGACAATGGTCTTCAGTTTGACAGCAAGAATTTTAGGGAGTATTGCCGTGAGTTTGGGATCATTAATCGATATTCCACCCCCGCATACCCCCAAGGAAATGGGCAAGTCGAGGCCGTAAACAAGGTCATAGTGAACGGATTGAAGAAAAGACTGGATGAGTCAAAGGGGAGATGGGTAGAAGAGCTACCGCACGTCTTATGGACCTATCGGACAACGCCGCGGCGTTCGACCGGTGAAACCCCCTTCTCAATGACTTACGGGGCTGAGGCTGTGCTTCCGATCGAGAACAATTTCCCCACGTTGAGGTCTAGCTCGTTTACCCCAAGCGATAACGATGAGTTGCTAGGAAGAAGTCTGGACCTAGCCGAGGAAAGGAGGGAAAAGGCCACGATTCACATGGCCTATTATCACCAGAAGCTAAGACAAGGGAATGATGCTAACGTCAAATTGCGGCCTCTAGGTCCAGGTGATCTCGTGATGAGGAAGATTGTTGGCAGCGCAAAGAACCCCTCTTGGGGCAAGTTGGGGCCCAATTGGGAGGGACCATACCGTGTCACATCCGTGGCCGGAATAGGCGCCTACTACCTAGAAGATTTGGATGAAAAAACTGTACCTCGACCATGGAATGTAAATAATCTCAGGAGGTATTATTATTAAAAAGAATGGCTTAGCATACGTTTTCTTTTATGACTATTTGCCGCTTGCCAGTCTACATTTCAATTATTTATAAGTTTTAAACAGAACCTAAGTCCTGCATGACTCCTCGGACCACAGACTTAGGGGAAATTAATACTTAAGCCAATTATTTATAAGTTTTAAACAGAACCTAAGTCCTGCATGGCTCCTCGGACCACAGGCTTTGGGGAAATTATTACTCATGACAATTCATAGTTTTAAGCAGAACCTAAGTCCTGCCTGGCTCCTCGGACCACCGACTTTTGGGGAAATTATTACTTGTGATAGATTGGGAGATTATTACTTAAAGAAAATCATTTTTATGCGTGTGCGCAGTTTAGTACCATCGCAATCATCAAACACGCAGCGCCAAAAACCCATTTCTGTTTTGACTAATGACCTGTGTCTACCTTGTTGCAAATGTTCGAAATAAAAAAGAGCAATACTAGCGCACATCCGTAGTAAGCAAAACGAACATTTTATATTAATATTCCGAGTACATTAGAAAGAGGGGTCCTTACAAAAAAGGGAAAAATAGGATAACTCTCATTTAAAAGAAAAATGAAATAAAATAAAAAATAAAAACTATTTACAGAGATTGAAAGCCTAAAAGGCTAGGCTTGAGCAGGAGGATCTTCTTTCTGCTCGGGCTGAGGAGGAGGAACCTCGATGGTAGAGTCTGCGGCAGGATCCTTCGCCATATCAGGCACAAGGACGGCATCAGGCACCGCCAGGTCCTGCTCTAAAGCCACTTGGGCGTCTTCAGGATTCGCACGGATCTCCCGAGGATAGAAGATGCTCTCGGGCAATCTTAGTGCCGAATCCGCAGGAACTCCTGCAGCGTCGAGAGCACGAGCCCATGAAATATCGCAGTACTCCTTGCATACCTCAGGGATCTCCTCAGACAGCCTGGCCTCAGTCTCTTCGGCCCCGAGCTGGCGAGCAGCATTCTTCTCAGCCTCTGTGGCCTCTCGGATCAGCTGGGCCTCCTCCTTTGCCAGCCTCAGCTCATCCTCTACCTTTTGCAAGGCAGTCCTGAGATCCTGCACTACCTGCCTCTCGGTGGCGAGGTCAAGCTGCGTTGTGTACAGCTCTTTGCGCTGATCCTCCGCCTGAGTCTCGGCACTCTTTAAACCAGCCTCTGCACTTTTTCGCCGGTTCTCCGACACCTTGAACTCATCCGTGAGTTTAAGGTGCTCGTGCTTGAGGGACCCCAAGGCTTTCTCCACCTCCGTCCGAGCCTGGGTCTCAGCCTCAACCCGACTACGGCTATCGCGGCAAAACTCATCAGCCACGAACACCTGCTGAGTAATCTGCGAACGAAACAAGGTTGCTTTGAAAAAGAAATCTAACGAGGATAAACAAATTGATAAAACAGTAGAAGGATTACTTACCAACGCGAGATCCCTTTTTAGGGATAGGAAGAGCTCGGGCTGAGAGAATCGCCTATAGGCCTCCATGTCCCGAGGAAAGAGTAGGGGTTGCTCTAAAGCATCCGCCACGTACCCTGCCCGGCCTCGGTTATACTCTCGGACCGAAGCATTGTAGGTGATGGCAACCCCATCCAGCTCCAGCTTGGGGTTCCACACACGAGGGGAGGCACGAACGTCAGCAAGGTTCTCCTCATCCCGGCTCTCCGAGGAGTTACCCCTTCTGCTCCTTGGCGCCCTCGTAGTCTTTTGCTGCTTGGTTGGCTGGGCAATCACCTCACCTTCCTCAGTAGTGTCAACCGACCTCTTCTTCTTCAGGTCCGGATTAACCTTAAGACCAGGGTCCGAGACGCCCTAGGGGACCACAGGGGGAAGGGATTTGACCTTTGATGGACTTGGTCCCTTCGATGGCTGAACTTTTGATGACTGACCCTTCCCTCGGGAGGACATCAGCTCCTTTAAAGTCTTTCCTTTTCCTGCCATGGGCTCTACCTCTTCGTCTGAAAACTCCACCAAGGGGTTTTGCTGAATTTCCTCCTCGAAGTAAAACTTATCTATCTCTTCTTCAAGGGAAAGACGAGATGATTCAGCCTCTTCTTCAACCAAAACAGCAGCACCAGGCTCGTTTACTGGAGGTAGCTGCTCTGCTAAGTAGGGATCTCTGACACCTGGCAACACAACTGGTGGCAAATCGTGGTCAGCTAGGAATCCGTCCAGGGATACGTCAATTCTAGCCAGCCTCGGACTGCCAGCCCTTATAGCGTGACCGACCGCCTGAAAAGCGCTGCTCAGAGGTTGGTAACCCAGAACCAAATGGGCCGCGCGCAACTGTCCGTCATGGGCGACGTAAATCTCCGACCTGAGAAGATAGTTCAGCGCTGGCACGTTCACAAGGCTAATCCGAGGAGCAACGTGACTTTTGTCTGCAAACGAACCAAGAAAAGTGAGGTTAAACCATGAAGTTTTTCAATTACAAAGAAAGCAAGAAAAATAACCCCTCAACACTAAATCCTTTCCCCAAAAAGGATCAATCCTAAGAGCGCCGCACCTGGGTTTCCTGCCCGAGTCGGACAATAAATACCGTTGAACCACTCCCCAGAAGCAATGAGGAAGTCATTCTTCACGGTCTTATTGGAAACTGGAAGACAAGAGATCAACCTAACGTCCTCGTTCCGGGATTTAAGATAATACCCATCATCCCCGAGGCGGTGACATTCGTACAGATAAGCCACATCGTGCCAAGTAAGGCCTAGATTCATCCGCTCGTTTAAGACGTCTACACAGCCTAGTATCTTGAACATATTCGGGGCACATTGATACGGCGTCAACCTATGGTTGAACAGGTATTCTCTTGTGATCCTACGCATGGGAAGTGTCATCCCTCCCTCTATGAAAGCAATCATGGGGATAACGACTTCTCCCACAACTCTATCTGTCAATATTCCTTCCAGAGGACAGTATCGCAGCCCAACCCTAGGGGGAATGTGATATTTAGCCCTAAAGGCCTCCATAGCGGCTGGAGTTTTAACTAATTTTTCGAATCTACCCATCTGAACTGAAAGGGGGAAATGAAAGTAGAGACCACGAGGAAAAGTAAAGTCCGAGGAGAGAATTGAAACGGAGAGAAAAGCGAAATGTACTGGTACCTTCACAAAACGCTGAAGGGGACGCCTGGAAATCTCTCTTGGACGAAACGCTTCACAAGAACGGCTACGGCGGCGTAACGGACGCAAGTGTTCGTATATCTCTGGGATTCGATGGAGTTCTCTGGAGTCTTTTGAGGTTTGCGAAATGCAGATGAAAGAAGGAACTGAACCCCTCTGACGCCTTATATAGCCGGGAGGAGAGAGAAAAGATCATCCCTGCCTAAAAATACGAGAAAAAACGATGGCCGTTCGATCCACGCCAAGCCGTTGGATGAAGGGAACATAACGCCTCCAGAAGTTAATGGCCACGCCTCGTAAATTGTAGCGCGTCAAAAGTAACGGCCCGCACGCGCGCCCCACGATCTCCTTATTTCCCCCCACTCACAAACATCAAAACCCCGCCTTTCCCCTCGGAGGGAGATAAAAACCGGAGTTTTGAGGGGCTATTGTGGGGCCCGGCCCAAAAATGATGGGCTATTCCGAACTCAGGCCCGTCCGAGGAGCGTCCTGTCTAAGGAAAAGCCTCATATAACGCGCTATTCAACCCCAATAGCGCCAAGGAAACCTGTCCGAGGAGTAACTCCTCCTCGGACATCACGAAGCCCAGACGAGGAACTTGCCCCAACCATCTCAGCTCATCTTCCCAACATATAAAATGAATTAAATCCAAAATATCTCACAGAAGGCTACCACCACATTAATTGCGCCACAACCACCCTCTTGGCCGCATTAATGAGGAAAAGACTCCTGAACAGTACCGCCTTGGCCTCTGCAACTCACAAAGGGTCTGATGAGGGCGTCTGATGGGACAGGTGCTCAAGTGGATGCTTGGATGATTAACAGGTGTAAGGTTGAGATGAAAAGGAGAGAGATATATAATGTAGTGGAGTCCCTCAAAGAAAGGGGATGGAAAAACTGTATGAGGGACAAAGAAAGAAATAAAAGTCAGACTTGAGAAAGATCAATTCCGGTGTTTTTGTTTTTCTTTTTGCAAACTATATTGTCCATGCATTAGTCCGAACAAGTTCACTGAGGCTAAGCTCTTTGACCCATCCTCTACAAATATTTATTGTGGGTTGCGCTTTGGGCCAAAGCCTAATCAACATAAGTTGGGCCAGGAAAATCGTGCAACTACAATTATATATATAGATTGATCTCAAAAAAAATTACACTAGGTTTGTTTCAACGTTAAAGTTTTCTAAAAAATGATTGTTTTAACATTAAAGTTTTTTAGAAAATAAGTCATTTTTCAAGTAATATTTTTTTATAAAACTATCTCATTTTCTTATATTTGATAGCCATCTTAAACGTATTGAAACAGAGTTCTTAACTTCCCTTATTTAGCTTACCATGAAATAATGTTGTTTTCTAAAAAGTAAGCCATATATTTATATTAACTTTTTTTTTTCCTTTTTTTTTTTATATTAACAAATACTAAAAAAATTTTAAAATATATATATGAAATATTCCATCAAAACAAATGGAGTATAAAATAAATTTCTTATCTCAGCAAAAAAAAAAAAAAAAAAAAAAAGGTAAGAAGGGAATTTTATTTATATTAAAAACAAATGGAGTATAAAATATTTTAAAAAAAATTTTAAATATATATATATATATATATATATGAAATATTCCATCAAAATAAACGAAGTATAAAATAAATTTCTTATCTCAGCTAAAAAAAAAAAAAAAGAAGGTAAGAAGGGAATTTTATTTATACTAAAAAGTTAGTACATCAGATTTGTCCAAGAGACACCGTGAGAGGTGTCCAGTTATAGGAACTAAAGAGCACTCATGTGAAATCCCTCTACACAAAAAGTCTCATACATATTTATAGAACACAAAAGATGGACAATTAGTAAACATTTCCAAAAAGCTAGCTTGCATCCTCCCCCTCTTTGCAAGACCATCCACTACAGAGTTTGCCTCACGGTATATGTGATGTAGATGGACCACCCATTCCTTGTTGAGGAGCAACCTGCAATCAGGAATTATGGAAAACAATTCTGAAGCCAAGTTCCCAGAAGAAGTTAGACATGTAAGAACAAAGTGGAATTAACATTAACATTTAAAAATTTAATACCCATGTTCCAAGTAGTATTTAAACCCTGTCCAACAACCCACAATTCAGCCTTGGCTTGTGTCCACTGAAAATTTTCACTGAACACGGCAAGATTTGAACACGTGTCCAAGATCCAATGTGTCCAGTGAAAACTTTCACTAGACACAAGCTTAGAAGCAATCCCGATATGACAAGAAAAACTTTCCACCCATTTTCTCAAGTGATTACTGATAACACCCTCTCTCCTGCAATACTAGGGTTACCTAATGAGCTGCCATCTGTTTTTAGCGATGAAAAAGGAAAAAGAGAGGGTTGCCACGCAATATATTTGACACATGTAGATGTTTTAGTTTTTCCTGGAGATATGATGTGGAAGAATTCCAAAGTAAGATTTAAAGTTTTGTGGAGAAGATGATTAAGAGAATTCGAAGGAGGAGAGAAAATTCTCTTATTTCAAGCAAGCCATAATTGCCAAAGGCCTTCTGCAAAAATAAAATGCCATGGGATTGAAGAGGGGCTATAGAGTTGGTGTTTAGTGATGTTAACCCTTAGCCATGCTTGAAGATCCAAAGAGAAAAGATCTAGTTCTAGGAAGAGACAACCAAAAATCTTTAGCCCATGGGCAATCGCGAATGATATGTAAAGTTGTTTTAGGAGAGAGACGCCGAGGACAAAAGTTAGGAAAGCCCGGAATGATGCAAGATAAAAAAGATCTTGTAGGGAGACGGTTAAGAAAGCATTTCCATATGAAAATTCTTATCTTTGGAGGACATGCAGTTTTCCAAATCCAATTCCAGTGAGCTGCATTAGATTCTACTCCCCCACAGAAACAAAAATTTTGTAGCTTGCTTAACAATGCAATGTGCTGTGGGACCAGGCCAAAAATGTTGATAAAGATTTATTGGAAAATAAGGAATTGGATGCCTGCGCTAATATGCGTTCTTCTACTAAAAAACAAAAAAAAAAAAAAAAAAAACTTAGAACTAGCAGTCACGTCAATAATTGCATCGTACGTTGGGAAAACCAAAAGAACCACAGGAGTGATGAAAATAAATAAATGACAATATTCTAGGAAAAGTAAAAAAGAGACCAATCAAATCAATGTCCAAAAGTCTCTCTTTGCAAAAGAAAAAAAAAAAAAAAAATCCAAAAGTCTCTCAGTCGTCCACTATGATTCCAAGTTCTCTCATCTATAGTTGTCAAAACGTGAATCGTATCGTGAATCGATTTTTAATTTTTTTGTATCGTGTATCGTATCGTATCGTGTATCGTAAGATACACAAACACTTAATAAAATTAATAAAAAATTATAAATATACATATATAAAGGGTATATTTATTATAAATTTTGAATGTATTCAACTAATGACTAATTATTCATCACTTATGTAATAATATTTAACAAGCTAGTTATATAAATCAAACTAGCATGTGTTTATAACATACACATTCAAATTACTTAAATTCAAAAGTGATAATATATTACAAATGACCCAAAAATAATAATTTATTTTCATCATATTCATCAAATTGCCTAATCAACCCTATCTAAGTCAATGTTATCATCATGTCTATAATTTTGCAAATTTATTTCTTTATTAAAATTTTCTTCATCGTTATTCGTCATTAACATTTACTTTCTCTTCTTGTTCTTTTTATTTTAATAATTTTTTTTGGCATTCTAGTTTCTTGGACTTATAACAATAACGATAAATTTTTTTTTTTTTAATATTAAAGTAAAAGGTAAGTGTGTACTATATAGTCCAATTGTAGGAGAGAGGGAAAAAAAACTTATGAATATGTTATTTTAGTAGGCTAAATTAAGTAAACTAATAATTTTTTGCTAAAAACAAGTCTAACAACTTGTTAGATTCAAATAAAAGTACAAATTTTAACAAAAAATCTCATTTTAAAGCATTTGTCTATGTATCATATGATACGTACGATTTTACGATACAATACGATACGCACATTGTATCGTACGATTCATGAGCACTTACGATACGCCGATACGATACGGAACTTTTTCCACACGATACTATACGTATCGCGTATCATACGATACTGACAACTATGCTCTCATCTTTGGAAATATGAAAAAGAAAAAACAAAAAAAGACGAGACCCAGGTGGTCGAATCAGTGTGAAAAGCTCCACTGTCCGTACATTCCTAGGACCCTTTTCTTTCATCGCTTGAGACTTTGTTTGGAACAGCATATAGTATGCCTTATAAATAATAATAAAAAGTGGAATAAAACTCGTAAATAATAGTAAAAAATAAAAAAGCATTTTTCAACTTTTCTCAAAAGGCAACCTCAGCCTTTTAGCAAAAAAAAAAAAAAAAAAAAAAGGCAACCTCAGCCTCTTTGTTCTACTTCGTTGAGAAGTAAGCTTCGTCAGCACCTTCCACGTAGAGTTCTATATATGTGTGTACATTTCACACTCTCTCACACTCTGCTCTCTCTCTGTCTCTCTGTGTAAACAAAAGCAGAAATCTCTGGTTTTTCAGTTTTGTGTGTGTACAGATATGGCGGATGCAGCGAGAGAACACATTGAAGAGATACGTAGAAAAAAGTTCTCCATTGGAGGGGAACAGAACCCATTAACTGAGGATCTTCATCAAGCTGTCAAGAACCTCTCTGCTGAGCTTTATGCCAAGGATGTACATTTTCTCATGGAACTTACTTTCTCAAACTCATTCTTTCTTTCTTAATATTATATGTTTATTTTTGGGTCTGTTTGAATTGAGCTTATTTTTGCTGAAACTGAAAACTAAAACTGAAAACACGGTAACAAAATAATTTTTAAATACATGAATAGTGTCGTAGGATCCATTTTAATATTTTTTAATATATAAACAGTGTATGCATAGTACATACACAGTGCATACACTGTTTATGAACAGTAAATATTATTTCTCAAAGTCAACAAATGCAAGAAAAAAAAAAAAAGGGAGAAAACGCGCTTTGAAAACGCAGACGCCGGATTAATTGCTATCCAAACCCACACTGTGTGTGTTTTTGTTATGGGTTCTAAATGATATTGATATATATATGTTTGTGAATTAGAATGCCCATGTCATTAATATTTAAATATTTGAGTGATGATTATTACAATTTTAAGTGAGTGTGTAAGGGTGTGTTTGGTAGAGTTGATAAATAACTCATTTTCAGTTTTTAAATAACATTACACACTTTTTCACACATTTTTTCACTTACACGTATTTCAAAAAATTACAAACAATATTACTTAAATTCCTCTACGAAACAGGCCCTAAGTGATTTCACAGTTTTAACTGGCTAGAAGATTTTAGCTTCATCTTGTGCGCTTTTCTTACTTTTTTACTGTAGAAGTAACAAGATTTTTTATTTTTTATTTATTTTATATATAAATATTTTAATTAACTTTTATTTTTTAGAAAAAAGTTAGTTACAAAATCTTTTAATAGAAACTACTAGAAATTGTGGGATACCAAACTCACTTGGTTGACAAATAATTAATTTTACATGGGCCCACTAGGGACACCAATTTGTTGTTTTATGTTCACAAATTCTCTTACAATTATGTTTGGATGGAAGAGGAGGAGAGGGATGTAAAGGGAAGGAAATAAAGATCGTTGAATTAATCTTTACTTCAAAATTGGAGAAAGTTTATGCTTATAACATTTTCACAATAATTTTGATTCGATTTGAGCGGCTCAGATGTAATTTTATTTTATTTTGACTTATGATAGACTAACACTTCCGCTTGTGAAATTTTCTTATGGCCACAAAAGAACTCTTAAAATTAGTGAAAAATGGTTATAATTATTAATTTATATGATATTATATATCACTTTCTCTCCTTCCAAATTAATATCCAAACAAAGTGGAGTACTCTTTTACCGAATTTTTAAAACATTTAAATGAGGGAAAATGCAATCATTCTCCTGGCCTTAATTTTCTCTCCTTCCTCTCTATTCTCTCCCCCTCCAAACTTCTAAAGATAGTTTCTGTGAAAAAAAGTTTTGTATATAGACTTAGTGTTAGATGTATTTATGGAGCAAAAGAATAGGGTTGACTTTTGTTTACTTATGTATAATGTTGAATTTTTTTTGTTTGTCAGAATGTGGAAGATAATGATTACTTGGAGGGAAAGGATCCATCTCTTGAGTTTGTCATAACTTCTGAGGACATTACAAACACAATGGCTACAACAACATTCCTGATTTTCAACAATGAGAAAGGTTTCTCATCGAAAAACATTGACTCTATTTGCAGTATTGGTCAATCCACCAAGAAAGGCAAAAGGAAACGTGGTTATATTGGAGAGAAAGGTACTTTACCTAGTTTCCTAGAATTACAGATTATACTAGCCACTCTAGTGTAAGTATTGTTATGAGAACTAGTAACACCAAAATTTGTTATATATAGTTTACTCAAAATGCTATTTTGTCAAGAAGACTATTAATAATTTTAATTGGGTTGACTTGGAAAAAGTCAGAACAAGCATAACATTGTTGACTTATTTGTTTATGTCAAACATCAAAATTCCTTGATTCACAAAAGGAGCAACTTTCATATATATACTCTAAAGTGATAAATGCTAAGTTAAGAATGAAAGTTGCTTGAATTAGGAATGAAATATTGTTGCCTCGGAAAGAGAGTTTTTTTCATACCACTAAAGGGAGAAACAAAAGGCACAGTAGCATTACAAAGAACCGACTGGAAACCGGTAGCAATAGTGAAGTGGCAAACGTGTTGCCACTTTAGCTACAGACCAAATATCCTTCACAATAACATGAGGAACCCAAAAAAGATCACAAAACAAGCCATTTTGATTCAGGAAGCAGTAGTCCGCAAGCCTAGTGTTGTTCATCTAATTCGTGGCACATTTCTTCTTAATTGTCTGCATAAGTCCTTTGCTATTACTGAGGAACAAAACATTTTGAAAACCTTGAGCTTTGGCTACCAATCCAGCTTCAATAACAGCCTCCAAAAGAGCTCCAATGGAAGTTGTAGCAGATGTACTTGCTACTCCAAAAAACACCTTATCTCCCTGCAAAGTTAGAGCTTCATATACAATATTGTATCTATAGTGCCTCCTCTTTCTAGCTGTTGCAATTTTGATGATTAGATTCCAGTTCCTGGCTACAGGTTGCTGCCAAGTGTTGGAATAGCTGCTATCTCTTCTTCTCAGGGTCTGACAACTTGAGAGAAAGGCCTTATACCTGCAAGAAAAGTTTTGAGTAATTAGAATAACTTCCATTGGATTAGGGATGATTCCTTGATGCACTACTCTGTTCCGATGGTTCCAAATAGCCCAAAGGGTAATGAAAACATCCTGTAAATAAGACATAGAGTCCAAATTTCTCAACATGTCTTGAAATAATTTGTTGTAGCCAATGTTGAACAAACAAGTCAGAAAAATCTAAAGAATGGATAGCTAGAGTGGTTCCATGCCAACACGCCCTAGTGAATGGACAAAGAAGAAAGAGATGGGTTAAACTCTCCTCCTCCTCATTACACATTGGGCAAAGATTTCCATTGGATATACCTCTAACATGAAGATTATGAAAAGTTGGCAGACAATTGTTCAACAGCTTCCAAACAAAATTACTGACTTTCAAAGGAACCTTAATTTTCCAAAACGATCTCCACCAACCCGAATGAGCTTGAAAAGAACCAGATTGGCCAGCATAATTCCTACTTAACAAGTCATAGGCTTTGTACACTTGATACTCCCCCATTATTTGAGAATTTCCAACAGAGTGTATCTTGTACAGAATCTATCTTAGAAATAGGAATTTGAAGGATTGAGGAAGCCTAATGAAAAGGGTATAAACTCCTAACCAAATCAGCCTTCCAAGTCCTAGTATCATGATCTATCAAATCTCCCACAGTGCCAGTAGAGAGGTGATGCTGGTGAGCACTAAAGTTTTAATGGGGAAACCAATCCTTATGGTTTAGGGGAATATTAAACTCATTCCCAACCCTCCATATCCCTTCTCTCAAAAAAGGTTGATCAGCCTTGATGATGTTTCTCCAAACCCATGAATGACGCGGTTTAGCCCTATAATTCTAAATTGAACTATTAGGAAAATATCTAGCTTGACAGTTTTAGCAAGGAGAGAGTTAGGATTCTGACATAACCTCTAATATTGCTTGTTAAGCATAGCCTGGTTCATGGTTTTGAATTTCTTTAGCCCCAACCCACCCATTCTCTTAGGGTGACAAATCCTATCCCAATTAATGAGATGCATTTTCCTTTCTCCATAATCATGACCCCACCAAAATGCACAAATAATAGAGTCCATTTTACTACAAACAGCATCAGGAACTTTAAAGCAAGAAAATGAATATAAAGGCAAGGATTGAAGAACAGAAGCAATTAGAGTTGTTCTACCAGCTTGAGACAATAACTTCATTTTCCACCCTTGTAATTTTGCTTGCAATTTGTCAATAAGAAATTGAAAGTCAGTAGTCCTATTACCTCTTAGTTTAAAATGGACACCAAGATACTTGCTAGGTTGTTGAACCAAATTGACCCTGAGGGAATTAGCAAGTCCTACCTGCTCCTCCAAAGCATAGTTTTGAGAACCGAAACAGACTGGGAGGTCGGACCGTGAAAATCGGGAACCGGGATGAAAATTGGTTTTTTAAGCATAAAGAACCGGATTTTTTGTTAATTCCGTGAACCGCTAGCTAAAACTGGGGTTGAACCACACAAACCGGTGAGAACCGTGCGGTCCAACCCCTTAGCAATTAAAAAAAAAAAAAAAAAAAAAAAAAAAAACCTAACACAATTTTATTCTACTTAATTAAATTATCCATCTCTTACAAGGAATAAAAAAATTTTAATTAAAATCCTTCAAAGATATTCAACTTTACTTCAAAAATTAATCATAAATTTTAATATTTTCATGGTTATTATTTTATTTTATTAACTTTCTTATTTAATTATTAAATATATGCTTAAAAATCATTAAATTTCCCTCACATATATAGATATATTGTCAATTTTGCTAGTTTTATAAATTTAATATATATATTTAGGCTTTAATTAATTATGATGTCATCACGGTTTGATCCCAGTTCGACCTTGGTTCGAGCTCAAAAACCTTGAACCTCTCCCTTTTACGGTTCAATAAACGGTCCGGGTCTGAAAACCTTACTCCAAAGGCATGTTAGGAGAACAGAACACATCGGACTTAGCCAAATTTATGGATTGACCAGAGATAGAACAATACCATTCCAGAATAGATTGGAGATTTTGAACAGAATACTTATCTTTCCTGAAAAATAACAAAGAGTCATAAGCAAAAAATAAGTGGGAGAAAATCAAACCATTTCTGCCAACTTTAATGCCTCTGATTTTCTTGAGAACCTCAGCATGGGTTAAAGAGATGGATAAAATATTTGCACACATGAGAAATAGATATGGAGACAAAGGATCTTCTTGTCTAAGACCTTGGGAAGGTTTGAAGGACCTAGTCATACTTCCATTTATCAACAAGGTATATTCAACTATTGTAACACACTCCATAATCCACCTAACCCACTTGGGATCAAATCTCATAACAATTAGAACAGCCTTCAAAAAATTCCAATTGACCCTATCATAGGCTTTTGACATGTCAATTTTCAAAACCCCATAACTATCCCTCTTTTTCCTAACCACATCAATGATTTCATGGGCCAACAGAATGTTATCAGTGATATTCCTACCCTTGATAAAGGCATTTTGAAAAGGGGTAATAATACTATCCATAATAGGCTTCAATTTATTAACAAGAACCTTAGAAATAATTTTGTAAAACACATTACATAGACTGATAGGCCTAAAATGGGACACTTTTTCAGGGTTAGGAAGTTTAGGGATGAGAGTAATGAAAGTATGATTAAAAGCTTTAAGAAGGGAACCAGAATGGAAGAAAGCTTGAATAGCATTACACACATCAGTTTCAATAATGGACCAGAAGTTCTGAAAAAAGAAAATAGGTATACCATCAGGCCCAGGGGCCTTGTGAGGCCCTATCTGAAAAACTGCCTCTTCAATCTCAATGTTGGATATTCCCCTATTGAGTAAAAGAACCTGCTAATCAGTGAGAGAAGGGATAGGAAGCCCACGAAATTCCTGTAAAATACTCTCCACAGTTAAATTGGAATTACAACTGAAATTTCTTTAGAAAGAGTCAATAAAGATCTGCTCAATTTCCTCATGATTGTCAGTATAGTGCCCGTGGTCATCCTTAATTTGAAGAATTCTATTCCTGGACCTCCTTTGTTTAACCATAGTTTGGAAGTATCTTGTATTCCTATCCCTATGTAAAAACCATTTTGTTCTAACTTTTTGTGCCCACATCAACTCCTCCCTATTCAGAAGTTCCTCCAATTCCTCTCTATAGACTCTTTCCCTCTTTACATCTTCACAAGTCACAATGGAGTCTTGTAACTGTTGCAATTGACATTGTTTCCTCTTAATTTCAACTTTCACTTTACCAAAGACTATTTTATTCCATTCTATGGCCTTACACTTAACATTAATGAATGTGTTCCTCAATTGAGTAGCTCTTGACCCTATGGAATGCAAATCCCAAGCATGATGCACCATCTCTGTACAATCCTCATGGTTTAACCACATAAGTTCAAATCTAAAAGGTCTCTTTCTAAAGGGTGTTTGAACTTCAAGGTCCAAAAGAATTGGGCCATGATCTAATTGAACTATTGGGAGATTCCTAAGGGAGTAGAAAGAGAGTTAAAAGAAAAAAAAAAAAAAAAGCATAAAATCAATAAATAAATTTGCTTGCATGATGAAATTTTGCAAAGTCAAAATACACTTTATAGAAAACATGAACAAACAAGTGAAGGTATGAGGGAATCTTAATATTTGACAATTAATTTTAATAGAAATAATGTGTATTAGTATTTAGTATTTAACCCAATGTATATACTTAGTCTCCAATAAGCTCTAGTTCAAATGACACTTTCTCTTTTAAAAAGGGATGAAAGATAGTATCTAGTTTTAAACTGGGAAGCATGGGTGCGCTGATTTGGCTGGTGCACCCGAGTCCAATTCACACGGACGCACCATGCAGCCGTGGACGTGGTTGCATGTGTGTCTATGGAGATTTATTTATTTATATTTTTAATTTTTTTCAATTCTGCCCAATTCGGTTCGAAATGGTCTGATATGGGCAAATATTCTTGTTAGAAAAAAAAAACGTAAAATATTAGATCAAAACTGAAAGTTCAAATAGTGTATAAAACACCCTTGAACGTTTAGACCCCCAATTACAAAATAACCAACTCAAGTTTTATGACAAACAACTAGTGTGCGGAAAATGAACACAAGCTATAAATAGAATTGGTAAACAATCTAAGCCAATTAAAATCACATCCACAACAGAAAATAAAAGACAAAGATTAAAGGAAGGAAGATGCAAACACAAGGACAATATACGATGTGTTATCGAAGAGGAAACCAAATCCCTCAGCGTAAAACCTCTTCGCCGCCCTTCAAGCAGTAAGTAATCCACTAGAAAATGTAGTTGGGATACATGAGCAGTAATAGACTCTCCAAGCCTAATCTACCTAGTGTACCTAAGCCCTCCAAGTTTCTTACTCCAACGAGGTTGCGCCGAACCTATTTCTTTTCTAGCTTCCCGAATTCCGCTACTTGACCATAGCATCAACCAATGTAAATTGGTTCCTTCCTAACTGCCTCCCAAAACACCAAACAGCCCTCTCACAGTAATAGATATGGTGAGAAAAGGTTTTGGTAAAAGATCTCTCAAGGGTTTAACAATGGATAGGAAGAGAGTTGAGGAATTTGAAGAGTCTCTTATGTGAAGATTGTGAATGAATCAATCTTGTTTCACTCTAGGGTTTCTCTCTCAAAATTCTCTTTGAAAGCTCTCTTTCTTTCGTGGGTATAAGGGGTATTTATACTGGGGTGAGAATGGAATGTGAAGAGTTAGGTTTTTCAAAATAGGGCTAGCTCGCGGCTTGACTGAGTCGCGAGATCCAGCCGCGAGATAACAGAACAGCCAGTTGTCCTATTTTGTCATGTAGTGCTCAAGTTAGCATGCCGCTTCAACTTCTGACATGCCTGACACGTGTGCATCTTCTGGCGGCTTGCAGCCGCAAGTCACTCGCGAGATCCAGTCGCGAGTCTCTGTTTTCTTGCATACTCTTGAGCATTTCAACACTTTATCTCACTCACTACCCTTATAACAATCCCACCTAAATACAGGATTACTAATTGCTAAAATACAAGCAAATTTGGCACGGAATAAAGCCAACAAGATGGTTGATTAAATTCAACCTTACAAAAACACATTGTTTTGTCGACAAACTTTAAAGGAAAAACCCTAAAGTCATCTCAATTCTCTTTATTATCTACTAATACTCTTAAATTTGTATATGTTTACCATTATACACACACACACACACACACACACACACACACATAAAATGCTTAGCAATATATAGAAAATATGAATAAAAATATATTTAATAATTAATTAATAAATGAATCCCGCCGCACCAGTATCCTATTTTTTCAAAAATTGTCATGTCGCTGCACCGCACCCGCACCCGCACCCATGCTTCCTAGGGTTTAAGCAACCCCCCCCCCCCCCACCCCCCCCAAAAAAAAAAAAAAAAACTATTCCTAAGTTAGGCTTAGGCTCTATTCGTTTTAGCACAAAATGTTTTATCTAAAAATATTTTGGCTAAATTACATATTGCACCCTTTAACTATCTAAAATTCAACTCAGTAATTTAACTTTTAACTTTGTTCAATTTAGTCCTTCCATTAGTCATTGTTAGAATTTAGTTGTTAAGGACCCCAAAACGACATAGTTTTCTATTAAACAAAGTAAAAATTTAACAATGCAATTTCGACAGAGATTAATGGAAGGACTAAATTGAACAAAATTAAAAGTTAGAGTATTGAATTGAACAAAGTGAAGTTAGATTACTGAATTAAAAAAAAAAAAAAAATTTGGTGTTTGGTTGAATTGTTAAAAACTCTAATCTATAGTTTTATATAGATATTAAATAACTTTAAATCAACACTTTAAAATATTAATCACAAGAACTAAAATCAAACTAAAAAATAAGCATGAACAAAATAAAATTATTGAAAATTACACTAATAAGCACAACCAAAATAAGTGAAAAAAAAAATATATATATATATATATAAAATAACAAAACTATTATCTAAACTTACACATTTAGATCATAATAAAATAAATTTGAAACTTGACACTTTAAAGTTGTTTTTGTACAACTTTTAAAATTTTGGAGTGATTCCCAAAATTTTGAGCCCTATCGTGGTCATATTGAGGATTCATGATATATTTTCATCATTTCAATGGTTTTGGGTTTTTTTTTTTTTTTGGGTGGTTTTAGGGGGTAATTTGGTCGCCAAGAGCATTGTTGCTTAATTGGTACCTCGTGGTACTTAAAATAGAGATGTTCAGGTTCAAATTCGGCCTCCCTATATATATATATATATATATATATATATATATAAAAGAGATGGTATTTTAGTCATAGTGGAGGTTTTAAAGGTATTTTTGTTATTTTGTAGGTTTAGGGTTATTTTGGTTATTATGTCGGTTTTGAGGATAATTTGGTCATCATCTTAAAGGTTTTCGAGAGTGTATTTTTATCATTCTATATGTTTCCAGGTTTTTTTTTTTTTTTTTTTTTTTGGTTGTCATTTTGTAGTTTCAAGGGCATTTTAAAAATTTTGAGGTTGCTTTGGCCATTTTGGAGTTTATGGGTGTTTTTATTGTTATAGATGACTCTAGGATATCTAGGTCATATTATAGGTTTTCGAGGGATTTTTTATCATTTGAAAGGGTATTATGGTCATTTTGAATGTTTTGATAGCATTTTGGAGGTTTTGAGTGCAATTTGGTCATTTTATAGATTTTGGGATAATTTTGTCATTTTGGAGGTTTTTGTTTTTGAGCCTTAAAAGCGTAGAACATTTTTAGCCCCAAAGAATGTGTTTTTCCTGATTAACAAAAAAAAAAAAAATTGATTTCAATTTGACCAAGTTTTTTAGTTGTCCCACACTCTCCAAAATGGGATTTTTTTTTTGAGAAATGTTTTATCTGTTATGTCAGAACAAGCAAGGTGTTAGTCAAGGACATAAAGGCAAAGCCAAATGATTATTGCCAAAATTTGTTATAATTAAATGCAAATTCTTAAAACTATAAATGGTTCTTTGAATCTAAAACAAAACTCCAAGTCGGTTTAGCCCACCCATTTTAAAATGAGATTAAATTCTATAAGAATGGGGTGTAAAACCCATGTTTTACATCATTCAATAAGTGATTGTCACATCAACATTTTACTTAAAATTTAATATATCCTACCACACCTAATAACATCTCGATAGATTCCCAATTTGGTTGGTTTTATATATGGGTATTAGAATTGATTAAGTGTGGTGTGTTTATTCTTAAATATGTGATAAAATGATGTGGTATGTTGGGATTGAGGTGGTAAAACATGGTTTTACACCACGTTCTTATAGAATTTAGTCTCTTTTAAAATATGTATTCAAAATGGGTAAAAACAAGTTTTGAAAATATTTTCCAAACATCTTTTAAATGTGAAAGAAGGATAAAAAATCTTTTTGCCATCTTTATTTCAATTTTTTTTCCTTATTGTTATATTCTTTTGTTTGAGATATACTCAATTAATGGCTTAAGTATAAGATATGCATTCCAAAACTTAGCTGTACTTAGAAAGCCCGTGAAGTTCTTGTAGAGATTACAATGAAAAATTGTCATTAAAAGTTGGAACCTTTTTTAAAAAGAAATTACAAATAAACAATGGAAATGACCGTCCCTAATCTCTCTCTTTATCATATATAAAGAAAGTTCAATTATAATTTAAATTTAGAATCCAATTTCGCGTCATGTGTCTAAATTTATATGGGGGTCATGTCATAATTATCCAATTAAGTTTGTACCATGTGTCTATTTAAGTTTTTTAATCTTTGTGCCAAGTGAGTTAATGAGTGCAAAGTACTAAAAATCTAATATTAATTAACTATAAAATAAAAATTAAAAAATAAACCAATCACATATACTCAATAAAAATCACCACACAACAAAGACAACCACACGTTCTATCTTATTAAAAATTAGAAAAAAATTATCATAAGTACTGTTAAATTTAGGTAAGTATTTTAACATATGACTAATTACATTTACTTAAAAAAATAATTTGACTAATTATTTATATTTTTATGATAAAAATTGTGTTTAATTTTAAATGAATCTATACGTATATATGTATTACATGTTTTTCTATATAAAAAAAAAATAATTTGTCTAATTATTTATAATTTTAAAATAAAAATTGTGTTTAATTTTAAATGCATCCATGCGTTTGCATTGGCTACATGCTTATATATCATAATGCTTGTGAATGACTTCTGTGCTAATCTTAAGATATCAATGCAGAGTATTATGTGTTATATACTCAATTATAGTGAAAGAAAAGATGAAACCAAGACAGGATAATTTAGCTGTTCTCTTATTACTCTAATTAGTATTTCTATGGTTAATATGCAGGAATTGGATTTAAGAGTGTCTTTCTGGTTAGTTCTCAACCATATATATTCAGCAATGGATATCAGATACGATTCAACGAAGAGCCTTCCCCACATTGCAATCTTGGGTACATAGTTCCTGAATGGGTCGAGGAGAACCCAACTCTTTCTGATATCAAAAAAATATATGGTTCTGGCACTACTCTTCCAACAACAACAATAGTCTTACCTTTGAAATTCGATAAGATCAAACCTGTGAAGCAACAGCTCTCAAATGTTCATCTTGAAGTTCTATTGTTCCTATCAAAGATTAGGCGGCTTTCAGTAAGGGAACATAACAACGATCCCAGGCTCAATACTGTAAGTTCAATTGCAATTACGAGTGAGACTGAATTGGTGGTGAGGAAGAATATTGATGCTGTGTCCTACACAATCCATCTCTCTGCTGATGAAAATGGTAAGGAGTCTGAGGGAGAATGCAGGTACTTTATGTGGAAGCAAAAGTTTCCTGTCAGGCAGGAAAACAAAGTGGAAAGGAGAATGGAAATTGAAGAGTTGGTGATCACATTGGCTTTTCCATTTGCAGAGCGCCTCCACAGAGGAATGAGCTCACCTGGGATCTATGCATTTCTTCCCACAGAGATGTTTACCAACTTTCCCTTCATAATTCAGGCAGATTTTCTTCTTGCCTCATCAAGGGAAACAATTCTCTTGGACAACAAATGGAACCAAGGGATTCTTGACTGCGTGCCCTCTGCTTTTATCAATGCGTTTGTTTCACTAGTTAAAAATTCTGAAAATGCTCCAGTGTCTAGTCTGGCTTCCATGTTCAGGTTCATTCCCATCGACAGCTCTTCTTATCAAACGTTGAATGTTGTCAGGGAGTCCATCAAATCAAAGCTTCTTGAAGAAAGTATTCTTCCAAGTGAGTCTTACACACCGCAGAAGATCTTTCATAAACCTCATGAAGTTGGTAGGCTTATGCCTGCTTTCTGGACCATTTTGGAGAAGGCAAAGGGAGCAAAAGGTGAGCTTGTTTCATCTTTCATCACAGGGAAAGTACATTTTGAGCTCCTCATTTGATAGAGCAGAATATGATAACATATTGAATTTCCTGGGTGTGGAACTAGTCAACAATGAATGGTACGCAAAGTGCATCCAAAGTTCTAAACTTGTTGAAGGAGTGTCAGATGACGTGTACTTAGAACTTTTGCTATTTATTGCGGATAACTGGAGGTCCAGATTTGATTCTACCGACATGAAGTACATACCACTAATAAAATATGTGGGTCTTTATGGCGATGTGTCTTTGTGTAGCATAAATGAATCCATGCATTTCAATCGTGACAGAGTGGTGTCCTTATCCCGTCATCCTGATCATATCTCATGGCTGATTGATTGGAACAAGGAATTCAAATGTCCAGCCAATTACTTTTTTTGGCCGAAAAGCACACAAGAAGCTATCCAATTCTTCTCTAAGAGGGAGACGGTGTTGGAGTGGCTACGAGATCATGTGAAGGTTGGTGCTATGAGCGTCTGGGAATATGCAGTTCACCTTAACAATTATCTCAATAGTTGCCAGAAGCGTGCTATTGCCTTTGTTCACTTCTTGTACCACTCGCTTGAAAAGTCTTTTCTTTCCGATAAGGAGGTTCGTGTTTTATGTGATTCTATGCCACTTGTGGATAACTATGGAAATTTACAGAGACAAAGGACAGGGGTTCTTGTCCCAGCCAATGGAAGCAAATGGGTGGGATTGATTGGTTCAAATCCATGGACAAATGAAGGCTACATTGAGTTAGCAGAAGACTACTTGAAACCAGGCTATTTTGCAGGTGAATATGCCTCTAGGGAAAGATTCTTGGAGTTCCTTAAAACTAATGTTGCAGCTTCTGATATCCCTGATATATCTCCTCCTAATGCTGCAATTCCTACAGTATCATCACCACTTACCAAGCAAAATGCATTCTTACTGTTGGGTTGGATAAGAAAGATGAAACTTAGAGAAATTTACATTCCCGAGAATTTCTTGAAATGCATAAAGGAAGGTAGCTGGCTGAAAATTACTACCATTGGTTGTCCTGGTTGCCGGCCACCTTCAGAGTCATTCATGCTTTCCTCTTCATTGGGAAACATTTTGCAGAACGGATCCGTGCTTGTTGATATTCCGTTAATTGATCTAAGCTTTTATGGTGATGAAATAAATGAGTATGAGGAGGAGCTGAAGAAAATTGGTGTCATGTCTGAGTATGGAGAAGCATGTGAATTTATTGGAAAGCGTCTTATGTCTTTCACAGAATACTCCACTTTAAGTAGAGACCAAGTGCTGTCTGTACTAAATTTCATCAGATTTTTGAGGGAAAAGTTTCTTCCTCAGGATAAGTTCATCAACAGTATCAAGGATAAGAGGTGGCTAAAGACATCGTGCGGTGTCAGGTCTCCAGTTGAATCTGTTTTGTTTGATGAGGAATGGAAAACTGCATCACAAATCAGTAGCATCCCCTTCATCGATCGACATTACTTTGGAGAGGAAATTCTTTCTTTTAGAGAGGAACTCAAGTCACTTGGTGTGGTAATTGGCTTCATTGATCCTTATAAGCTTGTTGTAGACAACTTAAAATTACCTCCAAGCTCATCTCTGACAGCTGAGGCAGTTCTTTTGATACTGGAATGTATGCGACGTCTAGGATCATCTAACCAACTTGTTCAGGCTTTAAGTGGCGTGAAATGCTTCATGACGAATCTTGGGTACAAGCCTCCGGGTGAATGTTACTTGTTTGACCCTCAATGGGTTTGCATTCTACAAGTTTTTGAAGGTTTTGCATTGATTGATCATGATTTCTATGGAAGCAGTATCTTCTCTTACAGAAATGAGTTGAAGCAAACTGGGGTGAAGGTGGATTTTGAGGAGGCGATAAAAGAATTTGCTGACAGATTCAAGCAGGAGGCATCTTCCATGACTAGCGAACTTGTTCTCTCTTTTCTTTCATGTCATAGACAGCTAAAAGATAATGCATATGTGTTTCCTCCAGATCTTAGGAAAAACATCCGTGACCTTAAGTGGTTGCAGACTAGGCGTGGTGATAAGAGATCTCCAAGAGATTGCATTCTGTTTGGGCCAGATTGGCAGTCGATTTTACGAATTACTGTAGACCTACCTTTCTTAGATGATAGTGACTACTATTATGGCAAGGAAATTCATAAATACAAGGAAGAGCTAAAGAACATGGGGGTTGTGGTTGAATTCAAAGATGGTGCGAAGTTTGTAGCAGCTGGTCTTCACTTTCCCATGGATCCTGCTCGCATAACCATTGAAAATGTGTTTTCATTGCTGGAATGCATACGGATTTTAAATGAAGGAGGGAATTAATCCTTTCCAGATCCTTTCCTAAAACAAATTTCTCGGAAATGGTTGAAAACCACTAATGGTTATAGGCCTCCAGAAGAGTGCTTATTGTTCGATCCTAGGTGGGGCTCTTATTTGGAGCGGACAGATGGACCTTTTATTGATGAAGATTTTTATGGTTCTAATATTACACTGTACAAAGAAGAACTCAAGGCAATAGGAGTCACCCTTGATGTTGAAGACGGATGCTCACTGATTGCCGGGCACCTTGAGTTCCAAGTTCAGTCGTCTACTATAGTTCGAATATATAATTACTTGAGTCTATGTAATTGGGAGAATGACATTGAAGTTGAAAAAGGGATATGGATCCCAGATGGAAGTCAGAATGGAGAGTGGGTCAGCCCCTGTGAATGTGTTCTGCATGACGAGGATGGTCTCTTCAGTTCGCAGCTGAAAGTTCTCGACAAATATTATGAGCTAAAGTTTCTTGACTTCTTCTCACGTGCTTTCCATGTTAAATGTGATCCTTCGGTTGCTGATTACTGTGAGCTTTGGGAGGTTTGGGAAAGTTCAGGACGTCGATTGTCACATGATGACTGTCTTAAGTTCTGGGGGTATATTTTGAAGCACTGGGGTGAAATGGCTGAGAAAACTCTCACTGAGAAGCTGGTGAAATTGCCGGTTGCCTCTGGCTCAGATGAAGTTTTGCTGTTCAACAAGCATGATGTTTTTATTGCTGATGATCTTCAGCTGAAAGATCTTTTCGAACGATTTTCTGCTCAATCTCTATTTGTCTGGTACCCACAGCCAAGCAAGCCTTCTTTACCTCAGATGAAGTTGTTTGATATTTACAGGAAGATTGGTGTTCGCACTATATCCGAGTCTGTAGAGAAGGACGAATCATACAGAGTGGATGTTGCTCAACTCAATCAGGTGAATCCAAAGAAGAATTTGATTACAAAAGATCTGGTTACACTTATCCTTGGTTTTCTTGCAAATCCTGTGATGAAAATGGAAGCTGAAAGGAGGCATGAAATAATCCGAGGGCTTCTGAATATTACTTTCCTTGAGATAGTTGAACCAATAACTGTAAACTACAGTTTATCACTTTCTTCAGGGGAGATCGTGAATGCGAGAGCAAGCCGAATGATATGCTGGGATAGAGAGTCTTCAAAGTTTTTCACACAGAAGTTGGACAGGTCTAGTGGATATGAGAATCAAATTGAATATGCTACATATTTTTCTGAAGCAATATCTGAGGGTGTGTTATGGGAGAACTGCGATCATATAGGTGCACTCTCTGAACTGATCAAGCTGGCCTTCGTGTTGGAATTTGATGAGAAAGCAGTTAGGTTTTTAATGAAGTCCAAGAATTTGCAAATATACTTGGAGGATGAGGAGTTCCTTGCATCCGTCTTTCCTTCTGACTAGTTAGATATATACCATGAACTGTTAATATTTGTAAGTGTTTCTTTCATATATTTCTTGTGTGTTTCTGGCAGTGTTTTTAGCGTAAATGTCAAAAGAATGAATCAGTTGCTGCTATTCAGATTCTAATGGTCATTCATGTGGTGTTAACCTTATATTCGTTTTGTCCTAGATTTTCCTTTGTATTTCTGTTTTGGGGGTGATACTCTTGTAATTCTTAACTAAATGGTAATGTTTGGTATTGGCATGTATATATATTTTTGGACCTCAAGTTTCGGCTTTCTGGATTTTGTTGAGCGGTGGACCAAAACACGGTCTTTGACATATATGGCCTTTTAATAATTTTAAGTTTATTATCATACTTTTAATATTTCTAAGTTAATTATGTTCTTTATTTTAATATTTGTCTTTGAAGTTCAAGATGGCCATAATTCTCTGCTCCATTACATCAGATAGAACTCACTTTTAGCTTGATTAACAGCCAAAGATGTCTTTGAATAGCAAGAGAACTCTCTGGACTGCAAGGATAGTGGTTTCATCAGCTGCAACAAAAAGCATCAAGTCATCTACAAAACAAAGATGGTAGAGAGCCACTTTTTTGGATGTTGATTGAAGTTATCTTTCACACCGGCTAATCAGCTTTGAGAAAACTTTCATAGCTATGACAAACCAATAAGGTCAAAAAGGACTTCTTTGTCTAAGACCCCTTCCACCTTTAAAATATTCCATTAAAGAGCCATCGACTGCCTCTTGATCCAATTAATGAACTTGTGAGAATACCAACAACAACTAGTCTTTTTTTTTTCTTTTTCTTTTTTTTTAATTATTATAATTCTATAGTTACAAGGGAGGGATTTGTATCTTATATGGTTTTCATTAAAAATACCAAGAGGTGTTAACTAGTTGTGCTACAAGGCTCTTGCCAACGACTAGAATATTGATTATGAAATTTCGATTTATTGAATCATAAGCATTCACTCAGTCCACTTTAATTAAGGACCTTGGTTGAGTCAATAACTCATCAATTCTTGAGCCAACACATTCTCAACCATATCTTTATGACAACAGATCTGCATGTGAGAACAAATTTATTTGAATAAACGTTATTCTATTGAAAATTGTTTGAGAGCTTTTGGTTTTTTACATATAGAGATGTTACATCAATTTGATAATAGTCTGTATGAGAGAAGGATGGCATCAAGGAATTCGAATACATCAAGAGAAGGATAGCAGTTGTTATCCTGATCTGTAGCAGAGTTGGCATTGGAATATGATTCTGCGTTGGTATCCTAACAGTGAAGAACTAATCAACTTTCTCTCGCCCTAAACTCTGGTAGTGACGAGGACTGAGGTTGGAGGAGAGAAATGGACAGTGGAAAAAGAGAAGGGGAAAAAAAAAAAAAAAAAAGAATAGAGAGTTAAATAAATTATATTATATAATTTAACATAAAATATATATATATATATATATATATAAAATAAAAATAAAAAGCTAATGTGACTTAAATCGTGTCAAACCCAATTAGAAAATTAATTTTGAATTTTTTTTTAGAAATAATTTTAACTTATAACGTCCACTTTTGATGATAACTTTTTATCATTATATCAAGATACTAATTAGTTATTTTATTTTTGGTACAGGCAAAAATCGAATCTCAAATCTTTTATTCAATTACAGGAAACTTTACTAAAATCTAGATCCATAAGAAAATAGATATCTAGACTGTGTTTGGATAACTTATTTTTTGCCAATTTATTTTACTATTTAGTTTATTTTTGCTACTATTCATGGGCCACTGCACTTTTTTTTTTTATAATATTCATGAGTCTCATTGTACTATTTCAGCTAATTTTTACCTATAGTACTTTCAGGAATTTTTTTTTTTTCCAGTTTTAGCTATGTAAGGACACGTTTCGTAATGACCCGTAACAGTATTAGGTTCGCACGTAAAAAAGGCCCAAACAATATCATTTGTAGAGCGTGGGTTTGAAAGGCTAGGCCTCAGTCACCAGACGGTGGGTTTTTCATGGTGTTCATACATGATTAAGTCGTTTTCGCCCTAGGAGTCTTTCTCCTGGAGGCGGGCTGGGAGGCTCTGGTTTTTGGCCATTTTTCCCTGCCCCCTCCTCTGGGTTGCTTACTTTTCCTTTTATATTGGCCTGTGTTCCTTATCCTTCTTCCACGTATAGGATCGACATTCCAAGACTGATACTTGTTCCATCAGCCCATACCCAGAGTGGTTGGGGGTGGTTGTAAAAGCTAGAGAATATGGCTCTGTCAGGTGCAGAGTATTGACTGGCAATAAGGGCAGCTTTCCCTGGTCGTTATACTTTCCAGCGTACCCTTTTCTATTGACACAGATATTTTAGATTTTTTTCCTAAGCTGTTTCTATACCAGTTTTGCCCTTTCTTCCTGTGAGACCTCGGATATGCCGAGGACTGAATCGTCCTCGGCTGTGTCCCAAGGCTATTTTGTATTTTGTATTATCGATCTTGGGCTATAACCCTTCTCGGCTCGGGCCTCTGGCCCCAATGAATAAATGGGCCAAGGCCACAAACTATTGGGCCCCACAAGCTAAATAAGCAAATCTCAAACAGACCCTTGATGGACTTATCGTGTAATAAAATTTTTGTTTAAAAACTAGAATCCAAATCGAAACTAAGAAATCATAGGATAAAATCAAATTGATCACAAAATAAACTACGTTTAGTTTGTTTCAACGTTAAAATTTTTTAGAAAATGATTGTTTTAACATTAAAGTTTTTTAGAAAATGACACTTTTCAAATAATATTTTCTAAAAAAGTATCTCGTTTTTTTATATGTAGTAACCATCTTCCTCTTCTTCTGTTTTTGGTAATTATCTTAAATGTGTTGTAAAATAATTTTTAATTTTTTTTTTATTCAACTTGCAATGAAAAAAAGTTGTTTTCAAATAAGCCATATTTTTATATTAACTTTCCTTTTAACTTATTTTTCCTGATATTAACAAATACTGAAAAAAAGTGAAAAATTATACGTGAGACATTCCATCTAAACAAACGGATCATAAAAGAAATTTATGAGAAATTATAGGAGTCACGTCAATAATTGCATCGTACTTTAGGAAACCCAAAGAACCACAAGAGTGATAATCATAAATAAATGACAATTTTTACCAAAATAAATAAATAAATGACAATGTTCTAGGAAAAGTAAAAAGGAGACCAATCAAATCAAAGTCCAAAAGTTTCTCTATGCAAAAGACAACAAAAAAAATAAAATTCCAAAATTCTCAGTCCACTATGATTCCTCGCTCTCTATTCAGTCACCTTTGGAAATATGAAAAAGAAAAAACAAAAAAAAAGATGAGGTGGTCGAATCAGTGTGTAAAGCTCCACTGTCTGTACATTCCTAGGACCCTTTACTTTTCTTTCATCACTTTTAGTCTCTCTCTCAGCTTTATTCTACTTCGTTGAGAAGTAAAGCTTCGTCAGCAACTTCTACATAAAGTTCTTTATATATGAGTGTGTACATTTCACACACTCTCACAGTCTCACCATGCTCTCTCTGTGTAAGCAAAAGCGTGAGTCTCTGGTTTTTCAGTTTTGTGAGCGTGTGCGTGTGTTGTTAGGTACAGATATGGAGGCTGCAGCGAGAGAACACGTTGAAGAGATACGTAGAAAAAAGTTCTCCATTGGAGGGGAACAGAACCCATTAACTGAGGATCTTCATCAAGCTGTCAAGAACCTCTCTGCTGAGCTTTATGCCAAGGATGTACATTTTCTCATGGAACTCATTCAGGTTACTTTCTCAAACTCATTCTTTCTTTCTTAATAGTATATGTTTGTGTGTTTTTGTCATGGGTTCTCAATGATATATATGTTTGAGCAATGATTATTACAATTTTAACTGAGTTTGTACACGATTTTACAATTTTAACTGGCCAGAAGATTTTAGCTTTATCTTGTGCCTTTTTCTTACTTTTTTACCGTAGAAGTAAAAAATTTATTATTATTATTATTTTACTTCTAAATTAGCGTATATATTTTTGACAAAACTTAGGTACTTAACCTTTTAACGGATAAACTACTAGAAATTGTAGGATGCCAAACTCAGTTTTTACTCTAAATAAAAACTCACTTAGTTGATAAATTATTAATTTTACATAGGCCCACCAGGACACCACTTTGTTGTATAATGTTCACAAATTCTCTCTTACAATTATGTTTGGATGAAAGAGGAGGAGAGGGATGTAAAGGGACGGGAAGGGAATGGAGATTGTTGAATTAATCTTTGCTTCAAAATTAGAGAAAGTCTACCGTACAACATTTTCATAGTAATTTTGATTTAAGCAGGTCTGGTTGTAATTTTATTTTATTTTGACTTATGGTAGACGGATGCTTCGGCTTATGGAATTTTGTTGTGGCCATAGAAGAACTCTTAAAATTAGCAAAAGATGGTTATAATTGTTAATTTATATGATATTATAATTTTCTCTCCTTCCAAATTTACATCCAAACAAAGTGGAATACTCTTTTACTTAATTTTTAAAACATTTTAATGAGGGAAAATGTAATCATTATCCTAGTCTTTTCTCTCCTTCCCCTCTATTATCTCTCTCTCCAAACTTCTATACATAGTTTCTGTGAAAAAAAAAAGTTTTGCATGTAGACTTAGTGTTAGATGGTTTTATGGAGTTTTTATTGCCTTATGTATAATGTTGAATTTATTTTGGTTAGAATGCTGAAGATAATGATTACTTGGAGGGAGTGGATCCATCTCTTGAGTTTGTCATAACTTCTGAAGACATTACAAACACAGGGGCCCCAGCAACATTGCTGATTTTCAACAATGAGAAAGGTTTCTCATCGAAAAACATTGACTCTATTTGCAGTGTTGGTCGGTCCACCAAGAAAGGCAACAGGAAACGTGGTTATATTGGAGAGAAAGGTACTTTACCTAGTTTCCTAGAATTATAGCTTATACTAGCCACTCTAGTGTAAGTATTGTTATGAGAACTAGTAACATCAAAATTTGTTATATATGGTTTACTCAAAATGCTATTTTGTCAAGAAGACTATTAATAATTGTAATTGGGTTGACTTGGAAAGAAGTCAGAACAAGCATAACATTATTGACATATTTGTTTAAGTCAAACATCAAAATTCCTTGATCCACAAAAGGAGCAACTTTCACATATATATTCTAAAGTGATAAATGCTAAGTTAAGAGTTTTGGAAGTTAGTAAGGCTCACTTAAAACTCATATGTAATTTGCTTGAATTAGGAATGAAATATTGTTGCTTGGGAGGGAGAGTTCAAATCATAAAATCAATAAATAAATCTTCTTGCATGATGAAATTTTGCTAAGTCAAAATACACCTTATAGAAAACATAAACAAACAAGTTAAGGTATGAGGGAATGTTAATATTTGACAATTAATTTTAATAGAAATAATGTGTATTAGTCTTTGGTATTTAACCCAATGTATATTCTTAGTCACCAATAAGCTCTGGTTCAAACTAACCCTTCCTCTAGTAAAAAGGGGTGAAAGATAGTATCTAGGTTTAAGCAACACCCCCTCTCCCCACCAAAAAAAAAAAAAAAATGTTCTTAAGTTAGTCCTCTATTTGTTTTGGCACAAAATGTTTTATCTAAAAATATTTTAGCTAAATTACATATTGCACCCTCTACCTATCTAAAATTCAATTCAGTAATTTAACTTTTAACTTTGTTCAATTTAGTCCTTCCGATAGTCATTGTTAGAATTTAGCTGCCAAAACGACGTAATTTCTATTAAACAAAGTAAATAGTTAAAAATGCAACTTAACTGAGATTAACGGGAGGACTAAATTGAAAAAATTTGAAAGTTAGAGTATTAAATTGAACAAAAGTGAATTTAGAGGAATGCATTGAATTTTGTAATTTAGCTAAATATTTTAAAGGAATATTGATTTTTATTTTCGGTGTTTGGTTTTGTTGTTGAAAACTCTTTTCTATATTAGATATTAAACAACAACTTTAAATCAACACTTTAAAATATTAATCACAACAACTAAAGTCAATCTAAAATCAAACTAAAAAATAAGCATGAACAAAATAAAATTATTGAAAATTACACTAATAAGAACAATCAAAATATGTGAAAAAAAAATATATATATATATATATATAATAACAAAACTATTATCTAAACTTACACATTTAGATCATAATTAAAAAAAGAAAAAAAAATTGAAACCTCCAAAATGACACTTTAAAGTTTTTTTTTGTACAACTTTTATAATTTTGGAGCAATTCCCAAAATTTTGATCCCTATTGTGGTCATTTTGAGGATTCATGAGAGAGAGAGAGAGAGAGAGATATATATTTTCATTTCAATGGTTTTGGGATTTTTTTGTCATTTTGGTCAATTGTTGCTCAATTGGCACCTCTTGGTATTTCCAACAGAGACATTCTGGTTTAAGTCCCCCTCCCCCATTGTAACCATCTAATTATAGCCACAGTGGAGGTTTTAAAGGTATTTTTGTTATTTTGTAGGTTTAAGGGCATTTTGGTTATTATGTCAGTTTTGATGGTAATTTGGTTTTTTTGGAAATTTTAAGGTTTCTTCTATCATTTTAGAGGTTCTTGAGGGTGTATTTTTATCATTTTATAGGTTTCCAAGTTTATACAATAAGTGAGTTTTCAGACTTCTATGCTAATCTTAAGATATCAATGCAACTTCTATGCTAATCTTAAGATATCAATGCAGAGTATCATGTGTTATATACTCAATTATAGTGAAAGAAAAGATTAAAACCATAATGATGTTAATAATTACCGGACAAGATAATTTAGCTATTCTCTTATTGCTCTTATTACTTATTAGCTTATTCTCTGGTTAATATGCAGGAATTGGATTTAAGAGTGTCTTTCTGGTTAGTTCTCAACCATACATATTCAGCAATGGATATCAAATACGATTCAATGAAGAGCCTTGCCCACATTGCAATCTGGGGTACATAGTTCCTGAATGGGTCGAGGAGAACCCAACACTTTCTGACATCAAAAAAATATATGGTTCTGGGACTAGTCTACCAACAACAACAATAGTCTTACCTCTGAAGTTCGATAAGGTGAAACCTGTGAAGCAGCAGCTCTCAAATGTTCATCCTGAAGTTCTATTGTTCCTATCAAAGATTAGGCGGCTTTCAGTCAGGGAACATAACAACGATCCCATGCTCAATACTGTAAGTGCAATAGCAATTACAAGTGAGACTGAATTGGTGGTGAAGAAGAACATTGATGCTGTGTCCTACACAATCCATCTATCTGCTGATGAAAAGGGTAAGGAGTCTGAGGGAGAATGCAGGTACTTTATGTGGAAGCAAAAGTTTCCTGTCAGGCAGGAAAACAAAGTGGAAAGGAGAATGGAAGTTGAAGAGTTGGTGATCACATTGGCTTTTCCTTTTGAAGAGCGCGTCCACAGGGAAATGAGCTCACCTGGGATCTATGCATTTCTCCCCACAGAGATGTTTACCAACTTTCCGTTCATAATTCAGGCAGATTTTCTTCTTGCCTCATCAAGGGAAACAATTCTCTTGGACAACAAGTGGAACCAAGGGATTCTTGACTGCGTGCCCTCTGCTTTTATCAATGCGTTTGTTTCACTAGTTAAAAATACTGAAAATGCTCCAGTGTCTAGTTTGGCTTCCATGTTCAGGTTCATTCCCATCGACAGCTCTTCTTATCAAATGTTGAATGTTGTCAGGGAATCCATCAAATCAAAGCTTCTTGAAGAAAATATTCTTCCAAGCGAGTCTTACACACAGCAGAAGATCTTTCATAAACCTCATGAAGTTGGTAGGCTTATGCCTGCTTCTGGACCATTCTGGAGAAGGCAAGGGAGCAAAAGGTGAGTTTGTTTCATCTTTCATCACATGGAAAGTACATTTTGAGCTCCTCATTTGATAGAGCAGAATACGATTACATATTGAATTTCTTGGGTGTGGAACTAGTCAACAACGAATGGTATGCAAAGTGCATCCAAAGTTCTAAACTTGTTGAAGGAGTGTCAGAGGACGTGTACTTCGAGCTTTTGCTATTTGTTGCAGATAACTGGAAGTCCAAATTTGACTCTACCGACATAAAGTACATACAACTAATAAAATATGTGGGTCTTTATGGCGATGTGTCTTTGTGTAGCATAAATGAATCCATGCATTTCAATCGTGACAGAGTGGTGTCCTTATCCCGTCATCCTGATCATATCTCATGGCTGATTGATTGGAACAGGGAATTCAAATGTCCAGCCAATTACTTTTTTTGGCCGAAAAGCACACAAGAAGCTATCCAGTTCTTCTCTAAGAGGGAGACGGTGTTGGAGTGGCTACGAGATCATGTGAAGGTTGGTGCTATGAGCGTCTATGAATATGCAGTTCACCTTAACAATCATCTCAATAGTTGCCAGAAGCGTGCTATTGCCTTTGTTCACTTCTTGTACCACTCGCTTCAAAAGTCTTTTCTTTCCCATCAGGAGGTTGGTGATTTATGTGATTCTATGCCACTTGTGGATAACTATGGAAATTTACAGAGACACAGGACAAGGGTTCTTGTCCCTGCCAACGGAAGCAAATGGGTGGGATTGATTGGTTCAAATCCATGGACAAATGAAGGCTACGTTGAGTTAGCAGAAGACTACTTGCTACCAGGCTATTTTGCCGGTGAATATGCCTCTGGAGAAAGACTGTTGGAGTTCCTTAAAACTCATGTTGTAGCGTCTGATATCCCTTACATATCTCCTCCTAATGCTGCAATTCCTACTGTATCATCACCACTCACCAAGCAAAATGCATTCTTGCTGTTGGATTGGATTCGGAATCTGAAACGTAGAGAAATTTACATTCCTGAGAAGTTCTTGAAATGCATAAAGGAAGGTAGCTGGCTGAAAATTACTACCAGTGGCTGTCCTGGTTACCGGCCACCTTCACAGTCATTCATGCTTTCCTCTTCATTGGGAAACATTTTGCAGAATGGATCCGTGCTTGTTGATATTCCATTGCTTGATCTGAGTTTTTATGGTGATGAATTAAATGAGTATAAGGAGGAGCTGAAGAAACTTGGAGTCATGTCTGAGTATGGTGAAGCATGTGAATTTATTGGAAAGCATCTTATGTCTTTCACAGAATACTCCACTTTAAGTAGAGACCAAGTGCTGTCTGTACTAAATTTCATCAGATTTTTGAGGGAAAAGTTTCTCCCTCAGGATGAGTTCATCAACAGTATCAAGGATAAGAGATGGATAAGGACATGCTGTGGTGATAGGTCTCCAGTTGAAGCTGTTTTGTTTGATGAGGAATGGAAAAGTGCATTACAAATCAGTTGCATCCCCTTTATTGATCTAGATTACTTTGGGGAGGAAATCCTGTCTTTTAGAGAGGAACTCAAGTCACTTGGTGTTGTAATTGGCTTCAGTGATTGTTATAAGCTTGTTGTAGACAACTTAAAATCTCCTTTAAGCTCATCTCTGACAGCTGAGGCAGTTCTTTTGATACTGGAATGTATGCGACGTCTAGGATCATCCGACAAACTTGTTCAGGCGTTGAGAGGTGTGAAATGCTTTAAGACGAATCTTGGGTACAAACCTCCGGGAGAATGTTTCTTGTTTGACCCTCAATGGGTTTGCATTCTTCATGTTTTTGAAGGTTTTGCATTGATTGATCATGATTTCCATGGAAGCTGTATCTTCTCTTACAGAAATGAGTTGAAGCAAACTGGGGTGAAGGTGGATTTTGAGGAGGCGGTAAAAGAATTTTCTGACAAATTCAAGCTGGAGGCATCCTTCATGACTAAAGAAATTGTTCTCTCTTTTCTTTCATGTCAGAGACAGCTAAAAGATAGTCCTTTTGTGTTTCCTCCAGATCTTGAGAAAAACATCCGTGACCTTAAGTGGTTGCAGACTAGGTGTGGTGATAGAAGATCTCCAAGAGATTGCATTCTTTTTGGGCCAGATTGGCATTCAGTTTTACCAATTACTATTGACCTCCCTTTCTTAGATGATAGTGACAATTACTATGGCAAGGACATTCATTTATACAAGGAAGAGCTGAAGAGCATGGGAGTTGCTGTTGAATTTAAAGATGGTGTGAAGTTTGTTGCAGCTAGTCTTCACTTTCCCTTGGATCCTGCTCAGATAACTGATGAAAATGTGTTTTCATTGCTGAAATGCATACGTGTTTTAATCCAAGGAGTGAATTACTCCTTTCCAGATCCATTCTTAAAACAAAATTCTCGGAAATGGTTGAAGACCACTAAAGGTTATAGACCTCCAGATAAATGCTTATTGTTCGATCCTAGGTGGGGCTCTTATTTGGAGCGGACAGATGGACCTTTTATTGATGAAGATTTTTATGGTTCTAATATTGCACTGTACAAAGAAGAACTCAAGGCAATAGGAGTCACCCTTGATGTTGAAGACGGATGCTCATTGATTGCCAGGCACCTCGAACTCCATTTCCAATACCCTACTATAGTTCGAATATATAATTACTTGAGTCTATGTAATTGGGAGAATGACAGTGAACTTACAAAAGGGATATGGATCCCATATGGAAATAAGAATGGAGAGTGGGTCAGCCCCTGTGAATGCGTTCTGCACGACAAGGATGGTCTCTTCAGTTCGCAGCTGAAAGTTCTTGACAAATATTATGAGCAAAAGTTACTCAACTTCTTCTCACATGCTTTCCGTGTTAAATGCAATCCTTCGGTTGCTGATTACTGTGAGCTTTGGGAGGTTTGGGAAAGTTCAGGACGTCGATTGTCACATGATGACTGTCTTAAGTTCTGGGGGTATATTTTGAAGCACTGGGGTGAAAAGACTGAGAAAACTATCACTGAGAAGCTGGTGAAATTGCCGGTTGCTTCTGGCTCGGATGAAGTTTTGCTGTTCAACAAGCGTGATGTTTTTATTGCTGATGATCTTCAGCTGAAAGATCTTTTCGAACGATTTTCTGCTCAATCTCTATTTGTCTGGTACCCACAGCCAAGCAAGCCTTCTTTACCTCAGATGAAGTTGTTTGATATTTACAGGAAGATTGGCGTTCGCACTATATCCGAGTCTGTAGAGAAGGAAGAATCATACGCAGTGGATGTTGCTCAACTCAATCAGGTGAATCCAAAGGAGAATTTGATTACAAAATATCTAGTTACACTCATCCTTGGTTTTCTAGCAAATCCTGTGATGAAAATGGAAGCTGAAAGGAGGCATGAAATAATCCGAGGGCTTCTGAATATTACTTTCCTTGAGATAGTTGAACCGATAACCGTAAAGTACAGTTTATCACTTTCTTCAGGGGAGATCGTGAATGCAAGAGCAAGCCGAATGATACGCTGGGATAGAGAGTCTTCAAAGTTTTTCACACAGAAGTTGGACAGGTATAGTGGATATGAGAATCAAATTGAATATGCTACATATTTTTCTGAAGCAATATCTGAGGGTGTGTTATGGGAGAACTGCGATCATATTGGTGCACTCTCTGAACTGATCAAGCTGGCCTTCGTGCTGGAATTTGATGAGAAAGCAGTTAGGTTTTTAATGAAGTCCAAGAATATGCAAATATACTTGGAGGATGAGGAGTTCATTGCATCTGTCTTTCCTTCTGACTGGTTAGATATATACCATGGACTGTTAATATTTGTAAGTGTTTCTTTCATATTTCTTTTATGTTTCTTGGTGTTTTTCGCGTAAAAGTCAAAACTCAAAAGAATGAATCAGTTGCTGCTATTGTGATTTTAATGGTCATTCATGTGGTGTTAACCTTATATTGTTTTGTCCTAGATTTTCCTTTATATTTCTATCTTGGGGGTGATACTCTTGTAATTCTGAACTAAATGGTAATGTTTGGCATTGGCATGTATATATATTTTTGGGCCTTAAGTTTCGGCTTTTTGGATTTTGTTGAGCGGTGGACCAAAACATGGTCTTTGACATATATGGCCTTTTAATAATTTTAAGTATATTATCATACTTTTAATATTTCCAAGTTAATTTTGTTCTTTATTTGTCTTTTAAGTAATTAAATGACTTGTTGTGGCATCTCAGATTGTATGGATTTGCTGAATGTATATTGTGTTATATACATGATTTAGAGGAGTTCTTATTTGTAATGTTATTAGTCTGTTTGGAATATGGTGTAGATATGGCTATGGTTTTCCTCATGTCGTAACAAATAATATTAGGGCTAGGTCAATAATATTGTGTGGCTTGGGAACACTGTGATGCAACATGATCCTTCTCATGGACATCAATGACATTAGTGGAGAAAATTGTGATACTCAAGAGATTGTGTGGATCCGATTAGTTTGTATGATTATTTTGTACAAGGATGTATTGAATCCTTCAAAAGACATGTATAAGGTAATTCTGGACTGTGTAAGCACTCACAATAAGCCTTAATTTGACTGCATTTTGAGTAAGCACAGGTGTGGTTAATGCCTTTTTCCAGTCATAAGTCATGACATTAGTTTTGGTCTATTTCCTTTTTTTTTTTTCTTTTTTTTTTCTTTTTTATGTTATTTGCTAGACATAAGTATTTAAGTTTCCGTTTATTTATTTTATCTTTGATATTTGCTGCACATAAGTTGCTTAGTTTGCTTGGTTCATATCACTTCATTGAACATGTTTCTATGTTAGTCTTAGCATTACATTGTTTGTTCATGCTGGATCAATTGACCTCATTTTAAAAATACTTCAATCAGTCTTTCTAGAACCTCAAACGTCTAGCTTAATTGTTATTATGATGACTAGTCTGAAGGCCTATGATGTTCTTGTGTCTAGCATGTGAGGAGCCAAATGAATAGTCTCTTGTTGTGCTCAATTTTGTTGAGCCAGAACGGTTCTTCTTCAGCGAGAATGGAAACATTCAAAACTCACAGATTTGGGTGAGAAAAATGTCCATGAGAGAGAGAGAGAAAGAAAAACAAATTGCTTGTACAGAGGCATTGAGTGAGAAACAAAGAGACTGAGGGGACCGCAGGGGGAGACTAAGAGGGGAAGAGGGAGAGGATGAGAATGATGGGAGCAGAGAGGACTTTTACCTACTCAGTATAGCGTTGTGCATGTGTGGGTTTCTAGTAATATATATTTGATTTGCAGCCACCAAGCTGAGCTGTGCAATTCAAAAGCAGAGGCTCATCTTTTGGATATCATCCTCCACAAAGGTGTATGCTTTTGTTTTTGGAAAAAATGTCAGTTCTTTGATTTGTTTTTGTTTTGTGTAAATATCTAATATATTGATTCTACGCATAACATGATTGATCTTCGATTTTGGAATCCCGCTTTCTCAGTTTAAAAAAATGTTGGCCATTGCATATGGGCTGCATCAAATGTTGTATTTCCTTTTAGTATATCATGTACATTGCAAGTACAATATCTAATACTTGTCATTTATAAATTTGAAAATAGTTTGCAGGAGGCTTATATATAAGAAGTTAACCGATGAGAAAATAAACACTTATCCAATGTGCAAATAGGGATTTAGGTTGTGCCTTACTAGAGAAACTAAGGTATTTAATCATCATTACTTTTGCTTTATGAAAACATTAACTCTATGCATGCCAAGGTGATACTTCTTTATCATTCTAACATATTATACAAGTGAAGAGAAACTAAGGTATTTAATCATCATTACTTTTGCTTTATGAAAACATTAACTCTATGCATGCCAAGGTGATACTTCTTTATCATTCTAACATATTATACAAGTGATACATTTTTCTAAACCACTAGCGAGGAACTGAGAGTTTAATTTACTTCTAGAAAAAATTGGCATATTTTTTACAGTGCATGTAAAATATAATTGATGAAATGACCTAATGTTCTTGAAAATGGAAGTTTCTGGATGAGAAAACTAATGATTGTCACATCCAGAACTTTTATCTATTTTTTAATGTTTATTGTGTTAGGTGTCTAAGAGATCTAATGGATCGTATGCTCGAAATTATAATTAAATTATTGTTTAATATAAGAATATCTCATAAATACGTTTCAGTTAAGTTGTGCAAATTCATGGTTTTTCCTCAACTGTAAAAATTATAGGAACTGCATAGTACCTCCTTGTGGTTTAGACCTATTTCGGTTTTGGAATGTTGCAATTTTATGGTTCGTAAGACCTAATTTAACATTATTATGAAGAGGAATGATATGGTAAATGTTTAAATGATATCTCTTTGCTATTTAAACTCAATTCAACTGCAATTTTGACTCTCTTTATATTTCTTTGTACTAATATAAATGGAAAAGAAAAAAGCTTACATACTTTGTTGAAATTATGTGACTTCTTTAGAAAAATGTGTTTCTTAGAGTTAAGTTATTTTCTTGCTTGTCAAGCCACAAGAATTGTAAATAGTAATTAGGAAGCCAAAGGAATGTAAAATTTTGATTTAATGGCACACCACATAATGATTAGAAGGTTGCTTTTGTTTCCTTTGGCCTAATGCCATTTTTTCTAATTTTTATATCACTGCCCTCTATATATCACATCTATATGTGTGTGTTTTGTTGTAATTTTGGCTCTATTAAAAAGAGAAAAACTGGAAAAGAAATTAAGCGTTTTACTTGTCTTGTTGAAGCTATTAGCTTATGTAAGAATTCAATTATAAGAAATACAAAAGGTGACAAAAGAAATTAATGAAATGGTCCAAGTTTTGTTATGAAACAATGTCTTTTGGTAAGAGAAAAATGGAAAAGAAAGTGAGCTTGTTACTTTTGTTGAGCTTTTCACTTCGTTCAACTGATGTGAGAGTTCATTATGAGAAATCCCAAAGGAGGAGAAAAAGAAAAAGAAAAAAGAAATGGTCCAGATTGTGTTATTTTGGATTTTGGGTCTTTTAATAAGAGGGGAATGGAAAAGAAGGTGAACTTATTACTAATTTTGTTGAAACTATGATAGCAAGCTAAGTTGAGAGTTCAATAATGAGAATCCTAGGAGGAAAAAAATCATGAAATGCTCAAAATTTTGCTATATTTCCTTTTGTTTTTTAAGTAAACAAACAGAAAGCTTAAAGACTTTTTCTAGTCATAGGAGAGGTTGGTTGAATTTAAATTAACAAAATTAAGTGCATTTTTTTATTATTAGTATGGGGACTGGGTTTGAGCACTATTCCTAAAAGATAAGCAAATTCAAGTCCAGCAAGCCCAATACAATAAATTTGTAGAGAGTAGATAGAAAAACCAAGCTTTAATGAGTGTAACAACAATTATGGATGATTTAAAGAATGAATAAGTAAAACAACTACGGACTTGAGCAAGCAATTCAATTCTCAGCACTAGTCTGAGGAGCTTCAACTTATTGCTTCTTGAGTGATTATGACAATGGTTACAAAATTAGTTCAAATTGCTACAGTGTTTTCTCTAGTAAAATCTCCGATCCCCTTCTCATGAGGGTTCTTTCATATTTTATAGCTCCTTTCTGATCATCTTGACCCTATACTTGTTGATCATCTGAATCCACACTTGAGTGCCCATCCCATCAGACACCCCTTTCAGCCTTCTATGAGTTGTGGTAGCCAAAACAACACTGTTCAGAGGTCTTCTCCACATAAATGCAGCCAGAAAAGTAGTTGCGATGCATTTAATGCGGTGGTGACAGCTTTTTCTTAGATATTTTGAGTTTCCTTCCTTCTCGTACGTCCACCGGGCACATTTAGTGTATACTTGGACTACATGTGTCATGTCTGAGAAGGTATTCCTCCTCGGATATCCTTTCATTCATACATCACTAGTGAGATTTCAACTGGGAGCCCCTTAGTAGCTATTCGTCCCTCCTCGGATTTGTCTATATCCTCGGATAAGACCCAAGGCCCAATGCGCTACTTTGGGCCCTAGTCCCCACAATTAGTAAATAAGAATAAAACTTGGTGTATAATTAGACAATGAGATTATTGGAACTTGTGAATAGGTAACTTACTTGTCTCTTTAGCTTGAGCTTTTAGAGTGACTAGTCACTAACCCGTGCGATGCACGGAAAAATTAAAAAAAAATATATATATATCATCAAGCAATGTCATTTCCACCTTCATGTATGTATACTGAATTGATATTAGTTGCATTGAAAACTACAAATAAAATATAAAATAAAATACTAATTGTACAAATAAAAACCCATAAACCTTTTTCTTTTCTTTCTAAACTAAAAATAGTACCAACCCAAAATAAGGGAATCATTGATTCCATAACATCCGAATTGTGAGCAGCACAGAAACATTGAATCAAAGAACACTAAGAAAAGTGTCAAGTGGACTTTGCATTAAAATCACAATTACTTGTAGTTACTTGAATAAACAATTACTCTGAATCATTATCCAAAAGAGGAGAGACATAAAAACTTGATAAGTCTCAAAGATGAAGTTCCTTGGATATATTTCAGCATCAATGTCCAAGTTCAGCCCTATTTATAGCAAGCATTAGCAAAGTATCCACGACCTTCCTCCTTCGGAATTCACAAAGCTACTTCAAAGAAAAATTGTTAAACAAAGGTATACCACCCTACACACATATTTACTTTCTTTAAAAAAAAAAAAGAAGAAAAAAAAAAGCATAAGACAACAAAAAGAAATAAAATCTATCTTATGTAATTGAATAGTTAAGTCAATAAATTTGTTTGAATCATTAAAATTCACCTTCATATTTACCCTAGAAGACCACATGCGAAGGATCTAACAATATAAAAGATAATTATTCACAAAAAAAAACAATAACTCAAGGAACTATAGATTGGAGAGGGGAAAAAGTAGGAGACTATTATGCTGCAATGAATATAAACAAAAATCATGTACTAAAAACATGCAATTATATAGAACACAACCTCCAATGCATGCTTAAATATTGCAAGAGGCACATAACCCCATTTTTGTATCCTATCATCTCATGAGAAAATGATTAACAAATGTAAATGTAACCAAGCCTAAACCAACAAATTCTAGCCCAATATTAATGATAGGCTATGAACTGAAAAAGCAAGATGAAGATAGGGTGTTTTACATTTTCAAACAGGAGAACGTGTATGCACAAAATTCAATAATGCTATTAGTTAAGAATTATGACAATTCAAATTTATTAAAAAAAAAAAAAAAAAGCCTAGATTCCCAAAAGGTTCATCAAAATTGTAGAGACCATTGGCAACTTAGGGCCCTACATCATTCAAATTAAAAAACCGAAAATTGTCCCCACATAAAAAGACTAAACACAGTCACAAAATACAAACTCATAAACAATTTCATCTAGAATAAGGAATTTTTTTTTTTTTTTTCAATTTCAACTGAAAAATTAAACAACAAAACTATATTAGAGGAAGGAAAAGAATTGAAACAAAAACATGCAAAGAGACTACCTAGATGTTCATGGCCTTATTGTTGGACTCAAGTTGGCTTCTTGCACAGAGAAGTTTCTAAAATTTTCACACTATTCCGTTACCGTAAATTTGCCAAATTCAACACATTATTCTAACTTCAAAATTTATGTATTAAACCCCCAATAACTTGCTCACAATATATCAAAATTCTTTCATTAAACCAAATTATACATTTTGGTAAAGTACATACATAGAAGTACATTCTTTTGTTGCTAATTAAAAACAACATATAAAATAAAAATTAATAAAAAAAAGGAGAAAAAAATTCAAATACAGCAATTAAATTAAGCTTATTACCAAAAAAAAAAAAAAAAATCAATAAAGCAAAAATAGTATGTAACCCTATCTTCATCATGTACAACCACAAACATGAAAAAATAAATACAACAAATTCATGCAATGAATAGATAGATGGCCTCTATATTTTATTTTTTGTCTAATACATTTATCACTTTTATGGTAATTCAATTTTTATATAAAATAAAATGACATTCAAGATGATCAATGTTTAGATTTCTAAAACATAAACACAATTTAACATCTACCTCTCAAAACTGAATAGTACAGAAAATTGGAATGCTTAACACATCAAAACACACATATACACATAACCAAAAACAAAAACAAAAAAAGATCCTTTACTCAAGAACCTCAAAAATGTACATTTTCCAAAAGCAAAAGCACATAGACATGCATAAAGTACATGTCTACATAAATATCACAATCAACATGTATATATCTCATAAAGAACAAAGAGCATATTTGTTAATGTTCTAATTGTCAAGCCAAACAATCCCAAGTTTACTACCAAAATACGTGTCATAGGAATAGGAGATTGACATTTTAGAACAAATTCATTGAAATTGTAGCCTCTCTCACTTGCAAGCAATTGGCTACCTACATCTAATAAATTATTTTGTAAATTTTTTGGATGCCTTTGCCAAATTGTAACTTTAATATATATATCTATGGCTTCATCTTAAAAAAAAATAAATTCCCCAAAAAAGAAGAAAGGAAGAAACTTGTTTATCTTAGATTACCTCTATTCAGCTTTGCAGTGGCTTTGGTGAGAGATGATGATGAGTTCACCTTGGGCCTACGATTAAATGGCAAATCACAAAATGCATTGAACACAACCCAATAAGTAGCAACAGTTTATAATTTTAATAAACACAAAGTTGTATTCTTTAATAGATAAACAAAAAGAATATTTTCAAATCTCATCAACAATAACAAAATACATAGATGAAACACACATTAATAAGAAACCCCAAAAATGATGGAGAGAGATTGCTATGGAGAGGCAGAGGCTGCATCCGAACTTGCCAAAAGAGAGAGATTCTTTTTAGTGTCTGAACTCGTCCAAATAAAAAGACTCTAATAGATTGGAGAAGATTAAATTTGAATAGCGAAAAGTTATTCAAAAAATATATTAAAGAAATATGTAAATTTCTAGCATATGAAAATAAAATTTAAAAAGTGATAGGAACATAATTGTAAATGTAAAGGATGAGGAAAGCAAATTGATTGAAATAAGAGAGGGGCTAACCGTGTGGGTTTTTTGGCATGGGCTGAGGGAGACCAATAAAAACTATCTACGTTTCATTCTTTGGTGTTTTAGAGCCCTCCAATGGTGCCCTTCTCTTTCTCATCTCTCTGACTCTCTCAAACCAATTCTAAATTTTAAACCTTAATCAAAACCAAATCTAGGCGTGCTACGTAAATCAAAACTAAGTAGTCCAAAACAATCAAACCTAAATCATAATAATTGCCAAAATTTGTGTATATAAGAAAATACATTTATCAATGTGGTGCCAGTGGTGTTACGGTGGTGGGATGCCGTTGAAGGTGGGTGCTAGCTTGACAACATTCTAGCATTTGGGGCTTTGCTTGCAAATAACTTGTATGGAAAAATTGTCTCAAAATTGTCATAGGAAATAGAGTGAGGAGAAAGGGAGAATAACGTACAGAGGAAAGAAGTGGTTTAACAAAAACGTGGGGAAGGGGAAGGAATCTGAAACCGTGTAGTAAATGTGAAACCTTAGAAAAGAAACGTGGGGAGGAAAAAATACATGGAGAAAGAAAACGTGGGGAAGGGTAAGGAAAGGGTTTTGCGTGAAAAAATTTGTAACCGTGTTTCAGAGGAACAAAACGTGGGAAGGGTAAGGAAAGGGTTTTGCGTGAAATTTTTTGTAACCGTGTTTCAGAAAGTTTTCACAAAGGGTCTAAGTTGAAAAGACTTTGAGTTTGGGTTTTATGGTGGAATTTAATGTATAAGAAGTGGGCTTTTATGGTGGAGATTATTAGTATTTTAAAATGTATCAAAACTATTTTAAATTTATGGTGGAGATTATTAGTATTTTAAGAGGTGCAAAAACTTTTTTAATTTGTAGGAAAAATACAAAAAAAAGAGGATGAAAATGACATAGCTGCTAACGTGGCTCAACGTGAGCGTAGCAACATTAAATGCTACGCTTCAATTTTTAGTAATATATAGATTAGTAATGTAGTTGGAATTTCATTAGGAAATCAGAAGTTTGTACTTGACTTGAACTAAAACTATTATATTGGGTATGTTAAATCTCCCAAGGCTGAAATTCTGTGGATAGGTGTTTTAAATTCAAAATCATTTCAGCCTCATTGCATTTAGGAGCTCTAAGAAAATTGAAAAAATTGCACTAAGAGAAAGCAGCCCTATCACTTGGTGTTGATTTCCAATTCTGTGATGGAATTGAACTTTGAGAATGAAAGAAATTGAAAGGATGTTTTCAGTCTCTCTGATCAGGTCTTTTTGTGAATCAATTAGCTCCACCTTTCTTTCTTTCTTTTTTCTTTTTTTCCTTTTTTTTTTTTTTTTTTGATTCCATCCCTCACATGTTGTCCACTTTTTTTATATTACAAATGGTTATAGAATTATGTTACAGAAATAGTTGACTGAGAGTATGTTTCTGTGAGAAATAAATGACTATATATATCTATAAACATCTGTATGACAATAATTTCCAGAACTTTTTAAATGAATGAAGCAACCACGGTATTATCATGTATTGACAGGTAGGACAAATATTTCGCAATTGATAGAACAAGCAGGCCCACTCACTGAAAGACTCCATTATCTATTAGAACAAGGACAACGACTCAGCCGAATGAAGCTTGAATGAAATGGGGTACAGTTTTCAAAATTTTATATGTGAACGTGAGAACTTAATATTGGATGCCATGCCCATGAACGTTGATGCTAATTAATATTGAAGTTGCATTTTTTTTTTTTTTTTTTTTTTACAAGATAAAATTCTACTCTTAGATTAAACATAATTTAAGTGTATATGTGTGTGAATCTCTCTTCTGAATATTTGAACCTTAGCCCTTGTTTCTCATACTCCACAAACACTTATATTTAATGAGTGATCATCATTCCAAAAATGTGCAGTGATAGTAGATGCATTCAATTTTGAATAAGCTTGACAAATTTGACTCATTAAATTAACGCGGTATTAATTCATATTTTTGGTAGAATTGTTCATGTAAAAAGGGAAGTTTTTGGGTTCATCCATGTCTTTTCCTTCTAATTCCTCTTCCCATTTCTCTCATTTATTTATTTATGAGCAATTCCCATTTCTTAATTTTTACCTTAAGCAGTAAAAGTTATATAATTTTTTGTGGCTCTAACATTTCTTAACAAATGAAGTTATCTAGATATTTTTTAGTATGTGTATGCAGTATCATTATATATATATATATATATATATATATATTTATTTATTTATTTATATATATTTAGTGCAAGTGAGCCACCACTTCATTGTTATTTTATTTATTTATTTTTTTTTTTTTGAGAATCACTTCATTTTTTACTTTGTTTTTTAATTGATCTCAAAAAAATAATTCTTTTTTTCCCTTTTGAGTTATCTGTCAACTCAAAATATATGTTTAGTTAACTCAATTTAAAAAAAAAAAAAAAAATTTAAAGTCATATTTCGTTTGGCTAAACAGTCCATCCATCCATATATATTTTCCGTTAAGTGCTATGTAAGCTTGTCATGCATGTTTAGTTTGTCTAATAAAATGATATCATGTCATTTTTGTAGCCTAAATTTTTTAAAATAACTAAAAAAATTTTAAAACAAAAATAAAATTGATCTGTGGCAGAGTTGGCCTTGGAATATGATTCTGCGTTGGTATCCATAACAGTGAAGAACTAATCAACTCTCTCCCCCTAAACTCTGGTAGTGAGGAGGACAGTGAGGTTGGAGGGGAGAAATGGACTAAAAGTTAAATAAATTATATTATATACTTTAACATAAACTATAAAAATTAAAAAAAAAACAAAAATCTAATGTGACTTAAATCGTGTCAAACCCAAATAGAAAATTAATTTTGAATTTTTTTTAAGAAATAATTTCAACCTATAGAGTCCACTTTTAATGATTGCTCTTTATTATTAGGCCAACACACTAATTAGCTTTCTTTCTTTTTTCTTTTTTTCTTTTTTTATTTTTTTGCATAGGCGAAAATTGAATCTCAATTTTCTTATTTGACGACATGAAACTTTACTAAAATCTAGATCCATAAAAAATAGACACTTAATTTACTTATCACTTAGTAAAATTTTTGTTTAAAAACTAGAGCCCAAATCCAAACTAAGAAATTAGAGGATAAAATCAAATTGATCCCAAAAGAAACTACACTCAGTATGTTTCAATGTTAAATTTTTCTAGAAAATAATATTTTTAATATTAAAATTTTCAAGAGAATAAGGTATTTTTTAAATATTATATTTTATAAAACTATCTCATTTTATCATATTTGGTAACTATCTTAAATGTGTTGAAAAAGATTTTTCAACTTCTTTTACATAACTTGCCATAAAATAAAGTTGTTTTCAAGTAAGTCATATTTTTATATTAACTTTCTTTTTAACTTATTTTTCTTGATATTAACAAATATCGAAAAAAAGTGAAAAATTATATGTGAGATATTCCATCTAATCAATCGGAGCATAAGGATGTGTTTGTTTGGAGGTGAAACAGAGTGAATAGAAAACTTTGGAGAAAAAATAGAAAGGAAAACATTTTTGAAGTGTGTTTAGTTAGATGGAAATGAACGAAAATAAATTATAGAGTCCAAGTGTTTTCTTCCTGGACCCACCAAAAGTTTTTCTCTCCAAAATAAAGGGAAAACTAAGTGAGGATAATTTTTTGTATGAGCACATTATTATTATTATTATTATTATTTCCTCTCCAACGATGCCTTGCCTTTCCTTGTTGCTTTTTTTTTTTTTTTCTTTTTCTTTTTATTTCACCCTCTTTCTGGGCAACGTTACCTTTTTTTTTTTTTAGGCGTGGGCATCTTCTTTTTTGTTTTCCTCTTCTGGGCGTTGCCCTTCTCTTTTTTATTCTTTTGATTTTCTAGGGCCTGGCGTGATTTTTTTTTTAACTAGATGTGATTTTTTTTTACGTGATTTTTATTTTTTTAATAAATTTGAGTGATTATTTTTTTATGATTATTTGTCACTTTTTTATTTTAATTTGACATTATTTTTTAACAATTGTATATAAGTAAATTTATTCAAACTCATTTTTTCATTTCTCTATTTTTCCACTCTAAACCAGACAAATAAGAGAGAAAATAAATTTTTTTTATCCTTCAACTTTTTCTTCTATCTACTATTTTCTATCTTCCCACTTTTACTGCTCTTTGGACCAAACGAATTTAAACAAAATTCTGAGAAACTATAGTAGTCACGTCAATAATTGCACCGTACGTTAGGAAACCCCGAAGAACCACAAGTGGTAATCATAAATAAATGACAATATTCTAGGAAAACTAAAAAAGAAGACCAATAAAATCAAAGTCCAAAAGTTTCTCTTTGCAAAAGAAAAAAAAAAAAAATCAAAAATCAAAAAGTCTCAGTCCACTATGATTCCTCGCCCTCTAGTCAGTGACCTTTGGAAATATGATAAAGAAAAAACAAAAAAGAGATGAGGTGGTCGAATCAGTGTGTAAAGCTCCACTGTCTGTACATTCCTAGCCTCGGACCCTTTACTTTTCTTTCATCACTTTTAGACTTTAGTCTCTCTCTCAGCTTTTGTTCTACTTCGTTGAGAAGTAAAGCTTCGTCAGCAACTTCTACATTAAGTTCTTTATATTTGTGTGTACATTTCACACTCTCACAGTCTCACTTTGCTCTCTCTCTCTCTCTGCTCTCCGACTTTCTCTGTGTAAGCAAAAGCATAAAAATTTCTGGTTTTTAAGTTGTGTGTGTGTGTGTTGTTAGTTACAAATATGGAGGGTGCAGCTAGAGAACACGTTGAAGAGATACGTAGAAAAAAGTTCTCCATTGGAGGGGAACAGAACCCATTAACTGAGGATCTTCATCAAGCTGTCAAGAACCTCTCTGCTGAGCTTTATGCCAAGGATGTACATTTTCTAATGGAACTCATTCAGGTTACTTTCTGATCAAACTCATTCTTTCTTTCTTAGTAGTATATGTTTGTTTTTGTGTGTTTTTCTTATGGGTTCTCAATGATATATATATGTTTGAGTAACGATTATTACAATTTTAACTGAGTTTGTACACGATTTCACAATTTTAACTGGCTAGAAGATTTTAGCTTCAACTTGTGCTTTTTTTTTTCTTACTTTTTTAGTCGAAGTAAAAAAATTATTATTATATTTATTATTATTATTTTAAATTAACTCAAATCTTTTTGACAAAATTTAGTTACATAACCTTTTAACAGATAAAAGGATTCATTTTGATACAATTTATTTTTGTTGAAATTGAAAACTGAAAATACGATTGCAAAATAATTTTTAAATGTATAAATAGTACTGTAGAACTTATAAATAGTGCACTTTGTTTCTTGCACAATAAATCTATGTGATGTCAGATAAATGATTCGTTTGGATACAACTTATTTTTACTGAAATTGAAAATTAAAAATACTGTAGTAAAATAATTTTTAAATGTGTAAATAGTACTGTGAAACTCATAAATAGTATACTTTATTTCTTGCACAATGAATCCATGTGATGTTACTATTTACGAGCGCTGAAAAAAAGAAAGAAAAAACAAAGAAAAACGCAAATGTGAAAACTTGCCGAGGATCCAAACACTCACAAACTACTAGAAATTGTTGGATGCCAAACTTACTCAGTTAACAAATTATTAATTTTACATAGGCCCAGCAGGGACACCACTTTGTTGCAGGGACAGACCCTGGTGGGACCCGGCCCCCAGTCCAAATTTTTTTATTTATTTAATAGATATTATATATTTCTTTTTTTTAGTAGGCCCTACTTTCAAAACTTTGTCCCCCTCCTCCCCCATCAATTTAGCTAGCTCTACTCAAATAACAATTATCTAACTCAAAAACTTAATAAAAATAATACAAATATTCACAATAACAATTGTATTTTAGCCAAAAAAAAAAAAACTATTTTAAACCAAAAAACCAAAAAATCATGTGTTATTGGAGAAGTTAAAGTTAAAACTAAATTTTTTACAACTACTATAGACTGGTATAAATACCAATTGACTGTAGTAAGTTGTTAAATACAAAATATTTTATTAAAATTATATCTCTTTTTTCAATTAAAAAACTCAAAATTCTTTGTTTGACTTTATTATTTTAATAAATTGTTTATATTATTTTAAATGAAGTGATAAAAAAATATAGATAAAATAGTTTTTTGAAGTGCTAAAAGCTAAAATTTTTAGCACCACCAATGTGAATACTCTAACTTCAAAAAAAAAAAAAAAAAAAAATCATAGCCAACCTAGTACTAAAAAAAATTATTTTGGTTATGTTTTTGTTATAATTTTCTAATACTATTTGAAGTTTTTTCTTTTCTTTTTATTCCAGCCCCTGCTAATTTAAAATTTTAGGTCTGTCCCTGCTTTATTGTGTTATGTTCACAAATTATCTCATGCGATTATGTTTGGATAAAAAAGGAGGAGAGGGATGTAAAGGGCAGGGAATAGAGATTGTTGAATAAATCTTTGCTTCAAAATTAGAGAGAGCCTACATCTCACAAAATTTTCACAATAATTTTGATTTAAGCGGGTCTGGATGTAATTTTGTTTTATTTTGACTTATGGTAGACAGACACTTCAGTGTAAGGAATTTTTTTGTGGCCATAGAAGGACTTTTAAAATTAGCAAAAGATGGTTATAATTATTAATTTATATGATATTATAATTTTCTCTCCTTCCAAATTTACATCCAAACAAAGTGGAATACTCTTTTACTTAAATTTTAAAACATTTAAATGAGGGAAAATGTAATCATTCTCCTGGTCTTTTCTCTCCTTCCCCTCTCTCTCTCTTTCTCTCTCTCTCTCTCTCCAAGCTTCTAAACATAGTTTCTATGAAAAAAAAAGGTTTTGTATATAGACTTAGTGTTAGATGTCTTTATGGAGTAAAAGAATAAGGTTGAGTTTTATTGCCTTATGTATAATGTTGACTTTATTTTGGTCAGAATGCTGAAGATAATGATTACTTGGAGGGAGTGGATCCATCTCTTGAGTTTGTCATAACTTCTGAGGACATTACAAACACAGGGGCCCCAACAACATTGCTGATTTTCAACAATGAGAAAGGTTTCTCATCGAAAAACATTGACTCTATTTGCAGTGTTGGTCGGTCCACTAAGAAAGGAAACAGGAAACGTGGTTATATTGGAGAGAAAGGTACTTTACCTAGTTTCCTAGAATTACAGCTTATACTAGGCACTCTAGTGTAAATATTGTTATGAGAACTAATAACACCAAAATTTGTTATATATAGTTTACTCAAAATGCTATTTTGTCAAGAAGACTATTATTGTAATTGGGTTGACTTGGAAAGAAGTCAGAACAAGCATGACATTATTGACTTATTTGTTTAAGTCAAACATCAAAATTCCTTGATCCACAAAAGGAGCAACTTTCACATATATACTCTAAAGTGATAAATGCTAAGTTAAGAGTTTTGGAAGTTAGTAATGCTCACTTAAAAGTCATATGTAAGTTGCTTGAATTAGGAATGAAATATTGTTGCCTTGGAAAGAGAGTTCAAAGCATAAATTCAATAAATAAATCTTCTTGCATGATGAAATTTAGCAAATACACCTTATAGAGAACATAAACAAACAAGTTAAGGTATGAGGGAATGTTGATATTTGACAATTAATTTTAATAGAAATAATGTGTATTAGTCTTTGGTATTTAACCCAATGTATATTCTTAGTCACCAATAAGTTCTAGTTCAAACTGACCCTTACTCTAGTAAAAAGGGATGAAAGATAGTATCTAGGTTTAAGCCACCGCCACCGCCACCCCCACCCCCCCCCCCCCCCCCCCCCCCCAATAAAAAAAAATTATCTAAAAATATTTTGGCTAAATTACATATTGCACCCTCTAACTATCTAAAATTCAATTCAGTAATTTAACTTTTAACTTTGTTCAAATCAGTCCTTCTGTTAGTCATTGTTAGAATTTAATGGCCAAAATGACATAATTTTTTTTAAACAAAGTAAATAGTTAAAAATGCAATTAAACTAAGATTAACGGGAAGACTAAATTGAACAAATTTGAAAATTAGAGTATTAAATTGAACAAAAGTGAATTTAGAGGACTGCATTGAATTTTGTAATTTAGCCAAATATTTTCAAGGAAAATTGAATTTTTTTTTTTTTTTTTTTTGGTGTTTGGTTGTGTTGTTGAAAACTCTTTTTCTATATTGATATTAAACAACAACTTTAAATCAAACACTTTAAAATATTAATCAAAACAACTAAAGTCAGTCTAAAATCAAACTAAAAAATAAGCATGAACAAAATAAAATTATTGAAAATTTCACTAATAAGCACAATCAAAATAAGTGAATATAAATATATATATATATATATATAATAACAAAATTATTATTTAAACTTACACATTTAGATCATAATTAAAAAAAAAAATGAAACCTCCAAAATGACACTTTAAAGTTTTTTTTGTACAACTTTTAAAATTTTGGAGCAATTCCCAAAATTTTGAGACCTATTATGGTCATTTTGAGGATTTATGAGAGAGAGAGAGATATATATATATATATATATATATTTCCATTTTAATGGTTTTGGGATTTTTTTTGTCATTTTGGTGGTTTTAGGGGTATATTGATCGCTAAGAGCATTGTTGCTCAATTGGCACCTCCTAGTATTTCCAACAAAGACATCCAGGTTTAAATCCCTCCTCCCCCATTGTAACCATCTAATTATAGTCATAGGGGATGTTTTAAAGGTATTTTTGCTAATTTTGTAGGTTTAGGGCTATTTTGGTTATTATGTTGGTTATGAGGGTAATTTGGTCTTTTCAGAAATTTTAAGGTTTCTTCTATCATTTTAGAGGTTCTTGAGGGTGAATTTTTATCATTTTATAGGTTTCCAAGTTTTTTTTTTTTTTTTTGGTGGGGGGGGGGGGGGGGGGGGGGGGGGGGGATTGTTACAAGAGCATTTTAAAATTTTTGAGGTTGCTTTGGCCATTTTGGAGTTTATGGGTGTTTTTGTTGTAGCAAATGATTCTAGAATATCTAGGGCATATTATCGGTTTTCGGGGGATATTTTTATCATTTTAAAGGTTTAAAGGGTGTTATGGTCATTTTGAATGTTTTGATAGCATTTTGGAGGTTTTGAGGGCAATCTGGTCATTTTATAGATTTTGGGATAATTTTGCCATTTTGGAGGTTTTGGTTCTCAAGCTTGAAAAGGGTAAAACTTTTTTAGCCCTAAAGAATGTGTTTTTCTTGATTAATAAAAAAAGATTTCAGTTTGACCAAGTTTTTCAATTGTCTCAAAGTCTCCAAAACGAGGAAAACATTTTTTGAGAAATGTTTTATCTATTATCGAAAAAAGCAAGGTGACAGTGAAGGACATAAAGACAAAGTCAAGTGATTATAGCCAAAATTTGTTATAATTAAATGCAAATTCTAAAACTATAAATGGTTCTTCGAATCTAAAATAAAACTCTAGGGTTGTTTGGTCCACCATTTTTAAAATATGTTTTCAAAATGGGTAAGGGCAAGTTTTGAAAATATTTTCCAAACATGTTTTAAATGTGGAAGAAGAAAAATAAATAAAATATGTTTGCCAGGTTTATTTCAATTTTTATTACTCATTATTTTATTCTTTTGTTTGAGAATTCCTCAATTAATGGCTTAAGTACAAGATATGCATTCCAAAACTTAGCCGTACTTAGAAAAATGTGAAGTTCTTGTAGACACTACAATGAAAAATAGTCGTTAAAAGTTGGAACCTTTTAAAATAAAAATAAAAAATTACAAAAAACAATGGAAATGACAGTCCCCAATATCTCTCTCTCTCTCTCATATATCTTAATGCTTGTGAATATATTTCTGTCGTAATGTTAAGATATCAATGCAGAGTATTATGTGTTATATATTCAAATATAGTGAAAGAAAAAATTAAAACCATAATGATGTTGATAATTACCAGACAGGATAATTTTGGTGTTCTCTTATTGCTCTAATTAGCTTATTCTTTGGTTAATATGCAGGAATTGGATTTAAGAGTGTCTTTCTGGTTAGTTCTCAACCATACATATTCAGCAATGGATATCAGATACGATTCAATGAAGAGCCTTGCCCACATTGCAATCTCGGGTACATAGTTCCTGAATGGGTTGAGGAGAACCCAACACTTTCTGACATCAAAAAAATATATGGTTCTGGGACTACTCTTCCAACAACAACAATAGTTTTACCTCTGAAGTTCGATAAGGTCAAACCTGTGAAACAACAGCTCTCAAATGTTCATCCTGAAGTTCTATTGTTCCTATCAAAGATTAGGCGGCTTTCAGTAAGGGAACATAACAGCGATCCCAGGCTCAATACTGTAAGTGCAATCGCAATTACAAGTGAGACTGAATTGGTGGTGAGGAAGAACATTGATGCTGTGTCCTACACAATCCATCTCTCTGCTGATGAAAATGGTAAGGAGTCTGAGGGAGAATGCAGGTACTTTATGTGGAGGCAAAAGTTTCCTGTCAGGCAGGAAAACAAAGTGGAAAGGAGAACGGAAGTTGAAGAGTTGGTGATCACATTGGCTTTTCCTTTTGAAGAGCGCCTCCATAGGGGAATGAGCTCACCTGGGATCTATGCATTTCTTCCCACAGAGATGTTTACCAACTTTCCCTTCATAATTCAGGCAGATTTTCTTCTTGCCTCATCAAGGGAAACAATTCTCTTAGACAACAAGTGGAACCAAGGGATTCTTGACTGCGTGCCCTCTGCTTTTATCAATGCGTTTGTTTCACTAGTTAAAAATACTGAAAATGCTCCAGTGTCTAGTTTAGCTTCCATGTTCAGGTTCATTCCCATCGACAGCTCATCTTATCAAACGTTGAATGTTGTCAGGGAGTCGATCAAATCAAAGCTTCTTGAAGAAAGTATTCTTCCAAGTGAGTCTTACACACCGCAGAAGATCTTTCACAAACCTCATGAAGTTGGTAGGCTTATGCCTGCTTTTTGGACCATTCTGGAGAAGGCAAGGGAGCAAAAGGTGAGCTTGTTTCATCTTTCATCACATGGAAAGTACATTTTGAGCTCCTCATTTGATAAAGCAGAATATGATAACATATTGAATTTCTTGGGTGTGGAACTAGTCAACAACGAATGGTACGCAAAGTGCATTCAAAGTTCTAAACTTGTTGAAGGAGTGTCAGAGGACGTGTACTTGGAGCTTTTGCTATTTGTTGCGGATAACTGGGGGTCCAAATTTGACTCTACCGACATCAAGTACATACAACTAATAAAATATGTGGGTCTTTATGGCGATGTGTCTTTGTGTAGCATAAATGAATCCATGCATTTCAATCGTGACAGAGTGGTGTCCTTATCTCGTCATCCTGATCATATCTCATGGCTGATTGATTGGAACAAGGAATTCAAATGTCCAGCCAATTACTTTTTTTGGCCGAAAAGCACACAAGAAGCTATCCAGTTCTTCTCTAAGAGGGAGACGGTGTTGGAGTGGCTACGAGATCATGTGAAGGTTGGTGCTATGAGCGTCTATGAATATGCACTTCACCTTAACAATTATCTCAATAGTTGCCAGAAGCGTGCTATTACCTTTGTTCACTTCTTATACCACTCGCTTCAAAAGTCTTTTCTTTCCCATCATGAGGTTGGTATTTTATGTAATTCTATGCCACTTGTGGATAACTATGGAAATTTACAGAGACACAGGACAGGGGTTCTTGTCCCTGCCAATGGAAGCAAATGGGTGGGATTGATTGGTTCAAATCCATGGACAAATGAAGGCTACGTTGAGTTAGCAGAAGACTACTTGCGACCAGGCTATTTTGCCGGTGAATATGCCTCTGGAGAAAGATTCTTGGAGTTCCTTAAAACTCATGTTGTAGCGTCTGATATCCCTTACATATCTCCTCCTAATGCTGTAATTCCTACTGTATCATCACCACTCACCAAGCAAAATGCATTCTTGCTGTTGGATTGGATTCGGAATCTGAAACTTAGAGAAATTTACATTCCCGTGAATTTCTTGAAATGCATAAAGGAAGGTAGCTGGCTGAAAATTACTACCAGTGGCTGTCCTGGTTACCGGCCACCTTCAGAGTCATTCATGCTTACCTCTTCATTGGGTAACATTTTGCAGAACGGATCCGTGCTTGTTGATATTCCGTTGATTGATCTAAGTTTTTATGGTGATGAAATAAGTGTGTATAAGGAGGAGCTGAAGAAAATTGGTGTCATGTCTGAGTATGGAGAAGCATGTGAATTTATTGGAAAGCGTCTTATGTCGTTCACAGAATACTCCACTTTAAGTAGAGACCAAGTGCTGTCTATACTAAATTTCATCAGATTTTTGAGGGAAAAGTTTCTTCCCCAGGATGAGTTCATCAACAGTATCAAGAATAAGAGATGGCTAAGGACATGCTGTGGTGACAGGTCTCCAGTTGAATCTGTTTTGTTTGATGAGGAATGGAAAACTGCGTCACAAATCAGTAACATCCCCTTCATCGATCAAGATTACTTTGGAGAGGAAATCCTTTCTTTGAGAGAGGAACTCAAGTCGCTTGGTGTGGTAATTGGTTTCAATGATCGTTATCAGCTCGTTGTAGACAACTTCAAATTACCTTCAAGCTCATCTCTGAAACCTGAGGCTGTTCTTTTGATACTTGAATGTATGCGAAGTCTAGGATCATCGAACAAACTTGTTCAGGCATTGAGAGGTGTGAAATGCTTTAAGACGAATCTTGGTTACAAGCCTCCAGGAGAATGTTTCTTGTTTGACCCTAAATGGGTTTGCATTCTACAGGTTTTTGAAGGTTTTGCATTGATTGATCATGATTTCTATGGAAGCAGTATCTTCTCTTACAGAAACGAGTTGAAGCAAACTGGGGTGAAGGTGGATTTTGAGGTGGCGGTAAAAGAATTTGCTGACAAATTCAAGCGGGAGGCATCTTCCATGACTAACGAACTTGTTCTCTCTTTTCTTTCATGTCATAGGGAGCTAAAAGATAATGCGTATGTGTTTCCTCCAGATCTTTGGAAAAATATCCGTGACCTTAAGTGGTTGCAGACTAGGCGTGGTGATAAGAGATCTCCAAGAGATTGCATTCTGTTTGGGCCAGATTGGCAGTCAATTTTACCAATTACTCATGACCTCCCTTTCTTAGATGATAGTGACAACTGTTATGGCAAGGACATTCATAAATACAAGGAAGAGCTGAAGAGCATGGGAGTTGTTGTTGAATTTAAAGATGGTGCGAAGTTTGTTGCAGCTGGTCTTCACTTTCCCTATAATCCTGCTCTGATAACTGCTGAAAATGTGTTCTCATTGCTGGGATGCATACGGATTTTAACCCAAGGAGTGAATTACTCCTTTCCAGATCTTTTCCTAAATCAAAATTCTCGGAAATGGTTGAAGACCACTAAAGGTTATAGGCCTCCAGAAAAGTGCTTATTGTTCGATCCTAGGTGGGGCTCTTATTTGGAGCGGACAGATGGACCTTTTATTGATGAAGATTTTTATGGTTCTAATATTACACTGTACAAAGAAGAGCTCAAGGCAATAGGAGTCACCCTTGATGTTGAAGACGGATGTTCATTGATTGCCAGGCACCTTGAACTCCATTTCCATTTCCCTACTATAGTTCGAATATATAATTACTTGAGTGTATGTAATTGGGAGAATGACAGTGAACTTACAAAAGGGATATGGATCCCATATGGAAATAAGAAAGGAGAGTGGGTCAGCCCCTGTGAATGTGTTCTGCATGACAAGGATGGTCTCTTCAGTTTGCAGCTGAAAGTTCTTGACAAATATTATGAGCAAAATTTACTTAACTTCTTCTCACGTGCTTTCCATGTTAAATGCAATCCTTCAGTTTCCGATTACTGTAAGCTTTGGGAGGCTTGGGAAATTTCAGGACACCGATTGTCAAATGATGACTGTCTTAAGTTCTGGGGGTATGTTTTGAAGCACTGGGGTGAAAAGACTGAGAAAACTATCACTGAGAAGCTGGTGAAATTGCCGGTTGCTTCTGGCTCAGATGAAGTTTTGCTGTTCAACAAGCATGATGTTTTTATTGCTGATGATCTTCAGCTGAAAGATCTCTTCAATCGGTTTTCTGCTCAATCTCTATTTGTCTGGTACCCTCAGCCAAGCAAGCCTTCTTTACCTCAGATGAAGTTGTTTGATATTTACAGGAAGATTGGTGTTCGCACTATATCCGAGTCTGTAGAGAAGGAAGAATCATACACAGTGGATGTTGCTCAACTCAATCAGGTGAATCCAAAGGAGAATTTGATTACAAAAGATCTGGTTACACTCATCCTTGGTTTTCTAGCAAATCCTATGATGAAAATGGAAGCTGAAAGAAGGCATGAAATTATCCGAGGGCTTCTGAATATTACTTTCCTTGAGATAGTTGAACCGATAAGCGTAAAGTACAGTTTATCACTTTCTTCAGGGGAGATCGTGAATGCAAGAGCAAGCCGAATGATATGCTGGGATAGAGAGTCTTCAAAGTTTTTCACACAGAAGTTGGACAGGTCTAGTGGATATAAGAATCAAATTGAATATGCAACAGATTTTTCTGAAGCAATATCTGAGGGTGTGTTATGGGAGAACTGTGATCATATTGGTGCACTCTCTGAACTGATCAAGCTGGCCTTCGTGCTGGAATTTGATGAGGAAGCAGTTAGGTTTTTAATGGAGTCCAAGAATTTGCAAATATACTTAGAGGATGAGGAGTTCATTGCATCTGTCTTTCCTTCTGACTAGTTAGATATATACCATGAGCTGTTAATATTTGTGTTTCTTTCATATATATCTTGTGTGTTTCTTACAGTGTTTTGGGCGTAAATGTCAAAACTCAAAAGAATGAATCAGTTGCTGCTATTCTGATTCTAATGGTCATTCATAAGCTGTTAAACTTATATTGTCTTGTCCTAGATTTTCCTTTCTTTGTATTTCTATTTTGGGGCGATACTCTTTAATTCTGAACTAAATGTTAATGTTTGGTATTGGCATGTATATATATTTTTGAGCCTCAAGTTTCGGCTTTTTCGATTTTGTTGAGCGGTGGACCAAAACATGGTCTGACATATATGGCCTTCTAATAATTTTAAGTATATTGTCATACTTTTCATATTTCTAAGTTAATTATGTTCTTTATTTGACTTTTAAGCAATTAAATGACTTTTTGTGGCATCTCGGATGGTATGGATTGGCTGTGTGTATATTGTGTTATATACATGATGAAGAGGTGTTGTTAATTGTAATATTATTAGTCTGTTTGGAATATGGTATAGATATGGCTATCATTTTCCTCAAGTCATAACAAATAATATTTGGGCTGGGTCAGTAATATTGTGTGGCTTGGGGGTACTGTAATGCAACACTATCCTTCTCATGGACGTAAATGATATTAGTGGAGAAAATTGTGATACTTGAGATTGAGTGGATCAGATTGGATTGTATGATTATTTTGTACAAGGATGTATTGAATCCTACAAAAGACGCATATAAGGTAGATCTGAACTATGTAAGCAATCACAATAAGCCTTAATGTGACTGCATTCTTTTTCCGGTCATGAGTCATGACATTAGTTTTGGTTTATTTCCTGTTTTATTTTTCTAATGTTTTTTGCTGGACTTATGTATTTAAGTTTCCGTTTATTTATTTATGTTTAATATTTGCTGCACATAAGTTGTTAGGCTTGCTAGGTTCATATAACTTCATTGAACAAGTTCCTGTGTTAGTCTGAGCGTTACCAAGTTCATTGTTTGTTCATGCTGGATCAATTGACCTCATTTTGCAAATACTTCAAATAGTCTTTCTAGAACCTTAAATGTCTAGCTTAATTGTTATTATGATGGCTAGTCCAAAGGCCTATGATGTTCTTGTGTCTGGCGTGTGAAGAGCCAAATGAATAGTCTCTTGTTGAGCCAAAACGGTTCTTTTTCAGAACTTTCAAAACTCACTGATTTGGGTGAGAAAAATGTCCAAGAGGAAAACAGAGAAAGAAAAAAATATTTGCTTGTAAAGAGGCATTGAGTGAGAAACAAGGAGACAGATGGGACAGCAGGGGGAGACTGAGAGGGGAAGAGGGAGAGGATGACAATAATGGGAGCAGAGAGGACTTTTACCTACTCGGTATAGTGCTGTGCATGTGTGGGTTTCTACTAAGGTATATTTGATTTGCAGCTACCAAGCTGAGCTGTGCAATTCAAAAGCAGATCGAGACTGATCTTTTGGATATCATCCTCACAAAGGTATGCCTTTTTCTTTCTTGGGAAAAAATGTTTAGTCTTTGATTTGTTTTTGTTTTGTGTAATTAATTAATATATTGCTTCTAGGCATAACATGTGTAATTTGTGATTTTGGAATCTAGCTTTCTCAATTTAACAAAATTAGTCGCGAATCCACACGTTGCACGTGATAAATTTTTTTAGGATGATCTTTTTGTTATTAATATTTGTCATGTTATTATGTCTCGAGCTGTGTTATATACGTATCACCAATATATAGTAGGATTCATGTTGACAAGAGCTTTAGCTCACGAAACTATATATTTTTTTTATTAGAGATTACTATTTGGAACAAAATGAGGATACTTTATAGTAGAATTGATTTTTTTTTTTTTTGAAATATTAATTCTACCATAATTAGTTGACTAATTTATACATTTTCAAGTCAATTGAACACATTTTGCATGTTACACGTAATTCCTTGTTTCCATAAGGGTAAGGTTCACAATCCCAATTATCCACTCCAATATTTTTGCATGCTTGGTTTTTTGGGATACGAAATGTGTTTGTTCCGAAAGTTGTATGTTGAAGGATTTATTGATAATATTGGAGATTTTTTTTTTTTTTTTGTGTGTGTATCCATTTGATTTAGAATCGAAAATGGTAGTTATATTCCCTCGTCATTTGATCCACATTACAGTGCAATTACTAGTCCATATTTCACATTTTTGTCCCCTTCTATGTTGGCTTGAAGAAGGATTGCTTTTCCCCTTGCAATTTGATCATGTACAAAATATTTGTGATCACGTTGTATGATCATTTTATGATTGTGTAGTTGTATGATGTTTTTAGTTTGTAATTTTTAAGTTGTTTAGGATTGTAATTTATAGTGTTGTGTGTGTTTTATGGATTAGTGATTGCTCTAGTTATTAGCAATAATTTTTTATTGTCGATTAAATGAATAAAAGCTTTTCATATACCCTCCATAAGCCTTATAGTATTTAAGCATAAATGCAAATTTAGTCCCTAAATTTTGCCTTTTTTCTATTTTGGTCCCTACATTTTCATTTTTTCACATTTAGTCCCTAATCTAATTTGCGCTTCTCAAAATGTTCCTTACCGTCCCCTAACGGAAAATGATGATGTGTCAAATGGAGGGATTAAGAAGCCCAAGCCAAATAGTCTTTCACGATACAATACCTGCTCAATTGCCACTTTCCTTAAGAAAATCAAAAGTCAATAATATTAAATTATTGTCTTTATAATATCAAAAGTCTTTTATAATTAAATTATTAATAATATTGAAACAGCTGAAGCAATCATTAATATCTAGTTCTTCTACTCTTCCTCTCTTTATTTAATTGAATTACCTCTTCAAACCTATTCAATTCCACTTTCCTTAAAAAAATCAAAAGACAATATATCTGAACTATCAATACTCCTTCACAAATTAATTATTAATAATTTTGAAGTAGCTGAAAATTTATTAATATCCACATCATTTATTTTACCTTCACATAGTAAAATTAGGTGAAATGAAATATTAGAAAATGAGGTATTTAAATTGGGTAACTTTATTTTTTATGTAATTTATTGGAGGAAATATCCTTGGTAGCTATGCTGTTTTTATTTTTCTCTAATGCACTGTAGCGTTTCATGAGAACACTTTATGTAGATTTTTTAAAATTTATATTTGAATTTAAGTGCTTCCAACAATTGTGTAAATTTGAAGCAGTAATTCAAAAAATAATTGATGTTTTATGTTCATGCTTTGATTGTTTAATTCTATGATGGATTTGGGTTTTAACTTATAAGTTATTTAGGAACTCTGTATATTATACTTCCTTAGATGATTAAAAACATATACTATTACCATAAATATCTCTCTCTCTCTCTCTCTCTCTCTCTCTCTCTCTCTCTCTCTCTCTCTCATAGAGAATATATATACTTTAATAGATTTGGAGGATGTAGTTGAATTTAAATGTTGAATAAAATGAGCCAAGATTACATTTTGATTGTTGAATAATGAAATTTTTATTTCAACTTAAATGAGTAAATTTCATGGAATAGTTGTAGCTACAGTTGCTAGCAGGTATTGATGCGATTCATTATTTTTCTATATTTTGGAATTTATTTTTATTAGTGCTAGTGTTTAATTGGATACCCTTGATTCACGTACCTTGTGGGGTCAAAAATTTTGTAGCTTTATTTATTTTTTTGTAATTTTAATGATAATCAAAGTAGGTAGAAGTTAAGACGGTAGGTAGAATAACTTGTATAAGTTTCCCCTCAAAAAAAAAAAAAAAAAAAAAAAAACTTGTATAAGTTTCAATTTTCCAAAAATATTTTATTATTAATTGATCAAAGACTTTTGCTTGATTGTTTTGACACAATATGAATTCCTATATCTGAATTCTCATCCCACCTTCCAATTATAGTCATTAAGTTTTAGTTGAAACACAAATGTTTTTCCAATGAGCTTTTCTATTTTCATTTAGTAAGTTGAAATTTGCATTCATCTGATAAAATATTGAATATAATTTAGCACATATTCTTGTCAAAGTAGATGAAAGATCATTATGCTAATTGTATGGTCTTACAATTGCACATTTGTTTGATAGTTCTCTTGCTATTGTTTGAAGTAATTTTTTAGCTTCCTTATCAAACAAAATAAATATAGCACTCTTTTTTTTTTTCTTTCTCAAAAAAAAAAAAAAAAAAAAAGCTTACTATTATTATTATTATTATTATTATTATTATTATCATCATCAATGTTGCTTATGAAACTCATACGAATTCTTGTTATTTAATAAACATAAAGTAGAAAAAATAGCTTGTAAATGGCAAACAAAAACAAAGGAATGCAAATCTGCTTTCAACCATTAAATAATTAATATATAGAAATTAATAGAAAAACATTGTGCACAATTTTAATGAAAATATCCTTATTTAATAATATCATCGATATGATACTTGAAAGATTATTATAGAAAATTTGGGGCAATAATTTTTGCTCTATTAAAATCAGATATTTTAAATTATGGTCTAAAAAATTTTAGAAGTACAACCCAAAAATATGGGTATTACATTTGATAAATGATCACAACCCAAAAATAAAAGTAAAATTTTGATGACCTAAAATTCTAATTTTAAAATTTCTTTCCGATTATTTGAATTAGACGTACCAAAGACCAAACATAGGAATTTTTAATTAGAGAGACAAATACTTATGAAAATAGAGTCACATCCATATTGGAAAAAGCATACAATCTAATGAATGAAAAATTATGCCCACCAATTGGTGGTGTCAATCTTTCACAAAAGTATTATAAAGCCCGAGTTATGGTATTTGTCTATGAACATAAACATCAAACACATGATGAGCAAATCACCATATGACCTTAATGTGTAAACTATAAAGATTGAAAATTCAAATGATAAATTTAGAAAGTACATTGCTAACAAAAATAAAGTGACACTAACCTTTTGTATTAGCCTTTATATTTGTTGGCCATTTATTTATTCCCATAGCATAGGGCCATTTATTGGAGGCTCATAAAAAAACACTCATATCAATATCATAATATGCATTACATGTCACTAAAACTATCAATATTCATATTTTAATAGTATAACTTAAAAAGAGAAAGGAAAACAATTAAATTTGATAAAAGAGTACTTACAATAATGTTTAAGACAACATCATATATTGTAATCCTCGTCTACTCTGGTAAAAGAATGGTAGTCCTACCAAAGAGAGACAAAGACAAAACTCTTACAATCTTAAATATTGTTCAACCTAGATTTAAAGGGTAATTTGCAATTTTTAAAAATAATTGATTAGAGTAGATAAACAATCAAAGAGAACAAAAAAAAAAACAAAAAAAAAATAAAAAATAAATCGCATAAAAAAAAAGTAGAGTTCTAAGAATATAAAAAATTATCAACCTAAAGAAAAGATGCAAGAAAAATTAAAAAAATAACCAAAAAATTGAGAGAGAGAGAGAGAGAGATATAACCTTTTTTTTTTTTTTTTTTTTTTTGTGAAGGAAAACTATATAAAGAATGGAAGAGAAAATGATGAATTTATAGTGAAATGGTGTGAATAAGAAGACACAAAATAAGAAAAGATGAAGGGAAAAATGAAGAGTGATATTAAAGTAGAAGGTAGTGGGGAGATGAAAAGGTAAGAGATGGAGAAAGTGTAAATATTCAAAAAAATGGGTAACATTAAAAAAAATTATAGAAAAATTAAAAGAAATAGAATAATAACGTGGACGCTGATGTGACTCAACAGGAGCGTAGCAACAATAAATGCTACATTTCAGCTTTTAGATATATATATATATATATATATATAGATGTTGGCCAAGGCATATTTGTTGGGTTTTGTGGAGCCTAGTTTTGTTTGATCCGGTTTGACGACCCAACCCGACCCAAATAATGTTGCGTGGTTTTTAATGGGAGATTTTCTGAGGCTTAATCCATGGAGTGGACTTTTGTGATTAGGGTTTTATTGTGGGGTTGCCATGTTTCTGAGTGTGAAGAAAAATTGTAGCCGCACTTTTGTATTTTTTCCCTGATAATAGTGAAATCCCTGCAACTCTGTGGACGTAGGCAAATTGCTAAACCACGTAAATATTGTCTTGTGCATGTGATTGTTTTCTTTGACGTGTGTTTTCTCTATTTTTTGTTTCTCACAGGTTGGAATTTTGGTTAAATTCCTTACAACTGGTATCAGAGCCTAAGGTTAGGTTTGAGTGGGAGCAATGGCAGAGGAAACAGGAAAGGCGTCTGGAATATAAAAGTTTGATGGCACAGACTTCGTGTATTGGAGAATGCAAATTGAAGATTATCTTTATGGGAGGAAATTGCATCTGCCTCTTTTGGGGACAAAACTTGAGACTATGAAAGCTGAGGAATGGGCTCTTCTTGACAGACAGGTACTGGGAGTTATCCGGTTAACTCTGTCTAGGTCTGTTGCACACAATGTTGTAAAGGAGAAGACTATAGCAGATTTGATGAAGGCTTTGTCTGGTATGTATGAAAAGCCGTCAGCAAACAACAAGGTGCATATGATGAAGAAACTGTTCAATTTGAAGATGGCAGAGAATGCATCAGTAGCATAGCATCTGAACAAACTTAACACTATCACAAATCAATTGTCATTTGTAGAAATTGATTTTGATGATGAGATTCGTGCACTAATTGTTTTGGCTTTTTTGCTAAACAGTTGGGAGGCAATGAGGATGGCAGTAAGCAATTCTACAAGAAAGAAAAAGCTCAAGTACAATGATATATGAGATTTAATTCTGGCTGAGAAGATTCGCAGAAGAGATGCAGACGAAACCTCAGGATCTGGTTCTGCCCTAAACCTTGAGACAAAAGGCAGAGGTAATGACAGAAATTCAAATCGGGGCAGATCTAAATCCAGAAATTCTAATCGGAACAGAAGTAAATCTAGATCAGGCCAACAAGTACAATGCTGAAACTATGGGAAAACAGGTCACTTTAGGAGGCAATGCAAAAGTCCTAAGAAGAATGAAGATGATTTTGCAAATGCTGTAACAGAAGAGACACAGGGTGCATTACTTCTTACAATAGACAGTCCACTTGATGATTGAGTTTTGGACTCAGGAGCTTCGTTTTATATTACTCCACTCTAAGAAATCATACAGAATTATGTTGCAGGTGATTTTGGTAAGGTGTATTTGGCTGATAGTTCAACCTTGAATGTTGTAGGTATGGGAAACATCCGGATATTGTTGCCTAATGGATCTGTTTGGTTATTGGAGAAGGTTCGACATATTTCTGATCTGAAGAGGATTCTGATTTCTGTTGGACAACTTGATGATGAAGGACATGTAGTACTATTTGTTGGTGGTACTTAGAAGGTTACAAAAGGAGCTAGGGTATTGGCTCGTGGAAAGAAGACCGGTGCTCTATATATGACCTCAAGTCCAAGAGACACAATTGCAGTTGCTGATGAAAATACTAATACAAACCTATGGCACCGCAGACTTGGTCACATAAGTGAGAAAGGGATGAAGATGTTGCTGTCAAAAGAAAAACTACCAGAATTGAAGTCCATTGATTTTGACATGTGTGAAAGTTGCATCTTAGGAAAGCAGAAAATAGTGAGCTTCTTGAAAACTGTCAAGACACCGAAGGCTAAAAAATTGGAATTAGTACACACTGATTTGTGGGGGCTTTCTCCGGTTACATCCCTTGGAGGTTCAAGGTACTACATCACTTTTATTGATGACTCAAGCAGAAAGGTATGAGTTTATTTTCTGAAAAATAAATTTGATGTATTTAAAATTTTTAAGAAGTGGAAGGTCATGGTTGAGACAGAAACAGGTTTGAAAGTAAAATATTTGAGGTCAGATAATGGAGGAGAGTACATAGATGGAGGGTTCAATGAGTATTGTGCTGCACAGGAAATTAGGATGGAAAAGACCATTCTTAGGATACCACAGCACAATGGTATGGCTGAGCGCATGAACAGAATTCTCAATGAGCATGCTAGAAGTATGAGGTTGCATGTTGAACTACCAAAAACTTACTGAGCTGATGCTGTTAGCAGTGCAGCTTACCTAATAAACCGAGGACCATCAGTTCCCATGGAGTTTAGACTTCCTAAGGAGGTTTGGAGCGATAAAGAAGTAAAGTTTTCACACTTAAAAGTTTTTTGTTGTGTTTCTTATATTCATATTGATTCTGAAAGTTCAAAAACGTGTACAAAACACCTTTGAACGTTTAGACCCCCAAATTACAACTTAACCAATACAAGCAATATGTCAAACAACTAGTGTGTGGAAACTTAACACATGCTATAATACGAAATTGGTTAAAGACTATCTAAGCCATAACAAAATAAAACCACAGCAGATAATAAAAAGGCAAAGATAGAGAGGAAGGAAGATGCAAACACAAAGACAACATGCGATGTGTTATCGAAGAGGAAACCGAAGTCCTCGGCGAAAAACCTCTCCGCCGCCCTCCAAGCGGTAAACAATCCACTAGAAAATACAGTTGGGATACAAGGACAGCAATAGACCCTCCAAGCCTAATCTACCCAGTGCACCTAAGCCTTCCAAGCTTCTTGCTCCAACGAGGTTGCGCCGAATCTTTTTCTTTTCTAGCTTCCCGGATTCCGCTACTAGACCGTAGCATCAACCAATGAAGATTGGTTCCTTCCTAACTGCTTCCCAGAAATCCAAACAACTGTCTCACAGTGATAATGATGGTGAGAACCAGGTTTGGTATAATGCCTCTCAAGGATTTGACAATGGAGAGGAAGAGAGTAGAGGAATTTGAAGAGACTCTAAGGTATAGATTGTGGGTGAAACAATCTTGTTTTTCTTTAGGGTTTCTCTCTCAAAATTCTCTCTGGAAGCCCTCTTTCAATCGTGGGTAAAAGGGGTATTTATACTGGAATGGGAGAGGAATGTGAAACGACATGTTTTACAAAACAGGGGTGGCTCGCGGCTTGACCTCGCGGCTTGACTAAGTCGCGAGATCCAGTCGCGAGTTAACCGTATGGCCAGTTGTCCTGTTTTGTCCTGTAGTGCTCCAGCTAGCATGACTGTTCATCTTCCAGCATGCTTGGCACGTGTGCTGCTTCTGGCGGCTTGCAGCCGCGAGTCACCCGCAAGTCCCAGCCGCGAGTCTCTGTTTTCTTGCACACTCTTGAGCAATCTTCACTCTATCTCACTCACTACCCTTACATCAAACCCACCTAAATACAGGGTTACTAAATGCTGAATTACAAGCAAATTTGGCACGGAATAAAGCCAATTAGATGGTTGAATAAATTCAACCTTACAATCTCCCCCTTTGGCTATTCCATGAAAAAACCCTAAAACAGACTCTAGACTTAACATGTGAGTTGGGAACAGTTGAACAAAACTCACTCACACCTAACTCTAGAAGCTGTGAAGCACTTGAATCATATGAACATAATACTCCTGAAACACAACAATACACCATGATCATTGTAAGTAGTAAATTATAAATGCATATGAAACAGGCAATATGTGATCAAGCAAAGATGGAGTTAAGAAACAAACCATGGCTTGATCAACCAAGTGAACACCATAAAGTAGTGATCACAGTGCTCATTCACACTTGGAATGAACACAAGGACATACAAGTTAACAAGCACAAGGCAAGACACTTGTATGCTCAACACTCAACCAATGCATAACACACAAGGCATATGCATCTAGGAACAATCCTACAAGGGCACAAGAGTGACAGTACATAAACCAAAATGCAGAACATTTAGATTAAAGTACTGATTTCAACATAGCATAAAGGCTGCATTAAGCAAGGTACATACCATAAAGCCTACAAACTATGCAAAAAACATTAACCCTAAAAGCTTACAAAAGCACATGGGTACAAACACAAAAACATCCTGAATAACATCATCAAAATATGTTAAAGTTTAAACCAAGAGTATAAGTAATGAGTTAGAAACAACTATACACCAAAACACAGTGTATCAAAACCATAAAAACACTAAAAGTACCCAACAAACATAAACCTAAAACCATAAGTTTAGAGGATAAGACTAAAAACAAAAGTATGACAAAAGAATGTGTGTACTCCCCCTATCACTATGCACACTTCCCTTTGAACTTTTCTCCCCCTTACTGAATGCTCTCCCCCTTTTTGTCACGAATAGCTAAAGGCTCTCGTCCAACTTTCGTTGAATATCATCTAGCTGATTCTCCATAGTCTCGAGACGCATTTGGACATGGTTGTTTGTGGAGTAGAGAAGTGCCACAAGCTCATCAACGCGTTTCTGAATATGCTCAAGTACACTGCCGACTCTATCAGTATGAGGAGCAGTCTGTGCTTGCGGAATACTAGCCGATGAAGCTTCAGGAACAGCACGTGCTGTAGATGTGGTATGTGCAGGTGTCTCTGAGTCAGGGGCAGATGGAGTAACCGGAGAGATGTGAGCACTCCTTGGTGATTTAGAGGAGTGACTTCTGCTAGCTTGAAGAGTGAACAAGGAAATGGGACGTTGACGAGTCAACATTTTTCCATCTGCAGGAGGAATAATGCCTTCACGAAGAATGAGCTTCATGATGAGACTGCAAAATGGAATAACTCCTCGAGCTGCAGATAGACACGCGGTCTTCCTCAAGGTGTAGTAGATGTGAGCACATATATCAATGGGGGCTCCTGTAATAAGGTCACAAAGAAATAGAGCTCTCCCAAGATTGATGAATGTAATGTTGGACAGTGGGTAGAGATTGGTGAACATGATCAACTTCAGTGTGGTCAGCTCAAGTGCAAATTTTGCGGTGCTGATGGAGGTTCCTGCACTGGATACTTCATGATCGTATCTTAGGATTTGTAAAATTTCTCCAACTTCTAGATTTCGTTCATCGTAAGGAGTTATATTCACATTCTGAGGTCTGGTGATGCCGAGAAGATCTGCGATGGAGTCTGGGGTAACACTAAACTCTGTTCCTCTGACCCAGAAAATGAGTTCAGGTCCAAGATCAGTTGCATTGGAGAAGCATTCTTTGACCAGCTCATCCATTGGATCATCAAAGTTCCCGAACAAGTTTGCCTAATCTCGTTTCTCAAAGATTCGAGGGATGAAAGTGGTCCCTAAGGTGTTGAACTCTACCACCCATTCCACTATAGTGGTTGACTTGTCAAACACGTTTGAGTAGACGTGTGAGTTAAGCGGAAGTCTGAACCTATCCTCATTGGGATCTTGAGATGCCTGAGATGATAGTCGAGTCCTTTTAGCAACTGGTGTTGCTGGTTCGTCAGCAACAATGTCTTTACCCCTGGAAGATCGACGAGACATCTGCAAGAGAACAGGCCCACAGCAAAGAACCAAACAACAATACCACACAAGATAATTGTCAACAAGATTCAGTGTAAACAAAATTTCAATATATAAACACAAACTAAAGATAGTGCAGACCCAACCAAACTTCCAACAATACAAAGAAGCACAAAATAACAGGTGCAACAAAATGGTGATAGTGCACCAAGACATAGATAGACAACACAACTGACAAAACTATTAATGAGACAGGTTATCATGATCATGATATGCAAACAGACACAGCATTCGAACATTTAGAGCAGATAACATAAATCACTCCACCAGAGATATGAACAAGGGGAAAATATTTCAACATGAAGAAACCAATCATCCACACTAGAGCACATGGTTGAGAGACATACATTATGTTATCATAAAAACTCAGTAACCAATACCGAACACCAACATCAATACTTAAGCAAGTGAAATGAGTAAGTCAAATAGACACCAAACCCATTTAAGAAAAGATTTTCAGACTCAATAATAGGCAAATATCAGAACAATGAAAAACACATTGTGACCGCTCAGCATGAAAACAGGTGAGAACAATATCAAACAAGACACGCCATACCCATTACACAAAGAGAGAAGTATTTCGAACACAATATCAGTCCAAACGGTAACAAAAATATGCAGGAAAAAGGAAAATGAGATTGAGAAAGCAAAACCCATACCTTTTCTTGATGATTTGGATAAGAAATGAAGCACCAATGAGGTTTGAAAATGGATTCACGAAGTGTTTGGAAGGAAGATAGTTTAGAGAGAAGATGAACAGTCACAAAAGTTCGAGGGAAAACTGAAAAAAGGTTTAAAAACTGCTCCTGTTTCTGCCAAACACGCGATTTTAGCGACTTGATTAAGTCGCCACACAGTCGCCAGCTCAAGCCGCCAAAGCACTCAAGAACAAAAATTTGAAAATTTTTCTAAGTGTTTTTCGCGACTGGAAAGTCTACCCGCGAGTGAGTCGCGAGCTGAGCCGCGAAAATCTCTGAGTGAATCTCGCGACTGGACCTTCCACTCGCGAACAAGTCGCCAAAAATAACCAGCGAAGACGCGACTAAGGCACGCGACTTGACATACCCGCGACTGAGCCGCCAAAACAGGGCAAAACTGGATTTTTGAAATTTTCAGATTTTTCAAACAAAATACTTTCCAAAAACACCTAAAACACTCAAAAATCTTTTTGTGCTTGAATTAACAAAGATTGAGCATGTGAAAACACATTTCATCAAGTACAATCACATAAATGAATATGGCATTTATTGAACATAAACTTGTGTGTTGTGTGTGGATATCAACAATGAGATAGTCCTTCGTCTAATGTGAAGCTTCAATGATCGATTCAACCAAGGCATACACAATTAGCACTAGATCATGTGACCTATCTCAATTATAGAAATATGTATATATGACCTCCCACAAAACTTGATAACATGACTTGGAGCTTTACATTTTACTCCACTTTTAATCATAACATTTGATCTTTTTGATCTTTTGAGGCAATCACCTCTCATTGTGAGAGTGATATTTGACATTTCACTTTAATGAACAAGCCTTTGGCTTTTTGAATAAACATTCACTTTAATATAAGGTCGCTTACCCTTTTTCCTAGTCGAATACTAGAATGTGCGACAGGCTTTTGCAGCTCAATATCTCTTTTCATTTGGAGATTTACATTTGGTGAGCTCTTTTTAGCAAAACAAAAATAAAGAGTGGGAAGATATATAGACACAAGTCTATGCATGTCTCAAGATCAACATAACCATTCACTAATCATTCATGACAAGTTTGAAGATCTATTTACAATAATCACATAGATTTTTCAAGATTTTTCCCACAGTGATATAAGTGCATGAAAACAAGCAATGCTCGAAAATGCACAAAGCCATTAGCACAAAGGTACAAGACAAAACAAGTTTTGAGACAAAACTCAACAAAGTCAATCAAGCTTTTTGATTTTATTGATAAAACAAAATTAAAAATATTCACAAGTAGACAAGCAAACAACCAACATCAAAAACAGCAAGCAAACCAAACAAACATTGTCACAAAGCATAGGAAGTATTAATGCATGGACATGTTGTAATGCTTATGCATGAGTACCCTTTTTCACCCACACGTCACTTGCGTTTGGGGTGATTTCCTTATAGGATTGGGTACAGGAGTTAGGGCTTTCAAACCTTCGTGAGAAGCTTTCCAAGCAGTTGGTGAATGCACCAATCATCTTCATCACGTTCATCATTCCGGGATCTCCATTTTGATCTCTAGATTGATCACCTGCCCAAATTCTCCTATCATTTCTGGGTCCTCCTGACCTTTGAGGAGTTGCACTGTTCTTTGCTCTCAGCTTTTGGCAATTTGGTCGAGTATGCCCTTGAAGTCCGCAATAATGGCACACATAAGTTCCTCTAGGACTTCTTTGTGGTCGTGGACGTGACTTGGCACGAGATTCAGACCTGCCCACAGACTGATTACGGGGATTCAGCATCCATTGGTTCACCACATTCTTCTTCTCCTCCACCTCGAGCTTCTCACCAGTAAGGTCAGCTACAACTGGATCTTTGGCCTTTACAAACTTCACTTCTTTAGTGACATTTCCAGATGAACTACTTCCTCCGGTATATCCCAATCCGGATTTGTCTGAAAAGCTCTTTTGAGATGATATAACATCATCTAGCTTCTTGGTGGTGACCCTCTCTATTTTAGCATTCGCTTGCACAACCTCATTCTCAAGAAATCTCACTTTTGTGTAAGTTTCGGACAACTCACCATTCAGTGTTTCTATCTCACATTTGGCCTCCCTATATCGAATTAGGAGACTTTTGTAGTCCTCCTCAGCCTTCTTCATTTTTCTCACAGCAGCCTTGGCCACCCTTGTGTACTCACCCGACTTCTCCAAGAGTGAGTTATAATTCTCTTGAAGATTTGCTGTGCTTTCATCTTCTTCAACATCTGATTCTTCAACAATTCCTAGTGATTCATCATCACTATGTTCTCCAAGGTCTCGTACAAGCAGATTCAACTCATCTGAAGACTCAACATGAGCAATAGTCATAAAAGCCGAATAGTTCCCCTCTCCATCACAGCTCTCTTCAGATTCTGAGTCAAACGAATCCGAGTCACTCAAGGTCGTGGCATACACTTTACCTTTCGATTTCAGATAATTCGGACATTCCTTCTTAAAGTGTCGATGCCCGTTACATTCGAAACAAGTAACACCTTGTGTGGGTTGGGATTCTTTTCCATCTTTCTTTTTGAATTCCCTCTTCTCCCTTCCAGAACTTTGGAATTTTCTTTTATCATCAAATTTGCCATTATTTTTGAATTTCAAGAACTTTCTGAAATTTTTGACAAGGTATGCAACATCTTTGTCAACCACATCTTCTCCCGATGAGTCTTGATCTTCCACCTTCTCATTAATGGTCTTTAGAACAAGAGATTTACTCTTCCGTTGATTGGGCAGCGACATCTCATAAGTCTGCAGAGAACCAACCAGCTCCTGTACTTTGATGTCATCAAGGTCCTTGCTCTCTTCAATTGCTGTCACTTTAGCACGAAAACTTTCCGGCAATGATCGAAGGATCTTCCTTACAATCTTTGAGTCCTCCGTTTTCTCCCCCAAGTTGAACTTACTGACGACCACCTCATTTAGCTTCCCATAGAAAGAGTCAAAAGACTCATCCTCACTCATTTTGAGCTCCTCAAACCGAGTGGTCAGCATTTGCAACTTGGTGTCTTTCACTTTCTTCGTGCCTTCATAGGTGGTTTCCAAAATCTCCCATGCTTCTTTGGCAACGGTAATATGAGAAATCCTGTGAAATTCATCTGGAGACACACCACAGAAAATAGCATTGAGTGCTTTACTGTTAGCATTAGATGCAGCAAGTGCTGTCTTATCCCATGTGGATTTGGCTGCCTCAGGTTTGGTCCAACCAATCTCAACAGCATCCCAAACGGATTCATCAATAGAACACAGAAAAGCTCTCATGCAAACCTTCCAAAAAGCATAATTACTACCATCAAAATATGGAGGTGCATTTAGGGATTGAGACCTATCCATCTCAAAAGGGAGTCAAGGATCACACAATGGTAATGAAACCAATAGCAGTGTACCCGCTCTGATACCAATTGAAAGTTCAAAAACGTGTACAAAACACCTTTGAACGTTTAGACCCCCAAATTACAACTTAACCAATACAAGCAATATGTCAAACAACTAGTGTGCGGAAACTTAACACATGCTATAATACGAAATTGGTTAAAGACTATCTAAGCCATAACAAAATAAAACCACAGCAGATAATAAAAAGGCAAAGATAGAGAGGAAGGAAGATGCAAACAAAAAGACAACACGCGATGTGTTATCGAAGAGGAAACCGAAGTCCTCGGCGAAAAACCTCTCCGCCGCCCTCCAAGCGGTAAACAATCCACTAGAAAATACAGTTGGGATACAAGGACAGCAATAGACCCTCCAAGCCTAATCTACCCAGTGCACCTAAGCCCTCCAAGCTTCTTGCTCCAACGAGGTTGCGCCGAACCTTTTTCTTTTCTAGCTTCCCGGATTCCGCTACTAGACCGTAGCATCAACCAATGAAGATTGGTTCCTTCCTAACTGCTTCCCAGAAATCCAAACAACTGTCTCACAGTGATGATGATGGTGAGAACCAGGTTTGGTATAATGCCTCTCAAGGATTTGACAATGGAGAGGAAGAGAGTAGAGGAATTTGAAGAGACTCTAAGGTATAGATTGTGGGTGAAACAATCTTGTTTTTCTTTAGAGTTTCTCTCTCAAAATTCTCTCTGGAAGCCCTCTTTCAATCGTGGGTAAAAGGGGTATTTATACTGGAGTGGGAGAGGAATGTGAAACGTCAGGTTTTACAAAACAAGGGTGGCTCGCGGCTTGACCTCGTGGCTTGACTAAGTCGCGAGATCCAGTCGTGAGTTAACCGTATGGCCAATTGTCCTGTTTTGTCCTGTAGTGCTCCAGCTAGCATGACTGTTCATCTTCCAGCATGCTTGGCACGTGTGCTGCTTCTGGCGGCTTGCAGCCGCGAGTCACCCGCGAGTCCCAGCCGCGAGTCTCTGTTTTCTTGCACACTCTTGAGCAATCTTCACTCTATCTCACTCACTACCCTTACATCAAACCCACCTAAATACAGGGTTACTAAATGCTGAATTACAAGCAAATTTGGCACGGAATAAAGCCAATTAGATGGTTGAATAAATTCAACCTTACAGATTCTGATGCTCGTAGTACACTTGATACAAAGTCTAAAATATTTTTTTTCATTGGCTATAGTGATGAGAAATTTGGCTATAGGTTTTAGGATGAACAAAATAGGAAAATCATCAGAAGTAGAAATGTGATATTTAATGAACAGGTTATGTACAAGGACAGGTCAACTGTAGTGTCAGATGTTATAGAGATAGATCAAAAGAAATCTAAACTTGTTAACTTAGATGAATTGACTGAAAGTACTGTCCAGAAAAGGGGTGAAGAAGATAAGGAGAATGTAAATTCATAGGTAGATCAGATTACACTTGTAGTTGAAGTCCGCAGATCTTCCAAGAATATTAGACCTTCACAGCGTTATTCACCCACTCTAAATTATCTCTCGTTGACTGATGGTGGTGTGCCAGAGTGTTATGACGAAGCTTTGCAAGATGAGAATTCAAGCAAATGGGAGTTAGCCATGAAGGATGAGATGGATTCCTTGTTTGGGAATCAGACATGGGAACTAACTGAATTGCCAGCAGGAAAGAAAGCTTTGCAGAATAAATGGGTATACAGAATAAAGAATGAGCATGATGGTAGCAAACGTTACAAGGCTAGATTAGTTGTTAAAAGGTTTCAGCAGAAGGAGGACATTGACTATACAGAGATATTTTCTCCTGTTGTGAAGATGTCAACAATCAGACTGGTACTGGGAATGGTGGCTGCAGAAAACTTACATCTTGAGCAGTTAGATGTGAAGACGGCATTCATGGTGACTTGGAGGAATACATTTACATGATTTAGCCAGAAGGGTTCATTGTTTAGGGACAAGAACTCGTATGGCCTAAAACAAGCTCTTAGATAGTGGTACAAGAAATTTGACAGTTTTATGCATAGAATTGGGTTCAAGAGATGTGAAGCTGATCACTGTTGCTATGTTAAGTTTTTTGACAATTCTTACATCATATTACTGTTGTATGTGGATGATATGCTTATTGCAAGATCTAGCATTGAGAAGATTAATAATCTGAAAAAGCAGTTGTCCAAACAGTTTGCAACGAAGGATTTGGGAGCTGCAAAGCAAATCCTTGGTATGAGAATCATTAGAGACAAGGCTAATGGTATATTGAAACTTTCACAGTCAGAGTATGTAAAGAAAGTTCTCAGCAGATTCAACATGAATGAAGCTAAACTAGTGAGCACACCCTTGGGTAGTCACTTCAAACTAAGCAAAAAATAGTCACCGAAGACAGAAGAAGAAATGAACCATATGAGCAAGGTGTCCTATGCCTCAGCTATTGGCAGCTTGATGTATGCTATGGTGTGTACAAGGCCAGACATTGCACATGCAGTGAGAGTTGTGAGCAAATTCATGAGTAGGCCTAGAAAGTAGCACTGGGAGGCAATCAAGTGGATTCTGAGATATCTGAAGGGTTCATCAGATACATGTCTTTGCTTCACAAGTGCAAGTTTGAAACTACAGGGTTATGTAAATGCTGATTTTGCTGATGATATTGATTATAGAAAGAGTACTACTGGGTTTGTTTTTACTTTGGGTGATACAGCTATATCATAAGCTTCAAATTTACAAAAGATTGTTACTTTGTCTACTACAAAAACTGAGTATGTTGCAGCAACTGAAGCTAGAAAGGAGATGATTTGGTTACATGGTTTCTTAGATGAATTAGGTAAGAAGCAGGAGATGGGCATTCTACACAGTGACAGTCAGAGTGCAATCTTTCTTACCAAAAATTTGGCTTTTCATTCAAAGTCGAAGCATATACAGACAAAATACCACTTTATCCGTCACCTTGTTGAAGATAAGCTGGTAATACTTGAGAAGATTTGTGGATCTAAGAACCCGGCAGACATGTTGACTAAAGGTGTCACTATTGAGAAGCTGAAGCTGTATGCAGCTTTAGTTGGCCTTCTAGCTTAAGGACAAGAGGATGAGTTGCAGGGATGAGGGATTATGTTTTGGAGGATTGCGGTTGATGTTGGTGATTGAACTAGTCTCCAAGTGGGAGATTAGTTGGGCTTTGTGGAGCCTAGTTTTGTTTGATCCGGTTTGACAACCCGACCAGACCCGAATAATGTTAAGAGATTTTTAATGGGAGATTTTTTGAGGCTTAGTCCATGGAGCGGACTTTTATGATTAGGGTTTTATTGTGGGGTTGCTGTGTTTCTGAGTGTGAAGAAAAATTGTAGCCGCACTTTTGTATTTTTTCCCTAATAATAATGAAATCCCTGTAACTTCGTGGATGTAGGCAAATTGCTGAACCACGTAAATATTGTCTTGTGCATGTAACTGTTTTCTTTGGCGTGTGTTTTCTTTATTTTTTGTTTCTCATAGGTTGGAATTTTGGTTAAATTCCCTACAATATTGGCTGCATCAAATGCTGTATTTCCTTTTAGTATCATGTACATTGCAATTACAATATCTAATTCTTGTTATTTGTAAATTTGAAAACAGTTCACAGGAGGCTTATTGGTTATATATAAGAAGTTAACAGATGAGAGAATGAACTCCTGTCCAAATGTGCAATATGGACTTTGGCTGTGCCTAACAAGAGAAACTAAGGTATTTAATCATCATTACTCTTGCTTTATGAAATGCTCAAAATTTTGCTATCTTTCCTTCTTTTTTATTTATTTATTTTAAAGAAAACAAACAGAGAGATTAAAAACTTTTAAATTAATAAATTTCAGTGCATTTTTTTTTATAAGTAAGAATAAAACTCGGAGTATAATTAGACAATGAGATTGAACTTGTTGATGGTTTTTAGACCCCTTAAAACACAATTGGATTAATCTAGTTAATTAGCCAAGTTGTTACTTAGTCCAAATTCCAAGTCTAGGTTATCACAATCAAACAATCATATCATGCATAACAGCGGAAAATAAATAAGACAATGATATGATCACCCAGGAAAACCAAATCGATAAAAAACCTGGGAAGGATTTAACCTAGCTATCCTCAAGGTAAAAAGCAAATCCACTAGAAAGAATCGAAGTTCATACAATAAGACTTACAAGCCCCCACGCTCGACTTCTTATTGCTACCAACCAGTAGAACTTACTGACACGACCACGTGCAAGCTTCGAATCCACGGACTCCTTCTTTCTTTGGCTTTTGCAAAACACAAACACCCCCGTTTGTGACTCTGAGATCCCACTCAAAGGTTTAGCAACACAAACTCTCCTGTTTGTGACTTCAAGACCACCCTTGAAGGTTTAGATCATCAACACCTTTGATGACAAGAGAAGGCAGCAACTTCTACAATACCGAATCTTGAGATTCTTCAAGGAATAGCACCGGAAGAAGACATAAGAGAGCTTTTTAGGAACAAAACCCTAAATACAAAAGAGGCACACTCTTTTCTCTTTGAAAAGCCACATAAAAACGTGCTTAGGATTTTCTTTATATACTGGGAGAAGTAGATTAGAAACCCTAATCCTAAATGGGCTTGAACTGCTGTTTGGGCTTAATTAAAATTCTGCAGATACGACTTTTGATCGATCGAGCTTGTCTTTCGATCGATCGAACCAGACAGATTATGAAATCTTCTTCCTGCAGCTTGTATGTTCTTGAATCTTGACTTGAATCACCTTGAGCATTGTCTAATAATACCCATAGACTCTAAGATCTATATCTAGACAAGTTTGTGTTCATGATTTGCCAATTGTTCTAAACATTTAGAACCTAACACTTGTGAATAGGTAACTTGCTTGCTTGTCTCTTAGCTTGAGCATTTAGAGTGATTGGTAATGTAGTTGGAAATTCAGTAGGAAATTAAAAGTTTGTAATTGAATTGAATCAAAATTATTACATTGTTTATGCTAAATCTCCCAAGGCCAAAATTCTGAGGATAGGTGTATTAAATTCAAAATCATTTCAGCCTCATTGCAATTAGAAGCTCTAAGAAAATTGAAAAAATTGCGCTTAGAGAAAGCAACCCTATCACTTGGTGTTGATTTCTGTTTCTATGATGGAATTTAACTCTGAGAATCAAAGAAAGTTGATTGAATATAACTTTAGTTTATCTTGGTGATGGAAAACTATTAGGTACTCCCGGAGTACCATAAATGCATACTCCCTCCTCTCATATGAATAATGGGTCCCATTAATTAAATTTATGGTGGGACCTATCATTTATGTGAGAGGAGAGAGTATGCATTTATGGTACTCCGGGAGTACACAATAATTTCCCCTTGGTGATACCATTGACAACCCATATTAGGCTTCTTTCCAAATATGTATGAAGAGTTTCTTATTTTTTATTTTTTGCTTGTATTCTATGTAGGGTGCAATAAGTATAAATAAATTTCATAACCAGTTGTCACACCTTGCGTATTATGGTGGAGGTACCTATGAAGGCTTTATCACTTCAGATATGGATACTTGAGAGCCTAAACCTTTGGCAAAATAAAAAGGGTGGACCAGCAATTGAGTTTAAGAGTAAAAGGAGTCAACAGTAAGATCATTATTTATAAATTCTTTATGATGTTTTGATTTTTATGATGTTCAATGTTTCAATGGCATTGAAAGGTACTTTTCATGAATTTTTTTTTCCCTGAAAAAATTTACTTCTCAAATTATTTTCATTGTTTACTGACATATAACTAGTTATGTTATAGACTTACGATGTAGTTAGAACTACCTATGCAAGCTTGTTGGATATGCTTATCTAGGTTTTGTTGGAAGAGGGTCTGGTAGTTTCTCTTTTAACATTTGTAATTTAGGTTTTTTTATTTTTTTTAATTGTGGGTTATACTTGGATCAATAATTCTTAAAGAGGTAGAGATTGAAAATGATGTGAATTATAGGATAAAAGCAAGGTAGATGAAGTGGAGAAGCGCACAGGAGTATTGTGTGAAGAATATCTATTTAGTTAAAAGGAAAATTTTGTAAAACTACTATACAACTAGCTAAGGCAATGCAGAAAAAAGCCTGACTTGCCAACCCGCCCAATTTGCACCGACCCGACCCAACCCATGCGAGTCCATTAAGTGAGGCTGGTCAAGTTAGGTGGATTAGATAGATAAGTTAGTAGGTTGGGCTAAATAGTGTGTTGAGATATTTCTAACCCACCACAACCCTCTCTCTCTCTCTCCATATATATATATATATATATGAAATGGGTTCAAGTTACACCTAGTATAACTCTATAAGAGTTAACCTTTTTTAAACCATTGATTTCCATTAGCTCTAATGGTTAAAGAAAGACTAGTGTCAGGTCATTAATTCATTAAATTCTCTTCTAAAAATAAACAAAAAGTCATTAAATTCTTTCACCCTCCCTCTCTCTCTCTCTCTCTCTCTCTCACACATTTGCATGGACCCCATGAACTCCTCCAATGGATACACATGACTCAATCCCATATAGAAGCTCCTCCCATAACCTAAATAAAAAAAGAAAAAAAAAGACATCGAGTTGGCTTTTTTTAATTTCTTAAATTTACTATACTTTTCCTAACCCGCCACAACCCCACCTCTCCCCCCCCCCCCCTCTCTCTCTCTCTCTCTCTCTCTCTCTCTCTTTTTATATATATATATGAGATAGGTTCAAGTTACACCTAGTGTAACTCCATAAGAATTAACCTTTTTTAAACCATTGATTTCCATTAGGTCTAATGGTTAAAGAAAGACTAGTGTCGTGTCATTAAGTCATTAAATTCTCTTCTAAAAATAAACAAAAAGTCATTAAATTCTTTCACCCTCCACCATTGTCTTTTCTCTCTCTCTCTCCCTCTCTCTCTCTCTCTCTCTCTCTCTCTCTCTCTCTCTCCCTCTCTCTCTCTCTCTCATCTACCTGGACTCCATGAACTCCTCCAATGGACACACATGACTCATTCCTTGTCTTTATTGGTGTTACTCCGTTCACAACATTGCTTTCGCCGTTACAGCAACTGTTGCAGCCTCTCACCGTTGAACCTCTGACGTCTTCCAGCCATCAACCTTGGGTTCCAGACCTACAACCACTGTCGTTGAGGAGTTCCACACCGCAAAGACCACTGCTCTTTTCATCACTGCAACGAATATTGCTCTGATTAATTTTCTGCAGGTACCACTGAGATCGACTTGCACCGATCTACACATCCGTGGAAGCCTCGAAGCCATTGGAGACAGCACACGCCCCCACGCGCCACTCAAAGGTTCTGCGTTGAAGTTCGCGCGCCACACACCCCGTCAATAGCTCCAAGCTAACGTCACCCGTGACGTTAGCAGTGCCACATCAGCCCTAGTTTACATCAGCATCAGTCATCTACTGACGTCAGCGCCACGTCATCTTGCTGAAGTCATCGCCTCTGATCGTTGATTAAGTTGACCATTGACTATGACTTTCACCATTGACTTTTCTTCAGAGTTGACCTTTTGTAGTCCAGGTGCTCCTTACCTAATTTTTCACGTAGATTTCATTTTTGCATTCCATTTTTGTATATTTTGCTTCTAAATGATGAATAAGGATAGGTCTTCTTTTTATTGCAACAATCGTCACCAACAATCAAATAAATGTTTTTGCAATTTTTGCAAATGTCTTGACCATAATATTGAGACTTGCTATCAATGTAATAAATCAACTGTTTCCATTTCTGCTACTACTTTTGTTAATGCTGAGAGTATCCAACCAATGGCTCTCGTCTCTACACAGTCTAAGTCTTTTGGATCCACTTTCACCATTTCCATAAATGACCTTAAAAACATCATTGCTAATACCATTTGTATGGTTGGTAATGCATCTTATTCCTCTTCTCTCTCAGCTTTATCTGGTATGTCTCATTCCTCTTAGCTTATGGATTTTTCTTGTTGCAACCAGATGACACCTCACTCATCCTTATTTTCTCAACTTGATCCTGCACCACACCCTCTTAATATTCACACAGCTAACGGTTCCAAAATGTTCGGTCATAATATAGGTTTTATCTCAACCTCCAACCTTTCGGTTCTTGGGGTCTTTAATGTTCCTAACCTTTCTTACAATTTATTTTCTTTGGTACAATTAGTTGAGTTGAGTTATCGCATTACCTTTGATTATTTAGGGTGTATTATGCAGGATCTGAGGATAGGACAGGAGCTTGGGACCAGTTTTAGAGTTGGGTGTATGTTTCCCATAGACAACCTTCGTCTTTCACCTATTGCTCTTGCTTTTGTTGCTCCTGCAGCTGTTGCAATTTCTTCTATTCATTCTCTTGCACTTTGGCATGCTCGACTTGGTCACACATCTTCCTCTCGGGTACAATACTTGGCTTCTAGAGTTTTGTTAGGTTCAGTATCCACAAAAAATTTTGACTATGTTTCATGTCAGTTAGGTAAACAACCAACTTTGCCTTTCAATACTAGCGAATCAATGTTCATTGATATCTTTGACCTTATTAATTCTAATGTCTAAGGGCCTTCCTCTGTCTCTAATATTGGTGGATCTCGATATTTTGTTGTCTTTGTTGATGATTATTCCCGCTATAGCTGGTTTTTTGTATGAAACATCGTTTTGAATTATTGCAAGTATATTATAATTTTGCAAAAATGGTTGAAACTCATTTTTCCAAACATATCAAAAAATTTTGATCTGATAATGCTCTTGAATACACTTAATATGCTATCCAAGCTGTTTTGCATTCCTATGGCATTGTTCAACAACTGACTTGTCCAGGTACCTCTCAGCAAAATGGTAGAGCCGAACGAAAATTTCATCATACTCTTGACACTATTCGTGCTCTCCTTCTTTCTGCCAAAGTTCCTGCTCCTTTTTGGGGCAAAGCTACTCTTCATGCTGCTCATACTATTAATCGCATTCCTAGTCCTATCATCCAAAATCAAACTCCATATGAGCGTCTTTTTGGGTCACCTCTAGACTATCATCACCTTCGCTTCAGCCACATGAGCATAACAAACTTGAGCCTCGATCTAGACTTTATTGTTTTCTTGGCTATGGCGAAACTCAAAAGGGATATCGGTGTTATGATCCTATCTCTCATCATATTCGTATCTCCCGCAATATTGTCTTTCAAGAACATCACTCCTTTGTCGAGCTCCCTCACTTCCGTACCTCCCTATCTTCCTCCTTTGTCTTAAATCTTTTTCCAAATAAGGTGCATATTCCTTCTATAGCTGCTCTTGATCCTCCTGTAGTTGCTCTTGATTCTCCTATAAACTTTTATGTCCAACCACTAGATATCTTTGATCTCTTTCCTAGTTCACCCTTTAATGAATAGGTGGAAGATGAACAGGTTAAAGATGAACTACCCAACCCTAAGCTTGGGTCCCCTGCTCTTACTCCACCCGAAGATCTTGCACAAGACATTTCACCTCGTCACTCAACTTGGGTAAGATCCATTCATGCACATTTACTTGACTATCATTATTACACTGCCCTTGCTCCACTTCACGAGCCTTACCCCTATCGTGAGGCCTCCACTAACCCTTTATGGCAGATTGCAATGAAAGAGGAACTTGATGCATTATCTAAAAACTATACTTAAGATTTGGGGACTCTCCCCCCTAGGGAATATGTGTTTGGTTATAAGTAGATCTTCAAAATTAAGACTCGCTCTAATAGGTCCATTGAGCGCTACAAAACTCGTCTTATTGCAAAAGGTTTTACACAGGAGTATGAGATTTATTATAAAGAGACCTTTGCTCCGGTTGCTCGTATCTCATCTATTCATGCCCTCTTAGCTGTTACTGCTGCTAGTAAATGTGACATTTTTCAGATGGATGTCAAAAATGCATTCCTTAATGGGGATTTAAGTGAATAATTTTATATGCAACTTCTTCCTGGTCTCTCTGTTGAATCAAACAAGGTTTGTCACCCTCAATGTGCACTTTATGGCCTTAAACAAGCTCAACAAGTTTAGTTTGCCAAATCCAGCTCTATCATCTCTCGTTTGGGTTACATGGCCTGTCATTATGATTCTGCGTTATTTCTTCGTCGCACTGACAAATGCATTATTTTACTTCTCCTATATGTGGATGATATGATCATAACTGGTGATGACCTCAATGGCATTTAAGAACTCAAGGATTTTCTCAGTTAGCAGTTTAAGATGAAAGATCTTAGACATCTCAGCTACTTCTTGGGTCTTGAAATCACTCATTCTACAGATGGACTTTATATTACTCAAGCCAAGTATACCTCTGAACTCTTGTCTCAAGTTGGATTCACTGATAGCAAGACTGTTAACACTCCAATTGATCTTAATGCACATTTGACTCCCTCAGGAGGGAAACCATTGTCTAATCCCTCTCCATACAGACGCTTGGTTGGTAGCCTAGTTTATTTTACTGTCACTCGTCCAAACATTTCCTATGTTATTTACCAGGTAAGCTAGTATCTGTCTGCTCCACAATCGACTCACTATGTTGTTGTTCTGCGGATTCTTCGATACCTAAAGGGCACTTTCTTCCATGGTCTTTTCTACTCTATTCAGTCTCCTCCTGTTCTCCATGCATTTTCTAATGCTGATTAGGCAGGAGATCCCACTAATCTCAGGTCCACCACTAGAATTTTTCTCTGATTTCTTGACAAAGCAAGAAACAAACTCATGTGGCCCGTTCCAGTACTGAAATAGAATATCGTGCTCTTGCTGATGCCACATCTGAGCTCTTTTGGCTACGATGGCTTCTTAAGGACTTAGGTGTGCCCACATCCTTTAATACTCCTCTTTATTGTGACAACCAGAGTGCCATTCATGTTGCTCACAATGATGTCTTCCATGAACAGACTAAACACATTGAGATCAATTGCCATTTTATCTGTTATCATCTTGTCCATGGTGCTCTCAAGCTGATCTCAGTCTCCTCTAAAGATCAATTTCAGATATCTTCATCAAGTCACATCCTAAGGGATGCCTTCGTACTTTGGTTGACAACCTCAAGTTGGTCTCACATCCAGCTTGAGTTTGAGGGGGGCTGTTAAGGTGTATTAGGTTATGTGGGCTTTAGGCCCACCTTGTTTACTTGTATAGCACACTTACTTGTACTGCACACTCTGTCTCCTATATAAAGGCACTCATATATATTCTATTACTTAAGAAATACAATACATTGATTCAGTATTTCTAACACCACATTCGTAAACAAATCACCTATGTCAAATTTATTTTCCACTGCATTTAACTTAGTTGGTGATTTGTTTGTACTACCATGCTTATTGCATGAAATTGTATCTAATTAATTTCACTTGGCTAATTAATTGATTAATTTACCAAATGGGTTAATACATTTTTGGTCTATCAACAAGAAACCAAGGTCATTTGGGATTATCAGAATCGTACAATCCTATCGACCTTGAACGATTGCAAAGGTCCTTGAAAGATCTGAATCGTTTTGGGCAGGTGGGATCGTAAAATCATAGAATCGTAGGATTCAAATTGAGATTTGACAACCATGTTTGTAGTAGAGTTGGTCTTGGAATATGATTTTGCATTGATATCCTTAACACTACAGTGAAGAACTAATCAACTCTCTTCCCCTAAACTCTGGTAGCTAGTGAGGAGTGTTGTAAGGTTGGAGGAGAGAAAGGGACAGTGGAAAAAGAGAATGAAAATAAAAAATTAATACGAAATAAAGTAAAAAAAAAAAAAGGAAAATAAATTATATTTTATATATGCATTAAGATTAAAAAAAAAAAAAAAAAAAAAAAAAAAAAAACACTAATGTGACTTAAATCGAGTCAAACTCACAACTAAAGAAATTTCCGAGAAACTCTTTGGGATAAAAAATAAAAAAAAATAAAAAAAAAGTCACGTCAAAGGTTCATTATAGGGAGTAATTGCATTTTACGTGCGTTAGGAAGCTCAAAAAAACCAAAAGACTGATAATCAATCGTGATTTTAGGATTACGAACAGTTTTACAATTTTTTTTTTATCCCAATTTTGATATAATAGATTCTGAGTAATTGCGAACCACTTACATATTAACTCTCAATTTTTTTTCCACCACGCTCATCACAATTATGATAAAGAAATTGTAAAATAGTTCAAGTTCTATATTTATTTATTTATTTATTTTTTCTAATCATAGATGACAATATTATGGGAAAAAAGTGAAAAGAAGACCCGATCGAAGTCCAGAAGTCTTGGTCGTCCACTATGATTCCACACTCTCTGGTCAGAGTTCACATTGGAAAAATGAAAAAGAGACCAAAGGTCTTTATAACAATTTGGCCCAAGCGGTTAAAGATCCATTTTTCGTACAATCCTACAAAGAAGCAGTTTGAATAGAAGACTTGTTATCCAAATCTGTAGCAGAGTTGGTCTTGGAATATGATTCTGCATTGATATCCTTAACAGTGAAGAACTTATCAACTTTCTCTCCCCCCTAAACTCTGGTAGCTACTAGCTAGTGGGGAGGGCTGTGAGGTTGGAAGAGAGAAATAGACAGTGGAAAAAGGGAAGGAAAATAAAAACATTAATACGAAATAAAGTAAAAAAAGAAGGAAAATAAATTATATTATATACATTTAAAAAAAAAAAAAAAAAAAAACTAATGTGACTTAGATCGAGTCAAACCCACAACTAATGAAATTTCCGAGAAACCGATTGAAAAGAGTCAAGACAAAGGTTCATTATGGGGAGTAATTGCATTCTAGGTACGGAGCAGTGGTGGAGCCGCATGTATCCTTGGCCTCTCCAAAATTTTTAATTTCTTTTACAATTTAAGTATATTTTATCAATATTTAAAAGTTATATGAAAAAAATAGGAGTTTTCCTCCAAAAGAAAGCATTGATCAAATAATTTAGTAATTTTTTTCTAAAAAAAGAGAGTCTAGAGTTGATATATAATTGTAATATAATGAAATATTTAGGTAGTAAGTTTTGTGAGTAAATAATGAAAATGTGGAATCTCTAATTTTTAGCTCAATTTCAATTCCAATTCCAATTAACACGTTCAAATCATTCAACATTAATAATATATGCAATTTGGTTGAAATTTCCTATTCTCAAGATTTTATCAAGAACTAAAAAAGCTCATATGACACTTCAATTATAACATTACGATATTGATTTATCAAACATGAATGAAGTTTTGCAAACAAATTATATATTTTATATTTTCTCTCTCTCTCTCTCTCTCTCTCTCTCTCTCTCTCTCTCTCTCTCTCTCTCTCTCTCTCATATATATATTATGTGGATTTTTTAGGGGAGTGCCTATTTTTTATTTGAGTTTATCTTGACAAAATATATAGTTCGGCCTCCTAATACAAAATTCCTGACTCCACCACTAGTACGGAGCACTAGCATTTGAGGATGAAAAAAAAAAAAAAAACTTATTTTACATCCTCAAACACTACTTTATCTATTTTATCAACTCATTTTATAACTCACTTTATATTCCATTTTTTATTTTTACATACAATCCAATAAAATAATATAAACTACCTAATAAAAAGTATTTTTATCTCCCTTTCCTCCCACTATCTTTTTTTTCTTCACACACAATTACAAAATTAAATATTATTTTTTTTCTTTACAACCCATGAATAGTCCTTACTACTCATAGATTGCAATTTTTTTTAGATATACTCAAATGGAGTGAGTTTTTGCTCTCTTGGGTTGTAAAATAGTAATTGGAGAATGTTTACACCTCAATGTTAGTGCTCTTAGAAAGCTCAAAAGAATAAAAAAACTGATAATCAATTGTGGTTTTAGGATCACGAATAGTTTCACAATTTTTTTTGTTATAATTTTGACGTGATAGACATTTCTCAATTTTATCTCCATCACCTAGGCTTGTTACAATTGTAACAAGAAATTGGAAAATAATTCAGGTTCTATATATTTTTTTCCTAATCATAAATGACATTATTATGGGAAAAAAGTGAAAAGGAGACCCATCGAAGTCCAAAAGTCTTGGTCGTCCACTATGATTCCACACTCTCTAGTCAGACTGTCAGAGTTCCCATTGGAAAAATGAAGAAGAGACCAAAGGTCTTTAAAACAATTTGACCCAAGCGGTCGAATCAGTGCGAAAAGCTCCACTTTTCGTACAATCCTGCGACGCTCTACTATTCTCTCTCATCAACCTTGTTCTTCGTCGAAAAGTAAGCTAAGCTAACTTCACCACCGTGGGTCTATTTAGATATAATTTATTTTTATTGTAACGAAAAATAGTATAATATGTGAATAGTAGTATGAGACCGTAAAAAATATATTTTGTCTTTATACAGTAAATTCTTGTAATTACTGTTCATATAAAAAAAAAACCTGAAAACATGCCGTGGATCCAAACACTCCTTCTATACATAGTGTATATATATATATATATATATATGTGTGTGTGTACATTTCATACCCTCTCACTCTGCTCTCTCTCTCTGTAAGCAAAAGCAGAAATCTCTGGTTTTTCAGCTTTTTGTGTTTGTGTAGTTTTTACGTACAGATATGGAGGCTGCAGCAAGAGAACACATTGAGGAGATACGTAGAACAAAGTTCTCCATTGGAGGGGAACAGAACCCATTAATAGAGGATCTTCACCAGGCTGTCAAGAACCTCTCTGCTGAGCTTTATGCCAAGGATGCACATTTTCTCATGGAACTCATTCAGGTTACTTTCTCAACTTCATTCATTCTTTCTTAATAGTATATGTTTGTGTGTTTGTGTTTTTATTTTTGTTATTGGCTCTCAATGATGTATATGTTTGTGAATATCAGAATGCCCATGTCATTGTTCTTCAAATTAAATTTTTAAACGATTGAGTAATGATTATCAGATCCTCACTGTTGTACACAATCGTGTTTTCAAAAACACAATTTTATAAGGAGTGTGTGCAAGCAACATTAAGAATGTAACAAGAGTTAACATAAATGTCCGTTAATACTTTCCACCACCTTTTTTTTTTTTTTTTACGATTTTTTCACAGACGTCTGTGGCTAGAAGATTTTAGCTTCTGATTGTGCTTTTTTTTTTTTCTTACTTTTTTTTCAAGAGGTAACAAAATTATTATTTTTAATTAACTTTTATATTTTGGATAAAACATAGGCACACAACCTTAGAGTGTTTGGTTTCACTTATAATTTAGTTCCCATAACTCATATCTTTAACTCTACTTTTTCACTCACTTCAGAGAATATTTATTTGGTTTCATATCGTGGATACTTATCTCATATCTAAAACTTAAATTTGTGCATAAAGTAATGGGACCATTAAAACACTTTCCTCAAAATTTGGAAATATCCAAATTTTGTTTTCAGTTTTTGTAACTCAAATTTAAAATTTTAGTGGGGCTCATGTTTGTTTGTTTTCTTTTTTTCTTTTTTTTTTTTTTTTTTTTTTTTTTTTCTTCAGTTTTTATCAATCCAAACACCCTTACGTCTGATCTTTTAAAAGATAAATTACTAGAAAATGTGGGATGCCAAACTCACTCAAAAGACAAATTATTAATTTTACATGGGCCAACCAGGGGACACAACTTTGTTGTATGTTATTCACATATTCTATCTTAGAACTGATTTTAGATGGAAGGGGTATACGATGTATTACATGTATCTGATGGGGTGTGCTATGGCTCCGGCATCCGTTCTAATTGCTGCTTAGCTTCTGAGGTTGTTTTTTTTTTTTTTTTTTTTTTTTTTTTTTTTTTTTTAATTTATGGGTTAGATAAAGACAAAAATATTTCCTTTAAATTATTTTCAATAAAACTGGTTTTATTTTGGGTATTTGTAATTTTTGTAGTTGGTTTAATTTTTTTGGATTTTTATACTTTGTTTAAGATTTTAGGTCTATAGTTTTTTTTTTTTTTTTTTTAATAGTCTTTAAAAGGAGGAAAATGTTAGAATTATAAATTTTTTTACAAATTACTGATGTGGTGAGTGGTTATTGGTAAGTAAAAATTAGTGTAAGTAGTAGGTCTAAATGTGAACTAATAAGAATTTGTTACATCAATAAATTGTAAAAAAGTTTGTGGTTATAGCATTACTCTTGAAAGAATTAATGATATTGTTAAAGAGAGGGTAAAGTGTAATTTTATAGAATTGCCCCCAAGTCAAACTATGCCTCCGTCCCTGTGTACCCCATGTGAGATGGTAAATATATATATATATATATATATATCAAATACATGATAGATTTTCTCGGGGAGGAGAGGGAAATAAAGGGAGAAGGTTAAATTAATCTTTACTTCAAAATTAGAGAAAGTCTATGCTTAGAGAAAGTCAACATTTTCACAATAACCTTGATTTGAGTTGTGGTGGGTTTGGATGCAATCTTATTTTATTCCAACTTTAAGGCTGATAGACACTTTAGCTTGTGAAATTTTGTTGGGGCCATAGAAGAACTCTTAAAATTAGCAAAAGATAGTTATAATTGTTAATTTATATGATAATATCGTTTTCTCTCCTTCCAAATTAACATCCAAACAAAGTGGAGTACTCTTTTACTTAATTTTAAATTAAATGGGGGAAAATGCAATCATTCTCTTGGCCTTTTCTCTCCTTCCACTCTATTCTCTCTCACTCCAAACTTCTAAATTAAACACAGTTTCTATGAAAAAATGTTTACTATATAGACTTAGTGTTAGATGTATTTATGGAGCAAAAGAATAGGGTTGACTTTTGTTGACTTATGTATAATGTTGAATTATTTTTTGTCAGAATGCTGAAGATAATAATTACTTGGATGGAGTGGATCCATCCCTTGAGTTTGTCATAACTTCTGAGGACATTACAAACACAAGGGCTCTAGCAACATTGCTGATTTTCAACAATGAGAAAGGTTTCTCATCAAAAAACATTGACTCTATTTGCAGTGTTGGTCGGTCCACCAAGAAAGGCAATAGGAAATGTGGTTATATTGGGGAGAAAGGTACTCTATCTAGTTTCCTAAAATTACAACTTATACTAGCCAATCTAGTCTAAGTATTGTTATGAGAACTAGTAACACCAAAAGTTGTTATATATGGTTTATTCAAAATGCTATTTTGTCAAGAAAACTATTAATAATATTAATGGGGTTGACTTGGAAAGAAGACAGAACAAGCATGACAGTTTTGATTTGTTTGTTTAATTCAAACATCAAAATTCCTTGATCCACAATAGGAAGAAATTATTAGGTCAACCTCTATGTCTCATTTGTATAAATAACAACATTTTATTGGTTAGGAGGTTAGGGAGGCAGTCCTCCCGGTGGACCTAATAATTTCTCCACAAAAGGAGCAACTTTCACATATTATTCTCCAGTGATAAATGCTAACTTAAGAGTCATATGAAATATGAGTTACAATAATTGCTTGAATCAGGAATGAAATGTTGTTGCCATGGAAAAAGAGTTCAAAGCATAAAATCTATAAATAAATCTTCTTGCATGATGAAATTTTGCAAAGTCAAAATACAGCTTATAGAAAACGTGAACAAACAAGTCAAGGTATGAAGGAATGTAAATATTTAACAATTGATTTTGATAGAGATAATGTGTATTAGTCTTTGGTATTTAAGCCAACATATATTCTTAGTCACCAATAAGCTTTAGTTCAAATGACACTTCCTCTTGTAAAAATAACTTTGTTCAATTTAGTCTTTCCATTTGTCTTTGTTAGATTTTAGCTGTTAAGGACCTCCCCTCCCCCCACCCAAAAAAAAAAAAAAAAAGAATTTAGTTTTGTATTAAAGGATTTTTTTATTTTTTTATTTTTTTTATTTTTTTTTATTTTTTTAAGTTGATAGAGATTAACTAGATGACTGAATTGAACAAAATTGAAAGTTAGGGTATTGAATAAGGTGAAGTTAGAGTATTGAATTTTAGCCAAATATTTTCAAAGACAATTGTTTTTTTTTTTCTAGGGTGTATGGTTGTGTTTTTGAAAACCATTTTCTATATTTTTATACAGATATTAAATAAAAAATTTAAATCATAACTTTTAAAATATTAATCAGAACAACTAAAATCAATCTAAAATCAAACTTAAAAATAAGGATGAACAAAATAAAATTATTGAAAATTACACTAATAAGCCCAACTATTATCTAAACTTACACGTTGAAATCATAATTAAAAATATTTGAAACCTCCAAACTGGCACTTTAAATTTTTTTTTGTATGACTTTTAAAATTTTGGGGCGATTCCCAAAAATTTGAGGCCTATCGTGGTTATTTTGCGGATTCATGAGATATTTTTGTCATTTCAATGTTTTAGGGATTTTTTCTTTTGTTTCATTTTGGAGGTTCTAGGGGGTATTTTGGTTGCCAAGAGTATTGTAGCTCAATTGACACCTCCTAGTGTTTCCAACGGAGACAATTCAAATCCCCTCTCCCCCATTGTAACCATCTATTATAGAAAAAGAAAAAAAATAGAGAGGGTTTTCTAGTCATAGTGTGTGTTTGTATTCAACTTCTGCGTCCACGTTTAGCGTTTCCTGCGTTTCAGCTGTTTTTTTTTTTTTTTTTTTTTTTTTTTTAGCCGCACTTGTTGACTTTTTGTCCGTGAACAGTGCATTTGTGCACTGTTCATGGACCCACAAATTACACTTTTCAGTAACTTTTTCATTAAAAATGGGTCCCACGATACTATTCACACATTTAAAAATTATTTTGCTACAGTATTTTCAGTTTTCAGTTTTCAGTTTCAGCAAAATAAGTTCTATCCAAATACACCCATAGTGTGTTTTAAAGGTATTTCGTAAGTTTAGGGGTTTTTGGGTATTATGTTTGTTTTGAGAGGGTAATTTTGTCTTTTAGAAAATTAAGGTTTCTTCTATCATTTTAGAGGTTTTCAAGAGTGTATTTTTATCATTTTATAGGTTTCCAAGTTATTTTTGTCATTTTGTAGTTTCAAGGGCATTTTAAAATTTTTGAGGTTACTCTGGCCATTTTTGGAGTTTATGGGTATTTTTGTCGTTCTAGATGATTCTAGGATATTTAGGTCATATTAGAGGTTTTTGAGAGATATTTTTATTATTTTAAAGGTTTAAAGGCTATAATGGTCATTTTGAATGTTTCAATAGCATTTTGGAGGTTTTGAGGGAAATTTTGTCATATTATAGATTTTGGGATACTTTTGTCATTTTGGAGGTTTTCGTTCTTTTGAGCCTAAAAAGTGTAAAACATTTTTAGACCCTAAGAATGTATTTTTCCTGATTAACAGAAAATAATTTCAGTTTGACCCAATTTTTCAATTGTCCCAAACCCTCAAAAACGAGGAAAACATTTTTTGAGAAATGTTTAACATTGGAACAAACAAGTTGTTAGTCAAGAACATAAAGACAAAGTCAAATGATTAGAGCCAAAATTTGTTATAATTAAATGCAAATCCTTAAAACCATAAATGGTTCTTTGAATCTAAAACGAAACTCCAGAGCTATTTGGTCCACCATTTTTAAAATATGTTTTTAAAATAGGTAAAAACAGGTTTGAACATATTTTCCAAGCATGTTTTTGTATATGTTTTTATTCTTTTGTTTGAGAAATCCTCACTTAATGGCTTAAATATAAGATATGCATTCTAAAAGTTTGCTGTACTTATAAAACCTGTGATGTTCTTGTGAAACTACATTGAAAAAATGTCGTTAAAATTGGAACCTTTTTTTAAAAATAAATTACAATTACCAATGGAATTGACAGCCCCCAAGCTCTTTCTCTCTCTCTCTCTCTCTCTCAATGCTTGTGAATTGACTTCTATTCTAATCTTAAGATGTCAATGTAGAGTATTATGTGTTATATACTCAATTATAGTGAAAGAAAAGGATAATTACTGGACAGGATAATTTAGTTGTTCTCTTATTGCTCTAATTAGCATATTCTATTGTTAATATACAGGAATTGGATTTAAGAGCGTCTTTCTGGTTAGTTCTCAGCCATGCATATTCAGCAATGGATATCAGATACGGTTCAATGAAGAGCCTTGCCCACATTGCAATCTTGGGTACATAGTTCCTGAATGGGTCGAGGAGAGTCCAACTCTTTCGGACATCAAAAAAATATATGGTTCTGGGACCACTCTTCCAACAACAACAATAGTCTTACCACTAAAGTTCGATAAGGTCGAACCTGTGAAGCAGCAGCTCTCAAATGTTCATCCTGAAGTTCTATTGTTCCTATCAAAGATTAGGCAACTTTCAGTCAGGGAACATAACAAGGATCCAAGGCTGAATACAGTAAGTGCAATAGCAATCACAAGTGAGACTGAATTGGTGGAGAGGAAGAACATTGATGCTGTGTCCTACACAATCCATCTCTCTGCTGATGAAAATGGTAAGGGGTCTGAGGGAGAATGCAGGTACTTTATGTGGAGGCAAAAGTTTCCTGTCAGGCAGGAAAACAAAGTGGAAAGGAGAATGGAAGTTGAAGAGTTGGTGATCACGTTGGCTTTTCCTTTTGATGAGCGCCTCCACAGGGGAATGAGCTCACCTGGGATCTATGCATTTCTTCCCACAGAGATGGTTACTAACTTTCCCTTCATAATTCAGGCAGATTTTCTTCTTGCCTCATCAAGGGAAACAATTCTCTTGGACAATAAGTGGAACCAAGGGATTCTTGACTGCGTGCCCTCTGCTTTTATCAATGCTTTTGATTCACTAGTTATAAATTCCGGGAATGCGCCAGTGTCTAGTTTGGCTCCCATGTTCAGGTTCATTCCCATCAACAGCTCTTCTTATCAAGAGTTAAATGTTGTCCTGGAGTCCATCAAATCAAAGCTTCTTGAAAAAAGTATTCTTCCAAGTGAGTCATACATGGAGCAGCAGTCCTTTCATCAACCTCGTGAAGTTGGTAGGCTTATGCCTGCTTTCTGTACCATTCTGGAAAAGGCAAGGGAGCAAAAGGTGAGCTTGGCTCATCTTTCATCACATGGAAAGCACATTTTGAGCTCCTCATTTGATAGAACAGAATGTGATAGCATTCTGAATTTCCTGGGTGTGGAACTAGTCAACAACGAATGGTACGCAGAGTGCATCCAAAGTTCTAAACTTGTTAAAGGAGTGTCAGAGGACGTGTACTTGGAGCTTTTACTGTTTCTTTCTGATAACTGGAGGTTCAAATTTGAATTAACCAAAATCAAGGACATTCCACTGATAAAATATGTGGATCTTTATGGCGATGTATCTTTGTGCAGCATAAATGAATCCAAGCAGTTGAGTCGTGACAGAGTGGTGTCCTTATCCCTTCATTCTGATCATATCTCATGGCTGATTGATTGGAACAAGGAATTCAAATGTCCAGCCAATTACTTTTTTTTGCCGAAAAGCACACAAGAAGCTATTCGGGTCTTCTCTAAGAGGGATACAGTGTCATGGTGGCTACGAGATCATGTGAATATTAGTGCTATGAGCGTCTATGAATATGCACTTCACCTAAATAAATATCTCAATAGCTGCCAGAAGCGTGCCATTGCCTTTGTTCACTTCTTGTACCACTCGCTTCGAAAGTCTTTTCTTTCCCAACAGGAGGTTGGTGTTTTATGTGATTCTATGCCACTTGTGGATAACTATGGAAATCTAAAGAGTCACAGGAAAGGGGTTCTTGTCCCTGCCAAGGGAAGCAAATGGGTGGGATTGATTGGTTCAAATCCATGGAAAAATGAAGGCTACGTTGAGTTAGCAGAAGACTACTTGCAACCAGGCTATTTTGCTGATGAATTTGCTTCTGGAGAAACACTCTTGGAGTTCCTCAAAACTCATGTTGTAGCTTCTGATATCCCTGATATATCTCCTCCTAATGCTGCAATTCCTACAGTATCATCACCACTCACCAAGAAAAATGCACTCTTGCTGTTGGATTGGATTCGGAATCTGAAACTTAGAGAAATTTACATTCCCGAGAATTTCTTGAAATGCATAAAGGAAGGTAGCTGGCTGAAAATTACTACCAGTGGCTGTCCTGGTTACCGGCCACCTTCAGAGTCATTCATGCTTTCCTCTTCAGTGGGAAACATTTTGCAGAACGGATCCGTGCTTGTTGATATTCCGTTGATTGATCTAAGTTTTTATGGTGATGAAATAAGTGAGTATAAGGAGGAGCTGAAGAAAATTGGTGTCATGTCTGAGTATGGAGAAGCATGTGAATATATTGGAAAGCGTCTTATGTCTTTCACAGAATACTCCACTTTAAGTAGAGACCAAGTGCTGTCTATACTAAATTTCATCAGATTTTTGAGGGAAAAGTTTCTTCCCCAGGATGAGTTCATCAACAGTATCAAGAATAAGAGATGGCTAAGGACATGCTGTGGTGACAGGTCTCCAGTTGAAGCTGTTTTGTTTGATGCGGAATGGAAAACTGCATCACAAATCAGTAGCATCCCCTTCGTCGATCGAGATTACTTTGGAGAGGAAATTCTTTCTTATAGAGAGGAACTCAAGTCACTTGGTGTGGTAATTGGCTTCAGTGATCGTTATAATCTTGTTGTAGACAACTTAAAATCTCCTCCAAGCTCGTCTCTGACAGCCGAGGCAGTTCTTTTGATACTGGAATGTATGCGACGTCTAGGATCAGATAACAAACTTGTTCAGGCGTTGAGAGGTGTGAAATGCTTTAAGACGAATCTTGGGTACAAACCTCCGGGAGAATGTTTCTTGTTTGACCATCAATGGGTTTGCATTCTACAGGTTTTTGAAGGTTTTGCATTGATTGATCATGATTTCTATGGAAGCAGTATCTTCTCTTACAGAAACGAGTTGAAGCAAACTGGGGTGAAGGTGGATTTTGAGCAGGCGGTAAAAGAATTTTCTGACAAATTCAAGCTGGAGGCATCCTTCATGACTAAAGAAATTGTTCTCTCTTTTCTTTCATGTCACAGACAGCTAAAAGATAGTCCTTTTGTGTTTCCTCCAGATCTTGAGAAGAACATCCGTGACCTTAAGTGGTTGCAGACTAGGCGTGGTGATAAGAGACCTCCGAGAGATTGCATTCTGTTTGGGCCAGATTGGCAGTCAATTTTACCAATTACTATTGACCTCCCTTTCTTAGATGATAGTGACAACTGTTATGGCAAGGACATTCATAAATACACGGAAGAGCTGAAGAGCATGGGAGTTGTTGTTGAATTTAAAGATGGTGCGAAGTTTGTTGCAGCTGGTCTTCACTTTCCCTATAATCCTGCTCTGATAACTGCTGAAAATGTGTTCTCATTGCTGGAATGCATACGGATTTTAATCCAAGGAGAGAATTACTCCTTTCCAGATCCTTTCCTAAAACAAAATTCTTGGAAATGGTTGAAGACCACTAAAGGTTATAGGCCTCCAGAAAAGTGCTTATTGTTCGATCCTAGGTGGGGCTCTTATTTGGAGCGGACAGATGGACCTTTTATTGATGAAGATTTTTATGGTTCTAATATCACACTGTACAAAGAAGAGCTCAAGGCAATAGGAGTCACCCTTGATGTTGAAGACGGATGTTCATTGATTGCCAGGCACCTCGAACTCCATGTCCATTTCCATTTCCCTACTATAGTTCGAATATATAATTACTTGAGTGTATGTAATTGGGAGAATGACAGTGAACTTACAAAAGGGATATGGATCCCATATGGAAATAAGAAAGGAGAGTGGGTCAGCCCCTGTGAATGTGTTCTGCATGACAAGGATGGTCTCTTCAGTTTGCAGCTGAAAGTGCTTGACAAATATTATGAGCAAAATTTACTTAACTTCTTCTCACGTGCTTTCCATGTTAAATGCAATCCTTCAGTTTCCGATTACTGTAAGCTTTGGGAGGCTTGGGAAATTTCAGGACACCGATTGTCAAATGATGACTGTCTTAAGTTCTGGGGGTATGTTTTGAAGCACTGGGATGAAAAGACTGAGAAAACTATCACTGAGAAGCTGGTGAAATTGCCAGTTGCTTCTGGCTCAGATGAAGTTTTGCTGTTCAACAAGCATGATGTTTTTATTGCTGATGATCTTCAGCTGAAAGATCTCTTCAATCGTTTTTCTGCTCAATCCCTATTTGTCTGGTACCCTCAGCCAAGCAAGCCTTCTTTACCTCAGATGAAGTTGTTTGATATTTACAGGAAGATTGGTGTTCGCACTATATCCGAGTCTGTAGAGAAGGAAGAATCATGCACAGTGGAATGGTGGATGTTGCTCAACTCAATCAGGTGAATCCAAAGGAGAATTTGATTACAAAAGATCTGGTTACACTCATCCTTGGTTTTCTAGCAAATCCAGTGATGAAAATGGAAGCTGAAAGAAGGCATGAAATTATCCGAGGGCTTCTGAATATTACTTTCCTTGAGATAGTTGAACCGATAAGCGTAAAGTACAGTTTATCACTTTCTTCAGGGGAGATCGTGAATGCAAGAGCAAGCCGAATGATATGCTGGGATAGAGAGTCTTCAAAGTTTTTCACACAGAAGTTGGACAGGTCTAGTGCATATAAGAATCAAATTGAATATGCTACATATTTTTCTGAAGCAATATCTGAGGGTGTGTTATGGGGGAACTGTGATCATATTGGTGCACTCTCTGAACTGATCAAGCTGGCCTTCGTGCTGGAATTTGATGAGGAAGCTGTTAGGTTTTTAATGGAGTCCAAGAATTTGCAAATATACTTAGAGGATGAGCAGTTCCTTGCATCTGTATTTCCTTCTGACTAGTTAGATATATACCATGAACTGTTAATATTTTTAAGTGTTTCTTTCATGTATTCCTTGTGTGCTTCTAACAGTGTTTTTGGCGTAAATGTCAAAAGAATGAATCGGTTGCTGCTATTCTGATTCTAATGGTCATTATAAGGTGTTAACCTTATATTGTTTTGTCCTAGATTTTCCTTTCTTTGTATTTCTATTTAGGGGTGATACTCTTGTAATTCTGAACTAAATGGTAATGTTTGGTATTGGCATGTATATATATTTTTGAGCCTCAAGTTTTGGCTTTTTGGATTTTGTTGAGCTATGGACCAAAACATGGTCTTTGACATATATGGCCTTTTAATAATTTTAAGTTTATTATCATAATTTTAATATTTCTAAGTTAATTATGTTCTTTATTTGACTTTTAAGCAATTAAATGACTTTTTGTGGCTTCTCAGATTGTATGGATTACCTGTGTGTATATTGTGTTATATACATGATTAAGAGGTGTTATTAATTGTAATGTTATTAGTCTGTTTGGAATATGGTGTTGATATGGCTATCATTTTCCTCAAGTCATAAAAATAATATTTGGGCTAGGTCAGTAATATTGTGTGGCTTAGGGGTACTGTAATGCAACACGATCCTTCTCATGGACATAAATGATATTAGTGGAGAAAATTGTGATACTTGAGATTGATTGGATTAGATTGGATTGTATGATTATTTTGTACAAGGATGTATTGAATCCTACAAAAGACGCGTATAAGGTAGATCTGAACTATGTAAGCAATCACAATAAGCCTTAATTTGACTGCATTCTTTTTCCAGTCATGAGTCATGACATTAGTTTTGGTTTATTTCCTGTTTTATTTTTTTAATGTTTTTTGCTGGACCTATATATATTTAAGTTTCCGTTTATTTATTAATGTTTAATATTTGCTGCACATAAGTTGTTAGGTTTGCTAGGTTCATATAACTTCATTGAACAAGTTCCTGTGTTAGTCTGAGCGTTACCAAGTTCATTGTTTGTTCATGCTGGATCAATTGACCTCATTTTGCAAATACTTCAAATAGTCTTTCTAGAACCTTCAATGTCTAGCTTAATTGTTATTATGATGACTAGTCCAAAGGCCTATGATGCTCTGTGTCTAGCCTGTGAGGAGCCAAATGAATGGTCTTTTGTTGAGCCAAAACGATTCTTTTTCAGAACTTTCAAAACTCACTGATTTGGGTGAGAAAAATGTCCAAGAGGAAAACAGAGAAAGAAAAAAAAAATTTTGCTTGTACAGAGGCATTGAGTGAGAAACAAAGAGACAGATGGGACAGCAGGGGGAGACTGAGAGGGGAAGAGGGAGAGGATGAGAATTATGGGAGCAGAGAGTACTTTTACCTACTCGTATAGTGTTGTGCATGTGTGGGTTTCTAGTAAGGTATATTTGATTTGCAGCTACCAAGCTGAGCTGTGCAATTCAAAAGCAGATCGAGGCTGATCTTTTGGATATCATCCTCACAAAGGTATGCTCTTTTCTTTCTTGGGAAAAAATGTTAAGCCTTTGATTTCTTTTTGTTTTGTGTAATTAATTAATATACTGCTTCTAGGCATAACATGTGTAATCTGTGATTTTGGAATCTAGCTTTCTCAATTTAACGAAATGTTGGCCAAGGCATATGGGCTAGCTGCATCAAATGCTGTATTTCCTTTTAGTATCATGTACATTGCAATTACAATATCTAATTCTTGTTATTTATAAATTTGAAAACAGTTCTCAGGAGGCTTATTAGTTATATATAAGAAGTTAACAGATGAGAAAATGAACTCCTGTCCAATGTACAATATGGATTTAGGCTGTGCCTAACTAGAGAATGAATAAATTAACTCTATGCATGCCAAGGTGATACCCCTTTATCATTCCAACATATTATACATGCGATACATTTTTCTCAACCACTAGTGAGGAATTAAAAAGTTAAATTTAATTCTAGAAAATATTGACATATTTTTAACCATTCATGTACAAATATAATTGATGAGATGACCTAATGTTCTTGGAAATGGAAGTTTCTAGAATGAGCAAACTGATGATTGTCACATCCAGAACTTTTATCCATCTTTTGTCTTTTCTTGCTTTTCAAGTCACAAGAATTGTAAATAGTAATTAGGAAGCCAAAGGAATGGACAATTTTTTATTTAATGGCACGCCACATATTGATTATAAGGTTGCTTTTGTTTCCTTTGGCCAAATGTCTTTTTTTTTTTTTTTTCTAATTTTTAGAACACTGCCCTCTATATATCACATCTATGATAGCAAGCTAAGGTGAGAGTTGAATCATGAGAATCCCAGGAGAAAAAAACATGATAAATGCTCAAAATTTTGCTATCTTTCCTTCTTCTTCTTTTTATATATATTTATTTTAAAGAAAACAAATAGAGAGATTAAAAACTTTTAAATTAATAAAATTAAGTGCATTTTTTTATAAGTAAGAATAAAACTTGGTGTATAATTAGACAATGAGACTGAAACTTGTGAATAGGTAACTTGCTTGCTTGTCTCTTAGCTTGAGCATTTAGAGTGATTGGTAATGTAGTTGGAAATTCAGTAGGAAATTAAAAGTTTGTACTTGAATTGAACCAAAATTATTACATTGTTTATGCTAAATCTCCCAAGGCTGAAATTCTGAGGATAGGTGTATTAAATTCAAAATCATTTCAGCCTCACTGCAATTAGAAGCTCTAAGAAAATTGAAAAAAAAAATTGCGCTTAGAGAAAGCAGCCCTATCACTTGGTGTTGATTTCCGTTTCTGTGATGGAATTTAACTCTTAGAATCAAAGAAATTTTATTGAATATAACTTTAGTTTATCTTGGTGATACCATTGACAACCCATATTAGGCTTCTTTCCAAAAATGTATGGAGAGTTTTTTATTTTTTATTTTTTGCTTGTATTGTATGTAGGGTGCAATAAGTATAAATAAATTTCATAACCAGTAGTCACACCTTGTGTACTATGGTGGAGGTGCCTATGAAGGCTTTATCACTTCAGATATGGATACTTGAGAGCCTAAATCTTTGGCAAAATAGAAAGTGTGGACCAGCAATTGAGTTTAAGAGTGTAAGGAGTCAACAGGAAGATCATTGTTTATAAATTCTTTATGATGTTCAATGTTTCGATGGCATTGAAAGGTACTTTTCATGAATTTTTTTTCCCTGAAAAAATGTACTTCTCAAATTGTTTTCATTGTTTACTGACATATAACTAGTTATGTTATAGACTTATAGTGTAGCTAGAACTATCTGCGCAAGCTTGTTGGATATGCTTATCTAGGATTTTTTTGGAAGAGGGTCTGGCTGTTTCTCTTTTTACGTTGGTAATTTATATTTTTTCTTTCTTTTTCTTTTTTTTTTTACGGGTTATACTTGGATCAATAATTCTTCAAGCCGTAAAGATTGAAAATGATGTGAATTATAGGATAAAAACAAGGTGGATGAAGTGGAGAAGCGCATCAGGAGTATTGTGTGAGCAGGTAGAATAACTATTTAGTTAAAGGAAAATTTTATAAAACTGCTATACAACTAGCTAGGACAGAAGGTTTTTTAAAGAAACTTACAATGGTATATATCCAAAATGGCCTAACTCTTGGATACACAGCACAAATTTTAAACCTCTTTAACTCACTCATTTTCCAAGAATTAAGTCCTTTTAGATATACACCACTGTAAATTTTTTTTAAAAGCTTTTTTCCCTCTCTCCGTATGTGTGTCAAAAATATTTAGTATTCTAAAAATAAAATAAAAAATAAAAAACCGCCTGACCCGCCAACTGACCTAGTTCGCATCAACCAGACCCAACCCATGCAGGTCCATTAAGTGAGGCGGGTCAAGTTGGGTGGATTAGATAAATAATTTAGTAAGTTGGGCACAACCCAACCCCCTCTCTCTCTCTCTCTCTCTCTCTCTCTCTCTCTCTCTCTCTCTCTCTCTCTCTCTCTCTCTCTCTCTCTCTCTCTATATATATATATATATATATAGACACACACACACATATAGACTAGTGTCTTTTTTTTCTTTTTTCTTTTTTCTTTTTTCTTTTTGATAAAAGCGTTTGCTTTGTTGGAAGTGAAATAAAGAGGATAGAAAATAGAAAAGAAAAAATTGATTTTATGATGTTTGGTTGGAAAGAAGAGGAGGATAAAGAATTGTTAGGGCCTAGATGTTTTCTCCCCTGGCCTAGCCCACCAAAATTATCTCCCCAATTTAGGGAGACCATAGAGGAGAAATGAATAATTACGGATAATAAGGAGAAAATAGAGCAGAGATGAACAGTTGCCATTAATAACTAAACTACTGCAGCACTGCTTCCTCCTTTTACGACATGTTGGTTACCTTTTTCTTTTTCTTTTTTTGACTTATTGGTTGCCTTTTTTTTTCTCTTTCCTGGATCGTCGCTTTCTTTTGTTTTGGTTTTCCTTTTTTCTTTTTTATTTATTTATTTTTATACCTGTTGGTTGCCTCTTTTTTTTTTTTTTTTTTCCTGGGCTGTGGCCTTCTTTTGTTTTGGTTTTCTTCTTTCTTTCTTTTTTCTTTCTTCTTTTCTTTTTTACTTTTTTTGGGCATGATTTTTATTTTTTAATAAATTTAGGCGATTGCCTTTAGTTTTTATATTTATTTTTATTGTTGTTTGCCCACTTTTTTTTTATTTAATTAGACATATTTTTTATCAATAACATATGAGTAAATTTATACAAACTGATTAGTTGTTGATGGGTTATACTCAGCCAAAGCCCAAGACTATTGACAATTTGACATCCCTGGACAACACTAAACTATAGGAAACTGGGCCTCAGTCCACTTCAATTGTTTACGTTGGTTAACATTTCTATGACAATAAGTCAATAACTCACCAATTCTTGAGCCAACACATTGTCACCTATATCTCTATTTCAACTTGTGAATGTGAAAACAGATTTGTTTGAATAAAGCATTATTCTCTTGGCAATTGTTTGAAGCTTTTGTAATAATCTGTATAAGAGAAGGATGACATCAAGGAATTAGAATACATCAAGAATTCTTTAGGATGTATAACTTATCCTTATTAGGTGTTCTATCTTTGAATTGAAGAAGAAGTTTGAATAGAAGACTTGTTATCTAAATCTGTAGCAGAGTTGGTCTTGGAATATGATTCTGCATAGATATCCTTAACAGTGAAGATCTTATCAACTTTCTCTCCCCCTAAACTCTGGTAGCTAGTGAGGAGGGCTGTGAGGTTGGAGAAGAGAAATGGACAGTGGAAAAAGAGAAGGAAAATAAAAATTAGTACGAAATAAAGTAAAAAAAGAAGGAAAATAAATTATATTATATACATTAACATAAAAATAAAAATAAAAATAAATAAAAACTAATGTGAGACTTAAATCGAGTCAAACCCACAACTGAAGAAATTTTTTGAGAAACTCTTTGGGATAAAAAAGAGTCACGACAAAGGCTCATTATGGGGAGTAATTGCATCCTGTGTACGTTAGGAAGCTTAAAAGAACCAAAAGACTGATAATCAATCATGGTTTTAGGATTCCGAACAGTTTCACCATTTTTTTTATCACAATTTTGATGTGATAGGCCGTGAATAATTTCCTATTATTTACACGTTAAACTTTATTTTTTTCTCTGCCACTTACGCTCATCATAATTTTTTTTTTTTTTTTTTGAGGACCACGCTCATCACTATTGTGATAAAGAAATGGTAAAATAGTTAAGGTTGTATATTTTTTTCTAATCATAAATGACAATATAATAGGAAAAAAGTGAAAAGAAGACCGATTGAAGTCCAAAAGTCCTCGTCGTCCACTATGATTCCACACTCTCTAGTCAGAGTTCCTTTGGAAAAATGAAAAAGAAACCAAAGGTCTTTAAAACAACTTGACCCAAGCGGTCGAATCAGTGCGAAAAGCTCCACTTTCCGTACAATCCTACGAGTCTTTACTTTTCTCTCTCATCAACCTAGTTCTACTACATCGAGAAGTAAGCTAAGCTAGCTTCGTCACCACCTTCTATATAGAGTTTTACATATATATATATATATATATGTGTGTGTACATTTCATACTCTCTCTCTCTCTCTCTGTAAGCAAAAGCAGAAATCTCTGGTTTTTCAGCTTTTTGTGTTTGTGTAGTTTTTACGTACAGATATGGAGGCTGCAGCGAGAGAACACATTGAAAAGATACGTAGAACAAAGTTCTCCATTGGAGGGGAACAGAACCCATTAATAGAGGATCTTCACCAGGCTGTCAAGAACCTCTCTGCTGAGCTTTATGCCAAGGATGCACATTTTCTCATGGAACTCATTCAGGTTACTTTCTCAACTTCATTCATTCTTTCTTATAGTATATGCTTGTGTGTTTGCGTTTTTATTTTTGTTATTGGCTCTCAATGATGTATATGTTTGTGAATATCAGATTGCCCATGTCATTGTTCTTCAAATTAAATGTTTAAACGGTTGAGTAATAATTATCACACACTCACTGTTGTCAAAAACACAATTTTTTAAGGAGTGTGTGCATTCATCATTAAGTGTGTAACAAGATTTATTTTTTACAATTTTTTCACAGACATCTGTGGCTAGAAGATTTTAGCTTCTGATTGTGCTTTTTTTTCTTATTTTTTACTGAAGAAGTAACAAAATTAGTTTTTTTTTTAATCAACTTTTATATTTTGGACAAAACCTTAGGCTGTTTGGTTTCACTCATAACTCAGTTTTCATAACTGAAATCTCATAACTCAAATTCAATTTTCATAACTTATATCTCTAATTCTGTTTTTTCACTCACTCGTTTCATATCTTAGATGCATATCTCAAATCTAAAACTCAAATTTGTGCATAAAGTAGTGGGACCCATTGAAACACTTTACTCAAAATTTGGAAATATCTAAATTTTGTTTTCAATTTCTTTTAACAACTCAAAATTTTGAGTTTTAAATTATAAAAACTCAACTAAAAAATCAATTCAAATAACTTCATTTTCAGTGGGGCTCATGTTTTCTTGAGTTTTTTCTTCTTCTTTTTTGCTGAATTTGAGTTCAGTTTTTATCAATCCAAACACGCTTATGTCTCATCTTTTAAAAGATAAATTACTAGAAAATGTGGGATGCCAAACTCACTCAAATGACAAATTGTTAATTTTACATGGGCCCACCAGGGGACACCATTTTTCTGTATTTTATTCACATATTCTATCTTAGAACTGTGTTTGGATGGAAGGGATATGGGATGTTTACATGTATTTGATGGGGTGTGCGCTATGGCTCCGGCATCCGAGCAGCTTCTAAGGGTTTTTATTTTTTATTTTTTATTTTTTTTATATTGGTAATTTTGTAGTTGGTCTAATTGTTTTGGGCTTTTATATTTTGTTTAAGATTTTAGATCTATAGTTTTTTTTTTTTTTTCCTTTTTTTTGTAGTTTTTATAAGGAGGAAAATGTTAGTTATAAATTTTTTTTACAAATTGCTGCTATGATAAGTAATTATTGGTAAGTAAAAAATTAGTGTAAGCGGTGGGTCCAAATGTAAACTAATAAGAATTTGCTACATCAATAAATTGTAAAAAAATTTGTAATTATAGCTTTACTCTTGAAAGAATTAATAATATTGTTAAAGAGGGGAGTAAAGTATAATTTTATAGAATTGCCCCCAAGTCAAACTATGCCTCCGTCCCTATATATCCCATGTGAGATGGTGGATACATGTATCGGATATATGATAAATTTTCTCCAGCAGGAGAGGGAAATAAAGGGAGAAGGTTTAATTAATCTTTATTTCAAAATTAGAGAAAGTCTATGCTCACAACATTTTCACAATAACCTTGATTTGAGTTGTGGTGGGTTTGGATGTAATCTTATTTTATTTTATTCTGAATTATAGTAGACAAACACTTCCACTTGTGAAATTTTGTTGGGGCCATAGAAGAACTCTTAAAATTAGCAAAAGATAGTTATAATTGTTAATTTATATGATATTATAGTTTTCTCTCCTTCCAAATTAACATCCAAACAAAGTGGAGTACTCTTTTACTTAATTGTTAATTAAATGGGGGGAAATGCAATCATTCTCTTGGCCTTTTCTCTCTTTCCGCTCTATTCTCTCTCCCTCCAAACTTCTAAACATAGTTCCTGTGAAAAAAGGTTTCATATAGACTTAGTGTTAGATGTATTTATGGAGCAAAAGAATAGGGTTGACTTCTATTGACTTATGTATAATGTTGAATTATTTTTGGTCAGAATGCTGAAGATAATAATTACGTGAAGGGAGTGGATCCATCTCTTGAGTTTGTCATAACTTCTGAGGACATTACAAACACAGGGGCTCCAGCAACATTGTTGATTTTCAACAATGAGAAAGGTTTCTCATCAAAAAATATTGACTCTATTTGCAGTGTTGGTCGGTCCACCAAGAAAGGCAACAGGAAATGTGGTTATATCGGAGAGAAAGGTACTTTACCTAGTTTCCTAGAATTACAGCTTATATTAGCCACTCTAGTCTAAGTATTGTTATGAGAACTAGTAACACCAAAAGTTGTTATTTATGGTTTACTCAAAATGCTATTTTGTCAAGAAGACTATTAATAATATTAATTGGGTTGACTTGGAAAGAAGTCAGAACAAGCATGACAGTTTTGATTTATTTGTTTAAGTCAAACATCAAAATTCGTTGATCCACAATTGGAAGAAATTATTAGGTCAACCAGGAGGACTGCTGAAGTGGTCCTCCTAACCAATGAGACGATGCCACCTATGCAAATGTGTGAGTGAGCTTCCTAATCAGCATAATGAATAAAAAATAAAAAATTACCAGGTGATGTCACATTTGCATAAATAACAGTATTTTATCGGTTGGGAGGTCATGGTGGCAATCCTCTTGGTGGACCTAATAATTTCTCCACAAAAGAGCAACTTCCGCCCATTATTCTCTAGTGATAAATGCTAACTTAAGAGTCATATGAAATATGGGTTACAATAGTTGCTTGAATTAGGAATGAAATATTGTTGCCTTGGAAAGATTGTTCAAAGCATAAAATCTATAAATAAATCTTCTCGCATGATGAAATTTTGCAGAGTCAAAATATAGGTTATAGAAAACATGAACAAACAAGTCAAGGTATGAAGGAATGTTAATATTTAACAATTTATTTTGATAGAGATAATGTGTATTAGTCTTTGGTATTTAAGCCAATGTATATTCTTAGTCACCAATAAGCTTTAGTTCAAATGATACTTCCTCTTGTAAAAATAGCTTTGTTCAATTTAGTCTTTCCATTTAAAACAAACAAAGTTGACAGAGATTAACTAGAGGACTGAATTGAACAATATTGAAAGTTAGGGTATTAAATAAAATGAAGTTAGAGTATTGAATTGAATTTTAGGCAAAGTTAAAGGGTGTAATTTGAAATTTAGCCAAATATTTTCAAAGACAATTGTTTGTTTTTCGGTGTTTGGTTGTGTTTTTGAAAACTCTTTTCTATATTTATATATAGATATTAAATAACAACTTTAAATCACAACTTTTAAAATATTAATCAGAACAACTAAAATCAAATCAAACTTAAAAATAAGCATGAACAAAATAAAATTATTGAAAATTACACTAATAGCCCAACTATTATCTAAACTTACACATTCAAATCATAATTAAAAACATTTGAAACCTCCAAACTAGTACTTTAAATTTGTTTTTGTACGACTTTTAAAATTTTGGGGCGATTCCCAAAATTTTGAGGATTCATGAGATATTTTTGTTATTTCAATGTTTTAGATTTTTTTTTTTTTTTTTTTTTTTTTGGTATCATTTTGGTGGATTTAGGGGGCATTTTAGTAGCCAAGAATATTGTAGCTCAATTGGCACCTCCTAGTGTTTTCAATGGAGATGGTTCAAATCCTCTCTCCCCCATGGTAACCATCTAATTATAGAAAAGAAAAACAGTAAAGAAGAGAGAGGCTTTTTTAGTCATAGTGTGTTTTAAAGGTATTTTGTAAGTTTAGGGGTTTTTTGGTTATTATGTTAGTTTTGAGGGTAATTTGGTCTTTTGGAAATTTTAAGGTTTCTTCTATCATTTTAGAGGTTTTCAAGAGGGTATTTTTATCATTGTATAGGTTTCTAGGTTATTTTTGTAATTTTGTAGTTTCAAGGGCATTTTAAAATTTTTGAGGTTACTCTAGCCAATTTTGGAGTTTATGGGTATTTCTATCGTTCTAGATGATTCTAGGATATCTAGGTCATATTAGAGGTTTCTAGGGGATATTTGTATTATTTTAAATGTTTAAAGGGTGTTATGGTCATTTTGAATGTTTCAATATCATTTTGTAGGTTCTGAGGGTAATGTTGTCATTTTATAGATTACGGGACACTTTTGTCATTTTGGAGGTTTTTGTTCTTTTGAGCCTGAAAAGCATAAAACATTTTTAGACCCTAAGAATGTGTTTTTCCTGATTAACAGAAAATGATTTCAGTTTGACCCAGTTTTTCAGTTGTCCTAAACCCTCAAAAACAAGGAAAACATTTTTTGAGAAATGTTTTACATTGGAACAAACAAGTTGTTAGTCAAGGACATAAAGACAAAGTCAAATGATTAGGGCCAAAGTTTGTTATGATTAAATGCAAATCCTTAAAAACATAAATGGTTCTTCAAATTTAAACGAAACTCCAGAGCTGTTTGGTCCACCATTTTTAAAATATTTTTTCAAAATAGGTAAAAACAGGTTTGAAAATATATTCCAAACATGTTTTAGTATATGTTTTTACTCTTTTGTTTCAGAAATCCTCACTTAATGGCTTGAATATAAGATATGCGTTCCAAAAGTTTGCTGTACTCATAAAACCTGTGATGTTCTTTTAGAAACTACAATGAAAAAATGTCGTTAAAAGTTGGAACCTTTTTTAATAAATAAATTACAATAACCAATGGGATTGACAGCCCCTAAGCTCTCTCTCTCTTCAATCTTAATGCTTGTGAATTGACTTCTATTCTAATCTTAAGATGTCAGTGCAGAGTGTTATGTTTTATATACTCAATTATTTTGAAAGAAAAGGATAATTACTGGACAGGATAATTTAGCTGTTCTCTTAGTGCTCTAAGTAGCTTATTCTACTATTAATATGCAGGAATTGGATTTAAGAGCGTCTTTCTGGTTAGTTCTCAGCCATGCATATTCAGCAATGGATATCAGATACGGTTTAATGAAGAGCCTTGTCCACATTGCAATCTCGGGTACATAGTTCCTGAATGGGTCGAGGAGAGTCCAACTCTTTCTGACATCAAAAAAATATATGGTTCTGGGACTACTCTTCCAACGACAACAATAGTCTTACCTCTGAAGTTCGATAAGGTCAAACCTGTGAAGCTGCAGCTCTCAAATGTTCATCCTGAAGTTCTATTGTTCCTATCAAAGATTAGGCAGCTTTCAGTCAGGGAACATAACAAGGATCCTAGGCTAAATACAGTAAGTGCAATAGCAATTACAAGTGTGACTGAATTGGTGGTGAGGAAGAACATTGATGCTGTGTCCTACACACTCCATCTCTCTGCTGATGAAAAGGATAAGGACTATGAGGGAGAATGCAGCTACTTTATGTGGAGGCAAAAGTTTCCTGTCAGGCAAGAAAACAAAGTGGAAAGGAGAATGGAAGTTGAAGAGTTGGTGATCATATTGGCTTTTCCTTTTGATGAGCGCCTCCACAGGGGAATGAGCTCACCTGGGATCTATGCATTTCTTCCTACAGAGATGATTACTAACTTTCCCTTCATAATTCAGGCCGATTTTCTTCTTGCCTCATCAAGGGAAACAATTCTCTTGGACAACAAGTGGAACCAAGGGATTCTTGACTGTGTGCCCTCTGCTTTTATCAATGCTTTTGATTCACTAGTTATAAATTCCGTGAATGCGCCAGTGTCTAGTTTGGCTCCGATGTTCAGGTTCATTCCCATCAACAGCTCTTCTTATCAAGAGTTGAATGTTGTCAGGGAGTCCATCAAATCAAAGCTTCTTGAAAAAAGTATTCTTCCAAGTGAGTCATACACGGAGCAGAAGTCCTTTCATCAACCTCGTGAAGTTGGTAGGCTTATGCCTGCTTTCTGGACCATTCTGGAAAAGGCAAGGGAGCAAAAGGTGAGCTTGGTTCATCTTTCATCACATGGAAAGCACATTTTGAGCTCCTCATTTGATAGAACAGAATATGATAGCATTCTGAATTTCCTGGGTGTGGAACTAGTCAACAACGAATGGTACGCAGAGTGCATCCAAAGTTCTAAACTTGTTAAAGGAGTGTCAGAGGACGTGTACTTGGAGCTTTTACTGTTTCTTTCTGATAACTGGAGGTTCAAATTTGAATTAACCAAAATCAAGGACATTCCACTAATAAAATATGTGGATCTTTATGGCGATGTATCTTTGTGCAGCATAAATGAATCCAAGCAGTTGAGTCGTGACAGAGTGGTGTCCTTATCCCTTCATTCTGATCATATCTCATGGCTGATTGATTGGAACAAGGAATTCAAATGTCCTGCCAATTACTTTTTTTTGCCGAAAAGCACACAAGAAGCTATTCGGGTCTTCTCTAAGAGGGATACAGTGTCATGGTGGCTACGAGATCATGTGAATGTTGGTGCTATGAGCGTCTATGAATATGCACTTCACCTAAATAAATATCTCAATAGCTGCCAGAAGCGTGCCATTGCCTTTGTTCACTTCTTGTACCACTCGCTTCGAAAGTCTTTTCTTTCCCAACAGGAGGTTGGTGTTTTATGTGATTCTATGCCACTTGTGGATAACTATGGAAATCTAAAGAGTCACAGGAAAGGGGTTCTTGTCCCTGCCAAGGGAAGCAAATGGGTGGGATTGATTGGTTCAAATCCATGGAAAAATGAAGGCTACGTTGAGTTAGCAGAAGACTACTTGCAACCAGGCTATTTTGCTGATGAATTTGCTTCTGGAGAAACACTCTTGGAGTTCCTCAAAACTTATGTTGTGGCTTCTGATATCCCTAATATATCTCCTCCTAATGCTGCAATTCCTACAGTATCATCGCCACTCACCAAGAAAAATGCATTCTTGCTGTTTTGTTGGATTAGAAAGATGAAACATAAAGAAATTGGCCTTCCCAAGAAGTTCTTGAAATGCATAAAGGAAGGTAGCTGGCTGAAAATTACTACTAGTGGCTGTCATGGTTACCGGCCACCTTCAGAGTCATTCATGCTTTCCTATTCACTGGGAAACATTTTGCAGAACGGATCAGTGCTTGTTGATATTCCGTTGCTTGATCTAAATTTTTATGGTGATGGAATAAATGAGTATAAGGAGGAGCTGAAGAAAATTGGAGTCATGTCTGGCTATGGAGAAGCATGTGAATTTATTGGAAAGCGTCTTATGTCTTTCACAGAATACTCCACTTTAAGTAGGGACCAAGTGCTGTCTGTACTAAATTTCATCAGATTTTTGAGGGAAAAGTTTCTTCCTCAGGATAAGTTCATCAACAGTATCAAGGATAAGAGATGGCTAAAGACATCGTGCGGTGTCAGGTCTCCAGTTGAATCTGTTTTGTTTGATGAGGAATGGAAAACTGCGTCACAAATCAGCAGCATTCCCTTCATCGATCAAAATTACTTTGGAGAGGAAATCCTTTCTTTTAAAGAGGAACTCAAGTCGCTTGGTGTGGTAGTTGGCTTCAATGAACGTTATAAGCTCATTGTAGACAACTTCAAATTACCTTCAATGTCATCTCTGAAACCTGAGGCTGTTCTTTTGATACTTGAATGTATGCGTCATCTGGGTTCATCTAACAAACTTGTTCTGGCATTGAGTGGTGTGAAATGCTTCAAGACGAATCTCGGTTACAAGTTTGCTGGAGAATGTTTCTTGTTCGACCCTCAATGGGTTTGCATTCTACAGGTTTTTAAAGGTTTTGCATTGATTGATCATGATTTCTATGGAAGCAATATTTTCTCTTACAGAAACGAGTTGAAGCAAACTGGGGTGAAGGTGGATTTTGAGGTGGCGGTAAAAGAATTTGCTGACAAATTCAAGCGGGAGGCATCTTCCATGACTAAAGAACTTGTTCTCTCTTTTCTTTCATGTCGTAGTCAGCTAAAAGATAATGAACATGTGTTTCCTCTAGATCTTAGGAAAAACATACGTGACCTTAAGTGGTTGCAGACTAGGCGTGGTGATAAGAGATCTCCTAGAGATTGCATTCTGTTTGGGCCAGATTGGCAGTCAATTTTACCAATTACTGTTGACCTCCCTTTCTTAGATGATAGTGACAACTATTATGGCAAGGACATTCATAAATACAAGGAAGAGCTGAAGAACATGGGGGTTATTGTTGAATTCAAAGATGGTGCGAAGTTTGTAGCAGCTGGTCTTCACTTTCCCATGGATCCTGCCCGCATAACTAATGAAAATGTGTTTTCATTGCTGCAATGCATACGGATTTTAAATGGAGTGAATTACTCCTTTCCAGATCCTTTCCTAAAACAAATTTCTCGAAAATGGTTGAAGACCACTAAAGGTTATAGGCCTCCAGAAAAGTGCTTATTATTCAATCCTAGGTGGGGCTCTTATTTGGAGCGGACAGATGGACCTTTTATTGATGAAGATTTTTATGGTTCTAATATTACACTATACAAAGAAGAGCTCAAGGCAATAGGAGTCATCCTTGATGTTGAAGAAGGATGCTCATTGATTGCCAGCCACCTTGAGTTCCATGTTCAGTTGCCTACTATAGTTCGAATATATAATTACTTGAGTCTATTTAATTGGGATCCAGACAGTGAAGTTGCAAAAGGGATATGGATCCCATATGGAAGTCAGAATGGAGAGTGGGTCAGCCCTTGTGAATGTGTTCTGCATGATAAGGATGGTCTCTTCAATTCGCTGCTGAAAGTTCTTGACAAATATTATGAGCAAAAGTTACTTAACTTCTTCTCACGTGCTTTCCGTGTTAAATGCAATCCTTCAGTTGCTGATTACTGTAAGCTTTGGGAGGTTTGGGAAAGTTCAGGACGTCGATTGTCACATGATGACTGTCTTAAGTTCTGGGGGTATATTTTGAAGCACTGGGGTGAAAAGACTGAGAAAACTCTCACTGAGAAGCTGGTGAAATTGCCGGTTGCTTCTGGCTCAGATGAAGTTTTGCTGTTCAACAAGCATGATGTTTTTATTGCTGATGATCTTCAGCTGCAAGATCTTTTCGAACAGTTTTCTGCCCAATCTCTATTTGTCTGGTACCCTCGACCAAGCAAGCCTTCTTTACCTCAGATGAAGTTGTTTGACATTTACAGGAAGATAGGTGTTCGCACTATATCCGAGTCTGTAGAGAAGGAAGAATCATACACAGTGGATGATGCTCAACTCAATCAGGTGAATCCAAAGGAGAATTTAATTACAAAAGATCTGATTATTCTCATCCTTGGTTTTCTAGCAAATCCTGTGATGAAAATGGATGCAGAAAGGAGGCATGAAATTATCCGAAAGTTTCTGAATATTACTTTCCATGAGATAGTTGAACCGATAACTGTAAACTACAGTTTATCACTTTCTTCAGGGGAGATCATGAATGCAAGAGCAAGCCGGATGATATGCTGGGATAGAGAGTCTTCAAAGTTTTTCACACAGAAGTTGGACAGGTCTACTGGATATAAGAATCAAATGGAATATGCTACATATTTTTCTGAAGCAATATCTGAGGGTTTGTTATGGGAAAACAGTGATCATATTGGTGCACTCTCTGAACTGATCAAGCTGGCCTTCATGGTGGAATTTAATGAGGAAGCAGTAAGGTTTTTAATGAAGTTCAAGAATTTGCAAATTTTCTTGGAGGACGAGGAGTTCCTTGCATCTGTCTTCCCTTCTGACTAGTTAGATATATACCATGAACTATTAATATTTGTAAGTGTTTCTTTCTTATATTTCTTGTGTGTTTCTGTGTTTTTGGCATAAATGTCAAAAAGAATGAATCAGCTACTGCTATTCTGATTATATTGGTCAGTCATAAGGTGTTAACCTTATATTGTCTTGTCCTAGGTTTTCCTTTGTTTGTATTTCTATTTTGGGGTGAAACTCTTGTAATATGTTTGGTATTGGCATTTATATATATTTTTCGATGGATTAGTTGCTACTTGCTACATTGCTGGTTCTGATAGTCTAGAAATAATGTTGTTCTACATCTCTTTTCGTTTCTTATGTGCAATTGTTATATTTTTTTAATAATATGTTTGAAGATTCTGCTCTAATGTTAGTCATCTGAATCCTGCATGTGGTGTTTGTTGCTATTTAGAGGAACTAACAACTGTTCATATAAGATTGAAAAATGTAAAAGATATGTTTAGATAATTTTGTGTCATTCTTTTTTCTTTTTGGCTCAATTTCGTCTACTTCAAACCTTGTCCTCAGCCCAATCAACAATACACCATCTTGATTTTGCATTTAAGATTTCTTTTCATGTTAAATCTGAACTCCAGTAATTGTTATATTCAATTTTCTTCATGAAACTTGTTGGATGGAGAAATCTTACGTATGGAAGATGTAGGGGAATTGCTGGCAAATGTGCTAGTACTAAAAATTAATGTAGCACTTAAATGCATGGAGAATAAATATAATCAGGTTACATCCTATCACTGACTGTTGATAGAGTGACTCAATCTTTGATTACATATACAATCCTATCTTCTCTAAAGAACTTGATTCATGACCAAGAACTACAGAGGAAATCCTGAAAATCCTATGAAGTTAGAAAAAAGCAGAAACAAATTAAAAAGCTGTCTTCGTTCTTCCTAGAGTTTAATCAAGCTTTTTCTGCAAGAAGACGAGCTCTTTCATTTCCAGAGCAACTCGGGTAGTAGCATGATTTCACATTCAACAAATTCTTTACAGGTCCAGTCCTTCGTATGGCTTTTGTGAATCGCCTTCCTCTATTTGTTTTCTTCTTTGTCTTTGTCTCCTGGGCCTAAAGTACACCATTGCAAGAAAATGTGGTTACAAAAATCCTTATCATTACTATTTTTATAATCAGTGTGTGTGTGTGTGTGTGTGTGTGTGTGTGAGAGAGAGAGAGAGAGAGAGCTCATAATACATACGTCATCAGAAGTCACTGATACAACACTCTCTGCACTCTCAGCACTCTCACCACTGAGACATTTTGTGTACAAGCTGTCCTCCTTACCTGCACACATTATAACACCCGTTTGTATTGCCTTCCCAAATTTCATAGACAAAACATGAGTGTCGACTCAAAGATTCAAGAATACTTACCCTCCTCCTCGTTATTATCTTCATATGGGACACAATATACCCTAAAACTTGGTGATCCAGGGGATACATATCTAACCTTATCATTCTCATCCTCCTCATCTTCTTCCTCTTCCTCACCCGCCATTGTTTGTTCCACCACCACAACCTTATCCTCTATAACCACAGTCTTCTCAACCACCTTGTCCTCTTCTTTTTCTTCTTTTCCGTCTTTACAATCCTTTCCACTCTTTTTTGCATATTTCTCGTCTTTATGCTCCTTAGGCTTTTTACTTGTGTCACGTTCAAACTCAGACTCCGGCACGGGTGACACTTCCAATTTCTTTTCCTCCACTGGCGTTTCCTTTGAAATTGGTACAGTCTCATTCAATGAAGAGGTGTTGCTCTTGCTATCCTCTTCAGGTAGAAGAGGAGTCTTGGGTGTTTCCTTTGTTATTGGCACAGTCCCATCCAATGAAGAGTTTGTGCTCTTTCTCTCCTTGTCTTGTAGAGATTGAGCCTGAGAATTTTCATCGTCTACCACCTCTTTTTTAAGTAGTTCTTTCTTGGACATGTCAGCATGTCTACGTCGTCTCATCTGCTCAAAAAAACGGCGAATGATAGGACGGAGTTTGGTTGGTACCGCCTCCCTTTGTGGATTGAGCTTTGAACTCCCTATCCCCATTGCTTATCAGAACAAAATGTAGAAAAAGAAGAGGGGGTTTGAAAAAAAACTAAGGGTTGGGTATGAAGAAGTTTTGATAGAAAAATGATGATGTTAAGAGTTTGAGAATTTGAAAGCATGGTTCAAAGATGGGGTTTGCTATAAATAGCAACATTGAAATTATTGGTTCGCTGTTCTTTCTGTTTTTTTTTTTTTACAGGTGTTGAGGGGACTAATATAGGAAAGGATGAGTATTTGCAACTCAGCTTTGAAGGACAAGGACTATCTCCTTGACTTCCAAATTTAGAATTCTTTGCTTTCATGGCTTTACCTGTGGAGAAAATGATCTTGCTTTACTGGTGGAAAGAGTCAATACATGCTCATTCATAACCATTGTAAGATAGAAACTGCCAACTCCTGTATTAGGATATCTTTATCTTTAAAAATTGGTTAGGAACCTCATTTTATTCCCATGGGGAAATTAATGAGTGCTATTATACATCTGGATGCTGAAAATCTGGAGGAGCTACAATTGTCATTGGTACTTAGACATCTATATTCCAACCATTTGCAAAGTGACGGGTCTTATTTACTTTGAACTGAACCAAAACCCTCTTTATTACAAACGTAATTATTTCTTGGTTTGGATTAGATATTACAAATTTATTCTCTGGAGGAGCTTCTATAGCCATTGGTCCTTAGACATCTAAATTCCAACCATTTGTAAGCGACGGATCTTAGTTACGTTGAACTTAACTGAAACCCTCTTCATTACAAACAAAATTATTTCGTGGTTCGGAATAAATATTACAAATTTAAAGATGTATTTAATATTGCAATCATTTAAAATTTTTAAGTAATGTGACAGGATGTACCCTTTTTTGTGCCATCAGACTCTTATGGCTCATTTTGTATCACAGGCTATCCTTCCTGGAATTTACTAATTTAAGAAGGTTCAACTTCTTTTTTTTTTTAGAAGGAAAAACAAAATTACCACTTGGCCCATAACCTGAAAAATGAAGTAAACGGCCATGGCCAATGAGAGAGGAATACAGCAGACCTCGATAAACTTGTTATTAGACCTTGACAACATAGCTTTACGTCATGACTGGATATCCATAGCAAATGGAGGATAACAGAGCATAGACTGCTTGATCACAATCCATAAACCATAAAAATTTGAACGTTTTAAGATTATGTGCATAGCAAAGTGCTTGAGGTCTAGAACTAGCTACAAATCTACGTGATGTGTGGGAATATATAAATATTACGTAATGAGGTATAATATATAAAAAGTAACAATTCTTTCAAGTCATTTCTTTTTAAAGGATTTCTACAAATATTCTTTTATCTTTTTATCTCTACAAAGTACAAATATATCATACTATTATATTTTGTATTTTTTTTTTTTTTTTGAGAAGGAATATTTTGTATGTTTGATTAATATTTTTTTGGCGAAAATGCACTTTTAATCCCTATATTTTGGGTCAATTCCCATTTTGGTCCCAAAATTGATTTCTTTGCAAATTTCATCCCTAAAAAAAAAAAAAAAATCATTTTTAAAATGGTCCATGCCGTCAACCCACTAACGATAACCTCCTTAAGTGGTAGACGGAGTGCCCTTCTTACTGAAATGGCGCTAACGTGGCCATTAAAATATTATTAAAAATAATTATTTGGCATTTTTAAATACCCCGTCAACATTTTAATTTTTTTTTAAAACAAAGCCACGTAAGAAAATTTATATAAATAATGAGATGATGATGATAATGATAATAATTCATCACAAAATTACAATGTTATCTTAACCAAAATTAAAAAAAGAAACAAAAAGAATGAAAGATAGACTTTATAATAATTTATTACCCAAAAAATTGGTAGGCATATTCAAATTCATATCCATGTAGATTGTGTTTTGACATAAACTCAAATTCCTATTTCCAAATAAACTAAGTATTAACCCAAATCAAAATTCAACCAAATCTATAAAAGGGGGAGAGAAGATTTTGTAATGGGAAATTAAAAAACACAATACCAAAGCACATATTTTTTTTTTTTTAAAAAAAACCATCAAACTTAATCAAAATTACAAGAAAGAATAAAAACCCACAAGACAAGAGAGAGAGAGAGAGAGTACTCACAATTTTTTGTGGGGAAATATGAATTAAATGTGAAAAATGATATTGAATTTATACAAAACAAAATGGGGAAAAAAGAGTCAAAATATTTTTTTTTTTAAATGATGAATGAAGTATAATATTAAAGTAGAAAGTAGTAAGAAGATAAAGAGGCAGAGTAAAGAGTAGTGAGGAGATAAAGAAGTAAAAAGGGAAGGGAAAAGTTGAAAAAAGTGTAATAATAAATGTAGACTAAGAGGAAGAATAAGAGTTTTTTTTTTTTTTTTTTATAATAGAGAAAATAAAATTTTAGAAAGAGAAAATAAGAGATAAGAAATAAATGGATGATATGACTTTTGAAGTGGCTCAATAAAAGTGTAGTAACAATAAACACTACGTTTCGACTTATATATTTATATATATATAAATTATAATATATATATATACATACATACTTACAAATACTTACGCACCAAAAAAAAAAAAAAAAAATATATATATATATGAGAGGCATATTTTCATATTGGTCCCATGCAACTAGGTGGATTTGTGAGGAAAATGATGAACATCTTATAATGTGGAGCACTCAAGTTTCATGAAAAGGATGTTATGCACTCCATTAAGGATCTTGGTATCAAACATGTTTTGTTTGAAGGAGATTCTAGTAATAATAATGTTATAAAGATAATGAAAAGTAGATGTTGCAAAGGTACATTAGGCTATAACTATAAATAAAGACAATGAAAAGGACTTATGCGCATATAAATATGTTACCAGAAGATTTTGAGTTTTGGGATTCATTTTTTGTACCTTGAGTTAAAGAGAATGGAGTGTGAGATCCTATAAGCTGGCCCACTGGGTTGATGCTTGTAATGTGGAGGGGTCCATATCTCTCTCGTTTTTTGTCCTCTAATGTATTCGTTCTTAAAAGAGGGAGGTGGATTGGGCTTTTCTTCCTTATATTATTTTGATATATTTGAGTAATAATTCTTCTTCTTTTTCTTTTTTTAATGTGGAACACCAAAGTGTAGCAGAAACTCAAACAAATCTAATATTTTGAGAATGTGAGGCAGAAAGATGTTTGGTTGATAATTTTTTTTTTTTTTTATCAAATTAGAGACATCAGTTCACCTTGCTTCAATAAATCGAATTAGAAGAGGATATTAAAAACTAGCCTTTATATAGAAGCTCTTCTATTTTTTTTTTTTTTTTTAATAGTTCAAAACTTTTCACCAAAATTCTAGGGGAATGATGAATGTTTAAAAAGTGATAGGAAAATACCTTTTCCAAAGAGGAGATGGTGTATAGTGAGATATGAAAGCTCAAATAGTGTGAAAACACTATTACTTGTTTAGATTCCCAATTCTTAATTGTGGTTTGATTAATTTTATGCTTAACACACTTAGGGTCCATTTGAATACCGCTTATTTTGCTGAAAACTGAAAACACTGTAGCAAAATAATTTTTAAATGTGTGAATAGTACCGTGGGACCTATTTTTAATGAAAGTTTTGTTGAAAAAAGAAGTTTGTGGGTCTTGCAAACAGTGCACAAGACCCACTGATAGACAAATTTCAGTGAAAATTTTGCTGGTCAAAGAGGTAGTGGATCCCATGCACAGTGCATGGGGCCCACTGACAGACACATTCCCACGTGAAATGCACTTCTCAATAAAAATAAATTTAAACAAAAAAATAAAAAGAAAAAAGAAAAGGAAAACACAAACGCAACATGGCCAGAAACGCAATCCAAACGCGTACTTAATGCGGAATATACGTGATTAGCAAATTAATCAATCTAAGCACTCAACAATTGCATGGATGAACAAATAAGTGTAGTGTTAAAATGGAAAGGGCAGTGGGTAAAAGAATAGCAAACACAAGATAACACTGAGATGTGTTATCAAAGAAGAACTCAATGAAAAATCTTTTCGCGACCCTCCAAGTCGAAATGATCCACTAGTGAATAAGTTGGAGTACAAGGATACCAAAAAGAACCTCAAGCCCAATCTACCCAAAGTACTTTAGCCATCCAAGCTCAAGTTACCAACGGACTTCTCGAAGTTTTGTCTTCACTAGCTTTCTAGATCCTATAATACCGTCCGATTGCACTACCAAGCCTTACTAATGTCTTTTGGCTAATACCTAATACTTCCCAGACTCCAAAACACTCTCTACACTTTGAATAGGTATAAGTTGTGTTTGGGTACAAATCTCCTCTCAAGGTATAACAATAGGAGAGGGGAAGTGGGTGTGTTGTAGAAACCTTTCTAGGGTTTTCTTCTAAATAGCTCCTTTTTCAATTTTGTAGATAATGAGGGTATATAAAGTATACGTGAATGGTATAAGAGTCACACTTAAAATCCTAGCTACCAGTGTGTTTTCGCAGGTCATCTTGCAAGTTGGCTAAGTCACGAGATGAATCGCGAAACTTACTGACTCTTCAGCTTCCAGCATATGCTCCTTATGTGACATTCAACTGTCTTGATCAAATCTTTACCACTTAAGACTAAACTCATTACAATTAAATCCCACAAAATATAAGGAAATGAATTAATGAAATTACAACACTTTTTGTCATGGAATAAAGCCAATATAAATGTTATGTAAAAAACCATAACTTAACAAGATACAATTAGAGGAAATCAGTGGAGTTGTAAGAAGAACCTAGAAAAGAAAGATAAAAGTTATGAAAAAAAAAATAGATGATAGGAAATTAAATCAAATATGAGATTAGTTCAAGGAAAATGAAAATACAATAAAAAATACAAAGTAGTAAATTAAAACAATATCAAAGGAAATGTATCTTTCTCAATGAAGAGATGGTGATGAATTGAAAAAAGAAATTGAGTAAATCAAAGTCTTTGTCCAAAGAAAGTAAAAACTAGAAAGTAAAATATATACAAATAGAGCAAGGATTTTAAAGCTCCTAATGGCTGATAGCTATTTGTTTATTTATTTATTTATTATTGGGATTAGATGGGAGAGTAAGAAATTTGAATTTAAATAAAAATAGTGGTCAAACATGAGTGTGCGCGTTAGATAATGAGGAGTTTAAAGTTGAACATGGGTAAAAAGGTGGATGGATTTTCGGTGGTATTTTTTTTCCCCAAAAATAACATCGGTACACAGTTTTGTAGAGTTGATAAAATTTTGGGTAAGTATAAAAATTAGGAGATTAAGAGCAGGTTTTTTTAGGGTGCTGTTTTTTTGTTTTTTTTAATCGTGTGTTTCTGTTTTAGTTTTTTTTTTTTTTTTTTTTTTTTTTTTTTTTGAAAAATAAAATTCCTCTTTTTGTTTAGATGAGGGATTAAGAAATTTGAATTCAATTAAAAGGTGATCAACGTGGTGTGTTGGATTGTAGAAATCTATTTCTAAATAGTGATATAGAGAAAAGATTGAGATAAGAACTTTTATTTAAAGGATCAGTAGGCTAAGGCCTAGTATATGAATTTAAATAGAACACAGAGATATTGAATTGGAATGAATTGTGAGGTAAATGAAGTTTTCTTAACATGTTTTTTATGGATTTGAATGTGTATTTGAAAATTGAAAGTGGGGCAATGGGGTTAGTGAGTTTTTATTTTATGTATTTGTCCCCAAGTTTGTCACAACTTAATCTTAAAGTGTAGGGAGTATTTTTGAACCACATAAAAGTTTAGTCAAAAGAAGCAAATCATGTTATAGATAACTAGTCTCATCACACACGTTTTGCGTGTGCAATGAGACTTTTTTTTTTTTTTTGGCCTAGTGTCATAATTCCCCCCCCCCCCCCTTTTTTTAATTTTGGATAAATTTATTTTGAAAATATGGATTAGTAGAAGAGTGTCCTATTTTGTATGCATTTTAAATAGAGTTGGAGATATATTTTTACCAAGTTGTCGTCAAGTTTTTTACTTGTTAAATGTAAGGTTTAAGGGTATTTCTGAACCACACAAAAATCCAGTCCAAGGGGAAAATTATCTTATAAATATTATAGATATAGATATAGATATAAAATAAATAGATAAAGGTAAATTGCAAAGTGTATTCCTGAAGTTTAGGGTTGCTTGGATTTTATTCCTTGAAGTTTGAAAACTTTGATTTTACACCCTAAAGTTTGAGAAATTTGATTTTACACCTTCAAGTTTGGTTAGCGAAACTCCACCCTCGGTTAGTTTTAGCTATTAAGTGACAGATCATTGTGTTAACATTTTTTTTTTTTTTTTGCCAACTCAGCCCCAAATGACATCAGTTCACTGAAAAAAATGGAAGAGTTGTCATCTCTAAACATCAACAGACTCAACATGATGATGAGTTGGCAAAAAACAAAACACGTCAATACGATGATGTGTCACTTAACAGTCAAAACTAACCAAGGGTGGAGTTTCGCTAACGGAACCAAACTTCAAGGTGTAAAATCCAAGCAACCTCAAACTTCAGGAGTGTACTTTGCTATTTACCCTAAAAATAAAAATAAAAACTCCCTTGACTTCTATTTTGATTTGCAATTTAATTTTTGTCAACTTATCCCCTTTGTCAGAATGAATCAACTTGGTCATTTCATTTAAATCTGTTAGCAAATCTAGCCATTTAAACATTTTTTATTTTAAATAACGCATGCTTTCAGTTAAATTTTTAACTAAAAAATAATTATTAAGCAACGTTTGCTAATAAATTTGGATGGAATGACTAAATTAACTTATTTTTACAAAGTGAGAGATTAATTTCACATTTGAAATGTCTGATTGGAATAACTTATTTAATTAAAACTGAAAATTTTTTGTAAAAAATACTGTAGATAAAACTAAAAGGTAATTAAAATAGTACAGTGAAACCCATGAATAGTAATAAAAATAATCTAAATAGTAAAAATAAATGGTTTTTTAAGCTAATGTCAAATGCACATGAAATAAAAGTAAAGGAACCATTAATACTGCTTGTGAGTTGTAAGGAGTATTCTGTGAAGCCGTCGTTGAAGGGGCCATATGAAATAGATGCTTGTCGTGGCTGTAACACGCTTTAATCAGATGCTGTGGCAGGGGCATTTCTAACAGTTTGAGAACATTTTCTCAAACCGTAACTCACTTGAGGTTGAGGCCCATGAATTGGGCTTCTGAGACTACCAGTCCTCTATCACTGCCTCTGCTGATTACCAGCCTTATGGAACATTGTTGGCTTTAAATCCGTAAAGAAGTAACTGAAGGACATCTCTAATTCCTAAATTGAATCTTAGTTGCAGGAAAAAAAAAAAAAAAAAAAAAAAAAAAAAAAAAAAAAAAAAAAAACCTTTGTACACAGGTATTTTTTTTAAATAAATAAATAAAATTGGGTGGTTTGACTTTTAAGGAAATATCATTTATGTTGTCCACTCATGATGATTACTATTTATTTTTTTGAGAGAGTTTTTAACCTATGACATCTACTCTTAATAATAGTTATTTATTACATATTAAAAAATTAGTTACCACCGCGCATCCTTGGTGCGGTGGTCACTCCACAAGTGGTTGTGATGTGTAAGGAGCAAAGGCTGGGGTTCAAATCTTCAAAAAATAGTTATATTAGCTAATGCCTATATGTGTATGCTCTTTATTATCAAACCAATACATATTAAGAAACTAGCTATACTAGCTAGTGCCTATATGTGTATGTACTAAAATATCATGCGAGTATTATAGATTAGTGTTGCTATGAGATTCAATTAGTTGTTACTGTTTCAATTAGTTACACTGTTAAGTGTCCGTTTGGTAAAGATTATTTTTACCAATTTATTTTACTATTCAGTTTATTTTTTGTACTATTCATAGGTCTCACTGTACTATTCAACTAACTTTTACCTTTATCTACAATACTTTAGCAAAAAGTTTTTAATTTTAGTAAAATAAATGGATCCTAAACGGACCTTAAGCCATTGAGACTAATATGCAGCTCTTTATTATCAAACTAAGACATATTAAGAAACTAGTTATATTAGCTAGTGCCTATATGTGTATGTACGTACTAAAATTTCACGTGAGTATTATAGATTAGTGCTGCTATGAGATTCAGTTAGTTGTTACTATTTCAGTTAGTTACACTATTAAGCTAATTACTGTTGAGACTGATATGCAATAACTTAGTAGTTATGAAAGAATCAATGAGATGTTATGAAAGAAATTAGCTAAACACTATTCTAATCCCACCCCATATTCTAGAGGCTTGTTACCCTCGAATGTGACTCCATGGTTTTGAACATGGACCAGACCGTACGATTCGACCGGGTTAACCGGAAACCATTCATCAAAGCGGTTCTTTTAGCTCCCAAAATCGATATATGTAGAAAAAGTAGAGAACCTTATCAACTGCGGTTGAATCTCCCGGTTTTGAAAACAGTGAACGATTCTTAAAGGTTCAACCAAGTCAGATTTTTCTTTTTTTGATACTTACAGCCATTGTTGAAGCTTCTCATTTTACGGTGAGATGCTATTAGATCTTGAGCTTGCATCTCCATCTCTTCTTCTTCTTCTTCTTCTTCTTCTTCTTCTTCTTCTTCTTCTCTCTCTCTCTCTCTCTCTCTCTCTCTCTCTCTCTCTCTCTCTCTCTCTCTCTCTCTCTCTCTCTCTCTCTCTCTCTCTCTCTCTGTGTTTTTCCTGTTTCTGCATTTTTGCTCTTTTGAAATCTACTATTCTTTACAAATGAGATAATGAGGATGAGCTTTAGTTTTTTCTATCATGGTCTCCTACTAGACAGTAAATGCTTGGCTGTCACAGTATAAAGTGTCAACACTTACTTCTTTTACTTGTACCAAATGCTTGGCTATCAACCATTTACTTAGGCTTTGTATTAGTATTTAACTAATTTTTAATGGGAAAGTCTGCCAATCTTCTAGATTTTACAATTCTATTTTTAAAATTTTAAATATCATAAGTAGTTGACCATTTAAATGGACTTGGGCCGTTGGGGAAAACTTAAGATTAATTTATATATATATATATATATATATATATATTCCCTCTCTTCACTAAATTAAAACAATTTTTATTATGTTATCAACTCCCTTGATTAAGAAATTTGATATCTAATTTATTTTTCTTATAATTTAATATTTCGTATTTGTCTTATAAAAGTTATGATATAAAAAATATATTTGAAAGATAAATTTCAATATTTATTTTAGCTATTTTAGTCATTTTTTTCTCCTTTTACTAATTTAATATATTTATTTATCTTTTTAAAAATTTTAAATTAATTATGACATCATCACGGTTCGACCTCGGTCCGATCTTCAAAACCTTGAACATTTTCCTTTAACGGTTCATTGAATGGTCCGGGTCTGAAAACCATTGTAACTATCTTCTACTTCCTCATTTCTTCTCTTACCACTTAGTTCTAGTATATCCAAGAACATAACAAGACACCAATCGGTTTTTTGTGTAGGCAAGGATTGAACTCTAGATTTCTTATTCAACCATCAGAGACTTTATCCATTAAGCTAACTTGAACCCACACATTTAGAAGAGATTTAAACAAGAAATTAAAGACTAATCCTCAATAGATTGTAATACCCCCTAAAGCATTGCTTGAACTTTGGGTAGGGTGGCAAAATTCCTTGTCCCGCTCTAAATTACCCAGTATGGATTTTACCTACCCAAAAAAGGGATGGGATAAGAATGGATTTTGTTTGACCCACCCCAAGGGTGAATATAATTTAATTTATTTATGCATATCATAATATCATAAGAGGTCGAACTTAGTGCAATGATAAGTGTCTTCCACCAAAAGCAATAGATCACAGGTTTAAGTCCAGAAATTAGCATCAAAGTAAAACACTTTGTTAGGTCCATATGTTAATGTGTTGCCAATCGTGTCAAATTGTAACTCAAAATATAAGTCTTGTGTATTAAAGATGTGCGTTCCAAGATCAAGTTGAAGAAACAAGAACTTCTCAAGAGAAATGATGTTTCTATCTTTGGCGATAGCAACCTCAACAGAGTCCTGATTGATCTTGAATCACGAATTTTGTTTTGATCGTATTTGTTTTACATTAAGTCAGCTATTAAGCTGAGTTATTGTAATCCTAATTAGAGTGCCTATATAAAGATCCTTTAAGCATGATTTTTAGAAGTTTGGAGAGGCAAAAAAAAAAGCTTGTGCTATTAATAGAGAAAACCCTAGCCTCCACCTATTTAACCTATGAGTCCAAAAGCAAATAGAGAACCATCTTTTATAGTGTCATTGTTGCCATAATGCAAACCAAGGCTAAAGCCACAAAGTCATCCAAGGATTTTTTTTTATTTTTTTTTTATGGTTATCAAATCCTTAAGAGATTCTTGGAGTCATGAACATGATTGATGAAGGAAATCCATGGTAGAAGAATCCAACCAAGATAGAGCAACATTTGATCACATAAGTTACTACTAAAGGTAACAATAAAGTTATGATTGATTTTGTTGTAAGAAATTCAATTCTTAATAGTGGATTTTCTTTAAGGGTGGTGGTTAACCCCTATAGTGGTTTTTTTTTTTCTTGGATTGTTGTCCTTAGTTTTCCACATCTTTACCATATTGTTTTAGGGGAAATTAATGGGTAATGAATCTAAATTTATAATTGGTTAATTTGTTAAATTGCTCTCTCTCTCTCTCTCTCTCAACCTTTCTACTACTCTCATTAGCACCAATGCCACCTCATAATGGATACAATATGCTTCCATCCCACCCTGACCTATGGCCATTCCTTTCCCATACAAATTTTCCCATCCTTAGAGAAGGAATGAAGCACCTATGATCCAATAATCTCACTCCACCTTGTTGTGATATCTAACTTTGACTTTAAAATGTATAAAGCAAAAGACACCGAACAAAATACCTAATGGGTATTTAATTTTCTAAGGTATCTTTTGTTAGAGACGGGATATATAAGGCGAGAAGTTGAAGTGAAACCCACGTGCAAATCTTCTAGTTCTTATCCTAGGCATGGTCCTTACAAAAGAATTTCTTTAAACAAAGTTGATATACGCGTTACATTCTTTTTCCCTCCTTTTTATTTTATATGACTATCTTTAGAAAATTAATTACCTTTTAATATGAAAAGTTAGATTCCTAGAATTGCAACAAGGCCTAACTCTCATATAAAAGATGCAAATTATCACCGCGCACCCTTGGCGCGGTAATCACTCCACAAGTATAAATGCTTGTGGGGTGTGAGGGGCAAAAACCGGGGTTCAAGTCTTCGAAAGGGAGTTTCACACACATATATACTTAGATTATGCTAAAATAAAAATTCTATCTTGTAAAAAAAAAAAAAAATGCAAATTAACTTAATTAATAGTCTGGCAGTCTTCTTCACATATGGAATTAGACTCTCTCAAGTGAATGTGCGTAGCCTATTATATGGAATATCATACACTAATACTCATGACAAATTATTATATATCTACTGAGAGTCTTTAGCTTAATTAGATAGTACTTTCTTGTGTTTCCAACGGACACATTACGAATTCAAATGCCTCCACCTAACTATTGAGTTATAAAAAAATAAGTATTATATATCCAAAAGTTCTCTATAGTAGATAATAAATTTAATTATTTAAACATTAATATTTGTAGTGAATCCAGAAGCCCATTACGTTGCATGAGTGCATGAATGGTAATGATCAAGAGAATAGGTTGAAGGAGATCAAGCTTTTTTCATAAGAATGTGATATAAGTTAAGCTCCTTCAGTTTAGGAGTAAGGATGTCATTGCATTAGGTTTAGGAGTTGGTGAGGGTGTTGGATGTGTCTCTCTCAACAACCAATCCCATTGGGTAGAAGAGCCAATTGGCTATATTTGTAAAGTTTCTGTTGAACAAAAAGGATGATGATGATTTTTTTTTTTCTCTCTTCCCAACTCCTCCCTCTCAATTGTTCTAGGAGGTTGGTCAAAAACAGCTTCATAAAACAAAGGAACATATATCATATTATAACAGGCACAAGCATACTATTGTTTAGATACATATATAGTGGAAGCAATTAATTAATTAGCTTCATTTAAGTTGAATGGCAAGTCAGCCATTTCTTACTCTCCTGACTAATCTCTCCTCCATCAAAGTACTAGCTTCTTTGGATATGTTTTTCTTCAACAAGATTCATTTAGCACAAACAAATTAATAGAGTTACTTGCTCTTTTCTAGTTAAAAGATCAATAAGTGGAGCGGGCACTAGTGCTTTCTTCATGATCTGCACCACTAGAAGAGACCTCAGTCGTAGTACTGGAACTTGAAGATGATGACGAAGAAGTTGAAGAAGCAAGAGGCAAACTTGACTTGTATCCCAACATAAAATTAAAGAATCTAGGTTGTGCCACCCCAACATTCTCGATTTTGTTGTTTGAGCTAGTTTGATTAATCAGCATGTCATTGTTTTTCATGACACTTCCTTTCTTCAAATAAATGCGACAAAGAACCCAATTTTCCATTTGGACCAAAGAGTTCTGCCAGAAGTTAAACCAAAGTTTTAATAAACACACAAGTGATAAAAATGTGTAAGGGATGTTTCTATATAGTGGATTGACTAAAATATGAGTAACTCTATATATATATATATATATATATATATGTATATATATTATTGAGTATGTATATATATATAAACTCTCTGCAAACTTTTCAAGAGTTCATCTGCCTACCAATCATCTCTCACAAACCTTGTAGTTTAGGAGTGGGATTTTTGGGCACTAAGTACAATTTTGCTAGGTATATATGTATATATAAAGAAGATTGTGTGGATGGAACTCACCTGGATTGAGTTATGTATCTGTGGGAAAGTGCACCCTGTAGTTTCTGCATAGACAAGACGATACTCATGCATGATCCAATCAGTTCTAGACCCATGGGGAGGTTTCCCTTTGTAAAAAACCAAAGTCTTTTTCATTCCCACAATATGATTTCTTCTTGGAGATACAATTTTTTTGTCTGTCCCAGTTGTCTTCCAATAACCAGAATTAGTTGTCCTTTTGGTTCGGTTTCCATTAGGATATTTTGCTTCCTTTTGGCTGAAAAAGTACCTCTCTTGCTCGAGTTCACCTACACATACATATAAACTCTATGATTAATTCTATATTATGTGTCTCAAGGCAGCACATTTTCATACGTACCATGCAGGAGTAAATAAACAACCATATATTATTACTTACAAGGTCAAGATATATATGTAAACCCATGCATGCATGCAACCTTGCAAATGGTGTGAAGTTCAATAACTTTTAACATGCTTTTTTAGTACAAGCTAGCAATACTAGTTATAAATATATATATATATATATATATATATAGATAATAACAAACAACTTACAAATTATTTGACAAATCACTGGTCATTCCCATGGGATAATTATTTAATCACTTGTATTATTATGTATTAATTACAATATGCTATTCGGCAGTTGGGAAAATAATTGTGCAAAATTTTGTGTCCCTAGCTGGTTAGTGAGTTTATGAGCAGTGAGCTTACACCTATAAAGCTGAGAAAATAGTTATAAAAGTAAAAAACTATTATATTATCAAAAATAAAAATAAAAATTCAAAACTATTATTAGAATGATAATGTTTTTCACTAACCCGGCAATAATTCCCATGGATCAAACTTGCAAACGTTGATCTCAGGAATGACTGAAGCAGGCAATGGGCATGAGAAAACCTTGCATTTCAAGTACTGGAAGACAAGCTCTTCATCAGTGGGCTGGAAGCGAAAACCAGGAGGCAATATTCTGGTTACACCTTCCTGAGTAAAACTCAACTTGTCCATATGATCAAGACCTCTCTTTAGTCTTTACTACTTAGCCTCAGTCAACACAAATGAGTTGAGATCTAGCTAGCTATGTTGAGCTTTTATAGCCATGAGAGGGTGAGAGTGAGAGAGATGGGTGGCTGGGGTTGTTGAAGAAAAGAGATGCTTCTTTATGGTCTTTGTAAATTGGTAGGGCAGAGGGAAAAAGATTGGGGTGTATCACAATAGTAACTAGATATCATTTGTACATTATGTTTGACAATTAAAGAAAGCTCATATCTTTCATCAAAAAAAGAAAGAAAGCTCATATCTCATCCTTTTCATCTTTCAATAAGCAATGCTAAGGCCAATTTCTTTCACAACAGCTGGTATTTATTTATTTTTATTAAAATAAAATTACTTCCACTTAAATTTAATAAATTTTTATTCACATCTAGCCATTGATATTTATTTATTATAATTAGAATAATATTACTTTTACTTTCGTTTACTTTCCTTATGCATCAACCAAAACGTACAAACTATATTAACAATTGTAAAAATGGTATATATATCTCTAAGCTCATATTAGGCATTGAAAGACAATATATTGTTTTTCAATGCCTAATATTATATGATAAAACAAGTTATAAAGTAAACTGTCATTGGTAGAATTTATTAATTGTCTTCATGGTAGTTCAAAGCACATCTTACTAAAACCTCTCTGATGTGTAAACAATCAGTCAAAGATAACTGGCAGTAGCATTTCTGTACTATATATTTGATTGGCTGGAGGACCTTGGAAAAGACTTTGATGAAGGATTGTTTTTCAAAGTTCATATATCCAAAATTCAACTGATATTTCAAAAAGGGGTTGTTGCCATGTTGGATAGAAGTAGACTGGAAGAATAGTACCACTAAGTTGAGGTCAGCTGTTGTCATGCTTACCTGCTCTCTTTGCAGTAAAAAAATACATTAAATTAACCTCAAGTAAAATTGTGTGACTAGAATGAGATGTGTCTATCTAAAGAGAGGTTATATATGCAGTTGCAAATGGGGTTCGTCTGCAAATTAAACTTTGAGTTCTGAGTACCTCCAGCATAAGAAATTATTGGGTGCATTAAGCCTTCCCCCTCATAAATATGGGTCGGAACACATATTTGAAAACTTCCTTATATGTAAGAAGAATGTATGATTTGACTAATTAGTAATTACACATTATAAAAACCTTAATCACTCTGTTATTTTTGGCCTAACTTGACTAACACACGAAACCTGAATCTGGATTGTACCGACGGATTCTATGCTTGAGAAACTGTGCTGAGTCATATATAAACTTAAGCTATTAAATATATATATATATATATATTTAATTATTTTATCAGCAATTATATTACAATGTTAAAAGCCAAATAGATCTCTTTTTAGATGCATGTCATACTTGCACTTATAATTGTGTTATGAGTAATTCTAGTACCACAAATTTAGTTACAACTTTTCTTACAATTTTCCTGCTTGACAGATTATGATTGACTATCTATCATTTTCACATGAGCTCGTCACTTTTTTTCTACTACTCATAATCAGCGATACAAAAGAGTTGTGACTAAATTTATGGCATTAAATTTTTTGGTGTATTATATAAAGCTTCGGTAATGTTTTAAATTTGAAAAGGCAATTGATGTTTGAAGAGGGAGAGGACCAAGGAGGGAACCTTCTCTCCTTTCCCGTCCAAACATAGGGAAGGGAATTTTTTTTATCACATTTGAGTCCAAAGTCATACAGTGACTCATAGCTTTCTTTACTTTCATGTTTTCTTCCTTCAAATTTTCCTTTTTAAATAAATAATAATAATAATAACTTTACTCCCACCAAAAAAAAAAAAAAAAAAAGCTGTAGCCATGAATGGATGGGTGACTCATAAAGGTTTGTAACCAGCACTTTAGCCCCACGGTAAGCGATTTAAAGAGCAACGTTTTTTATTTTTTAATATTTCTTATAATCAATATTACCTTGATTTTTTGTTTTTGCTGAACCTTGATTATTTGTTTTTAAATGATTTGTCTAGAAGGAAAAGCCATGAAAGTAAGGGGAACCCTTACAATTGCAAAGCAAAGAAGAGTCAACTACTTTTCTTAGTTGCGAAGATGTTGCCTTTTTTTTTTTCTCTCCATGTGAGATAGCCACTTCGTTTACATGGTTCGCAAGTATTGTTTAAGACCACAGCAACAAAGGTAATGTCTTTATGACCTTTTGGGCACAATTCTTTTCACTTATGTCTCATGTCACATCTCAACACTACTTTTCTTTTTTCTTTTCTTTTTTTTTCTTTTTTTTTTTTTTTTTTTTGTGGAGAAAACACATCTCAGCACTCATGAATGTCCTTTTTCACTTATATGTGTAATGCTTTTGGATAAAATTATGGGCACAACAAAATCTAGTTGTCAAGCTATTAATAGTCTATAAAAAAAGTGATATTAGTAGTGAATTCAAACGAGAACCAATAACAATTCATCATTTACATTTTATTGTGAAATTGTTGTGTCTATATCACTATTCAATTATTTTACAAATGGTCGCTCTCGAATCTTCCCCACTCTCTACAATGAAAGTAGCCATTGGATATTACTCTCAAGATTCATCTTTTTATTTTCTTTCCTCCTCCATCCTGAAAAGACAAACTACTCAAGTTAAAGGTTGATAGTAGACAAGAAATGGAGCCTTTCCTGACAATTATTCACAATATTATAAAATAAACTTGTGTTTCCTTTAGGCGTATCACGGTTCATGTGCTCATAATTTACTATATATCATGGTCTAAGAAAAAGCAAGTTTTATGCTTAATGCATAAGTAAGTTTGTGAATGGTTTTGGGACTCGAGAGTTGTGACCTATACTGAAATTGTCTAGATTGTTCTTCAAGGTGAACTTATGCTTTGAGCATCTTTATGAATAAAGTGTCAGACACTAAGACTTGGTTCTCTTAATTAATCGTCTTTGCTATAACCAATCATGAGGGGGAAAAAAGACGTACAATACATATCCCAAAAAAAAAATCACAAATGTTTTTATTTTCAACACATTTCAAGAAATATTGTATGATTTGTATCATCCCACATCATTTTAAGGATCTAACCATAAATCTTCGTGCATCTTTTAGAATTTAATATCAAAATCGTTATATATATTTGACATTTTGAAACGCTCTATTTTTTGTTTTAACTATTCTTAATCTATGTTTGAATGGAGAAAGATAGGAGGACGAGAGAGAGAGAGAGAGAGAGGAGACTCTAACCCTAACATAATGCTCTAAGTTTCCTTCTCTTGTCCCCTTCTCCCCCTTCCCTCCATCTCTCTCAGTTCCAAACATACATTAATGATTGTTGTTTATAAATCATTGAAGCAAATTGTTGTTTCAATCATATAAGGAAAAAAGTATTGGTTTATGAAATATTTTTAAAAATATTTTATGGAAAAATAAAAAATAATTAATTTTTTATGGCTTTTTATTTATCTCATAAAAGTGATGTCAAAATTTTTTTAAAATTATTTATTAAAAATTATCCTAAGAGCACCGATTAACGAGACTCATCATATACTTACCATGTCATCAATTATGCATAAACAATTGAAGAATTTAAACCTTAGACATTTTCGTTGTAAACACAATATATATATATTAGTTAAGTTTCAAAACTCTTGGCAACAGATTGACTTAACATTTGATGCAACAAGAATTCATTATTTACTTGTGGGTATAAACAATAATGATTAATATCAAGAAGTTTTAAATGGTAACTTACCATTTTTAGTGTGTGCCAAATGCCAATGTAGTAAAGTCCAATGGGCCTATATGTACACCCTTACTAGGCTGTGTCAATGTAAAGCCCAATGGGCCTAGATGTACACTTACTAGGCTGTGTCAATGTAAATCCAATGGGCCTTGCCCCTGGGCCCATATAAACAGTCACAAATTTGAGGGAAAACGACCCCATTTCATTCGGCCCATTATCCCATCTTCCTCAGCCATCGCGTTCTTTGTATTTAGGGTTTTAGAATCAAAAGCTTTTAGGTTTTCTCAGATTTGAGGGTTTTAGCAACTGAACAAAATCCAATCCAATCTTTCTCTTTTTTTCTCTCTCAATGGATCCTTCACAAGTCCAATCTGCTGAATTTGCTCAATTTCTCGCTGTAAGTTTTTTTTTTTTGTTTTTTTGTTTTTGTTTTTTTGTTTTTTGTGTGTGTTTGGTCTCTCAGAAAGCTGAGGAAAATAAAACAGAAAATCTGAGGATTGAAAATATATATATATTATTTTTTTAAGGATTTTGTTAGAATAGACAAAAGTCTCTTATGTTGTTTGGTAACTGGAATGTATAGTCATGTGATTTTTTTAGTGTTCTGTTTCGCTGTTCTAAACTAGGATGTCTTGTTTGCAATTATTGATTTAATAATTTTAGTGTTTAAGATTAACTGTTTTCAGTTGCCCATTACACTACTACTACAAACATGCACTTAAGGAGGTTTTGAGCCCATGATCTTTACCCTCTCTTTTTTTTCCCATTAATTCTTGTTGGAGGAGTGAGTGTCATTTGAGTCGGGGTCGGGGTTTTACTAGGTCGAAATAGATTATAATAAACTGGGTTATATAAGTGATTACGAGAAGTCCCAAATGAACTTGACTAGTTCTATTAGGCGCGAATGTGGCTAGTGCTTCCATAGGTTTGAAGAAATGGTATCAGAAAAATGTTCTACTTGTTACTTGTTAGTAGAGCCGCCATGTATGTCATGAGTTGTATGTATGAAAGGGAAAATGTGTGTGGGAGCATGGTGGAGTGCTACATGAACTAGTGACGGAGAGGTTATTAAAATGTTGGACGTCCCTTCCCCCATTGGGCTAGCCTTTTTTGGGGTTGAAGGACTTGGAGTGTTACAATATTCAGTTTTGGATGGTTTAAACATTAATGTTACCTACTGGCTTCAGACCTATGGGGCAATGATATTTTTCTTATTTGGTCTCTTGGGTGATGCTCTCAATGGTGCGGGATGTGTTGGAGGCATGGAAGGAGGGGTGGGTTGGCAGGGGAGGTAGTGGGACAATATGGCGAGTTGTTCCATTGTGTCTAATCTGGTGCCTTTGGCGAGAGAGGAATGCTTGGTGCTTTTGAGGGAGCTGAAATCAGTATGGTTAATTTCAAATATCTCTTTCTGAAGACTATATGAGTGGACTTCACCAACTTCTTTGTTTACTGCAGAAGGGTTTCAAGATTTTCTGGATTTCACTAATTATCTTTTGTTGTTCATGTTCCTTTTGTTTTCACATTGCCTCTTGTATACAGCCTGTTCTTGGGCAGTTATCTTTTTTTTTTTTCATTTTTCTTTTTTAATGAAGTTATTTACTTATCAAAAAGTCATTGATGCTGCCTCTTTGTCTATAGCTGTTCTTATTTAAGATGCTAGATGCTGAGACTTGCAGGTGGTTAAGTACAATTTTTGCACACTCTGCAACTCACTTGACAGTTCAATATAATTTTCAAGTAATAAATTTAATAGCATTGCCCATATGAAAAGGAACTAATGACTTATTATCAATAAAAATCTTCAATTTATTCGAAGAACTCTTTTGCCATTTGTCACCCAACTTACCCCATGCTCCTGCATCATAAGATATGTCGGTATTGTTTTAGGACTTCAACTTTAACTTGCACAACTTTTGGACACGGATTCAGCCTGTCATAGAATTGACTTTTTTAACAATTCATGGTGGTAGGGGTGGTAGTCATTATTTTGTTGGTAATAGTAAGTCGTGTTAGTAGCAAGATTTATGTTCAATTTATGTGATTTGACTGAATCAGTTTGTAATGCCTGTGCAGCAAGAAGAGCAAAGAGCCAAGGTTGGTGAGATGGTGATAAAGATCACAAATGTCTGCTGGGACAAATGCATCACTGGTACACCAGGGAGCAAGTTCAGTTCCAGTGAATCTAGTTGCCTTTCAAACTGTGCTCGGCGTTATATGGATATGAGCCTCCTTATTGTGAAACGCGTCCAGAACATGCAGTGAAGGTCTAGGAGCATTGATGTGCTATCTCAATCACAAGATGTTGTTTTTGCCTATGTCCTCAGTTAAATTTTGTTGAAGATGTTTTATTTTCCTCTTATTTTTTCTTCTTTTTTTGGAAGTAGATCTCTTTCCATGTTATTGAAACTATTTTATTAAAATGTTATATGGATATGAGCCTCCTTATTGTGAAACGCGTCCAGAACATGCAGTGAAGGTCTAGGAGCATTGATGTGCTATCTCAATCACAAGATGTTGTTTTTGCCTATGTCCTCAGTTAAATTTTGTTGAAGATGTTTTATTTTCCTCTTATTTTTTCTTCTTTTTTTGGAAGTAGATCTCTTTCCATGTTATTGAAACTATTTTATTAAAATGTTCTATTAACTTTATTGCACTCTAGAATCAATTCCCAAACATTTTATGATGAATAAATCTGTTAATTTTTATGGTTGTGAACAGTTGCATGAGTTTTCTGTTTAAGCCTTTCTGCAGCTTGATGGTTTGGTGGTCTTCCTAAGGAGCTATAAAAATATAAAAGACAGTTGTGAATGAACATTAGTATGTCTGAGTTAAAAGGCAGTGACATAAATGGAGATCCCTCAAAATTTATCACAGCGACTATCTTCATGATTAATTAGGAGTGCCTTATTGTTTGTGGTACAAATCTATTGTATTTTCAGCAAAAAACCTCAACGACCTTGTCCAATATTCCTGTTGCTCAGCATTTACAATCAGGAAACAATTATAAAATCTTGAATACAAGTGGACTTTTGGAACTGTCCGCTAAAGATGCCCCCTTGATTAATTGCAGTGACCCTTCCAGTGGCTCCAAAGAAGAAAACTTTACTAATTAGATTCTTCAGCTTTCTTGTATAATTAAGCTGCGAAATGATATTCCATCTTGTCTAGTAACTTACATGTTTGAATCACATTTTTCCGTTTGAAAACAAAGACCAACATTATACTCCAGATATGACATGATCTCGTGTAAATATTAGGTTTTTATGTCCCCAATATTTTCATGCATTAATTTTTTATACTAATGTATATGGTCATGTGGTACTGTTTTAATTTTCTGCTGCTAATAGGCTTTTTGTTTGTTGTAATAAGCACTCTTTTCCTCCTGTTGTTTTGGAGGGATGTTTGCTTTCTTTCTATCAAATGAAATCGTAACTATTTAAAAGAGAAAATGGTTATGCAGTACTTTTATTTCTTTCAAAGAGGTTGGGAGTTTGATCACGTAGTAATTTTATACTGGTATTTTTGGGGCTAAAGCCAAAGGCTTATTATTATCACTTGGCGCGTAAGCCTTGTAACCTTCCACTTGAAGACATAAACAGTAGCTAGCTCCCACAGTTGGACATATGACAGAAGAGTTGCTAACAAGAGGGAGTTGAAAAAAAGAGATAGGTCCTTGAAAGGAAAATGGTGTTATTGGTTCGAAGAAAACACAGCAGCAAGTTGGCCTTGGTTTGCATCAAGGAAACAATGTGAAAACTGGCACTTGTGTGGCCAAAATAGTTGCAACAAAAGACCATCACTAACAAAAAAGGTCCCAGATAACTAAATAACAACACATTTGCATACCTGCTAATGGATGAAAACTACAAGTTGCTAACCATATATTAACATGCCAGATACTTGGCTACAAAAACTCAAAAAGGTTAATTGTAGTACTTAAGTAGTAGCCAAGCAAACATCAACAAGGCTCACAAACATAGTTACAGGTTATAACCAAACTTATGCAAAGGGAGTATCACTAACACTAAGAAATTGGTCCAAGATAATCTCCTTCCAAACTAACCAATGCTTGAAATTCTCTCTCTACCTCAGAGCTACTTCGTTCCAATCACAATGAAACGGATCACAACATCTTTTTCAATCTTTGACAGCTTGTCATTCAAGAAGACAGGGTACTCCCCAGCCACATACCAGTAATCTGGCATTTTCAGATTTAAGAGAGATGTTTTTCACAGGTCCACAACTCAAGAAGACCCCATGCTTCAGCACCTTGTGTACAACGCCCTCTAAAATATCTCCTTGGAAAAGCTTGAAGGTGATGCAGCTAAAAAACAACCGGAAACAGTACATCTCTAGTGTGCTGTCTCTACCCTCTCCTATGCTCTCCAGAGCAGTGACAGCAAGAAAATATCCAAGCTCCTTAGTGGCCTTCCTTGTACAAGGTTTTCCATCAGGGGTACAGTAATTGACCGCCAAAGCAGCAATCCTTTTGCATCCAGATTTTCAGTAAGGATTATCACATTTTAGGGCAACTCTACTTTGAGAACCTTTTTTTTTTCTTACAACTTTCATAAACCAAAAGAATAATACAATAACCATGAGTGCGCAAACTCGATTTAAATTTTGCAAAGTGTCCCAATCTCTGAGAAGGCAGTCATCAAAAGAAAATAAACAGTTGCAAGGATGGACCATATAAATATGCAATAGCTGAAAGAAACCATTGTATTAAAAATTCACAAGATTATATGGGAAATCACCAAAAGATCATAAGCAAACAAACAATAGTAAAAACAAAATTCTGCAAATATTTGAGGACCTCATGTGTCATATAACAATTTTTTTTTAAAATATTTATTTTTATCCATTGAAGTAAAAACAGTGGATTTTACAGAGAACAGAAAAGCTGCAACATTTACCAAGCAGCTGTTTCCACAACCGTGAGAAAGATCAGTAAAACTAATTAAAAATACAGGACTTGCCAACATGTATCATATAACATGTTTTAAACCAATTAAAAAAAAATCATCTAGCATGTTATCAATTATTTGAGTTTTTCAGCTTTGTATAGACAGAAGCATACAACAGCTTAAACAGGGCAACATGGTGGTGGTGGTGATGTGAATGAGGTGGAGCAGTAAACAAGTGGTACAGCAGAATTGATAAGAAATAACATCTATGGTCATAAATAAAGTGTGGCTTTGTAATTTTGTTCCAGTGAGGCACTGCCATGTGGATGATGCCAGTGATTTGCTTGTTCTTATAACAATAGTGATGTTTGTATCGGTGAATTTTGGCCCCAGTGGGAGAGGGAATGTGAGATTCGTACTAGTGACTTCCACTTCATGAGACAAGATCCGCATCCTATGAATACAGTCATGGCCTCATGGGATATGAAAATATGTGCTAATAATTAATAACTAAATTATAGCTGAAAATTTATCATTTGAGATAAGATAAACTAACTTTCACTTAAGAACTTATGAAATAAGATTCACCAACATTGTATAGTAAAAAACAAGTACGGAATTTTTACAACATGTTAATTTTATATCTTATTAACTTATTTACAAATTTGCACAATCCAATCTCAAGTATATATATAAGTATATTTCTACACATTTATACATATAAAATATAACTTTCCATATACTCAAATCAAGTCTCATACTCATGAGTTGTTTCATGAACATATTATAATATTTGGGCTTGGATTTTTTTTGTTTTTTTATAAGTAAATAATGTTCCATTCAAAAAAACTTGAAAGAATACAAAAAACCAGAGCACATAGGCAGTGTGCTAAGGTCCTAAGGACCCATCAAAAAGACAAACTATAAAGCATGGAAAGTACAACTATCTAGCAACTCAGGCAAAAAAGGAAAAATAAAAACTTACAAAGCATTTTTCCACTCAAACAAAATCAGGAAGAGAGAAAGCTTCAAGTCCCGAGCTTGAATTTTTTAATGGCCAAGCCTAAAACCAAGCTTGAGTTTGCCTCATTTGATAAATAAACAAACATAAAGAAGCTTTTTCCCGAGCCAAAAAGCATTAAGCACTACTAATGACCCTCATTAAAATACCTCCAACAAAGCTTTCATTTCTGTAAAACACCCATGAAAACCAGAAAAATTCAAAACTTTGTCTACCAAAAAAGAACCCATTCCAACTCTATCTAATAAGATATTTTCTCATGGGTGATTTAGACTTGCAGAAAATAGAAGCAGCAAAGGAAAATTTCAGTCTCAACCCACTAAGAAAAAAACTAAAATGTTTTAATACAAGCATTTAATTCAATCATTGAGCTGGATCTCGAAGACCCACTTGCTCTAAACATATAAAAATGCCGACTTTATTCACAAAAGCCTCAAACCCTTGTAGTTTCAAACACATAGTAAATTTTAACATTGGCATTATGGCATTTCTGAATAAATGGATGCTTACCCATGTAAATGCATGTTAAATAAAACTCTTTCACATACAAAAGGAACTAACTTGTATAAGATTACAGGGAATCATCCAAAGCATTAAAAAAATAAAAAATAAAAAATAAAAACACTTACCCATATTAATAATTTCATATATAAGACCCAGTAAATTCTATCAAATATGAAACAACCTCACAAGCTTTAGAACAAAGGAACAAAAAAAAAATTTTGAAAAAAGAAGTCGGTTTTGGGGTGAAGAAGAACACAGACAGGAACAGAACATGGGCCTTGCTTTGTTATTTGTTTGAGACTGAACCAGTGTGTTAAAAAGAAGCCCATTTTTTAGACCAAAATCTATTTGATGGCCCAAAAAGCAAAATGAAAAAAAAAAAAAAAATTTTGAAGAAGACACAAAAAGTGAAAGGAAAAAAAGGAGGTCCTACCGGGAGTCGAACCCAGGTCGCTGGATTCAAAGTCCAGAGTGCTAACCACTACACCATAGAACCCTTGTTGAAATGAGATAAGGAATGTTATTATTTAACAGCTAGCAATGATATTCTCAATATGGATTTTTAATTTTTTTTTCCTGGTCTGCCCGATACCGAATTTTAAAGTCTACAATAAGAAGGCAAACATAAATTCATTCAGCAAATAATCCAGTTCGATAATTTGCCTTTAATACTCATTTATTTAACGCCAAATTCAACTTTAAGTTTCAACTTAACCATTAATAAGTTAAACCGAAATATAATAATGTGTTCATTAACATAAGGCTAGATTTAAATACTTATATATACTTCATTAACACCGCCTTTGTTATATATGAGAAAAGAATAAGTTAATTAAATAATTTGTAACAAAAATTTGAGCTTGTTCAACCATAAAATGAACCAAAGCTGAATATATAATTTAGTTTGTTAATGAGTGTACATGGCTCATGTTCAAAAAAAAAAAACATAATTTTAAACTTTTAATACACAACTTAGTTCATTTACAACCCTACTAAAGAGGTAAATTAGTGATACAATTGATTTTAGTTTGACACCTTAACTCAAAAAAAAAAAAAAAAAAAGATGGCCTTGTTTGACATGACACAATTTGTTATGGGTAAAAGTTTAGTATAAATGGTTTCATGTCTCGTTCCCTATCCATGTCCACTTAGGTTTGTCTTCTCTTTTCTTAACTAAGGAATCCAATCCTAGAGGCATACTTTACAAGAAATAGACAAAAGTGGTAGAGACAGGTCCCCTACTTTGATTATGCCATCCTAACCTAGAGGAGGTGATGGGGAAGCTGCTAGTTCAATTGAATGAGGGAAAGTTGCTTCTTGGCTTATACAAAATTGAAGAGTCAATGGTTGGGGCAATCACTTTTTATATCATGACTCGTAATCTTGGAGCCTTTTCATTTGTAATTGAGCTTGATTTAAGATGGGAATGGATGGGGAAAGAACCCGAAAGCAGTAATTGTTATATTGACATAGCATATTTCAAAACTAGGATGAAAGATTGACTACCCTAAAAAGATGAAAGACTTCATTTCTTTCTCAAATTGGATTAATGGATCCACTTAGATTAAAAATAATAATTATGTGGGGGAGTGTTTGCCTACCCAAGGACCCAAAGGCTAGGAACTTGGACCTTGGGTACGGGCCCACAACAATTATTATTTTTAAGTGGATTTAGAGATGGGAATGGCAAACCAACTCATGGATTCCTGGACCTAGAGTCTAAGTCAGGAAAAACGGACCCAATGTAAAGATTAAAAAAATAAAAAATAAAGAAGAAGAAAAAGGGAAGCCAAAAAAAAAAAAGCAACAGGATTAGTCGAAGAGAAAATAGTCTTGTCCCTTGACTTGACTAAGGAAGGTATTCCAAGTTTAACAACAACACGAGTCCTAGTAGCTCTCTCTCTCTCTCTCTCTCTCTCTCATCTCCTCCCCATTAATGGGATTTTCCCTTCTTTTTATAGTAATCTATCCTTAATCCTGACCCTTCAGCTATAGGGTGGTAATTGTTCATTAGATACTGGTCACATCCCCCATTTGGGGGAAGTGCCAGGTGAGTTACAAGCTATCCAAGTACTGTTTAGGCATCACTTCCTCCATTAATGTGACTGTCCTGGTTCATGCAGGACATTTAATGTGGAGGTGATGGGTGCTTCCCCAACACGCCTCCCCCCTTTTCTCCTTTTAGGCCTACTCATGGCTGTCAGCTTCGGCCTATGTCCCTTGGTACGGTGGTAGCTTGTCTCACCTTTCTTGGAGTGCAAGGGGATCTCCCTCGATCAACCTGATACTTCGCCTGTTAAGCCCGTACGGCTCAACGCCTGACTCAATATTGGTTTTTTCCTCCCCCCCCCCCCCCCACTCCAAACAATAATAATAATTCATTTTCCCCTTTCTCTAAAAGGTTAGCTTGTTCCACACTTTGACAAATTCTTTTGCAACAACTTGAACTAAACCCAGGATATCAATGTAAATCAAAGCAAGTTTAATGAATGGGTCAATTATGTATTGGTCTGCTTAACTCATAATAACTTGAAAATGACAGTCCTAAACGGGGCATTCCGCTTTAACATAAGTTTGGTTAATCCATATAATATAAGTTATCTATACTACTATTTAAGGGGCTGTCCTTGTTTGATCCGATTTTTTTTTTTTTTTGTTCCAAAATACCCCTATAGCCTACATTTAAGTAAGGACAAAACTTGGTAAAAATGCTTCTTTAACTTTCACGTAAAACACTATCTACAAAATAGGAACACACTCCCAGTACACTCACGTTGGTTTTCAAACTCAAATTGCTTCTTCTTCAGTTCTCCAATTCTCTCAATTCTGTGTTTTCAAACTCCTTTCACCCACCTCTTTGCTTCAGATTTCATTACAAACAACAACAACCGCAGCAGATAAATTTGAGGTAACCTCTTTCTTAGATCAAATTTCAGCCCTCGCTCTCTCTCTCTAATCTCTATTTGGCCATGTTTTGCTTATTGTTATTTCGAAACTTACTGGATATTTTCCGATCTATTTTTTTACAGGCCTTTTGGTTTAGGAGGGGCCGCAATTTAAAGTTGGAAAATTGTAGGTTGTGTGTTCATAAGGCTTTCAACCACGGGTTTCTATGTTGCCAAATTAATTGAGACTATAATTCTTGCGATTGTGTTGGGACGGTGGTTTTTTTATATTTTATTTCCCTTATTATGCATTTTTGACTTAGTTTTGTGCACTTCTTTTTTCCTCCTTTTTGTTGTTGTTTGAGTTTGGCTGCCAAATTGTTGATGCATAACCTAACCTTCATAGTGATCGTCATATATATGTTTGGTGCAGAGGGAAGAAAGATCACGATAATGCTACCATATTTTTTTTTTTTTTAAAGATCAAAACGAACGTGTCTTCTATTTCCCTCAAGGCCACATCGAAACAAGTTCATTTTTAACTCTAAAGCTAGCATTTTTCACCTTATCTTAAATTGTTATGGTTTGCAAGTCTGATTTTGGGCGACAGCTGTGAAAGCTTGAGTTTTTTTTTTTTTTTTTTTGATAGTTTTGGTTCATTTTTAACTCTAGAGCTAGCATTTTTCACCTTAGCTTTAATTGTTGTGGTTTGCAAGTCTGATTTTGGGCATGACAGCTGTGAAAGCTTGAGTTTTTCTTGATAGTTTTGAGCTTTTGTTTCTGGGTTTTGTTTCGGGAATAAAGTCATATGAGGTTCTCAATCTCAAATGCTAGGATAATTATTGCTTAATTTTTTTTAAAAAGGGATGTTTTATCTCCAACAAAAACTTATTATTTTATCATGATTTACATTCTAAAAGGACTAAACTTTCTTATCATTATCCTTTCCATATCATTATCTTATCATTATCTTTTTTTATTTTTCTTTTCTTTTATTTGGTCAGTTTCATGGGTATTTAAGTATTTTCTCTAATTAATGACTATTTTTTAAAGAAAAAAGAATAGGAATGATATATATTGATTTTTCCTTCTTTCTTTTTTTTGAGGTTATCAAGTTTGACCCATTATTTTATTGTATGTGTTCTAAGTGGTGCCATCTCTTCCTCTTATTATTTTTGTTTGTTGTTTTTCTTACATTTAAGCCTTACTTTCTATTTTTTGTAATTTTTTTAGGTTGACATATCAACAATTTGGTTAGATTGCATAGTAGACACATTGGATGAATTCGGGTGAGCAAAGTGGTAGTCAACCTATCAAATAGTTGTTAAAAAACATTTTTTGTAAATATCCTACGTTATGAAATTTAATATTGTCCTTTTTTGTGCCTTCCATTGCACATTTGATGATTTTGTAAGCAATTGTTATATACGCAAATTTGCTAAAGCAAGAATGATAATGGAGAACTTATCTTTAAAGATAAAATTTTAAAATTGTGGTGAAAATTGCTTCTGAATAATAGACAAACTTTTAGGGATAAAAACCTACACCTTTAAATATATCTTATATTTGATAGTTTAAAATGTTACTTCATTTTAAATTTTAAAATTTTAAAAATTGGTAAAATTTAATCTGATCCAAAATAACTTACCAAAAGACAAAAAGACTCCAAACAAACCAAACCTTTTGAATTTGCATCAAGTGTTACGTGTTCTCAGTTAATAAATTTGCATCAACGGTTCTTTTTTTCTTTTTACTTTTTTGAGGGTGGTGAGTCCTTCAACGTTGGTTTCCTATTTTTTTTACAACTTCAAGAAAAAAAAAATTATGATGTTTTAGGTATTTTAATAATACTAGCCTCTAAGCACGCGCTCAGAGGCTCTTCTATTTTTTGGGTAAGAGTTAATTTTGAGCATTTATTATAATTTGAAATTACTTTATTTTCCAATCACAAAAAAATCTAGGAGTGTGATGAAAAAATTATTTCACTTGCTAACGCATAATACTCATCACAAAATCTAGCAGGTGAAATAATTTTTTCATCATACCCTTAGATTTTTTTTGTGATTGGAAAATAAAGTAATCTCAAATTATAATAAATGCTCAAAATTAACTCTTACCCAAAAAATAGAAGAGCCTCTGAGCATATGCGTGAGCGCGTGCTCAGAGGCTAGTTTTATTTAACATTTTGAATTTTAAATATAGAATTTGATTAATCCATATAATATAAGTCATTTTATTTAACATTTTGAATTTTAAATATAGAATTGAGTAATTAAATTAATATTGTGGTTATATTGAAAAAATCTATATTGAAGCTTTGAAGTGCTTAATCCTATTTTCAAAAAATAAATAAATAAATAAAATACTCTCATTTCATTATTTTCTTTTCTTAAATTGAATATTTTTTTAATTTAGATGGAATTTCATCGGGTTGAAAAATATGAATTTTTAGATTGTATGTTGTAGGGGTGATAGGCCCAAGAGCCCATATCTATGTATATATTGGGTCAAGGGCCCAATTCGAGGATGTTAGGTAATCAGAGGACGAGTAAAACACTTTCATAAGGATCCATGTTAGTAGGTGAAGAAGTGAAGTCCGATCAAAACCGTGTAGGAGGGTGGTCCGAGAAGGAGTGCCTCCTCGGCTGAGCAAAGCCGAGGTCAGAGGGTGTGAATTGCCATTAAGAGTAACGTTCCGAATCATTCCATGGATGAGGATAAGTATCAAAAAGGAACAGTACAGAAAAAAGTTACGAAATATCTAAAGGGGAAGTTGCTACCACCGCATTAAATGTTCTATAGCTAACTCTCTGGCCGCATTGATAAGAAAGTGATACTTGAACAGTAACTTTCAGCCTTACAGCTGCTACCCAAAGATTTTAGGAATGTGCTAATGGGACAAGAATCAACACCAACAATCTGATCTGGACGTCGAAGGTGGAGATGAAAGGGGAAGATAGTATAAAATGGAAGAGAGACCCTGAAAGAAAGGGGTCGAGAAATTAAGAGAAAAACACTGTAACAATCAAGAATTAAACTTGTAATCTAACTTGAGAGAAATATATAAGAACTGATCTCTTCGAATTGTGCCGAGAACAATTTTATTTAGAATAAATCAATCTATCTTCATTTTCTTGTCATTTGAATCCACTTTACTTGTTGTCCGATTCATTAAAACTCAGTTTTCCAACCCACTCTCTACAAATTCATTGTATTGGACTTTTTGGGCCTAAGTTCATTTATCCTTTGAATTGGGACTCAAATTGCGTCCTTACATATGCTATTACTATTTTATTTGATTTTATTATGCGATAAATTTTTGTATAAAATTTATTTGTTTATAATTATTATAATTTATGTGTTTACAATATTTAAAAATATGTTAAACATTTTGGGTCATTTATTTTAGATGGGTTGAAATTGGTCATGCCTATATCAACCCAACACAATCTATTTATTAAGTGTAAACTTTCTATCTTGTATCCAAAATAAACAAGTTGTTTTAGATTTTAGAAACTTTAAATAATTATTAAATGAATCGTATTTAGGTTGATCAATGTATGGCTAAATATCTTTATATACACAAATACAATCTAGCAAGACAAAATTGTCACCTCTGAGTAGATGAGGATCATATCCATAGGTAGGATAATAAAGCAAAAGTAATAGCAATATGAATTGTCACCTCTAATAGATGAGGATCATATCCAATCCATAATTAGAATATTAAAGCAAGAATTTTCAAAAATTTTCATCAAGTGTTATCCTAAAAGATGGTTCCAAATCCGAGCTACTATCAAACAAGGTACGGACCAAATAAAAGCAAATTAATGGTGCGTAATTAATTTCATCGTATTCTAATCTTTTATCCCAAAAAATAATAATAATAATAAAGAAAAAACTAATTTCATCTTACAGGTCTGGCCTGTCTGCCATAAACACCCAATAAAAGTTCATGGATGCTTATCTCTCCAAAAAAAAAAAAAAAAAAAAAAAAAGGTACGGACAGGCCAGAATATTAAAGCAAGAATTTTCAAAAATTTTCATCAAGTGTTATCCTAAAAGATGGTTCCAAATCCGAGCTACTATCAAACAAGGTATGGACCAAATAAAAGCAAATTAATGGTGCGTAACTAATTTCATCGTATTCTAATCTTTTATCCCAAAAAATAATAATAATAATAAAGAAAAAACTAATTTCATCGTACAGGTCTGGCCTGTCTGCCATAAACACCAAATAAAAGTTCATGGATGCTTATCTCTCCAAAAAAAAAAAAAAAAAAAAGGTTCATGGATGCAGCGTCTCGATCTAGAACTCTTTCAATCATTTGATTTGGTGGTACTATAGTCCTCAAACTAAATCTGCCCTGGACTATTCTTATTTCTTAAGCCTATGAAATTTATGGCATGGACCCTAAAATTTTTAGTTGACAACACATCATAATGCACAATTAAGAATTTGATTACTAGGTGAGTCAGTCATGGACAAAAACTGTTCTAAACCAAAAGAACTACCTAGATTGCTCAATCTCATCTCTTGGACCCTAATCGTCTAAACTTAAACTAACCATAACCATAAGCATATATAAAACCTTCCTGGTTCGAATCTTGCATTTCCATATATTATCCCACCTACCACTATATATTACTTCCAACATGAAAATGACAAAATGACAAAATAGCAGATGTTCTTGTAGAAGCACTTCAAAAGAAGATAAATATATTAATGTTAAAGATTTTCTTTTTTCTATTTTTTTTTTTTGTAAATATTAATATAACTTGTTATGATTAAAGCAACATCACCTTTACCTGAGTCCACCACTGACACCAAATCTTTTATATACTAATTAACCATGATCTATACCGCAAAATAATGTCAAAAATTGTAAAAGAAGTTTGTGTTCTTAAAATTATTGATATATGGACAAAGTTTGGCGCTAAACATATTTGAAACTTTAGACTCCAACCACTAATAATAGGGAGACGACATTTGTTTTTGTCATATATATTGCACATAACTCACTTAACCCAATCAGCCAAATAAGTTATTTGTATTGCACATGATAGAATACATGTCATCTTTCTAGGATGGTTGAAGCAAAACATTTTTCTCAATATATAATAGGACTTGAGGGAGCTGTAATGGTTGTGATGACCACTGAATTTATGTAGAAAATAATTGTCATGTATATAAGAAAGTGAAAGATGTACCAATAAGAGCCTGTAATGCTCTAACGACCAGTTCAATAATGATATAATGTAAGATGAAAGGTGTAGAATGATAGTAAGAAAGTTTTAGAGAATATTGAAGCTGCCTGCCTATATATGTGGTTAAGCTTCATTCGGTTTAGAATGTTTATGGCCTGTTTGGAAGTTAAAAAAAGGAGGGGAGTAGAGTAAAGGGAGGGAGAGTAGTTCAATTACTTTGTTTGGAAGTTTTTTAAGGAAAGAGGGGGAGGGGTTTCAACCACCTCTAACCCCTTATTTTTAATTTCCCAAAATTGGAGAGATTTGGAGGGAGAGTAAAGTAGATAAATTATTAACCAAATGAATTCCCTAATTTACCCTTTCTTAATTAACAAAATTACAAACATATAATCTTTGTTTGTTTCATGAGAAAATAAATAATTCAAATAGGGGTAAATTTGTCTATTTAAATCATTTCCTCTCCTTTTCATCCTAATTTTTAAAACATCCAAACAAGAGGAAGGACTAATTACTCCCTTCCCCCTTACTAATTTTAAAAATATCCAAACAAGGTGGAGGATAACTATTCCCCTCTACTCTCCTCCCTCTCTAAACTTCCAAACAGGCTATAAACTTCCGAACAGGCCATTAGGAACATGCAAATTGGTCCTGACTCCCACCTGAAAGTGATGATAATGACGTATTTAGAAATCAAAATATGCTTGACCAAAATAACCAACAAAAATGCATGGAAGCCTATTGATTAACGAGGTCCAAACAATTCAATATAAATTAATAAGTTGCTCTCTTTTTCTTCTGTAGCTTTTTTCTTTGTCTTTTAAATAATAATTTAAAAGTTCACAACAACTACTCCTAATATTTATAATGTCTAAGCAGCTGTAAGGTTCAGACACAGAGAAATATGTTGCTTTTTTTTTTTTTTTTCTTTTTTTTTTATATATAAATGACGTAGTTACTTAAGTGTTAAAGTTACAAATTGGAATTCTATATATAAAAAAAGTCTCGCATAAAATAATAATTACGAAAGTGAATAATTAATATAACATAATATTAGACTCAAATCTATAGATTTAAGTTTTTGGGTCAAATAGTGTTCCTATATCTTATTTTTCCTAAAAATATCAATTTTGTAATGTCTCTTGAATCATAACATGGGACTAATGAGTAATGAAATAGATATAATTCAATAATATTGTTAATGACCATATAGTCTTGTGGCACGTCTCTCTCATCTGTAAGTTGAAATTTAGGGGTTGAATGAGGCAACTTAAATCCCCTCCATTTTCAATTAGCAACAAAGATAAATGACTCAGTTCATCAAATATATATATATATATATATAGTACGTCATTTATTTGTGTACTTGATGACGTCGAAAATTGTCACCAATGGGTCACACCATACTCGCGACTCGACGCGAACCTGCACAACAGAAGCAATCGAAAGAAGTCCTTCAGAGAGCACCGGTGTGGTGCCGGCCAAACACTCTCCAACGGTCAAGTTAGAATTCTTCTGTTTTACTTAGAGCGTTAGAGGGGGTCAATTAAAGCGTACCTTGATCTCCCAGGGTATTAGGTCTTTTATAGTGATAAATGGTTGACTTTTCTCCTTGGTTTCCAAATCTTTTCCATGTGGGACTCTCATACAAATTCCTCTGAGCGTGGTGAGTAAGGATTTCCATTTTCGGATCATAGGGCTTTTCTAGGCGATAGAGATTTTGGATCATGGGCCCTTACTGTGTCTGTCAGCGATGGGCCTTCAAAGCGAGTGGGATAATTTTTGCACAGGCCCACCAGTCCCGATCCGTCGGGCCCATTAAGGTAGGTCCGTCAGGCCGTTAAGGTATGCCCGTCAGGTAGGCCTGTCAGGTATTCCCGTCAGGCCCGTCAGGTATGCCCGTCAGGCCCGTCAGGATCTATATCTTACCATCTTCAGTTGCCCCCTTCACCCCAATGGTCCGTCAGCTTTTAGGATAAAGGATCGATGGGGTGACGATTCAAACGTGAGGGTATGACGGGTATTTTTATGACGGAAGGAGGCCCATGAGACAGAAGGAGAGTTTTAAGTTGTCATAACGGGTTGACGGATCTATGCAAGATAGGATGACGGTGCAAATGAGGAGTCCGTCGATCACACCAACTACAGACAGGCTGTACGAAAGTAATTAATGCTGATGACACGTGTTACAAGTTGATTGGATCTTGTCTCGGATCGAAGCGACGCTTTGACTTCCGTGCATCTCTCTTATAAATAAGGGAGTGATTCCTCTCATTTCTTCAGTTTCAGTAGAAATCAGGCTGTCAGAGCGTACCCGTCACTCTTGTCAAAGCGCACCCGTCATAATCTGCTGATCCGTTCATTTACCTTAATCGTCAACGCCATCCTTCATCACTTCGTTGGTAAAACTGGTAAGTGCTCTTCTTAAAGCTAATACTTGTTTTAATTTCCCTTACAATCCACACCCGTTATAGACACATAGACCGTCAGAGTCTTAGGCTCTTGTCGTTTCATGTAGGAAATGTCTAGTGCGTCGAGTAATCAGTCGGTTATTCGTGACGGGTTGGATTACGAGGAAGTATATCCGTCCGGTCATCGAGAACAAGGTAGTCCAGATGATAGTAGTCCGTCCACCTCCTCCTCGTCCTCAACATATGAGGATCTGGAGGTGGTTGATCCAGACGAGGGACCTGGTGTTGGTGAGGATCAAATTGTCAGATCCGTCATTGGTGCTGATGGGCTCAGGAAGTTCGTCATGCTACCGGAGTGGACGGTGAATTTCTTCACGTCTGTTATCAAAGAAAAGCACTTTAAGACATTTAGGGATCATTATCAGATTCCAGAAAATGTTACGATCCGTCTACCCTACAAATCGGAGAAGTGTTACTATGACGGGGTAGAGGGAGTCGGGGTATATGAGCAAATGTTGAAGGCCGGACTTAGATTCCCATTGAGTTCGCTTCACCATTTGCTCCTCCGTCAACTGGGGTTATCCGTGAACCAGATTTCCCCTAATGCTTGGAGGGTTTTTATAGCGATGGAGGTCTTGTACGGTGCCATGTCCAACGGAGAAAAAAGGCTAACGGTTAGGGAGTTTTTCCACTACTACCGTCCGGACGAAATTGACAAATCCAGGGGAATATATAGCTTCGTCCCCAGGAGTCCGTTGCTGAAAGTCATCTATGACACGCCGGACTCAAATAGGGATTGGAAGAGTCGGTTCTTCTTCCTAGAAGGCGACGGGTGGATGGATCGTCCGGGGGAAACCGATTTCATGCCCGTCGACACTACTTGGGGCATATTGGACCCGTCTAGTATGGACTATCCTTCAAACTTTAACATTACTAAGTTTTTTGAATATAATCTAACCGTCCTCTTTCTTCTTTTGTAGTTAGACGACGACCCCAAATTGACCTTAAGGAATTTGCTTTCCTTGATAAAATTCTCTCAAAGACCAAGCCGGAGGAAAGGACTTGGGCGAAGCTGGTAACACTAAATACCATTCACTGGTATTGCGACGGACCGGAACCTACAGCGGCAGCCGTCAAGTACGAAGCACAGATAAGGAGGCGTAAGTTCGTCACCCTTTACTTGAAAAAATTATGTATCTTATTTTTTGTTAATTAACTCCCCCGTCAATGTTTCAGAGATGGACGACGCTAAGAGAAGAGCCATGATCCGGGCAAAGGCTGCAAAGAAGACTGCTGACGACGCTCCCCCTGCGACGGGCCCAAGCAATCCGTCTGTGAAGCGGAAAACTCAGCCCAAAGCGGATCGTCAGGCCAAGAAGGCGAAAGTGTCTTTAGATCCCGTCGTGGGACTCATGGCGGAGCCTCCGAAGACGGTCACTCCAACCAAGCACGGGGTTGGCAAGGGCCTGATGAAGGGCCCGTCGAAGGATGACGAGAAGCCGCCCGTCCTTCTTCGAGAGGATTCTAAGCATGCCTTAGAACAGATTTCCTCCATCATTTCGGCGGAAGATTATGAAGATTTAGGCAATCACTCGACGGAGGCCATGGGTGAGACGGGCCTGTTTGCAATTACACAGGTAAGATAGTCCGTCTACTATTCAAATACAACTTAAATCATCTGCCAAAGTTCGTTTTATAACTATGTTGTTATTTTTTAGGCAATGGTCATGATGAAGGGGCTGATGGGACGGTGCCTCAGCCATGAGACGGCGTTGGATCGTGTACGGGTCAAGGCGGAGCAGACGGAGGAAGAACTCCTCCAGTTGCGAAACTGGAAACCCAAGATAGAGAAGAAACTTGAGCTTTCGGAGAAGGCAAGGAAGAGCCTTGAACAGGTGACGGAGGAGGCAAAGAAGGCTCTAGAAAGCAAGGACAAAGAGATAGCAGAGCTGAAAAATGAAGTCCGTCAGGCTAAGGACGTGGCGGTTCGTGAATACCGTGACTCCGACGCCCTAATCACTGAGCTGGGCGATTCTTTCCATCAGGGCTTCATGGATGCCCTCCGTCAAGTCAAGCAAGCTTATCCAGACGTGGACGCTTCCAAGTTCAAAGTTGAAGACCCGGTTCAGTCATCCGTCGTGCCTGTTGCCTCAGAGGATACGGACGACCTCTTTGATGTTGACGATGCCGTTGGTGACGGGTCGTCTGCTCCAGTGAAAGTTGATCAAGCTGAGCCCGACACGGAGACGGTTCCTCAGCCCGTCGATAATGCGGACAAGGCTCAGTAGAGGGATATTTATTTATATATATATATATATATTTTTTTTTTTTTTTTTTACTTTTTGGAACAATTCTCATCCGTTGTTGATGATATGTAAACATTGCCTTTTAATGGCCTATTTTGTTAAATGAATCCGTGCACTTCATTTTATATGTTTTGAATTTTGCCATTGCTTGACCTATTTATATCCGTTCATGTATAGGTATGTTTTTGATCTTAAAAATTTATTCTTTGGAAACCTGTGGAATGTTCCGTCCACCTTGTGGATACTATTTTATTGTGTAAAATGATCAGTCCGTCTTGTTTGCTTTATTTTATATCCGTCGTGGATGATCCGTCCAACTTGAGAACCTTAAGTGGTCATCTTCCTGGGATGATCCGTCCACCTTGCGGATTTCATTTCGCATCCGTCCATCCTGTGGACTCTAAGTTATCATCCATGTAGGATGTTATCATCCCTTTAGGATGATCCGTCCATCTTGTGAACTTTAAGTTATCATCCATGTAGGATGTTATCATCCCTTTAGGATGATCCGTCCATCTTGTGGACTTTATTTTGTATCCGTCCATCTTATGGACTAAGTTATCACCCTTTAGGATAGTCCGTCCACCTTGTGGACTTAAAGTGATCGTCCATGCAGGATGATCCGTCCATCTTGTGGACTTAAGGTTATCATCCCTGTAGGATGATCCGTCCATCTTGTGGACTTAAAGTGATCGTCCATGTAGGATGATCCGTCCATCTTGTGGACTTCATATTGTATCCGTCCATCTTGTGGACTTTATATTGTATCCGTCCATCTTGTGGACTTTATTTTGTATCCGTCCATCTTGTGGACTTAAGGTTATCATCCCTGTAGGATGATCCGTCCATCTTGTTGACTTAAAGTGATCGTCCTTGTAGGATGATCCGTTCATCTTGTGGACTTTGTATTGTATCCGTCCATCTTGTGGACTTTATTTTGTGTCCGTCCATCTTGTGGACTTAAGGTTATCATCCATGTAGGATGATCCGTCCATCTTGTGGACTTCATATTGTATCCGTCCATCTTGTGGACTTTATTTTGTGTCTGTCCATCTTGTGGACTTAAGGTTATCATCCCTGTAGGATGATCCGTCCATCTTGTGGACTTCATATTGTATCCGTCCATCTTGTGGACTTCATATTGTATCCGTCCATCTTGTGGACTTTATTTTGTTTCCGTTAACTTTGTGGGCAATTGTAATGACATACATCCAAGTAGAAGATCAAAATTGCATCTGATTATAGAAATGCGTAAAGGAAAAGTGCCTGCCCCCTTGGGCTTAAAAAAGGCACGACAAGATTGTAGCAAAAGAAAAACAGTTAAAAGAAAAACTTATAAAAAGCTTAAACCAAAAGAAAATTGGTTGTTGTTCACCGTGTTTCTATTACTGGTAGTATTTCCTCAAATGCTCAGCATTCCATGGATGCGGTAGCTTCTCTCCATCTGTCGTCTCCAGGTGGTATGTTCCTTTCCTTTTCCATGACGTAACTCTATAAGGTCCTTCCCAGTTGGGGCCGAGTTTTCCCTGTGTAGAGTCTCTAGTTGCACCCATGACCTTCCGGAGTACGAGGTCTCCTACTTGGAAGTTTCTGTGTCGGACCCGGGAGTTGTAATGTCTGGACATACGATCCTGGTATCTAGCGATCCTTTGCTCCGCCGCCGACCTAACCTCGTCTATCAGGTCCAACTGTAGTCTCATGGATTCGTCATTCCTGCTCTCGTCATGGTTGTGAACCCTGTAACTTGTGAGCCCAACTTCTGCTGGGATGACCGCCTCGCTCCCGTATGTCAGTCGAAATGGTGTCTCTCCTGTCGGAGTCCTCGCCGTTGTCCTGTATGCCCACAGTATGCTTGGCAATTCTTCGGGCCATATGCCCTTTGCCCCCTCGAGCCGAGTCTTGATAATCTTTAACAGGGATCGGTTCGTGACTTCAACCTGGCCGTTAGCCTGAGGATGGGCGGGTGATGAGTAGTGGTTTTTTATTCCTAGCTGTGTGCAGAAATCCCGGAAGTGGCCGTTGTCGAACTGCCTCCCGTTATCTGAGACAAGAACTCTAGGAATACCAAACCTACATACGATGCTCCGCCAGACAAAACTTCTAATGTTCTTTTCTGTAATGGTGGCCAAGGCTTCCGCTTCTACCCATTTTGTGAAGTAGTCAATACCCACTACCAAGAACTTTAGCTGCCTTATCGCCATTGGGAAAGGTCCCATGATGTCTAGTCCCCACTGAGCGAACGGCCATGGAGCCGTTATAGGGGTTAGCTCTTCAGCTGGCTGTCCGATAAAATTGCTGAACCTCTGGCATTTGTCGCAGCTTTTAACGTAGGACTCGGCATCCTTCTGCATGGTTGGCCAGTAATACCCAGCTCGTACCAGTTTGTGCACTAACGACCGCGATCTAGAATGGTTCCTGCATATCCCTTCGTGTACTTCCCTCATGACGTAGTCTGCTTCTTCAGCCCCCAGGCATCTTAGATAAGGACGGGAGAAACCTCTCTTGTAAAGAACGTCTTTTATTAAGACGAACCTCGCCGCTTGGACATTTAGCTTTCTTGCTGCCTCCTTTTCTTCTGGCAGTAACCCGTCCTTCAAGTATGAAGTTATCTATGTAGTCCAGTTTCTTTCGGAGCGTATCTCCTGCATGTTGTCGGGGTCTATTAGTGGAAAAAGTTGAACAAAAGAAAGTACATTACCCGGTGTCACCACATGTTCTGCTGAAGCGGTTTTGGCTAGCCGATCGGCGAGCTCATTTTCTCCCCTGGGGATTTGGACGATCATTGTTTTTAATCCGTCGACTCTCGCCCTTACTTGATCAAGATATCTCCTCAACCTTTCCCCCTTGCATTCATAATCTCCGTTTACTTGATTGGTCACGACTTGAGAATCGCAGTAAACGACCACACTTTCAGCTCCAGCGGCTTTGGCTAGGTCAAGTCCTGCCGCCACTGCTTCGTATTCCGCTTCATTGTTGGTAGTGGGGAAGTCGAGACGGACCATACATTCAATTTTGTCTCCTTCAGGTGACAGCAATACTATGCCGGCCCCTCCTGCTCGCCGATTGGATGATCCGTCGGTATATATGCTCCACTGGGGGGATTCTTCTGCCCCCTTGTCCTCGTCACGCGTAAACTCCGCTATGAAGTCGGCTACAGCTTGTCCTTTAATGGCCACACGTGGACGGTACTTGATATCAAACTCACTCAATTTTATTGCCCACAGCGTCAGTCGTCCTGCGGCTTCAAGGTTACTCAGTGCCCTTCGCAAGGGCTTGTCGGTCATTACGTTTACGGTATGGGCTTGAAAGTAGGGCTTGAGCTTGCGAGCCGCCGTGACCAATGCAAAAGCGAGTTTCTCCATAGGCTGGTATCTTTCTTCGGCACCGCGGAGCGCTCGGCTGGCGTAGTATACGGGCTTTTGTGCATTATCCTCTTCTCTAATTAAGGCCGCGCTTACTGCAACAGAGGAGACAGCCAAGTAGAGAAAAAGTTCTTCACCAGGTTGCGAAGGACTCAATAGGGGTGGTGACGATAAGTATGCTTTTAATTCCTCGAATGCCCGCTGACACTCGTCCGTCCACTCGAAAGACTTCTTTAATGTGCGAAAGAACGGCAAACACTTGTCCGTGGCTCTCGACACGAATCTATTTAATGCCGCTATCTTGCCGTTAAGGCTTTGTATCTCCTTCACATTTCGCGGGGGGGCCATCTCCATTATTGCTCGGATTTTGTCTGGGTTAGCCTCAATCCCCCTTTGAGATACCATGAATCCTAGGAATTTACCTGCCGTTACGCCGAATGCGCACTTTCCCGGATTGAGTTTCATGTTGTAGGATCGAAGCGTGCCGAATGTTTCCTTGAGATCTTCCAAGTGGTCTTCCTCCTTCCGGCTCTTCACCAGCATGTCGTCGACATAGACTTATACATTCCTCCCGATTTGCTGTGCGAACATCTTGTTCATTAGTCTTTGGTATGTTGCTCCCGCATTCTTCAGGCCGAATGGCATTACTTTGTAACAGAAGAGTCCTTGACTGGTTACAAACGAAGTCTTCTCCTGATCGGCCTCGTGCATGCGGATCTGGTTATAACCCGAGAAAGCGTCCATGAAGCTTAGCAATTGGTGTTGAGCCGTCGAGTCTACGAGGACGTCGACCCTTGGAAGGGGATAGCTATCTTTGGGGCATGCTTTGTTAAGATCGGTGAAGTCCACGCACATCCGCCATTTGCCGCTCGCTTTCTTCACCATTACCACATTCGCCAGCCAATCGGGATAGTAGACTTCCCTGATGAAGCTTGCCTCTTGGAGTTTGCGGACCTCTTCCGCTATTGCTTGGTCTCGTTCCGGGGCGAATACTCTCTTCTTTTGTCGGACGGGTGGAAACGAGGGCAACACATTCAACTTATGTACCATGACCGAGGGATCGATTCCCGGCATATCGTCACGGCTCCAGGCGAACACATCCTTATTGCTCCTCAAGAAAGCTACGAGCTCTTGATGGATTGCGGGTTTGGCAAGCGTTCCGATCTTGGTTGTTCGGTCTGGATTGGAACTGTCGAGAGTTATCTCCTCTAGCTTTTCTGTAGGTTCTGCCGTCGTTCGGTGTTCTTCTATGTTCAAGGCCTGGATTTGGTCTTCCACCTCCATCATAGCTACGTAGCATTCTCGTGCGGCAATTTGACTTTAGCGTAGCTCTCCTACCCCATACTCCGTTGGGAACTTGATCATTAGGTGGTAAGTTGATGTTGCCGCCTTCCACAAGTTGAGCGTGGGTCGTCCAATAATAGCATTGTAGGCGGACGAGCAATCGACCACCAAGAATGTTACGTCCTTGGTGATTTGTTGGGGGTAATCTCCTACCGTCACCGATAACGTGACCGCGTCCAAAGGGAATATCCTGCTCCCTCCGAAACCAACGAGCGGGGCGTTTGTCGGTATTAGCTGCTCCCTGTCAATCCTCATTTGCTGGAACGCCGGATAGTACAAGATATCGGCCGAACTACCGTTGTCGACCAGCACTCGGTGCATATTGTAGTCGCCTGCCCGCAAGCTGACGACGAGGGCATCGTCGTGTGGATGGTGTAGGCGCCTTGCATCCTCTTCCGAGAACCCGATAATGGGGCCTTCCCTTCTTGCCATCTTTGGCACCGTACCCGCCAACTGGACATTCTGTACCATCCGAAGGTATGTTTTGCGAGCCTTTTTTGACGATCCGGCCGCAGCCGTTCCTCCGATTATCATCCTTATGTCCCCTAATGGGGGCCTTGGTCGCTCGTTTTCTCGACGGGGGTGTTGTTCTTGTGGGGGTTGATCCGTCCTCTCCTTGCTGACGAACTTCTTCAGCTTCCCTTATCAGATAAGGGCTTCGATTTGTTGCTTCAAGTCGTAGCAATCGGCCATGTCGTGACCATGGTCACGGTGGAAGCGGCAATATTTGTCTCTGGACCTTTTGTTGGGATCACTCTTCAGCTTTCCCGGAAACATCAGGGATCCTTCGTCCTTAATCTGCATTAGGACTTGGTCTATCGGAGCGGTCAACGAGGTGAAACTTGTGAACCTTGCGCCCATGGGTTTTGGACGTCTCTCCTCCCTCCGATCTCCCATCCTTCCTTTCTTCCGCCCCTGGTCCTATCGGGGATCCTCTTGTCTGTCTCTTTTCTTGGGTCTATCTTCTCGGGCTAATAGTGCGTCTTCAGCGTTCATATACTTGGTGGCCCTGTAAAGCACCTCTGACATAGTCTTTGGGTCGTTTTTGTATAGGGAGAACAAAAACTTACCCCCCTTCAGCCCGTTCGTGAACGCTGCCACCAATATCTTGTCGTCGGCTTCGTCGATCGAGAGCGCTTCTTTATTGAAGCGTGATATGTAGGCCCGTAACGTCTCCTCCTCTCTCTGCTTGATATTCATTAAACAAGCCGTGGATTTCTTATACCGATGTCCTCCGATGAAGTGCGTAGTGAATTGAGCGCTCAGCTCCTTGAAGGTGCCGATGGAGTTTGGTGCTAGCCGGCTGAACCAAATCCTTGCTGCGCCCTTTAGGGTTGTAGGGAATGCCCTGCACATAATTGCATCTGCCACTCCCTGAAGGTGCATCAGGGTCTTGAAGGTCTCTAGGTGATCGAGAGGGTCCTTGATTCCGTCATAACTATCCATACTTGGCATGCGGAACTTACTCGGCAGGGGGAATGAATTGACGGTTGCCGTAAATGGCGAGTCAGTCCGGTTGACAAGGTCGTCAAGATCACTGGACACTCGCCCCTTGAAAGCGTTCATCAGCACTTCCATCTGTTCCTTCATCGCCTGCATCTCCGCGATGATGGGTTGTGGAGCCGTATTCGTCACTGAAGGGACGCTAGTGTCCCGTCGCACTGGCCTGCTCGGGGCGTTACTCTCCTGTGGTCCGTCATGATTTCTCCTTTCAGCACTGGTCCCTTCTTGATCTGCTCCTTGGTTATTGACCGCCGCACTCTTTTGGTTCAGCTGTTCTTCTAGGTCGTGATTTCGTTTGGTAAGGCGCTCCACGGCTGCGGCGAGCGTCCTGGCCTGTCTCTCAAGGGCAGTCGTAGGGGCTTCCTCTTCCTGAGCGTCGTTAGTGGTTGCCATCGAGCGTGTGAGTACCATGTAACTCTTTTGTCTAGGAAGCGATAATGTGCTACGCCTTTCCCACAGACGGCGCCAACTGATGACGTCGAAAATTGTCACCAATGGGTCACACCATACTCGCGACTCGACGCGAACCTGCACAACAGAAGCAATCGAAAGAAGTCTTTCAGAGAGCACCGGTGTGGTGCCGGCCAAACACTCTCCGACGGTCAAGTTAGAATTCTTCTGTTTTACTTAGAGCTTTAGAGGGGGTCAATTAAAGCGTACCTTGATCTCCCAGGGTATTAGGTCTTTTATAGTGATAAATGGTTGACTTTTCTCCTTGGTTTCCAAATCTTTTCCATGTGGGACTCTCATACAAATTCCTCTGAGCGTGGTGAGCAAGGATTTCCATTTTCGGATCATAGGGCTTTTCTAGGCGATAGAGATTTTGGATCATGGGCCCTTACTGTGTCTGTCAGCGATGGGCCTTCAAAGCGAGTGGGATAATTTTTGCACAGGCCCACCAGTCCCGATCCGTCGGGCCCATTAAGGTAGGTCCGTCAGGCCGTTAAGGTATGCCCGTCAGGTAGGCCTGTCAGGTAGGCCCGTCAGGTATTCCCGTCAGGCCCGTCAGGATCTATATCTTACCATCTTCAGTACTTATAGTGAATTTGAATTCTAAATGTATTTATTGAAAACATCAAAAAAAATTTCTACTATTAGTTGTACATACAGCAGAATATTCAATATATAAGTGTGAAAGTGTGTTAACATATTGCACTTTGCTTCAGTTTCTTAAAAAAATTGCAAGAACCACAAAATGTAAATACAATATATTGTTTTTAAACTCAAAAGCGTATCATTAAAAAAAAAAAGAGTAAAGGTTGTAAGACAAAGAATGCCAAGTTTTCCTATTGAAAATAAGAATTTAAAAGATATATAACACGTCAAAGACTGCCGACTTTTTTTTTTTTTTTTTTTGAGAAAGCAAAGACTGCCGACTTAGTCATTATTTGCTCTCTTTATAAAAAGAATCAAAAAGTTCAAATTTCACTATTGCGAATGCGACTATATATAGATTAAAAAAAAAAACAAAGTAGCTAAAAGATAACACCCTTGCCAAAATTTCGATCAGACCTAAACAGTGGAAAAAAGCTTTCTAGCTCGGAGCCAACCTATGAACAAGAACTTAATTCAGACCACGAAATTGCAGGCCTCCTTCCTTAGTGGACTACCTTTAGTTTGATATTTTTTTTTATTTAGTTTATTCAAAATGATCAGGATGTTGATTCTTATAATGAAACGACTGTAAATTAGTATTACCCGTCCTCTAAGTTGATGTGAGCTCCTTAATTATTGCTCATAACTTTCGTTAACCAGCTTAAGCATTTCTCATACAATATTAGACTAGAGTCCATTCACCATTGTTGTTTGACAAATCTAAATTAATTCAACATATAAATTGTTAATTAATACAAAACAAAAGACCTATATAGCTAAACTAAATGCAAATCATCAAATTCTTAAAATATATTAACTATCGCTGAGGTTTAAGTTAATGTTAATCAAGTTCAAGACATTTCAAAACTAACTAACTTGGTCCCTAAATGGCTAAATGCTGTTATTTATTCCCTTCTCTCTCACCAAATCCTAGTCACTAGCAAAACCCATAAGCTCAGTCACCGGTGAAAACAATAATACTGGCGAAACCCATAACCTCTCTCTCTCTCTCTCTCTCTCTCTCTCTCTCTCTCTCTCTCTCTCTCTCATTAGGAAATTTAGTTTTAAAATGTTTTTACATTTCATCCAGAAAATTATAAATATTTAAAAAAAAAAAACTCCTAATCTATAAAAAATTAGAGAAAATCAATATGCAAAAAAAAAAAAAAATTATCTTTAAAAAATTCAAAACCTAAGTCCTACCACATCTCTAAACTAATCAGACTAACCTAATATGACAAAATTAACAAAGAAGACGTAATTTACCATAAAAATAACAAGAATAAGCTAAAAGTTTTGTAATTCAACTAGCACATCTTAGTATATATTTTTAACAAATTTATTAAATCTCATACTTCGTACTATCTGTTTATAAAAATAATAACAAAAATAGAATAGATACAAAAAGAAAAAAGAAAAAAAAAAAGAATAGATAACGATCATGATTAGCTTCATGTCAAGTCATAATCTTTAATTTTTTTAGGAGAAAATTTTTTTTTAAAGATAATTATAACATGCTATTAACTCCGCAGTTCGAATCATTTCTTTCCTAAACCCTCAAACACTTTGTATATAGAGAGATGCCAATTTAGATACAATGCATTTGGCAATTTTGAGGAGAAAATTAATTCCAAATGTTTGGAATAATCTATCTTGTCCAGCTTTCGTAATACAGATTACAGTGTGAACGTGAAAGACTACCAAAATAGAAAAGCTAACGATCATGATTAGCTTCATGTGACATCTTACATCATTTTTTTGACCAGTCATCTTACATTATTAATTGTTTGAAAAAGAGAAAATTTAATTTCAAAACGCTTGGGATAATATCTGTCTTGTCAAACTTTAATTGGTAATCTAGATTACAAAGTGAACATAAAAGACAACATAAATAGAAAAGCTAATGGTCATGATTAGCTTCATTATGTGAAGTCTTACATCATTTTTATTTTTTTATATTTTTTTAAAATTTTTTTGATGGGAAGTTTTACATCATTTATTGCTCGGGAAAGAGAAAATTAATAAACATATGTGATAATCTGCCTTATCCAACTTTAAACGTGAAAGACAGCAAAAATGGAAAAGCTAATGATCATGATCAGCTTCATGTCACTTGTACATCATTAATTGTTTTGAAAAGAGAAAATTATTTACAAATCTTTTACACATGTCCAACCTTTTTTTTTTGGCTGATCCTATCTTGTCTGAAATTCGCAATTGATATTTTGATACAGATTACGAAATGAACGTGAAAGACTACAAAAATAAAAAAGCTAATGATCATGATTAGTTTCATGTGACATCATTCATTCTTAATTGTTTGAAAAAGAGCAAATTTCCCTATCAAAAAAAAGAAAAAGAGAAAATTTAATTCCAAAATCTGTCTTGTCAAACTTTAATCGGTAATCTAGATTACAAAGTGAACATAAAAGACCAATATTTCGGGATAATTCATCTTTTACTCTTGTCCAACCTTCTTTTTTTCTTTTTTTCGCTCATCCTATCTTGTCCGAAATTCGCAATTGATAATTTGACACAAGGGTCATCGCTTATCACAACTGAGAGTGGTGTATAGCTATAAGCTAAGGGGTCAATTTCTGGAAAAAGTTGTGTATGTACAGTCTTCCAATTGTCAAAAATCCTCTATTAATTTCGGTGCAATTTCTCTAGAATCTCTACCTGGCCTTACTAGTTTTTTTGTCCTTAATCACATAATAAATTTTGCAACCCACTCCTTTTAAGATAACTTGGAACCCCAGTAGGTACAAGTTTCGCAATAATTCATCACGCATGCAAGCCATCTTTCTGGAATGACAAGGCTCATAATTCATACATGCTGGAAACTTCTAATTTTATTATGAGAACAAAATGTCGATGTATATATAAATATGAGTTCTGTTAATGGGTGCTCTTAGTATGAATTTAAATACCGCTTATTTTACTGAAAATTGAAAACTAAAAATAGTAAAAAAATAAATGAAAACGCAGACACAATCCATACGCTCTCTTAGTGTATCTATTATCATCCATTGAAAAAAAAAATTATGAAAAAATGAAAAGGTTATCAAAAGATTGGTTTTTTTTTTTCATTTTCACGTAAATCTTTTTTAAAATAATTTATTAATAGATGCCTTTAGGGCATTCGTTATATATATATATATATATATGAATTGTTTTATTATTCGATATTTCTGGATCTTTTGTATTCACTTTCTACAAGAAACAATCACCAATGTTGGTTGTGATCAACTTTGTAACGACCTAAGGAAAAATGCTAGCCACATCTGCGCTATACCTCAAAAGAAATAGTCGCAATTGAAACTCCTTGCAGTTATTAATAAAACCCAGTTCAACCTAGTAAATACCTTATATGGGACTCATCACACACCCACACATATCACACAATCAATCATATTGGGGCATCACATGCCTTTCTAGGAGCCTTATTTGTTTGTTGTTGGGTTTCAGCTTGTTCTCATCAATAAATTTCTTGATTAAAAAAAGTAAAAAGAAACAACCACCAATGTTTTGGTGTAGCATCTGCATTTTGGTGCATTATTCTTTCTTTCTGTTAAAGATATATTAGCCCATTAGTATAGGCCCAAGCCTAATTCTACTTTGTGTACAAGTCAAGTCTCCTACTTGTACTAGAAGTCTATTAGTCTAGGGTTTAGTCTAATACAAATCCTGTGTTACTTGGCTTGCACACAAAATAGAATTAGGCTTGAACCTATACTAATGGGCTAATATACCTTTAACACTTTCTTTGGTCTTAGTTAGAGACACAAAATATTTTTACAAGTTGTGTAGAATATATAAGTTATGATCCGGAGAATATCACTTTTACATCGACCAATCCTAGCTAGCTGCATGTCCTAATAACAATGGTATTTTTTTATTCCATGCCACAAATGCTTATTGTTTAACTATCACATGATTTTCTACGATTTTTCTTCCCAATAAAGTACTGATCCCCCTTGGCGTATCTAGGTGAGGCAGCATTGTGAACATCAAAATGTAGAGATAGTTGCGTATCAATCTCAAAAGATTATTAATTAGGGACAATAACTTTAAATCATCAGGTCATACACCACCAAGAAAAAGATAGGATCCTCATACGACTGTTCTCGTTAATCATTCACACCTACCATATGCAATCGAATTAGCATTATGAAGCTGCATTGATTTGCAAACTAGGCCACGTACATTTAGTTGTTGATACAGAGTTTTCAAATTCAATTTGGCGAAGAACTTAGAAAGGTGAGGTACAAAACGTTGAGCCTCTAGCCTCCACAAATCTGAACTAGTTGATCAATTATAAATGAAAAGTTTCCTTTTTGTAGTTGCCACAACCTAAAATTATTATACTATATGAATAGTTTCGTTACTGTAGTTACCACTTACCACAACCTAAACATAAGTTAAGTAGCAAAGTTAAGTTTGGTCTATATTAGGCTCATTAATAATTAATCATAATGAAAAGTTTCGTTATTTTATGGTTACCACAACCTAAACATAGGTTAAATACGTAGCAAAGTTAAATTTGGTCAATCGGACTCATTAATAATTAATCATAATGCATTTAAATCAAAACATAAATATGGGTTAAGTGGCAAATTAGTTAAACTTGGCCAATTAATTGGACTCACTAAAAGTTAATCAAAATGCCTTTTAAGTGCTAATACCATCGTGAATCTCCAAACTTATGCATATAAGACAGGTGCAGAGATCATTGTCAATCTTCTAAGATATTGTGATGAACATATCTCACATTATCTATTGTTAAATTTAATGCATTATAATTATACTAATGATTTAGGATCGGCTTGGCTAATCTTAATTATTTCGAATCATAAGTGTATTTATTTAGAATTTATTTAAATTTTAACCCTTCCACCTACCAATTCAAAGTTCACACCTTCATCTGTACTTACTAATTAATAATTAACGAAATGCATTCGCAAACTCAATAGAATATTTCTCACTTTTTCTATTACAATTTTTCTACATTCCATCAAAAAAAGAATTAAAAAAACAATTGAGTGGGATAGGGTTTGCCAATATTCTTAACGAAACAGGTAGATATATACACATAATTGTCACTGCATCGACTGGATCCACTTGGAACAACAAGAACAAGACTTTGAATCCCCTGTTCACGCGAGTCAAAAGCTATATGAGACAGAGCGCAATAACATTGATAATATATCAGCCAAATAAACAAGCTTAACTAGAAAAAAAAAATAAGGTTATTTTTGCAATAGTGCATGACTACCTCATGTTACGTACACATGTGACATGTCATAAGCTGAACATTGCCAATGTATCAAATATTTGTGCAATTATAGGTCATTAAGCGGCGATGTTGGGTTTGTTTTTGGTAGTTGTACATGATGAAAGTATTGCTAAATGGTTTGTGAGGAGAATAATTAGTATAGGGACAACAAGTTTTCACAATCTTTCTCACTATGGAATAGAACTAATGAAAAATGATATTAGATTTAATTATCAATTATTTGGTCTATAAAAACGTGATGTAATTATAACTTACCATTTCAATAATTGTGAAAAAAATGATAAAATATTAGGGGGTGGCAAAATCTGACACAACCCGCAAACCCAATATAACTAACCTATTTATAAACAGGTCATGGGTTGAGGCTAAACAGATTCGGGTCATATTCAGGTTGACATGGCTAATCCATTTAATAAACGGGTCGTGTTCGTGTTCAACATATGAACCTGTCTGATCCGTTTAGCTTATAAAATTATTAATTATTTTGATATTATTGCTTAATTAATGGATTTTTTATATGTTTATTACTATATTTATAGTTGCAATTGTATTTTAATTTTAGATATATGAGAATTGAGAAAAATTATATAGGTTTGGTATGACCTATTCATCAAATAGATTATTAATTGGGTCATTTATATTGACCTTTACATGACTTGTTAATTAAACGAGTTAAATGTGTCAGGTCGGGTTAACCTGTTTAATAAACAAGTCATGTTTGGGTTGAAAATTTCTGACACGTTTACTAAACAGGTCGGGCTCGGGTCAACCTATATAACCGAATACTCATGACTCGACACGACACAAATTCGACCCGCGAACATGAATCGCTACCCTATAAAATATTATGAATATGTAAGTGACATAAAAGAAGGGCATTAATTAAGGGTAGGAAAAACGTTTTTAGGTATGTACGTACAAACTTTTTTTTTTTTTTTGCTGAATAAAAAGAGGGGGGGGGGGGACAGGGGCGACCATATGTGACTTACCCCCCAAGGCGTAACCTAATAAGGGCACCCCCCACTAAAGAATGTTGGATTGAGCCATAGCTACTGTGACCGAGATGCCACAGACCTCACCCTAGCACCCCAAGAGAGCCAGTGGATGAGACGCAATACAAGCCAGGAAAACCCCCCCCCACATGGTACCCACCACAACTCGAACAAGGGACCATAAGCTTGCCTGCAGGATCCCACACCAACTAGGCTACCCCTCTTGGGGCAAACTAATTTATCATGTTGAGTTGGCACATGTTGATTGTTGAGTGCATGGCTTTTTGCTACTATGGCCACCTAAGTGATGATTCATTGATCACTACTCTTCATGCAACGTCATGGATTACTACCTCTATAAATATGAACAACTGTCTATAGGTATATAGCAAAGTTGGAGTCAAAGAGAGCTAAGGCTAGGGCTTCACCTTCAAACCGTGCTCGTTTTCAATTTTGTGTTTGACACAAAGAAAGAGAAAGAATTAACCAAAGAGATAGAGATGGTTTCCACTCACAGTCCCTTGGTATTTGCGTTTGGCATTCTTGGTATATAGCTATGCTTAAATTTTATCAATATTCTCTCTCTTCTTCCTCTGCTTTTTCGTTTTCAAGCTGTCTCACGCAGGGGCCGACCTGCACCAGGGCAGAGGGGGGCCACGCGCCCCCCTTCCCCCCCCCCCCCAAAAAAAAAAAAAAAAACTAATATATGCATATAAGCCAATATATGCATACAAATTGGTATAAAAAAAAAAATTTTAAGATTTGCCCTTTAGAGCATTCCCATTAAGGATGCTAAAAGGGATATATGCTAAATTTTAGTATCAAAATACCAAAAAATCAACTCCATCAAAGCTTTCAAATTGTAAAAGTTTTGGCATACTACTACAGTGAGCTTGTATTAATACAAGCTCACTGTAGCCTGAATTGTAAAAAAGAAATAGTTTTTCATTCTCAAGTTGGCTGAGGGGGTTGGCAGGTGGTTTGTGTGGAGTTGTTTTATTATTATTTTAATGAGTAGTTTATATTATTTAAATGAAATGATAAAAAATATAGAAGTTTTGATGTTTGATGTATCTTAAAGTGGGATGGTATAATAAATAAAGTAGATTTTTGAAGTGTTAAATGCTAAAAAATTTAGAATTCTTGATGAGAATGCTCTAAATATATATATATATATATCGTCTCTCATTCTCTAAAATATTTAGATATTGACCTAAAAGAAAATAAATAAAATTCATGCCCCTTTAACTACAAAAACAAAATAAAAAAATAAATATAGACTAAACAAAAATCATGCACAAAATAAGAAACACTTATTTTGTATGTTATACTTTGTTGATGTGTTTTATAATATGAAATGTTTAAGAAATACTTATTTTGTATGTAATATTTTGTTGAATATGAAATAGATGTTAGTTTTTATTTTCATTTTTTTTATTTTGGTTTTAAGCTTTGCCCCCCCCCCCCCCCCCATCCCAAAGTACAAATCCTAGTTCCGTCCCTGGTCTCAAGTAACAAAAGCAAAAATATTTCAAGTATGAAAACATATACGTAAACTTAGAGAGTTCTAACTTCTATTATATAACATAATTCTATATTAGAATAATGGTTAAATAATTAAAATTATTCCTTACAATTGCATGTATATTTTAAAAGCCTACATTTTCTTGATGCAAGAAGCTAGAAGAGCTAAATTTCTCTCTTTAATGTAAATTTTACAGGTAACATTATATCCTTCGTGGTTTTTCTAGCCCCAGTGTAAGTTTCTTGCTCTCTTCTTTTTTTTTTCTTTTTTCTATTTTAACAAGTTTTTAGCTTTACTGTAATGAAGTACTAATTACAATAGGACAAAACTTAGGTACTGTATCTTAGGTGCTGTTACTTAGGTTTCCTTCTTAAGATTCAGCCATGTGGTTACTTAATTAAAAAATACACTTTCATCCAATGAGAAAAAATCCACATGACAGAATTTTAAAAGAAGAACCGAAAGAACAGCACCTAAGTACTGTACCTAAGTCTTGCTTAATTATAATAAAATCTTCCAAATCCATTGCAGACCAACCTTTATTAGGGTTTATAAGAAGAAATCAACAGAAGGGTTTCAGTCAGTTCCATATGTGGTTGCACTATTCAGCGCCATGCTTTGGTTATACTATGCATCACTTAAATCTGATGAAATCCTTCTTATTACTGCAAACACAGTCGGTTGTGTTGTGGAAACCATTTACATTGCCATTTACATCGTTTTTGCACCAAAGCAAGCCAGGGTACTTAATAAAACTCTCTCTCTCTCTCTCTCTCTCTCTCTCTTTGTATTTATTGTTATTGTTTTTTGGTACGTACATTTGTTACAATTAGAACCATATATTTCCGTTTCATGCTGAAGTGACCTATTTCTCAAATAATGCACTAACAAAAAATTTTGGACTTGGGATTATAGACTTTCACATTGAGGATTCTTATTCTGATGAACTTTGGGGGATTTGGCTCGATTCTTCTTCTCTCACACTTCTTAGCTCAAGGAGAAACCCGTGTCCGAGTTCTTGGTTGGGTTTGTGTAGCTTTTTCCGTGTCCGTCTTTGCAGCACCTCTAAGCATCATGGTACAGACCTAATCCTACTTTTTCTTCTTTAATTTATATTTGAACAATACAAATGATACAACTTTATGACCCGTTATAATTGGTGTAACATATTTTTTTATCACCGACAATACTTCTATTATACACTGATCACACTAGGTCATATTAACAGTTATAAAAAAAAATGTTGTATTGTTTAATTTATTGCTTATATTTTTTATTTATGTTTAACTAACTATCCATGCATGATTTTACTACTTTTGTAGAGGCTGGTCATACGCACGAAAAGCGTAGAGTTCATGCCATTTTATTTATCACTTTTTCTCACACTCAGCGCAATCATGTGGCTTTTATATGGTGTACTACAGAAGGATTTGTATGTTGCGGTAAGTTCTCGATCTCAGCCTCACAGCCCCACACACACACACACACACACAGGGTTAACAGGAGAAACATCTTTCTGGGATTCCTGAATTCCTGCTAAATACTATAAAATATTAATGAAATTTTCCGCCGTTAACAAAAGTAGTTTAAGCAAAAAGAAAACTCTATACCTCTTTTGCTCCTAACTTTAGAGCGAATCCACTAATACTAGTTGGCTGCTGATATAGTGTTTTATATTTGTGCGTGTGTGGTGTATATGTGTTTATATATATATATATTTCTGTATTTTAATTTGTATATAAAACATACATACAAATTGTTTTGCTTTCTATGTTAATAAAAGCAATCAATGATTCAAAACAACTGTGACAATTCCTTTGTTTTATCAAAAAATTTTACCACATCGAAAAGGTAATAGAAAGTGATGTCTCATCAACTTCTTATTTGAGTTGTGATCAAATTCTCATACTGTAAATGTTTTTCTAAAATGAAATTAATTTGGAAACCTAAGAATCTTATAGCAATGACTATTCCAAAAGATACTTTTCTTAAAGTGCGGGGGGACAATAAAATTATTTTTATTGGCCTGTTTTGGTTAAAGAAAAAAGAGATTAAATTTGATCCGAAACGGGCGTAAAACACGGCTTTTACACGGCTTTTACGCCAGCCAATGAAATCATCCACCTAATTATCCTTCAAGACATATATAACATTCCTCTACTTTACTCTTTTTATCTTTGGATATTCGTTCTCTCTCCGTTCCCTTTGTAACTCTCTCTACTTTACTCTTTAAATTTTCAAAGACAAAACTTTTACTATTTGAGTATCTGTGAGTCTGTGACTGACTCTCTCTTTCACATACAAAATGTCAGCCAAACCAAAACAGAGTTTGTGTTCATAATAATCATAATCAAAGATCATCAAACACTCAAAAAGTCTCAAACTTTCCCTTTCATTGATTCACCCACCTCCATTCTGTGCTCAATTGAAGCAAATAATCGCATCTTTCCCGCCACATTTATCCCCTGCTTCTCAACCCCACCAAAACCAAACATGCGTCATGGACCTGGCCATGACAGAGCTGAGAGCACCGAAGCCAATTGGGTTCAAAAGGAGGCCGGTGGTTCAGTGCATCGTCACAGCCCTGTAATGTGTTACAAAACCCCTTTTCCCATTTTTTTTTTTATTGTGAAATTTTAGTTTGGAAAAGATAGTCTTTGTAGAATTTGTGATTTCTCTTTTAGATGTAAATTTTCTTTTGATTATGATGTCAAATGTGACATGTTTATGTACAAAGTTGCAAATTTGAGATATGGGTTTCTGTCATTGTTGGATTAGTTTAAGGAATATTGTGAAAGACTTGCAAAAGACCCAAGTTGAATATTGTTGGATTAGGCCGAAGCTTGCATTTTGGTGTTACTTTTCTTTTCCTTCAACTTGAAGCATTGTTTCTGTCTCTGAAACTTTCAGATTTAATGCCCACTGTGTTGATGCATAGATCAGCAGGGAAGATAAGTACCACAAGAGAAGGAAAGCAATGGATTTGATGGTATGAAAAAAAAAAAAAAAGAAACTAGAAGAGAGAGTTACAGAGGGAACGGAGAGAGAGAGAGAAAATCCAAAGTAGAAGAGACTAGAGGAATGTTTTATAATTTGAAGGAGAAAACGCACATAAGATAGAGATCTTGAAAATAAACTATAATATTTTAAGTAAAATCCAATACACCAAGGCAAGTCCTTAATAATATTCTGTCTCTTTTCTTTACAGCTTCCAAACATATTGGGTTTCGTCTTTGGGGTGCTTCAGATGGTACTTTATATGATCTACAAGAATTACAAGACAGTTATAGACGATGAAAAGCTATCTGGAAGCAAAGCTGATATTGTAAACCTGAGCATGTCTGAGACAAATGTGTGCTCTCAGCCCAATTCAGATGAAAAAGGGATCAGTGACACTCAAAATGAGCTTGAACAAAAAGATCAAGATGTGAGAACCATGGAAGCCTCCAACCAAGGCCAGTTATCTGTTAAAGTGTGAAGTTTAATTACTCGACTTGTACCAAACCCATCTCCATGCTGTGTTTGATTTGCTAGTACCTCTCTCTCTCTCTCTCTCTCAAGTATTGTAAAAGAATGTGTACTAGAGAAGACGGTGTACATAATAATGGTTGGTGTTATTTAATCTTCAGGTGTTTCTCTATGTTTGTGTAATCCATTGGACCATGTAATGTTCAAAAAAGGTGACAGCTTATAATACTACTTCTATCGTCCTAAATTGTGAGTCTTCTATTTTATTTTAGAATATTCTAAAATGTAATTATCTTTGAAAAATCAATAAATAGTGATAGGGATAAATCCCAAAACAGATGGATCCAATTAATGGAGGCAATCATAAGCGACGGAGTTATCAAAAGAGACGGCCTAGATACTCTACCAACCAAAGAACTAGTAGACGGGCTCATGACCTAGATGGAGAGGCAAGGCGATGGATGGACTCCTTAAAGTAGACGGATCCAAAGGAGACGGTTTGTTAAAGCCATGTGGTGCCTACGTGGCATGAGTGGTCTCCAAAAATCCTAGTATGGAAATATCTTGCATTATACGTCTAACCATAATCAGAGGAATCCCTACAAGGAAATGATCTCATAAAATACAAATATTAATAAGAATCTTTTATACAAGGAAATACTTTCTCTGCCAAGAAGTCAGCTCTACACTACTATAAAAACCCCCAAAGCCCTCATAAATTAAGGTACGCATGATTCCCCAGATTTGGTACTCTAGAATTGTAGAAATTCTCTCTCTAACTTAACTTTCGGAGGGTATTTGGTCGGTACCACACTGGTACTCTCTGTAAGGTCTTCTCTGTTTTGCAGGTTCCATAAAGAGCACGTGAGGATCGTTCGACTCACTAACGATTTTTTACACCATCAAGTAGAATTTCTAATTTGCACTTTACTTCATTTAAAAAGTCAATACTATTATTTCACTAAAGTTTAAATTAATATGAGTAGTTTTGGTAACATGAATATTTTTAACTAAAAAATAACATATTAAATGATGCTCTTTAAAAAGTTGAATTTTCTAAATAGATCAACAAATTGGGATGAAGGTAGTATATATTATAGAAGGGTGGATTAATGATTATACATCAATACTTGTGCTTAACCTTTATAAGTATGATACTTCCACTGGAACTCGAAAGGTGGATTCATTAGTTTAAGACATGATGTAGATTTGAAAATTTTATATTTAATCCACCATAAAATCAATCTATAGGATTTTTGAGATATCTTATGGACATAGAGTAGAATAATCTAGCCAAATGTTAGGACATCACTTCATTATATTAAAAAAATCATAAGTACAATAAGAACTTATAATCTCCATAATTATTATTCTTTATAATCAAATCAAGACATTAATAGATTTATTTTTTATATAGACAATATTTGATTTCAACTTGCTTATTTGATAATAGAAAACTTTATTAGTTGCTCAAAAAAAATTTATTAGTATTTTTTTTTCTTTTCTTTTTTTGAGAACCAATAAACCGTATTAGTCAAGTTAGTTAAGTGAAGTAAAAGAACACAATTAAGTTTACAATTTTTTATTTTTTATTTTTTATTTTTTATTTTTTATTTTTTTGAGAATCAATTAAGTTTACAAATTAAGTAGCTAGTTAGCTAGAGCCATATAGAACCAACATAATGACTCCATCAAGGGCAAATACTAATGATAAAAGCCTGAAAAGCTCTCATAAAAAATAAAAAGCCTGAAAACCATATTCATCCTTTTTTTAAAGAAGAAAAGGCATATTCATCCTAATTATGCACGTGTTCTCAATTCGACCATATTGTTTATCATCTCCAACTATGTGCTTCTTTCATTGTTATTAATTTTCCTTGAATAGATCATAATAAACCTAATAAATTTAAATATATATCATGTTATGGATATAAATTTTAAATTCCATCAGTCTTGCACAAAGTTTCTATACTAGCAGACAATAATCTCAGTACATGACTACTGTAGGAAACTGGAATGAAACCAATCTTACGACAAAATAATAATAGAAAATTTCGAATGTACTATTAAATTCCATGATATTCGCATATAATGACCCATATCATGGCCTCCATGAATTGTGTTGTTTATTTATAGACCAAAAACAAAATAGTTGGAGAACCACTTGAGTGCATGCAGTAGAAAGAATAGTCCTTAGAACTTCGTAGTTTTAGGGCCAAGATTTAATCTTAATTAAGAATGGTAATGAGTCAAGATGATCAAACAACGATAACAATTTTTTTCTATTTTTTTGATAATACGATAGAGGTTAAAGGATTTAAACTCTGAATGTCTTTATTAAAAGTACTAAAAAATATTAATTGTTTGTAAAAAATAATTGAGGGTTTTTACATAGGTCAGCCATTAATGTAAGTAACAATTTCATTCTTGAAATTTTAATTTGAACAATTAACCCATACATTTTAGCTTTGTAACAAATTAACATTATCCTATGGTATTTTCCATCAAAGACTAACGCATTATTTAATTACATTCTGTAAATTGAAATACACAATAAATTTGAATATAATGGTTAAATGATTAAATTTATCTTCCTAACAATTCAAACTTTGGAGATAAATTATAATCTAATCTAATCTAATACTATATACTAGCCTCTGAGCACGCGCTCACGTGCGTGCTCAGAGACTTTTCTATTTTTTCGATAAAGATTAATAATTTGTATTTATTATAATTTAGGATTTCTACTTTTTCCAATCACCAATATATATATATATATATATATATATATGAATACGTGGAGTGAGTTTTGTAGATTTGAGGAGTTTTAAAACTAACAAAAGAGTAATCTTATTTTGTAGGGAGTTAGAGAATAGAAGTAGAAATTTAAATTAACGTAAAAGTAGGAGTTTATTAGAAGCAGGAAGACATTTCAACGTAGAAGTAGGAATTTATTATTTTTGTCAATTTACTATTTTAACCTTATTTTTAAGTTTTAGGTATAGGTATTTTTGACAGTAAAAAAAATAATAACTAATTTTCTTTTTGCCAATTTACTATTTTAACTTCATTTTTAAGTTGTTGGTTAATTAATTTAGGAGTACTTTTGACAGAAAAAAAAAATAATAACTAACTTACTATATATAAAAGCAATAGCATTTCCTTACAATTAAGACTGTGTTGCCACATAAGAAAAAAGACTTATCTAATTTTCAACCACGAATAAGTTAAAAAGCGATAAATTATAGGTTGTTAGGTAATATTGTTCCAGTAATATATCATTTCTCTTTATTAAAAATACGTATAAGGATAAAAAAGTGTCAAATATTAAACACATGTAAACGTAAACGGAGAAAGAAACAGAGAGAGAGAGAGAGAGAGAGAGAGAGAGAGAGAGAGAGAGGATGAGGCGTGGGACAAGGAGAAAGAAACAGAGAAAGAGGCAGAATCGATTGGGCATAATAAGAAATCAAAGAGTTTCAAAACACGATTTTGCAGACCCTAAACCTAGGCAGAACGGTAAACAGAGAAGGCACGATTTTACATTCGATTTTGATTAATAAGGCTATTAAATTAGATTTGGTTTATGGTTGGGGTATTTGTGTTGTTCGTTTGGTTTTCATTAATTTTTCAATCAAGGTATAGAAAGCAGAGAGTATTTTTGGTCTCTTCGATTTCTTTACACTCCGCGTTTATCAAGCACAAATTTACGTTTTTGTTTTTAACTCTCTCTTGGATTCAGCTGTAGATTTCATTTGTCATTGATTGATTTTAATTCCTATCTGTGTAGTAATTAGTAAAAATCATTGGAATTTCTGTTCTTAATTTTAATTTCTTGGGTTTTGTTTTGTTGATTATTGTTTTTTGGTTAGAATTTTTTTCTCTCTGTTTGGTAGATTTTTGTTAGATTTATAGAAAGCAGAGAGCAAATGTTATTGCTTTATAATCAATCTTCTGGTCTCTTTTGCAGGTAGTTATGTGCTGCTCCTATTCATTTAAGGGGTAATTTAATAACCGATCTCTATCTTAAGCACATATATGGTTTAAATCAAATGTTATGTTTTTTTTTTTTTTGGATATGATTTTGTGAATTCTTATCTGGGTTCATGTGGCTACCACTTAGAAACTTGATTTTAGTATAGTTTCTCTGTAGGCATTGATTTGTGTGCCTTTAAATTTTGGATATAATTTCGAAATTCATTAGGAATTTTAAATCCCAATTCTTATTTGATTCCATTTGGGATTATAGGTTTTAATTTGAGCCAAGATGGAATCACAATGGACATTGAGATTGTGTATTTGAAATTTTAGGGGGAAACTAAGCTATGGGTTTGAATATTAGAGTTTGGTCTCAGGTTCTGTCCAAACAAAAAGGATTTATACCAGACAACAACAGTGGCTGCCACTGCTGCATAAGATTGGTTTAACTATCAATCTAGGCTTGCATAACACAACCATTTGGACAAAATAATATTCTATCCTGAATAATTTGTGCATCATGAATTGTATTCTCTCAATTGCAGAGGATGAAGAAGCCTTTGATTTAATATGTTGTATTGCTTGCTTCTAAAATGATGGATGGTCATTGACTTACTATGCATGTTGCCTATGTGGAGTTTTATTTATAATATCTCTCTCTGTCTCTCTCTCTCTAAAATCAAATTCTCAATATTTAAGTAGTCAAAAAAAATTATAAAAATTGTTTGTTGTTGCAGAGTAAACCAGCAAAACATGAAAAGGTTTTCGAATTGGTTTTAGGTGAGTCAATAATTTTATTTTGCTGAAATAATTTGATTATAGTCCTTTTTTTTTTTTTTCTCCAATTAATCATATGTCTTCCTCACGGATTGTATACTATTTTGTATTAACAATATGAAAAAAACACAGTTATATAGAAGCCTCAACACTAGGAAAAAAAAAAAAAACGCATTTAATCCTATGCAGCACTTAAATCAAATGAAACCATGTTGAGTTCAAGCGTAAAAGCAGGGTTGTCAATGTAATAGTGTATGAAAATTGGGAAATGTCTTGATTTCATTGGATGAAAGTTAAGTTCAAAACTAACCTATCTAGCTAGCTGTTTTTTTTTTTTTTTGGGGGCTTACCAAGTAATATTTCTACAATCATTTGATGATTTTATGGCTATTTAATAAAATGATCTGACATGTTCTTTTGTTTTGTTTAATTGAGGATTACATGGTTTGTTAGATTGGAGTCTCATATATTCCCCAAATTTCAGGTGCTTTTTTAGATAGTATGTTACTCTACTATTTTCTCTGTTTGGTAAATGGGAAATTGTGAAAAAAGAAAAGGAGAAGATTGGGCTTTTGGGTTTTTTAAGGTTATTCGTGAGTCAATCATTTATGCATTTACACTTCATTTGGCTAGATTTAGTCCGTCCTCCGCAAATTTCAGGTACCTTTTTTTCTTTCTCCTTGGTTGGCTGGAAGTTCAAGAAGGTAAAAGAATAGAATATCTCTAATATTGTTAATGTTAATGTCGAATTTGGCATAATTGATGTTATTTTGGGTTAGCATTAGGTGCTATCATTTTCCCAGCAAGTAGGCACAAAATTAACAATATAGATCATTAGATAGCTCATGTTGCAATCTTTTCAATATAAGTTGTTTTAGTCTTACCAATCTACCAATCTGAGATTCTGAACTGATTTGTTTCAGTCGCATTGGCATAGTCATGATATGTTTTTAACATGTGAGCTTTGCTTCAAATGATTGTATGAGAATAAAAGGAATAAAAGGAATTATTCGTTGAAGAAGAAGCAAATGAAGAAGAATAATGCACTTGCAATAATGGTTTTGTAAAATGAATATATATAATGAAACATTCATATACTTGTTAAAAAAACAAATTTGTTAAACATTGTGCTCTTTTAAAGTACTCTCTACCATAATTACAATATATTTTGGATAGTACACTTTCAAAGTTTCTTATTGAAGTTTATTTTCTACCATATTTAGAAGCAAAGAAATGTTACCAATGATCAAAGCAAGGTTAAAATAAAGGAAGACATTATGAAATTGATTAGGTGGGAAATCTAGAATAAAATTTAATTTAATGATAAATTCTAATTCTATTAAACTATCTTAGCAAAAAAGAAAAACACTATTGATCTAGATAGTTTGCAGTCTACTGGGAATCTCTAATGCTGTTTTAAGAGTGGAACAAATTCAATTTTCAAGAGAATAAGTGGGGTGTATTTTGTTTTTCGTGTTTAGTGTCATGTCGTTTAGATCCTCTAAGGGACTATTTTTATGTATAGTTGTAGTTTTGAAAGTGTATCTCGAAATGTCAAGTTGTGTTTCTTTTGTACAATTTTATTTTATATTTTCTTTGGCGTCTAGATTTGTTGTCATCTCTAGCTATTTCTATAGTTTGAATGATAACTTAATTTGATGTAAAACAACTCTTTCAAATATTCAACAAAATAAGAAAAATAAACCTAATATTTCTTTAAATCTCATTTTCAATAGTTTTCAGTTTGTTCAATTTAGCATTTTGTTAATTTGTTAAAAGTGGACAAAAATATAATCATATATATTTTATCAAGTAGAAGTACAATCAGAATTCAAATTAAACCCAAATTATCTTTTAAGTGTAGTCTAGAACAATATCATAAAAATTGTTTAATAACCCAAGCTTAACATTAAGAACATCACTACAATTGACCATTCTCGTGCGTAAGTACAGGTTAAATTCACCATCTCCAACATACAATTTCTTAGGGTCTATAACATCCTTTGAAAGTCTCTCTGTCACGTTCTAGAGTTGGTCATGATAAATCCCTATTAGCCATTACTTTTAGTTGTAGAGAAATTATGATTTATTAACATCGAACTCATTTGGCTAGGGCAAATAAAATTCGAATTGACAATGGTTTTTTCTTTTCATTTCTCCCTCATTAGGCGCATCTATTAGGCCTGTTTAGTTGCCCATGAATTGGAATCATTCATATTTTGTATAATACTACGTTCACAAATCCGACATCTTAGATTATACTTTAGAATTTGAAGTTGTCTTTGTAGTGGATAGAATGACTCATTTGTGGAAATTTTCTGAAATGTCACCCCTTTAATTTTTACATTGAAGTATGTTGTCTGAGTGTTTTGTTGTGAAGTTAGTAGTACAATTAGCATTTTTTTTTTGGTACGCTTCTGTGCTTTAATTGGAAAGTTGTGCTAATTATCAATTTATATTGTACTTGGTCTATGTTTGTTTTTTAATATAATTTGCTAACAAAGTTTTAAATTTTTTTTACATCATTTGTAGTCATATTTGATTTTCTTTATTTGTGAAAAGTGTTTGAATTGAAAGATTCTAGCATGTGTTGGGTAGAATTCTTGATAAATGTAATGTTTAATGAAAATTACTTAAAGGTTCTTGCATTGATGTTCAATATTATGAAAAACATATTGGATCATCATCCTCAACCTGTCCATATTGATTGCTTTTCAATTCATTATGATTATGATTGTTCTTTTTATTTTTATTATTTCATGTTGAAATAAATAGTACCTTTCATAATTGTTTTATCTCCTCAGTATAAGCAGTTCATGGATTTATGCAAAGTACACTTACTAATATATATATATATATATATATAAAAGTCAAATCTTTCTTCTCATTGTTTCAGATGGGTAGTATAGGGAACAATGTGCATACTAATTGTAAGTCTCCATTAACAGGAGAAAATATATATTGATTCTTTTAATTTCTTTCTAAATGAATTATTTTTTAGGAATGAATTCTCTTATTTTGCATATAATATTTTCAAATGGAAATTAGGAGTTGTACATTGGAGATCTGTTTTGCCTTTGTGTATAAAGACCTTGGGAATTTCTAAATATTTTCATCAAAGCTATTTTGGTTGTCATCGTATCTTTATTTACTTTTACTTGAATACTAGTTTTTAAAGTTTGCAAGGGAGGTAGTGTTTATAACTTATTTTGTATGAATTTAGTAATAAAATTATCTCAAAAACTAATTAAATCGTTAAATTATTATCCCTAAAGTTTAATATGTGTTTCTTCCTTTATATTTTTTTGGGAAAAATGTATTCTCTTGATATTTTTCCTCCTTCGACTCATATATTGTAACTTTGTTGTGCTCATGTATAATATGAATATCATCTGGTCTTCTAGATTTTTTTCTTCATCTAGATATTTTTTGCAATAATAGATACAATTGTTTAGTTTCCATGGATCTAAATGTTGTTGAATTGTGCTAAAAAAAGAGAGTAATTGTTGAATTGTTGAATTACCTTTTAAATGAGAAAAATCTTTTACTTTGGTTTGAAATTATTATTTTCCTGGCCTTAAGTTTTGGTAACATTAGGGATTTTCACCCTTGATTTTAATAACTAGATTTCAACATGGATGCTTTAGAATGTATAGTAATTTTAATTTTTTTGTAAGTGGGATTATGGGATTTTTTGGGTTAATTACTGCATTTTAAAATAACAAATAAACAGATTGTTAACTAACGTATGTTATACACTTTGCAACAGATTTTTAGACGTTATCAACTTCCTTACAGCAGACATTTTTGCAAGAAACGTTGCTGGAACAAATTGATAGGTTAGGATAGTCTGATTTCCCTTCTACTTATCTCATGCTTCGTATTAGATTTTGTCCATTTGCGTATTTGTCTTTCAATTGGCTCTGATTTGCATGTTTTAATGTCTTGACAACGTTGTTGGGTGATCATTTAATAATTTTTGTCTTCTTCTAATTCTGCTGTATTGGCCATTGTTTATTTTAATTCATTATGCATAAGCTTGGATGATGGGTGAATTAGAAATTGAATTCATAGATTGATGGAGTTGGAGATGTAGTGGGTTTTGACAATTCCCACTTTTTTACTTTAAAGCATATGTATCCAATTACAAAATGATATGAGAATTTTTTGTTCCTTGATTTTGAGCTCCATTGGGCTTTTATTTTATTTTATTTTTATGAGTGCCTCTTCTTGCATATATGGCAATAGGGAATGATTTTGTAATGAGTCTCCTATCATTTGTCCTCTAGATCATACAAACATGTATATTCATGTCCCCATGTTGATTCTCTAAAATCATATTTTAGAAGTGATACAAATTCTGTTCTCATGTTTTTTAAAAAGGTGATAATTTGATATATTTGCAATTAAAGGAAGAAAGTAAACATACTGCAATGATGCAGCAAGTGAATTTCACCAATTAGAGATGCAGGGAGAAAGTGACATTCTAAAATACTGCAGAAATCATTCTCAACTTATGCCCTTATTGGTATAGTTTTTTACTCAAATCTATAGCTCTGCCTCTAAAAGGCTTCTATTCTTCCTACTAAAATTGATTTATTTTTTTTAAACTATTAATATACACTACAACTGAAAGCAAAATACAACTATTGCATTTATGCTTTGATTGCATCACACGGCAGAAATTCAAAAAACAAAACATAAAGCAAAAACCCTAGAAAATACAAGCTGGCCTCTCATATTAGTTGTATTGAACTACGGGTGTCTACAAAGCAAATACTTACTCTTTTTACTTGGTAACACTATATGAATATTATATTGTTTGTGGCCAAAATGAGACCTTGATATCTAATATTTTTTGGATACTATTGATGAAATTTGTGAATGTTCAGAAAGTAAGATGACTTTAGAACCCAAATGGATCTCCATAGATTTATGGGGGATAAACTCGGTAATAGATGTGTTATCTCATATAAATTGTGTATTCATCTATTTACGTTTTGTATACAAGTGAATATTATGATGAGGAGGTTGCTGGTAGAGCTTATGATCTTGCTACCTTAAATAGACAATCTATATCAATAGTTAAATGAATAACATTTTCAGTTTTATACAAGGTTGAGATTTCTCACAATTATATACAAAAAATTGTAATATTCAGTTTGATTTTTATACATGGTTGAGATTTCTCATAGTTAAATTGGCCTTCATTTGGGTTCTATTCAATAGTTTATTGCTTTAATACAATCGGTAGGCTTCACCCATGGTTTGTAACATTTTCATATTTTTACATTATAAACATTGTCTGCATTTTCCTTTGGTGTAGTAGGTATTGTCATAAAAAAAAAAAAATAGTGAAATTGATAATTTGGTATAAATTAGTGGCACTACATTTTTGGAATCACTCTTATAGTGAGAATGTGATTTTTTTTTTTTTTTTTTTTTGGCTAAGTGAATTCTGTGAGACTATTTACTACTGTAGTTGATGTAATTCATAGGTTACTACTATAGGATTTGAATTTCATGATATTTTAAGTATCAATTATTGTTAGTTGAAGACATTGGTACTTGCTTCTAGCAAAAACAAAGACAACTATTATCTCTCTTGGACCACCCTGAATTTATTTTGTTTATCTTTTGGAACTTTGGAACATGCTTTAAATAATTAACTCTTTTTTTTTTTTTTGTGAAACAAAATAATTAACTCTTGGAGTCAAAAGAAAGAAAGAAAAAATCACTTTCTTTCATTTGCTTGGGTGCATATGTGATGAAGGAAAACAATTTTTTTTGGGTCTATTTCAAATTTTGTTGAATGAGCAAGAAATTTCAAGATTAGATTTCATAGTCTCTATGTAAGACGCCTTGAATTTAGGTTTCTTTCTTTCAATTTAAAAAAAAAAAAACAATTGTATTATCTAATTATGAAATTTTTAAATTTTCACTTACAATTTGTCTTTTGTCATAAATAAAAGTATCCCGCACATTGTGCGGGTTATAAGCTAGTTACCATAGTAACAACTTATCCAAAAAAAAAAAAAAAAAAAGCTAGTTATCATAGTAACAACTTATCCCAAAAAAAAAAAAAAAAAAAAGCTAGTTATCATAGTAACAGAGTATAGTTTCACTTATTAAGAGGAATTTAGCTCAACACATGAGGAACAGTGTTAAATTATGGCTAAATGATAAAATTAATCATTTTCTAATAACATAAGTTTTTAGTTTTTGGTATGTTAAACGTAACAATTAAAAATTTATGAACTAAATTGTGGATAAGACCAAATCACTAAGATGAAAATTGTAATTTATCCTAAACAATTATAAAACGTATCCTAATATCAACTAATTATTATTGCACATATAAGACAGTCTTTTGATTATCTTTGATATTTGACAAGTATATATGAAGAAAACATATATCCAACACAGAGGATTAATTAAAGGAAATATATATCCAATAAAACGATATTAAATTTAGTAATTGCATTTTACTATGATCTCTTGATATTTAACCGGTAAAAATTAAGTAACGTATATGATCAAATAGTGGAATTGAGGAACTACTAGGGTTACTAAAAAAGAATTGGTTAGTGTAATATTAACCAAAAATTACACCATAAAGCACTCCTCCATCTGATTCTCCCTTCAAACCAAGGGACAAAACTTGACGCAATGTTAATTATTCCTTATTTGTTTTAAGGAAACAAAGTAATATAAAAAAAATAGAATAATCATAAATTATTCCTTAGTGCACTAAGACAGTACTTTAGCTAGAGAATGATTCTCCCTTTTACAGTAACCTTTATCTATTAATTATTCTGATCAAGTTTTGTATTTTGAATGGTATAGGAACATATTGATTCTAAAATGCAACTCTACCATTAAAAAAAATGATTTCCTGTTTCAAATGTAATAATTTCAGTGTAAGGGAACCTTTATAGAGTTTCCTTTTTCCTTTTTTTATTGGCATGACCTCATTTAACCATTGTATTAAAAAAAAATTGAACCCAAAATGCTTATTCATCATCTTAACTCTTAAGAAACATTACAATTGCAGTTACTAACATACCACACATGAAAAGGAAAAGGGTAATGCCACGGATACAATACTTTCATAACATTTTCTACAACAGTTAAACTTAACAAGTTTTTTATACTAATTCTCATATAGTCTTATCATTGATATTATTATTTTTTCTTTCTTTAGAGTGGTATTAATGCTCCTAAGGTTCCTTTAGTGGAATGGACTAAGGTTTGTATGCCGGTGCAGAAGGGTGGTTTAGGGATTCGACGGCTGAGAAGATTTAATTCTGCTTTGTTAGGCAAATGGTTGTGGAGACATGGAATGGAGAGAGATGCCCTTTGGAGGAAGGTCATTGAGACTAAATATGGGGATGAAGGGGGTGGTTGGTGTACCAAACCGGTGTTAGGGACCTATGGTGTTAGTGGCTGGCTGGACTTTTCTAAATTTCTTCAGTTTGATGTCGGATAAAGTTTTGGGAGGATGTATAGTGTAGGGATTGTTCCCTTAAGGAAGCATTTCCAGAATTGTATAGTATTAGTCGGGCAAGGGAGTTTTTTCTGTCAAAAGTGATGTGTTTCTCCAATGGGTGGCTTCATTGGGACATTCGTTTCCGTCGTCCACCACAAGATTGGGAGTCAGAATCATTTGATTGTTTTTGGGTTGTGCTTTATTCCATGAATGTGCAGGGTGTTGGTGATGACAAACTTTGCTAGAAGCCAGCAATGAGGAAAGGTTTTGAGGTTCGAGGCTTCTATCACTCTTTATCTCCTTCTGTCATTGATTTTCCTTGGAAAATGGTGTGGCAATCCAAGGTTCCTCCTAGAGTAAGGTTCTTTTCTTGGACTGCTGCCTTAGGTAAGATCTTAACTACAAATAATTTTTGGAAGAGGCATATTGCAGTGTTAGAGTGGTGCTTTATGTGTAAAAGGTGTGGAGAATCGGTGGATCATCTTCTTCTTCATTGTCCTATAGAATATGAGTTGTGGTCTATGGTTTTTTGTTTGTTTGGTATACATTGGGTTATGCTGTATAAAGTTAGTGAGGTATTAGCTTCTTGGCAGGGGAAGTTTGGTAGACATTAAAATATAGGTTTATGGAGGTTTGTGCCGCATTGTTTGTTTTGGTGCTTATGGCGGGAGCCGAATGCTAGATGCTTTGAGAATTGTGAACGGTCTATTCTTGACATTAAGTATTTCTTTTTCCGTACTCTCCTTGAGTGGAGTTTAGTTTTGCCTTCCTATTCTTGTCTTTCTCTCCCTGATCTTATAGATCGTTGTAATCTGGGTTTTTAATTTGTGCCTCTGTAATACATTTCCAGTGTACTTGGTTGGTTTTTTTTTAATAAAATTTCTTACATTACTTGTCAAAAAAAATTGATATTATATTTTTATCTACCAATAATAACTTGCTACTTTAACAATTAGAAATTTGTTGTGCCTCTAAACCTATCGAAAAGAAAATACTAGGGCTTTTGTTAAGAGAAAATATATGGACATAAAAAATTCTACACCCGGTTGATCGATATGACAGATTATTAGTGGTAAGTAAAAAAATAATGTCAATGGTAAGTTCAGATAAAAACCAGTAAAAACTTGTCAACTCAACTGTTGTGAAATTTTTTATATCTTTAGTATTAAATTTTTGTTAATGGGGCCATTAGACATTAGTTAAGAAAGAGTTAGCATAAAGGACAAAAGTTAATTAAAATGTGAACTTTTAATTGAAAATGGTGCAATTGTCCATAAAAAGTAGCTCAAATGTATTTGGTTTTTCATCTTTAAGGAATTCCCTCAAATCAAATTGTAAGACAGATAATAAGTTTGTAGTAGCTGTAAGCCTAACATCATTTCACACAGATATAACCAACTCCAAAAAAAATTGTTAATAACTACAAGCTATAGATGTATGTAATAAGTTCGTAGTGCTTACCCATTTAGAGTATAATACTATAATCTAATCTCTCTTCTAGTCATTGTCATAGAATTAATATGAGAATTTTATTGAAACATTAGATAACATATGAGCAAAAGTCATTCATTCATATGGCGCATTTATCCTTGGTTTCCTAAATGGGTTTTCTTGTTTGGTGCCTTTTACATTCCATCGTAGGATTGATAGAAACATGCGTGAATCCTATTGGTCATTGCAAAATTATTACTGTCATTTGGGTTGTTAAATGGAGTCTTTTTTACCTCGTCACCATATAACTATTCTTAGATGAAGTAAGCTGCCCCATGATACATTTCATGGAAGCTTCAAGAGCTTAATAAGCTCCTAGTTAGAACTCCACTGGAAACCTCCAAAACCACTTAATTGACACATCGTAAAGGACTTAGGTGGGACCAATGGCATATGTTTGCGTACTAAGAATTGGAGAGATTATGACTTAATTTAGCTACTGTATAGTTTTGTTAGATAGAAGGAAACTAAGTGAGGTTCAATGGGCTACAATTTGGACTTAACAAATAGACAAAAAGCCGAAAGTTACATGATGCTTCACACATGCAACTTGACTGATCCACTCAAGTTGCAACTTGGCCATTCCCTACACACTATAAATGGACTCTCGCCCACACCTTGTAAACTCGTACCATTGTCAATATAGAGTTATTAGATAGCAGCTAAGCATTCTCTTGAATTCTTCGGCTATTGAGAGATAGAGAGAGTCTCAAAGGTCTTTAGGCTTGTAGTTAAGGAGGATTTTTAGATTGTGTTTGAAAAATGGCCCCTCACCAAACTTTGACTTTAGCTTTTGGGCTTCTAGGTACGTAGTCACAAACTGTAATTGTATGTATATGTTAGAACATTTAAATGTATTTGCTTGAAAACATTATCTTGGATATTCTAACATCATATACTTAACCCAGGCTATCAACGTGAATCAAAGCAAGTTAAATGAATGGGTCAATTATGTATTGGTCTGCTTAACTCATAACAACTTGAAAATGACATAGTGGGAAAAATGCTCATACACCCCCTAAACTTTCAACCACTGGCCAAAAGACCTCCCTCAACTTTTATAATGGCCAATTTACTCCTTAAACTATTCACACTTGCCAAATTAATACATCTGTTAGTTTGGTGTTAAAAAACTAACGTTTAAATCACGTGAGAAGCACGCAAAAATTACAAAGGTGAATCAGCATAGTTGGGAGGGAAAGAAAAAGCCAGGTTCAGAGAGAGGAAGATGATAGACTGTGGAACCAGAATCTTGAACCACCGTGACAGCCTTCTCTCCGGTGCCGGAGTTTTTGTCCTGCAATTGCCTTGCCACTGGTACGCTTTTTTTTTTTTCCTACTCTCTGTTTTTCTAATCTCAATCTCCATGTGTGAATTTTTGCAATTTTTTTGTTTGGTTTAATTTTCGGTCTTACTCTTTACACTATACACTTATCCAAGTGTTTCAAGATCTGTGGTGGATTGCGTAGAGTTGGCTGTGGTGAAATTTTCATTTGTTTAAAATTGGTTTTGAGTATGTGATACAACTGTTTGATAAAATGCCTAAGAGAGATATGACTGGTGTTCTAATGGGTTTTCATTGTTTGGTAGGATTTTAGATGGGTTTGCAATTACTTGAAAATAATGTTCATGGCCGGGTTTATGTGTGCTTGATTGTTTCATATAAACTAATTGAAATTACAAATTGCATAAGAAAATTGTTTCATATAAACTAATTGAAATTACAAATTTGAACGTGGCATTACTATTCTCATTGGATTCACTTGTGTAGGCATTGCCCAGGAGTAGGATTTAGCCCGGCTTTTCTGTTGTTTCTTAACATCATTATTCTCTGTAATTTTTTGGTTTGGTTTAATTCTTGTTTGTTCGATTTTCTGAGTATGCCATAGAGCTATTGCTTTTGAGTATGCCATAGAGCTATTTGATTAAATGCTTGAGAGAGATATGACTTACTGTGTTAGATGAAATACTTTTACAATGAGCTAATTTTAATTGAAATTTATTTTTAGAGGCTTGTTGTGGGGCACTGAGTGGAATATATTTTGATTAAAGCTCTATTAGGTGGATGATAAATGCTTAGAATTACCACACCCAACTAGAGCACCAGTTGCTGCTCGTACTTGAGAATTAGTTCAATATGCTTTGCTCTGTTTCTTTGAGGCTTTTGATATCAACTGCTGCCCACCTTTTTTGCACGTTAGCTATGAACCTTTTTTTTTTTTTACTGATTGTGGCTTACACCTTATCTTATAGCTACTGAATGCATATTCAATGTTCACCTAATCAGGTAGTGACTAGTGACAATTTTTGTCATACTAACATTCCTATTTGTTGATGTTCTTTGTCCGCTTTCATGTGACATTTATATATCTCACTGCCGTATTCATGTGTGCTTTGGTGAGCTTAATTGACTTGTCCTTTTATTGCATTCAAGTATTTTTTTTTTTTTTTTCTCCCACTATTCTCTATATTGCTTTTATTTTTTTTCCTTTCTCTCCGGCTCTTATATTAATGTTCTTGTTAATTTTGTGTTGTAGTCATGGATGAATGTCCACTGTCACTCCCTGGAAATTCACATTCTATGCCAAATGCTCAAGCTCCTCAATCCCAATACGATTCTATTGAGGCTGATGGCCAATTTGAAATTGTTCATGTTCCAATTGAATTGGAGGATGACGAGGATGATGAAGATTACAATTTAAGGGATTTTTTTGAATCTGATGATGATATAAATGAAGATTTTGGTATGAAGGATGATGGAATAAATAGAGCAATTGGGGGCAAGTAGCTTGAGGGAGTTTGGAATGGTAAAGAAGGCTCAGACCATAGGGACAATGATGAGTCGAGGAGTGTAGAAGGGTCATTTGATGATGAAGGGAATTCGAGGCCTAGGTTCCTTGAGTTACTGGCATGAAAAATGTATAGCTAATAAAGGATCTCAAATTTGCATCACATGTAGTCTTCAAGGAGTCACTCATTTGATATTTAAATTCATGGCAGATTAAGATCCTTTTAAGAATACTAATGGAGCCAATATACTTTTGTTTTTCAATATTGCTGGAAAAGTGTAATTATTGATTCATTGAGTACTATTTTTTGGCAAACAATGTACCATTTGTAAGCACTCATTGATATTTCAATTCATGGCAAATTAAGACACTCATTTTTTGGTGTTTAGGGTATGGTATTAGTACATTACAAATTTGAATTACTCTGATGACAATATTTATTTATTTATTTATTTTTAATAAAGAAATTGAAGAGGCTTAAAGTTATTGTATAAAGTTCAATTCAAACAAAGACTTCGTTATCCCTCATTCCAATGCAAAAACAAAAGGTGCATCTAAGAATAATCTCATTTAAGTCAAAAATTAAGCCAAATTGAGAACTACTTTGTCATAGTTACAACAATATCTTGTTAATCACTAAATCCTATCAAAAAAATTAATCAAATTGGGTACAAAGGTGTGGAAGCAGAATACTAGTTCCATTCTTATTATGTCACAAACCATTTTTTCAGTACTCTACATAAATAGTCACTTCAAGTGGCATCCAACATTAACACTCGGACTTAAACAAAATCCTCTTATGCTTTGCAATTTTGTTCTTTTTGCTACCTCTAGGCTTTGGCCTTTCCCTTGTCCTTCTTGCTTCCACTAGCACTGTTCTTCTCTACATGAATTTGACTTGATTGTTGAGTATCCATTAGGCCTCGTCAATGGGCCGGGCCGGGCCGGGCCGACCCGACTCATTTTTACTTGGCCCATGGGTTTAATGGGCTGAGCTTAACGGGCTGTTGACTAGTCAATGGGCTGGGTCGGGCCGGGCTGGATGGAAAAACCCTAGCCCATGGCCCTACCCATGGGCAATGCCCATTTAGGCTTTAGCGGGCTGGGCTAGTGAGGTGGGTTTAATGGGCTACACATGGGCATTTTTAACAGGTCTTCAATGGGGTTATAAAAATTTAACCAAAAAAATTATAATTATATATTATTACAAACTATCAAATTGAACAATTAAATCTACTAAAAATATTCTATTAAAAAAAAAATACTAAGACATACCTCTTAAAAAGGTACTAAAATAAGATTAATTAACTTTTATTAATAAGAATAAATAAGTACATTGAATTAAATATCAACTCTTAAAGGAAATATTTGAAAAATAAAATATCAATTCTTAAAGGAAATATATGAAGAATCAAATATCAACTCATTAAGGAAAGAATTTCTTCCAACCAATGGTAAGCTTTTTTTTTTTCTTTTTTTTAAGGAATTTCTTCTATAATTGTAACTTGTAAGGAAAGAATTGGAATTTATCAAAGGAAAGAATGACTTTCTTTCCAGAGGCACAGAGGTAGGGCAACAGTCATCTTAGTAACTTTGTTTTAAAAATCAAAGCTACTAGACTAATACCAAAATATATATTTATTATGCATATTGTATCACAATCATTCCAAGTATTTAGTGGTTAGGTGTGTGGTCTTAAAGTTTTTATAATGTCTAAAGTTCAATCCCTCAACCACCCAACCCCCAAATTATTTTGTTATAAATTTTGGGCAATGAGTCAGGCTAACAGGTCGGGCTACTGGGTTGGGCTAACGGGCCGGCCCACCGGGCGCCCATGGGTAAAGAAACCAACCCATAGCCTGTCCCATTGGGCAATTGGGCTGCCCACGGGCTTCAATATTACCAGGCTGGGCTACCCATTAGCCTGGTGGGCTAGCGGGCTACTGGGCCAGCCCATGGGTCATGGGCTATTTGATGACCCTTAGTATCCATACATGATTGCCAAGTACCCTAAATAAGAATACAACCACAATATCAATGCATTATTTTGAGGGAGTGACAGTGGACATTCATTCATGACTACAACATAAAATTAACAAGAAGAACAATAGAAAGAGCTTAATGAAAAAGAAAAAAAGAAAAAAAAAAAGAACAATATAAAGAACACCTTGGAATTGTTCCCTCAAAGCTAGATAGTTTTACTGGTCTACTTATTCAAATAAAACAATATAGATAAAAAATAAAATAAAGTAAAAAACTCGTAGGAAAAACTTCAAACAAAGTTGGACACACAACCAATAGCCCAGCAACAACACTTAAAACAACCCCCCCCCCCTCTCTATGTCACCGAAGTACAGACAGCTACATTTGCAACCACACTTCACAAATACAAGCCCAACAGGGCAATCAAACCCCAAGCTTGAAAACTAAAAGTAATATAATCACAGCTTTTCAAAATTTTCTTATGCAATTTGTAATTTCAATTGGTTTATGTGAAACAATCAAGCACACATAAACCAGGCCATGAACATTATTTTCAAGTAATTGCAAACCCATCTAAAATCCTACCAAACAGTTGTATAGCATACTCAAAACCAGTTTTAATCAAATGAAAATTTCACCACAACCAACTCTACGCAATCCACCACAAGTCTTGAAACACTTGGATAAGTGTAAAGGGTCAACCCGAAAATTAAACCAAACAAAAAAAAATTGCAAAAATTCGCACGTGTAGATTGTGATTAGAAAAACAGAGAGTAGGGGAAAAAAAAAAGAGAGAGCACCAGTGGCAAGGCGATTGCAGGGCAAAAACTTCGGCATTGGATAGAAGGCTATCACGACAGTTCAAGATTCTGGTTCCACAGTCTGTCATCTTTCTCTCTCTGAACCTAGCTTTTTCTTTCCCTCTCAACTGAGTTGATTCACCTTTGTAATTTTTGTGTGCTTCTCACGTGATTTGAATGTTTGTTTTTTAACACCAAAGTAACAAATGTATTAATTTAGCAAGTATGAATAGTTTAAGGAGTAAATTGGCCATTATAAAAGTTGAGAGGGTCTTTTGGCCAGTGGTTGAAAGTTTAGGAGGTGTATGAGCATTTTTCCCTGACATAGTCATAAATGGGGCAATCCGCCTTGACATAAGTTTGATTAATCCATATAATATAAGTCATTTTATTTAACATTTTGAATTTTAAATATAGAATTGAGTAATTAAAATAATTTTATGGTTATATTGAAAAAATCTATATTGAAGCTCTAAAGTCCTTAATCATTTTTTCAAAATAATAAAAATAAAATAAAATACTCTCATTTCATTATTATTTTTCTAAAATTGCCTTTTTTTTTTAATATGGAAGGTATTTCATTGGGTTGAAAAATATGAATTTTTAGATTGTATGCTATTACTATTTTATTTGATTTTATTATGTGATAAATTTCTGTATAAAATTTATTTGTTTATAATTATTATAATTTATGTGTTTATAATATATATAAAAATATGTTAATCATTTTGGGTCATTTATTTTAAATGGGTTGAAATTGGTTGTGCCTATATCAACCTAACACAATGTTGAGGTGCAAAATATTATGAGTGTTGAAATCCAAAAATAATTGGCTCTCAAGGATAGGAAAGACTCAATCTGTGAACCAAGGCCTATTTAAATTGAGTAAAAGGAAGCTGAAGCTCATAAATGGGTAAACCTTGGGCCTTAAAGAAGGAAGAAAAGGGAGAGGAAGCTTGGCCCAACCTCTATGAGAAGAATCCCCAAGGAGCCCAAAAAGAGACTGGACTAGGATACTTAGGAGCTGCCAGAACCAGCGAGGGGATCCCCGAGAAGTGCTAGAAAGAATCAGTTGGGAAATGGATAGCTCAAGGAAGTATGCTCATGGACATAAGGAACAAAGAAAGACATGTCCCATCAGCCGCCTGCAACTCAGAAGAAAAGGCTTTGGAAATAGATGATGACTTAGGAACCAGCACTTGATGAAGGGAAGCCTGGTATCTCGAGAAGAGCAACAAGGTGAATCGTGAAGGAAGGTGGTTGAGGATCTTTCAGCCTGACAGAGGGGAATCTGCCTATTTAGAGAAAAAAGACAAAGGCTAAGGTAGCCAAAAGGGGTTCTGAAAAAGTTTCTCAAGAAGTTTTGAAAAAAGATATTAAAAGTCAACCCCTAGGACCCCCCAAAAGAGGAAGGTCAATTGGGGACTTTTGGGAGGGAGACCTCAAAAGAAGAATGTAGTGAGAAAATGAGGAAAGGACCAGCCACCAATGTTGTTGGCACAACATTAGTTCTAGAATACAGGGCAACAAATTGAGGGAATTAATGGCAAACCAAAAAACCCTAGGAATGTAATATAAAAGGGGGATCAAGCCCTCAGGAAAATTCATTCAACATCAATTAATAAAAGCAAAAGAAGCATTAGAAAAAATGATTGAACCTCAAAAAAATAGAGAAAGGAGAGAGACATTGTGAGGGATCCTATGATAAGTATTGGAGGATACACTTGGATTCAAAGGGTTTCAAACCTCACAAGTCTTGGAAGCCTACAAGAAGCTATCCAAGTCTATGAATTTTGAACTTATTTGAACTTTGTGGCATATCCCAGTAAAAAATAGGGACCAGTGTATTAAAAACTTGATATAATGACATACCACTTTACTTTCTGAGGATCCTTGACATCCTTACTTGTTTTTTCTTTATTTCATTACTGTTCCTCAGCCATTTATTTTACAATATGTATGTATTTGCATGTATGAATGTGTATGTGTTGTAGAACCCATGTTTTGTGCGCAACTTGGTTCGTAATCAGCCCAATATATCTGCAGTGAACCAAGCCCAACCCACCAAACAACAAGTATAAAACTCCTTGGGGGCTCAAGATCCTTATTTCCACTTGAGCCTAGGTACTATCCAAAATAAGAACCCACACACAACTTATTTATTAAGTGTGCTACATGATTGTATTGTGTCAACTTATTTAATAAATAAGTTTTTTTAGATTTTAGTAACTTTTAAATGATTATTAAATGTGTTAGGTTCTAAGACTTTAGGAACTAATGTATTAGAACTTCAATGTGTATTATGTTGGCAAATCATGATCAAAATATAGAGTTTAGGTTTAAGCTTACTCAAAGTGTGGTTTAATGTAAACTTGGAATCGAGTGATTGCAAGAATTAATATTCAAAATCTACAAGACTCAATCGATCAAAAGTCATGCAGATGTAATTTTCTATAAAATTTTCAATTCAGTCCAAGCCCATATGATGTGTAGGGTTTTGTGTTTCACTCCAAGTATAAAAAGAAAAACCCTAACTATGGTTTAGAAGTCTTTATTGAGTTGTGTGTTGAATTTTTTGTGAGATCTAAGAGGTGTTTACCTTCATACATACACATAGAGTTATCAAGATCAAGATTCATGTCAAGAACTTGATGATCTCTTCATTTGCTACATAAAGAACTTTAAAAAATATCTGATACCTTTGAGTGGAGTCTCAAAGTCACAAGTAGAAGAACTTGTGGTTGTTGCAAATCAAAGAAAGAAGTAGTCCGTGGATTCGGAGCTGTCACGTACTCACGTGGTCGTAGTAGTAAGTTTTCTACTCAAGGTAGCAATAGAATGTTAGTGGTCTAAGTCTTATTGTAAAATTTTCAATTCTTTCATAGTAGATCTGTTTTTACCTTGAGGATAGTTAGGTTAAATCCTCCACAAGCTTTTTACCGGTTAGGTTTTCCTGAGTTATTATATCTGTGTGTTCTTTATTTTTTCATATTATATCTTTTTACACATATTGGTTTAACCTAGATCTAATTAACAAACTTGTTAATCAACTTGGCTTAATATTAGGTTAAACATATTGTATTAAAGGGTCTAAAAACTAACAAGTGGTATCAAAGCGGGTTAACTCATGTTTAGATCTTTTGATCTAAGAGTTGATCATTGACCTTTGTTGTCATGGAGCACGGTCACTCTCTTATGATCCCTCCTCACTTTGATGGGAACAACTATGTCTATTGGAAAGTAAGTATGAATGTCTTCCTGAAATCTATAGATGAGAGAGTGTGGAACTCCGTTAAATATGGATGGGAGAAACCAACTACTCCTATTAGTGAGTGGTCAACGTCCTAAAAAGAGGCAGCCGATTTTAATAGCAAAGTCATGAATGCTATTTTTAATATTCTATGGAGAAATTCAAGAGAATCTCAAATGTTGAGGTTGCTCATACTGCATGGAATATTCTCCAAACTGTGCATGAAGGCACAAAGACAGTTAAAATTAATAAGTTGCAGTAGTTAACAACTAGATTTGAAAGCATTAGAATGTCTGATGATGAAAATTTTGATGAATTCTATACTAAACTTAATAATATTGTTAATTCTGCTAATAATTTGGGTAAAATTTATGATCAACCTAAGATTATTATGAAGATACTTAGATCCTTAACTGAGAACTTTAAACCCAAAGTGACTATCATCACTGAAATCAAGGATGTGGACTCCATTCCCGTTGATGAACTTGTAGGATCTCTCTAGTCTTATGAGTTAGACCTACCCAAAACAAACAAATTCAAATCAATGACTCTTAAGTCAGTTAATGATGTTGATAGGAATGGATTTGATGATGAACTCTCTTCTACAAAGATTGTGTGATGCTTATAATTTGGGTGAAATTTATGATCAACCTAAGATTGTTAGGAAGATACTTAGATCCTTAACTGAGAACTTTAAACCCAAAGTGACTATCATCACAAGAAATCAAGGATGTGGACTCCATTCCTGTTGATGAACTTGTAGGATCTCTCCAGTCCTATGAGTTAGACCTACCCAAAACAAACAAATCCAAATCAATGGCTCTTAAATCAGTTAATGATGTTGATGAGAATGGATTTGATGATGAACTCTCTTCTACAAAGATTATGTGATGCCTCAATTTGATTGATTGTATGATGTGTGTAGGTGTGTGATGAGTCCTACATCGGGTATTTACTACGTAGATCTGGGCTTTATTAACAACTACAAGGAGCCTCAATTGTGACTAGTCCTTAGGTCGTTACATATGGTATTAGAGCCGGCTCGGTAACTCCGTGTGAGCTCAGAGACACTACCCCACAAAGTGGGCCCTAACGAGGACGTTAGGGATTTAAGTGGGGGAGATTGTGATGCCCCAATTTGATTGATTTTGTAATGTGTATGGATGTGTGATGAGTCTTACATCGGGTATTTACTGGGTAGATCTGGGCTTTATTAACAACAATGAGGAGCTTCAATTGTGATTAGTCATTTTGAGGTATAATGCAGATGTGGCTAACATTTTTCCTTAGGTCATTACATATTCATATCTTGCCAAGAACTTTAGAAACTTTCTTAGGAATAACAACAGAGGTTAAGAGGTAGAAACAATGTTGAACCTAAGAATTTTAAGAAAAATGAACCAACCAAAGTCAATAATGCTGATAAATCAAAAGAAAAAGTTGGTCAAACTTCTAGTAATTCTCTAGGTTAACAATGTTTTGGTTGTCAAGGGTATGGTCATGTAAAATCTGAATGTCCTACATTCTTAAGGTCAAAGGGTAAAGTTATGGTTGTAACCCTTAGTGATGAGGAAGTTTCTGATCACGAGTCTAGAAGTGATGAAGATGGATAATTTTTTGCTTTCACAACTACTGCTGTAGTTGATGAAAGTGTTTTGATTGAAGAGAACCCTTTTAATGGGGAACTCTCTGAGTGTGCTGACTTGCAAGAAGCTTATAATAAGCTATGCAAGGTCGCTGCAAAGGATGCAATAAGTGTAGACTTAGGTCTAAAGAAGATTGCTACTCTTGAACTTGAAAAGAAAAACTTGTTGCTGAACTTGCTTGATGCTAATGAATTGGTTAATAAGGTGAAGACTGAAAATATGATGTTGCTTGATAAGATTAAGAACCTAGAACTAGAATTATCTGTTGCTAGAGAACAAACAAATAGGTCTGCTAGTTCTAAACTTGATCACATGTTGAGTATTCAGAAGTTTCCCTTAGACAATATGAGTTTAGGTTTTGTTGATAGCATCTCTGTGTCTAAAACTCATTCCACAAATTTTGTTCTTTCTTTTAAGCCACCCAATATAGAGGTTGTCAAACTAGTAGAAGTTACTCTTGCTCCTAGGAAGATTAGGATTGATCTTAAAGAGTCTAAGCCCAAGAATCCTAACCTCCCTAAGGACAAGAAGCATGATAGAGCTTTGTGGATTTGTCATTTTTGTGAAAAGGCTAGGCATACTCGCCCAAACTACTTCAAGTTGCAAGTTGCAAAGTAAGCAAATAAGCAAAAAGTTCATGTGCCTCAAGCACAAGATCCTATGGTACTTAGTACTTATTGGTGAATTGATAAAGGCTTTAAATCTTTATACCAATGCTGGAGTTGCTCATAATTTTAATATGAATAATAACTCCAAAACCAGAGTTGCATCTATGAAGTTTTGGATGCAAAAAGCTCAATCTAATTGAGTCTTTCGGACATGGTCCTTGGATGCAAAATCCTTTGTGACCATTTTTTTTAAGTTTTTGTTTTCCTTTGTTTTTAGGATTACATTGCATAACATTCATGCATTTCATATTAGGTTGTTTTTGTTTGTTTCTTTTAAATAAATATTAAAAAAAAATGGAAAAAGTGATGTGGAAGGATGTGTTTTTTATTACATATCTTAGATGTGTAGTTAAGGTTGGCCATATTATCTTTACATAACATGCGTGTGTACCTTGTTTAACTTGGATGAGCTTATTTTTTTGCACTTTGCTAATTTTTGCTATATAGTGTATGTTGTGTGGGAGTTGTTTATAGTTTTTGATCACATGATCTTGATTTTGAAGTCATATACTTTTGATTGTAAAGACTAAAAAATCTTAAGAGAAAGACATAAATAACTGTCTCACCACTATTTACTTGCCAATCATGAACACCTTAGTGCATATCGTAAGATTATATGCTCGAGAAAGTGTAACACATGCACACAAAAAAAATGTGTAGCCTTAAAATTTTAAAAAAAAAAAAAAAAAATTTAAAGCAAAGAAATTAAAAAAAAAAAAAAAAAATTCATGTACACTATAAGGCTTTAAAAAAAAAAAAAAAAAAAAGTACATGATTGCAAGCTTGTTTTCTAGAAAATATGGGAGTTATATGATGTAACTCATTAAGTGATAGTCACTTTCAAACTTATGTGATGAATAATGTAGAAATTGTGATTAATTACTATCTATATATCATCTCACATGTATCTCATGTTGTTACTAGTTGCACACACTTCACAAGTTATTCTTTACTAAACTTAGTACATGAAATTGTGTGTGAAGTTGGTTTGGCCATCCAAGATTATATGTTCTTTGATTTTGATACAAAATATGTTCATTGATTGAAATTTGGGGACAAATTGTGTCATAATCTTGGTTTTGGAAGTTCTAGGTTGAAAGCAAGTGTTTTTGAAAAACTTTTAAACTCATACTCATGCATTTCATTCATGAAATCAATTGGTTTGAGTGTTTTCTGCATAAAACTTCTGCTGTTTTTCAAAAATTCAATTTTTTCAGAATTTCAATCGATCGAGTGTGTTTTTCAACCGATCGAAAATTCCTTAAATTTTTTAAGCTTGGTTCTACTTGGTTCGATTGGCACTCAATCAACCGAATCTGTTTTTCAATTGATCGAACCCAATTCTCGACTGATCGAAATTTTTAAAGTTTTTATAGAAAACTTTCTACCTAGCTTGATTGGTACCCGGTCGGTGCTCGACCGATCGAGTTTCAGATGAAAAGAACAAAAAGGTCCTTTCCCTCACGTGTTCTTCTCTTTTCCAAAATTTTATCCACCTTTTTCTTCTTTCTCTTTCTTGACCTATCCAATCTAAGCTTCTTTGTCGTTTTTTGCCTCAAATTTTTTGAAGGTTTTTGTCCTCAAGCTTTGGTAAGACTTAAATACCCTTTCCTTTTCATTTTAATTACATTATTCATGCATTCTCATGCATTTTTCTTTAAAATTTTCGAACAAAAGAATATTTTGGGTTTTTGATTTTTAGGTTGTTTTTAATCATATTTGATCATTGGGTTTTTGTTCTTAGATGTTATAAACATGATTCCCATGCATTAATTTGATCAATTTTGTGATTAGAGAACAATTGGAAATTCTAGGGTTTGGTATTTTGAGAAAATTGGGGTTTTTGTTCAATTGGGCTTAAATTGATGAAATTGGCTTGTGAAATTGATAAATTCTATCAATATATGATGTTTCCTAACTAGTGTAATGATTAATTGATTAATTTGTTTTGGTTTTGAAATTGGGTTTTTCAAAATTTGGGGTTTTTTGGATTAAAACTCTTTGTTCAAGTCAATTGTTGGTAAATGTTGAGAAATTGAATAAGTTTTTGTGCATTAGAGCATGCATCATATGTGCATTCATTAGATGCATCATATAGATTGTTATTTATTTCTATACCTTATGCTCTAACCCTTTCTAATACAGTCTACCCTTGGTTTTTTGTTTTGTTTTTGTTTTCCTCTTCTTCTATAGTCTTAGAATAATGGTTAGGAAAACTTGAGCAAAGAAAACCACTACTCCATCCTCTTCTGATTTCCAAAGTGATAGGTTTAGGTTTAGGAAAAACCAAGAAACTTATGAAAAGCTTAATCTGTTTAGACCTGTGTGGGCTAAACGTAAGGTTATCCTAGATGAGGTAAATCCCAAGATCCATAAGAGCTTTGAGCGTTGAGGTTGGTTATCTCTCTTAGATGCAGAGCATCCCCCTCCGATTGCTTTGATTAAAGAGTTCTATTCGAACCTTTCTATCCACTCTGATGATTCCAACATTCACTTTGTGAAGAGTTGGATAAGGAGTGAAGAGTTTGTCATTAACCCTGAGGTAGTGGCATCTACTCTTGGTGTACCTTTGGTACAACAACTTGTGTATCTTTACACAGAGTCCCCTCCTCTCGATGATATCATGTCACTCATTACCGATACTACCATTAGTTAGGGTACTGATCCTAGGGTTACCTCTCATGAGCTTACTGAGCTAAATTACTTGTTCTTTAGGATATCTTGTCATAGCATTTGGCCTATTTCTCATGTTCATACTATTCCTATTGAGAGATGTGCGTTCTTGTACGCTCTCATCAATAATGCTTGTATGAGTTTTCCTACTCTTTTTATTCGTTCTCTTGTTTAGGTTCATAAGAGTAGTGCAAAATCCCATGGTTTGTTTTTCCTAGTTTTCATTCATAGGATTCTGTTAAATTTAGGTTTAGACAACTTCCCCACGTCCGAACCTGTACATATCATTGCTCCCATAGGTACCATCTTCCTTAGGCAAAAGGCTGCTCAGTTGAAAGCAAGCTCTAAACACCCTCAAGTCGAGTCTTCTACACTTGATACATCTCGAGCCCCTCCTTCTGGTGATCCTTCTGCTGAGGCTTTTGTGGACCCCACAGCTGCTGTGGATCCTCCACCATCTACATCTAGCGCCTCTTCTATGCGTACTATGTTAGATATGGTTTTCATTGTTCAAGCGGCACATGAATAGCTCTTGTTGGATTTGCTCAATAAGGTTACGACCTTATGGGCAGATTTGGCAGATGCTAGAGGTTCTACTCCACCAGCTCCACCCTCTAATGAGTCATGATTGCCCTTTGGCAATACGTCACAAAAAAGGGGAGTACATAGAGATAGGGGGAGATATTTTGGGAGATATAGATTGTATCTAGGAGACATATGATATGTATTTTGGTTTTGATGTATTTATTCTTGATATTGAGTTGTATGTGTTAGGGGGAGACATGGTTTTTATGTTTTTATGTTTATTGTTTTTATGTTCTTGTTTCACATTGTGGTACATTGGTTTTGATTTATATTATAAGGTTATTCATGGTATATGTCTTTTTATTTTATGTTTTGTGAAAATAAGAAGTTTATTTTGGTTTACTTGTATTTTTCACACATGCGTTTATATTTTGTTTAGTGTTTTAGGAATTTACAAGTTAATTCAGTCGTAGCTACTATCTACTTTTGCAACTGATAGATAGAGGTTAGGTTCAATTGTAATTAGGGCTTCAATTTGTTATTGGTCTATTTTACTTTTAGCATTTTATTTTTTGTAATGTGTTTTGTCACGGATTGCCAAGGGGAGAGATTGTTAGATTCTAAGACTTTAGGAAATAATGTATTAGAACTTTAATGTGTATTATGTTGGCAAACCATGATCAAAACATAGAGTCTAGGTTTAGGTTTGCTCAAAGTGTGGTTTAATGTAAAATTGGAATCGAGTGATTGCAGGAATTAATATTCAAAATCTGCAAAACTCAATCGATCGAAAATTAGACTCGATCGATCGAAAGTCGTGCAGATGTAATTTTTTGCAGAATTTCCAATTCAGCCCAAGCCCGTATGATGTGTAGGGTTTTGTGTTTCACTCCAAGTATGAAAGAAAAAACCCTAGTTACATTTTAGAATTTTTGTTGAGTTGTGTGTTGAATTTTTTGTGAGATTTGAGAGGTGTTTACCTTCATACACACACATAGAGTTATCAAGATCAAGATTCATGTCAAGAACTTGATGATCTCTTCAGTTGCTGCATAAAGAACTTTAAAGAAGATTTGAAACCTTTGAGTGAAGTCTCAAAGTCACAAGTAGGAGAACTTGTGGTTGCTACAGAACAAAGAAAGAAGTAGTTCGTAGACTCGGAACTGTCACGTAGTCGTGGTAGTAAGTTTTTTACTCAAGGTAACAATAAGATGTTAGTGGTCAAAGTCTTATTGTAAAAACTTCAATTCTTTCGTAGTTGATTTGTTTTTACCTTGAGGATAGTTATGTTAAATCCTCCCCAGATTTTTTTGGGTCATCATATCTGTGTGTTCTTTATTTTTTTGCATTATATCTTTTTACACATATTGGTTTAACCTAGATCTAATTAACAAACTTGTTAATCAACTTGGCTTAATATTAGGTTAAACATACTGTGTCAAGGGGTCTAAAAACTAACAAAATGAATCGTATTTAGGTTCATCAATGTATAGTTGAATATCTTTATATACACAAATGCAATCTAGCAAGACAGAATTGTCACCTCTAAGTAGATGAGGATCATATTAATAAGTAGAATAATAAAGCAAAAGTAATAGCAATATGAATTGTCACTTCTAATAGATGAGGATCATATCCAATCCATAATTAGAATATTAAAGGAAGCATTTTCAAAAAATTTCATTAAATGTTATCCTAAAAGATGTTTCCAAATCCAGGCTACTATCAAACAAGGTACAGACCAAATAAAAGTAAATTAGTGGTGCCTAACTAATTTCATCGTATTCTAATCTTTTATCCCCCAAAAAAAAAAAAATAATAATAAAGAAAAAACTAATTTCATCGTACCTGTCTGCCATAAACACCCAATCAAAGTTCATAGATGCAGCGTCTCGATCTAGAACTCTTTCATCAATCATTTGATTTGGTGGTATCATAATCCTCAAAGTAAATCTTCCCTGGACTATTCTTATTTCTTAAGCCTATGAAATTTATGGCATGGACCCTAAAAATTAGTTGACAACACATCATAACGCACAAGAATTTGATTACTAGGTGAGTCAGTCATGGACAAAAAATGTTCTAAACCAAAAGAACTACCTAGATTGCTCAATCTCATCTCTTGGACCCTAATCGTCTAAACTTAAACTAACCATAACCATAAGCTTATATAAAACCTTCCTGGTTCGAATCTTGCATTTCCATATATTATCCTACCTACCACTATATATTACTTCCAACATGAAAATGACAAAATAGCAGATGTTCTTGTAGAAGCACTTCAAAAGAAGATAAACATATTAATGTTAAAGATTTTCCTTTTTCTTTTTCTTTTTTGTAAATATTATTATAACTTGTTATGATTAAAGCAACATCACTTTTACCTGAGTCCACCACTGACACCAAATCTTTTATACACTAATTAACCATGATCTATACCGCAAAATAATGTCAAAAATTGTAAAAGAAGTTTGTGTTCTTAAAATTATTGATATATGGACAAAGTTTGACGCCAAACATATTTGGAAATTTGGACTCCAACTACTAATAGAGAGATGACATTTGTTCTTGTCATATATAATGCACATAACTCACTTAACCTAATCAGACAAATAAGTCATTTGTATTGCACATGATGGAATACATGTCATCTTTCCATTTGTGGTTGAAGCGAAACATTTTTCTCAATATATAATAGGACTTGAGGGAGCTGTAATAGTTGTGATGACCACTGAATTTATGTAGAAAATAATTCTCATGTATATAAGAAAGTGAAAGATGTACCAACAAGAGCCTGTAATACTCTAACGACCAGTTCAATAATGATATAATGTAAGATGAGAGGTCTAGAATGATAGCAAGAAAGTTTTAGAGAATATTGAAGCTGCCTGCCTATATATGTGGTTAAGCTTCGTTCGGTTTAGAATGTTTAGCAACATGCAAATTGGTCCTGACTCCCACATGAAAGTGATGATAATGATGTATTTAGAAACCAAAATATGGTTGACCAAAATAACCAACAAAAATGCATGGAAGCCTATTGATTAATGAGGTCCAAACAATTCAATATAAATTAACACTACAAAGCACGCGGGTTATAGTCGCATTTTTCTTAGCCGCGTTTGCAGAAACTCGATTATAGACCGGCTATAGCTAAGTTTTACTTAAACACAGCTTAAAGTATTCACCAATAGCCCTTTTTTTGTCTTTTAAATAATAATTTAAAAGTTCACAACAACTACTCCTAATATTATAATGTCTAAGCAGCTGTATGGTTCAAACACAGAAATATTTTGCTTTTTTTTTTTTTTTTTTTTTTTTTTTTTTTTTTTACATATAAATGATGTAGCTACTTAAGTGTTGAAGTTACACATTGGAATTCTATATATAAAAAAGAATCTCACATAAAAAAAAAATTACGAAACTGAATAATTAATATAACATAATATTAGACCCAAATTTATAGATTCAAGTTTTTGGGTCAAATAGTGTTCCTATATCTTATTTTTCCTAAAGATATCAATTTTGTAATGTCTCTTGAATCATAACGTGGGACTAATGAGTAATGAAATAGATATATATAGTCTTGTGGCACGTCTCTCTCATCTGTAAATTGAAATTTAGGGGTTGAATGAGGCGACTTAAATCCCCTCCATTTTCAATTAGCAAAAAAGATAAATGACTCGGTTCATCAAATATATATATACATATATATATATAGTATGTTATTTATTTGTGTATTTATAGTGAATTTGAATTTTAAATGTCTTTATTGGAAACATAAAAAAAAGTTCCTACTATTAGTTTTACGCACAATAGAATATTCAATATATAAGTGTGAAAGTGTGTTAACATATTGCACTTTGCTTTAATTTCTTTTAAAAAAATTGCAAGAACCACAAAATGTAAACACAATATATTGTTTTTAAACTCAAAAGCATATCATTAAAAAAGAGAGTAAAGGTTGTAAGACAAAGAATGCCAAATTTTCCCATTTAAATTATATATAACACGTCAAAGACTGCCAACTTGATGTCATTATTTGCTCTCTTTATAAAAAGAATCAAAAGGTTCAAATTTCACTATTGCGAATGCGACTATCTAATTATATAGATAAAAATAAATAAAAACAAAGAAGCTAAAAGATAACACCCTTGCCAAAATTTCGATAAGACCTAAACAGTGGAAAAATGCTTTCTAGCTCGGAGCCAACCTATGAACAAGAACTTAATTCAGACCACGAAATTGCAGGCCTCCTTCCTTAGTGGACTACCTTTAGTTTGATTATTTTTTTATTTAGTTTATTCTAAATGATCAGGATGTTGATTCTTATAATAAAACGACCGCAAATTAGTATTAACCGTTCTCTAAGTTGATGTGAACCCCTTAATTATTGCAGGGATGGACCTAAGTGGGGGCCCGGGCCCGGGCTGGGTCCCCTGGTCCAATTATATATATATATATATATATTGTTATTATATATTTTATTTTTATAATTGGACTCCCTCTCAAAACCTTAGACACCCTTTTTCTCCAATCAGCTTAGCTAGTCTAACTCAAATAGTAACTATCCAATTTAAAAACTTAACAAAAACAATAAAAACAGTCATAATAGTGATTGTATTTTAGCCAAAAAAAAAACTTACCACCAAATAATCAAAAAATCATGTGTTATAGGAGAAGCTAGGGTTAAATTTTTTGCAACTACAGTAAATTGATATAAATACTAGTTGAATGTAGCATATTGTTAAAAATAAAATAAAATATTTTTTTAAAGATTATATTTCTTCCTTCAATTAAAAAACTCAAATTTTCTCTCTTCCTTTATTATTTTAATGAGTTATTTATATTATTTTAAATGAAGTGATAAAAAAATATAACATTTGATATTGGGTGTATTGTAAAGTGAGGTGGTAAAATAAATAAAATAGTTTTTTGATGTGCTAAAAGCTAAGATTTTTAGCACCACCACTGTGAATGCTCTAACTTCAACCAAAAAAAAAAAAAATTCATAGCCAGCCTAGTATTTTTTTTTTTTTTTTTTTTAAAGTTGTCTTTGTTGGTAGATGATTGCATCTTAATGTATTTAGAAATAATGATTTTGTATATTTATAATTTTTTAATACTATATGAATGCTTATTTGGAGTTTTTTTTTTTTTTTTTTTTTTTTTTTTTTTTTTTTTTTTTTCTTTATATTCTGACCCCTGCTAACTTAAAATCTTAGATCCGTCTTTATTACTACTCATAACTTTCGTTAATCAGCTAAAGCATTTCTCATACAGTATTAGACTAGAGTCTATTCACCATTGTTGTTTGACAAATCTAAATTAATTCAACATATAAATTGTTAATTAATACAAAACAAAAGGCCTATATAGATAAACTAAATCAAATCATCAAAATCTTAAAATATATTAACTATCTCTGAGGTTTAGGCTAATGTTAACTGTAGGGGCAAGGGCCCAAGATCGTACATTGGGTCTTGGGCTTTATTCGAGGGAATAAATAGGTTCGAGGAAAAGCAAATAATTATTAGATATTCTCAAACCAAGTTCCATAAGTGGAAAGCAAATGAATGGCTGTCCGAGGAGTACATACTCCTCGGACTTGATGAATATGGTTCAAAATATATAACCCAGCAATTAAAGTGACCTACCGAGAAGATTCAATGATAGGGATGTGCTTCACGGACATGTGAAAAGAAAGAGAACCTAAAAATATCTAAGAGAAGGCTGACACCACCGTATTAAATGCACAACAGCTACTTTACTGACCACATTTATATGGAGAAGACCTCTGAACAGTGTTACCTTGGCTACCGCAAATCACAGAGAGTTAGGAAAGGTGGCTAATGGGACAAGTACTCAAGTAGAGGTTCAGATAATCAACAAGTGAACAAGTGGAGGGTAAGGATGACTCAAAAGAAGATATATAAGGTGAAGACTCTTCATGGAAAGGGGATAGAAAGAATAGAGAGAGAACATTGTAGTAATCTAAACCGTCTTAGTATCCAACTGTGATCAATATACAATAATTATGGCCTCCTCGGACTGAAAGTCCACTGACATCAATATCTCTTATTTGTGCTTGATTGTAATTTAGTCCAATACTAGTCGTTGTCCAATTCGTTAGGACCTAGTTCTTTGACTCATTCTCTACAAATTCATTGTATTGGGCTCATTGGACTAAGACTCCACACATTTTGGGTTTAGACCTCAAATTGCGTCCCTACAATTGGCGCCGTTTGTGGGAAAGAACTTGTGCCTCAATGAGTGCAATGGTTAAACATGGTGGGATCAAGTCCACACCGAATAGAACCTACAGGCTCTCAACGGTAGGACAACTTTCTTAACCTTGAACGGGAAAGAGATCAGGACAAACGTCGAGAAGGTAGTGTACGTACTACCCATACAGCAAAAGCCATTCTAAGGTGAGAAGTCACATATCCCAAAAGCAGGATGATAACAGAGCCCTGCAACAGGAGATCGACGACTTGAAATGGAAACTGCGTCGTGCACAACGGAAGCGTCCCCTTTCCAGCTCAGACACTAGTGATGAAGAGGACGACAATTATAGGCAAAGGTCAAGAACTCCACCAAGTGAGACCTTTTCCTATGAGGAAGAACACCATCATAAATGCAGTCACAGAAGTCAGTCCCATAAAGGCCTAGTGAACGACGCCATGAGCAAGGCCCTGGATCGGATCTCCAAATCGCCCTTCACACATAAGATAGAAGAGGCTAAGCTTCCTCGGCGATTCCATCAACCTACTTTCACCATGTACAACGGTCGAACGGACCCCGTAAAGCACGTAAGCCAGTTTAACCAGAGGATGGCCGTCCACTCCAAAGATGAGGCTTTGATATGCAAAGTGTTTCTGTCCAGCTTGGGACCAATGGCGATGAGATGGTTCGATAGCCTCAGGCCAAACTCTATAGATTCCTTTAAGCAGCTGACCCAAGCCTTTGCCTCTCGCTTCATCACGAGTAGCAGGGTTCCTCGGCCTTTGGATTCCCTTCTGTCTTTGTTCATGCGAGAAAGGGAGACCCTAAAAGCCTACTCGAATAGGTATTGGGAGATGTATAATGAGATAGAGGGCAACTATGATTACGTTGCCATCATCACTTTCAAGAGCGGCCTCCCAACTGAGCACGGTTTAAGAAAATCCCTAACAGGGAAGCCTGTCACCAGCCTACGCCAACTCATGGACCGGATCTACAAGTATAAAAGGGTTGAAGAGGACTAGCAGTTGGGCAAGGGTAAAGCGAAGGTTGTCCCTTAGGAGAGAAGGGACTTCAGGTCGAACCAATTTAACAACAACAACCAGTCGAGGAGAGACTATGCAGAGCAATCCAGATCTGCCGACGCGCAGGCAATTAACCCTGTGTTCCAAGATCCGATACATCAAGTTATAGAGAAAATTAAGAATGAGTCGTTCTTCAAATGGCCAAATAAGATGATAGAAGACCCCACGAAGTGCAACCAAAACCTATATTACCAATACCATCAAGAACCGGGGCATACCACTGAAGACTACAGGAACTTAAAGAACCACTTGGAAAAATTGGTCCGAGAGGGAAAATTAAGGCACCTCCTACATCATTCCAGTGGCCGACAAGGACAGACGAATGCTGAGACACGAGAGGACACCTACTTAAGACCTCCTATAAGCACGATAAATGTCATTCTTGCCACCTCGGGAAGGACCGGCTTTTGTTCTTCCAGAGTAATATCTGTGGCTTGGCTTCCCGTCGAACATGACGATCGAGAGTCCAAAAAGGCCAAAAAAATAGCCTCACCTGTGTTGGGCTTCTTAGACGAAGATAAGGTCAGAACCATCTAACCCCACGATGATGCTCTGGTTATCACGTTCAAGATTGGAGGATATAATATGAAGAGAGTGCTAGTAGATTAGGGCAGCGCTGTGGAAGTAATGTACCCTGACCTACGCAAGAGGCTGAATTTAAAATTTGAGAACTTAACAGCATACGATTTTGCTTTGGTAAGCTTTGAAGAGAAGACTGTTACTCTAAGGGGCTAGATCAGACTGTCCATACAAACAGGTTTGGACGTGGTGGAGGTGGATTTCATCGTAGTTAACGCTTATTCACCCTACACGGCCATTGTAGCTAGGCCTTGGCTTCATGCCCTAGAAGCTGTCTTTTCTACCCTGCACCAAAAGGTGAAGTACCTGTCGGAGGGCCAAGTCAAAAAGATTATGGGGGACCAGCCCATGGCCAGACAGTGCATGGTGGCCACCATCTCACGCCAATACAATGTTGAGCCCTCGGCCTCTACTGAAAGTGGCTTGTAGCAATCAACCACCCCGACATTGCCCGGTGGTGAATCAGCTGAGGAGGCAAAATGCGAGGATCTAGAAATGGTTTCTGTTGGCATTGATTCAGAAAAGTTCTTTCAAATCGACTCGGAACTACCTCCTTAAGAGAAAGAAGAACTAATTGATTTTCTCAGAGAAAACGTGGACGTGTTTGCTTGGGATGCCTATGAGGCCCTAGGGGTTGATCTGAGTTTCATCTGCCAACATCTAAACGTTAATCCATCCGTTACCCCCAAGAGGCAAGCCCCCCGACGTCCGTCAAAGGAGCATGCTAACACTGTTAGGGACGAGGTGATGAAGCTTAAGAAAGCAGGGGCTATCAAAGAAGTTTTTTACCCTGAGTGGTTGGCCAATACTGTAGTGGTGAAGAAGAAGAGCGGAAAATGGCGAGTCTGTGTAGACTTCACGGATCTGAATAAAGCCTGCCCAAAAGATCCATTCCCTATGCCTCGGATAGATCAGTTGGTGGACGCGACCACTGGACATCCTCGGATGAGCTTCTTAGATGCCTTTCAAGGATACTATCAAATACCCCTGGCCATAGACGACCAAGAAAAGACAGTTTTTGTCATTCCCATTGGAAACTACCATTACAAGGTGATGCCTTTTGGTTTGAAAAAAGCAGGGTCCACCTACCAGAGAATGATGACCAGAATGTTTGAGCCGCAGCTAGGTAAGAACATTGAAATCTATATAGATGACATAGTGGTAAAAAGTAAAGTGGTGTCCGAACACGTGAGAGACCTCGGTGACATCTTTGAAATTCTGAGGAGACACAAGCTGTGTCTCAACACATCCAAATTCTCATTTGGGGTAGGATCAGGAAAATTCTTGGGCTATATGGTGACCCACAGGGGGATCGAGATCAGTCCCGATCAAATCAGGGCTGTCCACAGCATGCAGCCACTGCAGAATCCCAAGGAGGTCCAAAAGCTTACCGACATGATTGCTGCTTTAAACCATTTTATTTCTTGGTCGGCAGATAGGTGTAGACCTTTCTTCCTCTTGTTGAATAAATGGAAGGGATTTGAATGGACCGAAGAATGTGTTTTGGCCTTCCAACAACTTAAAGAGTATCTGTCTTGGCCACCAATCATGTCTAGTCCCAAGGCCGATGAAGTCTTGTTCGCCTACATTGCTGTGGCCCCTCATGCAATAAGCCTAATGCTGATACGAACGGACAATGGCGTACAACGACCAGTCTATTATGTGAGCAAATCATTGCATGAGGCTGAGACTCGCTACCTACCACTAGAAAAGGCCACCTAGCAATGGTTCAAGCTACACAAAAGTTTCCCTATTACTTCCAGGCCACACAGTTATTGTTCTAACCCAACTCCCACTCAGGTCCATACTTCGGAGTGCTGATTATACAGAGAGAGTTGCTAAGTGGGGCATGATTCTAGGGGTTTTTAACATTAAGTACATGTCTCGTACCTCCGTGAAGGGCCAAGTCCTTGCGGATCTGGTGGCTAAATTTGCTGAACCATCACTAGAAAAAGAAGTAGGGGTGCAAGGCATGGATGGAAAATCAGTTGGCGCAATCTCTTTACAAAGGCCCACTTGTTGGAAGGTATATGTTGATGGCGTGGCAAACCAAAGGGGCTCTAGAGTGAAGCTAGTCCTGATTTCCCCTAAAAGGATTACCATTGAAAAATCACTAAGACTGGGCTTCTCGACCACAAATAATGAGGCTGAATATGAAGCCCTGCTGGAAGGAATGTCCATGGTTCAGAAACTGGGCGAAAAAGCTGTAAACATGTTCTCGGACTCAAGACTTGTTGTTGGCCAAGTAAATGGGGAGTTAGAAGCAAGAGATGAAAGAATGCAAGAATACTTAGACCAAGCTAAATGCCTGCGATCACGTCTCGATTCTTTTAGCTTACTACACATCCCTAGAAGTGGAAACATACATGCCAACTCTTTGGCCACACTTGCCACCTCCTCAACTCAATGTTTACCTCGGGTTATCCTTGTGGAAAATTTATACAAACCCTCAGTGACAAAAAGAGAAGTGATCCATGTCCACCACGTCAGAGTGGAACCTAGCTGGATGGACCCTTTGATACTGTTTCTGAAAGAAGACATCTTACCCGAAGAGAAGAACGAAGCTGACAAGATACGAAGAAACGCTTCTCGGTTCTGGCTATCCGAGGACCAGAAGCTGTATAAACGCTCATTTTCTGGACCATACTTGCTCTGCGTATACCCTGAGGCCTCAGAACTAATCCTGGAGGAATAATACGAAGGAATTTGTGGAAGACATACAGGAGGCAAGTCCTTATCCCATAGGGCCATCACCCAAGGCTACTGGTGGCCAAACATGTAGAAAGAAGCACACGAATACGTGAAGAAGTGCAACCAGTGTCAGAGGTTTGCGCCAAACATACACTAACCTGGAGGAATCCTCAATCTACTGTCCAACCCTTGGCCGTTTGTTCAATGGGGCTTGGATATCGTTGAGCCATTTTCCAAGGCAACAGGGAACAAAAGGTATCTGCTCGTCGGCACTTACTACTTTACTAAATAGGTCAAAGTTGAACCTCTAGGGAATATCAGAGATGTGGACGTCAAAAAGTTTGTCTGGAAAAACATTGTTACCCGGTTCCCTTATTCCCTCATCTTGGACAATGGTCTCCAGTTTGATAGTAAGGCCTTCAAGAGGTACTGTTGCGAATTAGGGATTACGAATAGATATTCTACCCCAGCCTACCCTAGGGGAATGGGCAAGCCGAGGTTGTTAACAAGGTCATAATGAATGGACTTAAGAAGAGGTTAGATAACACGAAGGGAAGGTGGGTGGAAGAACTGCCACATGTCCTGTGGACGTATCGAACCACACTTTGCAGGTCAACTAGAGAGACCCCCTTCTCGATGACTTACGGAGTCATGGCTGTTATTCCTCTAGAAACATGTTTTTCAACACTAAAAATCAGCTCATTCTGTCCGAGCAGCAATGATGGGCTGCTAGAAAAAAGCTTAGACCTTATTGAAGAAAGAAGGGAAAAAACAATGGTTCAACTAGAGTACTACTAACACAAACTTAAACAACGTTATGGTGCCAAAGTAAAGCTGAGGCCATTAGTGCCTAGGGACCTAGTGTTGAGGAAAGTTTTGAGCAATGCTAAAAATCCAGCATGGGGGAAGCTGGGACGAAATTGGGAAGGGCTATATCGCATCACCTCAGTGGCTGGTATTGGGGCATATTTTCTAGAAGATTTAGATGAGCATGTTATACCACGCCCTTGGAATGTAAAAAATCTGAAAAAGGTACTATTATTAATGAAAATTTCCTTTCTCAATAAGTTTTTTTGTTGTATGAAGGCCTCGTGCTTTTTGTCTCTCATCCTTACAAGTATTTAAACAGAACCTAAGTCCTAAATGGCTCCTCGGACCACAGGCTTAAAGGAAATTAATTACTCTGTCATCCTTACAAGTATTTAAACAGAACCTAAGTCTTTGATGGCTCCTCGGACCACAGGCTTAGCGGAAATTAATTATTTTAGACATCCTTTCAAGTATTTAAACAGAACCTAAGTCCTGGATGGCTCCTCGGACCACAGGTTTAGGGGAAATTAATTACTCTATCATCCTTTCAAGTATTTAAACAGAACCTAAGTCCTAGATAGCTCCTTGAACCACAGGCTTAGCGGAAATTAATTACTTTAGACATCCTTTCAAGTATTTAAACAATACCTAAGTCCTGGATGGCTCCTCGGACCACAGGTTTAGGAGAAATTAATTACTCTGTCATCCTTTCAAGTATTTAAACAGAACCTAAGTTCTGAATGGCTCCTCAGACCACAGGCTTAGCGAAAATTAATTACTTTAGACATCCTTTCAAGTATTTAAATAGAACTTAAGTCCCGAATGGCTTCTCAAACCACAGGCTTAGGGGAAATTAATTACTTTAGATATCTAGTCACGTATTTAAACAGAACCTAAGTCCCGAATGGATTCTCAAACCACAGGCTTAGGGAAAATTAACTACTTCGGACATCTTCTCAAGTATTAAACAAAACCTAAGTCCTGCATGAATCCTCGAAGCACAGGCTTAGGGGAAATTAACTACTTTTGACACACAAGAGCACTCTTATAAATGTTAAACAGAACTCAAGATACGAGGAATATTACTTATCTCCCCTAAATTCAGTACTCATTATATGAGGATTAATCCATGGTCTAAGTGGATAGCAACTCTTTATTGCTAAATACATTATTAAACTCATCTGCGATAATAATGACAAATTCTAAGAGCGCAAAAAATAAAGATTCGGAGAACAAAAGGAAAGGTTCATTCATTAATTTCAAAAATATATTATAAGCTACAAAAATTTCAAGAAGAGAAAACAAGAAAAGTAAAACCCTACAACTTCTTTTTCTTTGGATGGGGATCCTCCTTGGTAGTGGCAGTCTTGGACTGGGCATCCCCATCTTTAGGCTTCTCAACTACCTTAGCCTGAGAGATCACGTCCCTAATGGTGAGGGTATCCTCCGACGAAGCGTCACTGGCTGGAGGAAGGCCCTCTTTACCCATACTTGCTCCAGTAGAGGTCCCAACGTCAACGGTAAGATCTTGAGCACTGGGAAACTACTCAAGAGAAGGTAAGGGCAAAGCAGTTGAGGAAGGGTCGGTTGGGATCTCTCTGATGGGCTTTGGAAAATACATTCTCTCTGCCCTCCTCAACTCAATGTCTGCCGAGACCCCTGCACTGTTAAGAGCCTCATTCCAGGTCATAGTGCAGTAGTCCCTGCACATTTCGGCTACCTCTTCAGCCAACCTCTGCTCTGTCTCAAGCATCCCCTGCTCATAGGTTGCTATCTTCGTGGCCTGAACAGCTTCCTTGACAGCCTGGACCTCTCTTAGCCTTTTCCAACTTGGCCTTCAAGCTCAGAACCGTAGCCTTCTCTGTGGCTAGATTCAGCTCTATGGTGAAGAGAAGCTTACGCTGGTCCTCAGCCTGAGACTCGGCGGTCTTAAGTCCTACCAAGGCGCTTTGACGTTCATGCTCAGAGGTTTTGAGCTTCTCGGCTAGCTAAGTCTTCTCCTCCTTGACAGACCCAAGCGCCCTCTCCACCTCGCGCCAGAAGTTAGACTCGGCCTCGAATTTATTGTGGGCGCTTCTGACGCATTCTTTGGCCACGAAGACTTGTTGAGTGACCTACATAAAACAACAAAAGGATTACACATAAAGAGTATATATGAATGGAAAAGGGAAATGAGTTGAGATGCAGATGAAACTATATTCACCATCACGAGGTCTCTTTTTAGAGACATAAACTAGTTAAGCTGCCTCATCTGCCTAAGGGCATCCATATCCTTTATGTGGAGGAGGGGCTGCTCTAAGGCTTGGGCCAGGTACATGGAGTGCCCCCTGCTGGATTCCCTTATCGTGGACTCATAGGGAATAAAGGCCCCGTCCATCTCTATCACGGGAACCCACGTGCGCTGCTGACAACGTGTCTCAACGTCGTCTCGGCTCTCTACAGACTTCGACCTCTTGTCTCAAAGGTCTTTTGTTTATTTTTCGTTTTACGCCCCTCTTTGGAGGCATCTCCCCCTCTTCTAACTCCTGAGGAGGTCTTTTCTTCTTCGGGTCAGGATTGACGCGTGGACCTTGGTTAATAGGAGGAAGATGAGGGGGAGGAGGAAGGTTGGCAGATGTTTGGGTCTTAGGAACTTTAGGTGGAGTTGCTCCCTTACCCCTGTTAGTCATCAGACCCCTTAAGCTCGGCCTCTTCTTAAGGTCTATAACCTCTGCTTCCTCGGAGCTTGTTTCAACGAAAGTAGCAGTCTGCCCTGGCTGATGAGCTATAGAAAGCTTGTCGGACTCTGTCTCGAAGTCCAAAATCTCCACAGGTCTCTTGGGAGTTCTCTCCTCCTCAGCAAATTGAAATTTGTATATCTCCTCCTTAAGAGACAAGTGTGAGGAGGAGGCTATCTCTTCCGTTGCTGGTATGGCTACAAGTGGAACTTGTTGAAGCGGTATTGCAAATTGCAAAGGGTTCAATTGAGTAGGCAATACCATGGGAGGTAGATCCCACCTCGCAAGGAACCCTGGCTTGGAAACATCAATCTGAGCAAAACAGGGGTTACCTGCTCTCAGCGCTTGGCATGCATCCTGGTAGATGCACGATAAAGGCTTGTAACCTAAGATAAGGTGAGTGGCCCGCAGCTAATTGTCCTTGCTCACGAATGTCTCCAATCTCAACAAAAAGTTGAGCCCGGGGACGTTGACAAAGCTGAGCTTTGAAGAGATGTGCTCTTTATCTGCAAAAACATCCGAGAAGGCAAACATTGTTAAACCAACAATGAACATTATCCGAGGAGACAAACTATCAAAAATGAACAAAGAAAGCTTAGAAAACTAAGGTCTCGACCGAGAGGCCTGGTCTTAGGGTACCCCACCTAGTGTTCCTACCCTCACTAGGCAGTGAAGATCGTCGTGCCATCCCCCGGAGACAACTAGGTAATCGTCCTTCATGCCTTTGTTGGACTTTGGGAGGCAAGATATCAATCTCACCTCATCAAACCGAGATTTGAGGTAATATCCTCTTGAAAGGGAGTGACACTCGTACAAATGGGCAATATCGTGCCATGTGAGACCGAGGTTCATTTAGGCATTTAGTGCATCTACACAGCCTAAGACCCTAAACATATTGGGAGCACATTGATGTGGACATAATCTATGATTGACCAGATAGTCCCTAGTTATTCTACCCATAGGAAGTGTCATTCCTCCCTTTATAAAGGCAATCATCGGAATGACAACTTCACCCCTTTTTCTATCCAAATGTACACCTTCTAGGGGATAGTACCGTAGACCTACTCCTAGGGGGATGTGGTACCTAGCCCTAAAACTCTCCATGCTAGCCGGAGAATCTACCAAATACTTGAATCTACCCATTTGAATGAACGAAAATACCTCATAAAGAAGATGCTAAAACAAAAGAAAAGAAGGCCGAGGAGGATGGTCGAGATTAAAAGGGAGAATATAAAAGAATAAGAACTTACGGGAATAAGTATGTTTATCTCTGTTGCTTTTACGAAGAGATCTCGAAGAAAAGGTTTCAAAAGCTTTGCAATTTAGAGAATTCTGTGAGTTAGAGCGCTGGAGATCACTAGGGAGCTTGAAGATTGGTAAAGTAAAAAGAGAATGCATACCCTCAAGGCTTTATATAGGAGATGGAAATGAAAGGGAGTTATCCCACTCAAATTTCCATGAAGAGTCCTAGCCATTGGATCTGAGCTTCGCCATTGGATCTGGGGGACAACACGCTGCCTAGAGCAATTAATGATGCTTCGTGGGCAGCGAAATGTCAGAGATAACCATAACGCACAGAAAACTGAATTTTCGCACGTGTGAGCAACAAAATCAAATGGTATTAGTTCTTAAAAAATCAAAACCTCACTCTTCTTCTCGGATAATAAGAAACCCGAGGTTCTGAGGGGCTATTGTAAGGGCAAGGGCCCAAGATTGTATATTGGACCTTGGGCTTTATCTGAGGGGATAAATAGGTCCGAGGAGAAGCAAATAATTATTAGATATTCTCAGACCAAGTTCCATAAGTGGAAAGCAAATGAATGGCTGTCCGAGGAGTACATACTCCTTAGACTTGATGAATATGGTTCAAAATATATAACCCAACAATTAAAGTGACCTACCGAGAAGGTTTAATGATAGGGATGTGCTTCATGGACATGTGAGAAGGAAGAGAACCTAAAAATATCTAAGAGAAGGCTGACACCATCGCATTAAATGCACAACAGCTACTTTACTAGCCGTATTTATGTGGAGAAGACCTCTGAACAGTGTTACCTTGGCTACCGCAACTCATAGAGAGCTAGGGAAGGTGACTGATGGGATAAGTACTCAAGTAAGGGTTCAAATAATCAACAAGTGGAAGGTGAGGATGAATCAAAAGAAGATATATAAGTTGGAAGACTCTTCATGGAAAGGGGATCGAAAGAATAGAGAAAGAACATTGTAGCAATCTAAACTGTCTTAGTATCCAACTGTGATCAATATACAATAATTATGGCCTCCTTGGACTGAAAGTCCACTGACATCAATATCTCTTATTTGTGCTTGATTGTCATTTAGTCCAATACTAGCCATTCTCGAATTCGTTAGGACCTAGTTCTTTGACCCATTCTCTACAAATTCATTGTATTGGACTCATTGGACCAAGACTCCATACATTTTGGGCTTGAGCCTCAAATTGCGACCCTACATTAACCAAGTTCAAGATATTTCAAAACTAACTAACTTGGTCCCTAAATGGCTAAATGCTTTTACTTATTCTCTTCTCTCTCATCCCTTTCTCTTTCACCAAACCCTAGTCACTAGCGAAACCCATAAGCTCGGTCACCAGCGAAAACAATAACACTGGTGAAACCCATAACCTACCTCTCTCTCTCTCTCTCTTCCCCCCCCCCCCCCCCCCGGTTTTTAGGAATTTTGGCCATTTATGAACCAAGTTGATTAGTTTTAAAATATTTTAGACCTTGTGCGTGCCAAAAATGAGGTCAAAGGGTTAGTCCTCACTTGGGCTCACAATCTATTTGTGATGTGGGTTTTGGATTTCCTACCTTTGGTAGTTCCTAGCACAAAGTCCCAACTATGCAACCTTACACTATGATTCCTTCTCCTTTCTCTATTACTACTCTTCTAGTGCTCTCTTTCTCTCTACTCTTACCTCCTTTTTAGAATCGTTCCCCTCCCCCCCTAGACCCCACTACTTTCTCATTCTCATCTCTTATTTATAGTGCAAGATTAGTGGAGGGGTTATGATTACTCGAAGTTACTAGTGGATATGGAGATCCAATTCCATTGCCTTTAAGTAGGGGTTTAGTTAGGAGTGGGAGTGGGGGCCTTGGAACTGGTTCCCACCTTAAGGGGGATGTTTGGCAGCGATATTCCCTAGGGCATTACTGAGCAGCTGAGATATAGTATCCTTGAGTGATTACATTCTCAGTCAAGATGTGTTGGCCGGGCAAGTCTCTTACTATGATCTATGAGGTGTACAATTCAGGATTGCATGCCCACTGGGCTTTGGGTCAAGCATAGGGGCATGGATCCAATGGGCCTAGGGCCCAGTTTTGGACAAAGGGGTTGGAGCCATGGACCACACTGTAGGGTTGAAATTCATGGCCCAAGTGGGCCGAAGGACCCTTGTGTCGTATAGACCTGATTAGCATTAGTTCAAACTTCAGGAGTAGTAAATGTATTTTATTTGAAAAATTATAAATAAATTAGAAAAAAAAAACTTTTAATCTATAAAAATTATAGAAAACAAATATGCAAAAATAAAATAAATTATCTTTGAAAAAAATTCAAAACCTAAGTCCTAACACATCTCTAAATTAGTCAAACTAATCTAATATGACAAAATTAACGAAGAAGATCTAAACTATCATAAAAATAACATAAATAAACTAAAAGTTTTGTAATTCAACTAACATGTCTTAGTATTTCTAATAAATTTTTTATATCTTATACTTCTTAATATCTATTTATAAATAAATAAATAAAACAAAACAAGTATAGAATACATATAAAAAAAATAACGAAAATAGAATAGATAATGATCATGAATAGCTTCATGTCACATCATAATCATTAATTGTTTTGAGGAGAAAATTAATTCCAAATGTTTGGGATAATCTCTTGTCCAGCTTTCATAATACAGATTACAGAGTAGTGAACATGAAAGACAACAAAAATAGAAAAGCTAATGATCAATGATTAGCTTCATGTGACGTCTTAAATCATTAATGGTTTGGAAAAGAAAAAAAAATAATTTCAAAACGTTTGGGATAATCCATCTTATATATCCAACTTTAATAAGTAAAACAGAAAATTAGCTAGTGATCATGATTAGCTTCATGTCACGTCTTATTACACTATAAATTGTTTCAAAAAAAGAAAATTAACTTCAAATGTTCAAGATAATCTTTGTCTTGTAACTCAATTGACACATTTTTATACACAAAGTTCAAAAATTTAAGAATTGAAGAATTCAAATTGTGAGATTAGCAGTAAATTATAACTTTCTTCTAAAAAAATTTTACAGAGTGAATTTGAATGACATCACGTACTTGTGCATGCTCCATGCATTGGTTCTGCAATGATGTTGACACAAGGGTTATCGCTTATCACAACACAGAGTGGTGTCTAGCTATAAGCTATGGGGTCAATCAATTTCTGGAAAATGTTGTGTCCATGCAGCAGTCTTCCAAGTGTCAAAAACCCTCTATTTCGATGGTGACTTATCCAATTTCTCTAGAATCTCTACCTGGCCTTGCTAATTTTTTTGTCCTACATAATAAATTTTGCAACCCACCCCTTTCCGTTGAAGATAACATGGAACCAGTAGGGACAAGTTTCACAATAATTCATCATTCATGCGTGCCATCTTTGTGTAATGACAATGTTCATAATTCATACATGCTGGAAGCTTCTAATTTTATTATGAGAACGAAATGTTGTCGATATGTATATGAATTGTTTTATGATTCTATATTTCTGGATTTTGCCGTATTCACTTACAACAAGAAACAACTATTAATGTTTCTAGGAGCTTTGTTTGTTTGTTGTTTGTACTTTGTTGTTAGGTTCCAGCTTGTTCTCAATGAATTTCTTGATTAAAAAAAAAAAAAATAGAAACAATCACCAATGTTTGTTGTAGCACCCGCATTTTGGTGCATTATTCTTTCTTTCTTAGGTCTTAGTTAGAGACACATAATACTTTTACAAAAGTTGTGCATAATATCAGTTATGACCAGTAGAATATCATTTTTACATCGACCAATCCTAGCTGCATGTCCTAATAACAATGGTATTTTTTTTTTTTCCATGCCACAAATGCTTATTGTTTAACTATCACATGATTTTCTACGATTTTTCTTCCCAACAAAGTACCGAATCCCCCTTGGCGTATCTAGGCCAGGCAGCGTTCTGAACATCAAAATGTAGAGATAGTTGCGTATCAATCTCAAAATCACAAAGGAAAAGCAATTATTTGTTATATACATCTGTCCGATTGGACTGATTTACTGTTATAGAAAAGATTATTAATTAGGGACCATAACTTTAAGCCATCAGGTCATACGTACACCACCAAGAAAAAGGTAGGACCCTTATACGACTGTTCTCATTAATCATTCACACCTACCATATGCAATCGAATTAGCATTATGAAGTTGCATTGATTTGCAAACTAGGCCACGTACATTTAGTTGTTGATATGGAGTTTTCAAGTACAAATTGGCAAAGAAGTTAGAAAGCTAAGGTACAAAACGTTGAGCCTCTAGCCCCCACAAATCTGAACTAATTGCACAATTATAAATGAAAAGTTTCCTTTTTGTAGTTGCCACAACCTGAAATTATTATACTATATGAATAGTTTCGTTACTGTAGTCACCACTTACCACAACCTAAACATAAGTTAAGTAGCAAAGTTAAGTTTGGTCTATTAGACTCATTAATTATTAATCATAATAAAAAGTTACGTTACATTCATCGATTCCAATCCGATCTTTTCTTTTTTTAGGTATCTACTCCGCGAGTAGAGCGACTGAACATAAATCCAACCTAATATCATGAATATCCTTCGACCGTCATATTCTCATCGAGGAGAAATTTGGAAAGGAAGGGACCTTCCTTTTCTATTCCTAGCTACTATAGTTTTATTTTTTTATCTTCTTTGTCTGAAAATAGGCTTTCTTACCTATTTCAGTTTGGTCATAATGCATTTAAATCACAACATAATTAGTTAAACTTGGTCAATTAATTGGACTCACTAAAAAGTTAATCAAAATGCCTTTAAGTGCTAATACCATCGCGAATCTCCAAACTTATGCATATAAGACACGTGCAGAGATCATTGTCAATCTTCTAAGATATTGTGATGAAAATATCTCACATTATATATTGTTAAATTTAATGCATTATAATCATACAAATGATTTGGGATCGGCTTAGCTAATCCTAAATATTTCAAATCATAAGTGTATTTATTTAGCAGATCTTATCCTCCCAGGTGCCCAAATTTAATTAAATTTTAACCCTTCCACCTACCACTTCAAAGTTCAAACCCTCATCTTTACCTACTAATTAATAACGAAATGCATTCGCGAACTCAATATAATATTTCTCACTTTTTCTATTACAATTTTTCTACATTCAATCAAAAAAAGAATTAAAAAACAATTGAGTGGGGTTTGCCAATATTCTTAACGAAACTGGTAGATACACATAATTGTCACTCAATCGAATGGATCCACTTGGAACAACAAAAACAAGACTTTGAATCCCCTGTTCACGCGTGAGTCAAAAGCTATATGAGATAGACCGCAATAACATTGATAATATATCAACCAAATAAACAAGCTTAACTGGAAAAAAAAATTAGGTTATCTTTGAAATAGTGCATCTTCACTACCTCATGTCACGTACACATGTCATAAGCTGAACATTGCCGATGTATCAAACATTTGTGCAATTATAGGTCATTAAGTGGCGATGTTGGGTTTTGTTTTGGTAGTTGTACATGATGAAATTATTGCTAAATGGTTTGTGAGGAGAATAGTTGGTATAGGTGTTAAGACATATGTGATTCAATGATAGGAACATATGTCACTATTTTATGTAATTGGCTAATCTTTTGACAAAACGCACTTTACTTGAAATTTGATAGATCTAGGATGTGTTTAATGCTTCAAGAAATAAGGTTTCAAGTTTAAGTATTAAAGCCATGTAAATCAGTCCAAAAATCAAGTCAAAAAGTGTTGTTCATTAAAACTTGACAGCTAGCATCTATCGAGGTTAAAAAACTGCTGAAACCCGTGGCTCGACAGCTGGCTCGAGGTTTATGAAACTCAGTTTTTCAGGACTGTTTTTCATCCAATCCGTGAATGTACGTTTGGGCTTTCTTAATTTTCTCACAACTCTAAACATATATAAAGATTATTTTAAAGGACGTAAAAGGTTACAGAAGTTGCACAAGAGCACAATTGCACAAGTGTAAAGATGAGTGTGACCGGAAACCTAGCTTGCCCTAGTTCTTCTTTCTCTTGAAGAAGCTGCTGTGTTTGTACACCATAAGGTTTTGTGATTAAGAAACTTCATGATCTTCATTGTCTGGATGAATTGAAGAACTTTGCAGCCAACATCCTTCTCAAGTTGGTGATCAAGTCGTGTATTGGGATCCGCGCAATTGGTTAGTCACGTATTGGGAGCCGTGTATTAAAATGAGAGGTTGTCACTACAGAACAAGTCCAATTGAGTATTGAGGTAAGGATCCAACTGTAAGTTGGTATAAGGTACTGAGTTTCCTTTACTTGTAACCGCTTATTTTGATAATAGTAGATTCTCGGGAGTAGTGATCTTAAAATCACCTGGTGGGTTTTTTGCCGTGTAGGTTTTCCCCATTTGTAAATAAATCACCGTGTCAATTTAATTTATGCTGCATACTTAGTTTAATTGGTGATTTGTTTGTGTTGCCACGTATACTGCATGTTAATTTGATTAATTAATAAACTTGACTAATCAATCAATTAATTTATCACAATGGGTCAATAAATTTTTGGCCCATCAATAGGGACAAAAAGTTTTCACAATCTTTCTCACTATGGAATAGAATTAATAAAAAATGATATTAGACTTAGGGTGTGTTTGGATACCGCTTATTTTGCTGAAACTAAAAAATTATTACTGAAAATACTATAAATAAATGTAAAAGTTAGTTGAAATAGTACAATGGGACCCATAAATAGTGCCAAAAAGTGCAGTGAGGCCTATAAATAGTAGCAATAATAAGCTGAAAAGTGAAATAATTTTCATTTTTCATCCTAACCCAAACGCACACTTAAGATCTGTTTGGATACCGCTTATTACTGAAAACTAAAAACATTATAGCAAAGTAATTTTTAAATGTGTAAATAGTACAATTTTGTTTAAAAAAATACTTGTGGGTCCCGTGAACAGTGCACGGATCTACTGAGTTGGTCTCAAACACAACTGAAAAATCATTTCAGCTCTATCCAAATGTTCACTTAATTATCAGTTATTTAGTCTATATAAACGTGATGTAGTTATAACTTACCATTCCAATAATTGTGAAAAAAAAAAGATAAAATATTATGGATATGTAAGTACATTGGGATGGTGACATGAAAGGAGGGCATTTATAAGGGTAGAAAATACTGTTAGGTATGTACAAAATAATTTATTATGTTGAGTTGGCACATAATGTTGATTGTGGGGTGCACGGCTTTTTGGTACTATGGCCACCTAAGTGATGATTCATTGATCACTACTCTTCATGCAATGACATGGACTACTACCTCTATTAATATGAGCAACAACTGTCCATAGATATATATCAAAGTTTGAGTCAAAGAAAGCTAGGGCTAGGGCTTCACCTTCAAACCTTGCTCCTTCAGTTTTCAATTTTGTGTTTGACACAAAGAAAGAGAAAGTTTTAACCAAAAGAGATAGAGATGGTTTCCACTCACAGTCCCTTGGTCTTTTCGTTTGGCATTCTTGGTATATAGCTATGCTTAAATTCTATCAATATTCTCTCTCTTATTCCTCTGCTTTTTTTTCTTTTCAAGTTGTCTCACGTAACAAAAGCAAAAATATTTCAAGTATGAAAACATATACGAAAACTTAGAGAGTTCTAACTTTTAATATATTACGTAATTCTATATTAGAATAATGGTTAAATAATTAAATTTATTCATTACAAGTGCATGTATATTTCAAAAGCCTACATTTTCTTGATGCAAGAAGCTAGAAGAGCTAAATTTCTCTCTTTAATGTCAATTTTACAGGTAACATTATATCCTTCGTGGTTTTTCTAGCCCCAGTGTAAGTTTCTTGCTCAAATTTTTTTTTTTTTAAAGTTTCTAGCCTCAGTGAAATGAAGTACTAATTACAATAAAATCTTCCAAATCCATTGCAGACCAACCTTTATTAGGGTTTGTAAGAAGAAATCAACAGAAGGGTTTCAATCAGTTCCATATGTGGTTGCACTATTTAGCGCCATGGTTTGGTTATACTATGCATCACTTAAATCTAATGAAATCCTTCTTATTACTGCAAACACAATCGGTTGTGTTGTGGAAACCATTTACATTGCCATTTACATCGCTTTTGCACCAAAGCAAGCCAGGGTACTTAATAAAACTCTCTCTCTCTGTATTTATTGTTATTGTTTTTTGGTACGTACATTTGTTACAATTAGAACCATATATTTCCCTTTCATGCTGAAGTGACCTATCTCAAATAATGCACTAACAAAAAATTTTGGACTTTGGGATTATAGATTTTCACGTTCTCTCTCTCTCTTTGTATTTATTGTTATTTTTTTTGGTACGTACATTTGTTGCAATTAGAACCATATATTTCCCTTTCATGCTGAAGTGACCTATTTCTCAAATAATGCACTAACAAAATATTTTGGACTTTGGGATTATAGATTTTCACGTTGAGGCTTCTTATTCTGATGAACTTCGGGGGATTTTGCTTGATACTTCTTCTCTCACACTTCTTAGCTCAAGGAGAAACTCGTGTCCGAGTTCTTGGTTGGGTTTGTGTAGCTTTTTCTGTGTCCGTCTTTGCAGCACCTCTAAGCATCATGGTAGGGACCTAATCCTACTCTTTTTTTTTTTTTTTTTTAATGGAATCTACTCTTTCTTCTTTAATTTATATTTGAACAATAAAAAAGATACAACTTTATTAGTATAACATAATTTTCACATGATTTATCACCTACAGTACTTCTATTATACACTGATTACACCAGGTGATATTAATAGTTAAAAAAAAAAATGTTATATCGTTTAATTTATTGCTTATATTTTTCACTTATGTTTAACTAACTATCCAGGCATGATTTTACTACTTTTGTAGCGGGTGGTCATACGCACGAAGAGCGTAGAGTTCATGCCATTTTATTTATCACTTTTTCTCACACTCAGCGCAATCGTGTGGCATTTATATGGGGTACTACAGAAGGATTTGTATGTTGCGGTAAGTTCTCGATCTCAGCCTCACAGCCACACAGAGAGAGAGAGAGAGAGAAGGTCCTCGATCTCTGAATTAATAAACAGGAGAAAAATCTTTCTGGGATTCCTGAATTCCTGCTAAATACTATAAAATATTAATGAAATTTTCCACCGTTAACAAAAGTTGTTATAGTTTAAGCAAAAAGAAAACTCTATACCTCTTTTGCTCTTAACTTTGGAGCGAATCCACTAATACTTGTTGGCTGCTAAAATAGTGTTTTATATTCGTGTGTGTGTGTGGTGTATATGTGTTTATATATATATTTCTGTATTTTCAAATTTGTATATATAACATACAAACAAAGTGCTTTGCTTTCTATGTTAATAAAAGCAATCAAAAGATTCTCAAAACGTTAACTGTGACAATACCTTTGTTTTATCAAAAAAATTTACCACATCAAAAAGGTAATAGAAAGTGATGTCTCATCAACTTCTTATTTGAGTCGCGATCAAATTCTCATACAGTGAATGTTTTTCTAAAATAGTGAAATTAATTTGGAAACCTAAGAATTTTATAGCAATGACTATTCCAAAAGATATTTTTCTTAAAGTGCGGGGGGACAATAAAATTATTTTTATTGGTCTGTTTTGGTTAAAAAAATAAATATGTTGTTCAAAAATACAACCAAAAAAACGCACATAAGATAGAGATCTTGAAAATAAACTATAATATTTTAAGTAAAATCCAATTCACCAAGGCAAGTCCTTAATAATATTCTGTCTCTTTTCTTTACAGCTTCCAAACATATTGGGTTTCATCTTTGGGGTGCTTCAGATGGTACTTTATATGATCTACAAGAATTACAAGACAGTTATAGACGATGAAAAGCTATCAGAAAGCAAAGCTGATATTGTAAACCTGAGCATGTCTGAGACAAATGTGTGCTCTCAGCCCAATTCAGATGAAAAAGGGAGTGACACTCAAAATGAGCATGAACAAAAAGATCAAGATGTGAAAACCACGGAAGCATCCAACCAAGGCCAGTTATTATCTGTTAAGTGTGAAGTTTAATTACTCGACTTGTACCAAACCCATCTCCATGCTGTGTTTGGTTTGCTTGTACCTCTCTCTCTCAAGTATTGTAAAAAAATGTGTAATAGAGAAGATGGTGTACGTAATGGTCAGTGTTATTTAATCTTCAGGTGTTTCTCTATGTCTGTGTAATCCCAGTGGACCATGTAATGTTCAAAAAAAGGTGACCGCTTATAATACTACTTCCTTATAACACTACTTCCTTCGTCCTAAATGGTTGGTCTTCTATTTTATTTTGACATATCCCAAAATGTAATCATCTTTGAAAAACCAATAAATAAAATTTCTAATTTATGTTTTATTTCATTTAAAAAGTCAATACTATTATTTCGCTAGAGTTTAAATTAATATGAGTAGTTTTGGTAATTTGAATATTTTTAACTAAAAAATAACATATCAAATGATGTTCTTTAAAGTTGAATTTTCTAAATAAATCAATAAATTGGGACGAAAGTAGTATACATTATAATAGGGTGGATTAATGATTATACAGCAAAACTTGTGCTTAACCTTTATAAGTATGGTACTCCCAGTGAGATTCTCAAAAGGTCGGTTCATTAGTCTATAAGACATGTTGTAGAGCTAAAAGTTTTATATTTAATCCACCATATAGATACAATCAATCTATAGGATTTTTGGGATGTCTTATGGGCATAGAGTAAAAAAAACTAGCCAAATGTTTGGACATCACTTCATTATATAAAAAAAAAAAATAAAAAAAAAAAATATAAGTACAATAAGAACTTATAATCTCCATAATTATTATTCTTTATCATCGAATCAAGACATTAATAGATTTTTTTTTTTTATGTAGACAATATTTGATTTCAACTCACTTATTTGATAACAAAAAACTTTATTAGTTATTCAAAAAAACTATTAGTTTTTTTTTTCTTTTTTTGAGAACCAATAAGTTTACATTTAAAAAACACAATTAAGTTTACAATTTTTTTTTTTTTAAGAATCAATTAAGTTTACAAATTAAGTAGCTAGTTAGAGCCATATAGACCCAACATAACGACTCCATCAAGGGCAAAAACTAATAATAAAAGCCTGAAAAGCTCTCATAAAAAATAAAAATAAAAAAGCCTGAAAAGCATATTCATCCTTTTTTTATAGAAGAAAAGGCATATTCATCCTAATTATGCACGTGTTTTCAATTCGACCATAGTTTATCATCTCCAACTATGTGTTTCTTTCATTGTTATTTTCCATGTATAGATCGTAATAAACCTAATAAATTCAAATATATATCGTGTTATGGATATAAATTTTAAATTCCATCAGTCTTGCACAAAGTTTCTGTACTAGCAGACAATAATCTCAGTACATGACTACAGGAGTGGAAACTGGAAAGAAACCAATCTTACGTCAAAATAATAATAGAAAATTTCGAATGTACCATTAAATTCTATGATATTCGCATATAATCACCCATATCATGGCCTCCATGAATTGTGTTGTTTATCTAGACCAAAAACAAAATAGTTGGAGAACTACTTGAGTGCATGCAGTAGAAAGAATAGTCCTTAGAACTTCGTAGTTCTAGGGCCAAGATTCAATCTTAAGAATGGTAATGAGTCAAGATGATCAGGCAACAATAACAATTTTTTCTATTTTTTTGATAATACGATAGTTGGAGGTTAAAAGATTTGAATTATGGATGTCTCTATTAAAAATACTAAAAAGTTTTAGTTGTTTGTAAAAAAATAATTGAGGGTTTTTACATAGGTCAGCCATTAATGTAAGTAACAATTTCATTCTTGAAATTTTAATGAACAATTAACCCTTATATTTTAGCTTTGTAACAAATTAAACATTATCCTATGGTATTTTCCATCAAAGACTAACGCATTATTTAATTACATTCTGTTAATTGAAGTACACAATAAATTTGAATATATTGTCACTCAGCATATTGTATTTATATACTTGAGAGTACAAAATTAGATTGTGGATGGATTAAAAAAACACTTAGGAGCTAAATACAAGGGTTAAGGTTTGTGTAAAATGCCCCCTCAAGTTGAAGAGTCTTGAGAAGAGAGACTCAACTTATCATGTAGGAAGAAAAATCTTAGTGAAAAGAATCCTTTTGGTCATGATGTATTGATGTCAGCCAGTTAGTCGATATGAAATAAAGTCGTAAGGCATTATGGGCGACTTTGTCATGAACAAAATGGAAGTCAATCTATCTTCAAGTGTTGGCATGAAACACAGGGTTTGCTATGAGGTAATTAGGTCCTAAGTACATTATCACATTGAAGAATTGGAGCATGAGGAAGGACCAGACCAAGCACAGACAATAAATACTGGAGCCATGAAAGCTCAGTCGTAGTATCAGATAAGGCCTTGTATTTAGACTCAGTTGAGGAATATGATGAGTGACAATATATTACTTTTAGAGGACTAGGAAATGAGATTCTTACAAAAAGATGGCAATGGCATAACCACTGATAAGCACCAATCAATGGTGAGTTCTTGGAGATGAAAAGGTCAAGATGTGTAATGTGCTTGAGATACCAACGAATGTGCATGCCTGACTACGACCTAGTATTACTCATCTATTGGGATGTGTTGATTAAACCTGTTGGCGTCGTCGCCTTTTTGAACATCCCCACGATCGAGTGTTACATCAGATTCATGCATATCACTTTGAGTAATAATATCAATTTGCTAAAACCTAAAATAATGGTTAAATGATTAAATTCATCGTCACTAACAATTTAACTTTTGAGATAAATGGTAATTATCATAGTAACAGAGCATAGTTTCACTTATTAAGAGGAATTTAGCTCAACACATGAGGAATAGTGTTGAAATAATGGCTAAATGATAAAATTAATCATTTTCTAATCACATAAGTTTTTGGTAGGTAAAATGTAACAATTAAAAATTTATGAACTAAATTGTGGATAAGACCAAATCACTAATATCTAACACAGAGGATTAGCAACAAGTTGTAATTATCTCTAAAAAAACACAGAGGATTAAAGGAAATATATATCCAATAAAATGATATTAAATTTAGTAATTGTATTTTACTATGATTTCTTGATATTTAACAGGTAAAAAGTAACGTATATAATCAAATAGTGGAATTGAAGAACTACTACTAGGGTTACTAAAAAAGAATTGGTTAGTGTAATATTAACCAAAAATTACACCATAAAGCACTTATTAGTGGAAGCCCCTCCATCTGACTTTCCCTTCAAACCAAGGGACAAAACTTGACGCAATGTTAATTATTCCTTATTTGTTTTAAGGAAACAAAGTAATATGAAAAAATAGAATAATCATAAATTATTCCTTAGTGCACTAACACGCTACTCTAGCTAGAGAATGATTCTCCCTTTTACAGTAACCTTTATCTATTAATTATTCTGATCAAGTCTTGTTTTTTGAATGGTATAGGAACATATTGATTCTAAAATGCAAATCTACCATTTAAAAAAAAGATTTCCTGTTTCAAATGTAATAATTTCAGTGTAAGGGAACCTTTATAGAGTTTCCTTTTTCCTTTTTTATTGGCATGACCTCATTTAACCATTGTATTAAAAAAAAAAATTGAAACCAAAATGCTTATTCATCATCTTAACTCTTAAGGAACCTTAATTTAATCCTATATTCTTAACCTGCCCATCTCTCTTAGGGTACAAATCAACCTTTCCACGCACATATATGTCCTAATTTATAACTTTTCTTTTCTTTTCTTTTCTTTCTTTCTTTTTTTTTTTGCTGAATGACAAAGTTTAAAGAATTATCATCATTTCCAATGGGAAAGCATTAATATTGTCAGCCAGTTTATAAATGAATGTCACCGTTAAAACCCACCAACACACAAAAAAACCTGAAAATAATTTATAGCTGTGTTAAGTTCATGCATTTCGAAATTCGCCCCCAAGGCTCGAACCCCCCAAAGAAAGTGCCTTTTATGGGGCTCTTTAGCTGTTGATGGGCCCTATTGAAGTTTTCAAGATTATTTCTGTCTCTGAAATTAGGAGCAAGTGAATCAGTGATGTCAAAGTTTTTAAAGAACTGTTACCAATTCCAATGGAAAATACAATATTGATGTCAACTAGGCTTACCAATGTCACCAATAAACCCCCACTGAAAAACACATGCACCGAAAGAAAAATACTGTAAAACATTTATAGCTGTCTTCGCTCTTCGGTGAAGTCCTTGCATGTCAATCTTGTTTTTAGCTAGCCCTGAAAATATCAAAGAGAATCAATGGATTAAAATGGTATTTATTAGGCACTCTTTTGTTAATGATTTAAAAAGATGTTAGTCTCTCTATAGGAAAACATCCCCTTCGCTTGTAATAATTGTAAGCATGCATGTAAAGCTTGTTTCTAGCTAGCCCTGAAAATATCAAGAGAAATAATGGATGGATTAAAATGGTATTATAAGGCTCTCTTTTGCTAAATGATTTAAAAAGGATGTTAGGCTCTCTATAGGAAACATCCCGTTCACTTGTACACACAATTTGGGAAGACATGAAATAATTGTCAGCATGTGAGTAGGAAGTGGCTACGAGATTCTAAAACTAGGAGTACACAGAAAACTAATACAAAGACAGAAATAACAGTACCTAGTATGTGAAGCACGCGGTTGATCAACAAAGAAAAGGTATTTCTTGGCTGGACAGCAAAGACAGTGTACATCTTCCATCATGATGAGCCTCTAATTCACAACTTGATTGTTTTTTTATACCAAATCAGTAAAAATGACTAGCTCAATCCCCATCAAGTGCGATTACACATCAAAAAGTATATTAAGGGACTCTCCATGGGGAGAGGAATTAAGTCTTAAAACTTGTCTCATACTGTCTTGGCTGGACAGCAAAGACAGTGCACATCTTTCATCATGATGTTGAGCCTCTAATTCACAACTTGATTGTTTTTTTTTTTTTATGCCAAATCAGTAAAAATGACTAACTCAATCCCCATCAAGTGCGATTACACATCAAAAAGCTTATTAAGGGACTCTCCATGGGGAGAGGAATTAAGTCTTAAAACTTGTCTCGTACTGTACAAGAGAATATGCCATTTTAATATAGGCCCCACCTTGTATATATCTTCTTCTCTTATTTTGTTTTTTTAGAATGACAGAATGAAATACTTTTTATGAAGGGCATGTTTCTTTTGCATAATACTGCGTGTTTTTTAACTAAAAATGTAGGTTTAACTCATGTTTTGTTTGTAAAACAAAACATACTGTGTGGAACGGAAGAGTATATGTCTTTTTATGAAATAAGAAACATTATGATTGCAGCTACTAACATATCACACATGAAAAGGAAAAGGGTAATGCTGCAGATACAATACTTTCATTACATTTTTTACAACAGTTAAACTTAACAAGTTTTTTATACTAATTCTTATATAGTATTATTTTTTTATCTACCAATAATAACTTGTTACTTTAACAACTGAAAATTTGTTGTGCCTCTAAACCTATCGAAAAGAAAATACTAGGGCTTTTTTTAAGAGAAAATATATGGACCCAAAAAATTTTATACCCAATTGATTAATATGACAGATTATTAGCGGTAATAAAAAAATAATGTCAATGATAAGTTCAGATAAAAATCAATAAAAATTTGTCAATTTAACTATTGTAAAATTTATATGTCTTTAGTATTAATTTTTTGTTAACGGGACTATTAGACATTAGTTAAGAAAGAATTAGTAAAAGGGACAAAAGTTAATTAAAATGTGAACTTTTAATTGAAAATGGTGCAATTGTCCATAAAAAGTAGCTCGAATGTATTGGATTTTTTCATCTTTAAGAAATTCCCTCAAATCAATGTGTAAGACAGATAATAAGTTTGTAGTAGCTGTAAGCCAAACATCACTTCACACAAATATAACCAACTCCCAAAAAAAACTGTTTATAACTACAAGCTAAAAATATATGTAATAAGTTCACATTGCTTACCCATTTAGAGTATAATACTATAATCTAATCTCTCTTCTAGTCATTGTCATAGAATTAATATGAGAATTTTATTGAAACATTAGATAACATATGAAACCTTTTGGTTTTGGTCATTGCATAATTATTACTGTCATTTGGTTTGTTAAATGGAGTTTTTTTTTTACCTCGTCACCATATGAATATTCTTAGATGAAGCAGAGCTGCACCATGATACATTTCATGGAAGCTTCAAGAGCTTAATAAGCTCCTAGTTAGAACTTCACTGGAAACCTCCAAAACCACGACACATCATAAAGGACTTAAGTGGGACCAATGGCATATGTTTGCATACTAAGAATTGGAGAGATTATGACTTAATTTAGCTACTGTATAGTTTTGTTAGATTAAAGGAAACTAAGTGAGGCTCAATGGGCTACAATTCAGACTTAACAAATAGACAAAAAGCCGAAAGTTACATGATGCTTCACACACACTCAAGTTGCAACTTGACCATTCCCTACTCACTATAAATTCACTCTCGCCCACACCTTGTAAACTCGTACCATTGTCAATTGAGAGTTAGTAGATAGCAGCTAAGCATTCTCTTGAATACTTCAGCTATTGAGAGATAGAGAGAGTATCAAAGGTCTTTAGGCAATTGTAGTTAAGGAGGATTTTTAGTTTGTGTTTGAAAAATGGCCCCTCACCAAACTTTGACTTTTGCTTTTGGGCTACTAGGTACGTAGTCACAAACTGTAATTGTATGTGTGTTAGAAAATTTAAATTTATTTGCTTGAAAACATTATTTTGGATATTCTAACATCATATACTTCAATGCAACTTTGTGCATGCACATTCGTTTTTAGTCCGTTAAGTAATTTAATGGACATGCATTGCTCATGACATTCATATTTCAAAAATTCTCTCCTAACTATTTGGTATATGAAGTTGTAGCTAGGAAGGTGATATATGACTATGCAAATTCTTCAAAGAACTAATAACATACTTTGTTATTCATGTTTTCTAATTGTTGCAGGCAACGTCATTTCATTTATGGTCTTCCTAGCTCCACTGTAAGTGCTGCTTTAGCTCACTGTTTTTTTTTTCTTTCCAACTCAAAGTTGACTAATCAATGAGAAAGGGTCTAAATATATGATTCAATGTTTTGGTTTTCGTTGCAGGCCAACATTTTTTCAAATATACAAGAAGAAATCTACTGCAGGATTTCAATCACTTCCATATGTGGTAGCACTCTTCAGTTCAATGCTGTGGATCTATTATGCATTGCTTAAGATGGATGCAAAGCTTCTCATCACCATAAACGCAGTTGGCTGCATAATCGAAACAATCTACCTCAGCGTCTTCGTATTTTATGCAACCAAGAATGCCAGGGTATAAAAATATAGATTTCACAACTTTTTCCTACTAAGTTGTTAAGTTTCTTCTTTAATTATCAAAATATATTTGTATTCTAATTGAATAATGGTCTAAATCTTTCAGATCCTGACTGTGAAGCTTCTCCTTCTGTTAAACGTTTTGGGGTTTGGCCTCATGCTTCTACTTACTCTCTTCCTGGCAAAAGGCTCCCAGCGTTTACAAATTATTGGATGGATTTGTTTGGTATTCAACCTATGTGTATTTGCTGCCCCACTTTGTATCATGGTGAGCCTTACTTCAAAGAATATATGTTTCTTTTGCTTTATAAAGTTTTTTCTTGGACCTATCTTATTTTTGTGAAAAATGACTCATGTATTTACAACCATCATTTATTCTGCAGAGACAAGTTATAAGAACCCAGAGCGTGGAGTACATGCCATTTCCTTTATCTTTCTTCCTGACCTTAGGTGCAGTGATGTGGTTCTTTTATGGCCTTCTTCTCAAGGACCATTACATTGCTGTAAGTGCATTACAAACCTCCAAATACTCGTCAAATTTTACCATATAGATTTTACAACTTATGTGTAACTTTTAAATCAGTTTATAAATATCTTGTAGTGAAATTGATAGTAACTTTAGTATTATCCTTCGTTGTTTTTTATATTGTTATTAACATCATTCTTTTATTTTTTATTTTTTTGCATAATCAAAAGCTTCCAAATACTGTGGGATTTATCTTCGGCATAGTTCAGATGAGCCTCTACGTATTTTACAAGAATGCCAAAAAGATGAAGGAGCCGAAGCTGCAACAATTATCCGAGCACATCATTGATGTAGTTAAGCTAGGCACAATTGGGTGTCCAGAACTGAATCCTGTAGCTGCACTTAAAAATGTTAATGGAAATGACCATGCAAATGGAGATATAAGTGAGAAGGAAAAAGCAGAAGAACCCAATAAACGCAAGGATGATCAGTCAGCTGTTAACCCTTAGCCTTTTCAAGGGGACGTACTTGTGGTTTTAATATTATTGTACTTTGCTAGCTAGCTATCCATGGTATTGGTCTAATTAATGACTGTATGTGTTTCTAAAGTTTAGTTTGCATGTTGTAGTGTGTAGGGTTTTAGTCATTTAATTAGTGTTTTATGAGGGAGAAAATATAAGATATTTCAGATGTATGTATTCTTTCACTCATATAAGGATAAGTCTCACATTTATGGAGCTCACCCTCATGTGAGTATAAGAATACAAATATCCGAAACACCTAATATTACCTCTTTAAAAAAGTACTTGTAAGTCTTCAAGGAAGGCAAGGGTCTCTCTCTGTAATTTTATTTGTCTTTTTATCATGCTAATGCAATGCAAAAAAGCTAGCTAATTTATTGACCTTAACTGCTTTATTCTAAGCAGTACTACTTGTCATGTCTATGAGGTGAAAGGCCATGCAATTATATATATAGTTTCCACATACATGAATTCCAAAGCTCCATTATTGCATATATGTCATCCTATATTAATTAACTTTCTGAGCCTTTCACCAAAAAAAAAAAAAAAACTTTCTGAGCCTTCTCAGAAAAAGAGGGGAGCATTCCAAGTAAATTTAGCAATGAGTTGCATGCCAACTTTATTTCAGCCTTTGGCTTTAATTTCACAGTTAAATAATAATTGTTATTTCCCATGAGTTTAAAACTTTCCGTGTACAATTTCCTAAATATCTTAGATTTGATCAGTGAAACACATCAAAAAAAAAAAAAATTCTTATTTGTAGACAATTAAATTTATCCATATGATTTAATAATTAACACAACTATATTGTTTGAAAAAATTAAAGTATAATATGTAAAGAATTATACCTAAATTTACCCCTCCTACTCAAGTATAATATGTAAAGGATTATACTTAAATCTACCCTTCAATCTAAATTTTGTATTTGACGTGACGACAATAAACTTTACCAAACTAACTAAAATCCATATTCTCAAACATGTGCGTGCATGTACATATATATATATATATATATATATATAAGCTAACTATAAGTATTCACTACTTGGCCAACTTTGTTTCCCTTTACTTTCATGACCAAATTGCTCCCACTGTCCCTCAGTACCTGGACTGTTGGACATATAGGCTGCCTCTTTTATAGGTAGTTGACCTTAAAACCCGAGATGCAAGTGTATAGTAAATGCCAAAGTTGCATGCAATAGTTTAGGTTCACGCACACTACTTGAAATAGTACGTAAAGCTTGCACGCACTAAAATTAATTACTAAATTTCTATCCCAAATATTTAAAACTCATATCAGGTCAAAAGAAACGTACGTAGGACCGCCAAAGCAACAAAAAAAAGTTGCTTGATGTTTTTATGTTTTTGGCTAACCCACTTGTGATACTTTTCAATTTCTAAGTTACTCTATTTAGAAAGAAAAAAAAAATCTCTGGATATCATGATTGTATGTTTTGAATTGATACTTTGTTATCCTTGGTGGAAATACAAACGAAAAATATTACACAGCAGCTCCAACAAATCCAAAATAATGAAGAATTTCAGATCTAAATGGCCCACCAAATCAATGTTCAGAGGCACCAGCTGGGCAGGCATATATAGTGAGGGAAAGAAATGAAAAGAAATAAGAAAAATAATTAGTCTTATGACATTAAAATTTTCACAATCATTCTTTATAATTGTTGAAGCAATATGTGCTAATAAAAAATAAGTATGTTAGTGTTGGACCCAAAAGAAATATTATAATTACAATTTATTACTTTAACAATTAAAAAAAAAAAAAAAAAAAGTGAAACTTTTTACCAACCAAGCCAAAAAATAAAAGTTGTATGAGTGTGCTATGTAAGGGTGCATATAAAGTTATTAACTATTAAGTCCTATATTAGATTACTTTGTACTAAACAAATGATTATAGAAGTTTTTAATTATATGGTCAGGTGGAAGAAGATATTATTCTTATTTTCCACCCATTGCAGGAGGTAATTAAGAACAACCCTCTTTCTTTCGATATCACTTAAAATGGAAAGAATCCACTTATATGGTTAAAATTATCATTTCATTTTGACCTATACGAAAGTGTTACATTATTATGAAGTAGATCAATTTTAAATGAAGAAGATCTGAGGTTACCACCCCATTACTTGCTTTTTATCTTGTAATCTATTTTTATATTTTATATATTATAGAAATGTATAATATACCAGGTGAAATGAGCTCCACCAATGCAAGGGAGATTCATCAACATCTTTGCTTTCACTTAATATTTCGTTTGTGTTCACACTTAACGCCAAGCTGTGCTCCAACTGGTAGGAACAAGTAGACCAGTAAAATAACTAGGTCGGTGTAAAGTCAAGTAGTCCAAAAATGACGATCCCAAGAGTAGCCCATGCCTATGTTTCCTGTAGGTTCCTATTCACTTGTGTATTGCTAGAATGTAGGTGCACATGTATATGCAATTGGGTGATCAGAGAGTAATGCAAATTGCAAATTGCAAAGCACTAGCTAATGTCTGCTAAAGCCTGAGTAATTAGTCTCTCAACACTATTGACTGCACTGTTTCAGGTGCTTCCACTGAACACTGTCTATGTCATGAACTTCATGGTGCTTTCCACTGTTTCCCTGAACTTGCACATGAACATCATTTGTTTTTTCTGCTACCTAGCAGTGTGGAACTGGTGTAGGTGCTTAATGGTTTCTTAAAGCAATCTGAGTTCTTAAAAAGTCCAGTGGTGGCAGATTTCTTGGATCCGGAATATTAATTATTATTTTAAAACTAATATGAATTTTATTATAAAATAACTTACAAACTAACTAACACAGCAATGAAAATAGAAAACGCTAAACCTACAACATATTTAGTACCAAAAAAAAAAAAAAAACCCTTGTAAATTAATAATGTTGTAAATGATTGGTGCCCACTTAAACATAATAAATTAATATTTGAATTACTTTTTTACGACTGAAAATACATAGGTTATAAGGTTTATGTAATAAAATTTATACTAACCCTAGCATCACTCAATAAGGAATACTTTTTTTTAACTTTTTGAAAATGGGATTGTTTGACATACCTATAAAAAATTATTTTAAAAATGTGAAGTTAAAAAAGTTGTACCTTGTAAAAGTGCAGTTTGAACAAGTGCTACCGAATGGATATAAGTTTTACAAACTGGTGTATTTAACATACAAAAAAAATTAAATAATTTATTTATTATGTTGTTGATATGACATTAATCACGTTCATTAATTACTACATAGTTAGTAAATCTTTTATAAGAAAATTTATATTAGCTTTTAACATTATGAGTCTGTTTGGATAGAACTTATTTTGCTGAAACTGAAAACTGAAAACACTGTGGCAAAATAATTTTTAAATGTATGAATAGTACCGTGGGACCCATTTTTAATGAAAAAGTAGATAAAAAATGAAATTTATGAGTCTGTGAACAGTGCACGGATGCACTGTTCACGGAAGACTAGTCAAAAGTTGCGGCTACTGTTCATGTACAGTGCATGAACAGTAGCCGCATGTTGGGGGAAAACGCGTGCAAAAAAAAAAAAAAAAGGGGGAAAACGCAGAAACTAAACGCAGCAAACGCAACGCCGTATCCAAACTTAGCCTATGAGTAACGAAAATCAGTAGTGTTGTGCCAAGACCAAGGATTAGATTGTGTAGTTATAGGAAAGAAATAGGTCTAAAACATGTAGCTAATAAGGTGGTGACCAAAACACAGAAGTAAGGTTTAGGCCTTTGAAAGCACAAATGTTAAGGTCCTAAGTAAAAAGAGGCCTGCCAGTTATAGTTAGTTTAGCTACAAGAGATTGTAGAAGGGAAACATGGGTTAGAGTCATCAGCAAAGCCAAGAATACCTTAAACTCTATATATAGAATAAGTTGAGTTTTTCCAATAGATGTAACTTTTGTTGGTAAGCTTGATGGGTAAAAAAGAGTGAGCATTTGATAGAGAAGGAATAGGATCCATTTGTGGAAAAGAATAAGTTGGGTGAACAACGTGGAACAAGAAGATGAAGAAAAAAGTCATAAGAGTTAAGTGACTCTGATACCATATTAAAACACATAATGATTAATTTGATAAATTATCAATCTCACAAATTAGTTGTGTTATGCTTATTATATTTAGGGTAAACTATATATTTGGTCTCTATCCTTTACACCATATTTCAATTTGGTCCCTAACCTTTTAATTGTGTCAATTTGGTCCCTAACCTTTTAATTGTATCGATTTGGTCCTTAACCTTTCAGTGTAGTGTCAATTAGTCTCTGCTGTTATATCTTAAATGAAAATTGTTAACATAGCAAACTACCAAAATAGAATTTTTGTTTATTTTTACATCAACAGAAATTAATTTTTTATTTTAGTCATTAGACACGTTATCAATTTTCATCTAAAAGATAACAGTATGAACTAAATTGACAGGGTATTAAAAGGTTGGAGACCAAATTGACACAATTGAAAGGTTAATAATCAAATTGAACTATGGTGTATAGAATAGAGACAAAAAACGTAGCTTACCCCTATATTTATAATTGAGGATATAAGTTAGAATATAAAACATATAAAATTTACTATATATAATTCAAAGTGTCAACACAACTAAAAATGCCATTGATAAAAAATATACATGTAAAGTAAGTGTGTGTTTGGCTCCAGCTTAAAATGCCAACTTATTTTACTATTCAGCTTATTTTTGTTACTATTTATGGCCCCATTTCACTTTTTAATACTATTTATAGGTTTCACTGTACTGTTTTAACTAACTTTTACCTTTATTTACAGTATTTTCAGCAAAAAGTTTTCAATTTCAACAAAATAAACAGATCCTAAACAGACCCTAAATATCTCAATGGATGCATAAGCACGTGTACCCTAAAGTCACACAATTGGCTACAACAATATTGGCGGCTAGGTTTGACCGACAAGAATATATTCAAATCAAGTGATATTAATTTCGATTTCTATGGTATGCTCTTTTGTCTCTGATATCTTTGTTTACAATCATTGATGTATAGAATTTCTCTACTTTTAGATGTATAGTGCTTTTCGTTTTTCTCTCCATTTCACTCTTGTTAATAGATTCTAACTTTTTGAAGCCAATTTGGACGGTACGTGAATTGTGAACATGCATAGATTGCAAGCTAGGTTGCTCTTTTAGACCAATTAGTATCGCGCGTACAAATATGACATATTCCTCATTTCTCTCATATTATATATGTAATTCTATAATACATGTCCTTATTCTCTTACAATTCTTGAATTCTATAAGATCTCTTTTGGTTTTTGACGCTCAATTCTTAAATCTGAATTTCTTTGATTTTTAGCTTAGACCAACCAATCTTGAATCTTGATGCCTTTTGTGAAAAATGATTAAGTTTGCCTCTCTCTTTTTTTGTGTGTTTTAAATAGGCTTACTTTTTTCGTAATGATTTTTATTCTTTAATAATCAAAAGAATGTGGGTGGTAATTAACGACTCAGCTTCACTAAGCCAGTATCATCTAATCATTAATTCATACTTTCTCAACAACCAAAAAAAAAAAAAAAAAATCATTAATTCATGTACATTGATATAGTGTTAGCGACTGCGTTAACGTACGACAATTCAAAGCTATATTAAATTTTCAACCACTTTATTCAAAGAAAACTTTTCCTCACTGAAAGTTGGAGGCTTTAAACACTACTCCAAAAGTCAAATCCTTGGAAAATCTTTGACTGAAAATTAATATGTTTTATTGAAAAAAAGTTAAGTGCACGTAAATTAATTGTTAAGGTATGAAGATTTGGGTGGGAAATTTAATAAATGTTGATTCGTAAAACAATCAAATGGGTGCGGTAGCACTTATGGAATGATCTATAGCTCAAACGGCCGAGGTGCTTTTTTACAATTCTTATATTAACTGTCAACAGCATTACTTTTTAAAATGGAGTTTATTCCTTAATGAACAAAGGATCATAACTATCTTTTTTATTATTATAGTGAAAATAAAACGCATAAATAAGAGTTTAAAAGATAATTAGCGTGTGCATCACACAAGTATTCTAATGTAAAGAGCACTTCAAGTTTCACCATGTGCGATAAAATTAAAGAAGAGTTTAAAATATAATTAGCGTGCACATCACACAAGTATTCTATTAGCTAGTCAATATTAAAGAAGAAAATATATAAATGTCAAGAGTCTTGTAACTCAATTGATTGACATCTTCTAGTATCCAAAGTTTAAATTTTCTATCTCCCATTGTAACTATAAAATTATCAAAAGAAAGAGCATACATCAATGTAATTAACATTCTAGAGTCATTTATTAACATAGTATTGCCATTAATAATGTCAAGAATCTTGTGATTAACAGGGTCATTTGTTAACATAGTATTGACATTGAGTCGAAATCCCCTTTTCTTGATTTGTTGTAAGAAAAATAATAAATATTGGCATTAACAATGATTGAGAGTTATTCATAAATTAAATAGAACAATGATTGAGAGTTGAAAGCAATGCTTGATTGAATGATTTCAAAAGTTCCCTCCATGAACCCGGGAAGGTAGGTTATCAAAAGTATCAGACAAATTTAGTGGGAGACAAAGTCAGAGAGTGCGTCAGTCAAATTATTGTTAAATTGCTACAAGTCAAGAACCGTTGGTGGGAAATTTTTTTATCATCCACAAAAGAGCCCTTAAGTGTTTTAGTTGTTGCGACTTGTGGGCACTACAAATTCAATCTTAATTTAACCAAAAGTTAATAAATGTGCATCATTGTTTGTATATATAAAAAATATAAAATTTTAACTTATAAAATTTGCTTTGTAATGATAATTGTTTATTATTAAATCAAGACATTAATAAATTTTTTCCTATAATATAACCAAAATTTAAAGTATAGATATCTTATTCGATAACAAAAGTTTTTATCAGTGAAGTTAATTAAAATGCATACGTCATTACTCGCTACTAGTTTATGATGCTTAAAAAGTGAAATTTCCAAAAAATGAGAATTGGTGTTTTATGAGAGAAAGGACAAAGATTCAGGCACCGAAGGGATGCAACTCTAATAAGATTCAGAGCCATTATAAAAGGATCTATTAATCAAAAGAGCAAGTAACATGCGAAGCCCTCTCCAATAAATAAATTTAAAAAATAAAATAAAACATGTGAAGCCCTCACACTGATTAATTAGCAGTACAAATGAATTTGGAATACATGCTGACCAAATACAGTTGAAGCCTCTAGTCAGCAATCACCATAAAATACTATTCACTATAGCACAATCTGATGATCTTTTACACTGAAAAAGAAATAACAAAAGAATATAAAGCCCAGGTAAATTCATTTCTACTTTGTCCGTACCCATTTCTGGGGTGTCTAGCAAAGCATAAGGGAATGTGCAGAGAGAATCAGGCAGTGTTAGTGTTAGTGTTGGAATCTATGACTCACAAAAGCACATATGTATGGTCTTCACGTTTTGAACCTGCAATTCTACAACTTAGCAGGACGCACCTATAGCCTATAAACTGACTGGTCCAAGTGGTCAAGTACTTTTCGTACAAATAAAATAATTAATCATTTTTACAATTTTCACAATATTTTAGGAACAGGAAAATAATTAAAACTAAAAAAGAAAAATAGAATGATTAGTTATTCAGGAAGTGATGCCCAATCTGGATATGGGCATTCATAGGTCCATCCAGGTCCAGAGTACCTAAAACAATGTAGCCACAAACCCTCTTCAAGCCCATCATATCTGCAATGTAAAAAGTAAGGTTTATTAGTAAATAAAGCATACCCTTTTTTTTCTTCTTTGGGAGTGGGGGTTAGTAAAAGAAAATACAAGGTTTATTCAGGTAAGAAATATGGAATGTTCAGTAGTAAGGGATTCAGCTCCCAAATGAAAAACCACTCAAACAACCATAGATGGTTAATCTCGCAAGTGTTATTTTTCCTGTTTCTTATACACAAATGTTAAAACGATACTTTGTCAAGTCTTTCTGTAAAAGTGTTAGAAACAAAATGAATACATTACATTAATTGCTCTGCAAGGCCAAGTGCAATCTCAACCTAATAGATCCTCTGTTCAGAACAGAGAGAGAGATCACTTGGCCTCAATTGTAAACATGCTTCAAGTCCCTGGTAAATAATGTTAAGCAGATTCTAACTTTTTTGGTTGTTTAGTTTACACACACCTTGTGATTGTGAACCTATGACTTCAACCCTCTACCTTGTACTACCAAGGGGATAGAGCTCATTGGAAAGAAAATTCCTAACCTAGTTGTCGTAGTTAAATCACAAAACATCGGTCTGATCTATAGTCCATGATAGATGAGGCATGGAACGGAGACGCTACAAAAATGTTCTTGGAGTTACGAAGGAAATTTTGAGCTCATATTGGTCATGTGTTGAGAACGGGAATTGAACTCTATGAGATCTAATCTCCCATTGTTCCTCAATAGCTTAGTGGTAGAGCAGTCAGTTGTTAACTGATTGGTTGTAGGTTCAAATCCTACTTGAGGAGATTTGATTCATTCTGAACTCTTTAATTCAGAATGAAAGGGTTTGTTTTGACCCACCCCCCCCCCCCCCCCCCTCCCTTTCTTTCTCCCCAATTCAACCACCATGCAATAGTAAATCAATTATTCAAACAATCAATTGTGCTTGTCTCATAATGTGACCATTACATGTTACACAGAAATGGAATGACATGCTGAAAATCAGAAACAACTTGGTACTGTTCCCATATACCATAATGGATAATCTGACAAAAGGCTCAACCAAAAGCAAACACATACTCTCACTCAGCAGATACCATAAAAAAAAAAAAATGGAATATATTCATGACATTTGCTTATCAGTCTACATTTTAACAAATTTCTTATCATAAGAGCAAGCCTCTTACCCTTTTGGGGCCAGATTTGGGCAATTTGTACACATAGGATCAATGCTAAAATCATCTCTAGAGTTCTCTTCACCAGGACAATTATCATGAAAAATGAACTCTGGTGAATGGCTGGAATTAGCAGCAGCTCTATCAGCACTCATTCCTCCAGCAGACCGACCAATTACATGTTCTGAGAGGTAAAGCATGTCATTGGCAATTGGATGACCTGTATACTGCAAATGAACACGGATCTACGCCACAGAGAGATAGAGAGAGTTTAGAATTTAATTCATTCAGCACAGAAATATAACCAGGCCACTAAAACATTAGCTTGTAATGGAAACTTCAGACTACTGAAAATGAAACACGAGACAGCTTTAAAAAATTATAGCATACATAATATTGAACCTGACAGCGAAATTAAGAAGGCAAAACAAAAAACCAGCAAAAAGATTTTTTTTGTTCATGGAAGCCGCAGAAATCTCTCTTAAAATGTTGCTACAGATTATGTAAAATCCCCTTTTTAGCCTGTCAAAATTTCTTACTTGATGAGTTCGGCCCGTTATTGGTTCACACAAAACAATGCTATGAGTGCCATCTGTACTAATCCGGGTAAATTTAGTAGAAGCAGCCTTCCCCTTCACAGCGCCATTAGCATTTTCTACCTGCATAAAGGGAAAAACATTTCTGGATTCAGTATAAGCACTTTATTAATTCTCTTATTTAAATCAAATGCCTTGATAAACAAATCAGTAAACCAATAAGGGTCCATGGCAAGGAGTTAAAATCAATAATAACAACGCATTCAATTCACTCCCCCCCACCCCCCCTTCTTTTTCTTTTTTTTTTCCTTCTACTGTCTCACAGTAACAGCAACTATAGTTCTGCTATTACAGAGGGCTAAATAAAACGACTCACCTCTGCCGTGCTCCTTCCTTCTCGAGCATTATAATCTATGTTAGCATCAACCATTATCTGCAAAGAAAATTAATAATAACTGTCAAACAGTAAAAAAGAGAGGCAATTTAAGTGTATGAAAGAACAACACTTCTAGCATCCATCACTAATATCATTTGATTTTGCAAATGAAAGCTCAGAGAATCATGATCATATAATTGAAGGCCACAAAATACGAATTGATAGGCTCAACTAAACCCTGTTACTCAGAACTAAAGCAGCTAAGAAATGAATGCATCTATCTCTGTATTTTGCTTCTTTTTTAATGTCAAGCCACAGATTTTTGCCTCAATAAGAGAGAGGTTGTACATATATGAGCAAATGATTTGTGATACAGAGAGGAATGTCCTCCAACCATATCCCTGCTGAATCTAATTTTCGAGCCTCTAAAGCCAGCACATGGACTGCTGGGTTGCACAGCTTGGAACCACTGTGAATATCTACAGAACAAAAATACTTAGCCATCTTCTTGGACTCTTGAATTAAGCATCCATAGCTTGTGAAGGAGCATTCACACAATTGCAGGGCTGAGAATACAGGTGTTGAGTCTCATTTGAAAGTTGCTTCCCTCACCCCAATTTCTGGCATGAACACTAATGCCCATTGTACTGCTAGCGCTACTGCTTCATTATTCGAGTGCCCCATCTGTAACCTTTCTCACAGTGCCCCTATGCACCCTCCATTTGAATCCTGTATCAGCACTCCAATTCCTGTGCATTGTTAATCTTTCATTTGAACAGCAACCAAGTTAACTTTAAACCGGTTCAAAGGCAGGGGGATCTGATTTTGTGGCATTCGCTATATAAGATACAGTTCTTCTGATTGGGTTTGATAGTATGTGTTTCATCATCAGTTGACATTTTGTGGGCAAGATGTTGTGCTCCACTCTCTCAGGGAAGAGCTTTAACTTCCTGGGGACTTTGATGGACCAGATTTGGGTGCATAAGGGTTTCATTCACCTTGGGTCTGAACTCTCTATTGTTTGGGTCTTTCATTTTTCCTCCATGCACATGATGTAGGCTCTCTCACTGTGCATCTACTGCTCGCAATGGCTCTCCATATTTGCATATCTCATAGACGGCCCCCTACTTAGAGGAATAGATTTTATCATGGCCTTGTGGGGCACAAAAATATCATCAATTAGCTTCTGCTTCCATGTGTGCAACTCTATGTCTATCAGGTCGCAAGCCTTGCATATGGCCGTATTATATGTTGTGATGAAGTTACTTTGTGCATAGCTGTCGCAGGTATCCACTTGTCATGCCAAATTTTCACCCCCACTTGCCATCTTAACCCAACTTCAAGGACCTGTGTGGCTTCCATAAACTCCGCCATGAATATGATGTGTCTAGGCTTATTTCCATCTCCATAAAACAAAAACAAAAAAAACACGAAGAGAAGTGTCTGTCCTTCATCACTTGATGTGGTAATGGGTGAGTGTCTATGATTAAGAGTCATCCATGTTTGGCTAGTAGAGCTAGGTTGAAAGTCTTTGAAATTCCTAAAGCCAGTGCCACCTCCATTTTTGGTTTGCATATCTTGTCCCAGCTTATCCAGTGAAATTTGCTCCCTTAGACCCTGTTGGCCGGCCAAAAGCTTCTCTCCATGGTTGTTAGACCAAAGCCAAACTGTCTGGTTGCTTAAAACAGCTAATTGCGTACGTAGGGATAGCTTGAGCCAATAATTTGATTAGGATCTCACATCTAGCCCAGGAAAAAAATTTCTCCTTCCACCCAAACTACTTCCACAACCTCTCTTTCTATTTCACAAAATGCCTGTTTTTTCTTCCTTCCCACCAATGATGGCAAGCCCAAGTATTTCTAGTATTTTTACTGACGAAGACCTTCATGTGTTTGATGGTGGAGCCTCACAGTGTCTTTTAGGAGTACTATGGATGAAGAACAATGTGGATTTGTCCAAGTTGAGTTTCTAGTCCAATGCCTCTTCATAGACCTTGAGCACTAGCATAATGGGATTGGCATCCCTCCATTGAGACCCAACAAAAAAGAACAAGGTCATTTGCAAAAAGAATATGGGTTCATTTAGGGCCTCCTATTGCAACCCTTGTGATCGTTCTATCAACCTCAACCTGTCCAAGCATGACCATGAGGCCTTCTACACATAACTAAAAAGGCATGGAGAAAGTGGGTCTCTCTACCTCAGCCCCATTGACGGGCAAATATACCCCTTTAGTCCCCCATTTAGTAGTAGTAGTACAACATAAGTTACAGAGGTGATACAAGCCATTAGACAAGGCACCAGGATGGTGCCCCGTCTAATTTGATCCACACATCAACATGGTGACTAGAGAAAAATTTCATGTCCAACTCGCTTTTATTCTTCCATACCATTGCTAAACCACCTCCCTTTTCAATATGATCCATTGCTAAAGCATTCTAATAGTCCAATCTACATCATACCTTATATATGCCTCTAGAGTTGTCTCGTTTCCACGAGGAACAAGACAATGGGGTTTTCACGCTTCACTATCATGTGAAGCTCGTAAACTAAGCATGGGTCCAATTCCATCTCTGATGCCCTGTATGACAATGCCGCATCAAATGGTATTATGCCTTTTGCTGCCTCTCTTTTCTTTTTCATGAGCCCATTTGAAACCCTAAGCCAAACTAATATTCTTCATCAGTAAGGGTTGCTCAATTGCCCTGTTAGCTTCCTCTCTACACAATCTCTTTGTTGGTGGCTTAACCAGCTACAACAGTAACAAAACAATGGCAATCGCTCAATCTAGAAATAAACCCAAATAGGTGCACCTGCCCCAAGTATAATTTCTTGCCCGTAACAAAGGTAAATCCATGCCCACTCTTATGCATAAAAAACATCCTTGCCCCACTCCATCTAGAGGATGTTGATGTCAATGACTTCACCCAATGTCCTCCCAATCTGTTGACCTACGTTCCAACTCATCCCTGTTATTGTCAAATTAGAAATCTTGACCCAAAGAGGGATGATGTCAAACTATATTGTTGAGGGTTGGGAGAGCCCATCATACTCCTTTAATAGCACTAGGTGTCTGTCAACCATCCATGGGCTTTATAGCCGAACCTTCTCCATATCTGCCTTCTCGTTAAAGATGAAAAGGGTCAAGTAATCTCCTATATCTTGACTGTATAAAGCGCCCATTGGTCTCCAAAGCGTTCTCGATGTCACTTTCATAGCTTCACCATTGAAACTTTTCTACATGACAGCCACATAACCATGCTGATCTAATCTTTTTTTTTTTCATGGCTTGCAAACTCCCTTCGTCAACTACCAATTCCTCTTTTTCCGTCGCCAACATCTACAGTGTTTTTCACTTCCCAACCAGGATATCCTCCATCCCAGTGTGATATTCTCTACCATATCCTGCAGCCCTTCACCAAGGGGACAATACCTTGCATAAAATAAGATTGGGTACCTTCTACTGGTGGCTAGGGTTTCAGAGAAGCCCTAGACAAGAGGACCCTTCCTTTTTTGGTACTTGGTGAAGGGCTTACTAGATCTATCTCTGTAATTAAGCAGCAACTAATTGTGTTCAACTTTTCCTGGTGCTTTGGATAAGGTAATGTCTAACCTATGCTTCAAGATTTTAACGATGTCAGCCATATAAATTAAATATCAAGTTGACCAAGTTTAAGTGGTTTAAGTGGAACACACTCAGAATACAGTTGAATTTTACAAAATGTACCTACTACTGTAGCATGCATTATATGCCTCAAAAAATTCAATATCATTACCACACCTACTCAAATATTTTTGAAATCATAGAACATTTTTTAAAGTAAAGAACCAGAAAGTCTGCAACAAGCAACATGAAAAGAAGGGATCCAGCACCATAACTGCAGATGATTGTGAGCAACACAGGCACACAAAAGCAAAGAAGAGAGAGAATTGCATCATCCCCCTGGAAAGAGAAAGTGGACTGCAGTACAGTAATCTACTTGTACACTGTTCAAATTTATAAAAGACCAAATCATCCATTCCTGCATTCAAGGAGGTGGACTACGGAGAACACTCTCCACATCCTCAGGCCTAAATAAATACACATTAATAGGATGACTTGAGAAGGAAACTGTTCATAGAAAACAAATTTTCAAAAAAGATAATAGAAAAAATTGGAAGAAAATGCACAGATTGATCTTTAATTTTACGCAGTTCAATTCATCACACGGGGCATACCAGAAGGAAAAAAAAAAAAAAAAAAAAAAAAGGGTGTCCTTAATATTCAAGTATTCACATTCATCCTATTTCTCTCTATCTTAAACGTTCTCTTTCTAGAATCATATGCAACATACCTATTCTAAAGTGTATCTAGAATTTTCCCAATCTATTGGTATTTGGTGAGAAAATTCAAATTATTTTCCTTGGTAACCTTCTCTTTTTGTATCTGTGTAAATTTTCTTCTGTATTAGAGTATAATATTTCATGCACATTACCTCTGTCATCTTAAACAAAAGCATACCTCATTTTTTCAACAACAAAAAAAAAGACCATACCTCATCCTCTGGAAATACCCCGATGACCTTTGCAATATATTGTTTCTGCACCAACCCAGCTTCAATCTGCCATAATTACATTTTACTTAAATACATTAATAATATAAGTCCAAAGAAGCACATAGATTCTGCTCCTATGCAACTCTTCCATTTTCATCATCAATAACAGTGACCAAATAGAGATCTTTGATCTTAGAAAGAAGACATTGTCATAAAATAACATTATGCAATAGTTTGTTCAAGGAGTTGGCAACTTGTAGGCATGTTACTAGTTCTATTTGCTAGGAAGTCCTAAATAGTGCTGTACTAGCCGAGTATTAAAAATTCAAAATTATTCATTTAATTTTATTTCTAACACAAACCAAGCTCAAGCTTGTCAGCAAACTATATTACATGTTTGAGCTTGGTTCATTTTCTTGCCAAACAAGTTCGAACCAAACTCGAGCTTGTTCACAAGATACATGATTAACTTATTCTTTCCCATATATGGTAAAAAACACAAAAATGTTTTACATCTTCACAACTTTATGCCAATATTAATCACTAAATGTTGGTTGAAATTATACTGTTTGAGTTAATTATATTGAATGATTTTGTCTATGAACTTGTAAAAATTACATTCACCAACCTTGTATTGTTAAAATTATATTTAATTTTTACTACAAAATGGACTATTTATATTATCAACAAATAAAAATTTGATTTCGTTTATGAACTTATTTATAAACTTACATAAACCAATCTCAAGTCTATATAATTATATTTTTATGCATGTAAACATATAAGCATATAATATTTTATATACTTAAATTGAGTCTCATGCTCACAAGCTTGTTCATAGACACAATATTATGCTTGACCTTGGCTTGTTTAAGAACCAAGCCTAAAGTTGGGCTTGAGTTTGGCTTGTTTGTTAAAATAAATGAACATAAAAATGCTTCTTCTCAAGTCGAGCCGACTCATTTATAAACAACTAGTTCATTTACAGCCCTAATCCTGAGTGAGTAAACTTTATATGATGAACCTACTGAACATTCTAATTTTCATAGAAAATACTAGTGACAGGATAAAGAATTTTGATCTCGGAAAGAAAAGATTTAGTATTATGAAATGGCATTCTGCTGTTTGAAGAGTGCACAACAATTGATAATGTTATTTAATTTATCTGGCAGTCCTTACCTTTATTGTGTTCGAGAAATCATCCTTTTTCTTCTAGTTATTACATTCAACAACAGAAATTGACCATAAATGTAAATCAACTATACAGCAATAACCTATGCATTCTAACAACCAGGCCTAAATTCAGCCATATAACATGGCAAAAGGTTCATATTAAAAATATGATGATGAAAGAAATCCATGATCAGTATGCCAAAGAGAGTACGCAATAAGAAGATTCACATTGGTATTGTATGAGTACTTGATGTAAACTTCTTTTCTTTTGATGATTAACAAAGAAACTTGTTTTAAAACAAAAACAAAAAAGCTCAAATGATAGAGATTTCCTAAACAATAAATATTGATATCAATCAAAATCAGATAATATGGTTCTAGCTCACATTTTCAGGTAAAGATGTTCAGTATCTTGCTCGCTAGAAGTTTCATAAAACAAATATGGCAGTATGAGGCTTACCTGTTGCCTAAAGAAGTCAGCCTTTGAAGCATTTCTGGCCAAAATAAGGAGTCCTGAGACAAGACGATCTAGCCGATGAATTGCTAACACGCTTGCATCAAGGGAAACACAAAATTGGACAATAAAAGAGCAGCCAAACAATTCCAATAGAATAAGAAGCTAACTTAAATTCACTTCAAAATCAGAAACCTGATTAGACTTTAGAACAAATTTTTCATTTCAAATCCAACATTCGTTTCCAATATCATTATCTTTAGGATACGAAATAGAGGTGCCAATCCATACTCTGCTTGAAGGATGCCAACAATGGTGTTTTTACGATATTGACCACAGGGGTGAACCTACATAGCAGTAAAATCTCAAATATTAAAACACCATAAAGTTAAATATATGAGTTCAAGTCAGTGTGGGAATTGACAAACAACCCTCATGTAGCATGTCCCAGACCTTTCATCAAACTAAAGTACTTGACTCAAATGATAATAAAGCTTGATACTCCTAGTGATCACCTTAATCTAGATTAATAGTAAATACCAAAAGATCCATATATCTTAACACAAAGGTCAACTTTTTCCAACTATCAAATCAACCAACAGACACAATAACAAACACCCATCAAGAATCACAGCTGACTTACCGGAACAGACGCTGGCTTGCAAACCGTCAGCACATCCAGTTCGTTCTGAAGAACAGAAACATCATAAGCCATCACCGGCGGTTCATGCCTAAAAATCTTTGCCACATCAATTACAACCTCAAAGTACTCAAAATACAATTTTTCAACACATGATGAGGTATAACAACAAACCTGTGTAAAAAATGGCTAATCTTTTGCGACTGCTTAACTATATACGAAACGGGCACTATCTCTCCATCAACTTGTATCCTTCCACATTTAACAGCACTAACCTACAAACCATAAAAACCTCAAACATATCACTGCAACATTTCATCAACTACTACCTTATATGCATTCTACTAAACTTAATTTTTTTTTTTTTTTTGAAACAATTAAATTGTAAAAACATACATAGTAATCATATAATTCATAACAACCTCAAACATTTATATGACTGTGACATTTCATCAAACACCTTATATGCACTTTACTAAACTTCTTTTTTTTTTTTTTTTTTTGATACATTGAAAATTGTAAAAAATAAAAAATAAATCATACATAGTAATCATATGGTCGGCCTTTGAATTCCTCGGCGAACAAATCGACAATGGTTTTGCCTGCCCAACGATTCTTAACCTAAACATTAACAAACAACAAAAGTAATTAGTGGCTTAAAATCAAGGTTTATGAAACATAATTAAACATTAAAATAGTTCGATCAATTTACTAACGTGAGAGATGAACTCGAAGTAGTACGGTCTGACGTGGCGCCTCCCTGCAAATTATTTATAAAATTGAATTGAAAAGTGTTTGATTTGATTTTTGTTTTGTTTAGTTCAAGATTCAATTTTTATTATTTGTGTTTGATATATTTTGGTTTGGAATGGTGGGGTGTTTTTGAATTTTTGGTTGTTACCGTTGCGTAAGATGTAATCTTGTGGCTCTGGTGGATTGGCTGGAGTTTGCCAAACGATCTCCATGCTATTGCTATTGCTATTGCTATTGCCCGCCTCTTCTTCCCGCTTCCTCTTGTTCATTTTCTGTTTCTCCCATTGGGTTTTTCAAGCTATTTATATATATGGTCACTGCAATTTAAACAATTTAAACAAATCACATAATTGGCCTAATAATTAAAACTTCACTTGTCGGCGGCCATGGTGAGTTAAATAAAATTAGAGGTAAATTACAATTTACTAATTTGGTTGAAATTTAAGTTATTTATAATGTGGTTTGAAATTTGATATTTTATTCATTTGAAGATAGTTTAACTAAATTTATTTAACCCACCTCAGTTAAAAACATGACTAAATATGTGATTTTATTTCGTTTTTATATTTCTCTCCTCCAAAAACATAAAAATACAAGATAAAAAATTATCAAAAAGAATCTAATGGAATATTTGTATTGTGGGGTCCAATAGTTTGTGGGTTCGGCCCGCTCGCTTATGGGGAGTTTACAGACCCCAAACTGAAGGAGGCCAGGGCCCAAACCCAAAAATAGTGAGCCCAAAGTGACCCGAAGATACGTCCGAGGACCGCTCGGTCCTCGGAAGACCCAAAATCCCATTGACGAAACTGGAATACAAGCAAACTTAAAGGATCAGAAAATATCTCGGGGAAATAGTCCTTAATACCCTTCATTGACATGACATTGCACCTAACAGAACCGGATTCCCAGGCTTTATTGACCATCTCCCACAATTTCGGGATTAGACTGATGGGACAAATCTCTGTCCTGGAAAAGTCGACCCTACACGTGGACGGGGGATAATGAACGTAGGCTAGTATAAAAGAAAACGTAAGGTGACAAAGTGAGAGATCCCCATCTCACTTCCTGGAAAAAACTCCAGGAATGAGAATGCCCGGATAGTATATGCGCTCCACCATGGAGAACTCATCGACGCGTAACCGGAGAAAACTTTAATGCTCCGAGGACATGATCCGAGGAGCCAAATCCCTCAAGTTACAAAGGTGTAAGGCCTGAATATCCAGACTAAAGCCTCTTTTTGTCTTGGTTCATCTAAAGTCCGGCCTGAACTAGCGCCCTGTGACCCAACGCTGGCCTTTCAAGCCCACTCTCTACAAACATTATTGTGGGGGATCTTTCACGTGCGAGCCCATCGTCGTTGTTGGGCCGTTTGAGAGTCGTGTCCCTACAATTGGCGCCGTCTGTGGGAAGGCTTGCGCGTTGGCGCGAGTGGCGCATAAGTCAGCTCTCTAGCAAGCAGAGATTCACGAGTCTTTCTCATCTCCGGCGACGTGCAGTTGTTGCTCCGCCATAAACTTCTGCTAGGGGCTACGCCTTGCACCGCTAACGGCGCGGGCAGCTCCAGGGGCTTCCGGCCTCAGGCCAACTCTCCCCTCCCTGGCCTAGGGGCTGACCTTCGAAAAATAAATAAGTATAGAGAAAAGACTACTTAAAAAGAAATCTTACAAATTTTGGACAGAACCAAGGCGTTGCATGGTCCTCGGACCCAAGCCTATGGGGAAACCAAGTACAAAAAAGAAATCTTACAAGTTTTGGACAGAACCAAGGCGTTGCATGGTCCTCGGACCCAAGCCTATGGGGAAACCAAGTACAAACAAGAAATCTTACAAGTTTTGGACAGAACCAAGGCGTTGCATGGTCCTCGGACCCAAGCCTATGGGGAAACCAAGTACAAAAAAGAAATCTTACAAGTTTTGGATAGAATCAAGGCGTTGCATGGTCCTCGGACCCAAGCCTATGGGGAAACCAAGTACAAACAAGAAATCTTACAAGTTTTGGACAGAACCAAGACGTTGCATGGTCCTCGGACCCAAGCCTATGGGGAAACCAAGTACAAAAAAGAAATCTTACAAGTTTTGGACAGAACCAAGGCGTTGCATGGTCCTCGGACCCAAGCCTATGGGGAAACCAAGTACAAAAAAGAAATCTTACAAGTTTTGGACAGAACCAAGGCGTTGCATGGTCCTCGGACCCAAGCCTATGGGGAAACCAAGTACAAACAAGAAATCTTACAAGTTTTGGACAGAACCAAGGCGTTGCATGGTCCTCGGACCCAAGCCTATGGGGAAACCAAGTACAAAAAAGAAATCTTACAAGTTTTGGACAGAACCAAGGCGTTGCATGGTCCTCGGACCCAAGCCTATGGGGAAACCAAGTACAAACAAGAAATCTTACAAGTTTTGGACAGAACCAAGGCGTTGCATGGTCCTCGGACCCAAGCCTATGGGGAAACCAAGTACAAACAAGAAATCTTACAAGTTTTGGACAGAACCAAGGCCTTGCATGGTCCTCGGACCCAAGCCTATAGGGAAACCAAGTACAAAAAAGAAATCTTACAAGTTTTGGATAGAACCAAGGCGTTGCATGGTCCTCGGACCCAAGCCTATGGGGAAACCAAGTACAAACAAGAAATCTTACAAGTTTTGGACAGAATCAAGGCGTTGCATGGTCCTCGGACCCAAGCCTATGGGGAAACCAAGTACAAAAAAGAAATCTTACAAGTTTTGGACAGAACCAAGGCCTTGCATGGTCCTCAGACCCAAGCCTATGGGGAAACCAAGTACAAAAAAGAAATCTTACAAGTTTTGGACAGAACCAAGGCGTTGCATGGTCCTCGGACCCAAGCCTATGGGGAAACCAAGTACAAACAAGAAATCTTAAAAGTTTTGGACAGAACCAAGGTCTTGCATGGTCCTCGGACCCAAGCCTATGGGGAAACCAAGTACAAAAAGAAATCTTACAAGTTTTGGACAGAACCAAGGCCTTGCATGGTCCTCGGACCCAAGCCTATGGGGAAACCGAGTACACAAAAGCACCATCGGAGTTCCGTACTCCCCAGTCGATTGCTCGGATGGATTATTTCGAGATTATCAGCCTTGGACGATGTTCACGCGCTTATCACAGAATATTCAACTGTTATCCCGGTTAGTTTCTTAAGTTTGATTTACTATGAATTATCGATATAATGCCTGGTAATATTGATAAATTGGAGTTAGCTAGATTATGCTTCAAACTATTTTGCTCTAAATATTCTGAAAGAAACACACGCATGGGGCACACTCACTCACAAAGTAGTGTAGTCAAAAGAACAGTATCCAAAACAAGTAAAGAAGTTTCCATTATCACTAAAACAAAGAAATAGTACAGCGTACAATGAAAAGCTGGAATCAGTTTGCGTCAAAGCTCACTACATAACCGAAAAGAAAGGAAGATACAAGAGAATAAAATGAAGCTGAGGAAGTAGGTCAGAGGAGAGGTTGGCTACAGCCCCAGGACCTTGTTCTTCCTCAATGCTTTCACATGCCCACAACTCAAACAGCAAAAGAGACCCAACTTGGGCCTGACACCGTTGAAGGAAAGGTGCAGGGAGTTGGAGGCTGAGGGGCTTTCTCTAAATATACGCCTGCCGCAAAGTAGAGGCGCTGATGGCGGAAAATCTTTCTTCTGACATACCAAAATTCTGGCATGAACAGAACCTGCTTCGGATTTTGACTGAAAGAGGGAGAGACCCCTTTCCCCCCAGGACGAAATGGAGTACTCTCCTGAACTTATGCTTCCTGTGCCCATACCGTACTATTCTGAGTCTCATGAAGGCACGGCGTATCAGCGGCGGAGAAAGTTCTTTCTTCCCAACCCTTGCCTTAAACATGTTATGCTAAGGGAGGAGAGCTCCGGATATGGAAGCTGTGATGTGGGAGAAAAGTGAAGGATTTGTGCGCATATATAAAGCAACTTTTTCTCCCTCCCATTTATTTGAAAAGACAAGATGATGGCAGTCAACTCACGCGGCGTCCCAAGGAACGCTACAGACAAAAGGGTTCTGGCTCAACTTCCAACGTCAACTGCAGCCCCAAGATTAAAGAAGCCTCGTAAAGGCGCACCTCGATCATTGTGACGTCAGAGAGTACCGCGTGGCCAGAGGTTGCAGAAATATCTCTTAATTCGTGGGCGAAGTGAATTCGCGGCCCAGGCCCGCTCTGCATGAGGGCCCAGGGACTGCGGCCCCCGCCGAGAAATAGCCGTCGCCAAGGACGACCCCTGCTCGGCGCCTTATGAAATGCCTGATGAAAGGGAGAATCTGAACTCGAAGAGTTTTGGACAGAACCTAGGACTTGTACGGTCCTCGGACTCAAGCTTATGGGGAAACCAAGGACGTAAAAGTCTCGGACAGAACCTAGGACTTGTATGATCCTCGGACTCAAGCCTATGGGGAAACCAAGGACGTAAAAGTCTTGGACAGAACCTGGGACTTGTATGATCCTCGGACTCAAGCCTAAGGGGAAACCGAAGAAGTAAAAGTCTTGGACAGAACCTGGGACTTGTATGATCCTCGGACTCAAGCCTATGGGGAAACCAAAGACATAGAGGTTTTGGACAGAACCTAGGGCTTGCATGGTCCTCGGACTCAAGTCTAGGGGGAAGCCAAGTACATAAAAGAAAAAGCATAAGTTTTAAGTAAAACTCAGGTTTTGCGAAGTCCTCGGACTTAGGCCTTTTGTGAAATCAACTGCTCGGATGGACAAATTCCTCGGCCCAAATACTGGAAAAGGTAAAGGTCAGTGTGTTAAGAAGATGGCGAAACGAACTGATAATTGTTAGCCTAAGGAAATTGTGCATTGGGAGGGCGACGAGTCCTCGGATAACTATTTCTTACATCTTATTGAGCACTTAGTCCCCATCTCGACTAATTTCAAGGTAAGTCTCGTTTCTCACTGGTCGGATTGTTATGCCGAATGATGATATTGTTATAGTTATTATGGCGTCTTTTTATTAGCGAGTATTGTAGCCTTAGTTATCATTGATTCAAATGCTATACTATTGTACCGAGCAGTGCTTGCAAATTTATTAAAACAAATAAACAGAACATGCGAAATGGAATAACAGTAACTTTTATTAATATAAAAAATTATTACAACGTACAAAGAAGGGCTTAAACAAGCCTATACAAAAAAAAAAATGATGAACTGCTAAAGCAGTAATAACATCCATAATACAGATAAGTAAACCGTCAGATGTCCTTTAGACTCGTCTTCAAAGTCTCTCTAAAATCTCTGCCTCAGTACTGCTCATATCAGGAGAAGAACCTTATATAGAAAAGGGGAAGGAGAAGGAAGAAGAATTGGAACACATGGAAGCACTTCAGCAAGCTCTTGTCGCTGAGGAGGGCAAAGGGAAAAGAAGATGGAGGACATGAGCAAGAAGGAGGAGAAGAAGAGGGAAGAGATGAAGAAAATAAAAAGGAGCAAAAGAGGGAGAAGGGGAATCAAAGGATGGCGCCAGTGAACAAAGAGAGGAAGAAGCAAGGGCGTTTAATCCCTGCCTCAATCCTAACTCTTAGCACACTGGAGCCATATTAGGTATGCTCATGAGAGAGCGGATGGAGATGACAAGGGAGGTTTTCGACTCAGTCACACCGGAAGTGAGATGTGACGAGTCCCTGCTTCGGATTTTGGCTAAAAGAGTGGGGAGGCAAATCTTGAGTCTCCGCCACCCTTGCCCCGACCGAGCCATCTCAAGCTTTATTAGGACATGGCGTTTCTGGGAGATAAAGGGTTTATTCATGGCTGAATATTATGGCGGATGTATTAGGGGATAGGGAATAACCAGATGGACGAAGTGAATTTTGAGAAGGGCCTGAGGGATTCAGATATGAGAAAATCGCCTTGTCTTCTCTCTTTATATAGGGAACGAAGAAAAGGATATATACCACAATCAGATCCCCAGGGAAATCTATAAAGAAGAACGCGCCGTTTCGTTCTCCCACGCCATCAGTAACCGTTAGATCTGGGAGGTCTCGTAAATGGGAAAATATTAAAGTCACGCTTCAGATAACCAAACAGCATAATGGCAACGTGCGCAAATTGAGGGAACGTCTTGTAGACCGGCGCATTCCTCGGGGAAGTGAAGAGTCGCAAACGTTGATCAAGGACTGAATTGAATGAACCGCAATAAAGGCTTGATATTACCAAAACCCACCTTTCCAACCAAGACGTTGGACAGCAGGGTTTTGAGGGGCTAATGTGGGGTCCAATAGTTTGTGGGTTCGGCCCGCTCGCTTATGGGGAGTTCACAGACCCCAAACTGAAGGAGGCCAGGGCCCAAACCCAAAAATAGTGAGCCCAAAGTGGCCCGAAGATACGTCCGAGGACCGCTCGGTCCTCGGAAGACCCAAAATCCCATTGACGAAACTGGAATACAAGCAAACTTAAAGGATCAGAAAATATCTCGGGGAAATAGTCCTTAATACCCTTCATTGACATGACATTGCACCTAACAGAACCGGATTCCCAGGCTTTATTGACCATCTCCCACAATTTCGGGATTAGACTGATGGGACAAATCTCTGTCCTGGAAAAGTCGACCCTACACGTGGACGGGGGATAATGAACGTAGGCTAGTATAAAAGAAAACGTAAGGTGACAAAGTGAGAGATCCCCATCTCACTTCCTGGAAAAAACTCCAGGAATGAGAATGCCCGGATAGTATATGCGCTCCACCATGGAGAACCCATCGACGGGTAACCGGAGAAAACTTTAATGCTCCTCGGACATGATCCGAGGAGCCAAATCCCTCAAGTTACAAAGGTGTAAGGCCTGAATATCCAGACTAAAGCCTCTTTTTGTCTTGGTTCATCTAAAGTCCGGCCTGAACTAGCGCCCTGTGACCCAACGCTGGCCTTTCAAGCCCACTCTCTACAAACATTATTGTGGGGGATCTTTCACGCGCGAGCCCATCGTCGTTGTTGGGCCGTTTGAGAGTCGTGTCCCTACATGTATTATGGGATTTCAAACTACAAATAGGCAACTTAAATTTCAATCAAACCTTAGATGGGATAAATTATAAGATCCTCATAGTGGATAAAATGTCAAATTTTAAATCACATCTAAGTAACTTAAATTTCAATCAAACCATAAATAGGTAAGTTGTAATTTGCCTAATAAATTATATAAAAAAAAATACAAGTTATTTGTGGGGCTCAATAATTTATGGGCCCGGCCCGCTTGCTTATGGGGAGTCCACAGGCCCAAGCCGAAGAAGGCCATGGCCCAAGCTCAAAGATAAGAAGCTCAAAATGGACCGGGGATACAGCCGAGGACAGCTTGGTCCTCGGCAGACCCAAAGTCTCATTAATGAAAGTGGAATACGGGCAAACCCTAAAGATCAGAAAATATCTCAGGGAAGTTGTCCTTAATACCCTTCACTGATAAGACTCTGCACCTAACAGAACCTGATTTTTAGGCTTTATTAACCATCCCCAACAATTCCGGGATTAGATTGACGGGACAAATATCAGTCTTGGAAAAGTTGACCCTACACGTGGACGAGGGACAGCAAACGTAGGCTAGTATAAAAGGAAAGGTAGACTAATTAGAAAAAGGGGAGATCCCATCTCACTTCCTGAGAAAAACTCCAGGGATGAGAATGACCGGACAATATATGTACACCACCACGAAAAACCCACCGCCGGATAACCGGAGAAAGACATTAGTGCTCCTCGGACATGATCCGAGGAATCCAATCCCTCAAGTTACAAAGCTGTAGGGCTTGGATATCCAGGTTGAAGCCTTTTCTTATCCGAGTTTCCCTAAAGTCCGGTTTGGACCAACGCCCTGTGACCCAACGCTTGCCTTTCAAGCCCACTCTCTACAAATCTTATTGTGAGGGATCCTTCACGTGCGAGCCCAACGTCCTTGTTGGGCCGTTTGAGAATCGTGTCCCTACATTATTATTAGTGGGTAAAAAAATAATTTTAGTAATATGTTTAAATTATAACTACCATATCTGATCCGTTGTGAAAGTGTTAGGCTAATTTTTCAAACATATTTGTTATGTAATCAATTTTGAAACTTTTTTTTTATTCGATTACTTTTGGAAAAGACAAATCTTTGGAACTTGATGAAAAAAAATTCATGAGATGATATTTTTTCCTTAAAAAAATCATACATAGTAATCATATGGTCGGCCTTTGAATTCCTCTGCGAACAAATCGACAATGGTTTTGCCTGCCCAACGATTCTTAAACACACACACACACAAAAAAATAGAAAAAAAAAGGTAATTAGTGGCTTAAACTCGGGTTTATGAAACATAATTAAACATTAAAATAGTTCGATTAATTTACTAACGTGAGAGATGAACTCGAAGTAGTACGGTCTGACGTGGCGCCTCCCTGCAAATTATTTATAAAATTGAATTGAAAAGTGTTTGATTTTATTTTTGTTTTGTTTAGTTTAGTTTAGTTTAAGATTCAATTTTTATCATTTGTGTTTGATATGTTTTGGTTGGAATGGTGGGGTTCTGTTGAATTTGGTTGTTACCGTTGAGTAAGATGTAATCTTGCGGCTCTGGTGGATTGGCTGGAGTATTTTTTTTTTTTTTTTGTTGGATAACGATTGGCTGGAGTTTGCCAAACGATCTCCATGCTATTGCTATTGCTATTACCCGCCTCTTCTTCCCGCTTCCTCTTGTTCATTTTCTGTTTCTCCCATTGAGTTTTTCAAGCTATTTATATATGGTCGACATAATTTAAACAAATCAATGACTCGACTAAAAATTAAAACTTCACTTGTCAGCCTCAGCCACAGTGAGTTGAAATGGAATTGCCCACTTATTGTTTCATCCAAATTTAAGTTACTTACACTGTAGTTTGAAATTTGATATCCACTTAAATAAGTTCAATTAAATTTCTTTAACTCACCTCAGATAAAACATATAACTAATTATGTAATTTTATTTCATTTTTATGTTTCTCTCCCCAAAAACATAAAAAATATAAAAATACAAAAAAAAAATTATATCCAGCAGAATACTTGTATTATAAGATTTCAAATCACAAGTAGTCAACTTAAATTTCAATCAAACTTTAGATGGGTAAAGTATCAAATTTTAAACCACAGATAAGTAACTTGAATTTCAGTTAAACCATAAGGAGATAAGTTGTAATTTGCCCCAATAAATTATGTAAAAAAAAATTACAAATTATTATTGGTGGATAAAAAAATAATTTTAGTAATATGTTTAAATTAAAATACAATCAGTCATAGTTTATCATATCTAATTCGTTGCGAAAGTGCTAGGCTAATTTTTCAAACATATTTGTTATGTAATCAATTTTGAATCTTTTTTTTTTATTCGATCACTTTTGGAAAAGACAAAACCTTTGGAACTTGATGAAAAAGATTCATGAGATGATATTTTTTCAAGTTTCTAGTTCTAAAAGTGGTCCATAACAAAAAAGTTTCAAAATGAACCATACTTGGAATATTAGTCTTACACGCAAAAAACAAGTCCCCCGTCTTATAAGTAAATGCTGTTAGAAATCCTATTGATTCTCATTTGGGAGACAGTGACGGAGCTATGCATTGGCCTGGGCCATGGCCCCCCAAATATTTTTACATTTTACTCTTTTTATCAAATTCTAGGTATATGTGGGTTGAGTGTTAGAAGCTAGGCCCTAAAATATTAAATTTAGCCCCCAAACAATATCTTTGCCCCCTTAAACAAGAAAAAGCCTAACTACAAAACCAATCCAAAAATAAAGTGGTTTTTAGTGCTTGTTGGTGGTGCCGATTCCGACTGGCCAAGTGAATGGGTTTTGTGTTAGGAATCAGAATTGTCAATAACGTAATAGTGTTGTTTGTGTTTCTCAAAAAAATAATAATAATATAGTTTTGTTTGTGGTGTTTGCTTTAGGATCTTCATAATCTCTCTCTCTCTCTCTCTCTCTCTCTCTCTCTCTCTCTCTCTCTCTCTCTCTCTCTCTCTATATATACATATATAGAGAGGGGTAAAACTTAGAAAAAGTTCAATTAAAATTTGAAATTAGAATCTAATTTTGTGTCATATGTCTAAATTTATGTGAAGATCACACCATAATTATCCACTTAAATTTGTGTCATGTGTGTACTTAAGTTTTTAAATCTTTATGCTAAGTGAGTTAATGAGTGCAAAATATTAAGAATCTAATATTAATAAACTATAAAATTAATAAATAAATAAATAAATAAAACTAATTACATATACTCAAAAAAAAAATCAATTCACAACAAAGATCACCACACGTTCTATCTTATTAAAAATTTAAAAAAAAAAAGTCATAAGTAGTATTAAATCTATATATATATTTATATATTAATAAGCAAAACTTAGAGAAAGTTCAATTAGAATTTGAAATTATAATCTAATTTTACGCTATGTATCTAAATTTATGTGAGAACCACATTATAATTATCCACTTAAGTTTGTGTCATGTGTCCAATTAAGTTTTTTAATACTTAGGCGAAGTAAGTTAATGAGTACAACATATTAAGAATCTAATATTAATAAACTATAAAATTAAATAATAATAATAATAATAATTGTAAGGACACAATTTGTAGCGACCCAAAAAAGATATTAGGATCGTACATTTAAGGGCCCGAACAATATCATTTGTAGAATGTGGGCTTGAAAGGCTAGGCCTGGGTCATCAAACAGCGGTTAGCCATGGTGTCTATGGAAATTTGCATGAAGGAGAACCTGACGAGTTTAACGGTCTTTAGACCTCGTCCGAGGAGCTTAATGTTATTATTCTCCTCTTCTAAGACTTTATGGCCCGGATCCCCCTCTCCATTGGTTCTCCTTTCCTTTTATACTAGCATTTACCTCCCTTCTAGCGTCCACGTGTAAGCTCCACTTTTTGGGGTTGAGACTTGTCCTATCAGCCCATACCTGCAGTGGTTGGGGGTGATTGTTAAAGCTGAATAGCATGGTGAAAGGCATGGACCTGTCAGACGCAGAGTTCTTTATTGATGTTTTGGCAGCTTTTTCACTTGGTCGGCTCCTGCACTGAGCTCGTCCTTTCCTTTAGGCGTTCTATGGGGTGCTGAGCATAAGATCGTCCTCAGCCATATCTTTGGGCCTTTTTTGGGCTTTCATTATGCGTCCTCGGCAATAGTTCTTCTCGGCTTAGGCCTTGGGCCCTAATGTAAAGTGGGCCGGGGCCACAAATTCTCAAGCCCCACAATAGTCCCTCAAAATCCTGCTGCCCGACCTCTTGGTTGGGGAGGAGGGTTTTGGTGATTTCGGGCCCACATCATGGCTTGCCCAGCTCCGCATTTCATTAATGTCGGTGTCTCTCCATTTGCATGGGAGGTGCGCCGGATTATGAGACATTCCTCTAGATTTACTCACGCGGCGTCCTCGCCGTTTCAGTGCTCGAGGTGCGTCTTTAATATGTCCCCTTCATGAGGCCACCCAAATCCTATGGTTGTAGACGGTGTGGGGAGTTGAGTAGAAATTGTCTCGTCTATAGCGCTTCTTGGAAATCTGTGTAGATTAAATGCCGTCCACTTGCCCTCTATATAAGAAGCAGGGTAGGGAGTCACTCCCTTTACGTGCAGATCTTTCAGGCCCTTCAAATTCTTAATCCTTCAGCTGTGCTCCAAGTCTTCATCTCCAGCGCAATCAAACCTTAGAGTGATGTTTGAGGCACGAGTGGGGATGAAGGAACCACACCCGCTCCAGAGGCACTGGGTCCTTCCGAGACTCAAGATGGCGCGGTCAGGACAGGGGAGACACAGACTCAAAACAGTTCCCTGCTTTCACAAGGTGGGAGTGATGCCTCCACCTCTTTCAGTCAAAATCCGAAGCAGGTGCTGGTCGCGTCAGATCTTTGGTGCGACAGCAGTGGGGTTTCTCGACGTCAGTACCATCCGTTCTTTCTCGAGCGCTGCTAATATGACACTGGCGTGTTAGGAGTCAGAGCTGATGCGAGGATTAAGCATCCCTGCTTCTTCCTCTCTTCCTTCACTGGTGTCCCTTTTCGCCTCCGTTTCTTCTTCTTTCCCATCACCGGGGCTACCTTGGTGTTTCTGCTTCTTCTTCCTCTGCTTCTTCTTCTCTTCCGTTAGCGGGCCATCTTGTCATGCATAATCTCTACCAGAGCAGAGTTTCGAAGGATTTTTCTCTTCCTTGTATCTTTTTCTTTTTGCTTCTGTAGTTAGCTTTTGTATAGGCTTACTCAAGCTCCTCATTGTACGTTGTACTGTTTCTTTGTTTTAATAAAAGATGATTTTGTTTTGTTCTACGTATTCTTTCTTTTCTGCAGTAGTTACTTTGTGAATGGATGTATTTCATATGGGTGTTTTTTATTATTATATTTTTTGAATGATACTTAGGGCAAAAAACCCTTGTAACAAAAAGCTGTTATTATGAACTTATTGAGACTGTCAAGCATAATAATACTAACCTACAGTAAATTAAACATACAAGACTAATCATGATAATAGCTGAACGCCCTGTATTGCGCGCAAGGCAGTCATTCGAGAAGGAGTAACCTAAAATAAACCATTCGAGAGGGTTGCCAAGGACTAGGGGGCTTGGCCGCGTTCTCGGTGACATATGAACTTAATCGTTTTTGGCATCTGGTCCAAGGATTGAGGTATGGCTATACCGGGCCTAAACACTCGTTTACGTTAGTTCCCTTAGAATTGAGGATCCGAGGATAGATCAAGACTTCCATTCGGTCCGGGACTTAGTCCAATTTTTAATGGCCAATCTCTCCATGGGTCAGAGTCTGAGGACCATACAATACCCTGATTCTGTTCAGAAGTTATAATAACAATTAATGAATAATAATAAAAATCTCTTTTAGGCCCAGGTCCGAGGACCATACAGTGCCTTGGTTCTGTCCAAAACTCCTTTAAGTAGTTGGTTTCCCCATAGGCTTGAGTCCGAGGACCATACAATGCCTTGGTTCTGTTCAAAAATCTTTTGAGTAGTTGGTTTCCCCATAGGCTTGAATCCGAGGACCATACAATGCCTTGGTTCTGTCCAAAACTCTTTTAATCTTTCTTTTAAGTAATTGGTTTCCCATAGGCCCGAGTCCGAGGACCATACAGTGCCTTAGTTCTGTCCAAAACTCTTTTAAGTAGTTGGTTTCCCCATAGGCTTGAGTCCGAGGACCATACAATGCCTTGGTTCTGTCCAAAACTCTTTTAATCTTTCTTTTAAGTAGTTGGTTTCCCCATAGGCCCGAGTCCGAGGACCATACAATACTTTGGTTCTGTCCAAAACTCTTTTAAGTAGTTGGTTTCCCCATAGGCTTGAGTCCGAGGACCATACAATGCCTTGGTTCTGTCCAAAACTCTTTTAAGTAGTTGGTTTCCCCATAGACTTGAGTTCGAGGACCATACAATGCCTTGGTTCTGTCCAAAACTCTTTTAATCTTTCTTTTAAGTAGTTGGTTTCCCCATAGGCCCGAGTCCGAGGACCATACAGTGCCTTGGTTCTGTCCAAAACTCTTTTAAGTAGTTGGTTTCCCTATAGGCTTGAGTCCGAGGACCATACAATACCTTGGTTCTGTCCAAAACTCTTTTAATCTTTCTTTTAAGTAGTTGGTTTTCCCATAGGCTTGAGTCCGAGGACCGTACAATGCCTTGGTTCTGTCCAAAACTCTTTTAAGTAGTTGGTTTCCCCATAGGCTTGAGTTCGAGGACCATACAATGCCTTGGTTCTGTTCAAAACTCTTTTAATCTTTCTTTTAAGTAGTTGGTTTCCCCATAGGCCCGAGTCCGAGGACCATACAATGCCTTGGTTCTGTCCAAAACTCTTTTAAGTAGTTGGTTTCCCTATAGGCTTGAGTCCGAGGACCATACAATACCTTGGTTCTATCAAAAACTCTTTTAATCTTTCTTTTAAGTAGTTGGTTTCCCCATAGGCTTGAGTCCGAGGACCATACAATACCTTGGTTCTGTCCAAAACTCTTTTAAGTAGTTGGTTTCCCCATAGGCTTGAATCCGAGGACCATACAATGCCTTGGTTCTATCCAAAACTCTTTTAATCTTTCTTTTAAGTAGTTGGTTTCCCCATAGGCCCGAGTCCGAGGACCATACAATGCCTTGGTTCTGTCCAAAACTCTTTTAAGTAGTTAGTTTCTTCATAGGCTTTAGTCCGAGGACCATACAATGCATTGGTTCTGTCCAAAACTCTTTTAATCTTTCTTTTATATTATTTTTTTTTATTTTCGAGGATTAACCCCTCGACCAAGGTGTGGGGCGTTAACTTGATGTTGGAAGCCCCTAGAACTGCCCGTGCCATTGACACTGCGAGGTGTAGCCCCTAGCAAAAATTTATGTCAGGACAACAACAGCATGTTGCTGGAAATGGAGGAGCTTTCGCAGACCCTTGTTTGACAGAGGCTTGATTCCGCTACCACCTGTGCCAACGCACAAGCCTTCCTACAGACGGTGCCAATTGTAAGGACACAATTTGTAGCGAACCCAAAAAAGATATTGGGCTCGTACATTTAAGGGCCCGAACAATATCATTTGTAGAGTGTGGGCTTGAAAGGCTAGGCCTGGGTCATCAAACAGCGGTTAGCCATGGTGTCTATGGAAATTTGCATGAAGGTGAACCTGACGAGTTTAATGGTCTTTAGACCTCGTCCGAGGAGCTTAATGTTATTATTCTCCTCTTCTAAGACTTTATGGCCCGGATCCCCCTCTCCATTGGTTCTCCTTTCCTTTTATACTAGCATTTACTCCCCTTCTAGCGTCCACGTGTAAGCTCCACTTTCTGGGGTTGAGACTTGTCCTATCAGCCCATACTTGGAGTGGTTGTAAAAGCTGAATAGCATGGTGAAAGGCATGGACCTATCAAACGCAGAGTTCTTTATTGATGTTTTGGCAGCTTTTTCACTTAGCCGGCTCCTGCACTGAGCTCGTCCTTTCCTTTAGGCGTTCTATGGGGTGCTGAGCATAAGATCGTCCTCGGCTATATCTTTGAGCCTTTTTTGGGCTTTCATTATGCGTCCTCAGCAATAGTTCTCCTCAGCTTAGGCCTTAGGCCCTAATATAAAGTGGGCTGGGGCCACAAATTCTCAGGCCCCACAATAATAATAAAAACCAATCACGTATACTCAATAAAAGTCACTACACACCATTGCACTCCTTTGGTGCAGTGGTCACTCCACAAGTATAAATACTTGTGGGGTGTAAGTGGTAAGAGCTGAGGTTCAAGTCTCTAGGAGGGAGTTTCACACATATATACACTTAGATTATGTTAAAGTTGAAATTTTATTTTGTATCAAAAATAAAAATAAAAGTTACCACACAACAAAGATCAACACACGTTCTATCTTTTTTTTTTTTTTTTTTTTTTTTTTTTTTTTTTTAGGATAAATGGCAGACTATCTTATTAAAAATTAGAAAAAAAATAATAATCATAAGTAGTATTAAATTTAAGTAAGAATTTTAATATGTGACTAATTACATTCACTTAAAAAAAAATAATTTGACTAATTATTTATATTTTTATGATAAAAATTATGTTTAATTTTAAATGTATTTATACGTATGCATGTGTTACATGCTATTTTTTTTAATCATTTTACTAATTATTTATATTTTTATAATAAAAATTGTGTTTAATTTTAAATGCATTCATGTGTTTGCATGAATTACATACTAGTTATATTAAAGAGACAAAAGAGTATTTTTAGACATAAATAATTAATCTAAGCAAATGTCAAACTCTCTATGACATCTCTTTTTGTTGTCTATTTGAATGTTGTCAAAACTAGACTTTCACAACAAATTGAAAGATGATTTTTTACAAACACTTTGATTTTATACATTAAAAGAGAAATTGAGGCAACATTTAATACGGAATGAATTATACATGATTTTCACTATTTAAAAAAAAATCAAGTTCTCTTTTGAAAAATAAATACTAATTTAGATTTTCATGAAAAACATTTCGTACTTCAACCCCTCTAACTCAAAATCCTAGATCCATCCCTAATTCTCATGTAAACCCACCACTAACGCTATTTTCTATTGTCTACGATTAACAACTTACAAATTAGATAGTTGGGATATATGTTGTAACTTTAGACTTAATGAAAGCATATACCAGAAAAGCTACCACAATAATTTCACAGCAAAATTAAAATCATTTTTTTTGTCAAAAGATACTATAAAATAAAAAAATAAAGTAATTATCTTTAAGATGCAAAATATGGTAGGACCATATGTGAGATGCTTGGCAAATTATGCTTTGTTTTCAAATTGGGATTTATGTTGTGACCCTATCATAGTTCAATATATGCTTTGTAGTTTGTATTCATAACATTTTGTCCACAAATTTGCTATGTGCACAACTTATTAAAATTACAGGTTATGAATGATATTTAAGTTAGGATTTTTTTTTTTCAAAATTTTTTTGTAATAACAAAGTATCACATGACTTTTAGAATTTTTCTACATAAGCAAAAATTATAACAAAAAGAACACGTTTCCATCTCTTTAAGAACTAAAAATTAACTTCTCCAAGAACTAGTATCATGATTTTAGTGGTCATGCACAATGCAAATGCATGCACACACATATATGATATCATTATGGTGCTTTAACATGTTTTCATGTCTAGACTCCACCATCTTCAAGCCTCTACATAAGAAGTTCATTTTAAAATTGGAACTAGTCTCCTTGTTACACGTTACCCAAAGAAACATACAAAAATTATTAGGATGGAGCTAGAAATTTTTGTTTAGAGAGCCAAGTCGTGACACTAATATATTAATCAAGACAACTCTCCACACACACCAAAAAAGAAAAAATAAATAAAATTAGGATTTTCTATCAAAATTATGTTTGTTTCATATTGTATACCAAATAACCAAAGTAAGTTAAAAAAAATTCAATTGAATTAATGAAATTTTCAAAAATATCAATGATTCAAAACTTGGAGGAACAAGTTTGGCTCCAAATATGTTTAGAAATATCTTACTCTAACCTATTATATGGCAACTAAAAAACATTTTATGTGTAGTTTTAGTTACAAAATTCTTTTTAATAAGTCAATGACTTGTTTAAGCACCGCGTAATAAGGAATTTTTTAAAAGTTGATTTTTTTTTTGGGGGGGGGGGGGGGGGGCCACCATGTGTGTAGCTCCACCCCTAAAAATAATATTATGGACAAAATTTAGATGTCATTACTTAGATTTCCCTCTTAAAATTCAACAATATGACTTTTTTCTCATAAGATGGAAGTGTATTTTTAGTTAATTACTATCACATAGCTAAATTTTAAAAGGAAAACCTAAGAAATAGTACCTAGGTTTTGCTCTAACATTATATACTCAATTAGATTAGATTAAAAAATATATTTCATGTATAATTTTAGTCACAAGATTATTTTTAACAAGTCAATGACTTGTTTAATCGCAACATTATAAGGAATTTTTTAAAATTTTGGCCTAGATGCTGTTCTTTAGATTCTTCTCTTAAAATTCAACCATATGGCTTTTTTCTCATAGGATGAAAGTGTATTTTTAGTTAAGTATAGTCATATGGCTGAATTTTAAAATGAGAACCTAAGAAATAATACTTAAATATTATACCTAAATTTTGCTCTGACATTATACACTATTAGATTAGATTAAAACATATATTAATCTTTTAATATAAATATATATATATATATATTAAGAGCATTCACAACAAGGGTGTCAAATCCACTCAAAAGCTATTTTTAACATCTTAAACCACAAAAATTATGCTCCATCAAAGATGCCATATCTAAAATAATTTGACATACAGTGAACTCTCATAAATGAGAGCTAATTGTAGCAACTTATTATTTTTAATAATTTTATGGTAGTTGGTTTTTGTAGTAATTATTATTATTTTTTATTATTTTAATGAGTTGTTTATATTATTATAAATAAAATAGTAAAAAAAAAAAAAATTAATATGGGATGAATGGTAAAGTGAGTCGTTAAAATTTATACCATATTTTTTGAAATTCTTGACATGAATGCTCTAGTCGTTCAAATCTCCTAGTCTTTTAACTATCATATAATATGGAAGGAAGGTTATAACTTTATTTTTAAAGAGATAAATCTTAAATTTTTTATTTTTTAATATCTTAAAAAAAGGTGTTGTCATTTTCGTAATGATACTAAACGCTGTCGTTTCGATGTCGACATTTCTACCTCCACTGTATGGTAATCATAAACGCGTTGTGTACTGTATAGTTGAGTTGTTTTTTTTTTTTTTTTTGGATTGAAGAATTCAGAAAAGAAAAAGAAACCACTTTTGTTTTGTCTTCTTCAGCTCACCAAACCAACCTTCGATCTTTCAAAACCACCACACAGACACACAACACCAAAAACAAAAACAAAACAAAAATCCCAATTTTTTCCACCCAAAAAAAAAAAAAAAAAAAAACCAAATCCAAAAGCCAAAACAAAGATCATCATCATCATCATCAAAAAAAGGTAAAAAAAAAACCATTCATCTTATGTTGTTGTTGTTGTTTTTTGTTTCCTTAATTTCACCAAATAATACTAGATCTTTTTCTTTTATAAAGCTGCGGTCGGTGGGACACGTGGAAGGAAGCGATTGGAGGAGGAAAAGTCAAAACGGTGTCGCAGATGCCGGAGGAGGATTTAGTTGACATAAAGTTCAGGCTGTACGATGGGTCTGATTTGGGCCCGTTTCGGTACTCATCGACCTCCACCGTCGATTCGCTTAAGCAGAGGATCGTCTCCGATTGGCCCAAAGGTTTGTTCTTTTTGCCTTTTTAACTATGACCCAGTTTCCTAAATTCAATTTTCTCAATTGGGTTTTTCTTAATTTAATCTTTTATTGTATTTTTTTTTTTTTTTTTGTTAATCTGGGTTTTGTGGATCTTTATTAGTAATGATTTAAGGTTGTAACTCGTGTTTACTTGCAGAAACATTTAACATAGTATTATGAATGGATCACTTGACCCCTGAAATTTTAATAAAAATAGACACTTGGTGCAAAATTAGATTACTGATTCAAATTAAGATAGGATGGTTTAAGGTTGTTTACTGCGTAGGTATTATAAAATTCGCAGAAACATGTAACAAAGTATTATGAATGGATCACTTGACTCCGAAATTTTAATGAAATTATTAAAATGGACACACTTGGCGCAAATTTAGGCTACTATTGAAAGCTAATTAGATTACTGATTTTCACGTATTTTCTTAGTGATTCAAATTAAGATATAGGATGGTTTAAGGTTGTTTATTACATAGGTATTATAAGATTTACTAATGACAAAAAAGTGACAATTTTATTCGTCACGACGTTGGTTTGTAAGTTTTGTGTGGCAAATAACTTTATTAAGAGTTCTTTGTATGGACAGGAACATGGAGGAAGATCCTCATAAGATTATAGGGAGGAATGATACACTCTAGTAGGTGTTGTTGTATGTGTCATTGTAGTGGGGAGACAGTGGAGCATCTTTTGTTACATTGCAGTGTTGCGTATGCTTTGTGGATTTTTGTCTTTCATTCCTTTGGGTTTTATTGGGTATTACCAAAAACAGTCCCTGACCTTTTGTTTTGATGGACACTTAGTGCAAAATTAGATTACTATTAAAAGCTAATATGGAATCTGATTTTCGCATATTTTCGAACTGATTCAAAATAGGATGGTTTAAGGTTGTTTACTACATAGGTATTCTAAAATTTACTACACGTGATCTTACAAGCTGATGTGTTACTAATAACGTGATCTTACAAGCTAATGTGTTACTAAGCTGATGTGTTACTAATAAAATTTACTACACGTGATCTTACATAGGTATTATCATCTCAAAGTTAGTTTGTAAGTATTTTTGTGGTAAAATAATCTTATTTAACGGTTCTTTGTGTGGATGGGAACATGGAGGAAGATCCTCATTCCTCACTTGTGATAATCTTATTAAGAGAAGAATGATACACTTTAGTAGGTGGTGTTGTATGTGTCATTGTAGTGGGGAGACAGTGGAGCACCTTTTGTTACATTGCAGTGTTACATATGCTTTGTGGAGTTTTGTCTTTCATTTCTTTGGGTTTTATTGGTTATTACCAAAAATGTTACCTCACCTTTTGTTTTGATGGCAGAATTGGGTAGGTAAAATTTTTTTCAGATTTTTTGGAATTTGGTTCCGTTATGTAGACTTTGTGGCGGTAAAATAATTGTCGTATTTTTAAGGATAAGGAAATTTCAAGAATCCAATTGGTTGAGCCGTTTGCTAGATTGTTGTTTGATTAGTCTCAAGCATGGGGCTTTACCGATTGTGACTCCATTCTTGAGTTTTTATAATCATTATCTTTCTGTACATAACCCTTGTAATTCTTTAGACATCTTTGTGTTCATTCATGTGCGTGGTAGTTCTGCTTAATAAAATACTGGTTTACCTATAAAAAAAAAGTAAGTCTTTTGTGTAAAAATTTGTAATAGTTTTAGCACTTTCCTAGAAGGAAAAAGTAATTTAGAAATTTATTTATTATGTTGTTTATTTAGCATCAATCATGTTTATTGTCAGGTCGGTCTGTAAGGTTATCTTTTGGTAGTAAAATCATAAGTAGCTTTAGCATTTTCTTGCAGCATTTGGTATTTTGAACTGTTGGGTTTGATTGGCAACTTTTGTGATACTGAGGGTTAAACAGTTTGTTGTTGTTTCAGTTTTGTGAATTTGAAAGCAGTTAAAATGTTGATCAATCTTGCTTGCCAATGTTTTCTTTAGTAAATTCTTTGATTTTTTTATTTTATTTTTTATAATAAATTTGTTAATTTAGAGGTTTAATTTTCTGTGTTTTGTTTTGACTCTTTTTACGATGATCTTTTCGATTGTTAGGTAAAACAATCATACCAAAGGCAGCAAGTGAAGTGAAACTGATTAATTCCGGTAAAATTTTGGAAAACAACAAGACTGTCGGCCAATGTAAAATGCCCTTTGGTGATAATGGCAGTGGTGTTATCATAATGCATGTAGTCGTACAGCCATCCCTGGCAAAGACCAAAACAGGTGATTCCATTGTGGATTAATATATGATGAATGTTTTGTTCCGCAATGATATGCTTTTTATATTCAATTGGCTTAGAAATTTAGTTTAATGCTTGTGTATGAACTTGATTATTTTATTATTATTATTTTTTTAAATAAAAAAAGTGTTTTTAGTACTGAGTTGAGCTCACATGAATAGAAACTTCCACTTGCTGATAGCTCAGTTCACATTTATACGATATGGTACCCTATTCTTTTGGAGTAGGTTTTATTTTTACCGATTGTTCATAGTTTGGGTATCCAGTTATGCTTTATGCTCTTTGGGAGAACAAAAGCCCCTTTAGTGCAGTCAATACTGCAATAAGGAAGATATTTAAGATAGAGCTATAACCTTAATCGTGGTCAGACTATCAACCACAAGACTCACTGGGAGAGGTCTTTTATGTGAAAAAGATAAGGACCCAAATGCAAACAATAGGACCTCCAAGCTTAATGCCTCACAAAGTCCTAAATGGCAAATGTTGTAGTAATGTTCCAAGAATGGAGGTTATATTAATTACTGTTATTCTTAGCATGTTGCTGTCTTTTATTGCAGCAATTATGTCAAGTTTAGGAGTCACCCAGTTCTGTGTGGAACTTTATTGGACAACTAATATGGGGCACGTGAAATCTTTTTTACAATGTTCTTCTCAAGGTCAAGCTTTGATTTCCTTGGATGATGATCCTTCTTTCTTCTCATTCTTCCCTGGAGAATTTTTCTCTTCTCAAAATAAGTATTTTATTTATGTTCTTTGAGGGTTTTCTTTTACCTAAGTAATTATTGTCCAATCCCTTACAAATTGAAATGGATTTCCCACATTAAACAATCCTTGCTGCCAATCTAAAACTTTATAAGGTTTGTTGAGAGGTGCAGCTTGCAAGTTTCATTTATGTGCTTGGGACATGTAATAGGAGACTTGAGACTATATATGCATTTTTCCCCATGATGTTAAATATGTGTTATTAATCTAATTGGATATTTACCTATCAAAACAAAATCTAATTGGATGCCTTTCCTATTTTTTAGCTTCATAATTTTTTATTATTAATCTAATTGAATATTGAAAGTTGTTGGTAATTGGTATCTTATGTTGATTTTTGTTAGAATTGACAATTGTGTTTGCTTACATGTATATTGACCGAATCAATTTTTATGGCATCCATGATTTACCATCCCTAACAACTTCTTTTAAGCTTGTGATTGCTGAAAGCTGCTTAGGTTGATATTGTGTGGTGCTTTGTCTGAACAGAAAAGAAGATTGTTGGATGCCTTTCCTATCTTTTAGCCTCATAATTTTTTATTATTAATCTAATTGAATATTGAAGTTGTTGGTAATTGGTATCTTATGCTGATTTTTGTTAGTGTTGACAAGTGTGTTTGCTTACATGTGGATATTGATTGAGTCAATTTTTATGGCATCCATGATTCTCGAGGCCTAACAATTTCTTTTAAGCTTGTGATTGATGAAAGCTGCTTAGTTTGATATTGCGTGGTGCTTTGTCTGAACAGAAAAGAAGATTGATGATTCACCTAGGAAAATTGTCTGCTCGTGTTCTATAATGTAAAAGCAATTGTGTAGAGTTGGGGAATAGCTTGCCCCAGTTTCCAAGCTTTAGCTACAAAAGCATACTGTGTCTGTTCCAGCATTCATCTGTACAAGTGCATATTGGTGACGATGTGTTTATAAAAAAATCTGTGGTTTTGATGACTGTCAAGAGTTCTATCAGAAGGTAGGAAGATTGACAACATCAAATGCCTTATTGATTTCTACAACTATGGATTAAGTACTTTCTTTTCCTTTCTTGCCTATTTTTAAGTTTAGCCTGAATGATTTGTCAGACTCACAATATTGATGTATACATCTCTCTCTATGTAAAGACAATCTACAATGAAATTTCAATGAGAAACGCCTGTCTGTTAATGAGGGATTCTTTTATGATTGTTTTGCTCCGTAAATCGATTATAAACTTAATAGTGATACACACTCTCAATTCACCTACAAAACAACAATTATGCTTGAGGGGCAACAGAAAATCAAAGGCTATGGACGCAGGAATTGCTACCCTAAATCTGCACTAAAACCTGCTCAGCCGCTGCTATTGTTTTTTTTTTTTTTTGGGATATCTTCACTCTACAGGAGTATGTGCTATTTGCCAAGCTTGCAAATGCAGCCTCAAAATATGAAGGAGCAAAATATATTCCTTGCTCCAGCATCCCACTATAGAACCTTTCAAACTTTGCAGTATCACTCTTCTTTGCATCCCAAAAGTTGTAAAGAGGCCCTTCTGTGAAGAAAAACACTAACATTCTACTTATATACCCACCACAAATCGCATGCGCTGCCTTTTTGCCAACATCAAATATAACTTGAACTAGAGTACCTGTGATCTTATCTAAATCTTTGTTAACTTCTTGGCTCCTCCAATCCTTTCCACAATTTTTATAAATCAAATAAAAATAATAGTAATAATATTTATACTAAACTATAGTAAAGAACAACGCCAAGACACACCCTTTGGGGTTTTTTATTTTTTATTTTTAAATTGGGTAATTAAATATGGAGGAAGGAGGGAGATAATGGAAATGGTGGCACCGGCAGGACCAATGTTCCAAGTTGTGACCTTGAGTGGAAACACATTGACAATGATCTCAGGCACACACTCTGTACATATACGTCTTAAAAGTTACCTAAATGTGTTTTATTTTTTTTTTTTTGGTTGCCAATTTTACTAATTTTTGTAAGCTTATAATATATTATTTATATTTTAATTAATTATTATTTCAGTGGTTCTATCGACAACACTAACAGCAGTTGTAACAGTCCTATAAAAAAAAAAACAAACAGCAGTTATAACAGAGCTTTGTATTGAGAAAAATTGAAAGTTAAAGGACTGAAATGAAAAAAATGTGAAAGTTAAAGAGTCAATTTTACATTTTAAACTTATTTTAATTAGGTAAAAATACAAAACTGACCTTCTAACTTTTTTCCATTTAAGTGCTCTAACTTTTAGTTTTATCAATTAAGCCATAACTTTCAATTTTTGTAGGATTCAGTTAAACGCTAGTTATAGCTGCCGTTAACTTTTTTTTTTTTTTTTTTTTGTCGGAATCAAAAGAAAAATCTGTAAAAAAAAAAAAAAAAAAACATTTAAGGAGATTGAGACCCAAATCCCTAACGTACTAAGAGCTTGGGGTTTTCGAAGGAGATCTTGAGGGTGCGGTTGGAGAAGGAGTCGTGAATTTGGACGTTGGGGTTGGTGATTTTGAGCTCGTCCAGCGGCGAAGACCACACGGAGAGTGTCAGTGGCATCATTTTGCGTGGTGGGTATTTGCTCATTTGGTTGTTGGTGTTCGAGGGAGAGACAGCAGAGGAGCTTGAGGGACCTGAAATGGAAAAAAAAAAACAGAGAGAGATCAGTAAATTCAGTGTGTGTGTGTGTGTGTGTGTCAAAGAGAGAAAGACAGAGAGAGATGCAGAGCTTGCCTGTAAAAAAAAAAAACCATTTACTCAAATCCTAAAATCACAAAGAAACACGTTGTGATGCAGAGCTTGCCTGGGTCTCAGTGTTTCTTTGTGATCAGTAAACCCCAAGCTCTTAGTACGTTAGGGATTTGGGTCTCAATCTCCTTAAATGTTTTTTTTTTTCTTCTTTTAATTCAGAAATATTAAAAAAAAAAAAAAAAAAAAAAAAGAGAAAAAGAAGGTTAACAGCGAGTTTAACGGAATCCTGCATTGACAAACCTTGAAAGTTAGAAGGTTAAATTTGAAAGTTAGAAGATTAAAATAAAAAATAATTAAAATTAAAAGTTTAGTTTTGCATTTTCGCTATTTAATTATCTTTCTTAATATGCAAGTTATCTACACGTGGGACCTACGACTATGAGATGATCAAAATATCTTTGATAAATATCCCACACCTGCAGTAAAGGATTAACACGAAACTAGAGAGAGAGGCAGCTGATTCGAAAAGGCCACGTGGACCAAGATATACACCACCTGGGGTCCACGGCTACTTTTTCATGCTTCCATATATTGAAACTTGGTCCTTGTTTCCATGAACATGGCGACGTGTCACCACAATTCTTACCAATACCGACATGGGTGGACAAACGTTGCAGATGCTTTAAACTCTTGCCACGTTTAACAATCTAAAAGCGCGTCCAACTCTTCTACCACATACCACATATGCTCGCCTATATAAATCCTAATCCTAACCCCTAATTTTCATACATCTTCAAATATTCACAATCTACTTGCTTTGACACTTGCTTTTGTTATAGTCAGTAATTATCCAAATTAGTTATAGCTTTGAGTTTAGCTTATTAGAAAGCTCTTGCTTTTCTTGCTCTTTCACTTTGAAAATGTCGCATTACCAAAACCAGCAGAAGAAGGGGTTGGTAGAGAAAATAAAAGAGAAGATACCAGGTATTGGGAACAAGCAAGGTCACACAACTTCAACTACAGCGCCGTACCAGCAAGGTCACACAACTTCAACTACAGCCCCAGGTAACTACGGGGGCCAACATCATCATCAGAAGGAGGGGTTGACAGAGAAAATAAAAGAGAACATACCAGGTGTTGGGCACCAGCAAGGTCACACAACTTCAACTACAGCCCCAGGAAACTACGGGGGCCAACATCATTATCAGAAGAAGGGAGTGATGGAGAAGATCAAGGAGAAGATTCCTGGACTCCACTAGGTGGTGTTGATGTCGCATATATATATACTCGCATCATTTATATATGTTTCTCACTTTATATGTAAATTACGCTTGTTTGTAGCCTAAGCGAGTGATATGATAAGTTTTTTTTTTGGGTTTAATAAGTGATGCATACAATCCTGGTATGTATGAATATTGTGTTGTATGATTCCATTTGTTTGGGTCAAATATTGTGTTTTGTGGTGTTGTTACTTTTAATATAGTGGTGTGCTTTTGTTATTTTTTTGGCTGATATATGATATGCATTTTTTATTTTTATTTTAATTGAGCTTCATATTGAGGCTTAAAATTGTCGGAAATAGCCTGAACTTTTGCTCTAATTAGGATTGTAACTTTGAGAAAAAAATGATATAGTAACACAATTGTTGGGAGTTGGGACTTTTGGGACAATCTAATCTCGTGTGATCCACAAATGTCCCACAAATCCCAGAACGGATGTCATCCAATATTTGTTGGTAGGTGTTCGTGGCAAAATAGGCCCATGGTAGTCGACACACTCGTCACTTCTTACAGAGGCCCAATACGATTTCTGGGCCTTAGTGAGCTAATACTATGAGTAAGTGAGATAATACTATTTCATATTGGTCCAAAACTTTGAAACTGCTTTTGCTTGGGGGGTTTTTATCATTTCCATGCAAAATAATGAGAGATAAAGAGTTAAGAGACTAGTCAAAAGTCACAAAATATGAGGTGAGAAACAAGGCAAACGCAGGAGTATATGATTTTGTTGACAATCACTAAGAGAAACACAAAATACGAGTGAAACCACACAACATTGGTTCAACAGTTTCTCTAAACCTCAAAAGTTTTTTGGCTCATATATGGTACTTCTCCAGCCCTGATGGGTTATTGTAGATTAGTAGTTGAATTTCTTCTAATAAAAATTCCAGTAACTGAAATATTATATCAATTCTTTCTTTCTTTCTGTATCACGGTCTTTCCATGTCCTTTTTTTTTTCAGTCTCTAAAAATTTCTCTAAACGAAGATGAATAATCAAAATACAATCTAGTTCTTATAAAAATAGTCAAATTGTAACACCAAAATTGAATCAAAATAAGAAAAGAAGAAGAAAAGAAAAAATACACAGAAGTCGATCTGACCCAATTGGAGGTGGTAATTTTTATCCAAACCCATGAACCTATTCAAAATTCACTTCATTTGAATAAATCTTGACCCAATCTAATTAAATATTTGAGATAAATGGATAAGACCCAAATGGATAATTCAATTAAATGGGTTTTGATGGTTAAACGCTACCCAATTACCCATTTAAAATTTAAAATTTAATACTTAAAAAAAACAAAAAGTCAAAAACCCTAACAACCAATAAAACATCACAGCCGCCTCTTCCTCTATCTAATGTAAAAAATTTCTCCTCCATTTTCTAGGCATTTTCTCAGATACCAAACTAGACAAAATCTAAACACCTTTCCCTCTTCCTCTATCTAAAGTTTGTCTTTCTTAGTTCCAACTAGTGCGACTATAGGGTTTCAATATGAAGAGAGAAAACATACCATTTTCCATCATTCTATATTCGTCTCTGAATTGAACTCTTCCTTGTGAGAATTCTGGTTTCTTTGCACCAGTTCGTAGAGTTACCAGATCGTATTACAGAAAGAAGGAAAATGAAGGTAAAGTCAGTGAAACAGAGGTGTCTGAGTCGTCGTGTGTGGAATCGAATTCTGAAGTTGATGCTGGAGTTTTTGTGGAGAGAAGCTCCAAGTTAAAAGAGCAAAAGTGGAAAACTAAGGCTGCGTTTGGTTCAATGTAAATCGAATTCCGAGTGTAAAATGAATGTAGGGAAAAGTGAATTCCCGTAAGGAAAATAAAATTCGGTGTTTGGTTTTGCAATGGAAAATAGTTTAAAAAACGATTTCCGGTGTTTGGTAACCTTCTAAAAATACTATTTTCCTACAAATGCTTCACATTTTCTCAGCCATTTTCTCAGCTTCCAAACAAATTTTATAACAAAAAATTTCAAAATACACACTCAACATAACCAAAAATCAAAATAAAACCATTTATTCACAATATATACATAATATACTCGGTGAGAGGAGGAAGAAAGAGTGAGAGATAGATCGGGAAAGTGCGATCTCGGTACCCACGGAGGACGGCGGTGGCCAAATCGGGAAAGAGAGAGATCGGTACCGACGGAGGACGGCGGCAGCTAGATCGGGTGGGTGTGGGTTTGTCGAAATGGGGATTGGGTTATGTGGGTAGATGGGTAGCTTGGATGTGGATCGGAGCTCATGAAGGAGGGTAGCTTGGATGATGGCGGGGGTGGTGATGGTGGTGGTGGGGTGCGACGAGCAAGCTGGTGCTGGGGTGCGACAAGCCAGTGCTTGGATGTGCGATCTCCTCTAGCTGTTTCTCTCTCTCTCTTCTATTTTCTTGGGGTGTAATTCATTTGAAGGTAAAATAAGACCTGAAATGGTTTTACACGAGAGAGGCCTTATTTTACAGTCAATGCAGAAAATCAATTTCAGTTGACCCAATTTTCAATACGTAATAAACACGAAGTGTAGTGTAAAAGGATTTCCTGAAATTATTTTTAGCTAAAACAAACGCACCCTAAATGAAATTATGGAAGAGATTGAAGGAAATGAAGGCTTTGAAACTGTTTCAAAATCGAAGATTTCTTTTGTTGAGGAAGTTTTGGATGGAACTTTGAATTTTAGTGACGGAAATGTAATAGCAAATTCTGAGTTCAATGAAAACGAAGTCGTTTCAGTTGCTTCTGCTGCTAAGTTAGCTGAGGAAGCAACTGAGCAAGTTGAGAACAGAGCATCAGAATTTTCATTTCCGTGAGAGAGTGAGAGAGATTTCAAGTTTGTTTTTTATTGAAAAATCTATGTGATTTGCAATTTTGCACATTTTAGGTCAAGGTGGATAAAGACTTGAGAATGATACCTCAATTCTCATGATTTAATTATTATTATTTTTTACTTATCTTCTGTTTGGTTGCCAAGAAAAGTTGGGAGAAAAGAAAATCTGCAAGTTAGTTTCAGTGTTCTTATGTTTTGAGGGAAATGTGAATTAGTTTTGCCGAAGAAAAAAAAAAAAAAAAAAAAAACCTCAAATGATTTGCATAGTCTAGTGTGAAAATTTTTCAGAGAATTTCTTGTTGAATTGCTAAATATGAATTTTATAATGGGTTAAATAGGTGAGTTATTAATTAAATTGGTTGGGTTGGTAATGGATAACTAATTTATATATAAACGGGTCATAAATGGATAATTACACATCCAACCTATTTATGATCCAACCCACCCATTTACCACCCCTAGACCCGACCTAGTTTCATTATAAAATTCAAAGAAACATTGTCAAGTTGACAGCTAGCTAGCACACACAAAGTTGAGAGATGGGTTGCTAATTTGCGCCAAGTCTACTAGGCACAATGCGCACAACACCTAGATTCTAGATGAGCTAGTAGAGCATTCTCATCAACGATTGTAAAAATTTTAGCATTTACAATTTTAAAACACTACTTTTACAATATTAACACCTCAATTTACAAATTCTAAACATCAGACATTCCCTTTTTTTTACAATTTCATTTAAATATTCTTTCTTTAATATTTTTATTCAATTTTTTTTACAACTTTATACAATTTTTATTCTTTCTTTAAAAGAAAGCGGGCTCTACCTGAATAAAAAAATAATATAAGTTTTACCATTTGTGAACAGTGCGGTCTCAAATTTAAAATACTTGATGAAAGTGATTTTTTAGAGTTTAGGGTGTCAAATGCTGAAATGCCATAGCATTTGACACACTTGTGAGGGGAAATTAGGGGCAGCAGTACGATATAGTTAAGGGTTTAAATGAACCCCCTGACCCGAAATTTATATATATAAATATATATATATATATAATATTTTTAAAAAAAGTTATTTTGAACCCCCTGCAATACAAATTTGCACCCCCTCACCACCATCAACCTAACCCCTTTATTTTTTAAAGTCCAACTTAAACTCCCAAAAAAAAAAAAAAAAAAAAAATTGGTCTTTAATCTCAGAAATAAAAAAGCCAATAAGTCAAAATTTGAAAAATCATAAATAAAAAAAAGGGTCAAATAAAACCTAAGAATTTGTAGCCGCCTAACCTCCAAAATATCTCATTATCCTTCTTTGCTCTCCAAACCCAAAGGAAAACACAAAATCTGCCGCCGCCTAACTATCCCTAATCTACCCCGCCGCTTGATCTAGTTTTTCAGCTCTCTCTTTCTCTCTTTCTTTCATTGTGAGAGTGTGGTTATAGTGTTTTGATATGCTATTTCACTAAATCTGTGTGAGTGTGTTTATAGTGTTTTGTATTGCCGCCCCTATGTGGTGTTATCTTTTGATTTTTTGTTGTTGAGTTTTTGAATCTTGGACCGTGTGTGTGACTATGTGTGGGAGCTGTGGTTGAGTGTTTTTGATATACGTGTGAGTGAAAAAGTATGTGAAAATGTGTGTAAGTGTATTTGAAATGCTCAAAAAATTGCTCAAAATAGACTACCAAACAGCCCTGATATTTGTTGTTGAGTAAATCAACTTGAGTTTTGAGTCTCTAAAGTCTGACCGTGTGTGTGACTCTGTGTAGGCCTATGGCGTTAGTGGGTTATAGACTATAAGACTTATCACTTTATTAGTTTACAATGTTTTATTGTTATTGAGTACTTTGAGCATGAGTTTCTTTACTGTTGGGTGTTGGCGTGTTGCAAAGTTGTTGTGAGTGTCTATTGATTTGATATAAAGTTGAGTTATTACTTATCACTTTTACTATTTGACTAATTTGTGAGTTGTGAGTAGTTTTTTAATTTTTGTTGAATGTGAGTTGTGAGTGGCTGTTGGCTATGTGACTTGGTCAATACATTAATATTAAAGACAATAAAAATATAAAACATTTAAAGAATTTTAAACTTATAAATTAAAGAATTACAAAAAAATCACTTAACAACAATAATTAATATATTTATTGTATTAGAAATTAATATGTCAAATAAACTTATAGTTTATTTTTTGTTATTTTGCTAGTACTATGGATAAATTTGTAATAAGGAAACCCTGTAGGCCGCAAGATTCATTTTCTGCCACAAGATTCATATCTTACTCAAGATTCATCTTCTAAGCATGGTCGTGCTGATGTGAACAATCTTCTAAGCATCGTTGCGATATTGATATATTCACTTTTATTTTAGATTTTATATAATTTAAGTTTCTTATTAACATCTTGGAAAAAAATTTTGGAGTCGCCCTTATGGAAATGCTCTTATAAGCTATAAGCTAATCAAACAAACCAATCCCAATAAAAAAATTACTAAAAAACTAAAAAAGTGACACTGTGACACACACAGAGACCCAATAGAAGAAGAAGAAGAACAAAGGGGTATAAAAAGGTCAAGGGTATTTGGGATCTTGTCAAGAAGATATTCTAAACAGTTTGCTAAATAGTCCTAATAATATTCCTAGGAATGGGGGGTCCAGTTCTAAATTTCTAATTTAACAATTCGTGCACACGTTTATAGCCTAACCCATAACCATAAAATAATTCAGTCGTGCACATCTGACACCTAAACAAATAAATAAATGTGTTATGAGACTATGAGCGAGTTTGGTTCAACTTTTTGATATTGTGTTTTTTGAAAGAGTTGGAGTTTTAAAAAATGAGGTATGAAATTGAGTTTTTTTGTAAAAGTTGAATGTTTGATAAAAACTATTAAAACATGATTTTTTAAAAAGCTGAGTGTTTGGTTAGTACTTATAAAAGTGGCCGTTTAAGAGCTAAATTACAAAAAATGACAATGTATATATAAAGAGAATTCTTTATTTTAATTACCTCTCTTAATGCAAGTTATGGACACAATATTTTCACAAAAATTTCATAATAAAGTCTTTATGACAAATTGTTAATGGTAGGATAAAAAAAATGCCACTAGTAGGTCTAGATGAGAACTAATAACAACTTACTATGTAAACTTTATTATGAAATTGTTTTTCTTTTAGAAAGTTATTATAAAATTGTTATAAAAATATTCTGCCAATAGTACTATTTTTTTCTTTAAAAAAAAATAGTACTAATTTAAAAAGTTTAAAGATATAATAAAATATCACAATATTTTCACAATACTAATTTAAAATAAATATTTGTAAAATAAAATTTTATTAACACTTATCTTTTAAATGAGTTGTTCTAGGATTATACATATATTCACAATTTTTTCTTTATCACATACTCTATAACATCACAATTAAAAAAAAAAAAATTTGTGAAATAATATGTGTTTCTACTTTCTATATTTTCTTCCACGCTACTTTACCCAAACCCAAAAACTTTTTTTTTGTTTCTTTCACTTTTTTCTCATCTACTCATTCACTTCTTCCTCATCTTCTTATTTTCCTTTTTCTTTTACTTTCCTCCACACAAAGCCACACACACATATGTAAGACGTAAAAAAAAAAAAGAAAAAAACAAAAAAGAGAAAAAGAAGAAGAAGCAGCAGAGAAAAAGAAGAAGACGAGCCCAAGGCTAAGATTGTAGGTATTGGGAACAAGCAAGGTCACACAACTTCAACTACAGCGCCGTACCAGCAAGGTCACACAACTTCAACTACAGCCCCAGGTAACTACGGGGGCCAACATCATCATCAGAAGGAGGGGTTGACAGAGAAAATAAAAGAGAACATACCAGGTGTTGGGCACCAGCAAGGTCACACAACTTCAACTACAGCCCCAGGAAACTACGGGGGCCAACATCAATATCAGAAGAAGGGAGTGATGGAGAAGATCAAGGAGAAGATTCCTGGACTCCACTAGGTGGTGTTGATGTCGCATATATATATATACTCGCATCATTTATATATGTTTCTCACTTTATATGTAAATTACGCTTGTTTGTAGCCTAAGCGAGTGATATGATATGTTTTTTTTTTTGGGTTTAATAAGCGATGCATACAATCCTGGTATGTATGAATATTGTGTTGTATGATTCCATTTGTTTGGGTCAAATATTGTGTTTTGTGGTTTTATTACTTTTAATATAGTGGTGTGCTTTTGTTATTTTTTTGGCTGATATATGATATGCATTTTTTATTTTTATTTTAATTGAGCTTCATATTGAGGCTTAAAATTGTCGGAAATAGCCTGAACTTTTGCTCTAATTAGGATTGTAACTTTGAGAAAAAAAATGATATAGTAACACAATTGTTGGGAGTTGGGACTTTGGGACAATTAATCTAATCTCGTGTGATACACAAATGTCCCACAAATCCCGGAAGGGATGTCATCCAATATTTGTTGGTAGGTGTTCGTGGCAAAATAGGCCCATGGTAGTCGACACACTCGTCACTTCTTACAGAGGCCCAATGCGATTTCTGGGCCTTAGTGAGCTAATACTATGAGTAAGTGAGATAATACTATTTCATATTGGTCCAAAACTTTGAAACTGCTTTTGCTAGGGGGATTTCTCATTTCCATGCAAAATAATGAGAGATAAAGAGTTAAGAGACTAGTCAAAAGTCACAAAATATGAGGTGAGAAACAAGGCAAACGCAGGAGTATATAATTTTGTTGACAATCACTAAGAGCATCTCGAACACGAGAGCTAAACACAAAATAGGAGTGAAACCACAAAAACAGTTTCTCTAAACCTCAAAAGTTTTTTGGCTCATATATGGTACCTCTCCAGCCCTGATGGGTTATTGACTTATTGTAGATTAGTAGTTGAATTTCTTCTAATAAAAATTCCAGTAACCGAAATATTATATCAATTCTTTATTTCTTTCTGTATCACGCTCTTTCCATGTCCTTCTTTTTTTCAGACTCTAAAATTTTCTCTAAACGAAGATGAATAATCAAAATACAATCTAGTTCTCATAAAAATAGTCAAATTGTAACACCAAAATTGAATCAGAATAAGAAAAGAAGAAGGAAAGAAAAAATAGACAGAAGCCGATCTGACCCAACCTAGTTTCATTATACAATTCAAAGAAACATTGTCAAGTTGACAAGGAGTTTTTTTCATGGGGTTCTTCAATAAGCATAAATTACACAATTTAATAAAAAGAAAATTTTGTATATTGACAACAATAACAATACAAAAACACGTAAATACATAAAATTCACAATTGCTTTTTACGTGGTTTTCTTATCAAGTTCTAGCAAAAGAATAAACAATAAACTATAAGTTCATTTGAAATATTAATAAAATTATTAATTATTGTTATTTAGTTGTTTCATTAATTTGTTTATCTTTTATAAACTATAATTTGTTATATTGTTGTTTCATTACTTATAAAATTATTAATTATTATTTAGTCTAACATAATTTAATTTGTTTGTCTTTTATAATGTAATGTTTTATTATTGTTTAACCTAACATAATTTAGTTGTTTAATTTGTTTATTAATTGTCTTCTATAATTTGTTGTGTGTATAATTAATATGTATAATGTAATTAAGAGTTGAGTGGGTCAATCAAGTGATAAACCCAAGCCTTAAATTATATCCATATCAAAACCCAAACCATAAACCAAGGCCCACCCTTTAATTTAATTTTTAATAACTTTTTTTCCCTTTTCCTTTGTTTTTTCCGTCAGGTCTTTTTTTTTTTTTCTTTTTTTTTTTGACTGAAATAGTAGAAGTATATTAATCAAAAAAAAAAAAAAAAAAACAAACAAACAAAAGAAAAAACAAAAAGAAACCCGGCCCAGGAGCTTTACAAGCATAGAACGGCCCAGAGAAAACAATAGACCTATAGCTCCTTCACACGTGCTTTACTTATCCTATCTCTCCTAAATTTTTCTTCAGATTCTACTTTCCTCTTTTCTTTCTTCGTCCTTATTTCTTAGTCACAGCTTTTCTTCTCTCCAAATGTTGTCTTCCAGAATCGTTTTATGCCTAATAGCACCTCCATGCTCCTCTCTCAAGCCGCCTCTACCCGACACAACGTCTCCTCAACCTCCATTACTGATCTATATCTGCTTTGTTTGGATTATAGGTTTATATTTTCATTATTTTGTATGGGAAATCAAGAGTTTTTGTTTTGGCCCGGAATCCGTTTTTGGTTGAGGGTGTTCCTAATTTTTGATTGAGAGTGTTCCTAATTTTTTTTTTTTTTTTAGGGTAAACAAATATATATATATATATATTTTAATTATTATATATAATTTTTTTTTTTTCAGGAACACCTGGCCTGAACGTGGCACTGCCACTTAGTTGACAGCTAGCTAGTACACACAAAGTTGAGAGATGGGTTGCTAATTTGCGCCAAGTCCACTAGGCACAATGCGCACAGCACCTAGATTCTAGATGGGCTATTAGAGCATTCTCATTCTCATTAACAATCAAAAAAATTTTAACATTTACAATTTTAAAACACTATTTTTATTCCAAACATCAAACATTCCTATTTTGTTTTTTTACAATTTCATTTAAATATTATTTCTTTAATATTTTTATTTATTTTTTTTACAACTTTATACAATTTTTATTCTTTCTTTAAAAGAAAGCGGTTCTACTTAAATAAAAAATAATATAAGACAGTAAAGTCTCAAAATTTGAGATTACACTATTCATTAATGTCAAATATTATGGCATTTAAAATACTTGATAAAAGTGATTTTTTAGAGTTTAGGGTGTTAAATGCCATAGCATTTGACACACTTGTGAGGGGAAATCAAGGGCGGCAGGGGTTCAAATGAAACCCCATGACCCGAAATTTATATATATATATATATATATAATATTTAAAAAAAAAAAATTTATTTTGAACCCCTGCAATACAAATTTGCACCCCTCACCATCAACCTGACCCCTTTATTTTTTAAAGTCCAACTTAAACTCCAAAAAAAAAAAAAAATGGTCTTTAATCTCAGAAATAAAAAGCCCATAAGTCAAAAATTGAAAAATCATAAAAAAAAAAGGGTCAAATAAAACCTAAGAATTTGTAGCCACCTAACCTCCAAAATTTCTCATTATCCTTCTTCGCTCTCCAAATCCAAAGGAAAAACACAAAATCTGCCGCCGCCTGACTGTCTCTAATTTGCCTTGCCGCTTTGTTTGCCTTCTGTCATCGCTTGATCTGATTTATCAGCTCACTTTCTCTCTTTCTTTCACTGTGAGAGTGTGGTTATAGTGTTTTGATATGCTATTTTACTAAATCTATGTGAGTGTGTTTATAGTGTTTTGTACCGCCGCTCCTGTGTGGTGTTATCTTGTGATTTTTTGTTGTTGAGTTTTTGAATCTTGGACCGTGTGTGTGACTGTGTGTGGGAGCTATGGCATTAAGAACTGTGTTCTGAACTTCTGATATTTGTTGTTAAGTAACTCAACTTGAGTTTTGAGTTTCTAAAGTTTGACTATGTGTGTGACTCTGTGTGGGCCTGTGGGGTTGAAGGAGATGGTATCTTGTGAAACGGGCATATGCGCCCATCTCATACAAGATTTTTTCGTCACGAAGAACTTTATTTTAGGGATGTAAAAAATTCCACATTCTTCATGATTTACGTTGTCCCACTCCATTTTAGGCAAGAATAGGTTTTGCTAGTCTAATCCCATCTTTCTTGACCCACTCCACCCCAAAGGTTTATATATTTTATTATTTAAAGTATTTATATATATATATATATATAATTTTTTTTTTCATCCACGTCTCACCTATAATTTATCATTTAAAATTTTAACATTCTCACACCCATGATTTAACCTTGCCTCCACCAAAAAAAAAAGAGAAAATGATCTAACCTTGCCCCACTCCATTGCAACCCCAACTTTAACTAAACATATTTTTCCAAAAAGAATATCCATGAGATTGTACCATGGTACATGACCAGGTCTATTTGTGATTTGTGGAGTGTGAGCCAAATTTTATAAGACAATAATTTATTTTAATTACATGAGATTATTACGAAGAGAATTGAATAATTATTAATGTTTTTTTTTTTTATAAGACAATAATTTTTCTCAAGTGGTAGTCCCGTAGTGCAATAGAATTTCAAAGGAAAAGATGTCAAAAACTTAAATAGTTCAGGGCCTTTTTTGCAATACCATGGTACACACACAGTCAGTCTCTCTACGAGCCCAAGGCTAAAAAGGCCCAGAAACAAATGGAAAGTAAAAACCCACCATAAATCCCTAGGGTTTCACTCTTTGTTTCTCTTCCTTCTCGGCCTCCAAAAGAGCGTACATTCAGAGAGAGAGAGAGAGAGAGAGAAAAATGGTGAAGTTTTTGAAGCCAAACAAAGCGGTGATACTCCTGCAGGGACGGTACGCAGGTCGCAAGGCAGTGATCGTTCGATCCTTCGACGAAGGCACCCGGGACAGGCCGTACGGGCACTGTTTGGTTGCGGGGATAAAGAAGTACCCGAGCAAAGTGATCCGCAAGGACTCGGCGAAGAAGACGGCCAAGAAGTCCCGCGTCAAGGCCTTCGTCAAGCTCGTCAACTTCCAGCACCTGATGCCCACGCGCTACACCTTGGACGTGGACTTGAAAGACGTGGTCGCCGTGGACTCGCTTCAGTCCAAGGACAAGAAAGTCACTGCGGCCAAAGAGACCAAGAAGAGGCTCGAGGAGCGTTTCAAGACTGGGAAGAATAGGTGGTTCTTCACCAAGCTTAGGTTCTGAAGTCTTTAGATTCAATCAATGGACTCTATTTTTTTAAAAGTTTTGTATGGTTTTTATTGATGTTTGGATAATTATGGCATCTGGGTTTTCGTTGAATTGTTGGATTTTGCTTTTTATAATTTTGATGTGTTATGTCTTATTATTATAAGTTAACTGCGGTTCGTGGGTTTTGCTTAATTTTATGATACATTGTTGTACTGTACTCAATATTCTTCTTTTACAATTACATTTGCACTGTCATGATTGATTGATGGGTATTGTAAATTGGGCAAAACAAAAGAAGCAACTAAGCTTTTACATGATGATATGGTAGAAAGGGGAATTCTCCCTGATGCTTTCAGATAGATGAAGTGTGCAATCAAATGTCCAATGGAGGAGCATCTTTAGATTAAATTACATGTACCACATTGATTCATAATTGGCCTCAGCCCTCAACAATTGCAAATCAAGACTAATGTGAAAACCATTCCAAATCGGTACTTGTTGATTGATACTAGCGGAGGCTTGAATCAACAAAGAACAGGGGTGAGTTTTTTTTTTTTATTAGTATAAGATTCAGTTGCCAAATTTGATTTCGATGTAGACTTTTAGGTTTGAATTAGTCTAACTTGGGTGTGATTGTTAAGAAATTTTAGTTAACTACCATGCTCTAACATTTACCGATTCTATTGTTGAAATGGGAAAAAAGTTGGTTGGGAGGATGAGGATGAAAAGCAAGCATTTCATTGCCCTGCATTTGAGGTATGTACAGATAGTTTCCAACCATTCTTTGAATATATTTCGTCTGCAAAGCTTCTCTCATTCCTGATGTTAGACTGTTAGTTGACTCTTTATGGCATCCATGATTCACCATCCCTAACAATTTATTTTTAAGTTTGTGATTGCTGAAAGCTGCTTAGGTTGATATTGCGTGGTGCTTTGTCTGAACAGAAAAGAAGATTGTTGGATGCCTTTCCTATCTTTTAGCCTCTTAATTTTTTATTATTAATCTAATTGAATATTGAAAGTTGTTGGTAATTGGTAATTGGTATCTTATGCTGATTTTTGTTAGTGTTGACAAGTGTGTTTGCTTACATGTGGATATTGATTGAGTCAATTTTTAGGGCATCCATGATTCACCAGCCCTAAGAATTTCTTTTAAGCTTGTGATTGCTGAATGCTGCTTAGTTTGATATTGCGTGGTGCTTTGTCTGAACAGAAAAGAAGATTGATGATACACCTAGAAAAATTGTCTGCTCGTATTCTATAATGTAAAAGCAATTGTGTAGAGTTGGGGAATAGCCTGCCCCGGTGTCCAAGCTTTAGCTACAGAAGAATACTGTGTCTGTTCCAGCATTCATCTGTACAAGTGCATATTGGTGATGATGTGTTTATAAAAAAATCTGTGGTTTTGATGACTGTCAGAGTTCTTCTATCAGAAGGTAGTAAGATTGACACATCAAATGCCTTGTTGATTTCTACAACTATGGATTAAGTACTTCCTTTTCCTTTCTTGCCTATTTTTAAGTTTAGCCTGAATGATTTGCTAGAGACTCACAATATTGATGTATACATCTCTCTCTATGTAAAGACAATCTACAATGAAATTTCAATGAGAAACACCCGTCCGTTAATGAGGATTCTTTTATGATTGTTTTGCTCCATAAAATCGATTATAAACTTAAATAGCGATACACACTCTCAATTCGCCTACAAAACAACAATTATGCTTGAGGGGCAACAGAAAATCAAAGGCTATGGACGCAGGAATTGCCACCCTAAATCTGCACTAAAACCTGCTCAGCAGCTGCTATTGTTTTTTTTTGGATATCTTCACTCTTCAGGAGTATGTGCCAAGCTTGCAAATGCAGTCTCAAAATGTGAAGGAGCAAAATATATTCCTTGCTTCAGCATCACACTTTAGAATCTTTCAAACTATGCAGTATCACCCTTCTTTGCATCCCAAACGTTGCAAAGAGGCTCTTCTGTGAAGAAAAACACAAACATTCCGCTTATATACCAACCACAAATTGCATGCACTGCCTTATTCCCAACATCAAATATAACTTGAACAAGAGTACCTGTGATCTTATCTAAATTTTTGTTAACTTCTTGGCTCCTCCAATCCTTGAAAGAGTGTGTGCCTGAGGTCATTGTCAATGTGTTTCCACTCAAGGTCACAACTTGGAACATTGGTCCTGCTGGTGCCACCATTTCCATTATCTCCCGCCTTCCTCCATATTTAATTACCCAATTTAAAAATAAAAATTAAAAAAAAAAAAAAAAACCTCAAAAGGGTGTGTCTTGGCGTTGTTCTTTACTATAGTTTAGTATAAATATTATTTTAACTAATCTAACGCCTAAATATTTTATTACAATTATTTTTATTTGATTTGATTTATAAAAATTGTAAACTTACATTTTAAAAGTTACTTAAATGTGTGTTTTTTTTTTGGTAGCCAATTTTACTAATTTTATAAGCTTATAGTAAATTATTTATATTTTAATTAATTATTATTTAGTTAGGACTAAGGTAGTCAATACCTTCTTCATATACGATTGGGGTATATATTGTACATTTGTACTGATCAATAAATTAATGCAAATACTCTAAAATATTCCAGATAAAATATATTGAGTTGTACTAGTGTAGATATTTTATTTCGTTCCTTAGTTATGATGCATACCCTTTTGCACATGTGTTCCGCTCATGATATTTGGTTCTTAGATTAATGAAAAATAAAACTAATACACTGGAAATTCAGAAAGTTACCACGGTCTGCGGAAGCTAGATATTTCTTATTATGCATTACCAATTCTATGACAGTTAATGGCCCTAAAAGAAAAATAAGCGTTAGTAATGACTAAAGGATATCAGCTTTCAAGTAAAACTCGTAATATTCAATTGAGAGGCAAGGAAAACAAACTAGTAATGCTTTTCTTGTAAGAACAGTTACACGCTCAAATTCTTGCTTATGATGAGACGGTTCAACAAAATTAGCTTCACAAATGAAGTGCATTTGAAGTGAGCTTGAATGCAAAACCAATACTTATAACTCCATAACCATCATTTCCTGCAGCATTCCAAAGCCTCCAGAATGGCTGACAAAAAGCAAACCCTTTTTAACAATGTGTATTTAAAAAATTTGTTGTGTAAGTTTTGATTAGTGTCAGAGTTTTCTACAGAAGGTTGGAGGATTGACAACATCAAGTACCCTATTGATTTTTACGACTATGGATTAAGTGCTTTCTTTTTTCTTTCTTGAATTTTCTAAGTTAGCCTGAATGATTTGTCATACTACCGTATACATCTCTCTATGGAAAGACAAAATCTGCAATGGAATTTCAATAAGAAATGCCTGTCTGTTAATGATAGATTCTTTTATGATTGTTTTGCTCTATGAATGGATTATAAATCTAATAACGATACATTAAATGTTTTATTTAACAAAAAATTTCTTATGGGGTTTGCAATAATAGGAGCCAATGTGTTTTACTTTAATCAACTACAAACTGTAGGGAATTTAACCAAAAATCCCAACCTGTGAGAAACAAAACAAATAGAGAAAACACACGTCAAAGAAAATAATCACACGCACAAGATAATATTTACGTGGTTCGGCAATTTGCCTACGTCCACGGAGTTGCAGGGATTTCACTATTATCAGGGAAAATACAATAGTGCACAAGAACACTCTCAAGAAACCCAAATCCCAATTACACCCTAGCACTCTCTCACAGAAAAAATAAGAATAGAAGCTGACTGCCTCTCTTTTCTCTATTTCCTCTCATGTGGCTCCTTACTAGGTTAATTAGAATTTCTCTCTACTCAATTCTCTACAACATTGCCGCATATAATAAAGCATATATATATATGTTACTTTATGAAAGTCGGCACAAGTGGGATTCCTTTTTCAACTTGTATTAGGTCACTTTTATGGTCGGATTGGGCTTGGTTGGGCCTTATGGGCTTGTGGTAAAATTCAAGCCACACTAACAAATCTCCACCTTGGCTTGAATTGATCAAGATACACTAGCAAACTCCTCCATCAGCTCCACCTTAGCCCTTAAGGGCTCACAAGCTGCAAACATCAACCACAATCCTCCATAACACAATCCCTCATCCCTGCAACTCGTCCTCCTGTCCTCAAGCTAGAAGACCAATTGAAGCTGCGCACAGCTTCAACTTCTCAATAGTGACACCCTTAGTCAACATGTCTGCCGGGTTCTTAGATCCACAAATCTTCTCAAGCATTACCAGCTTATCTTCAACAAGGTAACGGATAAAGTGATATTTTGTCTGTATGTGCTTCGACTTTGAATGAAAAGCTGAATTCTTGGCAAGAAAGATTGCACTCTGACTGTCACTGTGTAGAATGCCCATCTCTTGCTTCTTACCCAATTCATCTAAGAAACCATGTAGCCAAATCATCTCCTTTCCAGCTTCAGTTGCTGCACATACTCAGCTTCTGTACTAGACAAAGTAACAATCTTCTGTAGATTTGAAGCCCATGATATAGCTGTACCACCCAGAGTAAAAACAAACCCAGTAGTACTCTTTCTACTATCAATATCACCAGCAAAATCAGCATCTACATAACCCTGCAGTTTTAAACTTGCACCTGTGAAGCAAAGACATGTATCTGATGAACCCTTCAGATATCTCAGAATCCACTTGACTGCCTCCCAATGCTGCTTTCCAGGCCTACTCATGAATCTGCTCACAACTCCCACTGCATGTGCAATGTCTGGCCTTGTACACACCATAGCATACATCAAGCTGCCAATAGCTGAGGCATAGGGCACCTTGCTCATATGGTCCCTTTCTTCTTCTGTCTTCGGTGATTGTTCTTTGCTTAGTTTGAAATGACTACCCAAGGGTATACTCACTGGTTTAGCTTCATTCATGTTGAACCTGCTGAGAACTTTCTTCACATACTCTGACTGTGAAAGCTTCAATGTACCATTAGCCTTGTCTCTAATGATTCTCATACCAAGGATTTGCTTTGCAGCTCCCAAATCCTTCATTGCAAACTGTTTGGACAATTGCTTCTTCAGATTATTAATCTCTTCAATGCTAGACCCTGCAATAAGCATATCATCCACATACAACAGTAATATGATGTAAGAATTGTCAAAAAACTTAACATAGCAACAGTGATCAGCTTCACATCTCTTGAACCCAATTCTGTGCATAAAACTGTCAAATTTCTTGTACCACTGTCTAGGAGCTTGTTTTAGGCCATACAAGCTCTTTCTTAGTTTGCAAACTAAATTCTCTTGTCCTTGAGCAATGAACCCTTCTGGCTGAATCATGTAAAGGTCTTCCTCCAAGTCACCATGAAGGAATGCTGTCTTCACATCTAATTGCTCAAGATGTAGGTTTTCTGCAGCCACCATTCCCAGTACTAGTCTGATTGTTGACATCTTCACAACTGGAGAAAATATCTCTGTGTAGTCAATGCCTTCCTTCTGCTGGAACCCTTTAACAACTAATCTGGCCTTGTAACGTTTGCTACCATCATGCTCATTCTTTATTCTGTATACCCACTTGTTGTGCAAAGCCTTCTTTCCTACTGGCAATTCAGTCAGTTCCCATGTTTGATTCCCCAACAAGGAATCCATCTCATCCTTCATGGCTATCTCCCACTTGCTTGAATTCTCATCTTGCAAGGCTTCATCATAACATTCTGGCTCACCACCATCAGTCAACAGGAGATAATTTAAAGTGGGTGAATAACGCTGTGGAGGTCTAATGTTTCTGAAAGATCTGCGGACTTCAGCTACAGGTGTACTCAGATCTACCTGTGAATTTACATTCTCCTTATCTTCTTCACCCCTTTTCTGGACAGTACCTTCAGTCAATTCATCTAAGTTGACAAACTCAGATTTCTTTTGATCTATCTCTGTAACATCTGACACTACAGTTGACCTGTCCTTGTACATAACCTGTTCATTAAATATCACATTTCTACTTCTAATGATTTTCCTGTTTTGTTCATCCCAAAACCTATAGCCAAATTTCTCATCACCATAGCCAATGAAAAAACATATTTTAGACTTTGCATCAAGTTTACTACGAGCATCAGAATCAATATGAACATAGGAAACACAACCAAAAACTTTTAAGTGTGAAAACTTTACCTCTTTACCGCTCCAAATCTCCTCAGGAAGTCTGAACTCCATGGGAACTGAAGGTCCTCGGTTTATCAGGTAAGCTGCAGTGCTAACAGCATCAGCCCAAAAAGTTTTTGGTAGTCCAGCATGCAACCTCATACTCCTAGCACGCTCATTGAGAGTTCTATTCATGCGCTCAGCCACACCATTCTGCTGTGGTGTCCCAGGAATGGTCTTCTCCATTCTAATTCCCTGTGCAGCACAATACTCACTGAACCCTCCATCTATGTACTCTCCTCCATTATCTGACCTCAAACATTTTACTTTCAAACCTGTTTCTGTCTCAACCATGGCCTTCCACTTCTTAAAGGTTTCAAATACATCTGATTTATTTTTCAGAAAATAAACCCATACCTTTCTACTTGAGTCATCAATGAAAGTGATGTAGTACCTTGAACCTCCAAGGGATGCAACCGGAGAAGGCCCCCACAAATCAGTGTGTACTAACTCCAATTTTTTAGCCTTCGGTGTCCTGCCAGTTTTCAAGAAGCTCACCTTTTTTTGCTTTCCTAAGATGCAACTTTCACACATGTCAAAATCAATGGACTTCAATTCTGGTAGTTTTCCTTTTGACAGCAGCATCTTCATCCCTTTCTCACTCATGTGACCAAGTCTTCGGTGTCATAGGCTTGTATCAGTACTTGCATCAGCAACTGCAATTGTGTCTCTTGGACTTGAGGTCATGTACAGAGTACCAGTCTTCTTTCCACGAGCCAATACCCTAGCTCCCTTTGTAACCTTCCAAGTACCACCAACAAATAGTATTGCATGTCCTTCATCATCAAGTTGTCCAACAGAAATCAGATTCCTCCTCAGGTCAGGAATATGTCGAATCTTCTCCAGTAACCAAACAGACCCATTGGGCAACAATATTCGAACATCTCCCATACCCACAACATCCAAGGCTGAACCATCAGCCAAATACACCTTACCAAAATCACCTGCAACATAATTCTGTATGATTTCTCGGTGTGGAGTGGTATGAAACGAAGCTCCTGAATCCAAAACCCAATCATCAAGTGGACTGTCTACTGCAAGAAGTAATGCATCCTGTACCTCTTCTGTTACAGCATTAGCAGAATCATCTTCATTCTTCTTCTTAGGACTTTTGCATTGATTTCTAAAGTGACCTGTTTTCCCACAATTCCAGCATTGTACTTGTTGGCCTGATCTAGATTTACTTCTATTCCGATTAGAATTTCTGGATTTTGATCTGCCCCGATTTGAATTTCTGTTATTACCTCTGCCTCTTGTCTCAAGGTTTAGGGCAGAACCAGATCCTGAGGATTCACCTGCATCTCTTCTGCGAATCTCCTCAGCCAGAATTAAATCTCGTATATCATTGTACTTGAGTTTTTCCTTTCCTGTAGAATTGCTTACTGCCATCCTCATTGCCTCCCAACTGTTTGGCAAAGAAGCCAAGACGATCAGAGCACGAATCTCATCATCAAAATCAATTTCTACAGACGACAATTGATTTGTGATAGTATTAAATTCATTCAGATGTTGTGCTACTGATGCATTCTCTGCCATCTTCAAATTGAACAGTTTCTTCATCAAGTGCACCTTATTGTTTGCTGACGGCTTTTCATACATACCAGACAAAGCTTTCATCAGATCTGCTGTGGTCTTCTCCTTTACAACATTGTGTGCAACAGACCTAGACAGAGTTAACCTGATAACTCCTAGTACCTGTCTGTCAAGAAGAGCCCATTCCTCAGCCTTCATAGCCTCAGGTTTTTCCCCTAGAAGCGGTTGATGCAATTTCCTCCCATAAAGGTAATCCTCAATTTGCATCCTCCAATACGCGAAGTCTATGCCATCAAACTTTTCTATTCCAGACGCCTTTCCTGCTTCTTCTGCCATTGCTCTCACTTAAACCTAACCCTAGGCTCTGATACCAGTTGTAGGGAATTTAACCAAAAATCCCAACCTGTGAGAAACAAAACAAATAGAGAAAACACACGTCAAAGAAAATAATCACACGCACAAGACAATATTTACGTGGTTCGGCAATTTGCCTACGTCCACGGAGTTGCAGGGATTTCACTATTATCAGGGAAAATACAATAGTGCACAAGAACACTCTCAAGAAACCCAAATCCCAATTACACCCTAGCACTCTCTCACAGAAAAAATAAGAATAGAAGCTGACTGCCTCTCTTTTCTCTATTTCCTCTCATGTGGCTCCTTACTAGGTTAATTAGAATTTCTCTCTACTCAATTCTCTACAACATTGCCGCATATAATAAAGCATATATATATATGTTACTTTATGAAAGTCGGCAGAAGTGGGATTCCTTTTTCAACTTGTATTAGGTCACTTTTATGGCCGGATTGGGCTTGGTTGGGCCTTATGGGCTTGTGGTAAAATTCAAGCCACACTAACACAAACATGAAACCAAAATGGGATGATTTCAAGGAAATGAGATTCTAACCTTAAGTTTGTTTATTCTACTCTTTGCCTATAAGATACTTCGAAAATCCCATAAACTGATAGTGTGATAAATAAAACTTAAGAGTTTCTAATATGTGACACATCTTTTTAAGTCTATTGAGCCACACCACCCAAGTATCTATACCACCCAAGTATCTATGAAGTGACTATTTTTTGAAATCACAATGTCTCTACTCTCTCCTACTTGGAATTTGGTAGTAGTGTCATTACTCATTAGTCAAAAGCAAGAGATTTTGTTTGGGCCTGATTAGATTTGTAAGGTCTAGATGTTGGAGTTGACAGTTGGACTTGGGGAATGACCATATGAGGTTTGGATTGGGCTGCATTGAATCGGTAACAATCCATTTGTGATAGATGGAAGAAAGCAAACCCAATTCAGCCATTTTCAAACTAAACCTAATGGGTTCGGAAACAAACTTCTAAAACTTGTCACAACGAACTTGATTAATGGGAATGGCAAAAAATACCTTCGTGATTCACATTCTCATGACGATATTTCCTCATTTTTTATCTTTATGTTGTCAATTTTGAAATTACCTAATTAGAAATGACAAAATATTTCAAATCCAGCTCACCCTTAACTTGTCCCACTTTCACTCCAACGAGAGGATGGAGCGAGAATAGCTATATTCCCAACTTGATTTGGTTAAAATCAAGTTAATGCAATAATCATTAAAATATATATATATATATATATATTTATTTATATTTATATATAGAAGTTAACATATTTTTCAAGATATGAAATAAAAGAAAGAAAGAAATGCATGTAGTCAACAAATGAGATTTTTAATGATATTTAAAAGGTAGGCATTTGGGTGTCAATCTGATGACATTTTGGGTTATTATAAAGATTATTAACAAAAATAGTTATTAATAAATATGCAAAGTTAGATTTATTAATACCACCATATGGTCTTCTTACATCACCACACCACACCCCAAAACAAAATCATTCATTATCCTCCAAATTCTCTCTCTACCCTCAATCCAAAACAGACCCTTTACACTATACCAAAAAAAAAAAAACCCGGAAAATATAATAAACCGAACAAGCATATCATAACCACAAATAAATAAAATAAAATAATTCAAATGGGCTAGCAAAAACTATTGTTACTAAACATATACTAATATTTTCATATCTTGTCAAGAAGATACTCTTAAAGACTATAACCTTGAATGGAATGATGCAATAGGCCAGGGTCATGGGTCATGGCCACTACAAGTGGCCACAAAAGCTTCCTCTACTAAGACCTTTGAAACGCCACTCATGCAAATGTTGGCCAAGGATTTCGTGTGTTTCTTAATTCGTACCATATTAAGTGCTTTTAATGATCCACATTCAATATCGAACAATCTAACCATTGATCTCAAGCACTCAAAATCAAGAAAAGGCCATTCACCCTCCTCTCATAGAATTAAGGATGGAAGAGGCTTTCGATGGTCCATATAGAAATATTCCAATTAAGGGTCTATTTGAGATCCGCTTATTTTGTTGAAACTGAAATTTTTTTGCTGAAAATACTGTAGATAAAAGTAAAAATTAGCTAAAATAGTACAGTAGAACTCATGAATAGTACCAAAAAGTGTAATGGAACCCATAAATAGTAGCAAAAATAAGCTGAATAGTAAAATAAATAGGCAAAATTAATCATGCCAAATAAACACTAAGTCTATGATGCCATCTGCATTGAGTAGAGAGAAAGTACAAAGTTTGGGCATTAAGGACACTAATAGTGGGTGACAAGCGATTCCTCTCCCTCTCCCTCTCCCTTCTGGTTTTAGTTAGTTCTACTAATAAAGTCTCTAATGATTGAATAAGAGATTTAAGTTTTAATCCCTTCCTACGTCAAAAATCGTTTGATATCTTAGTTTGATGATAAAAGAGCTACAATCAGGAGCGGATAACATAGTTTGAAACTCTCTCAAAAAAAAAAAAAAAAAAAAACACTAATACCTAAAATCTTCTTCTTCTTTTTTCAATATATATATATATATATATAAGTATTTATAGAAAGGGCATTAAGGACAAAGTTTGGGGTTGGGTTAAGGCTAAGGTTAACTAGGGTTAAAGAGGTGCACACGTGGGGTTAGGGTTTTCTTTGTTTTAAGTTTTAAGTGAGAATGAATGATGGTTCGTTGGGTAACTCTCTGACCATGATTTTAGGGAATTTGATATTCTAGAGTGGAATGGAAGGAAGACAAGAATAAAATTATTTACTACATCACTAATTCGATCGGTCTAATCGTGATAGAATAAAAGAATTGAAAACCAACTCTTTTTCCCAATATCTATTCTGTTCTAATCTGGACTCACTATTAAAATTATTTTTTTACCAACCAATTACAACTAGTAATAGCTTGTTACTTAAAATTTGTTGTAAAAATATTGTGGACATAATATTTTTATTTTTGAAAAGCCCTGTTTTGTAATAGAACTCAATGTTTGTAAAATCGAGTTCTCACTTAATACAGTTGAGGTGGCCATGGCTAATTTGGCTATTTCCAACAAAAATGAAAAATGCTAAAGTCATAGACTATTTTACAAATTTTTTTACAGACAACTAATGTGGTGAATGGTTATTAGAAAATTAAAAAAAAAAAAAAATGATATCAATAGTGGATAAACTATTTTACAAATTTTTTTACCGACAACTAATGTTGTGAATAGTTATTAGGAAATTTATTTAAAAAAAATGATATTAGTAGTGGATCCAAATAAAAAAAAAAATTTCCAAATTATAACATTACTCCCAAAAAAAAAAAAAAAAAAAAACAGAGTTTTTTTAATGAAGTTTCTTTGAAATGAAGTATGGACTCCTCTCCCTCTCTCTCTTTTTGGACTGATCATAGATCGAGCATCCTTTGTGATACCGCCCTTCGTACAACAATTTCTGTGCCATTTGAGAAGAGATGATCAGAATAGCAATGCTGCTTGAATTTATTAAAACAAAATACCATGCATTTAATAATCATAGAGTAAGAATCTTAGTCATTGTACGAACACACAAAATGTGAATTTATGTCTTTGGTCTTTTCTTTCATGAAAATTTTCTTCATGAACTTTTTTGAATCTAGGAAGAAACTATATCACAAGATTCAATCACACTGAATGGCAGATTGTTTATTGGAGCATGTGATTCATGAATGCAAAAATTTTGAGAAATGTAGCATGATATTAAGGAGATTAAGTATATATTTCTGAACTAAATCTTTTATGGGACTTGCAACTTGCAAACTGTGGTCTGTCAATGTCAAGACTTAAGGTCAAGGATATTATTTAAGGGCCATGGGCCCCATGAAGCCCTAAAATATAGAAGATAATTTGTAATTGTAATCCTGATTATATTCTTCTTGAGTGAGCTAGAAAAGATGTTGGGTTGAGATCATTTGCAAATGCTTCTAACACCATAATTATATGCAAGAAACCCAAAAATTGCCACTAGTCTTGTTAATGCCTTCAATTGGGATTGGTCGAATGCTAAGATTGTAGGTATGAGGTCTTGCTTTTCATGGTGTCAATCGAATGCTTATTAAATAATAATATTTGTAATAATTGTTACAATTGAAGCCTTGAATTTAGTTTGCTAATCTTTGAGTACCCATTAACAGAAATAAAAAATTGTAAATAATAAAAACAAGCCTTGAATTGAGTTTGCTAATCCTTGAATTTAGTGTGCTGACAATGATATGGATGAACAAATCATAAAATTGTTTTTACTTTCACTAGATGGCATGCCAAGTAGGTTTGTGTTTAGATCAGTGATATTGAGACTCTAGTCAACTAAGCCTACCTAAGCCTCTTTCTGAATGCTTTCCCACCATAAGTTTCATTTTAGGATTTCATGATGTGATTTTTCTCTTCAAATCTTTAAGTTTGCTGTCATCACTATGATGCAGAGCATAGTGACAACTAATCTGGCAGCCACATAGGTGACATGTGTCATTTATTTTTAAGTCCAGTTGTCTTTTATTTATCTTTATTATTCAGTCAAAGTTAATTATGAGTCTTGCTGGTAGTTGTTCCAGACTTCCAGCTTAATAAATTTGATCATAGGATGATGTGAAGTCAATCTAAGGAATTGTCATCTGTGTCGGAAGTTGTCAAGCATTTAATTGTAAGAGCATCCGCAGCCGGAAATCCCATCCTATTTTATTTTACCATCCCAAAAAGCAACTTTATCAATTATACCATACAATTTTACAACATACTCAACATCCCAACTTTTATTTTCCTATTCTACTCTTTAAAATAATATATCCCAAATCCATATCTATTCTCTCCCATCTCTCTCCTCTCTCTCTGATTTTTAACTCTCTTCCTTTGTCTCTCTTCCACTGAAACCACCACCACCAACTTTTATTTTCCTATTTTACCATAATAGTTCTCTTTTTCTCTTCCTTTTCTTCTCTTCTCCCTCAACTTCTAGCACCGGCCTCAACCTCTAGCAAACCCATACCCAGCAAAATCACAACAAAAAATCACCCAAATCAAACAAGCACCAGAAATCCACCTGCCACCCCAACAAAATCACAACAAATCTAAACATGTCGCAACCCAGAAGAACAAATCTAAAAATCACAAAAAATCACAGCAAAATCCACCTCTTCCTTAAGCCGTCGGTCAACCAAAAAAAAAAAAAAAACACACACACACACACACACAGAACCCAGATTGCAACCCAGAAGAACCGAATCGCAACCCACTTCGGCGGCGCTTTTTGACACCAGACTCTCTACTTCGGCGGCGCAACCCACTCTTAACCCGGATCACAACCCACTTCAGCGGCGCTTTTTGACCCGGATCGAGTCGGAGCTCTCCAACATCTGCGATGAAATCCTCAAGCTCCTTGACACCAAACTCATCCCTTCTGCCGCCACCGGTGACTCCAAGGAGACGAAATATCAGCAAGAATTTCACCATGAAAACCATTAAAGGGCAGTGACAAAATCCTAAGCTCAGTAAGCTGAGCAATCACAAGCAACAGCTTCCCAACCAATTTTCCACTACTAGTCCAACAGTCCCTCCTAGTCCCAAACCCATAAAGCGGAAATTGAGCAAAGTTGGAACAAGAATTACCTTTGTGCTCATTCCCAGTAATGTTCAGTGAAACTACACGGGAATTATAGTCACAGGAGAGACCAAACCACGGGCAGTAATCATCAGAGTCCTAAGTAGAGAGCAAAGCTAATGGGTCAAAGACCGAGTTCTTCAACTGGAGGAGCACAAAGAGAGAGAGACGAGAGAAGTTAGAGAGAGAGAGGGAGACGAAATACTCAGAGATGCTACAATGACACAGAGGAGAGAGAAAAAATAAAAGGATTAAAATATATTATTTTGGTTTGGCATAGCGCTACAGTGCCATCTTACCATCCTAGATGGCACTGTAGCGCTATGCCAAAAAAATTTGGCATTTCTCAGTTTTAACCTTCCAGTTGCTAGCATGTTTTTGGGCCTAAATGCTAAATGTACCTTACATTTGACATTTAGAAGGCCCACTGCTGATGCTCTAAGCATCTATTTCACATGCAATGTATTCACCTATAAATATTAATGAGAAATTAGAAGAAGGTAGGGAGTTTTTATTCAGAAAATTATTTGCAAGTGTCCTTGCTTTGGAGTTGAGCAATTCCTCCTAACAATCAAGTGTGTGACTTGGTACCGTTGAGTGACATCCACGATTAGTAGCGTTGAGTGGCATCCGCTACCTCCAGTTGAGTGGCAACCCAAAACTATTCAACTTATCATTTGATTTAATCTTTGATTTAGCCAACCTAACAGATCTCATTTTGTATCACATTGGCAATGACATTTTGCCCCTAAAATATCTTGATTGGGTTATATAAAACACCAATGAAGCTAGCTATCTGATCTCTATGGACATTCAATGCTTCCCCTCCTTAAGTAACTGTCCTGTATTAATTAGATGATTTAAGAAGCCAAGGTTTGGAATGTATATGTATGTTTTAACAACAACGAATTAAGTTTGTAGGTAGAAACATGTTGTGGCATTAACATGGTTGGAGTTTTGAAAAGTAGCAAATTATACCTTAATATTTCAAAAAAGTCACAAATTAAAACCTGAAGTATAAAAGGTAATGAGTCAAACCTTCAGTTTAATTTGTTAATTTCTTAGTTCATATCTAAACTAAGGAATGGCTAACTTAAGAATTTATATAAAATTACCAATTTCGTCACTCAAACACAGTGGAGCCACAAACTTTTGGAAGTAAAATTTCGGCTATTTTTTTTAATTTAATTTTATTAAATATAAGCATAATGTGTGTACTACTTTGAATTTGACAATAGTGTCATTACTCATTAGTCAACAAAAGCACTGGCTTTTTTCTTTTAGAAAAAAAAAGCATGGGATTTTGGTTGGGCCCGATGAGATTTGTAAGGTATAGATGTTGGATTTCACAGTTAGAAATTGGAAAGGACTTTGTCTATAGGTCAAATCGGATATGTAATTATTGGAATAATTGTTGGAGACTCAAATGGTGGATATTCAAGCATGATAACTTATATGCTGTTCTATATCTCCATGAATATAGGAACTTTTGCTTGCATTGTATTATTTGGTCTACATACCGGAACTGAGAACATTCAAGAGAGATATCACATTCGAGAGAGATATCACTTTCAAGCCCTTACTTTACCTAAATGAAATCACTGATTTTTATTTTCTATAGAGGGAAAGAGCTGTCTGGTGATCCCTAGGTTGCAGCACATGTCTTGGTTTAGCATCATCTATCAATCTAGAGAAAATTTAGACCTTGATGTGACATGAGCGTGAAAGGGGTTCAAGAATCCGTTTTCTTTTTATAAGGGCTAAAATCATTTATTTTGGACTTTTGACCCTTTGTTGGCTCCTTCCCAGCCTGGAAGTTCGTTTTTGGCTACTAGCTTCTACCACTAGCGCTTGGACTTGAAAGCAAGCTACAGCTACCTTGAATCAATCAATGAATGATGCAATGCGGTTAGATGAAGAAGACTGGCGCCTACTAAAATAAAGGGGAGTAAATGATGAAGACTAAAAAAACGATTTAAGGTGGCATTGTCCATAGAGAAACCACCCCAAAGCCAAGTCACTATGGTATCTCCTACTACAGGTATGGCACTAGCTAAGCTTGTAATTACTATAGCTCCCCAATTTCTACAATTCCTCTTGTTTTGTTTCCCTTTCTTATCAGATAAAAGACAAGAGGCAGAAAATAAATTGAAAGCTTTATCTTTTTTATTTAAATAAATAAATAAAAACTTCATTGATAAAAACATATATAAAATAAAAATTACTACATAAGTCAAATAGGATATGAAAAGAGGGTACAAAAAACCCGTACAACGAATTAGCAATTTGACGCTTTAGTCCACTCAGCAGTCTCCCCAAATTGAAAAAAAGATAATTACTAGATTATATTACACAAAAACAGTAAGGCTTGAAAAAGGGCCCTCTCTTTATACCTCTTTATTATTCAATATATAATTACTATGGATTTTGCTAATATGTGCCCTTAGGGCACACAATAATTAACCATTTTTTAAAAAAAATTTCTCAGGAATTGAAAAAGTATTGATAGCATTATTATATAGATATTTAATTATAGAGACAGAAAAATATATAAAAAATATATATGTATATATATATAGAAAATAAAAATCAGTGATTTCATTTAGGGCATAAAGAAAGATTTCTTATTTTCATGCCTCCATTGTCTCTTGCGGGTCGAAGACTCCTATTACAAGTTTGAATTGGGCTTCGTGGAATTAGCTACTATCCATTTGTAATAGATGGAAGAAGGCAAACCCAATCTAGCCCTTTTCAGATTAAACATACGGGTTCGAAGAGAAACTTCTAAAAGTTGTCACGAAGAACTTTATTTTGGAATGTAAAAAATTCCACATCCTTCATGATTCACGTTGTCCCACTCCATTTTAGGCAAGAATAGGTTTTGCTAGTCTAGTCCCATCTTTCTTGAATCTTGACCCACTCCAGCCCAAAGGTTTATATATTTTATTGTTTAAATTATTCATATATATATATATATATATATAATTTAATCTTTTTTTTTTCATCCACATCTCACCTATAATTTATCATTTAAAATTTTAACATTCTCACAGCCATCACAGGGTTGTGACACCCATGATCTAACTCTACCCCACTCCATTGCAACCCCAACTTTAACTAAACGTGTTATTCCAAAAAGAAACATGCAAATTTTTTTTTTTCGAGAAGAAAATAAATGCAAAAGTTAGAGTTAGAAAAGGATGGCAAAATTGAGCTGTTGAATATCCATGAGACTGTACCATGGTACATGACCAGATCTATTTGTGATTAATTTGGAGTGTGAGCCAAATTTCTTGCTGTTTACCATTTTGTACGCCGAAAAGTACAATTAGGATGGATAATGATTGGATAGTGGATACACACCATACTTTTTCAACTTTCTATACATGACACGTAGAAACTTGCCAAACTACCAGTTGATTGTCCTCAATATCCATTTTAAAGTCTATTATTAGGCCTCCAATCTAATTGTCTTACCTAATCCAATTGCAAATATATGTTTTTTTTTTAAGCCTCACTTTTTAATAAGACTAATTAATAGCAAATTATGGACATAACTTTATCTGACGGGCCAGGCATTGAATTTATATCAATGTTGTAGGGATTACCGAAACAAATAAACAAAAACAGTGGGGACAATAGAGAGACAGACAGTACAAACATAAGGCCACCACCACAAGCAAATAGTCATCATGCACATAGAGTGATTACCACGTCCAAAAACAATGGACAGCAAAAAAGAAACTGTCCGAATCAAAGCATAATTCGACTATATATATATATATATATATATCTAATATGCTGTTTACCACATCCTCATCATGAAACAAGACAAACAAAATATTCCCTCTAATCACAGTTTCAAATCTCGCATTGTAAAATTCCATATATGTGTAATACTACTACCATGTGGTCTATATCACAATGTATATCCACTCCAAAACAAAAACATCAGTCATTATCCACCAAATTCCTATCCCTCAATCCAAATCAGACCCCTTTACAGTATACAAAAGCCCCAGAAATGGAAATAAACCCCAACAAACATATAAAGCCAAAACAAAACAAGACAAGGGTATTGAGTTTTTTTTTTTTTTTTTTTTTTTAAAAAAAAAAACTATACCTGGTCATGCTTTGTATGCTTTTATATGAATGTAAACTGGTATAGTTTGGGTTGGGCTAGCAAAAACTATAATGTGTTTAGTTTTTTACTAAACACATGCTACTGAAGAGACCGACATTGGGTAAGAAAAAGTATTGGCATACTGAAAAGAGAGAGATTCACCAACACCCAAAGATTTGCCATCATTGACAAGGCAATCATTAAATCCAAGCCTCCTAAAAACTTTGGGGTTGATAAGCTTGGCTGAGCTGAACCATCCACACTTCAAGTGAATGGCAGCAATGTTGCAACTAGTAGCGCAGACATTCAATATCTCAACTGTGTAGGTGGGAATGCCGCTAGGCAGTGGAGCTGTGGGGCCTTGGTTCACCACAATGTCCGATTTGGTACACTTTTCGCCAAATATTCGGTTTGGTTCCACAATTGCTGTGTAAAGCAAGAACAAATAAGAAAAGGGATCTTTGCAATAAATTCTGGATGGTGAAAGGACACGGCTTATAACATTGATGACACACACACTATTAACAATACACAACAAAAGTATAAACTATAAAGCATTAAAAGTGTGAACACACTTACACACCCACCAACTTTTTTTTTCAATTGGGTTGCATACTTGCATCATCTACAGACAAAATACACTTTTCTGGAGGTGAATTCACGGGAATTCTAGTGTGTAAATTAAATGGGAAACAGACAAAGGAACCCCAAAAGGCCAATGTGGTAGGGTCACCTTTGCCACTTTGCTTTTCCACATATCCCAACTTTTCAACCAAGTCGTTGAAAAAATTGTTTAACAAATATTTATTGATATGATTACAGTTTTTCAACTCAATAATTGTACCCAAAAACAAAAATTATGAAAATTTTTTAACATGGTAATAATAGCAATGTTTGTACTAAAATTAATGAATTCAAATTTCATTATACAATTCAAAGAAACATGTCAAGCTTACAGCTAGCACACACAAAGGAGAGATGGGTTGCTATTTGCTAGTTTGCGCCAAGTCCACTAGGCACAATGCGCACAGCACCTAGAATCTAGAAGGGCTATTATGAGTATACAAGCTAATCAATCAAACCAATCCCAATCAAAAAATTATTAAAAAATTAAAAAAGTGACACACACACACACCCAAAAGAAGAAGAACAAAGGGGTATAAAAAGGTCAAAGATATTTGGGATCTTGTCAAGAAGATATTCTAAACAGTCCTAATAATATTCCTAGGTAGGAGGGGTCCAATTCTAATTTAACAATTCGTGCACACGTTTATAGCCTAACCCATAACTATAAAATAATTGAGTCGTGCACATCTGACACTTAAACAATTATCCCAAATATAATTTAAAACAAAAAAAAACAAAAATCCTTACACCTGCATTAACAAACAAACAAAAAAAAAAACTAAATTAATTAAGGAATTCGAATCTCACCGAGAAGCTTGCGATGTGGATGCTTGATGATATTGGTTTTTCCTTGGAAGATTATTGAGTTCTCCACACCTTAATAATAAAAAAATTAGAGATTAAATTATACTTGGTTTTTTTGTTTTTTTTTTGGTTGCCAAAATAAGAAGGAAATTGAATTATATATAAGAAGAGAACACAGAGGTCCCTTGTGTTTGTGAAAGAGGAACCACAAACCAAACCCACAGAAATTGTTACTATTTTTGAGACACCATAGAAATTATTGAAACATTAAAAAAATATTATACTTAAAAAATAACATAAATACAAAAACAAAGAATGTAACAAACATTTTTTTCTTCTTCAATTAAATAGAATAATAGTGAGAAATAGGAATATAGAAGCAAACCAGAAACAACAACAAAAGCAGCTAAGAACAACAACAGCAACAACGAAGCTAGAGCCACAGCGAGTTTCAACTCTCTCCTCATCCTTCCTTTTTATGAGTCACAGACAAAAACTCGGCCAAATTGCTCTCTCTCTCTTTCACAGAGATACGAAAACCTGAAAACAACAACAACGAAGTGATATGGTCAACAAAGCTATGATGAAATATGCATATATATCACATCAATGAAATCAGGCACAAAGAATAGAACCAGAGCCGTCGATCCGAGCAAAAGAATGGTTCAGATTTGACAACTTAAAAGAGTCAAAAAAGTTTAAGAAAAAAAAAAACAAAGGCCAAAACTCACGGGTGGTGATGGACTAGCCGACTAGGCTTTTAAAGGTCTAGAGTACGTAGACAGAGACTTTTACACTAGAAGTAGGCTCAAAACGACGGCGATTTGAAAGTGAAACCCACCACGTAGCGAAATCTCCATCAACAAAAAAGAGCTTTCTAAAGCAGAACTCTCTAGAAAGTGTTTTGAAAAAACAGATTTAAGAGAGAAACTAAGAGTGAAACCCTATAAATTGGCAGTACTGAGAGAGAGAGAGAGAGAGTAGACAAAGCGAACAGCTACAGAGAGCGCAGAGAGCGAGGCGGTTTTTTTTTTTAGTGTGTGTGTATGCATGCAAAAGCAGAAAAAGAGAGAGAGAGAAAGAGAGACAAACATGGCAGAGTGAGATATGGTGGTGGTGCTTAAGCCACAAATGACAAAACATACAGTACACACTGCTAAAGCAGCCTGAAAATCCATGTATGATTATATGAGAGAGAGAGAGAGAGAGAGAACCTTTTTCGGGTTTGAGAATTTGGAGTCTGGAGAGGCAATGTAAGAGTGAGTTTGTGATTTTGTGGTTTGTGGGGTATATATAGTGAGGGGGATTAGGGCGTGTTTAACAGGTTGGGTTAAGGGGTTAACTAGGGTTAAGGTTGCACGTGGGGTTTAGGGTTTAAAGTGGGAATGATGGGTTTATTGGGTAATGATTGGCTGACTCGCATTTTAGGGTGGGGATGTGGGAGCTATGAGAGAGAGAGAGAGAGAGAGAGAGAGAGAGAGAGAGAGAGCATTCCATTACGTGGGGGTTGATTATGGGTTAAAAGGAGTTCTTAGGAGGGTGTTTGGTTACTAGGGGCACGTTTGGTAGGCTGTAATAGACACTGTAATGTAATAGTTATTCCTATGATATAACTATTCCGTTGTTTGGTTATGTTTTTATTACAATAAATAGTTATTCCTTATGAATAACTATTCTTCAAAATGAAGAATAATTATTCCTTATCAAAAGTACTGAATATATATTCCTTCATGTTATGTAATAACTTTTTTAAAAATTTTTCTAAAAAGCCATTAATTGTCACATCTTCAAAAGGAAATAAAATAAATTTTCTTTATTGTTAATAATTAGCTCCATTTTGAACACTCTAAAATAAGTGTATTTGAGGAAATTTGACTTAAAAATGATTTAATTACACATTCCTTTTATACTCTACTAAATTGTGGATGCATATTCAGAATTTTATTCCTAAATAGTCACCAAACTAATGAATAGTAATATTTATTACATTCCAACTTAATGTATTCCTTGTAATATTTATTCCTATTCCCATGTAATAATCATTACAGTGTACCAAACGTGCCCTAGGAATTTGATGTGCTAGAGTGGGATGGGATCGGGTTAGACTAGTTCGAATTTGACACAGAGGATAAGAGGGGGTCTGAACCTTGAATGTATTGCAAATACTAGAAGGTGTTAACTGGTTGAGCTAAGAAGCTAAAATGGATACCAAATGTAAACAATTTATATTAAAACGAATCACTATTCTTAATAATCCTCTTAAAAGTGGTTTTAAGGACAGTGGATTTAAATTGAACATAAATAGATATGGGTTAAGACATACATGTTAGAAACCAAAACTGATTTCTTATTATTCTTAAGTAGTGTTTGATGGTGATTTTAGGGATTTTGATATTCTATAGTGGATTTGACATGGTTCAATTTGTTTCAACGAAAAATCTTATATGAAGATTTTTTTTTTTTTTGTATTTTCCTATGTTTAGTAGTATAAAAAAAATAGGTTAAAGGAAAATTATCTCTTAACTTCTCTTATATAACTTGACATGAGAGGATAAAGTTGTTTTATACTAAATATTTTTGAAGAACAATTATATCTCACGTAAAGTTTTCAAATCGGAAAATAAAAGATAGTTTTTAAACTCATTTTAAGGTTTCTACTAAATATATAAAAATGAGATAGTTTTGGGCATGTTTTGTAGACAAGTATAATGGCCTAAATGGGAATATACCACAATTTTGGCCATTGTACCTATCTACAAAAAATGCCCCAATTTTTATCAACCAATATCCATCAATAACAACCTACCATTTTTCCTTCTTAAATGGCACGTTCACCATTAAATTACAACATGTTGTTTAATGTTTCATTAATTTCTTCTCCTCACACGTAGGTCTTTTCAATTTTACACTCATTTCCAATATCTATTGCCTTCTTCTATGCTAAATCCTTGCATTGACCACAAAATTCTTCTCTGGGTCAGAATAGATATTTTTGTAAAAACTCAAAATTTGATATATTCCACATCTAGGACAAGGTGCATAAACAGTAACTTTAAATTTTCTTTACTACTTGTATGATAAACTGAAAGTCATGAAAAAAGAATAATGCAATTTATTTCTTTGTTTTAATTGGCATGTGACATAAGAGTACACGTCTACACCGTGATGTAACGAGAAAGCAAAATAGTACATGTACGGATTTGGTCATCACTATAATCTATAGGCATACAAGGTATACAGAAATAACAGAATTGGAAATATACCCAATAACTCAATAACTCATAAGTTTGGTTCAAAAATTCCTATTTACATTAACATAAAAACCAACTTTTATTTATTTTTCATTTTACATAACTACTTTAAAAAAAAAAAAAATACTCACATTATATTATTGATTCTAAACCATATTTCATTAAAATATTACTTGTTTTTCTTTCTTCACACACAAAAAATCAACAACCACCTTCTACTCTCTTCATTCATCATTAGGATATGTAAAAAATTAAATAGTGTCAATGTAAATTTTTCATGATTATGGTAGAAATTTTGCAAATTTACACGTGTAACTTGAATACTTGATTAATATGGGTGACTTTAGAACCTTTTTTTTTTAGTAAACAATAATACTTATTAGAACATATACGAAAATAGTAATACTAGTGTTTTAAACTGGGTTTATAATACATTATATAATTATCTATAAAAGGGTCTAACATTTGTAGTTGTAGATTGAATTTATAAACGGCGGACACTAGAGAGACACAATCAATGTGAGATAAACATCCATTTTTTTTAGTAAACACAATAATACTTATTTGAACACACACGAAAACAGTAGTATTAGTCAAATTGAGCCATTTTTATTTTTTTATTTTGCATTTGGCTGCAAACTAAGATAAATTATTATACACATATTCCCTCTTATAACATGAGTTTTTATAAATAGGGTTACGATTTATATATTTAATACAGGAGATACTATTTTTTGGCCTAATGCATACTATAATAAACACATTTTTGATACATGGGTAGTGATTGGAGAATCAAGAATTTTTTTTGTTTGAGTGCATTATAGTTGATATTCGTAGAATGTCACTAGAGAATGATTTTTATAATAGAGGCCCACAACCTTTTTCTCTTTCGAAGTATTTGTGTATAGATGGGATTCATTCCCTTTCAGGGTATTGAATGGATGTAACGTCGGTACGATTACCCACGCAACAAAATGTGGTCCCAAGGGAAAAAAATTGTGGTTCTCAAAGATAGGTCAAATTGAAATTGTTTGGCATTGGGGGTCAATATCAAGGAACCAAATATGAATATGTGGGTTTAATAATGGGGCAAGTTCAGAGGTGAGGAGTTTTTCAACGCTTGCTTCAACTGTAATTATTATTTATTGTTCGTTCTTGTTGTTAGTTGGTTCAATTGATGAAATTATTTATTACTTGTTTCTTTTATTTTGAGCACGAAACTTGTTTCTTTTATTTTAAAAAAATTACTCTTTTTTTTCTTTTACAAGTTACGAGTTAGATACTAAAAAATTCTTTATTTAAAGTGTGAAATTCACGACTTTCTTTTACTCTTATAACATATAAATTAGGTTGTAAAAAAATTGTGACCATAGCATGATTCACACTGTGGGGCCCGACGACAGATGGGCCAGATCCACCTATTCACAGGAATGTTTAAGGCCCAGGCCGAAGAGGATAGTAGTCCCAGCCCAATAAACGCAAAGCACCAATGGGCCATAGAAACTGCCGAGGAGGGTACAGCCCTCGGCTAGCCCAGAACTACACTAAGGAAAGGGGTAAAAGCGGCATAGGGATAATCTTGTAAGAAATCTAAAATATCTAGGAAGGGCTGCCCAAACTACCTGCCCTAGACGGAGCCTTGCCTCTCACAGAGTCGTGTCTCTTTAGCCTACTCAACCACTCCCAACAACTCATGTCTTAAACTGATGGGACAAGTGTCAGGCTAGGAAAGTTCGACCCTACACGTGGACGAAGGAAATTGAATGCATGCTAATATAAAAGGAAAATTTGCAACCTAAAGAACGGGGGCTTCCGGAAAGGAGAGGACCAAAGGGGTGAACACCTCTAAATCATGCAGAAAAAAACTTAACAAAACCACAGCCGAGTAAACATGACTTAGCCTTTCGACCCCACTCTCTACAAATGATATTGCACGGGTCCATTTACGTGCGAACCCAACCCTACCGTGGTCCAACGCAAATCGTGTCCCTACACACACTTACCATTTTTTTTTTCTCTTTATTCAATTTAATTATTCTTTTTTTTTTCCTATAGTTTCTGTCATAAACAAAATCTCTCTTTTTTTTTTTTTTTTTTTTTTTTTTTTATTCTTTTTCTTCCCCCTTCCCATCTTTACTTTACCTTGTCCCCTCTTCCATGAACGACCATGACCACCTGGTCCACCTCTTAAACACAATTGGATAACCCCAAACCTGCATATCTCTCAATTGCCCCAACCGACATTGGGGTTTTCAAGTGGTACAATACATCATGTCACTTACGAAAAGCACAATGAGGAACCAAGATTTTGGTTAGAAAGTGGAGAAAATTAGTCTTTTTCAAAGTGTTGGAATGAGCGGTTTTGGGGAAAAATAAATTTGCTACAGGATAATACTTTATATTTTGATTTCTTAGCAACCAACTAGATCTTTAACGGATAAATAGGAAGAATTAAAACACTATTACTAAAATAAACAAATCTATACAAGAGGAAAAGGCAGCAAGTTTTTTTTTTTTTTTTTTTTTCTTCATAAAACTAGCCTGTTTAATGTATTGATTTGTAAAAAAGCAACCATGTTACATGAAAAAATGAAAGCAAATCAAGTTTAGATTAGATATTGACCTTATCTATATTCTACATCACAAAATCCTGTATAATTTCATTGGTTTGCAAATGAGAAGTGTCTCTAGCTCCAAATCTGTAGACACTCTTACCAAGTTCAATTGTACTCTACCCAGGAACATTGGTTATGCACTCATTAGAAGAAATAAACAAATAAGAGAAATGGTAACAAGCTTGGTTATGTCATCCCTCACTTGAAAATCAATTTTGACTTATAAATATTGATATCTGGTTAGATAAACTAACATCAGATTTGTATAATGTATTTTAATTGGATTTTACTCATTAATAAGATTTATTTACCTTTTTCTAAAAAAAGTAGGGACAAAAAAACAATCGTACCACAACTCTAGACTGTTGCGGTTGACATGTCACAACTATTCAGGATTAATTTCTGAATTAATTGAAAACAGTTATCAAGATAGAAAAAAATGGTTGTTAAAAATGGTTTTTATTTTATTTTTTTATTTTATAAAGAATAAGTGATAGAAAAAAAAAATAAAGGATATATTAAACTAAAAATATTTACCAATAACAAAAAAATTGTAATAGACTAAAATTTCAAAAATATAACCCTTGTTTTCTATTGAATATTTGAATTAATAAATCTATATTTTTAGCTGATAAAAATTCTATTATGTTTTTTTTTTTTTTTTGAGAAAGAAAATTCTATTATGTTTGATTGTACTATTTTACATTATAAAGCATAACTATTACCATAATTAAACTATAATTTAATTACTAATTGTGAAGCGATAACAAATTTTACTTATACCACCGCACTCCCTTGGTACGATGGTCACTCCACAAGTATAAGTGCTTGTGGGGTGTGAGAGGCAAGGGCCGAGATTCAAGTCTCTAGGAGGGAGCTTCACACACATATATACTTAGATTAGGCTAGAGTAGAATTCTATCTTGTATCAAAAATAAAAAATAAAAAATTTACTTATGGCATTTTACTATTTATATAGGATAAAAATAAATTAATTTTCTTTTGATAGGTAAAAGAAAAAGAATAAACTAAACAAACAAATCACGAATAAAGCTCAAACTTATTCAACAAATATTAAATCAACTTTAAACATGTCATCTTAATTTTAGCTTGATGATAGGTTTGAGCTCAACTCTTATTTGAAAAAATAATTAAATGACAAATACTTGACTCAATTCTACTCGTTTACAACCCTATTTGGACTTAGGTGCAAGGGAAAAGTCCAAGATAATTGCCCCTGGCCCCACCAAAACTTCCCCCCTTCCACCCCCAAATATACTCGAACAATCTTATTCCTACATTCTCATTCCAATAGACAAAATGTTCGTTATCTAAAGTAGAATTAATAGAATTAACGAGTAATATTGAAAATATAATGTTGTTCACAATCAGTGGCATATTTTGTTTCATCATCGACACCACTTTTATCATACCCTAATCACATCAAACCATATTTTTAAAAATCATGAAAAAAAAAAATGTTTCATTCATATTTCACTAGTTCAAAGTTCAAACACTTGCTAGCAACTAGATCTAGATTGCACAGTTTGACTGAAAGCAAAAGCTTTTACTACGTGATGGAAATGGGTACAAAATTTAGCAGGGATATTTTCCCTCTAGCATCATATATAGAAATTATATCATTAGTAAACAAGGCTTTGAAACAACATAAGAAAGTAACATCTCGTGTCTTAGAGGCTCAAGTTCAGTGACAAAACTCAAGCCTCACAAACTCAAGTTCTCATTGCTAAAATGGAGATTTTTGCCACCTGAATTTGAGTTTCTAAGACTCGAGTTCCATAAAAAAAGATAAAGAATCTAAAGAAGAAAGAAGAAGATCTGAAGAAGAACCCATGGAGGAAGAAGAAAAACAGACGAAAAATCTGAAGAAAAAGAATGATTTGAAGGATTTGAAGAACCCACGGAAAGGGAACTTATAGAAGAATAGCGGAAGAAGAAAGAACTACCCAAACACCCACAGAGGAGGAAGAAGAATAGTAGGTGAATGCAGGAACTCAAGTATTTAAAACTCGAGTTCCACATGAATTTTTTTTCCACATCAAATTGTTACCACATGCAACTTGAGTTCTAAGATGGAACTCAAGTCTCTAAGACTCAAGATGCTAGTTTGCTGAATAATTTTGCAAACATGGTAATTAACTAAAATATTTCAAAATTAAAGCTAAATACAAAAAAAAAATCTAGTTTAGCATTACAAGAACAGATTTTCTTCAACTTGCAAACTATTTTATAATAGTCAATTTCCCTACTTTAACCCTTTGATGATTCAATGTCAAACTTGTTGAGTAGTCTCACACTCTCACTCTCACATAATCAATTTACCTCTCTCAAAAAATAAAAATAAAAATTTACCTTTCCTTGCCAATTTATAAATTGGAATACCATTCATCAGTATTTATACTCCAAAGAAAATGATGTGATGGTTAGATATACTTTTGATACTTGATACAGTAATGGAAACTTCCATAAACTACTCTTTTCATTTTCTTTGTGTGGAACTACCAATAATTACATTCACATATTAAATACATCAGTGCACTATCATGCGTTTTGGATTCAAAATTTGGCACCAACTTCAGCATTTGCAACTCAGGATAACAACCCAAGGGCTCACGTCTCTGTTTTCTTTACCTTTGTACACTAACCTATTAGCCTACGAGAAAACAATTGGGGGTGATCAAGCTACCAACGGCTAGTGTCAACAAACTTTACAAAATGAATGACTGTATATCTAAGTTAGGAAGCTTAAGTTATATTTAGCAGAGTCATCATAAAACCCTTGTGCCTGCCAAGCCAAAGATGCAGATGGGGCATAGTATCTATTCATACATCATACACGACTTCTTCAATGTTTGCTGACAGAAGAATGCCTTTTTTCTAGCTGCCTTATCTTGTCACGCAACACTTCGATGGTAGAATTTGCATCCTACACAAACAACGTTGCTCTACACATGAGTGATCCTCACAAGCAATAAAAGGGACTATCGCAAAACAAAAATACAAATATGCAATTCCAAACTTATTGTTTTTGGTTGGGAATTGAACCTGTAGCCTCTTCTTCAATTTTAGCTCCTCATTCTCCCTTCGATCCCTCTCCTCTGCAAATATGTCAATCAAACTTTCTTGTTCCTTGGTCAAGTCATCAATCTTTTGCTGCGCCACTAGGAGCTGATCAAAGAGCATAAGGACTTTTTAAAATTAAAAGATAACCAAATGATTACATTGCAAGCTTTGAGAAATTAACTGATGTTGTATACTAAAGATCCCACAGTGGTACTCTGGTACACAGTCCCTTTTAGTCTTCCTTTTTTTTGGGGGGGGTTCATTTTCTTTTTGATAATTCAATAATTAGGGGAGGGGGGATTGAAACCCTAGAAACACCATGAGGTGCCAACCAGTTGAACTATAAGGCACTTGCCAAATTTGTCATAATGAAGTCCAACCCAAGTGTAATTATGAAGTGCAATTAAATGGTCATTCAGAAGGCTACTAAACTCGATCAAGCCCCAAACAAGAGAATGCCAGGTCAAATGATACCTGCTACAGGATTCAAAAAAAAAAAAACCTCCTACAGGAATTGCCCAACTAAATTTTAAAACAAATAAAATTCCCTTTGGATGCATAAATGGTAGGCACAGATCCAAGTTGAAAAATTTTGTACAAGGAAATTCAATTATCATCCGAACAAAACAGAGCCATTTCTACTTGAAAATTATTCTGTCTTCCAGCATATAGTTACCAAGATAGAAGGCGCATACCTGAGCTTCAAGAGATTTACACTTGTCTCTTTCAGACAGCAAATCGTGCAGCAATTCACCTAAAACTTCTCCCTCCCTTTTCTCAAATCTACACCACATGAAAAAAAGGGGGGGGGGGGGGGGGGGGGGGGGGGGTTGGGTGGGAAGCTAAGTTTGAGCATAATGATGCCGTAGTTACTGCATTGAACATTTATAACTCATGTTTGATAAATGACAGAATGAGTACCTTTTCCTCAACTCTTGATTCTCTTTTTTCAATTGTTCCATAGTGCGTAAATCAGAGTCTGAAAGTGAAGGTGCACTACAATTAACATCACCTACCTGCCAGTTCAACAGAGGCATTAGTAATGCTCATCTTGACAAACCTTAGAATCATTGATTCATAACAATGAGCAATTGAGCACATCACAGACTTAATCAACTATAAGACCAATGCTGAACTTTAACCATAAAGAGATTGTCTGTAAAATTAGTTTACCTAATACAGTAAGACATCTTTGAGAGTTGCAGATTCTATTAACTGACCTATATAGAAGACGACCAATTGGATGACTCAAACCCAAAGATCCATCAAATAGAACAATGATGGCCCACCAATTATATTAAGATGTAACAAAGCTTCAATAGATTTTATATTATAAGTGCAGGCGAAAACGTTTTTCAGCATGAAGCAAGGGTAACAACTCCCTACCCTCCCTTTAAAGTGGTTGGTGTATTAAACATCTCTTCAAGGACACCTCACTTCACTTGGATATCAAATATTAATAAAATCTTATAAAAAATATGAACATAATGGAAGTTAGCAATGATAAACAAAGGTATTTTCTGCATTGGAAGAATCTCCAGATATGCAACAATTAAGCAATGGTCTGCATTAGCATACTTTCTATTATCATCTAATTCGACACAAAATAAGTTCAAAAAGAATGACTGGAAAATTACCTTTGAATGGGATTGCATGGAGGGACGAACAGTTATTCCACCTGATGCACAATCTTGCTGAGATTCAGCATCATCCATGATTGAAGATGCTCTATTAGTATGCAAGGCACTTTTCCCAAAAGATTTTATACCAGGGAATGCCTTATGACCACTACCATTTGATTGTTTCTGAGGTAGATCTATATGCACGTCATTGTCACTTTCAATTTCTGCAGAAGGTGATGATGGTTCAGAAAAATCGTGTCTTTTTCCAGATTCTGTAGGAGTGTTCACTCTATTTTTCCCTTTACTTGACAAATGACCATCCCCATATCCCTGGAAATTCTCTGATTCTTTACGTCCGTACCTCTGATTTAACCGTGATGAGTATTTCTCTAAATTTGAAAACGGGGTCTTGCTGCTTGAGGCATTATTCTTCTTTTTTGACTGAGATAGGGGGGGAAGGGAATCAAGAGAAGTTTCTGCAAAGCCAGACAGTTGTAAGAAATGGAAAAGGTGTCATTCTAGAAATAATTCACCACCAGATAAGTAAAGCAAGCACCATATTTGGTTCCAAAATTAATGAAAAAAAACTAATAAGCTGGAAATTCATAAAATTACCACTGTCTGCTGAAGCTAGAAATTTTTTATTACGCCGTGCAGCATAACCAATTCTATGACAGTTAGTGCCCCTAAAAGAAATATAGCCATTAGTAACGACAAGAGGATATCAACTTTGCAAGTAAAACTAGTAATGGTCAAGTGAGAGGCAAGAAAAACAAACCAGTAATTCTTTTGCATTTGTATTAACCGTGACTCAAGTCTTGCAAGAACAGTTGTACGCTCAAATCCCTGCTTATCATGAGCCGGTTCAACAAAATTAGCTTCCAATACACCTGCAAAGCACAAATGAAGTGCATCTGAAGTGAGCTTGAGTCAACAATCTAAAACTTCAAAGCAAAAACAATACCTATAACTCCGCGACCATCACTTCCTGCAGCATTCCAAAGCCTCCAGAATGGCTGGCAAAAAACAAACCTTATTTAACAACGATTTCAAGAAGAACCTCATTTTGAATTTCAGACAATGAAACGACTATCATGCCTCAAACAGACTCATGTAAGATGCAGAAACTCCAAGAATACAGAAGCCAAAAGAAAAACCAAAAAGAAGTAGAAAACTTGATGAAACCTGAAATTATCAAATCAGCAGTAACGCAAGGAGAAGGTCAACAATACTGTTTCAAGAAATTGCCACAAGGCTAATATATCAACCATTGCAAAAAGTTCCTATTTGTGTTCCACACCCCTTCCTCAATTTTCTAATATTTCAGTCATTAACGCATCTCAACTGGTTTTCTCATACATAACAGCAACAAGGTTCTGTTTGTTAAAATAGACTTAGTTTGGAAGACATTCTACCAAATGCAAGGATCCAGTTTGTGTGAGGATGTCAAATCTTAAAGAACTTAAAGAAAGAGAAGGAAAAAAAGGGAGGGGGAGTGGGTTGTCAAAAAACAATATAATTCCATATTGTAATTATAGAAAATCATACCTTAATAAGCCGATTCTTGTGATAAACATTGAATCCTTGAACATCAATATGATATTTCGCATCCTTAACAAATCCGATAGTTACAACAGCAATCATCTGATGACAATAATTGCATACAATCAGAATTTATGTACCACAGCAGAAAAGAATATAAAATCAAAATTATTTTTTTTTGTGTTACATTTGTATCCTTTGGGACCCCATCACCACTAGGCTGTGGTCGGTATGTAACCTCCTGAGACATCATCATGTCATTCACTATATTGTGGTGCTCCACATCTTTCCCACGGAGAATTATTCGAAAGCTAGGAGGAAGCCTTAGATAGAGAATCGATGCGTAACTCTGGAAAGTGAAATGGAACATTATAATTAAAACAGAAAATTCAACAAGAAAGAATAAATGATTGGGAGAAGGAAAAACTCAATCAAGCTACATGATATCTTCCACTTTTTTTTTTGCATTTTTCATTCTTCCGTTTTGTTTCAAATTGTCATCTAAGGATAAGTATGACATTCATGCACCAATTGACCTTAACCTAATTTCGAGAAGTTCAAATTTCTGTAAACTTCCTCTATTGATCTGCTTTTTTATTGCTTTCTCCTGCATGTCAGCATGTATCTGATTAGGAGGTATTGCATTCTTTAACAAATCCGTTGAATAATTTTTCAGGGTGTTGTGTACTCGGGGAGACAAACTCCAATAATTATCAAAAAAAATCTTTTTCCCTTTCCCCCATGAATGATCCATTAATAAGGCATTCTGATAATTACAGCAAAATGGGGGGAAAATACATAAACAAAGAATTCCCTTTTCCGTGAGAAGTAGGACTTATCCATAATATTCCCTTTCACCTCTCCATGTCCCTCAGCATCTTCCAATCTCTTTAAACAATATCATCTTTCTTTTGATTCGTACAGCACCGCATGTGACAATTTTGTAAAGATAAAAATGCCACTGGCCTAAGAGGAAAGTAGACCAGATATCTTACAAATGCAATAAGAGAACAGTAAAACAAATGTGAATAGCTACATTATATCTTCCTAGAGGATAAAAAATCATAAAATTCAAACATCAATTAGAAAAACAAAATGATGATTTCATTAGAACGTCAAACATTACTCTTAATGAATGTCGATAAGTTAGGAAATGCTTAGAGTTGGGATACTCTTTTGCCATTTGTATATTTTTCTCATCTCGGTTAACACCTCTGATTTGAATGTCCTGCAAAATCACATAACACAAAAATAATAAGAATCTTAGAAAGAGAATTATGCTCAAACAACGCAATCAACAAATAAAGGGAAAAAAAATCCACAAATAGATGAAGGACATCGGACACATACATGAGGATCGGCATCAAAATCAAGTTCCAACTGTCCTTGGTCGTCCTCCCAAAGATTGTAGATAATTATCCGCGTGCCATGAGCTCTCATCAGGTTAAACTATTAAGAAATATTACAATCAATCACAGATAAATAAATGAATAAATAATAGCCTGCATAGTAATTGTAATTTAAAATTTCAACAAAAGAAACTTGGCAGAGCATATTAAAATAAAACAGAAACACAAGATGACATTCTGCATTGACTGAATCTAAATCATGTTATGACAATAGAAACACATAACTGCTGCTCATGGCCTAAACCATGATAACTTTGATGATAGCAAACTAGCATTCTATCGAGAACAATAAAATACCAGAACCTACCAACCCTCCCCCCCCCCCCCCTTTTTTTCAAAAGAATCGAAACCATGTGATGAAAATAAATACGGAATTACCCACTCTTAGTACAAGAAAATTACCAAGTTGATGCTGGCCCACATCCAAAACAACTTAAAATAACATTAGGTAACCAAGCTTTTTTCCCCCCTCTTATATACATTTTAAGAGGGGATCAGGGATTCAAACCCTAGATGTCTCCGTTATAAACACTAGGGAATGCCATTTGACCTAAAGATCATTGGCAACATAAGTTAACCAAGTTGATGCATGTACCAATCTGCTTTATTAAGATAAATAAGTTAAAAGGCACGTTTCATGTCCCAACAAGTGGTTGAGGAATTGTCAGCAGTGACACATGTTTTGCCTTGCTCATGGAGGCTTCTTAGATGATTATAAACCCCGGAAATTGCTTCAGGATCAGCAATGATCTGCAACCTATTTTTTAATTGGGGCCCAAGAATCAGCTTTCAATGGTCACTCACGTTTCTATGCTTCCTACAAACATTACATTGAATTCCCTAGCTTTTGTCTAAAAAGAGATTCTATATATAACGAGGGAAAATGATATAGGGAGAAGAAAATACCAATAATAATGCAAAGCATTTCCACTCCTACATAAGTATAAAGAGTCACCTGACGAAGAAGGTCTACTTCACTGGAGAATGGGGACCATTGAACTATTGTTTCTAAATTTTTACTCCAATCACCAGGAGAAGACCTTATAATCTTGTTCCATTCTTGTTCCCTGCCTTCATAGTCAAGCTTGAAATTTCACCCACAAAACAATTAAGATCAGAAGTGCAAAGGTATCATAATTGCTACAGTGACCATACTAACATATTACATAATGATTTATACATTTTGTTGATATAATGCGAACCACAGTTATATGACTAGATTTGTATATACCCCAAGAGATTGGCTAGTGGTTCCCAAGTACTCATGAGATCCTAGCCAGCATCCTGGGGCCGTCAGATGCTCGAAGAGCTCTGGACATCCGTGTTAGTGGCCGAGGGCCGTAGGGGGGGGGGGGGGGGGGGGGGGGGATTAATTACCATGGGAACTACAATATCTTCCTTCTTGGTGCTCCTCAAAAATGTATAGGACAGTAACCCAATGCTCTGTGTAGGGCTGAAAAATAAATGACTCAATTAGTTACAAAGTTATAGAAAGGATAACAAATGAAGCAAAAATAAAAACAAAAGATAATGAATTGGATACATGAGAAGAATAAAATGACAAAGGCAACCATAATTGTGTCATCTACCAATAAACTAAGTCGGCTTTGTTTTCTAAATAAGTAAAAGAAGCATAACTTTCTATCCACAACTGGAAAAGCAAAAAAAAAGAACAATAAGACGCAATAAAACACAAACCTTTTTCCATCTTTTCCACAACATCGCGAGAACACAACTACATCTGCTCCAAGTCTCATGGTACTCGTCTTAAAACCATTTCCATCTGATTAACAAACACAAAGGAAATTACCATGCTTTCTTTACAGTAGAAATACACAAATTTGTCTCCACTTCCAGGACTAGTGATTTACATTGTCCAATAGTATTTGCCAATTTGCTTTTTGCAGAATACCCCAACGACATGCACTGTCGCATTTTATCTGGATCCATCCCACCACCATTATCTGCAATAGAATTGAAATAAAGTGAGACTCTAAAATAAACATCACAATGATGTCATTATAGCATTGCAGGGAAAATTAATGTACTAAAACATCATCTAACATTTATGAAAATAACAAAGCAAACCTAAACTAAATATCTGAATCATCCCACATAGACCTACTCATTAACTTGGGGGAAAAAGCAGCAGTAGCCCTGAGCATAATAAAGGCTGAACGTAATTAATCAGTACATTCAACAATTGAAAATCACAACAACTTGAAGGGTACAACTAAACATTCCTTGTAACTTACAGCCACCGACCGGAATAAAAAACCGAACTGGTGCTGACCCAGCCACACCACTGGAGGCTGCTGCTGACGGCACAGTCTGGTGGCCGGAATTTTTTTGGGGTACCAATGATCAGCCAGTGTGGTTGTCGGTACCCTCTCAAAAATTCTGACAAATACCACACCACAATGGTCTCGCGTGTATGTGTATATATATACTTAAAATTAAAAATAAAATAAAATATAAAAAATATCTTCAGTCTTACTCTCACTCTCACACTCAGCCCCCAGATTTTTCTTCTCACCTACTTGCCCTTCTCGCCTCCCTCACCTTTTTTCTCAACTCCAGCCGCCACTCACCACCTCCGCCTTCCTCAAACTCCAATCGCCATCCAGCATTTAAACCCAAAGAAAGCAAAGCTTCCAAACTTCAAATCAAAGAGATTGGCTTTGATCTATCAAGAACAGAGAAAAAGAAAAGGGGTTCCAGATCTGCTCTAAAGGGTAAACTTTTTCATTTTTTGAATCTGATTTCTGAGATTCTAATGCTGCGGATTTTTTATTTGTGGGTTTTGAAACTGTGTTGTGACTTGTGGGTTATGGAACCTTTAGTTTTAGATTGGCTCCAGATTTACTCTCAGATTTTTGTGGGATTTGGAACTTTTGAACTCTCTCACTCTCACAGTTGTGGGTTTTCCCCTCTTTTTCTTACCAGTTGTCAGAAGCCAACTACCGCATCAACGGAAAAGGCCACTAATGTAGTTGAAATATTGACCCAGTGGTGTGGCAACAGTTTGAATTTTAAGAATACCATTCCTCACGGTGTGGCCCAAAAACGTCTCCTAAAAGCAGACCTAACTGTACACACCCTTACTTGTAACACACGTTGAATAAGAATTCAAAGCAGCAACACTGTTACAAGTAAAAGCAAAGTAATATGTAAAAAAGCATCATCAAATGGTAGACTGGGGCACTACTTCTAATGATTTCAGCATTGACAAGTACGGTCACAGAAAGTAAGCTAGAATAAGAATTACCTATTCAAAGGCATATCAGAATCATAATCTCAAATCGGTCATGTCAAACATGAAGTTTTTTTATGAGTGAGTTTTGACCCAATGGGAGGAGGGGAAGGGGAGAATCAAATTGTAAAATACAAATTGTGGTGCTCATGATACAAAAGTCTAACCACTTAATAAACAGACTACTTCTTTCCATTTGCAGGTCATTGTTTTTCTCATGTAATAGTTTTCTTCAGGGCCATGCCCTCAGTATTCCATAAAAACCAAACATCCATGCTTAATTCAAAACACAAACAAGTCTTCTTCTTTACTCTTTTGGGTACAAAACACACAAGATTAAGGCACGCTCTAAAACCTAATTATACCAGCTATCATACTTTTTCTTCCTCAATTTCACCTCCAATTGTCACCAATTATGATTATCAATTAAAAGGTGAACCTCTCAGTCAAAATCCAACAAAGAAAACTGATTGCACACAAAATCTGATGCAGATCTCCCCATATGCATACAAGAGAGAGAAAGAGAGAGAGAGTCCTAAGTCCTGCAGGGAAAAAAAATCACACAAAGAAAAGAAAGAAAAAATAATACCTTCGATTAGCAACATTCTGCTCCCATCTTTCTTACTTACAAGCATATCTATGTTAACATATGTAGCACCATTGCAGACCTGACATCAAAATGAAGAAGTTACCACAAGTGAGAAATGTATGCATGTGTTGCCATTGCATGATTAAAAATATATATAATGTGTAGAATACCTCATCCAAAGAATTGTCCAGAAGCTCTGCAAAAGCTGCAGATAGAATTTCAATGAGCAATAAAGAACTAGTAACTCTTAGTGAACTAAAAAAAAAAAAAGCTCACAATGTCCCACATTTTAAGGAGAAACATAATCACATTTGCAAAACTGGTACAAAGGCTTTACCTCCAAGAGCCCACTTATGACTGGTTGCATTGGAATGTAGAAATTTAGGATGAACCCTGACGTGATCCATGCCAACTGAAGATTTCAAAAGAAATATCATATTGTTGTTGCTTTGCCAAGTATAACACCTACTGCTTTCACTAACTTTGCTCTGCTTTTACATATCATGGTAATGAAAAACAATGAACTTACTCAAAACTACCATTTTTTTATCGGTAAACAGTAACTGTATTCATAGAAAGAAAATGTAAAACAATTACACTCAACTGCCCCTACAAATCAAACACTATAGTACCAAAAAACCTAAAAGGTCATAAATATTACGGGCTCTACAATCATCTAGTGACACATAAGAAAGTAAAATGCAGACAAAACCAAACTTAATTATCTCTACAGAGAGTTATTGCCCCTCCTAAGTTCGTCTGTTTCTGAAAGAACTATATTCCATACCCTATTTCAAAAAGAAACCGGTTTTCTCCTCCTCCAACACTTCACCGTATCATACGCCATTCCCAGCATCACTCACAGCACTCCAAACACCACAACAACAAAATTCCTCAACTCCATAGCTATTGCGCACACACATTTATTAATGCACATGCAACACCAATCCACAATCCCCGTCTTCCGATTTAGAAGACTACCCACAATAAACTTCACACCCCCTATCAAAATAAAATCTTTTTATTTTCGAATCCAAGTTCAGTTTATCTTAAAATCCCACATCATTTGAATTCCACTAATGTTCACTCCCAATTGGAGAAAATAGCTCGAAAGCACTACAAATTTGCTGTAACCTACCATAACAAAACATTTAGAGTTCAACATTTTGCATGCATTTGTCCAATAAAAACAAAAGAAATCAATGCAGCCAAATAAGCCAACAATAATTACCAAACTAAGCCTACTTCACCACTATAAAAACAACAACATTCACAATTTCACATCCAATTCAAAACAAAAATCATATCTCTCCTCTCTTTTCCTTCAAAATTTCTCATCAACCAAACAAAAAACAGAGAGAGAGAGAGAGAGATTACGAGTAGAAGATTCCCATTCGGAACACGGAGCTCCCTCATAGTCACCAGCTTTCCAAAACTGCTTAGACGAGCATTTCACAATCGACTGCGCAACCGGAACCTCCGCCGCCGCCGTCGTCGTCGTCGTCGTCGTCACCGCCGTCGTAGTTACCGGAGGAGGAAGCTGTTGGAGAAAACCGGCAGGTACGATCACGCCTCCTAACTCATCAACTCTCCTCTTCTTCTTATTCGTCATCATCGCCACCCCTCCTCCTCCATTAGAAACCCTCACTCTCCTCCCCAAAACGACACCGTTGCCACTCCCATTCCTACCATTACCACCGTTATCATCGCCGTCGTCCGAGTCAGACGACTCACTACTGCTGCTACTGCTACTACTACTACTGAGTTCGATCACCGAGTCAAACGCTCCTCCCAAAAAAGGTGCGTTTCCAATTCCTCCGCTACTCTGTAACGCCCTCGTTGCTGCTTCTATAATCTCTTTCTTCACAATCCCATCCATTGAGAGAGAGAGAGACAGAGAGAGAGAGAGAATTTAGAGAGAAAGAGAGAGAGATTCAAAAATGAAAAAATGAAAAAAAGAAATCAAAACAAACTTTGCTATTTGATGCGAGATTCAAATATAGTTTCACGACCAAAAAAATATTTGTTCTTGTTTTTTGAATAAAATAAATGGTATATTGCAAATGACAGAGATTGAGGGGTGTTTGGCAAGATATTTTAATCAACGATTTTCGGTGTTTAGACAATATTACATATATTTTTACATATATTTTTATGTATTTTTTAAAAATACAAACAATGTTACTAAAACAATATTACCAAACGTCTCCTGAATTTTACGCCTGAAGATTCAGAATTTGGATATTACTCCTAACATTTGCAGTTGTTTAGATTTTACACCTTAACATTTTACAACCTAGATTTTAGCTGCTATATTTTAAGGCTAATTGAATTTTGTACCTCAAAAGTTCTGGAGTGTTTAGATTTCACGCCTTAAATTTTCATAATTTTTGGTATAAAATTTAAAAACTCACAAATTTTAGAGTGCAATTTGTGATTTATTCTAAAATAAGGGTTGTTTAGTATAGGAGTTTAAACACATATATTTAGTTTTTAAACAACGTTACGCACTTTACCAAACCGACCTTTTGTTTTTTTATTTTTTGACCGTCAGATCGAGTTGGATCAGATCGGGTGGGTTGGTGTGGAAGTTACAACGCGCGGTTAAGCGCGCGTAGGAATGTGAAGTGGGATTTGTGGGGAAGTGTGTCAGTGGGTCCCAGTGAAGTAGTTCTATCTGAGAGCTTTGTAGATGCGTGTTCAGATGGGACTGTTGACGATGAGTTTCTTCAATTCCGTCCCCACGCGCATGCTACTTTTACCGTTTTACGTTCTCATTCTCTCCATTTTTATTTTCAATGGCGGTTACAGGATCACCACTTCTTCTTCCTCTTTTTTGCCAAAGTTTGTCATCTTATAATTTTATTTTTTATTTTTTAAAATTGCAAATTACATTCTTAAAGTTTAAGAGTGTTTGAATTTTACATACTAATATTTTAAAATTTGGATTTTACTCTTTAAAATTTTGGAGTATTTGAATTTTACACCCCAAATTATAAAATTGTAGGGAGTAAAATCCAAACACCCCTAAAATATAAGGGTAAAATCTAAATTCTAAAACATTAAAATATAAAATCCAAACACTCCATAAAATCCATATTTTGAAATATCATGGTGTAATATCCAAATACTCCCAAACATCAAGAGGTAAAATCCAAATTCTGAAATTTCAGGGTGTAAAATCCAACCACCTCCAAAATGTAGAGGTGTAATTTACAATTTACCATTTTTTTGTATAAAAAAGTTTGGGTTGTTTTCAATTTCATCATTAACGTTTTGATTGATCTAAGATTTCATGTCCTTCGTTTACGTTAGTAATCTAGCCTATTATGTGTCGTCCATCAAGATGCTTCATTGATATAAGTCAATTTTTATTAGTAATTCGATCGGTAAGTGTCATTTATGAAGACATGACACTTATATAATGTTAGGTGTTATCAAATTAGTAACATAAAACATAATCAAAATCAAATGGGTAAAATGAAAATAACCTCAAACTTTAACGGTCAATAGTGTACTTTAGTTTTATTTTTTTCAATCAAGATAAAATTTAGTTATAATTTTGTAGGTTCAATACACTAAGTTCCTCAATTGAATTTAATTACGTAGTTGTATTACATTTAATTGTCTTTGTAAAATTCATTACTGAATATGTTTTATTGATCCAAACAACCATGTGTTTCAATTTATTTGAAGAATCTAGTATATTGCGCATCTAATTAATTGTACTTAATTTATGCAATTTTAACAAACTCTTAATTTTCTATTACACAAATTTCGTAAGTGTTGGTATGTTGCGATTGGTATAAAATTATATTAGTATGGGTATTAGACACATGTGGAAGTTATATTACGTCAATAATAATGTTACTCAAATAAGTTTATGTACATAATATTATTTACAAGTATTTTGACAATTGCTAACTTGACTTGTTATAAATTGTGCATGATGAAAATCATATACTATATAATAAAAGTTTAGCCCTAGAAGTTGCGGTTATGCTGAGAGAATATCCTACCTAATTGTCATGTGTGCTACTTTTAATGATAGTCTCATTTTACTACTGAATTTTTATTAACAATGGTAAAATTTATATAAGCCAGATAGCATATTGTTAAACCAAGGGATAATGATTTGTGTTTATCACTTTATCTCATTTTTATAGTTATCAATATGGGATTGGTTTAAATTACACTTAGTTTAATTCTAAACAATATTATACCACCAACCACTTGTTATTAAATTCATATTTAGAAAATTTCACCGTTGGATTACATGTTCTATATGTTCATAACATGTATGTCAATTTTCATGTCAACTAGTGTGTAACCTCGTACATATACATAGGTACAATTAAAAACAATCATAATTACACGATTCAAATTATACATTTTTTTGAGAAGATGTTAAAATTATACATGGTAGCAGCTTACACATCTTTTAAACCATAGATTTTAAAAATATATAATGATTTTTCATTATATATATATATGAATTTTATTGGACTTAAACTTTTCAAATTTTGCACCTAATAATTTACTTGACACAAAAATTAAAAAAATTAGATTGATACGTGGTGCAAAATTGGACTTCAACTGAAATGTAATTAAAATCTAATAGGATTTAGACTTTTCAATTTTTACCCTCAATAATTCACTAAGTACAAAAATTAAAAATTAGATAGGACACAGGCTTCACAATTACCCTTAATAATGATATGAATATTGATTTTTTATCCTCTTGAAATTTTGCAAATGTGGATAACATACGAAAATAGTATCATCTAACGATAGATTTGTCAAGATTTAATTACATCCAATTAAAAATTATTGGGTGTAACATTACTTAAAATTACACTAAGCAATGTTGCATTACAAAATATATAGTTATCATAATTTAAAAATAAATGAATACAATGAGTTTTATTTTTTATTTTTTATTCATAACGCTTAAAATAAAAAATTCTCAACATTGTCATATGATTATATATATATATATATATATCTTGCACTCATCATTTTAAAGATTAGAATTTAAAGTCTATAAAACTTTTTGTAAAACCTTATGTTTATACCATGCAATTATCTACTGTTATGATTGAAAAAAAAAATTGCAATTAGACTAAACATGGTTCTAAAATGTCCCTAACTAGTCGCTAATCCGTGCTATGTACGAAAACCTACTTATTTGTGAGGTAAACTAAAATAATTTTATAAAATCTTAAATTGATTAAGAAACTATATCATTGCATGATTTGCTCTTGTATGACTTCAATTTGTGTTACAATTTGATGAAGAAGTCATTGCTTGCACGAGAACCTAACTATTTGTAAGGTAAACTAAAATAATTTTATAAAATCTTAAATTAATTAAGAAACTACATCATTATATGATTTGCTATTGTACGACTTTAATTTGTGTTACAATTTGATGAAGAAGTCATTGCTTGAAAAACCAAAAAATATTAAAGAATCAGATTATTCACTGCTTAGAAATTATTGAAACAAAACAAAATATATATGACTAAACAATAAAGAAATATAAAAAGAAAGATGGGTTACATTCAAAAGAATAATTTCAATTATTGCAAGCTTTTTTATCTTGTAAAAAACGGTTAAAGAGAGTTTGGCGGTTCATGTACAAAAATTACTTTTTAAAAAATACATGAAAAACCATAAAATATATATATATATATATATATTAATAAAGTAGAGGGGAAGAAAATAACATAAGAAGAGCGCATACTTCTACTTGGCTTAAAAAAAGAAAAATATTGGGGTTTGCATTGCTTTTATAGTGTTTATGATTAACCTCACAATGTTTGAGTTTAAGTTGGACTTATTAGAGAGATAGAGTTTCACTCATTGTTAAGTTTGGACTAAACAAAAATAATTTTGTTTTAAAAAAATGATAATAATGCCCACCAAGCATCTTAATTACTACGTTGTTGTATAAAAAGTTACAGTAGAATTCTTCTATTATCCTAAGAAGTTGAACTTTATCAATAGTTGATGACTTTTATATTTATCCAGGTAAAGCCACGTTTAAGATAATCTTAATATAGGATTTATTCAAGATTTTTTTTTTTTAATCAACGTTTGAGTTTGAGTTTAAATTAGACTTGTTAGAGAGATAGAGTTTCACTTCTTACTTAGTTTGGACTAAACAAAAATGATTTTGTTTTTAAAAAATGATAATGATGAGTTTGAGTTTAAGTTGAGCTTATTAGAGAGATAGAGTTTCACTCCTTGTTAAGTTTAGACTAAAAAAAAAAAATTAAAAATGATATAAAAAATTAATGAGTTTGAGTTTAAGTTGGACTTGTTAGAGAGATAGAGTTTCACTTCTTGTTAAGTTTGGACTAAACAAAAATAATTTTATTTAAATAAAATTATCATTTTATTTAAATATTATGTTGACGTGGAAAATTGTGAAAGTTTCAGAGGATTTGGTTTATATATATATATATATATATAGATGATTAATACTTATTAGAAATATTTCGGGATTATGGTTAATCTAATGTGAAATAGACAAGTTTATAATAACTCCTTGCCGAACTTAAATTATAATGAATAACAACCATTTCTAAATTATTTTTATAATTCTGTCACTCTTATCCAATTCAATTTAACACTTTTATAAATAAATGAATTTATAGTTTGGTTTATGTGACACCTTTTTTTTTTTTTTTTTTTTATGGCAGTGACACATTTTTTTTTTTTTTTTTTAATGTGAATCATTTAGCAATGTTGGGTTCTTCTACAATATTCGGGTTCTTCTACAATATTCATTCTGTTGATCATTGCTTTCTTATTATTTAGTTTGCCTTCATTTTTAATATATCTTTCATATGATGGGAGATCACTAGATATTATTCAAATCACAATTAGTAAATGTTAACAATTGTAAAAAATATTGTGTTCCTCTTCCCTAGTTTTACTTTTTACAAATTTCGCTTTTCATCTGCATTAAATCACATGGATAGAGTTATCTCAAAACTGATTCAAAAAAAAATTTCCTATAACCTATTACATGGTGATTAAAAGTTAAAAAACCGTCCACATCTACTTTTAGTTACATGAAATATTTAAATTTAAATGACAATTTAAAATAATTTAATAAGTTATATGATTTAATAAATATAAATAGTTTTATAATACCTCACACATCTCACAAAGCAATTAATATGAATACATCCAAAGCAATAAGATTTAATAATACCTCACAAATAATAAAAGGAAATGCTATTGGTATTTTTATATTTTGTACCATCTGAAGATGTCCTGCTATAGCATAATGAAAAATGTGTTATCCAATGGAGTACGACTGTGGGGGATATGCAATATGCAACATCAAATCCTAGGATTTGACACCATGACCCCACAAGGTCAGGTCACAAAAGGTCATAAAGTCATGCCCCATCTTGAAAGCTAAAGGAAGAAACTGATGGATCAATCATCAATATTTTAATTTTAAAAACATTGCATCTAGGACCACATAACATATTATAAAATTCATCATCATAATTAACTACTATGAGCTTGAGGTATCATGTGATGTGGGGTATTTAAAAAAATGAGTACCTAAAATATTAAAATTAGGTGTTAGTATAAAAACTTATTTTTTATATTTTATATATTTATTTTTCAAAATATTTCACATTATTAGATAATTCTTAAGTATTTTCGGAATATAGAGAATGATTTTTTTTTTTTTTCATATTTATGGTAAGGTTTACTTATTAAATTAATAGTGAAGTTATTCATAAATGTGAGAGAAGGAGGTATCATTCCTCCGTACTCTGAAAGCATCTAAGAATTTTTCCCACGTCATATTGTCTATTTTACACTTTGGTTCTGTTTGAGATTTACTTATTTTATTGAAAATACTGTAGATAAAGGTAAAAGTTAGTTGAAATAGTACAGTGAGACTCATAAATAGTATCAAAAAGTATAATGAGGCCCATGAATAGTAGAAAAAAAAAGAGCTAAATGGTAAATAAACTGATTTTTTAATTTATGCCAAACACACACTATATTTCATTAAAATATTAATTTTTTATTGTTTTTCTTAATAACATCATCTATTTTCTTCTTTTATTCTTAGAATACGTAAAGAAAAAAAATAAGAATTAAATATAAAATGAACCGTGGTAATGGAAATTTACATAATTACGATAGTAACTTTGTAAATTTACACATTTTTAGCTTGACCGATGTAAGTGATTTTGAATTTGGAATTTAAATATATAAAGTTGATATATTTTTCTATTTTGCATTGTTTGATGCAAATGTTCTAAGTCAAATATATATATATATATATATATTTTGGTAACCATAAGCATAAATGTTTGTTTTGTATAAATATATATCTCGTGCATCTACACAAACACCATCTCTCTCACAACCCATAGACGTTACCAGAAGACTAATATATAATGAGAAAAATATGCACATATTGGATAATGGGAAAATTATTAATTTTTAGAGTATAATTGCCTTCTTGGATTCACCCTATCCACTAAATTAAAAGTGATTAATTAATACAAATAGGTCAAAAACAACTTGAGGTAGGTTTCATCTTATACCCAAATCTTTAGGCCTAGTATAAATGGCGCAATTTGACGAGACACCATTGGTGCTAATGGTCTCAAACTATCATTGCCATGAATCCGTGGATCTAGTAGCCCATTTGAGCAATCATATTACATTGTAATTGAAAATGATATTGAATGGTATATTTCAAATCAATTTGACTCCCATGTTTAGATTCTAAATTAATATATCACTATGATTGATGTAATACATGACAACCACTCGTGACATTGTTGCTTTCTTATAAATAAAGTCAAAATTTTGAACATAATTATTTGATGGGGTTTATGAGCTTAATAAAATGGAATTTAGTCCTGACCATATGTCACATATATACCCAAAGGTCAAGTTTTATGTAATTTTCAGAAAGATATACTTCTTTGACTATGTTATGTAGAATCTGGAACCCATAAACTGTGTTATTACTGTTGGTAGTAGACTTTATTTCAATTATTTGTGAAAGGCATGGAGGGGACAAAATGCTTGATTTAGTCAACTGATTAATCTCATGTCAAAAGCTTGCCTTCTTTAGAATAATGAACAAGCAAACGAGCAAGATGTCTTAAGATTGGTCTGGTTATAGGAACTGCATAGAGGGTTTTTTTTTTTTTTTTTTTTTAATTTTTAATTTAATTTAATTTTTTTTTTTAAAGAGAACTTATTGATTAAAGAGGTGGAAAAATAATGTTGTATATATATAAACAAAATTTAGGTACAGTACTTTAGATGTTGTTCCTTAGATTATCTTCTTAAGATTCAGTCATGTGGCTATTTAACTAAAAATTACACTTTCATTCCATGAACAAAAATCCACATGGCAGCTGAATGTTAAAAGGGAAACTTAAGGAACAATACCTAAGTACTGTATTTAAGTCTTGCCCTATATATATACCCAGATGAAAGTAATTAATTTATAAAAAGCATATAAATTGAGGTGAAGAAATACAATAGGCTATTGTTACTAGGAAGTCCAAAAATATGTTTGTGACATTAAATGAATATATTTACCATTGCCCAAGTAATTACTCAAAGTAAATCAAAGCCAATAAATGTTTTTAGCAACCAATACCTGATAAAAACAATTTTTTTTTTGGGATAAAAGTACAAGTCCATTCACTAAGCAGTAGTAATAGAAGGGGACAAATGTTAGCTTGTTGTCGGCAAACAAAACAGCATTTTTCAAATTTAAAAGAAATTCTATATAAGTAGGAGGGATAGAAAATAATACAACTATCTCTAGCAACAAATAAAGAGGGTAAAAATTTAAAGTGAAACTTGTCTTGTTGTTGTTGTTATTGTTATTATTATGCATTAGATCACATTCAAATATGATGATAAACAGATGATCATACGGTCTAACGTGCTAATTGGACACATGTAAACAAACCACTCACAACTAAGGGTCCCTTTAGATACAATTGAAAATTGAAAATACTGTAACAAAATAATTTTTAAATGTGTAAATAGTATCGTTGGACCAATTTTTAATGAAAAAGTTGCTAAAAAATAATGTTTGTAGGTCCTATAAACAGTAGATCCTATGAACAGTAGATCCGTACACTATTCATGCAGAAAGTCAACAATCACGGCTAAAAAAGAAAGAAGCTAAAAATACAAACGCAAAATGCAAATCATCCGAATCCAAATGCCATCATATGTTCACGCTGAATACGCTCTAAAAAAGTGTGAGAAAACTACAAAGAGTTTCACTAGCAAGGCAACAATAGACAAATTTTATTCTACGAAGTCATAGAGCATAATTTTGACGTGAAATCTCCCTTTTATATATTTTTGTATTTGTCTATAATTAATAAAACAATTTTTGCATGTTCATTAAAGTTTCAAAATATGATGATATATCAAAATTAATAATTTTGTATTCAATATATTTATCAATTATCAATCACGATTATTATATCAATACTATAATCTGCCTCTCCCCTTCCAAATACAAAATTTTGATTTCATTCCTGGATGCTTCCATTATCGGGTGGAAGCTCCTTGTCCTTGGTCGGACTCGGTCTCGCCCTGGGAGCTATGTGTATTGTGCATTTTGCCTGAGCTCCATGTGCGGACTTGTCACTTTGTTCAATGAACCTCAAGTCGTTGGGTCATAAGCCTTCAAGGTTGTCCAGAGTGATCATCTCTGACCTGAATTGGTTAGAGAAGATCTTCTCCCCCATAAAAATATAGCCGACGGCTTTGTTATTTCATGCAAAATGCAAAGGATTCTCACTTCTATAATTTATGAATGAATTTGAATGGATTTGATAAATAAATGATCATACTAAAAAATTAATATATAAAATAGACTATACCCTATCACTTGTAATGAGATTAAATCATATTATTAGTGAGATATATATATTGCTTAGACAGAGGGCATCACAAAGGTCCATTGACAATCATTACATTTCCACATAATCATAGAGTTGTCCAAAAGGCCCATAACAAATTAAACACCTTACGTTAATTCACAATAATTAGTCTCCTGGCCTCAAGTTGAAGAAACGAATCCATTTAAATTTGCAGACTAAACTAGAGCAAAAGCTAATACAGTAATGAAATGATTATGTTTTTCCATTATGAGATAGTCTGGTGGCATCAAATCACTTGATTATTGTTGTAAGACACAGTCTGGCATAGGAGCCATATTGTGTCGGCTCCAAGCATTGAAACTAAGTCTTACCGGCCCGTTGTTGTAAGATAAATAAAATTTCCTAAAATTGAGATTATTTTAATGATATATAGTGTATATATATATATATATATATGATGTGACATGAATTTCAGTTTTTTTTTTTTGAATTTCAGTTGACACATTGGAACTTTTAATACTAATATTAAATTAAAACCAGTTAAGATATGAAGATGATTTTAAAACATAAGTTAAAAGATTGGTGACATGACTAAATATACAATTTAACCTAGAATCGAATAGTCGTGGTTTTAAATTTTAGTTTGGTGGCATCAAATCACCTAATTATTGCTTCATTTGCATAAGAGTCCTTTTGTATCGACTTTAATGCACTGAAGTTAAGTGTTACTCATTGTTGTAAGATAAATAAAATTCCTTCAAATTGAGATTATTTTAATAACATATGGTATATGACATGACATGAATTCCAGTTGTCACGTTAGAATTTTTATATTGACATTAAATTAAAACCATATAAAATATAAAGACGATTTTGAAACATATGTTAAAAAGGTGGACGAGGCGACTAAATATACCATTTAACCTAGAATCAACTAGTCATGATCTTCAAATTTTCATTTTTTTATTTCACAATCAGTTGCTTCAGCCTCTCTAGGAACAGTGAATTTCCTATTTTAAATTAGTTGAACTACGGCTAGCTACCAGTTGAATTCTTCCAATTAATGCCAATTGTTTAAGTAAAATTTTTATAATATGGAAAATGATAGTTGTACGTATTATTTATTTATTTTTATTTGCTAGCTAGTCCAGATTGTACCAAATATATAATTTGACGCGCTGATTAAAAAAAATTAGGCCTCCAGAGTTGTTCACATGTGCACTAAATGTTCCAAGTTCCAACATCGCAGTTTGAAACTTTATTGATTTAATTAAATAACCTGTCCCTTCAAACTGATTATTGTTTAGCTTAGTGATATCCAGCTCCTCCTTTATGGTCAAGAAGAAGTAATATAAATATATGACTGAAGGAATATTGGAAGAATATATATATATATATATATATATATATTTTTTTTTTTTGACGAAAAGCACATTTTCGTCCCTACATTTTTACGCGATTTCCACTTTGATACCTAAGGTTTTTTTTACCGTTTTTAGTCTCTATTTAGAAAAACGCCTTCTGTTTTAGTCCTCTCCGTCAGTGTCGTTAGGGCACTGACCTACGTGGCAAACGGAATTATTAAAATAATAATAAAAAATTTTATTTTGTCATTAAAAAATGCCAAGTCAGCATTTAAATTTTAAAAAATAATTTATTAATTTTAATTAAATAAAAAAATAAAAAACAGAAATAAAAATAAAATATCACATTAATTGAGATTGAAGTATGTCTTGAGCAAAAACAACAAGAATACAAACTCAGATCTAAGAACACAAAATTAAAATCCAAAAATCACAAACCCAATAAATAAGAACATCAAATTAAACCTGAACAAGGAATTAAACATGAAAACAAACACAAAACACAAACCCAAAAAATTAAAATAAAACCAGCCTTCCCAGCGATCCCTCTCCATCTTCTCCCTCTGCATCTCCGGCACTTCCCCGCTCTCCACCATCGAATCTCTCAACCCATGCATTGTCATCCTCTCCAGCGGACCCCACTCCGTCCACACCCCCGATTCCCCTTCGTTTCCGCCTGAATTCCCCGAATGGGCCGAGGCCAACGGCGTCGTGGTTTTGGGGATTTGTTATGGGCTGCAGCTCATTGTTCAGAGGCTCGTCGGTGAGGTCAGGGTCGGAGAGAAGCAGGAGTACGGGAGGATGGAGATTGGGTCGCTCAAGTCTCCCTCTGACCACCTGTGACCGATCCACTCTCACAAATCGTTGTCTCTCTCTCCCAGATAGGCAAGTTTCTCTCTTTCATCTCTCTATCTCTCAGCTCAGTGGTGTGGATCTGGGTTTGTAGGTTGTGGGTTTGTGAGTTTTGTTGATCTAGGTTTGTGGATTTGTGGCGGATTGGTGCACTGATCTGTGGCGGATTTGTGGGTTCGTGAGATTTGTTGATCTGGGTTTGTGGGTTTTTGGCGGATTGGTACACTGATCTGTGGCGAATTTGTGGGTTATGATTCAAAGGCTGGGTTTAAGAGAATGGTGGGATTTGGAGGATGGTGGAGATCGGTGGGTTTCCAAGTTGGATTTGATTTTGTGTTTCGATGGATTGGTGGGTTTCCAACTTGGAGATTGGTGTTGATTTTGTGAACAAAGAGGATGTAGGTCTTTTGATTTTAATGGGTGTATGTTGGGTTAAAATTTTTGAATATGCAGATCTGTTTCTGGGTTTGATTGTTGGTGTATGTTGATTTCTGGGTTTTCAATTTTGGTGGGTGTATGTTGATTTCTGGATTTTGGTTGGTGTATGTTGATTATTGTTTGATCTAAGTTCTGAATTTCGATTTGTTTGGTTACAAAGAACGTACTGGAAAGGCAAAGAAAAGAAAAGACAAGAAACTAGGAATTAATTTACTAAAAACATGAAGAATATGAACGGTAAGAAAACGAAGAACACAAAGATGATCTTCCAACAAAATAATGAAAAGAAAAGAAAATTTTATGTTAATTATTAATTATTATTTAAATAATTAAATAATAACTAAAATTTTATTTTATTTTAAAATGCTGATCTGGCATATAAAAATGCCACTTAATTGCCACATCAACGCCACATCGGCGCCACATCAGCTAATAGGGTGTTCCGTCTACCACCTAGGATTTTGCCCTAACGGCACTGACGGAAAGGACTAAAACAGAAGGCGTTTTTCTAAATAGGGACTACAAGCAGTAAAAAAAAAACTTAGGGATCAAAGTGGGAATCGCGTGAAAATGTAGGGACGAAAATGGGCTTTTCGCCTTTTTTTTTTTGATAGCCTCTTAATAAAATAACCCTATATATCCTCTTGGTATATGGTAATGCCACCACATTAGTTTAAGTATTTGACATGTTTGTTTCTGCAAGTATTAATGTTTTTGATAGGTTCCAATTAATTTAACTGGTAAAGTTTCTGATGGTTAAATAAGAGATTTTAGATTCAATCTTTAGACCTTACTTACATAAAAAACCGTTTGGTATCTTGTCTAGTGATAAAGAAGGTGTTGTATATTGAAACTCTATAATAAAAAAAAAAAAAAAAAATGCTTTTAGAAACGATCCAGATTGAGGTTGATAACTTCTTCATGTGCATGTACACTTATTTGTGTTTATGTTTTCTTGTGTCTTTAGTGAGGAAGAAAAAAATTGAAAAACTTATATATTTCCTTAGCTTTATTTTAAATTCCTCTATTGAAAATTTGATAATGCGACTACATTGACCAATAAATTAACCACTAAATTAAAAAAATAATATTATTTGTCATACATTAACCAATACAATAACTGAATTTAATTATTGTATTGTATAGTATATAAGTTAAAAAAAACAATTGGGTTACCTTGATTATTTTAAATAAGTAAGTTATTTACTTTAAAAAAAAATATTTAAAACCACTTTTTATCTCACGATTTAAATGAATAAACTAACAATAAAGAAGTTTAATCAAACACACCAACACTTGGTGTGTGGTACATGTTGTGGTTAACGTAGTTTTTATCTTATGTTCCTAATGGTAAAAAAGTTTAATCAAACACGCCAACACTTGGCATGTGGTGTTGTGGTTAACATAGTTTTTATTTTTTATTTTTTAATCGTATGTTATATGCATCAAGCCTCACATAGATCACAATTAATTTACGAGACCATTTTTTCAGCTGAAGACCATGATTTATTTTACTTTGTATACTTGGTTCAAATATGTGTACGTAGCGGAGAATTCTAATCTAGGACTTGGTCAGAGAACTTAAGAGGGTGTTTGGATTTCTAGTTTCTATAACTCATAACTCTATTTCCATAACTTTTAATTCAAAAATGGTGGGACCCATGACTCAAAAGCTTGTTTGAATTTCACTAACTCTGTTTCCAGTTTTTGTTTTCATTACTCAATTCTCTGATTTTTAAATGATGAGTTATGAAAATTGAAAACACATTATTTTAGCTGTTTTCAGTTTCCATAACTCTGTTTTAAATGACATTTTTGTAATTAAACACACAAGGAGAGACCTACTAGTCAAGTCAATCGCACCTTTTGACCTTTTTTTTTTGTCACTGTTCTTCAGTTGTTCTTTCTTCTTTTTTTTTTTTTTTTTTTTCTTCCTTTTCGCTCTTGTCAGTTCCTTTTTTTTTTTTTTTTTTTTTTTTTTTTTTTTTTTTTTTTCCGGTTCTTCATCACATAATATTTTTGGTTTCCATTGGCTGGGTTCTTTCTTTCTTTCTTTTTTTTCTTCTTCTTTCACTAGTCTCCGTTGGTTGTTTTTTTTTTTTTTTTCCTCCACTGGGTTTGGTGAGTTTGGGTACTGGAAAAAAAAAAGAAAAAGAAAAAAAAAGAGCTACACCGAGTGATAGGTATGGGCCCACAAACAGTATGAAAAATATTGAGTGATGACGAGTGAGTGATGGTGCCAAACGGGTAAGGTATTTTAAGTGGTGAGTGATGAGTAATGAGTGATAAATGATGAGTGATGAGTGATGAAAAAAAAAATCCAAACAAAGCCTAAATAACAAGGTACTCTGTATCCAGGTTTTGGTCAATTATATGATAACCAAGTCTGAAACCATATCTATTGCAAACTGAAATCAGAATTGAAAGCTTGTTGCAGTCCAAACATGCAGGACTATTAAAAATAACAATATGACAATTGTTGGCAATTAAATTAAGGACAAAATTTAGCTACAAAATTGGTTGTAGTATAAGGCTACAACCTTACTCAATAAAATAAATATTACTACATGATGGAACACAAATCCGTCAGTGAGTGAGCAGATGGAATCACTCGTGGAATGTGAAGGTTTGCTCGTCGAGGGACACCGGTGTGGCGCCTGCCACAAAGTCTCCAATGCCAAAGTTAGGATCACAGTTAAACACAATAAAGAAATAAAATATAGTTTCAGAGTATTTTTGCATGTGTGTGCTTCTGTTGATTGTGTGAAAGTTTTATACCTGAGGCCATAAGGGCTAGCCGTTGAGGCTGTTAATGCTTTCTTTTGTAACGCACCTGGCCAGTAATGAGACTTTTAATAGGCCCTCCAACGGTCTTCTTGGTCGATTTGGTAACTGCTCGGATCATTGATTGATCGCATTGAATAACTCTCTGCCTTCGTCAGTGATGATGGCTTCCTTCGTTGTTTCTAATCACTTCGTCATGGATGATTCTCCCGTCAGTAATGTTATGTTCGTCAGCGGGATGTAGAGTCGTCATTCCCGTTAGTTGCCCCCCAGGTTCTGGGGTCGTCGGTGACCCGTCATGACGATCACAGAAGATGAAAAGTTTTTCTTGTGACTCTTGGGGTTCTGTTCCGCCTTTAATGCTTAGTGGCGGCGCTACACGTAATCATGGCCACGTGGCGCTTGATGGTCTGTGGAATTAATGGCATGACCCTTGGGTTTCCCGCTGGTTTTTCAATCGTTTTTGACCCACATTTAAAACTTCTCCTTTTCAACTTTTCGTTTATTTCTCAGAGACCAAAAGCACACCAATTTTTTTAGTGATACTCTGAATATTTTGAGGCTTCCTTTCTTCTCCGATTCGCCTTGCGCTGCTTCTGCCGTTCCGCCATTGGAGGTACGTTCTTCTTTCCTTTTTCTTTCTTCTTTTTCTTCTTTTACTGTATAATTTCTGATTTGCTATTCCCTTTTCGCTTCTATTCTGGTGTTGGCTTTTGTTTTTCTTTTGGGGTTTCAGTTTCGTACCTTGTTTTCCTTTTGATTTCTGTATTTTCCATGGTTGATAGCTTAGAGGTTAGGATAGCTTGCCCGTCGATCTCCTTCCTTTTTGCGCGTCTAGGGGGGTCTTTGGGTATTTACCCTTTTTTAGAAAATTTTGTGTATGAAGGCAATAGTCTGAGCGTTGTTTTGAGTGATTTGTTGCCGTTGCTCCGTCAATCGCTAAATTGGTTTGAGGGTTTAGGAGGGAGAAGATTAATGTCTGAGGTTAGGTCTAGTGACCTCGAGACTGGGCTATCGTCCAGTGGTGGCCCGGCTGAAGGAGATACCGCCGTCTCTGGTTCTCGAGAGGTTAGGGCTTTTTATGCCCTTAGGGAGATTTGTGGTCTGGATGACGAGACCGTGAATAGATTTAAGGATAGGTTTCAATTTCCGTCTAGGGTTCGTGTTCGTCGTCCTAGGGAAGAAGATAGGGCTTGTCACTTCTTTCCAGGCGAAATATGCTTTTATGAGTCAGCCTTCACCTGTGGGCTTAGGTTCCCCGTCCACCCGTTCCTGATGGAACTTTTAGATCATTTTGGTATAGCCCCTGGACAGCTCATGCCAAACTCGTGGAGGATCGTCATCAACTGTATGCAAATATGGTTGGCCTCCAACGGGGATATGATCAGGATAGGTGAGCTCACCTACCTGTATCGTTTGAAAGAGTCTAAAGAGTGGGGGTATTATGAATTAGTCCCTTGGGAGAGAAAGATTAGGATCGTCAAGGGATTGCCCTCGTCATTCAGGTATTGGAAGTCGCGCTTTTTCTTTGTATCTGGGGACGACTTCGAGACCCAATCTAGCAGTGATTGGGGTGATATCCCGAGGTTGCTCCGTCGGTGGGGAACCCCGACCTTAGGTGCGTCAGTATTTCTCCCCGTTGTTTCAATCTTGCCAATTTTGAAGTTCTGGTCTTGCTGACTTCTTTGTTTCTTTGTTTGGTATAGTTAAGAGACGGCCTGGGCTGAAGAGACGATATAAGGAACGCATAGAGACCGCCATCGGGTACGCTGAGACGATTGAGAGCTGGGACGAGCTGGTTGACCCTCGATCTCTTGCGTTTTACAACCTTGGTCCTGACCCATCTCCTTTCGTTCTTCGTCAGCTTGGCATTGAAGGCAAAAAGAGTAAGTTTTAACTTCGTCAATGCTGATTCCCCTTACGTATACTTAAGCAATTTTTTGACACACTTTCTTCTTGCAGAGATGACGACAAAGTTCAACAAGGACATGTATGCAAAGATGAGGTCAAAGAAGGACGAACCCCTGTCCAATTTGGGAAAGAAGACTGTGCGAGTCACCGGGAAGGGTCCTGCTTCCATCCCGCTCAGCATCGTTCCTTCAATAGCTTCTGAGACGACGAGGACTGCCTCCCCGGCCGTTTCAATAGAAGAGATTCCTACTCCCGGCTCCAAAAGGCCGCGCGTGGTTGGCAAAGGAAAGGAGAAGACCGATACTCGTTCATCCATAATATGGGATGACGAGTCATTGGCCGTGGAAAGAGCTCACGAGGTCGTTACTTCAGCGGACTTGAAGGCTCTATCTGACTTGTCCTTAAACGATGTGGCTTCTCGTCACGTCCACAAACTTGTCCAGGTGTGGGGTTCTTCCCTATTTTTTTTTTATTTTTTATTTTTTATTTTTTATAGACGACTTCATAATTTCCTCCAGGTGCTGGGAGAGAGTATCCATATCACCGCTGAGTACCTCACTCAAGGGGCCAAGGTGGCGTCTCTGGCAACCCGGATGGAGGCTCTGGAGAAGGAGAACTCAGACCTGAGGACGAACCTGATCACTTCTATGGACGAGGCCACGACATTGAAGGAGAAGGTCAAGGTGCTGGAGGACGACCTCAGAGTTGAGCGCGGGTTGACTCAGGAGAAGGACGAGCAACTTCTGGCAGCCAAGGAGAAACTAGTGACCATCGCTGCTCGATCCGTGGAGACTTTCCAGACCACTGACGAGTACAATACCGTGCTCTTCAGCTGGTATTTTAAAGGATTTGAGCTTCTCCGGAGGTACATGATCAAGCATCCTTCTGGAGTCAACCTGGAGAGCCTGGATTTGGAGGAGGTGGACAAGGAAATGGCCCTGGAGGAGGCGGCTTCGTCTTCTGCCCCCGGTGACGATGCTCCCGAACCTGTTGCTGACGTGCCGGCCAGTGAAGGCACAGTTGATGCTTGACTCTACATACTTAGAAATTTTTTTTTTTTTTTTTTTTTTTTGTGGGTGCCCGTCTTGTTTTGGGCCTTTCTTTTTGTAAATCTAATTTCAAAACAATTTACTTTATTTTGAAAACAATGATATTGGCCCAGTGTTTATGGGCTGGAATGAATCGTACTTACTTTTCTTCTTGATGTTCTGGCTGATTTACATCCGTCCGTACTTTTTGTGCTTTGTTAATTAGTTGTTGATTTAATGCACTGTGCTCTTCCGTTAGCTGACTTCTGCCATTTGACTTATGACCGTCCAGGCGGACTCTTGTCACTTGGTCTTTTAACCAAAGTATTATGGTCGTCGGTAACTTACATCCGTCAAGGTGGAATCTTGTTACTTAGTCTTTTTAACCATAGTATTATTGTCGTCGGTAACTTACATCCGTCAAGGCGGAATCTTGTTACTTTATTCTTTTTAACCATAGTATTACTGTCGTCGGTAACTTACATCCGTCAAGGCGGAATCTTGTTACTTTATTCTTTTTAACCATAGTATTATGGTCGTCGGTAACTTACATCCGTCAAGGCGGAATCTTGTTACTTTATTCTTTTTAACCATAGTATTATGGTTGTCGGTAACTTACATCCGTCAAGGCGGAATCTTGTTACTTAGTCTTTTAACCATAGTATTATGGTCGTCAGTAACTTACATCCGTCAAGGCGGAATCTTGTTACTCAGTGATTTATAGGCCTCATGGTCGACCTGTACTGCCTGCGCAAAAACACTGAGGGAATAATACTTTTATTAACTTCAGTAACGAGTGCATTCGTGTATTACATTTACTCATGGTATTTGTTTAAATGCTCAATGTTCCAAGGACGAGGGAGCTTTCGTCCGTCCATAGTTTCCAGATGGTAACTCCCTTGCCTAGAGTAGTGAACGACGCGATATGGCCCTTCCCATGTAGGGCCCAGCTTCCCTTGAGTAGGGTCTTTAGTGGCTATAGTGACTTTGCGAAGGACGAGGTCCCCTATGGCCAGACGCCTGAGCTTGACCCTCTTATTGTAATACTCGGCCATTTTCTTTTGATACTGTGTCATTCTACTGGACGCATTGTCTCTTATTTCATCCAAGCAATCCAGGTTGAACCGTAGCCCCTCGTCATTGAGTCCCTCTTTGAAAGCTCCTCGCCTGATGCTTGTTACTCCAACTTCTACTGGGATCACTGCTTCTGAGCCGTAGGTAAGCCTGAAGGGTGTCTCTCCTGTCGGGGTTCTGGCTGTAGTCCTGTATGCCCACAAGACACTAGGCAGTTCTTCTGGCCAGGCACCTTTTGCTTCGTCCAGCTTGGTTTTGATTATCTTGAGCAACGTCCTGTTTGTTACTTCCGTCTGTCCATTTGCCTGGGGGTGTCCCGGGGATGAGAACTGATTCTTGATCCCGAGGTCCGAGCAGAACTCTCTGAAGCCTTGGCTATCGAACTGCTTCCCATTATCAGATATGATCGTCAAAGGGATCCCGAACCTGCAGATAATGTTTTTCCACACGAAGCTCCGGATCCGAGCCTCAGTGATGGTTGCTAGGGCCTCTGCTTCAACCCATTTTGTGAAATAGTCAATAGCAACTAGAAGGAATTTTACCTGACCTTTACCTTGGGGCAGAGGACCGACGATGTCGATTCCCCATTGCGCGAATGGCCATGGGGAGGATATGGTCGTCATCTTCTCTGCTGGAAGCCGTTGTACATTTCCGTACCGCTGGCATTTGTTGCATCTTCTGACGAGGTTAGCAGCATCCCCCTGCATGGTTGGCCAAAAGTACCCCGCTCTTATCACCTTGTTTACTAGGGATCTGGGGCCGGCATGGTCGCCACAGACTCCTCCGTGTACTTCTTCTAGGATGTATTTGGCCTCGTCCTCGTCGACGCACTTCAGGTAGGGCATAGAGAAGCCTCTTTTGTACAAGACGTCATTTAGGATCGTGAACCTGGCTGCTCTCTTTTTGACCTTTCTGGCTTCGTCAGTATTCTGGGGTAAGCGCCCGTCTCGGAGGAAGGATATTAAGGGCGTCATCCAGGTGTTTGTGCTCTGGGTGGTGAGCACTGCCACCTCTTCAATACTTGGGTATTTCTGAATTTCTATTGCCACGTCTGTGCTCGCCCTTCCTGCTTCTGACGACGCTAGTTTTGACACTTCGTTAGCTCCAATATTCTGGTTTCTTGGTATCTGGATGAAATCCGCTGTGTCGAACTCCTGGGTTAACTGCCTCGTCAGTTTAAGGTATTTCTGCATCCTTTCTTCCTTTGCCTCGTACTCTCCACTGATCTGTCCGATTACCAGCTTTGAATCACTCTGGATAAGCAAGTTTTTGGCACCAAGAGCTTTTCCCAGCCTCAAGCCCATCAATATTCCTTCATATTCGGCTTCGTTATTGGTGGCTGGGAACTCCAGTTGAACTCCATATTTCATCACTTCTCCGTCGGGGGTGGTTATGACGACCCCTACTCCCCCCCTCTTTTGGGCTGACGAACCATCTGTCTGTATTATCCATTTATCAACTTCGTCGGTAGTCCCTTCTTCGTCTGGAAGAGTGAATTCAGCGATGAAGTCAGCCAGAGCTTGTGCCTTGATGGCTGCTCTTGGATGATACTCGATGTCAAACTGACTGAGTTCGATTGTCCATTGGACCATTCTCCCTGCTGCTTCCGGTTTGTTCATTGATTTCTTGATTGGCTGGTCCGTCATTACAAGGATAGGATTTGACTGGAAATACGGTCTGAGCTTGCGCGAGGCTACTATAAGCCCGAACGCAATCTTTTCAATTCTTGGGTACCTGAACTCAACTCCTTGAAAGGCCTGGCTGACGTAGTACACCGGGAGTTGCTTCTTGCCTTCTTCTCTAATCAAGGCTGCGCTGACTGCCGAGGCTGATACTGCCAGGTACAAATATAGGTTCTCCCCTCCTTTGGACGGGCTCAGGAGAGGTGGACTGCTCAGATATCGCTTCAACTCTTGGAACGCTGCTTCGCATTCGTCAGTCCAAGTAAAGGCCTGCTTGAGGGTTTTGAAAAAGGGCAAGCATTTGTCTGTGGCCCTAGAGACGAACCTGTTTAGAGCTGCTATCATTCCCGTAAGTTTTTGTACATCCTTGACGGTCTTGGGTGGAGCCATGTCAATGATAGCTTGTACTTTTTCTGGATTGGCTTCTATTCCTCTCTGGGACACCATGAATCCCAGGAATTTTCCCGAGGCTACCCCAAAAACACATTTGCTAGGATTCAGCTTCATCTGGTGTTTTCTCAGGGTTGCAAAAGTCTCCTCCAGGTCGTCCAGATGAGCGAGCTCTTCCTTACTCTTGACGAGCATATCGTCTACGTATACCTCCATGTTTCTGCCAATTTGTTGGTTGAACATTTTGTTTACCAACCTCTGGTATGTAGCTCCAGCATTTTTCAACCCAAAAGGCATCACCTTGTAACAATAGAGTCCCTGGCTGGTGATGAAGGCGGTCTTCTCCTGGTCTTCTTCAGCCATCTTTATCTGGTTGTACCCTGAGAAGGCGTCCATGAACGTCAACAACTTGTGTCCAGCGGTAGAGTCCACGAGTTGGTCTATCCTTGGTAGAGGGAAGCTGTCCTTTGGGCATGCTTTATTCAGGTCGGTGAAGTCTACACACATTCTCCACTTTCCATTTGGTTTCTTTACCAGGACGACGTTGGCGAGCCACTCTGGGTAGTATACCTCTCGGATGAACCCAGCCGTCAAGAGTTTGGTTACCTCTTCTGCTACTGCCTGATCTCGCTCTGGAGCGAAAGTTCTTCGTCGTTGCTGAACGGGCTTCCTGTTGGCGTCCACATTCAGTCTATGCTGGATGATCTCTGGAGATATGCCTGGCATGTCCTCGTGACTCCATCCAAAGACATCAAGATTCCCTTTAAGGAACTTTATGAGTCTCGCTCTCATCTCAGGGCTTAGCGTCGTCCCTATCCTGGTTGTCCTGTCCGCATTTCCTTCTACCAACTCCACGGCTTCCAGGATCTCCACTCCGTCTTCCTCTTTTTCTTCTATCGTCCACGTGTGGTTCTCCTTTCTTGCCAGTACGGCCTGGTAGCACTCCCTTGCCAGGACCTGATCGCCCTTCACCTCACCTACACCCTCGTCTGTTGGGAATTTCACCTTCAAACAGTATGTGGACGTTGCCGCCTTCCACTTGTTTAGGGTAGGTCTCCCAATGATGACATTGTAGGACGAGGGACAATCTACAACCAGGAAATCTACCTGTTTGGTCAGCTGCAACGGATAGGTCCCTGCTGTCACCGTCAGAGTCACTATACCCCTGGGGTAGACCCTGTCTCCACTGAAACTGACAAGCGGAGAGTCAAAAGGACGGAGCCTTTTTGGATCTAACTTCAACTGCTGGAAGGCTGGGAGGTAGATGATATCTGCTGAGCTTCCGTTATCAACAAGGATCCTTCTGGTATTGAACCCTTCTATATTCAGCACTATGACCAGGGGATCGTTGTGAGGCTGTTTCACTCCCCTGGCGTCTCCTTCATTAAAGGACATATCTTGGTATGTTCGTCGGTACTTGGACGGAGGAATGGCGTGGACGCTGTTTACCTGTCTGTGGTATGCTTTTCTAAGCGATCTGAATGACCCTCCTGAGAATGGTCCTCCCGTGATCGTGTTTATCTCCCTGATCACTTTGCGTGGAGGTTGGGACGTATGGTCGTCATCCCGAGTGAAGGATTCATTTTGGGTCCTGTTGTCGTTTCTGAACTTGCTATATTCTCCTTTCTTTACAAATTTCTGCAACTTTCCTTTCCGTATTAACTCCTCTATTTGTTCTTTCAGGTCTCTGCAATCTTCTGTGTTGTGGCTGTGGTCTCTGTGGAACCGGCAATACTTGTTCTTGTCACGTACGTTGGGGGACGAGTGTAATGGCCTGGGCCATTTGAGATAATGCTCGTCCTTGATCTGCGTGAAAATCTTGTCAACAGGCATAACCAAAGGAGTAAATTTTACCTGACGAGGATTTTTTTCATCTCTCCTTCTATTCCTGTCACTGTTCCGACGTTCTGGTCTGTCTCTCTTTTGCCCTCTGCGGTCGTCTTCCCTCTTGGACTTGTCTCCTAGCCTCTCGGTATCTTTTATGGCAGCTAGGGCGTCTTCCGCGTTCATGTATTTTTGGGCCTTCAGGAGCATCTCAGCCATTGTCTTCGGGGGGTTTTTGGCAAGAGAGGCTACAAGGTTTCTGGATTTCAACCCTGCCTTGAAGGTCGTCAGTTGCACCTTGTCATCAGCTTCGTCCACCTCCAGAGTTTCCCGGGTGAATCGCTTGACATATGACCTCAGAGTCTCCTTCTCTCCTTGTCTTATGGTGAGTAAGTAATCTATTGGTCTCCTTGGGCGTTGTCCCCCTATGAAGTGACGTAGGAAAGCACTACTTAGCTGATCGAAGTTGTCTATGGACGAGTTTGGCAACTTAGTAAACCACTCTCTTGCAGCCCTTTTGAGAGTCGTAGGGAAGGAACGGCATAATATCTCGTCAGGTGGTTGTTGAAGGCCCAGAGTCGTCTTAAAGGTATTAAGATGATCCTGAGGGTCCTTGAGTCCGTCGAATGGTTCTAATTGAGGCAGGTGAAACTTTGACGGCACGGGGCAATCAAGTACCGCTGCAGTGAAGGGCGAATCTGTAGCCCTTACCATCTTGTCTACATTCCGGTCTGTCTTTTCCTTGATAGCGCTCCTTAGTTCGTCCATCTCTTTCCTCATTTCCCAAAGAAGATCTGAGTTCTGTTCGTCCGGAGTAGTTGGTCTCCGGGGGGTTTCCCTCTGTTGGCTATCCCCCTCTCCCTCCGTGTTACCCTTGGACCGGTTTTCTTCCTGTTGAGCTTGTTGAACCTGCTGGAGCCGCAGCTTCATTTCCTGGTTCTGCCTGGTGAGTTCCTCAATGGTGGCTGCCAGGGCTTGAACTTGCTGGGCCAAGGCCGTTGAATCTGGGTTGGATTCCATCTGGATATGGTGAATTGATGGAAACTACGTTTTCGAATGTAAATCTGAAAACTCGTCCCCACAGACGGCGCCAAACTGATGGAACACAAATCCGTCAGTGAGTGAGCAGATGGAATCACTCGTGGAATGTGAAGGTTTGCTCGTCGAGGGACACCGGTGTGGCGCCTGCCACAAAGTCTCCGATGCCAAAGTTAGGATCACAGTTAAACACAATAAAGAAATAAAATATAGTTTCAGAGTATTTTTGCATGTGTGTGCTTTTGTTGATTGTGTGAAAGTTTTATACCTGAGGCCATAAGAGCTAGTCGTTGAGGCTGTTAATGCTTTCTTTTGTAACGCACCTGGCCAGTATTGAGACTTTTAATAGGCCCTCCAACGGTCTTCTTGGTCGATTTGGTAACTGCTCGGATCATTGATTGATCGCATTGAATAACTCTCTGCCTTCGTCAGTGATGATGGCTTCCTTCGTTGTTTCTAATCACTTCGTCATGGATGATTCTCCCGTCAGTAATGTTATGTTCGTCAGCGGGATGTAGAGTCGTCATTCCCGTCACTACATATTTTGAAAATCTAACCATTGAATTGCATGTTCTTTACGCTTTCAATACACATGTCAAATTTTGTGTCAATCATATATTATTTACTATATGATCTATTATTTACATCATATATTATTTACTATATTATTTAAACTATAAAAACTTGTAATTTAAACAATTTATTGATGACATAGTTATTGATCTTTAATTTTCTAGAAATTTTGCATACATGAAAAATATAAAAAGAAGATGTAATCCAATGGTAGATTTGTCAAAATTTACCTCTAATAAAAAGATATTGAATAAGTTTGTAAACTTTTGCTACAACTAATTTTATAACTAAACTTTATCCTTAATTAAATCCATGTAGATATAGCAGAGTGAAAGACTTCAATGTTCAAGTACGTCGAATTTAAGCTATCATATAAAATTTCCAAAACTTAAAACCACTTATATATAGCTTTAGACTTTCAGTATAGAGATGACAATGGGGTGGGGCGGGTCCGAAGGATGGGATCTTGGCCCCAGCCCTGGATGCTTTTGTCTTACCCCATCCTAGCCTTACCCCATCCTAGCCCCACCTGCATGATAGAGAAAATTTTCTTGCCCCATCCCGTCCCTTTAGGCCTTGCGAAGCCTAGCCCCACCCCGTAAAACTCTATTTCTTGTTAATTTGCCCACAACTATTGCAATTGTTTTTAATAAAACCTGTTTCGATAATAAAAATATACTTGAAATTAAAAATAAATTTATCCCATCAAATCAAACTAATTTTTAGCAAAAATTGAATAATATTATTAAAGTGTTTAACAAGACAATATCACAACAAAAACAAAAATCTCATAATACAAAATCAATGATTTAATAGTATATAAATTTGTTTATAATAAAAACAAAAGAAAATGTTAAAATTGGTACCTTATTTCCAACCTTGCTAGAGAAAAAAAGAGAGGCATAAATCCTTGTTGGGTAGAATAAAATAAGTTGATGATATGTTTCTTTAAATAGTAGGGTTTTATGATATGAAAAATTTACAATTTAACCCTTATCAATATGGGGCGGGGTAGGGATGGGGCGGGGCGGGTTGGATTTAAAAAGTCTAAACCTATCCTCGTCCCGCCTTGTGGTGCGGAGCTAAAAATCTTGTCCCATTCTCGTCCCATGGCCTTTGTAGGGCAGGAAAAACCGGTGTGGGACGAAGCGGGGAGGGGCGGGTCAAGCAGGGTGGGGTGGGGTAAAATTGTCTTCCCTATTTCAGTACTCTTCTGAGTGATGAAGGCTATGAAGTTCTTTTAGTTATAGCCAGGGGTTGGATGGTATAACTTTTTTTTTTCTTTTTGGGATAAAGGCATAACTTATCATATATCCTTTACTTTTACTCAAGTTTACCAATAATTGATTCTCAAAAAAAAAAAAAAAATGTTGGGTTTTTTTTAGACAAACTAAGTAGAAATAAATAATAATAATAGTACCAAATAAATTAGAAGTACAATTATATCTATAAAAAAAAACATAAAGTAGGAGAGCTAGGGATATTCAATTTTTTCATATATAATTTTAAAGTATATTTAAAAAATATATATATATATATATATATGTAAGGACACGATTTGTAACGACTCATAATAATGTTGGGTTCGCACATAAAAAGACCCAAACAATATCATTTATAGAGTGTGGGTTTGAAAGGTTAGGCCTTGGTCACCAGACAGTGGTTTTCCGTGGTGTTTATACATAATTAAATCGTGTTCGCTCTAGGAGTCTTTCTCCTGGAGGCGGGCTGGGAGACTCTGATTTTTGGCCATTTTTCCCAGCCCCTCTTTTGGTGCATTAACCTTCACATTATATAGCCTTTCCTGGTTGATCTTAGCCCTCCACTTGTTGATCAGGCATGTGCCTACTTTTGTGCCCGTCCCATTAGCTATCACTCCTTGCTTTCTGTTAGTTGCGATGATCGAAGTCACCCTGTCCGGGCGTCTTTTCTCATTAACATGGTCAGGACGCTGGCGGGTGCATTTAATGCGGAGGGGATGTATTTACCCTGAACCAGTTTCGCACCATACCCCCACGTGGGTCCCATTCTACTCGCATCTCCTTCAGGGGGCTTTTTGGTGGCAGCCATCATTGAGACGTTGCTCTTCCCCTTGAAGTCTTGAAGTGCCGAGGACAGGGTCACCCTCGGCTGTTTCACTTGACGCTTCGGCCTTTCCCCATTCGTCCTCGGCAAATAACCTCTTCGGCACGGGCCCCGGGCCCTAATAGAGCGTGGGCCGGATCATAAATTCCCCGACCCCACAATAGCCCCTCAAAATCCTACTATCCGACTCCTCGGACGGATAGGAGGGTTTTGATGACATCAGATACCTGTCAATGCCTGTCAATCCTTGTCACCTATCGGTTCCTGAGGTACCAAAAGAGGTTGTTGAGACTGTGGTCGGCACTCGGATGCTTGATGCCGAAGAGCCAGCCATACTTGCCCAGCCCCTACAGGCAATTCCCCTTGCTGTGGTCCCCAAGAGTACCGACATCGATCCTGCTCAGCCTTCCCCAGAAGGGACTATCCTCTAGGGCGTCGAACCTGATCCCGTTCCGCCTTCCCAGGACGTGGCCGATGCAAATTTAAAGAAGTAGAAACCCTGGCCAGGCTTCGTATTTGTTTTTAGTTTAATGATTAACTAGTTTCTTTTTTATTTCGAAAACTTTATAATCTGCTAGTAGTGTGAACCTGTTGAACGCGTATATGAAATTCTTTTCTTCCTCTTTCCTTTTGGTTACTTGTTAGTTGCCCTTGTCGATACTTATTGTTGTTTATGATTTTTGAACTAATTATATTAACACGTATGAATAGTTGTGTATGCGATATATTTAGAATCATGTTTCAGAACGTTAGCTCACCTGCACCTGTAGAGCCTTGAACTCATGTCAGACCCTCATTCTATGGAGATATAGGCATCATCCAAGATGTCACGTGTAGTGTTAGGTTCTGCTTAGTATCCAGGTTTCTTTAAAGTAGTTGGTTTCCCCATAGGTTTGGGTCCGAGGACCATGCAATGCCTTGGTTCTGTCCAAAACTCAGTTTTCAAGTAGTTGGTTTCCCCATAGGTTTGAGTCCGAGGACCATGCAATACCTTGGTTCTGTCCAAAACTTGATATTTAAGTAGTTGGTTTCCCCGTAGGTTTGAGTCCGGGGACCATGCAATACTTTGGTTCTGTCCAAAACTTAATATTTAAGTAGTTGGTTTCCCCGTAGATTTGAGTCCGAGGACCATGCAATACCTTGGTTCTGTCCAAAACTTGATATTTAAGTAGTTGGTTTCCCCATAGGTTTGAGTCCGAGAACTATACAATACCTTGATTCTGTCAAAAACTTGATATTTAAGTAGTTGGGGGAATTAACCCCTCGGCTATGGCGGGGGACCTTGGTTTAGGGGGATTAGCTCCTCGGCCAAGCCCCTAGAACCATCCGTGCTGCTGACACTACGAAGCGCAGCCCCTAGTGAAGAAACGTAGCCCCTAGTGGGACTTTATGCTAAAACACTACACCCGGCTGTTGGAAATGATGTGAGTGATTGTCTCAACCCATCACCTGTGCCAAGACACAATCACTTTCCCACGGACGGCGCCAATTGTAAGGACACGATTTGTAACGACCCATAATAATGTTGGGTTCGCACGTAAAAAGGCCCAAACAATATCATTTATAGAGCGTGGGTTTGAAAAGCTAGGCCTTGGTCACCAGACAGTGGTTTTCCGTGGTGTTCATACATAATTAAATCGTGTTCGTTCTAGGAGTCTTTCTCTTGGAGGCGGGCTGGGAGGCTCTGGTTTTTTGCCATTTTTCCCAGCCCCTCTTTTGGTGCATTAACCTTCACACTATATAGCCCTTCCTGGTTGATCTTAGCCCTCCACTTGTTGATCAGGCAGGTGCCTACTTCTATGCCCGTCCCATCAGCTGTCACTCCTTACTTTCTGTTAGTTGTGATAATCGAAGTCACCCTGTCCAGGCATTTTTTCTCATTAACATGGTCAGGATGCTGGCGGGTGTATTTAATGCGGAGGGGATGTATTTACTATGAACCAGTTTCGTACCGTACCCCCACGTGGGTCCCATTCTACTCGCATCTCCTTCGGGGGCTTTTTGGTGGCAGCCATCATCGAGACGTTGCTTTTCCCCTTGAAGTCCTGGAGTGCCAAGGACAGGGTCACCCTCGGCTGTTCCACTCGACACTTCGGCCTTTCCCTATTCATCCTTGGCAAATAACCTCCTCGGCACGGGCCCCGAGCCTTAATAGAGCGTGGGCCGGATCATAAATTTCCCGACCCCACAATATATAAATATATCCTTTTAGTATAAACTTTTTCTCAATAAAGGATTAACATAATGGAAGCATTGTTTGTTAAAAAAAAAGAGTGTAATATAGATTGTGATATGGAAGAAAGGAGTGGGCTTGTATTTTAAGGCTTGTGTTTGACTATAAAAGTTTATTTTTAAGTTTTTTATGTGTATATAAAGCAACATAAATACTAACAATAAAGTAATTGAGAGAATCTATGGATGTGTGGTTCTAGAACACACAACATGTGTGTGGCGAGTGGCACACTTGGCATATAGCTAGACATGTTGCATATGACGTGTGTAGATTGGATGATAATTTATTTATTTATTAAAATAGGATGAAATGCACTAGACAAACCTTGTAGCTCATAAAAAGCTATTTTTTATTTTCTAAAAGGTTAAAAATTATTCTAAAAGGTCATAATACTCAAAGAATGTCTCAATTCAAATAAAAAGTCGTAACTCTTCCTTGCCTATAAATTAAGTGTGCTAATTATAATTAAAAAAAATACAATTTCTTCAGAAATTATCTTTAATAGATATTGGAATTATTCTTTGCAGTTTGGTGATGACTTTGAAAAATCCACCATAAATAAACTATTACAATAGTTTATACTCAATAAAACCATTGCAGTATTTTTATATATTAAAAAGAAAAGAAAAAGTCTGTAGTAGTATTCAATCTCTATGTATCCTTTGCAAATGTCCTACTTAATTGCTTTCCTATTGTAGTAGTCCCCAAAACCACTAAAATCCTTTTATAGAGATTTTCCCAAGAATGCACTTCACCCACGTGAATCAGAACTTCACTCACAAGACTCAAACTGTATCGTTTACAGTTTAATACTCAAGAGTCAAGATGTATAGGAACAAGTGATGGTTTTTCTAGTTTTTGTTTTAGGCATATGGATGGTTTTCTCTATTTAAGCTCAGGAAGAACGCTTTACGATTTGAAGGTTTTATAACTCTGTTTATAATAACCTTCCATTCCTATAAAAGTCATGCAAAATGTGATTTATATAGGTGCACAAATAGTATCATGACGATGAATGACTTTGAATATTTGGAGATCTTTTATCTAAAAAAAGGTATCGGATATCTCACAAGATACAATCATATAATACATGCTTATCCATAATGATCAAATTTTATATTCAGTCAAAAATAAAATAAAAACATGTTTTTTATTGAACTTTCCCATTTGACATTTATAGTTAACTTCATAATATTTTATCATATAAATTGTTGAAGCCTCATAATTTCATATATCATTATTCTACACACACACACAAATATTATTAGTTTATTTTAATTTATTCTATATTTAAATGTCCATTAGAATCTTGTTACAATTAAAACAAAACATTACTAATAATTACCATAATTACCTATTAATAACTACCATAATTGTTAAAATTCATATTTAGATAAAAATAAGACTATTAGTAACTACCATAATCATCAAACTACATACTTAATTAGACAAAAAGCATTAGAAACATTTAAAAACCATATTTTGTTAAAAAATTTGCACATGACAAGGTTTTTAATGGTTTAATAATCACTTTCTTTAAACCTGTTTTAGTTTTTTTTTTTTTTTTTTTTTTTTAGAAGATAAACCTGTTTTAGGTAAAATATCAGAAATAGTAAAATTCCAAGAAGTTCATTAAACCTACTCCCACTTATAATGTGGCATCCATGCCATTACCAATAAAGGCTTAGAGCATTAGCATTGGAAAATGCTAATGCTATCATATTTTACCATTCTAAAACACTACTTTATCATTATACCATACCATTTTACCATTTCTACTACATCCCAAAATTCTATTTTTATTAAAATATTATTTTTTAACCATTTTTTATTATTTATTTCCAACCGCTATATATTTTCAGATTGCTGGAAGCTTCTTCATTTTTTTCATCTTTTTTTCGCTCTCTCTCCCATGCTCTCTATCTCTTGCTCGCTATATATTTTCAGATTGCTGGAAACTTCTTCATTTTTTCATCTTTTTTTCACTCTCTCTCCCATGCTCTCTGTCACTTTCTCGCTATATATTTTCAGATTGCTGAAGCTTCTTCATTTTTTTCATCTTTTTTTCACTTTCTCTCCCATGCTCTCTGTCACTTTCTCTCTGCCCCTCCATTTCCCTTTCTCTATGCCTGACTGCCTCTCGAGTTTGTGGGTCTCTCTGGTGCTGGGTGTGGCTGGGCGGTGGATCGTGGATCGTTTTTTGGTGAGTTTTAATTTTGTTGGGTTTTGATTGATTTTGGTGGGATTTGATTTTTGTGGTTGGGTTTGTGGGCTGATCGGAGTCGCTTTGGGTGCTGGTTGTGGGTTGATCGGAGTGATTTTGGGTTGGGGTTTTGGATGGGTATGGGTTACGGTGTTGGTGGCGGATTGATTTTGGGTTGGGGTTTGATTTTTGTGGTTGGGTTCGTGGGTTGATCGGAGTGATTTTGGGTTGGGGTTGTGGATGGGTATGGGTTACGGTGTTGGTGGCAGATTGATTTTGGGTTGGGGTTCACGGTGATGGAAGGTAGGTGGGTAAATGGGTTTTGGTTGATGTTGGGTATGGTTTGTGGTGGTGGCGGCGGCTAGTGGTGGGTTGATTTTTGCTTGGGGTTTACGGTGGTGACAGGTGGGTGGGTGAGTGGGTTTTGGTTTATGGTGGTTGATGGTGGTTGGGGTTGAGGTTGTGGGTGGTGGTGGTGGCTGTGGCGGCTATGGCTGTGGTCGTGGCTGTGGTTGTGGTGACAGTGGGTGTGGGTAGTGATGCTTCAGCAATGGAGATGGGTGAGAGGCTTGGTGAAGCTTCAGCGATGGTGTTTGGGTCTGAAGAGAGGAGAGAAAACGGAGAAACGGAGAAGGAAGAGAGAAGATTTTGCGGGGAAAAGCATAATAAAATATCATTATTTTTTTACAATATTGTGAACAGTACAATTCTAAACATAGAATTGTACTGTAGCAGTATTGCAAAAAAATTTGCAATAGTGCTGTATACCATTCTCTGATGCAGATGGGTTTGGGGATAAAAATGCTAAATTTCCTTTAGATTTGGCATTAGCATTCCCCAATGCTAATGCTCTAACCTCCTAGTCTTCTACTTGCTTTGACCATTATGTGCAAGTAAGTTTCTCTAAGTTGTCTTTTATTCCAACAATTTATTTGTGGAGCATATGCATACATAGAGATTATAATATTCTTTTCCACCATATGGGCGTTGAAGATTGCTAGTGGCCTTTCAGAATCTTGCTGCGTTCAATTGCGTTGACAAAATACCAAATTATTAGTCTGCAAATGGAGTATGGGCCTATATATATATAACATGTACTAATGCAGCCTCTCATTTCAAAACCTTTTACTCTTCTATACGCATCTCCATATAGTTCCATCTTTATTTTTCTTCTTGTTTTGGATTCACATCTTCAATTGAAAGTCTGTTTCCATTACAAAACCTCTCTATATATCTCTCTTACTTAGATTATCAAATACGTGTAAGTATTCAATATGGATTTTGAGCTATACAAATAGATGAAGAATTAAGTTTAGCTTGCCATTTGGCATATATATAGCAAGCTAGATTAATCTCTTTTCCTTCCATATTCCATATTTTCTTGTCCTTCTTCAATAGTAGAACTAGAAATGGAAATTGTAAAAGTTAAGTGCAGGAACACCTTGATTTTCAAGGCATGGAAACGATGTCTATCACTAGTAGCTGGCAACAAAAAATGTTGTTCATCTTCATCTACCACTTTGAGTTCATTGACAAAGTGCAAAAAGAATCGTCAAGTAGCTCCGGAAGGTTGTTTCACAGTCTATGTTGGACCTCAAAAACAACGATTTGTGATCAAGACCAAGCTTGTTAATCATCCTTTGTTCGTGATGCTGCTAGAGGATGCTGAATTGGAATATGGGTACAATAGTGAAGGCCCTCTTGTGCTCCCTTGCGATGTTGATTTGTTTTACAAATTATTGGCAGAGATGGACAGCAGCGAGGATTTTAGTCCTGGTTGCGGCTTTGCTAAAGGTTATTCCTTAATTCTGCCTAGTCCAGCTCGTCGATCCAACATTGTTAGCATTAAGAAGAGTCATGATGCCTATAGTCTTCTTAGTCCATCAAATTCGATGATTAAGATGAATCAACTATGACCATTTATTATAAGATCATGTTGATCTAGCTTTCTTTTTTAGCATATGTATCATATATATCATCCTACTTATCAGTATGGGTAGAGGGAATGCTATACGAAATGAACAAAAAGAATACATATCAAGAAATTTGTGCTAGTTATATTATATATGCTTTCTTTTCTCCACTTATTTTGCTGTCTCCAATTGATTCTCCCATGTTCTCAACCTCACTTGGCTGAGCCGCCTAGCTAATCCAATTTGCCTTAAAATGGATTTTGATTAAACCAGAAACTTTTTTTTTTCTTTGTGTGTGTGGAGTGAAAACTGTGTGCTGTTTTGGTAATAAATATGTTATACTTGTAGGTGGTTGATTCAAGAAGGAGAGAATCATGTAGTAAGGATGTCGTGTCCCAATTATATGCTAAGAAAGAAAACTTTTAGCACTACAAGGGTTAATCCGCGGAGGTCAAATCCATTGTGTACACAATGGATTTGAGTGTGTAACATGGTAATGTAATAGTAGCTAAAAGATTGCAAATTAACCTAGATGCCTAAAACCAGTTATCTTAGTTGAGTGTTGGAGTATTATAGGACAAGTAAGACATAGATTTGGTGGGAACTACTCCCTAAAACTAGGCGTTTGTCCTATCAAGTAAATGTTACCTTTGTTTGGTTGAAGGGATGGATACCAAAATGCCTTCTAGAATTGCAAGCAAGGGATTTACTAATTAGTTAAAGAAAAGAAAAGATAACTTCAAAAAGGTAATTATGTTATCCCGAGACAAGTTAACCCTCAAGATCCCTTGGATCGATTACCAAGGAAGACCTAGATGCCTAGTAGTCAAACACCCATTGAGGAGATTAGGGTCTTCTATGGAGATCGAGCTAAAACTTGCTTCAAATTAGTGTACCTTATCGGATTTTCCAGGGAAAATCCAATAAGATGTGCCTGGCTAATTTGCCCAAAGGCTCTATGGATGGTCTGAAGTCCTATTCTAGCCTCGCTATAGGCCCAACCATTTCCAGTAGCTTAGTTTCATAATGTGAAGAACACTCGATCCTCAACTGGGTGTTTTTGTAGTTCTTTTTAGAATTCCTTAATCTGTTCTTAAAGCAATATAGTTAAATGTGATCAAGTGCTTGTAGCTTCTTGCTAGTGTCAAGTGTTCGCAACCTCCTCCTTTATCTGTTTGTCTTGCTTTGTGTTTTGAATTATTGTCTTGGTGATAAAATTAAAATAAAAGAGGAAGTGAGGGGCAGAATTATATTATGGCTTAGAGGGTCATTGGAAAAAAAATACAAATTGGTTTTGGCCTTTAAAAATGAGGTTACTGTTTTAAAAATTTAATGGTAACCCCCAAAATTAAAATGAATAGGATCAATCATAGCCCCGGCAGCTATAAATTTAAAATTCATTTATTTTTGTCATTACTTTGACCTCAAGGTAAATAAAATGCAGTTGCAACCTTTAGAGGGAGTTTGGATACGGCGTTTTCTTTGTTGCGTTTCCATTTTTGCGTTTTCTTTTTTTTTTTTTTTTTTTTTTGGAGCACGCGTTTTACCCCTCACAAGCGGCTACTGTTCATGTACTGTACATGAACAGTAGTCACAATATTTGACCAGTTTTTCATGAACAGTGCATTCATGCACTGTTCACGGACCCATAAATTTCAATTTTTATCAATTTTTTCATTAAAAATGGGTCCCACGGTACTATTCACACATTTAAAAATTATTTTGCTACAGTGTTTTCAGTTTTCAGTTTTCAGTTTCAGCAAAATAAGTTCTATCCAAACATACTCTTAATATAATGTGTGATAATAAATCAGGAGCCAACTTTTTATTTGTCTTAATGAAGTAGTCACCGCCTCATTTCTTCAAGCATAGAATATACCAAGGATCTCTTCTTTTCACTATATAAATATAGACGTTTCTCGTTTCCATATCACAAATCAATATCAACAGGTTCACCCTAGCTCTTTTGTATGGCCGCCAAGACCAATAGCACCAGTATACGTACATGCATATACATGCATACAATATTCTCTATTATTGGCAGCGCTATAGAATTGAAGCAAGCCAATGGCATATGCATCTATGTAATGATATACATTCAAATCCTACGTTGCACGCATGTTTTCAAATATACATCATACTATAACCATTATAACAATGCATGTAAATCACAGGCTTGTTTCAACTTTCAATCCCTGTAGACGTTTTGGTGCGCCGCCAATGCTTCAGCATTGCAAAATATAGCTTATGAGAATAGGGAAAAGTCTGCATGGGACTTAGAAATCTAGTTAAGGTGGTCGCAGTAGATCTAAATACCCAATGGTAATTAACTGTTTGAGATCTACTAAAACCTGAAAAATACATTACTTAATATGATAATTCCCTTACTTGATAAACAGTAAGACTTTACCATACAACAAACATATGCAGCTAGCTAGCTCAAAGTCTCTTTAATCATATCTTGTGGTACTCGAAGGAAACCTGTACAATTGGTCTTATCTCTTAAATTTTGTAATGACATGAAAAATCAATGAACAACCTCCTTAATGGAAAAGGCATTTTGGGGATCTAATCTTGTTGAAAAATATACCATAAATAAACTATTACAATAGTTTATACTCAATAAAACCATTGCAGTATTTTTATATATTAAAAAAAGAAAAAGAAAAAGTTTGTAGTAGTATTCAACCTCGATGTATCCTTTGCAAATGTCCTACTTAATTGCTTTCCTATTGTAGTAGTCCCCAAAACCACTAAAATCCTTTTAGGCATATGGATGGTTTTCTCTATTTAAGCTCAGGAAGAGGGCTTATTTACGATTTGAAGGTTTTAGCTCTGTTATAATATATAACCTTCCATCCCTATAAAAGTCATGCAAAAATTAATGTGAATTATTTAGGTGCACAAAGTAGGGTTAAAGCTGAGCAAGAATCCTTTTTCTAGAAGTATTTGGATCACAAATCCAACGATTTCACTCAAGCAAATGTCACACAAAGTATTATCTTGTTTAACGTTAATTTCAGCCTTTAATGAATCACTCAAGCGAGTTTCGTTTCACTTGAGCGAGACGCGTTTCACTCCTTAGCTTAAGTTTCTTCTTCAATTAGCATCACAGAGACTTTTATGCTAACCCATGTCTCAAATACATTGAAATTTAACCCTTGATTTTGTTGCATAGAATATGCCAAAATCTAAAACCTAACATTTTGTGTAGTGGTTGCACACAATCAATTTCTCGTAACACGTGGAGTTTACCGGTGTGTAGTCTCCAGTCTCCGCCAACCATGAGAAATCTTGCATGTTGTCGTATATGATAATTTTTCCCTCCCTAGGTACCAACCAACCTGGGCCACCTGGAAGTACGAATTTAAATTGTTATTCTCATACACACTCATAAGCCCTTCCCTTCAACGTGTAGACGAATGGAAATAGAAGTTAGTCATTTACAAGGAATAAGTTGCAGAGATTGTGTGAATGTTAGAGATATATTAGCCCACTAGCATAGGTCCAAGTCTAATTCTACTTTGTGTGCAAGTCAAGTCTCCTACTTGTACTAGAAGTCTATTAGTCTAGAGTTTAGTCTATTATATATACACATGTTATGATTCATTGTAACACAGGATTTGTACTACACTATAATATATTATTGATGTAGGCCTTTAGGGTTTCCTCCATGGATGTAGGCCATTAGGCTGAACCACGTAACCCTCGCTTGTGTTACTATATTTTATACTTTATGCTTTCGCTTCCGCATCCATACTAGCATATTTAACATGGTGTATCAATGCTAATATTTAACAGTGAACAAGGGCTTACCAGAAAAGGAAGATAACAACAGCTTGTTGCAATTGATATCTGTTCTTCACATGGGAGGCGCCGAAGAATTTGATCTGAAATAGCTGAAGTCAGTCATCTTTTGGAATATTTGGACGCCTAAACCTTTCATGTTACTTTTAATGATCAATTCATGACCATCCATCACCTTCAATAATTACTAATTTGGGGGTTCACGTACTTTGCTATAATTATTTTATATAGAAGACTGTACGATTGGTTGTCCGCTACTATCACATAGATCCACTATTTTTTCTCTATTACTTACAGTTTGCTATGTGGAACATTTGTAGCAAAATGTTTGTGAAAGCATGTGGTAGTTTAATTTGGTAGTATTATTGAAAAATGGTGATATTATTGTTGGTATCTTCGCATTACTTTAGTGGAACTATTTTCCATACTAAAAAGTATTACTTATTGGTCCTCTCGCAAGTGGTTAGAATTTTCAAAAGACACATAATAGTTTATCATTTTGCTCTGAAGTTTTGCAGAGGTGAAGCTATGTCAAAATGATTAGTTTCTAAACTGCTATCTCACACGGTAAGAAATTTTAAAGAGATATGAAAGTGTTTGCTTTGCTCTAAAATTACATGTTTAACAATGATGAAGGTATATATGTTGTTAGTAAATTTCGAATGGATGATGCTATTTTAACACCAAAGAGAGTTGCTTTAATTCTACACCTCTTTTAAAGAGAAGTCGAAAGCAACATTTGTGATCGATGTGGAATTTCGATAATGTGAAAGAGAAAGAGAGGATGTAGAAATAACATTTTTTTAGTGTTGAAAGATCTAGAAGAAGTAAACACCTTTCAAGTTGCAACCTTAAATTTCTTTGGCAACACTTTTAGTAGATAGAATCATAGAAGAAAGAAGAAGATTGTGGAAAAACAGAAACAACACGAACAAATATATACGTTTCTAGTTATATAGTGATGGCTTATAACATATATCATTCTTTAAAGTTCATATTCCTCACTTGGTCTTCTCAATATATTTTGCGTTACTTGTTCCAATTCTATTCTATAATAAATAATATATATTGCATCACTTTAGCATTTGTTCAAATCCACATACGTTAGTTTACAAAATATGTCAACAAAAATAAATGTTTTAGTCAGGGACGGACCTAGGTGATCTAAGGGAGCCGGCCTCCCTTGGTCCATTTTTTTTTTTCCAAATTATATACATCATTTTGGTAGTCCAAAACCTTAGACCTCTCTTCAATTAGCAACTATCCAACCCAAAAACTTAACAAAAACTATAAAAACATTTACAATAGTAATTGTATTATATATATAAAACTATTTTACCACCAAAGAACCAAAAAATCATATGTTATTGGTAAAATTAAAACTAAATTTTTTACAACTACAGTAAACTGGTATAAATACCAGTTGACTACAGCAAGTTGCTAAAAATAAAATACAATATTTTATTAAGATTATCTCTCTACCTTCAATTAAAAAAACTCAAATTTTCTTTCTTCCTTTATTATTTTAATGAGTTGTTTATATAATTTTAAATAAAATGGTAAAAAAATAAAATATTTTATGTTGAGTGTATTGTAAAGTGATGTGGTAAAATAAATAAATTAGCTTTTTGAGTGCTAAAAGCTAAATTTTTAAGCATTATTACTGTAAATGCTCTACCTTCCAAAGAAAAAAAAAAAAAAAATCCTTGCTATCCTAGTACTAAAAAAAAAAACTTTTTTTTTTTTTTTTTTTTTTTGCTTGTAGATAATTGTATTTTAATGTATTAAGAAATAATGATTTTGTGTATTTATAATTTATTAATCAATATGAATGCCTATTTGGATTTTTTTTTTCTTATACTTTGGCCACCTCTAACTTGAAATCTTGGATCCGTTCCTGATTTTAGTTAAACTCCATTTTTTTTCCTCTAATTATGAAATCACACTTGATTGTCTTTATTTTAATATATATATATATATATATATTTTTTTTTAGATACGATAGAATTTTTTTTTTACTTTATTTTTTAAATTTCTTTTGTGTTACTTGTTCCAATTCTATTCTATAATAAATATTATATATTGCAACACTTTAGCATTTGTTCAAATCTACATACGTTAGTTTACAAAATATGTCAACAGAAATAAATGCTTTATTTAATCCCCTTCTCTTTTTCTCTTATTATGAAACCAAAATTGATTTATTTATTTATAGATGCGAATATACGATAGATTTTGATAGCCATTTTTGATGGCCACATAAATATATTTTTTTGTGACTTTTTGTAATTATTTTTTAATGTAGTATAAATTTGTGTAAAATGGGGATAATTTTAATGTGTCATCCTATATCGTCATGATGACCTAAATATGAGAAAGTCTTTGATTTAAGGAGGCTGAAGAGAAAAGTGAGACTTGATGTGGGTTAGGGGTGTCAATTTGGGTTAACGTGTCGAGTTTGTGTTATGTCGAGGTAGGGGTATTTGACTAAATGGCTCAACCCTAACCTAACCCATTTAATAATCGTGTCATAATCCTTTAACCCTAACCCGGCCTGTTAATAAGGTAGATTGACCTGACCCAACCTATTTGACCTACTTAATAAATGAGTCGTGTTGGGTTGACATGAATATAACACAATCCATTTTGAAAGTTTGAAAATGTGTTAAAACACAAGAGCTGTTTAGACCACCAAATTAAAGTTACAGCTAGATTGATTTTACTCTAATTTAAACTAAGTGCAGAATAGAGTAAATGCGAGCGGATAAACAAATAAGCTACTCTAACCCATAATTATTATAACACAGCAGTAAAATGAAAGGTAAAAGAGTAGGGAAGAAGAATGCAAACACAAAATAACACGACGATATGTTATCGAAGAGAAAACCGAAAAACTCGGCAAAAACCTCTCCACCACCCTCCAAGTGGTAATTGATCCACTAGACAATCAGTTGGGATATACGAATAGCAAGAGACCCTCCAAGCCTAGTCTACCCAATGCACCTGAGCCCTCTAAGCTCCTACTCCAACAAGGTTTTTCGGAACCGTGTCTTATCTAGTTTTCCGGATCCCGCAATATTGACACCCGTAGTGTGGATTGGGTCGAATATTGACACCCCTAGTGTGGGTAACATGTTAGATGGTCGTAATTAATGAGTCCAAATCTTTAATCACACTCTTCCTGCTTCACTGTATACTCTACAAATAAAAATATGCCACATGTCCATCTATTTAATTAAATGCTAAATTAATTCCTTCTATTATTTCAATTATCTAAAATAAATAAATACATAACCCATAATATTTTGGTAATTGAAATAATAGAAGACATAAATTTAGCATTTAATTAAATAGATGGACATGTGACATGTTTTTATTTGTGGAATATATAGTGGAGCAGGAAGAGTGGGATAGAAGATTTGGACTCATAATTAACTGCCTAGGATTGGATATAGTTTGAGACCAACATTAACATTTGTATTATTATTATTTTATAATATATGATCATAATTCACAACACACTTTTGAGTATTGAGTCTATTGACTGATCTCACGTCTGCATCCTAATTTCTTCATGGTAGGTCTCAACACAAGTGACTTATAATTATATACAAATAATTTTAGTACCAGTGTACTACACACTTTTATACATACTTTGTCACAAATTTCTGTTTTATGCAGTAAATTATGATTGACTGTTAGTCGCTATTACATAGACTAACTATTTTTTTTTCACTACTCACATATAGTCGGTCAATGAAGACAATTACCATAAAATATGTGTAAAAGTGTATAGTAATAGAATTATTCACCTTATATCATTCATGCAGGTTGGGTGGAGCTTTCATTCTTACCAAATTTATCACACTTTTGGGCTTTTCTGAGTGACCCGAATTGACGTAGATCGATGCACCATCATATTTTCATATACATATAATACAGCTTACATTGACCTTTTTCTTTGACCTTAAAAATTGACCGGGTTTTTCTTAGCCCAATTTGTGATGTCCATAGAAAAATATACGTGTCTTGTTCATACTTGTGCCTGCATAGGGGCAGAGCGAGGGAGACCAGGGCGGCAATAATGGGCCCATGTTCCCTTGGACTTTGACAATCGTCTACCCCCTTTTTTTTTGAGAATCCCTTCATATGTTTTTTTTATTAGAAATAACAAATTTATGTTAAATATCATTAATGGTTCTCCTAAATTTTAACAGAAATGCTACATTTAATGCTTAATTTATTATTTTAAGGGAAATGTCTTTCTTTTTCTTTTTTTTTGAGAAGGTTTTAAGGGAAATGTTAAGTGAACCATTTTAGGATAATTTTTATGGAAAGAGAAAAAACAATTAATTTTTTGATAGTTTTTTTAATTTTTCATAAAAATGATATAAAAAGTTTTCTAAAATGATTTATTAACAATTTTCCTAAGGATATCCATTAACATGACTTTTATTTTAATTCTTATTATTTATATGTCATATAGTCTTTTTTTTGGGATGGGGCATATAGTCATTTGCAACTCTTTTTTTTTTTTTTTTTTTTTTTAAATTTATCTTATAGAGAAGAATGTCATACATAACCCATTTAATTAAACTGGTAAAGTCTCTGATAGTTGTATAAGAGATCTGGGGTTCAATTTTCGTCTACACCAAAAACTGATTAGTGTCTTGGTCTAATGATAAAGAGTTATCATCAGGAGTAGACGACATAGGTTGAAACTCTCTCTCTCAACAAAAAAAAAAGTATTCAAGGTTTACATTCTTAAAAAATAATAATAATAAATTGCCACATAATGAATTAGAGGAAATACCTATACACTGGTTTGAAGGAAATCACATTTGCAGATAGAATTCTCTATGTATATCATATGAACATTGTATATATTCATTGCATGAGATATTATTATCTTATTAAATAAGATGAAGTGAAACTAAAAAACTAGTTTTAAAATGTTAATGATTTTGATCTTATTATCCTTAGGAATCATTATTTATAATATGGTTATGCTACATGGATATTGTTTAGATTATTAAATGGTAATCTACCCAAAAAAAAAAAGATTTATTATTAAATAGTAAGTTTAGCTTTGGAGCAATGAAGTTTCTCAAAAAAAAAAAAAAAAAAAAAAAAAAGAAAAGAAAGAAAAGAAGCTTTGGAGCAATGAATATGCTACACCTTCCCATCACGCTTACATTTATTGGAGCATTTGATGTAAAGGACCACTTATGTCTAAAGAATAGTTGGACTCAATTCATATGAAGACATCCAAAAAATTAAGATTTAATAATACCTCACAAATAATAAAAGCAAAGATTATTGGTTTTTTTTTTTTTTTTTTGGTTGTTGTTGAAAAACGCTATTGGTATTTTGTTCTATCTGAACTCTTAAGATGTCCTGCTATGGCCTAATGAAAAATGTGCTTTACAAAGTGCAACATCAAATCCTATGATTTGACAGTATGACCCATCATGTTCAGGTTATAAAGGATCATAAAGTCATGCCCCATCTTCAAAGCTAAGAACATTCAAAAAGTAAGGTATTAAAAAAAGTATTTAAACAACATTTTTTTAGTTTTTTTGGAAATATATATGGATAAAAAAGTGTGTAAGAATACGTGTAATATTGTTTAAAAACTGAAAACATGTGTTTAAGTTTATGTGCCAAATGGACCATTAACTTTTAGCAACTCAAAAGTTAAAACACTACTTTATTTCTTTTAACAACTCATTTTATAATACGCTCAACATATTAAAATAATATAAATAATACAATAAAATAATTATCTAACATAATAACCAACAACCACAACCAATAATACATTAAAATACTTTTTTTAAAAACTCTACATTAAAATATTACTTTTTGTTTTGAGTTTTGAGCTGCTAGCTCAAAGTTAAATTCTTTTAAGTTTAGCTGCTTTGTTGTAGCCACAATTTTGGAGAATTGGTTGCTAAATTGACTTTTTTGTCAATTTAGCAACTTCACTAAGATACTCTAAGAGCACTAGCATTGTGGTGTAAACACCCCCCAATTATTATTTTAGCAAATAAACCTTTAAATTCATGCTCTATCCGGGTATGTAAATCCAAAAATTTTTACATCCCAGCTACAGTGAGGTTGCATATATTCAACCTCACTGTTCATGGGATTGTAAAGAAAAAATTAGTTTTTTAATCTTACACTCTCTCTCTTCTTCTCACTTTCAGACTTTCTTTCTTTTCACCTCTCTTTCAAATCGGTGTGGCACAAATCAGCATGAAGGCTTTGGGTGGGTGGGATTTAAATCGCTGTGGGCCGCCGCGGTCTTAGGTTTGGTGGTCTTATGTTTACACCAGACAATTATCTACAGTTACAATTTTATAAAAAAAGAAAAAGAAAATGCAAGTAGATATATACTAAACATGGTTCTAACATATCCCTAATTAATACTAATTAGAAATATTTTGGGATTATGTTTAATCTAATGTGAAATAGACAAGTTTATAATAACTCATTGCTGAACTTAAATTATAATGAATAACAACCACCTCTAAATTATTTGTATAATTCTCTCACTTTTATCCAATTCAATTTAACGCTTCTATAAATAAATGAATTTATAGTTTGGTTTATGTGACACCTTTTTTTTAATGTGAATCATTTAGAAATGTTGGGTTCTTCTACAATATTCATCTTATTATTTAGTTTGCCTTCATTTTCAATATATCTTTCATATGATGGGAGATCACTAGATATTATTCAAATCACAATTAATAAATGTTAACAATTGTGAAAAATATTGTGTTCCTCTTCCCTACTTTTACTTTTTACAAATTTCATTTTTCATTTGCATTAAATCACATGGATAGAGTTTATTTCAAAACTAATTTAGAGAAAAATTCTTATAACCTATTATGTGATGATTAAAAGTTAAAACACCATCAACATCTACTTTTAATCACATGACATATTTGAATTCACGTAACAGTTTAAAATAATATAATGAGTTATGTGATTTAATAAATATGAATAATTTAATAGTACCTCACAAATAAGATTTAATAATCCCTCACACATAATAAACACCTCACAAAGCAACTAAGATTTAATATGAAGATATCCAAGGCAATAAGATTTAATAATACCTCCCAAATAATAAAAGGAAAGGCTATTGGTATTTTCCTTTTTTTTTATTTTTTTGGATGAACTGGTATTTTCATATTTTGCTCCATCTCAAGATGTCCTGCTATAGCCTAGTGAAAAATGTGCTCTCCAATGGAGTACGGTTGTGGGGGATGCAATATGCAACATCAAATCCTATGATTTGACACCATGACCCCACAAGTTCAGGTCACAAAAGGTCATAAAGTCATGCCCCATATCTCGAAAGCTAAAGAAAGAAACTGATGGATCAATTCAGTGTTTTAATTTTAAAAACATTATATCCATGACCACATAACATATCTTGAAAACTAAAGAAAGAAACTGATGGATCAATTCAGTGTTTTAATTTTAAAAACATTATATCCATGACCACATAACATATCTTGAAAACTAAAGAAAGAAACTGATGGATCAATTCAGTGTTTTAATTTTAAAAACATTATATCCATGACCACATAACATATCTTGAAAACTAAAGAAAGAAACTGATGGATCAATCAGTATTTTTATTTTTAAAACATTACGTCCATGACCACATAACATATTATAAAATTCATAATGCATAAAATACTATGAGCCTGTTTAATTTTTTATTTAATTTATTTGTTTATGTACAACTTATTCGTTTCTTGTACAATTGTATTTTGGTCTAGTTCAATATTTTAAGCAAAGTAAATCATTTAAAATAAGTATGATATAGCTTATATTTATGTTATTTATTACGATCTAAAAATAATTGTACATAAACATATAGGCTAAATAAGGGTATTCACATTCGTTTGTGCAAAATTTCTATATTTTAGTATAAAAACCTATTTTTTTTTTTGTATTTTACGTACTCATTTTGCAAAATATCCCATATTATAAAGTAATTCTTAAGTATTAATGAAACATAGAGAATGATGCTCTCTCTTCTGATAGGGTCTACTTATTAAATTTATAGTAGGGTCCATCATAAATATGAGAGGAGAGAATATCATTTCTCTATACTCTGAAAATGCCTAAGAATTTTCCCCACATCGTATTATCTATTTTACACTACATTTCATTAAAATATTAATTTTCTTTTTTAATTGTTTTTCTTTTTTTACATATAATAACTACCATCTACTCTCTTCTTTTATTATTGGAATAAGTAAAGAAAGAATAAAAAATTAAATATAAAATGAATAGTGGTAATGTAAATTTACACGGTTACAATAGCAATTTTGCAAATTTACATATTTTTAATTTCACCGATGTAAGTGATTTTGGGGTTTAAATATATAGAATTGATATATTTTTCTATTTTACATTGTTTGATGCAAATGCTCTAGGTCAAACAAAATAAGCATAAATGTTTTTTTATTGGTAACCATAAGCATAAAATGTTTGTTTTGTATAAATTTATATCTCGTGCATCTACACAAACATTATCTCTCTTACAACACATAGAACTTACAAGAACACTAATATATAATGAGAAAAATAATGCACATATTGGATAATGGGAAAATTATTAATTTTTTAGAGTATTGCCTTCTTTGATTCACCCTATCCACTAAATTAAAAGTGATTAATTAATATAAATAGGTCAAAAACAACTTGAGGTAGGTTTCATCTTATACCCAAATCTTTAGGCCTAGAATAAATGGCGCATTTTGACGAGACACCATTGGTGCTAATGGTCTCAAACTATCATTGCCATGAATCCGGGGATCTATTAGCCCATTTGAGCAATCATATTACACTGTAATTGAAAATTATATTGAATGGTATATTTCAAATCAATGTGACTCCCATGTCTAGATTCTAAATTAATATATCACTATGATTGATGTAATACATGACAGCCACTCATGACATTGTTGCTTTCTTATAGATAAAGTCAAAATTTTAAATATAATTATTGATGGGGTTAATGAGCTTAATAAAATGGAATTTAGTCCTGACCATATGTCGCATATATACCCAAAGGTGAAGTTTTATATAATTTTAGAAAGATATACTTCTTTCCTATGTGGGACCTTGAACCCATAAACTGTGTTATTACTGTTCGTAGTAGACTTCATTTCAATTATTTGTGAAAGCCATGGAGGGGACAAAATGCTTGATTTAGTCAATCAATTTCGTGTCAAAAGCTTGCCATCTTTAGAATAGTGAACAAGCAAACGAGCAAGACGTGTTAAGATTGATCTGGTTCCAGGAACTGCATAGAGCAAATCTTTTTTTTTTTTGGGAGAAAAACATAGAGCAATTTAAGCACCAAGATGTTAAGATTGGTTTTATTTTTTTTTAAGAGAACATAGTGATTAAAGGAGGTCGAATATATATATATATATATAAATGAAAATAATTAATTTATAAAGCATATAAATTGAGGTGAAGAAATATATATATATATATATAGTTTTTAGAATATTAAATATTTTAATACACACACGGGGAGAGGGGAGAAGGTTTTAAAGAAATTGACAGTGATGTATATTCAAAACTAACGAAAGTGAAGAAATATATGACTGAATTGTTCAATTCTCATTGATTGAATAAAAATACAAACTTAATAAATTGAGTATTACATGGCTTTGGGTTCTAGTTACAAACTACCAAAGGGAGAAGGTTCTAAAGAAACTGACAGTGATGTATATTCAAAACTAACGAAAGTGAAGAAATATATGACTGAATTGTTCCATTCTCATTGGTTGAATAAAAATACAAACTTAATAAATTGAGTATTACATGGCTTTGGGTCCTAATTACAAACTACCAAAGAATTACATAGCTTTTCCTAGTTACAATCTGCCAAAAAAAAAAAAAAAAAAACAAAGATAAAGCCTAGATCTACCTATCCAAAGACACTAAATTCGGAGGCTAGGTTACAGAATGAGAAGGTGTTAGGCAACCATTCCGCCCAGACAGAGTTTGGTCTTCTAGACTCTCTTGACCGATGTACCCCTTTTATACATGACATGAATGATATGTTGCACACATGAAAAACTAAATCACATAAGTCTATTTATGAATGTATCCTCTTCTTTGTTAAAAATTTAGATTTGTGTTGTGATAAAAAAAAAATTGATTTGGTTTAGAAAAATCAGATCTGTTTTTGTACATGTAAAAAAAATATTTTTTGACATAGACAAGTCAGATATGTGTTTATTAAATAAAATAAAGTCTTTTGATTTAAAAAAATATCAGATTTGCTTTTGAAAACTAGAAAAATTGGTTTTTGGTTTGTATTAAAAAGAATCAAATCTGTTTTATAACCAAAAAAATAAGATTTGTATATATGAAAAATCAGATTTGTTTTTATATGCGTAAAAAAAACAAGAAAAAGATTTTTTGAGAAGAGGACTTTATTCATGAAATAAACCTATGCTACATGCACTAAACAAACAAACAAAACTACTCATGACTTTTTTTTTTTTTTTTTTAATAATTTCAAAATCTGCTTTGTTAAAAAAATTAGATCTATATCTAAAAGAGATGTAAATCAGTTTTTTGGATTTAAAAAAAAAAAAAAATTCAGATTTGTGTCTAAGGAGGATACAAACCAATTTTTTTGTTTAAAAAAAAAAAAAAAGATCTGCATCTAATGAAGATGCAAATAAGTTTTTTAATTGATAAAAAATTTAGATCTGCATCTAATAAAGATGCAAATCAGTATTTGATTTGAGAAAAATTCAGATCTGCATTTAATGAAGATGCAAATCAGTTTTTGATTTGAAAAAAGATTCAGATCTACATCTAATGAAGATGCAAATCAGTTTTTGATTTGAGAAAAGATATAATAACAAGCAGATTTTTGAAATAAAAAATAGATCTAAACAATAAAAACATCATAAATACATTCTAATAAAGAAAATATCGACAATATATGAGATGAGCATTACAAAATCAAAACTAAACACATATTTATTCACACATCACAAAATTAAAAGAGATAGAAGAAGCAGAAGTAAAGAAAAGCTACCTCTTGCATGAACATACTCTTTTTCTTGAGAGAATATTTTAGGGTTCAAAGAAATTTATGCAATTGTCTTTGAAACCTAAAAATCCTTGCTTACAAAAAAGAAATTCTTAAGACTAAAGCCTTTAGAACCTCTTTATTGTAAGTGAGAGAATATTAGAAAAAGGAGTCAAAAAGAGGGGAAATCTGAGAGTGTCAAAAAGTCCTGAATTTTGAGATCCAGTCTCTATTTATAGAGGCTGGAAGACTTGAAAAATAGCTTAGACGATCAGAATACGAACCAGGACGCGTTCTTATCGCTAAAAAATCTAAAAGGATGTGTTTTAACGTCATCTGAAGGCCGTCGGGCCAAAACCCTAATGTGTGCCATTTGGCAGTTTGAAAGTGCTGATCAGCACTCCAAAAGTGCCGACTTTTGGGTGCCAATCCTGCTTTCGAGTTTGGGTGCATTTTAGACTCCTTTTTTAAGTTTTCTTGAGCCGGGACTTGCACATAGACGCGCTTTTAATCTGTATTCTAAAATTTAAACTCTTTTTTGGATAGTTTAGGTCTTTTCAGCAACATTTATCTTGTAGATAAGTACTCTAAAATAGATATTGATAAAGTCTAGATTATCCACAATTTTATCATTATCCAATTACCCCTTTATTCCCATGCAAGCAATCCTATTTTTAACACTAATTATCAACCAATCACAAAATTATTTAATTAATTTTAATTGTTTAACCAATCAGAATTAATTTAAATTAATCATGCGTGGTTAACTCTACCTAGACACAATGCATGCTGATTGTGCAAACTTGATCATGCGATATCTTTCGATCTGACGGTCCGATTTGAAAACCGGGCCTATTGTCGTAACCGTTAGAACCTCAAGATCATTTTTATGATATGCAATGAATGAATTAATGCATGTAATGCAATCATGAATTTTGGGTATATGATTGGTCACCCTAGTTATTTTCCTTGATTAAATTATGGGTGTAAAATCGAGTATCTACAATTATTATATCAATACTATAATCCGCCTCTCCCCTTCCATATACAAATTTTTGGTTTCGTCCCTGGATGCTTCCATTATTGGGTGGAAGCTCCTAGCACTTGGTTGGTCTCACCCTGGGAGCTATGTGTATTGTGTATTTTGTCTAAGCTTCATGTGTGGACTCGTCAGTCGTCACTTTGTTCAATAAGCCTCATGGTTTTTGGGTCATGATCCCGCAAGAGTTTGTTCAGACCTTGAGTGATCATCTACGACCTGAATTGGTTAGATAGGATCTTCTCCCCATTAAAATATAGATGAAATTAATAGTCATTTCGGCTTTGTTATTTCATGCAAAACGCAAAGGATTTTCACTTTTATAATATATGAATGAATTTTAATGGATTTGATAAATAAATGATCATTCTACTAAATATATAAAATAGATTATATCCAATCACTTGTAATGAGATTAAATCATATTATTAGTGAGATATATTGCTTAGAAAGAGTGCAAGTGCACCACAAAGGTCCATTAACAATCATTCCATTTCCACATAATCTTAGAGTTGTCCCCCTATGGCCAAAAGGTCTATAACAAATTAAACACCTTGCGTTAATTCACAATAATTAGTCTCTTGGCCTCAAGTTGAAGAAACGAATCCATTTTAATTTGCAGACTAAACTATAGCAAAAGCTAATACAGTAATGAAATGATTATGTTTCCATTATGAGATAGTCTGGTGGCATCAAATCACCTGATTATTATTGTAAAACATAATAGCCATAATGTGTCGGCTTCAATGCTTTGATGAAACCAAGTCTTATAATTCATTGTCATAAAACAACTAAAAAATTTCATTAAATCGAGATTATTTTAATGATGTACAATATAGGACGTGACATGAATTTTGGTTGTCACATTAGAAGTTAGAACCATTTAAAATATAAAGAAGATCTTGAAACATACGTTAAAAAGATCACATGATTAAGGTTGTGTTTAGAAAGTGAGTTTAAAGTCAGTTTATTTTATTATTTAGCTTATTTTTGCTATTATTTATTGGTCTTATTACACTTTTAGGTACTATTTGTACGTTTTTAGATCCCTTAAAATACAAGTTGTTTAACCTAACTATTTAACCAAGTGATTACTTAGATAAATTATCCAAATCTAAATTAACACATTCAAATCATATCATGTAAATAATGGGGAAATATAAAGAACACACGATATGATAACCCAGGAAAATTAAACCGGTAAAAAACTTGGGGAAGATTTAACCTAGCTAACCTCAAGATAAACCAGATCCACTATGAAAGAATTGAAGTTTGTACAATAAGACTTAGACTACTAACATCTTATTGCCATTTTGAGTAGAAAACTTACTACCACGACCATGTGACAGCTCCGAGTCCACGGACTACTTCTTTCCTTGTTCCATTGCAACCACAAGTACTCCCACTTGTGACTTTGAGACTCTATTCAAAATTTTCAGATAAGTTCTTTATGCAACAATTGAAACGACTACCAAGTTCTTGACATGAATCTTGATTTTGATAACCCTAAGTGTATATGAAGGTAAACACCTTTAGATCTCACAAGAGATTCAATACACAGTATATCAAAGACTTCTAAAATGTAGCTAGGGTTTTTCCTTTTATACTTGGAGTAAAACATAAAACTCTACACGTCAAACGGGACTTGGGCTGAGTTGGAAAATTCTGTAGAAAATAAATTTGCACGAGGTTTGATCGATCGAGCCTAATTTTCGATCGATTGAGCCTTGCAGATTTAAACCAATAAATCCTATAATCACTCGATTCCAACTTTACAAATAAACACACTTTGAGTAGCCTCTATCTAGACTCTAAGTTTTGATCATGGCTTGCCAACACATTACAAATTGAAGTTCTAATACATTTAGTTCCTAAAGTCTTAGAACCTAACACTATTCATGGGATGATTCTACGATACCTATATTTTTTTGGGGGGTATGGTACCCACTTAAATCTTAGTTGATTTCACTTGTTTTAATTTGGTCGGTTTATTTAATTTTAATAAGATACCTGCTACCAGTCATCTAGGTTTTCTATAAAACCCAAAAAATAAAACATACGGGTTCTTCTTTTGTGAAGCACTTGAGAGAGATCTCTAATTAATGGCTTATTCCCTCTAGCCACCTCTCTCAAACCTTCATGGCTCTGCCTCCTTGAGTTCTGTGTTTAGTATTCAAATCGTGAATATGATTTTTAATCATTTTCCTATTTATTGATTAAAGTCACTAGAAAACCCTGGAAAGATCAAATCCTACACCTAAATGACCTTCATCGAGTCTTGAAGAATGGTTAGATACTTTTTCTTTTACTTAATCATTTTAATTTAATTTTCAGGTTTGATTTTTACTCTTCCCTGATTTGTTATTTGCTAAGTGGCACAATATGGTTTATATTCCTTTGATTGTTAATTCTTCATCATCTTCTTCTTGGTTCTTGGAGAAATCCTTTGAACCTTTCACATAGAAGGATCTCTCTTTGTTCACATGTCTTTTTTTTCCCTTTCTGCTTTTCACTCACTTTGAATTCACTTTTACTTTATTAAGGCACCCTCTAACATGTTACTTTTATTACTCTGATTTGTAAATATCAAATATCATTTGTGGTTTCATAAGTAATTTCTATTGTTGTTTTATAATGTTAATTTTTATGCATAGATTTGGTTAAGGCAGTTCCTGATAAGTAGAAGTAGTTTTTTCTGATTTGGTTTGGGTGCATAAAGAGGTCAATATCACTTTGGTTGTTCTTCTTTCTTATTTTTGCAAACCCCTGATGGGTTTGTAAACTATTGAGAGTAAAATCTTAAATTTAATAGGTGCCTTTTTTGGGTCAAATATCTTCCATTTAATTTGTGTTTCTTTTAGTCCAACTTGTATGTATTACTGTGTTTTTTTGTTGTTGTTGATAAAACTGTGTTATTTATTCATATACACTATAAAGTTTATAAATTTGTGTTATTTAAGTTGCAATTTTTTAGTGGGCATGCATGCTAGGTGTTTGAGAGAATGACTAAATATGTATACTTGCAATTAGCACGCTCTGTTTCTGTTTTGTTAAAAAATAAAAACTCTATGGTCATTGTGTGGTATAGCATTTTTAAATTTCATTCAAGTAGTATAGACCTTGAAAGAGACAGTGAACCCCATCTTTTGTTTTCATTTTAAACTGGTTCCTGTCTAATCTTTAGGATGTTTTTGGTCTCCAAGTTAAGAATATTTCATCTAGGTCTTACTATTTTTTGTTTTTGACTTTTAAAGATAATGAAAACGATTTATATTTCAAATTAATTTTTTTTCAACAAATTATAAAATTGGATGAAAATATAATTAGATTCAAGTTCAGAAAATATTTCTGAAGCTTGAAGTTTGTGTTTAATCTATTGTGCTTTATTAGTTTTTAGTGAGACTATTTGAAAATTCTTGAAAAAAAAAGGTTTTCTTTCTAGGAATTTTCAATTTGTTTTATTCTCAGGAAGGTTCCTTTTAGTTCTGAACACAGTAATTCAATTCCCAACCTTTGATGACCATTGATAATAGTTTTAAATCTAGAAGAAATAGGAATAGAGTTTTAGTATGGTTATCTTACTCAATCCAAGTAAGGGAAAAAGGGAGATGCTATCTTGCAACTTGTTCATTAGTGTTTCGAGTCATTTACAAAAAATAAGTTCTTTAAATACTCCTCACTTGAGAATTAGCAGTTGCATGTACTCCTTTCGATTGATTTCAAGGGGAGATGACTGCCTTCATATACCTTGCCTTTTAGTCTCAAATTAATATATAATAAAAAGCCCCATGAAAAATTGGAGAACCACCACTTTCTGGTGGTTCTTCATTTATGCTAGTGATTTTTAAGACCAATTTTCTTTTTTGGAGTTATTATCATTGTTTTTCCTTTTACTTTCACCTTCTTGTTTAAAGTGTTTTTACTTTCCACCTGTCTACTCAGGCATAATAAAATTATATGCAAATAGTCCTTGATAATTTTTCTTTGTGATACTAATTATTGTGATAAATAGCAGATTAATATCAACATCTACCAGTTTTTAATTGGGTATACAGAAGGTCGGTTTGATTGTCGTCCATGGCCCTTGATACTGAAGCTAAAAGATTGGCCTCCATCTACTTTATTTGAACACTTGCCACACCATGGTGATGAGTTTATCTATTGCTTGCTATTTAAGGGATATACACATCCACACAAGGGTATTTAAACATTGCTCTCCAGTTGCCCAAAAAATCAGATATAGGTCCTAAGACTTATATTGCGTATGGAGTTGCTCAAGAGCTTGGCCATGGAGACTTTGTCACTAAGCTTCAATACGACATGTCTGATGCGGTATGTTTGGTCTTGTTGAAACTCCTGCTAATCAATTTGTTTTGTTTGTCGAAGGAAAATTTCTGTTGGGTTCTAAGACTTTAGGTTTAAATGTATTAGAACTTCATTTTGTAATGTTGGCAAACCATGATCAAAACGTTTAAATCTTGTTTTAGACTTGCTCAAAGTATGTTTATGTGTAAAGTTGGAATCGAGTGTACTATAGGATTTACTGTGTAAATCTGTCTGGCTCGATTGACGAAGCTCATGCAGATTGTTTTTTTGCAGAATTTTCCAACTCAACCCAAGCCCGTTTGACGTGTAGGGTTTTATGTTTTGCCTTAAGTATAAAAGGAAAAACCCTAACCACGTTTTATTGTTGTTATTTATGCTGTGTATGTGAATCTCTTGTGAGATCTAGAGGTGTTTGCTTTTACATATACTTTAAGTTATCAAGAATCAAGATTATGTCAAAAACTTGATGATCGGTTTGGTTGCTGCATAAAGAGCTTAAAGATACACAAGTGAGAGTACTTGTGCTTTTTGTGAATCCAAGAAAGAAGTAGTCCATGGACTTGGAGCTGTTATGTGATTGTGGTAATAAGTTTCCTACTTGAGGTAGTAATAGGATGTTATTGGTCTAAGTTGCTAATGTGTAAATTTCAATTCTTTCATAGTGGATCTGTTTTACCTTGAGGATAGCTAGGTTAAATCCTCCCCAAGTTTTTTACCGATTTGGTTTTCTTGGGTCATCATATCTTTGTTTTATTTATTTTCCGTTGCTTTACATGATATGATTGTTATTTGTGTTAACCTATATTTGAATAATTTGACTAAGTAATCACTTGGCAAATTAACTAGGTTAAACAATCTAGTTTACAGGGGTCTAAAAACGTACAAGTGATATCAGAGCGGGTTAGCTCTATTTTTTAGATCCTTTGATCTAAGAGTTGATCCTTGACCCTTATTGTCATAGAACACGGTCACTCTCTTGTGATCCCACCTCACTTTGATGGGAATAACTATGCTTATTGGAAAGTACGGATGAAAACATTTCTGAAATCTATTGATGAGAGAGTTTGAAACTTCGTTGAATATGGATGGGAGAAGCCCACTACTCCAGTTAGTGACTGACAAACTTCTCAAAAAGAAGCAGCCGCTTTTAATAGCAAAGTTATGAATGCTATTTTTAATGCCGTTTCTATGGAGGAATTGAAGAGAATCTCAAATGTTGAGGTTGCTCACACTGCATGGAATATTCTCCAAACTGTGCATGTTGGTGTGTACATTATTGGATTTTAATTAATTCAATCAAATAAAATTAGTGTGTACATTATCTTGGCTATTTTAATAAGTTTCTGATTAAATAAAATTGGTATGTACAATATGAGGCAAATTAAGAAACTTACATTATTGCAAGCTTTTTTTCTAGGAGATGTGGGAGTTATATGATGCAACTCTTTTGATAGTCTCTTTCAAATTTATGTGATGAATTTTGTAGAAATTGTGATTACTTACTATTCATATATCACCTCACATGCATCTCAAGTTTTTGCTAGTTGCACACATTACACAAGTTACTCTTTGCTAAACTTTGTACATGTTATTGTGTGTGATTTTGTTTTGGCCAACCAAGATTGAAAATTCCTTGATTTTAATGCAAAATGTGTTTGAAGTTTGAGAATTTAAGGAAACATTGATTGAAAATCTTATTTTTGGGAGATCTGGGTTCAATATAAGTGTTTTTGAAAAGCATTTCATATCATACTCATGCATACTATTCATAAAATACCATGCTTTGAGAAGTTTCTGCATAAAATTGCTTTGTTTTTCAAAAATTTGTTTTTTGTTTTTGTTTTGTTTTGTTTTTGTTTTGTTTTTTTTAGATTTTTGAATAATCGAACCTGTTTCTCGACCGATTGAAATTGCAATTAAAATTTTGGTTTGAATCTGCCTGGTTCAATCGATGCTCGATTGCTGCTCAATCAATCAAATGTAATTTTCGATTGATCGAATTTGTTTTTCAATCAATCGAAAATCGTTTAAAGAGTTTTTTAAAAACAAGTTTTCTTCACGAGTTTTTCACTATTCAAATTGTTTGAAAAACTTTTTTGTTTTTTTTAGATTTTCGATCGATCGAACCTGTTTCTTGACCGATCGAAATTGCAATTAAAATTTTGGTTTGAATCTGCCTAGTTCGAACGATGCTCAATTTCTGCTGGATCAATCAAATGTAATTTTCGATTGATCGAATTTGTTTTTCGATCAATCGAAAATTGTTCAAAGAGTTTTTTAAAAACAAGTTTTCTTCAGGTGTTTTTCACTATTCAAATTGTTTGAAAAACTTTATGGCTCTCTCTCTTGACCGATCCAAGTCAAGCCAACTTTTGTCGTTTTCTCTCAAATTTTTTCAAAGGTTTTTGTCTTCTAAGGCCGGTAAGACCCTTTTACCCCTCCTTTTTTTCATTTATTTTCATGTTTCATGCATTTTAGGGAGAAATTCGACCCTATGAAAATTTGGGGTTTTTGGTGTTTTCAATCTTTTCTTTCAAAATTGATCAATGGGTTTTTGTTGAGGGATGATATAAAACTGATCTTTGTGATTTAATTTGATCAATTTGTTGAATTTGGCAAAATTGAATTTTCTAGGGCTTGAAACTACCCGAATTGGGGATTTTGTTCAATTGAGCATTATTTTATGAAATTGGCTTGTTTGGTTTGATAGTTTTTAGACCCCTTAAAACACAATTGAATTAACCTAGATAATTAGCCAAGTTGTTACTTAGTCCAATTTAACAAATCTAGGTTATCACAATCATAAAGATCATATCATGCAAAGCAGTGGAAAGATAAATAATACAAAGATATGATCACCCAGGAAACCAAACCGGTAAAAACCTGGAGAGGATTTAACCTAGCTAACCTCAAGGTAAAAAGCAAATCCACTAAAAAGAATTGAAGTTTATACAATAAGACTTACAAGCCCCCACGCTCGACTTCTTATTGCTACCCACCAGTAGAATTTACTGACACGACCACGTGCAAGCTCCGAATCCACGAACTCCTTCTTTCTTTGGCCTTTGCAAAACACAAACACCCCCGTTTATGATTTTGAGATCCCACTCAAAGGTTTAGCAACGCAAACTCTCCTGTTTGTGACTCCAAGACCACCCTTGAAGGTTTAGATCATCAACACCTTTGATGACAAGAGAAGGCAGCAACTTCTACAATACTGGATCTTGAGATTTTTCAAGGAATAACACCGGTAGAAGACATAAAAGAGCTTTTGGGTACAAAACCCTAGATCTACAAAAGAGGCACAAGATGCACTCTAATCTCTCTAAAAACTCTCAAAATCCCACCTAGGGTTAGCTTATAATGTCCTTTAAATATTGGAAAAAACGGCTCGCGATTTGGGCTTCAAACGAATAAGTTATGGCCTTTTTACGTTTGCTGATTTTGCTGATATACGATTTTGGATCAATCGAATCTGTCTTTCGATCGATCGAACCAACCAGCTTGTAAATCATTAGTTTTTATTCCAAACTTGAGTTTTTTGTCTTGGGCTTCAATGTAGACCATTCTAAACTAATAAGACTTAATTCTTGTCATGTTTTGTCATGGTTTGCCAACATTACAAACTCAAAACCTAACATGGTTGATTGAATTGGCCATTATATTCTGTTATTTGTCTTATGTAATGATCAATTGGTCAATTTGTTGGGATTTTTGAAAGTGGGTTTTCAAAATTTGGGGTTTTTTGATATAAACTCTATGCTTAAGCCAATTTTGTGATTTTTAAAGTATAATTGAACTTTTCTCACTGTATTAGAGCATGCATCATGTGTTGATATTGTTAATGCATCATATAGATTGTTTTGTTTCTATTTTTTTCCCTAACTGTGTCTGATGCAGTTAGCCTTTGGGTTTTTCTTTTGTTTTTGTCTTTTGTCTCTTTTCTGTTTGTCCATTATGCTTTTTAGCATCATGGTTAGGAAGACTAAAGCCCATTGGACATCCTCTTCTTCTTTTGCTCCATCTTTTGATAGTGAGAGGTTCCTTAGTGAGAAAAGCTAGGAAACTTATGAGAAGCTGAACATTCGTAGGAATGTTTGGGTTGAGAGGAAAGTAGTTTTAGATGAGCTTGACCCGAAAATTAGGAGAAACTTTGAGCATAGGGGTTGGTTGCCTTTGTTGGATGTTGATCATCCTCCTCCGACTACCTTGATTAGAGAGTTCTACTCGAACCTCTCTGTCCACTCCTATGATTCCAACACTCTGGTGAGAAGTTGGATACGGGGTGAAGAGTACACCATTACTCCTTTGGTAGTGGCCTTTGCTCTTGGGGTGCCTATGGTCCAGCATTCTGTCTATCCTTACGATGAGTCTCCTTCTTTTGATGACATCATGTCATATCTTACTGTGACTTCTATCCAGTGGGGTTCTGATCCTCAGATCACCTATCACGAGTTGACCAAGATTCATTATCTTTTTTTTCGGATTTCTTGCCATTTGATTTGGCCCATCTCTCATTTGCATACTATTCCTTTAGAGAGATGTGCATTTTTGTATACTCTTGTCACAGATGCTTCTATGAGTTTTCCTCATCTTTTCATTTGTTCTTTGGTTGAGGTTCATAAGAGTAGTTCTATTGCTCATGGTCTGTTTTTCCCCATTTTTATTCATCAAATTTTGTTACATTTAGGTTTAGAGGAGTTTCCTGCATTTGAGCCTGTTCATATTATAGCTCCTATAGGTGCCACCTTCCTTAGGCAAAGGGCTACTCAGATATGAGCTAGCTTTAAATGTCCTGGAGTTGATTCTTCCTCTAGTGCACCACCTCCTCCTCCTCATCCTTCTTCTTCAGGTGATTCGGCTGCTGATGCGTTCATTGATCCGACTGCTGCTATTGATCCTCCACCTTCTGCTTCAGATGTTGCTAACATTCATCGTACATTGGACACTGTCATGACTGTTCAGGCGGCTCATGGTCAGCTTTTGGTGGATGTGCTTTCTGAGCTTTAGGCCTTGCGAGTAGATTTGGTGAGCATTAGACGTTCACCTCCACCACCTCCTTTTGATGATGAGTGATTGCCCTTTGGCAATTCGTCACAAAAAGGGGGAGTATATATGGATAGGAGATTTTGTTGATAGGGGGAGTTTTTGTTGTTTTGGAGCTGTGGAGTTTTAGATTGTATCTAGGTGTTTCATCTTGTATTTATATTTTTTGGCTCATGATGTATTTTGTTTTATTTGAGTTGTCTATGATAGGGGGAGATACTATGATGTGTTTATTTTTGTTTCTTGTTTCACATTGTGATACTTTGATTATTGATTTATATTTATGAGGTTATTTATGATATATGTCTTGTAGTTTATGATTATGTGAAATCAAGAATTTATTTTGTTGTACTTGTATTTTCCACACATGCGTTTATGTGTTTGTTAAGTGTTACAGGAATATACAGGTTGATTCAGTCGTGCTGCTGTCTACACTTACAACTGATAGATAGTAGTTAGGTTGAATTTGTTTTTGTTGGGCAATGTCTTTGTAATGGGCTGTTTTTGTAACTTTGAGCACTTTGTCTAGTTTGTATTTTGTCACGGATTGCCAAAGGGGGAGTTTGTTGGGTTCTAAGACTTTAGGTTTAAATGTATTAGAACTTCATTTTGTAATGTTGGAAAACCATGATCAAAATGTTTAAGTCTTGTGTTAGATTTGCTCAAAGTATGTTTATGTGTAAAGTTGGAATCGAGTGTACTGCAGGATTTACTGTGTAAATCTGCCTGGCTCGATCGATCAAGAATTAGACTCGATCGATCGAAGCTCGTGCAGATTGTTTTTCTACAGAATTTTCCAACTCAGCCCAAACCCGTTTGACGTGTAGGTTTTTATGTTTTGCCTTAAGTATAAAAGGAAAAACCCTAGCCACGTTTTATTGTTGTTGTTTATGCTGTGTATGTAAATTTCTTGTGAGATCTAGAGGTGTTTGCCTTCACATATACTTAGAGTTATCAAGAATCAAGATTATGTCAAGAACTTGATGATCGGTTCGGTTTTTGCATAAAAAGCTTAAAGATACACAAGTGGGAGTACTTGTGCTTACTGTGAATCCAAGAAAGAAGTAGTCCGTGGACTCGGAGCTGTCACATGGTTGTGGTAGTAAGTTTCCTACTTGAGGTAGCAATAGGATGTTATTGGTCTAAGACGCTATTGTGTAAACTTCAATTCTTTCATAGTGAATTTGTTTTACCTTGAGGAGAGTTAGGTTAAATTCTCCCCAGGTTTTTTACTGGTTTGATTTTCCTGGGTCATCATATCTTTGTGTTATTTATTTTCCTCTGCTTTACATGATATGATTGTTATTTGTGTTAACCTAGATCTAAATAATTTGACTAAGTAATCACTTGGCTAATTAACTAGGTTAAACAATCTAGTTTACAGTGATCTAAAAACGTACAAATTTCTATTTGGTTGAAGTACTGCATGAAAATGTTTATATGAGTTTGTATAGGTTAACGGAAGTATTTGTGAGGGCCAAATGAGCTTGGTAAGGGTTGTCATTTGGTAAGCACTACATGGCTGTTGATTATTGCCCATCACACATTTTACAAAAAATCTCTAGTACCTTCATTCTTACATAAAGCAATGGCTCACATTTTCTCTTTTGGAAGCCATTTTAATGAAAGCAGTTGTCAGTCTTGCTACAATTGGAGAACATTGAGATCTTGTGTGGGAGGGATAGAGCTATTGGTGTTGGTGCAAAATATATGGACAATGCAGTTGAAATTATGACTGAGGAAGGAGAAAAGTGATGAATTCTCCTATTGTACAACAACACGTCAACATTTGGTATCAATAAATTATGCAATTGAGCTTTGCCAAAGAAAAATGAGTAGAAAAGATCAACTTCGAAACAATTTTTTAGTTTGAGATTTTGAATGTTGTTAAAAAAAAAAAAACCCATGTATTTTGGGTACTTCCTCTAAAATATTTTAGTTAGAAATAGTTGGTAAGACATTTTTTTAGTTGGCTATGATGGATGATATTTAGTCATTATCTTGTCAATTGGTGTATCAATGGCTTCTTTGTTATGAATTTTGTGTAAAAAACACATACTTTGGATACTTTATCGTCTCTCTTGATATAAAACTTTTTAGTTGTTAAGAACTTTGAAAAAAAAAAAATTTAGTTTGAGTTTTAAATGTTGTGAAAAAACTTATGCATTTGGGTTCTCTCTTTATGTTGATATAGAACATTTTAGTGGTTAATAGTTGGCAACATTTTTTTTATAGTTGGCTGAGATGATAGATTTTTAGTCATTATCTTGTTAATTGGACTATTAATGGCTTTCATAACCTCATCTATTTATTAAAAAACTGTTACTAAAATTAAAATGTAGAAATTTTAAGAAAAATAATAATTGGAAAAATTATTTTATTTATCTTAAATCTAAATCTAAATCCAAGTCCAAATTTAGGTATCCAAACAATGGAATTTCAAATCCTTCATTGTATAAAAGACCCAAACAAGGAATTTAAAAATCAATGGCTTTTTAAATCCATTGATTCCAAATCAAGCTTTTAAAATCTATTAATTTAAAAATCAATGAGTTTCAAATCAAGTAAATAGAGTGGTTGTATAACATTTTTATTATCATTTTGGTCTTGCAAATAGAGGTTTCAGGGGGTATTTTGGTCAATTTTAGATTTCAAGAGTCCTTCGGTCATTTTTTAGGTGTCAGGGATATTTCAATAACTTTCAAGTTTCGGCGGGCCTTACAGTCATTTTTTAGGTTCTAAGCATATGTCACTAATTTTTTAGGTTACGGGGCCATTTCAGTCAAATGTGAGAAAAGTAGAGTTAAATGTGATGTTAGAACCGCCTAATTTGATAATGGAAATCAAATGTGATAAAAAAAAAATAAGGGAACCACCGAATGTGACAAAAGTACAATTACATATGGGCCTCTATATATAACATGTACTAATGCAGACTCTCATTTCAAAACCTTTTGCTCTTCTATAAGCATCTTCTAACTTTTCCATATAGTTCCATCTCTATTTTTCTTCTTGTTTTGGATTCAGATCTTCAATTGAAAGTATTTTTCCATCACAAAACCTCTCTATATATCTCTCTTACTTAGATTATCAAATACGTGTAAGTATTCAATATGGATTTTGAGCTATACAAATAGTTCAAGAATTAAGTTTAGCTTGCCATTTGGCATATATATAGCAAGCTAGATTAATCTCTTTTCCTTCCATATTCCATATTTTCTTGTCATTCTTCAATAGTAAAACTAGAAATGGAAATTGTAAAAGTTAAGTGCAGGAACACCTTGATTTTCAAGGCATGGAAACGATGTCTATCACTAGTAGCTGGCAACAAAAAATGTTGTTCATCTTCATCTACCACTTTCAGTTCATTGACAAACCGCAAAAAGAATCGTCAAGTAGCTCCGGAAGGTTGTTTCAGAGTCTATGTTGGACCTCAAAAACATCGATTTGTGATCAAGACCAAGCTTGTTAATCATCCTTTGTTCGCGATGCTGCTAGAGGATGCTGAATTGGAATATGGGTACAAAAGTGAAGGCCCTCTTGTGCTCCCTTGTGATGTTGATTTGTTCTACAAAGTGTTGGCAGAGATGGACAGCAGCGAGGATTTTAGTCCTGGTTGCGGCTTTGCTAAAGGTTATTCCTTAATTCTGCCAAGTCCAGCTCGTAGATGCAACATTGTTAGCATTAACAAGGATCATGATGCCTATAGTCTTCTTAGTCCATCAAATTCGATGATTAAGATGAATCAACTATGACCATTTATTATAAGATCATGCTGATCTAGCTTTCTTTTTTAGCATTTGTATCATATATATTATCCAACTTATCTGTGTGGGTAGAGGGAATTCTATACGAAATGAACAAAAAGAATACATATCAAGAAATTTGTACAAGTGCTAGTTATATATATTATATATGCTTTCTTTTCTCTACTCATTTTGCTGTCTCCAATTGATTCTCCCATGTTCTCAACCTCACTTGGCTGAGCCGCCTAGCTATCCAATTTGCCTTAAAATGGATTTTGATTAAACCAGAAACTTTTTTTTTTTTTTTTTTTTGTGGAGTGAAAACTGTGTGCTGTTTTAGTAATAAATCATGTTATAGTTGGAGGTGGTTGATTCAAGAAAGAGAGAATCATGTAGTAAGGATGTCATGTCCCAATTATGTGCTAAGAAAGAAAACTTTTAGCACTACAAGGGTTAATCTACGGAGGTCAAATCTGTTAGGCTCTAAAAGTTTAGAACAATTGGCAAACTGTGAACACAAACTTGCTTAGATATAGATTTTAGAGTCTATAGGTATTATTAGACAATGCTCAAGGTGATATAAGTCAAGATCGAAGAACAAGCAAGCTACAAAAAAGAGAATTCGAAATTTGCTTGGTTCGATCGATCGAAGAACAAGCTTGACCAATCGAAATACAGGTCTGCAGAATTTTAAGTCGGCCCAAACAACAGTTCAAGCCCATTAAGGATTAGGGTTTCAAATTTACTTCTTCTAGTATATAAAGGAAACTCTAAGCACGTTTTTATAAGGCTTTTTAGAGAGAGAAGAGTGTGCCTCTTTTGTAGATCTAGGGTTTTGTACCTAAAAGCTCTCTAAAGTCTTCTACCGGTGTTATTCCTTGAAGAATCTCAAAACCCAGTGTTGTAAAAGTTGCTGCCTTCTCTAGTCATCAAAGGTGCTAATGATCTAAACCTTCAAGGGTGGTTTTGGAGTCACAAACAGGAGAGTTTGTGTTTTTTATCACAAGTGTGGGTGCTTGTTTTGCAAAGGCCAAGGAAAGAAGTAGTTCGTAGACTCGGAACTATCATGGGGTCGTGGTAGTAAGTTCTACGTGTAATAGTAATAGGATGTTAGTGGTCTAAGTCTTATTGTAAACTTCAATTCTTTCTAGTGAATTTATTTTTTACCTTGAGGATAGTTAGGTTAAATCTTTTCCAGATTTTTTTATCGATTTGGTTTTTCTGAGTCATCATATTGTTGCATTATTTACTTTTCTGCTGCTTTACATGATATGACTTTATTGTTTTAACCTAGAATTGAATAATAAACCTAAGTATTTACTTGGTTAATTAATTAGGTTAAACAATTTAGTTTACAGGGGTCTAAAACCTAACAAGTAATATCAGAGTGGGTTAGCTCTTGATTTAGGTTATTATACCTAGAGTTGATCATTGACCCCTGTTATTATCGATAATTTTAAGTGTCTTACTATTTTTGATTGTGATGATTTGAATAAAAAAGACACTATTGTTTTAGTTGATCTTTTTGAGGCTTTTGAAAGGAATTTGCAGGATTTTAGTCTTTCTCAAAAGATTGGTGTAATCTCTCAAATACACTCTGCTTCTCATGGATTTCCACCTACAAAGTCGAAGACTCGTGCTATATGGGTCAGAAAAGACTTGCTAAAGTGAGTGTTGTTTATTTGTCCCTGATATAATTTTTTCAATTGTTTGTGAACATGTTTTGTTTCTATTTTTGGTTGTTTTGTTTTTTAGGTTTTTTTTTTTATTTAAAAAAAAAATCCAAAAACATTGAAAATTTTCAAAAAGACAAAAATATTTTATTTTGTGTCTAGTTTTATTTTTCTTGAGGATTACCTGAATTATGATATCTCTCTCTTGATTTAGAATATGCTTGACATTGTGGAGAAACTTGAATAGTATGTATTGCTCAACTAAGTGCTTGATTATTTTGAGATAAATATGATTTTGTATGAGTATATACTAGTTTGTACAGGTACTCATAGGTTAATTAAGAAATTGATATTTCTTGTTTGTGTACCCTCTACAGCATAGTTGAGCATTGTCATGCATTGCTTTTGCATTTTATTTATTTAGCATAATGTGTGCATTTTAGTTTTGGTCATAAATTTTTTTTTTTTTGAAACCAAAAAGATTTTTATTTCTTTTGTATTACATGTCATGAATATGTAATTGAGGTTGGCCTATTATCTTTGCATAACATGCATGTGTACCTTGGTTAGCTTAGATGAGCTTATTTTTTTGCACTTTGCTAGTTTGAGCTATGTAGTGCATGTTGTGTGTGAGTTGTTTATAGTTTTTGATCACATGATCTTGATTTTGAAGTCACATGCTTTTGATTGTAAGGACCAAAAAATCCTAAGAGAAAGACATAAATAACCATCTCACCACTGTTTACTAGCCAATCGTGAACACCTTAGTGCATATCATAAAATTTTGTGCTCGAGAAAGTGTTGCACATGCACAAAAAGAAAATAAGGTGTAGCCTTAAAAAAAAAAAAAAGGAATAAAAAAAGGAAAAATCTGCATAAAATGTATAAGGCAAAAAAAAAAAAAAAAAATGATTGCAAGCTTGTTTTTTAGGAGATGTGGGAGTTATATGATGTAATTCTTTAGGTGATAGTCACTTTTAAACTTGTGTGATGAACAGTGTAGAACTTTTGATTGATTACTATCTATATATCACCTTATATGTACCTCATGCTCTTACTAGTTGCACACACATCACAAGTAATTCTTTGCTAAGCTTTGTACATGAGATTGTGTGTAAACTAGTGTGGCCATCCAAGATTATCTTTTTATGGTGTTTGATGCAAAATATGTTTAAGGGTTGGCAAAAATTGTGTTTTTGATGATTAAAAACCTTATTTTGAAGTTCTAGGTTGAAAACTCATGTTTTTGAAAAACATTTAAACTCATTCTCATATATTTCATTCATGAAATTACTTGGGTTGAGTTATTTCTACGTAATCTTCTGCAAATTTTCAAAATTTCAAAGACAGTTGTGTAACAAAATGTGTGTGAAAGCTTTAGTAATTTGGTACTATTATTCAAAAGTGGTGATGTTATTGTTGGAAACTTCGTAGTACTTAAGTGGAGCTATTTTCCATACTAAAAGTATTACTTACTGGTCCTCTCTCGCAAGAGTTTAATTAGAATTTTCTAAAGACACATAATAGTTTATCAATTTGCTTTGAAGTTTCGCAGAGGTGAAGCTATGTCAAAATGATTGTTGGAAACTTCGTAGTACTTAAGTGGAGCTATTTTCCATACTAAAAGTATTACTTACTGGTCCTCTCTCGCAAAAGTTTAATTAGAATTTTCTAAAGACACATAATAGTTTATCAATTTGCTTTGAAGTTTCGCAGAGGTGAAGCTATGTCAAAATGATTAGTTTCATACTTGAAAGTATTGTTTTGCTTTCAATTTTCATGTATAAAAGCATTCGCATTAGCTTGTATAAAATTTTTTTTCTATCTTAGTATAAGAACCTACTTTTCTATTTTACATACTTACTTTTCAAAATACCTCATGTGGGGCCTGATAATTCGTGGCCCAGGCCCATTCTACGTTTGGGCCCAAGGCTTAAGCCGAGGAGAGCTATTGCCGAGGACGCGTAATGAAAGCCCAAGAAGGGCACGAGGACATAGCCGAGGACAATCTTATGCTCAGCACCTCACAAAACGCCTGAAGAAAAGGGCAAATTCAGTACAGGGGCAGGACAAGGGAGAAAGTTGCCAGCATCGTAATACAGAATCTTGCCTCTGACAAGTCCATGCTCCAAACCATGCCCTGTAACTTTTCCAACGACCCCTAACCACTCTAGGTACGGATTGACAGGACAGGTCTACACCCCAGAAAGTAAAACTTACACGTGGACACTGAAAGGGAAAGGAACATTAGTATAAAAGGGGATCCTCCCCCAAGAGGAAGGGGATCCTGAAAAAGGGAGAAAAGGAAGGAGACAATGCTCCTCGGACGCTGTCCGAGGACTTGAATCCTACAACCCGCACTAATGGAGGGCTTAGCTAGTCAAACCAAGTCCGCCCATGTATAAGCTTCTATAAGAACTACGACCAGACCGCTCACCTGTGCCCAAGGTCCTGCCTTTCAAGCCCACTCTCTACAAATCATATTGTTAGGGCCCATTACATACGAGCCTAACGTCATTCTTGGGTCGTAAAAATCGTGTCCCTACAATTGGCGCCGTCTGTGGGGAAGGGCTTGCGCGTTGCCACAGGTGACGGTGGAACTGAGCCTCTGTCAAGCAAAGGTTTGCAAAGGTTCCTCCATTTCCAGCGACATGCTGTTATTGTTCCGACATAAATTTCCGCTAGGGGCTATGCCTCGCAGTGCCAATGGCATGGGCAATTCTAGGGGCTTCTAACATCAAGCTAACTCCCCCTACTTTGGTCGAGGGGATAACCTTCGAAAAATAAACAAATAAATAAACAATACAAATTTTGGACAGAACCAAGGCCTTGTATGGTCCTCGGACTCAAGCCTCTGGAGAAACCAACTACTTAGAAGAGAAACTACAAGTTTTGGACAGAACCAAGGCCTTGTATGGTCCTCGGACTCAAGCCTCTGGGGAAACCAACTACTTAGAGGAGAAACTACAAGTTTTGGATAGAATCAAGGCCTTGTATGGTCCTCGGACTCAAGCCTCTGGGGAAACCAACTACTTAGAAGAGAAACTACAAGTTTTGGACAGAACCAAGGCCTTGTATGGTCCTCGGACTCAAGCCTCTGGGGAAACTAACTACTTAGAAGAAAAACTACAAGTTTTGGACAGAACTAAGGCCTTGTATGGTCCTCAGACTCAAGCCTCTAGGGAAAGCAACTACTTAGAAGAAAAACTACAAGTTTTGGATAGAACCAAGGCCTTGTATGGTCCTCGGACTCAAGTCTCTGGGGAAACCAACTACTTAGAAGAGAAACTACAAGTTTTGGACAGAACCAAGGCCTTGTATGGTCCTCGGACTCAAGCCTCTGGGGAAACCAACTACTTAGAAGAAAAATTACAAGTTTTGGACAGAACTAAGGCCTTGTATGGTCCTCGGACTCAAGCCTTTGGGGAAACCAACTACTTAGAAGAAAAACTACAAGTTTTGGACAGAACCAAGGCCTTGTATGGTCCTCGGACTCAAGCCTCTGGGGAAATCAACTACTTAGAAGAGAAACTACAAGTTTTGGACAGAACCAAGGCCTTGTATGGTCCTCGGACTCAAGCCTCTGGGGAAACCAACTACTTAGAAGAAAAACTACAAGTTTTGGACAGAACCAAGGCCTTGTATGGTCCTCGGACTCAAGCCTCTGGAGAAACCAACTACTTGTATGGTCCTCGGGCTCAAGCCTCTGGGGAAACTAACTACTTAGAAGAGAAACTACAAGTTTTGGACAGAACCAAGGCCTTGTATGGTTCTCGGACTTAAGCCTCTGGGGAAACCAACTACTTAGAAGAAAAACTACAAGTTTTGGACAGAACCAAGGCCTTGTATGGTCCTCGGACTCAAGCCTCTGGGGAAACCAACTACTTAGAAGAAAAACTACAAGTTTTGGACAGAACCAAGGCCTTGTATGGTCCTTGGACTCAAGCCTCTGGGGAAACCAACTACTTGTATGGTCCTCAGACTCAAGCCTCTGGGGTAACCAACTACTTAGAAGAAAAACTACAAGTTATGGACAGAACCAAGGCCTTGTATGGTTCTCGGACTCAAGCATATGGGGAAACCATCTACTTAAGAAGAAAAATACAGGGTTTGGACACAACCTGGACATTACATGGCCTTTAAAATCTACCCCGGAGAGGAGTTACCCATCGATAGTTGGGTTAACCCCTAGACTGAATGGAATCCCCAGTCTACCCTCGGATCTTCAATACCAAGAGAATTGATGCGACTGTCATAGGGTCAGGTATTATCAAAAACACGGCTAAAGCCCTCCATTGCTCGGCAACCCTTTCGGATGGTTTATTCAGAGTTTATCGTTCTCGGACGGTCACCTCACATGCATTATGGAGCACTCAGCTGTTATCTCGGTTAGTTTCGTGAGTTTAATCTACTGGAAATTAGCATTATTATACTTGATAATGTCGATAAGTTCAAATTAGTAGGATTCTGTTTCAAGGTTTCCTGCTCTAAGTGTCATTAAAGGAAAATACACATGTAGCATACCCATTCACAAAGTAATTGTCGCAGAAAAGAAAAGTATTTAGAAGGAACAAATTCATCTTTTATTAGGACAAAGAAATAGTACAGCGTACAATAAAAGAGCATGAATAAGCTTACACTAAAAACTAACTACATAAGCGAAAAGAAAAGATACAAGGGAGTGAAGAAAAAGCCGAAGAAGAGGTGCAGAGAAGAGGGATGCTGCCGTTCCAAAATGTTGTCCAAGGAGACCATTCCTCAATACTTTTACATGCCTATAACTCAGGCAGCAAAAGAACCCAACTTAGGGCTAGCACCGTTGAAGAAAAGGTGCAGGGAGCCCAACTTGAGGCTAGCACCGTCGAAGAAAAGGTGCAGGGAGCCAGAAGTTGATGAGCCTCCATGTTAACCATGCCTGCGATAGAGCAGACGGCGGTGATGGCGGAAAACCTTACTTCTGACGCATCAAGAATCTGATGCGATCAGTACCTGCTTCGGATTTTGATTGAAAGAGGTAGAGATACCATCCCCACCTTATCAAGATGGAAGGTCGTCTTGAGTCTGTGTCTCCCCTGTCCAGACCGCACCACCTTGAGTTTCGGAGGGGTCCGGTGCCTCTGTGGCGGGTGTAGTTCCTTCACCCCCGCCCGTGCCTCAAACATGTTTGCACTAAGGGTGGATAGAACTGGATATGGAGATTATGATTGTGGCTGAAGGATTATGATTTTGAAGGGAGTCGAAGGGTTTATGTGTAAGGGGAATAACCTCCTATCCTACCTATTTAAAAGGCAAGGAGGTGGTATTTAATTTACGCTAGGTTCCAAGGAACGCTACGGACAAGATGGTTTGGCTCGATTTCCAACACCATTTGCAACCATAAGATTAAGAGATCCTCGTGAAGGTGCGCCTCGAGCACTGAAACGTCAAAAGACACCGCGTGACTAAAAACTAAAAGGATGTCTCTTGATTCGGTGCATCTCCTATGCAAATGGGAAAGCACAAACGTCAATAAAGCACAGAATCTGAGCGAGACATGATGTGGGCCCAACATCATCAAAACCCTCCTCCCCAACTAAAAAGTCGGGCAACAGGATTTTGAGGGGCTATTGTGGGGCCTGATAATTCGTGGCCCAGGCCCATTCTACGTTTGGGCCCAAGGCTTAAGCCGAGGAGAGCTATTGCCGAGGACGCGTAATGAAAGCCCAAGAAGGGCACGAGGACATATGATCATAATTTACAACACACTTTTGAGTATATTGAGTCTATTGACTGACTCACGTTTGCATCCTAATTTCTTCAAGGTCGGTCTCAACACAGAGTTATAATTATTTATGAATAGTTTAGTATCGGCGTACTACACAATTTTATACATACACTTTGCTATAAATTTCTGTTTTATGCGGTAAACTATAATTGACTGTTAATCACTATTACATAGACCAACTATTTTTTTTTTCCAATACTTACATGCAGTCTGTCAATGAAGATAGTTACGATAAAATATGTGTGAAAATGTATGGTAATAAAATTATTCCGTTTATATCAATCATGCAAGTTGTGGAGCTTTCATTCTTACCAAATTTATCACACTTTTTAGGCTTTTCTGAGTGACCCAAATTGACGTAGATCGATGCACCATCAGGTATTCATATACACATAATACAGCTTACATTGAGCTTTTTCTTTTAGCTTAAAAATTGACCGGGTTTTTCTTAGCCGGCCAATTTGTGATGTCCACAAAAAAAAATATACATGTCTTGTTCATACTTGTGCCAGCATGGGGGCAGAGCCAGGGGGGACCAGGGCGGCAATAATGGGCCCATGTTCCCTTGGACTTTCAAAATCTCCTACCACTGTTTTTCGAGAATCCCTTCATATGTTTTTTTTATTATAAATAAAAAATTTATGTGAAATATCATTAATGGTTCTCCTAAATTTTAACAAAAATGCTACATTTAATGCTTAATTTATTATTTTAAGGGAAATTTTTTTTAAAAGGTTTTAAGGGAAATGTTAATTGAACCATTTTAGGATAGTTTTTATGGAAAAAGAGAAAAAACAATTAATTTTTTTGATAGTTTTTTCAATTTTTCATAAAAATGATATAAAAAGTTTCCTAATGAAAATTTTCTTAAGGATATCCATTAACATGATCCTTATTTTAATTCTTATTATTTATGTAAAGACCAGATTTAAGTCCCTAGCCCAAAAGGTGGATGGACTTAGGCCCAAAAAACCCAAAATAATAAATTTGTAGAGAGTGGGCTGAAAAACTGGGTTTTAATGAATCAAACAAACACTAAAGTGGATTTAGATGACAAGATAATGAAGATAGATAAGTTTACACTAAAGAAAATCGTTCTTGGCACAATCCGAGGAGATTAGTTCTTATATATTTCTATCAAGTTTGGTTATAAATGCAATTCTTGATTGTTACAGTCTTTTTCTCTTTAATTTCTCGATCCCCTTATCTCATTGCTTCTTTCTCCTTTTATACTCTCTTCCTCTTTCATCTTTACCCTCCACATGTAGACTAGATGATTGGTGTTTGATACTTATCTCATCAGTACTTTCCTAAAGTCTTTATGTAGTAGCTATAAGGTTGAAAACCACTGTTCAGATATTACCTCCACATTAATGCGGTCAGAAAGTTAGTTGCAGAGCATTTAATGCATGATAGCAGCTTTCTCCTTAGATATTTTAGGACTCCCATCTGTCCTTTGTTTCTGCAACGCTTACCAATACCAACAGAACTTCTTGGAACATTCCCCTGGACGGCAGACCACCTCTAAGAACCTTGGCTTTGGTTAGCCGATGAGAAATTCATCCTCGGCCCAACCTCCTGGGCCATTATGATCAAAACTAACTTCTTCAATTATTAATACGGGCATCCTTGACCATGTTTACTCCTCCTCGGATGACCCCTTGTCCTTGGCTTGGGTTTTAGGCCCAATATATATATTGAAAATGAGCTCCTGGACCCAATACCCCTACAATTTATATGTCATATAGTCATATGTTTTTTTTTTTTTTTTTTTTTTTTTTTTTTTTTAAATCTTATAGAGAAGAATGTCATACATAACCCATCTAATTAAACTGGTAAAATCTCTGATAGTTGTATAAGAGATCTGGGGTTCAATTCCCGCCTACACCAAAAACTGATTGGTGTCTTGGTCTGATGATAAAAAGTTATCATCAAAAACAGACGTCATAGGTTGAAACTTTTTATCTAAAAAAAAAATAATAATAATATGTATTCAAGGTTTACATTCTAAAAAAAAATATAATAATAATAATAAATTGCCACATAATGAATTAGAGGAGATTCCTATACATTGGTTTGAAGGAAATCACATTTGCATATAGAATTCTCTATGTATATTATATGAACATTGTATATATTCATTGCATGAGATATTATTATCTTATTAAATAAGATGAAGTGAAACTCAAAAACTAATTTTAACATGTTAATGATTTTGATCTTATTATCCTTAGGAATCACTATTTATAATATGGTTATGCTACATGGTTATGGTTTAGATTATTAAATGGTAATATACCCCCCCCCCCAAAAAAAAAGATTTATTATTAAATAGTAAGTTTAGCTTTGGAGCAATGAATAAGCTACACCTTCCCATCACGCTTACATTTATTGGAGCATTTGATGTAAAGGACCACTTATGCCCAAAGAATGGTTGGACTCAATTCATATGAAGACATCCAAAAAATTAAGATTTAATAATACCTCACAAATAATAAAAGGAAAGATTATTGGTTTTTTTTTTTTTTTTTTTTTTTGGGTTGAAAAAGGCTATTGGTATTTTGTTCTACCTGAACTCTGAAGATGTCCTGCTATGGCCTAATGAAAAATGTGCTATCCAGAATGCAACATCAAATCCTATGATTTGACAGCATGACCCATTTGAAGGGTCATAAAGTCATGTCCCATCTTCAAAGCTAAGAACATCCAAAGTAAGTCATCTAAAAGATTTAATTTTTGGCACCTCAAAGCTATACTTCATCTATTTTAACAACTTACTTTATAGTACATCCTACAGCAAAGGTTTTATATTAACATTTAACACATTAAAACAATATAAATAACACAATAAAATAATATATTTAACACAATAACCAACAACCACAATCATCAATACATTAAAATACTTTTTTTTTTTAACATTCTACATTTAAATATTATTTTTTATTTTGAGTTTTGAGCTATAGTGGGTTGCTAGCTCAAAGTTAAATCTTTTTAAGTTTAGTTGCTTTGTTGTAGCCACAATTTTGGAGAATTGGTTGCTAAATTGACTTTTTTTTTTTTTTTTTTTTTTTTTGGGGTCAATTTAGCAACCTCACTGGGGATGCTCTAAGAGCACTAGCATTGTGGTGTAAACACCTTCCAATTGCTATTTTAGCAACTAAACCTTTAAATTCATGCCCTATTCGGGTATGTAAACCCAAAAATTTTTACATCCTAGCTACAGTGTGGTTGCATATATGCAACCTCACTGTTCATGGGATTGTAAAGAAAAAATTAGTTTTTTAATCTCACATACTCTCTTTCTTCTTCTCACTTTCAAACTTTCTTTCTTTTCACCTCTCTTTCTCCCACACTCTCTCCTCTCTTCCTCTCACAGTGAAAGCTTCTCCTCTTTCTCAATATTGGCGTTTGGGCTTCAAATTGGCGTGGCACAAATTGGTGTGAAGGCTTTGGGTGGGTGGGATTCAAATCGCTGTGGGTGGGATTCAAATCGCTATGGGCTGCCACGGGTCTTGGGTTTGGTGGTCGTGGGTTCGTGGGGTTGTGGGTAGCCATGGGTGGCCGTGGGTTGAGTTGGTGCTTGCTGGGTTGGGTTGAATTGCTTAAATTGGTTGTAAGTGAATCGGTTGAATCAGTTGAGTCGGTTGTGGTTGGGTTGGGTTCGATGGTGGTTGGGTTAGCTTTGGTGGGGGGCTTCAGTGGTTGTTGGGTTGGTTTAGGTGGTGGGTTTAGCTGGTGGTCATTCTAGTGGTTTCTGTGGTGTCGTGCAGCGGCTATAGGTGATGGGTTTGGCTATGTGGGTTTGATAGAGGAAGAGAGGGAAGCGAGAGAGATGGTAGTGTTTGATTGGCGGTGGTGGCTAGTGATTCGGTGGTGGGTATAGATCTCGATGGTTGGTTGTGGTTTGGTGGGTGTGGAAATTTTGTTGATATTCTTGTGTACTTCTTTGACTTTATTTCAATTACTTGTGAAAGCCATGGAGGGGACAAAATGCTGTTGATATTATTAATTTAGTCAATCGATTAATCTCATGTCCAAAATTTTATATATATATATATATATATATATATATTTGCATTGATGAAAATAATTAATTTATAAAGCATAAAAATTGAGGTGAAGAAATACAATAGGCTATTGCTACTTGTTAGGAAGTCCAAATCTTGGTGCAGAGGTCGCTCCACAAGTATAAGTGCTTGTAAAGTGTGGGGAGTAAGAGTTGGGGTTCAAGTCTTCAAGAGGGAGTTTCACACACATATACACTTAAATTAGGCTAGATTAGAATTTCTATCATATATCCACAACAACAACAACAAAAAAGAAAAGAAAAGAAAAGAGGAAGTCCAAAAAATTATATTTGTGACATTAAATGAATCTATTTACCATCGCCCAAGTAATTAGTCAAAGTCTCAAAGCATATCAAAGCAATTCATTTGGGATATATAAAAGTACGATCGAGTCTATTTACTAAACGGTAGTAATAGATGGGGACAAAGGTTAGCTTGTCGGCATACAAAACAGCATTTTCCAAATTTAAAATAAATTCTACATAAGTAGGAGGAATAGAAAATAATATAAATTCTCAGTGCATCATAAGAAACTTGGGAAGTTGGCTCCAAGGTACTATGGGCCATTTCAGGTCATTCAAAGGATTGGGGAGGTGTCTTATAAATTGGACTTGCCCTCGGGATCTCTCATTCATCCTGTGTTCCATGTTTCCTGCCTCAAAGCTAAGTTGGGAGACAAGGTGGTGCCTTGGCCTACACTGCCTGCTGTAAATGCAGATTTGGTGCCTATCCCAGAACCTGTGCTGATCTTGGACAGAAAATCTATTTAGTTAAGAAGCAGGATTGTGACTCAGATTCTTGTCTAGTGGCAAGGTGAGTGCAAGGAAGATGCTACCTGGGAAGTCCTTTATGATTTGCAAGCCAAATTTCCTCACCTTGTGGGCAAGGTGCTCTAAGGGAGGGGGTCTTGTTAGGATCACTTTATAATGCTACTGTTGTAACTGTTGTATTGGTTGTTGTACAAGTTGATGGTTGTATTAGTTGGTTGTACTTGTTAACTAGGGCTTAACTGTGGTTAATACTGTAACTATGATTAGTTAGGTTGAGATTTGTAACTGTTGTTAGTTAGGTCAGTTGGTTAGGGAACAAAACAGGGGCAATTATGCAGTCACGGGCAGTTATGTAGTCAAAACAGAGTTGTACTCTTGTATAAAGGCTAGATTGGTCATTAATAAGAATTCAAGCAAATTGTCATTGATTCAACCTAATTCCTATCTCTATTCTCTCATTCCTCATTCTTTCTATTTTGGAGGCAGAGCTGTCCTCGAACTCAACTACCCACAATCACTTCTACCCTTAATTTCCTTACCATCAGTTCACTACCCTTGCACAATGTCTACATTGGGCCAAGGGCCCAGCCCAAGGAAAAACCCCTCCTCGGTTATAGGGAGAATCCTCCTTGGCATGGATGAAGCCGAGGATAAATGAGGCAACCTGCTATTGGCAATGACACTCCAGATCATCCCACGGAACAGGACAAGTACTAAAAGAAGAAAAGGACAACAGAGAAAAGGGAAATGTCTGAGGGAAAGGCTGCCATCATTACGTTCAGTGCCTTGTGCCTGACATGGTCATGACTTTCTGCCTTTACAACCACTCCCAGCAATTGGAGGGAAAGGCTGATGGGACAAGTACCTACCCTAGGAACCCCATCCATGAAGAAGGAAACTATTATAAAAGGAAGTGGAGGGAAAAAAAAAAGGATGGGGAACCCCTCCCCCCAACAACAAACCAAAGGCACTAGGAAAAGCTTCCCATTTCATGTCCACCTCAGCTTGATCGTGGAGAACACCGTGATAACCGTTGTCCATATACTAAAGCCTAGTTCTTTGGTCCGCTCTCTACAAATTCATTATATCGGACTCACTGGTCTAAGGTCCCATGCATCTTGGGTCGGGCCTGAAAAACGTAACCCTACAAGTGGCGCCGTCTGTGGGAAGGGCTTGTGCGTTAGTAAGTGCAATGACTAATCACGGTGGGATCAAACTCCTGTCAGTAGAAGTCCCTCAGGAAGACCATTGTGGCGGTGGTACAAGCTACATGAAAGCCTCCCCATTATTTCCTAAAACACACCGTCATTGTCGTAACTCAGCTTCCACTCAGGTCCACACTTCAAAGCGTTGATGACGAGGGAAAGGTTGCTAAGCGAAACATGGTCCCAGGGGCTTTTGATGTCAGAGTGTGCCCCGTGCACTTGACAAGGGGCTAATTCTCGCTGGCCTAGTAGTCCAGTCCACTGAATCCCCTCCGGAGAAAGAAGTTGAGGGCAAAACCAAAAGCCTAAGTGTTAGATAGAACCAAAGTCTTACATGGTCCTCGGACTCAAACCTATGGGGAAACTAGTCACTCCAAAAGCCTAAGTGCTAGACAGAACCAAGGTCTTGCATGGTCCTCGGACTCAAACCTATGGGGAAACTAGTCACTCCGAGAGCCTAAGTGCTAGACAGAACCAAGGTCTTGCATGGTCCTCGGACTCAAACCTATAGGGAAACTAGTCACTCCAAGAGCCTAAGTACTAAGATCTTGCATGGTTCTCAGACTCAAACCTATGGGGAAACTAATCACTCCAAGAGCCTAAGTGCTAGATAGAACCAAGGTCTTGCATGGTCCTCGGACTCAAATCTATGGGGAAATTAGTCACTCCAAAAGCCTAAGTGCTAGACAGAACTAAGGTCTTGCATGGTCCTCAGACTCAAACCTATGGGGAAACTAGTTACTCCAAGAACCTAAGTGCTAGACAGAACCAAGGTCTTACATGGTCCTCGGACTTAAACCTATGGGGAAGCTAGTCACTCCAAAAACCTAGGTGCTAGACAGAACCAAGGTCTTGCATGGTCCTCGGACTCAAACCTATAAGAAAACTAGTCACTCTAAGAACCTAAGTGCTAGACAAAACCAAGGTCTTGCATGATTCTCGGACTCAAACCTATGGAGAAACTAATCACTCTAAAAGCCTAAGTGCTAGACAGAACCGAGGTGTTGCATGGTCCTCAGACTTAAACCTATGGGGAAACTAGCCACTCCAAGAGCCTAAGTGCTAGACAGAACCAAGGTCTTGCATGATTCTCAGACTCAAACCTATGGGAAAACTAGTCACTCCAAAAACCTAAGTCCTAGACTGGACGAAGGTCTTGCGTGATCCTCGGACCTTAGGCTTTGTGGAAACTAACACGCGATGATATCATTCTAAGCGTTCAAGCTAAGTTCAATCATGCCTTGGTCCTCGGACCAGACGCCTAAAGCAAGTTAAAGTTATAAATATCATCGGAAACGTGGAAAAGAACCCTATTACCCGGTGATCCCCTCGGACAGCTTACTATAGGTTACACGTCCTCGAGCGGTCACTCTGTTCGCAGCACAGAACATGTGGATGTTTTTCCCGGTTAGTCTTATATAATCAACCTACCTAAAGTCAGCATTGCTGTACCCGTCAGTTTTGATAGGTTCAGAGTGACGACTCTCTACCATCAATGGCATCAATTCTAAGTACTATTCGAAAGAAAAGACACCAGCACATCCATTCATAAAACAATTATTGCTGGAAAGAAAGGGTACACAAAATGAAATAAAATCACCTTTTTATTAGATAAATGAAAAGTACAATGTACATAAAAAGACTTAGACAAGCCTATATCAAAAGCTGACTATAAAAAAAAAAAGGGATACACGGGAACGATAAATCCTCAATCTAGCTCCAGTAGCAATAGAGTAAGTACGGATGGCACCGGCGGTGGAAGAGAAGAAGAAGCGGAGGCACCCGATCTATGACCTTGCTCTAGCAGCAACCAAGCAAGTCTGGATAGTATCGACGATGTAAGAGAAGAAGAAGCAGGAACGCCAAATCCCCATACTTGCTCTAGCAGTAATTAAGCATGTATTGCTCTAGCAGCAATCGAGCAAGTATGGATGGTATCGGCGATGGGAAACCCGAACCCTCGCATACGTGACACACGGTGTCGGATGAAAGTCCCAATTGTGTCGCACCAAAAATCTGATGTGACCTACACCTGCCTCGGATTTAGGTTGAAGGAAGAGAGACTCCTTTCTTGTCCAGTCGAGGGGGAAAAATATCTTTAGCCTTTGCCTCCCTTACCTTGACTGGGCCATTCTAAATCTCAGTCACTCTCACAGTGGGAACTTGGGGAGCATTTGGGGATTTAGAAACCTGAAAAAACTCAAGGATCTGCGAATAAAGGAGAATGATTTCTCCCCATATGTCTAATATAGGGGACAAGCCGGGTGGCAATCAATTCGCCCAAATCTCCAAGAAGGAATTACAAGCGAGATAAATCTCGCTCAATTTCCAAAGTAGCCTTCAGCCGTTGGATTCGCGTCACCTCGTGAAGAGATCCTAATAAAAGCGTGCCTCGTACACCGAAACGATAGGTACGCGGCTTGGATAGACTAAAAGAATGTCTCACAGCCAGGAACGTGCCACAGGCAAGCGAAGAGGCTCTGGCATTTATGGAGAACAAGACTTGGCAAGTCGTGACAGAGGCCCAATGTCACCAAAACCATCCTCTCCGTCCGAGGAGCCGGAAAGCAGGATTTTGAGGGGTTATTGTGGGCGGTAAAAGACCTGGAGGTCCATATTAATGTCTACATTGGGCCAAAGGCCCAGTCCAAGGAAAAACCCCTCCTCAGTCATAGGGAGAATCTTCCTCGGCATGGATAAAGCCGAGGATAAAGGAGGCAACCTGCTATTGGCAATGACACTCCAGATCATCCCACGGAATAGGACAAGTACTAAAGCAGAAAAGGACAACAGAGAAAAGGGAAATGTCTGAGGGAAAGGCTGCCATCATTACGTTCAGTGTCTTGTGCCTGACATGGCCATGCCTTTCTGCTTTTACAACCACTCCTAACAACTGGAGGGAAAGGCTGATGGGACAAGTACCTACTCTAGGAACCCTATCCATGAGGAAGGAAACTACTATAAAACGGAGTGAAGGGAAACAGAAGGATGGGGAACCTCCCCCCCCCCCCAACAACAAACCAGAGGCACTAGGAAAAGCCCCCCATTTCATGCCGATGACCAATCCTTTTTGAAAAACTCAGTCCACCTCAGCTTTTTTTTATCGTGGAGAATACCGTGATAATCGTTGACCATATACTAAAGCCTAATTCTTTGGCCCGCTCTCTACAAATTCACTATACCGGGCTCACTAGTCTAAGGTCCCATGCATCTTGGGCCGGGCTTGAAAAACGTGACCTTACAGGTAGCTATGACCATCTTATTTTGTTAAGTTTGTTTAAATTTTTATTTTTATGCAGTTAATATTATATATTTGTCATTGTTTTTATAAAAATATTTTAAACTAAATGACTAAACTCAACTCATTAGCTCTATGTTAATTATTGATGCACACAACCACACTCATTTATAAATATAATAATTCACTACGTGTTTACTTAACCAATCAAATACTTGAATAATCACTACTTTGCAATTTTTTTTCTTGAATTTTTCTTACTTTATGACAAAAAGTTATTATAACATGATAACTATACACACTCATGTAAAAAATCTTCTCTATTTCCTAATTATTAAATTATACAAAGTTATATTATATTTATACTGTACACACAAACATCCACGTACACATTATTATTCACACAAATAGCATTATAAAAAAAAAATAATGCACACAATCAATATTAGACATACTCATACATATATAATAAAAATTTATAATAAAGGGTGATACTTACAATTCACAAACACTTATTCTTACTTTAGAGTTAGAATTACTTGTAATAAGGGTGTATAAGATTTATATCAGGGTGTGTAAAAATATTTTTAAGAAAAAATTAATGTATTAAAATAAAAAAAAAATTAAATATATATCAAAATTTATTTATTTATTTATTTATTTATTTTTTTTTTTTGTTGAAGTTAGGGGGTTCATTTGGACCCTCTGAACAAGGGGTAGCGCCGCCCCTAGTCTCATTGTACTATTTTAAATTTATCTATATTACTTTTAACAAAAAGTTTTCAATTTCTGCTAAACAAGCTGTTCACAAATATACTCTAAATATACAATTCAACCAAGAATTGAATAGTCGTGGTCTTTAATTTTTATTTTTTTTCACAATCAGTTACTTCAGCAACCAAGAATTGAATAGTCGTGGTCTTTAATTTTTATTTTTTTTCACAGTCAGTTACTTCAGCCTCTGTCTAGGAACATTGAATTTCCTGTTTTAGATTAGTTGAACTGCGGCTACCTACCAGTTTTAAGTAAAAATTTCTCATAATGGAAAATGATAATTTTACGCAATTTTTTATTTGATAGCTAGTCCAGATTGTACCAAATATAAAATTTGACGATGATTAAAAAACATTAGGCCTCCAGAGTTGATTAGCAGTTTTGGAGTTAGCGTGTCGTTGTAAGTGGATGTATTTCCATAAAAAAAATTAGGCCTCCAGAGTTGTTCACATGTGCACTAAATGTTCCAAGTTCCAACATTGCAGTTTGAAATTTTATTGAATTAACTATATAACCTGTCCTTTAAACTTATTATTGTTTAGTTTAATGATATTCAGCTCCTCCTTTATGGTCAAGAAAAAGAAATATAAATATATGACTGAAGGAATATTGGAAGAAGGGAAATTGATAGCCTCTTAATAAAAATAACCCTATGGCTTATATCTTCCCGGTATATGGTAATGCCATCACATTTAAGTATTTAACGTATATATTTGTTTTTGCTGGTATTAATGTTTTTGGTGAGTTTTAGTTAACTCAATTTATAAAATTTATGATGATTGAATAAGAAATTTAGAGTACAATTCTCAGACATTGTCTATACTAAAAACTGATTAGTGTTTTGATTTGATAATAAAAGCACAACATAATCATTAGACATGGACACCATAGATTAAAACTCTATAAAAAATAAAATAAAAAATAAAAAAATTGGAAAGATGTAGATTGAGGTTGATTACTTCATGTGCATGTACACTTATTTGTGTTTATGTTTTCTTGTTTCTTTAGTTTTGCTTTTGTTAGGTTAATTCTGTTTTCAGACATGGGTAGCAATATATATAAATTTGAGAAAGAAATTAGAAACTGGCAAAATTTATACAGTTCCTTAATTAGATTTACTTTAAATTCCTCTATTAAACATTAGATAATGTGATTACATTGAACAATAAACTACAAAATTATATTTAATTATTATTAGGGAAAAAAATTGTTTTTATTTTTATTTTTTATAAGTAAATAAGTTGTTTAGAAAAAAATGATAACCAGGTTTTGGTCAACTATGATAGCCAAGTCTGAAAACATATCTATTGCATCCAGGTTTTGGTCAACTATGGTATAACCAAGTTGCAAGAGACTATGATAACCAAGTCTAAAACCATTTCTATTGCGAAGAGAAATCAGAATTGAAAGCTTGTTGCAGCCTAAACATGCATGCAGGACTATACCTATTAAAAATAACAGCACGAAAATTACCTGTAAATTAAACCCATGCAGATACAGCAGAGTGAAAGGCTTTAATGTTCAAGTACGTCGAGTTTAAGCCATCATAAAAAAAATTTCAAAACTTAAAGCCATTTATAGTTTCAGACTTTCAGTATTCTTCTGAGTGATGAAGGTTATGAAGCTCTTTCAATTATAGCCTGGGGCTGGATGTTATAATAAATTTTTTTTGAAGGCATAACTTATTATTTATCCTTTACTTTTACTCAAGTTTACCAATAACTGATTCTCAAAAAAAAAAAAAATTGTTTATCAATAACTTTCTAAAACCTTAGTTTTTTTTAGACAAATAAGAACAATAATAATACCAAATTAATTAGAAGTACAATTATATCTGTGGGGGTAAAATTCATCAGTCAACAGTGGGCCTTGGTACCCATGCGGAGCCTAGCCATAACAGGAAGTGAAGACATGGCCAGAGGACTTCCAGCCCAGCCCTGTTGGGCCGGACCGGGCTTGTTTAAGAGGCGTCCGAGGAGGAGTGTCTCCTCGGACGCACCAAATGGGAGTCTAACGCACACCCTTCACATGGTGGGAAATCGTCCCAAATCAAGGGGAAATGCTAGACGCTCAGGGGGCAACCACAACTGCCGCATTAAATGCAAGGAAGCTACTTTTCCAGCCGCATTAATGTAGAAAAGACAAGAGAATAGTATTATCTTGGCCAGTGCAACTCACAGAAAAGGGGGGGGAGGTGTCCTATGAGACAGACACTCAAGTAGAGACCCAGATGGTTAACAAGTTTAGGGCCATAACCAATTGAAGGGTGCTATATAAGAGAAGACAATCCCCATGACAAGGGGATCGGAAACTGGAGAGAAAAAAGCAAGGAAAAGAGAGAGAGAGAAGTTCTGTAAACAAAGCATAAGATATAGTCCCATGGATTGTTATCCTAGGAAACTTAATGAAACGTCCTCACGTTCAAATGATTGCATGGCTTACTAATAATTACGTTTACTCTGTCAAGACCTAGTTCTACGACCCACTCTCTACAAATTCATTGTTGAGGGTCTTTTGGGCCAGAATCGCCTGCTTGCTGGGCCCAGGCCCCAAACTCCGCCCTTACAATATCTATATATATATATATATATATATATATAAAACATAAAGTAGGAGAGCTAGGGATATTCAACTTTTTCTTCTAATATTCTGTTTTTTCATATATAATTTTAAAGTATATTTTCAAAAATATATAAATAAATATTTTAGTTAAAAATTTTTCTCATTTAAAGAATTAAAAGAATTGGAAGCATTGTTTGTTTAAAAAAAATATGTAATATAGAATGTGATATGGAAGAAATGAGTGGGCTTGTATTTTAAGGCTTGTGTTGGACTTCAAAAGTTTATAAAGTCTTTAGTGTGTATATAAAGTAATATAATTACTAATGAATAAAGTAATTGAGAGAATCTATAGATATGTGGTTCTAGAACACGCAACAATGAGTGACACACACATGGCACATGACATGTGTAGATTGGATGATAATTTTATTTATTTATTATTAAAATAGGATGAAATGCACTAGATCAAAACTTGTAGATCATAAAAAGCTATTTTTAATTTTCTAAAAGGTTATGAATTATTCTAAAAAGGTCATAATACTCAAAGAATGTGTCAATTCAAAAAAAAAGTCATAACTCTTCCTTGCCAATAAATTAAGGGTGTTAATTATAATATAAAAAATATATACAATTTCATAAGAAATTATCTTTAATAGATATTGGAATTATTCTTTGTAGTTTGGTGAATTTGTTGTATCTTGAAGAGGAATAGCTTTGAACTCATATATATATATAAGAATGGATTCAAGTTACACTTGGTGTAACTCTAAGCAATATTACATCACCCAATAACTTGTTATTAAATTAAAATTTTGAAAATCCAACCGTTGAATTACATGTTTTATATGTTCTTAACTTGCATGTCAATTTTCATATCAATCGGATGCTATTTACTATTTGATCTATAAACTCATCTTTTATGCATTATTTTAAACTACAAAAATTTGAATTTTAACAATTGATTGATAACATGGCTATTAATCTTAAATCACCTTGAAATTTTGCAAACATGAAGAATATACGAAACTAATGTAATCTAATGGTGGATTTGTCAATATTCACATCCAATCAAAAAATATTGAGTGATGTAATATTGCTTAGAGTTACACCAGGTGTAATTTAAACCCAACCCATTTATATATATAGTTTGGGGTGGGAAGATTTAAATTCTAGTGGGCTATTTGGTAATAACGTTGTTTGTATTTTTTGGAAAAACATGTGAGTGAAAAAGTGTATAGAAATACATGTAATGTTGTTTAAAAACTGAAAACATATATTTAACCACATATACTAAATGGGCCCTAGATGTCTCTGTTTGAAATACCATGAGGTACCGATTGAGTTATAAGACTCTTGGTAAAAACAAACGTTTTTAAGTGAGGCAATTATCACATTAAATATAATGTTTTCAATACACCTCAAAATCTCTGTTGGAAATACCAGGAGGTATTGATTGAGCTATAAAACTCTTGGTAAAAACAAACTTTTTTAATTGAGGCAATTATCACATTAAATATAATGTTTTCAATACACCTCAAAATCTCATTATCTAGAATCTATATACATACATACATATATATATATATATATAAAGAATTTTGATTTTTTATTGACCTTTATAGATAAAAGATCTCCCCAAATATATATATATATTTGGTTTCAGTCCATTTATCTAGGAATCCAGGAACTTCTAGGAATCTTTTAATGTTTTAATGAACTTCTAGGAATTTTTATATTGGTAATGGCGTGGATGCCACATTATAAGTGGGAGTAGGTTTAATGAACTTCTAGGAATCTAAAAACAAGATTTTGGTTTAAAAAAAAAAAAAAGTATTGGATATCTCACAATATACAATTATAATATATGCTTATCAATGATTATCAAATTTCATATTTAATTAGTCAAAAATAAAATAAAAACATATATTTTTTAATTAAACTTTCCCGTTTGACATTTATAGTTACCTTCTTAATATTTTATCATATAAATTTTTGAAGTCTCACAATTTCATATGTCATTATTTTACACACATATTATTAGTTTGTTTTTAATTTATTCTATATTTATGTCCATTAGAATCTTGTTACAATTAAAACAAAATATTATTAACAAATACCTTAATTACCTATCAATAACTACTATAATTGTTAATTAACATTCATATTTAGATAAAAATAGTAGGTTTCAGTTAACTCAACTAGTAAAGTTTCTAATTATTGAATAAGAGATCTTAAATTCAATCCACATTTACACCAGAAATCGATTGAATAAGAATATTAGTAACTGCCATAATCATCAAACTGCATACTTAATTAGACAAAAAAGCAATAGAGACCCAAAAAAAACCATATTTTGTTAACATTTTTGCACATGACAAGTTTTATTATGGTTTAATAATCACTTTCTTTAAACCTGTTTTAGTTAAAATATCAGAAATAGTAAAATTCCAGGAAGTTCATTAAACCTACTCCCACTTATAATGTGGCATCCATGCCATTTCCAATAAAGGCTTACTTTGTAACCTCCCAGTCTTCTACTCATTGCTTTGACCATTATCTGCAAGTATCTTACTCTACGATGTTCTTTTATTTCAACAATTTATTTGTGGAGCATATGCATATATTCAGATTATAATATTCTTTTCCACCATATGAGCGTTGAAGATTGCTAGTGGCCTTTCAAAATCTTGCTGCGTTCAATTGGTTTGACAAAATACCAAATTATTAGTCTGCAAATGGAGTATGGGCCTCTATATATGACATGTACTAATGCAGACTCTCATTTCAAAACCTTTTTCTTCTTGTTTTGGATTCACATATTCAATTGAAAGTATTTTTCCATTACAAAACCTCTCTATATATCTCTCTTACTTAGATTATCAAATACGTGTAAGTATTCAATATGGATTTTGAGCTATACAAATAGGTCAAGAATTAAGTTTAGCTTGCCATTTGGCATATATATAGCAAGCTAGATTAATCACTTTTCCTTCCATATTCCATATTTTCTTGTCATTCTTCAATAGTAAAACTAGAAATGGAAATTGTAAAAGTTAAGTGCAGGAACACCTTGATTTTCAAGGCATGGAAACGATGTCTATCACTAGTAGCTGGCAACAAAAAATGTTGTTCATCTTCATCTACCACTTTCAGTTCATTGACAAAGCGCAAAAAGAATCGTCAAGTAGCTCCGGAAGGCTGTTTCACAGTCTATGTTGGACCTCAAAAACAACGATTTGTGATCAAGACCAAGCTTGTTAACCATCCTTTGTTCGCGATGCTGCTAGAGGATGCTGAATTGGAATATGGGTACAATTGTGAAGGCCCTCTTGTGCTCCCTTGTGATGTTGATTTGTTCTACAAAGTGTTGGCAGAGATGGACAGCAGCGAGGATTTTAGTCCTGGTTGCGGCTTTGCTAAAGGTTATTCCTTAATTCTGCCGAGTCCAGCTCGTAGATGCAACATTGTTAGCATTAACAAGGATCATGATGCCTATAGTCTTCTTAGTCCATCAAATTCGATGATTAAGATGAATCAACTATGACCATTTATTACAAGATCATGCTGATCTAGCTTTCTTTTTTAGCATTTGTATAATATATATTATCCAACTTATCTGTGTGGGTAGAGGGAATTCTATACGAAATGAACCAAAAGAATACATATCAAGAAATTTGTACAAGTACTAGTTATATATATTATATATGCTTTCTTTTCTCTACTCATTTTGCAGTCTCCAATTGATTCTCCCATGTTCTCAACCTCACTTGGCTGAGCCGCCCAGCTATCCAATTTGCCTTAAAATGGATTTTGATTAAACCAGAAATTTTTTTTTTTTTTTTTTCGGTGGAGTGAAAACAGCTGTGTGCTGTTTCGGTAATAAATCATGTTATAGTTGTAGGTGGTTGATTCAAGAAAGAGAGAATCATGTAGTAAGGATGTCGTGTCCCAATTATGTGCTAAGAAAGAAAACTTTTAGCACTACAAGGGTTAATCTACGGAGGTCAAATTTGTTAGGTTCTAAAAGTTTAGAACAATTGGCAAACTGTGAACACAAACTTGTTTAGATATAGATCTTAGAGTCTATAGGTATTATTAGACAATGTTCAAGGTGATATAAGTCAAGATCCAAGAACAAGCAAGTTGTAAAAAAGAGAATTCGAAATTTGCTTGGTTCGATCGATCGAAGAACAAGCTCGACCGATCAAAATATGGGTCTGCAGAATTTTAAGTCGACCCAAACAGCAGTTCAAGCCCATTAATGACTAGGGTTTCAGATCTACTTCTTCTAGTATATAAAAGAAACTCTAAGCACGTTTTTATAAGACTTTTAGAGAGAGAAGATTGTGCCTCTTTTGTAGATCTAGGGTTTTGTACCCAAAAACTCTTTAAAGTCTTCTACTGGTGTTATTCTTAGAAGAATCTCAAGATCCGATATTGTAGAAATTGCTGCCTTCTCTAGTCATCAAAGGTGCTGATGATCTAAACCTCCAAGTGTAGTCTTGGAGTCACAAACAAGAGAGTTTGTGTTTTTTATCATAAGTGTGAGTGCTTGTGTTGCAAAGGCCAAGGAAAGAAGTAGTTCGTAGGCTTGGAACTATCATGGGGTCGTGGTAGTAAGTTCTTCATGTAATGGTAATAGGATGTTAGTGGTCTAAGTCTTATTGTAAACTTCAATTTTTTCTAGTGGATTTGTTTTTTACCTTGAGGATAGATAGGTTAAATCATTTCCAGATTTTTTACCGATTTGGTTTTTCTGAGTCATCATATCGTTGTGTTATTTACTTTTTCACTGCTTTACATGATATGACTCTATTGTTTTGACCTAGATCTGAATAATAAACCTAAGTATTCACTTAGTTAATTAATTAGGTTAAACAATCTAGTTTACAGGGCTCTAAAACCTAACAAGTGGTATCAGAGTGGGTTAGTTCTTGATTTAGGTTATTATACCTGGAGTTGATCCTTGATTCCTGTTATCATTGATAATTTTAAGTGTCTTACTGTTTTTGATTGTGATGATTTGAATAAAAAAGATACTATTGTTTCAGTTGATCTTTTTAAGGCTTTTGAAAGGAATTTGTAGGATTTTAGTCTTTCTCAAAAGATTGGTGTAATCCCTCAAATACACTTTGCTTCTCATGGATTTTCACCTACAAAGCTGAAGACTCGTGTTATATGGGTGAGAAAGACTTGCTAAAGTGAGTGTTGTTTACTTATCTTTGATTCAATTCTTTCAATTATTTGTGGACATGTTTTGTTTCTATTTTTTGTTTTTTTTTTTAGGTTGTTTTTTATTTTAAAAAAAATCCAAAAACATTGAAAATTTTCAAAAAGACAAAAATATTTTATTTTGTGTCTAGTTTTATTTTTCTTGAAGATTACATGAATTATGATATCTCTTTCTTGATTTAGAATATGCTTGACATTGTGGAGAAACTTGAATAGTATGTATTGCTCAACTAAGTGCATGGTTATTTTGAGATAAATATGATTTTGTATGAGTATGTACTAATTTGTACATGTACTCATAGGTTAATTAAGAAATTGATATTTCTTGTTTGTGTACCCCCTATAGCATAGTTGAGCATTGTCATGCATTGCTTTTGCATTTTATTTATTTAGCATAATGTGTGCATTTTAGTTTTGGTCATAAAAATTTTTTTTGAAACCAAAAAGATTTTTATTTCTTTTGTATTACACATCATGAATATGTAATTGAGGTTGGCCTATTATCTTTGCATAACATACCTTGGTAAGCTTAGATGAGCTTATTTTTCTACACTTTGCTAGTTTGAGCTATGTAGTGCATGTTGTGTGTGAGTTGTTTATAGTTTTTGATCACATGATCTTGATTTTAAGTCACATGCTTTTTATTGTAAGGACTTAAAAATCCTAAGAGAAAAACATAAATAACTATCTCACCACTGTTTACTAGCCAATTGTGAACACTTAGTGCATATCATAAAATTTTGTGCTCGAGAAAGTGTTGCACATGCGCAAAAAGAAAATAAGGTGTAGCCTTAAAAAAAAAGGGGGAATAAAAAAAGGATAAATCTGCATAAAATGTATAAGGCAAAAAAAAAAAAAAAATGATTGCAAGCTTGTTTTCTAGGAGATGTGGGAGTTATATGATATAACTCTTTAGGTGATAGTCACTTTCAAACTTGTGTGATGAACAATGTAGAACTTTTGATTGATTACTATCTATATATCACCTTATATGTATCTCATGCTTTTACTAGTTGCACACACATCACAAGTAATTCTTTGCTAAGCTTTGTACATGAGATTGTGTGTAAACTAGTGTGGCCATCCAAGATTATTTTTTTATGGTGTTTGATGCAAAATATGTTTAAGGGTTGGCAAAAATTGTGATTTTGATGATTAAAAACCTTGTTTTGAAGTTCTAGGTTGAAAACTCATGTTTTTGAAAAACATTTAAACTCATTCTCATACATTTCATTCATGAAATTACTTGGGTTGAATTATTTCTACGTAATCTTCTGCAATTTTTCAAAAATTCAAAGACAGTTGTGTAACAAAATGTGTGTGAAAACTTTAGTAGTTTGGTACTATTATTCAAAAGTGGTGCTGTTATTGTTGGAAACTTTGCAGTACTTAAGTGGAGCTATTTTCCATACTAAAAGTATTACTTTTATAACAGATATCATTCTTTAAAGTTCATATTCCTCACTTGATCTTCTCAATATCTTTTGTGTTACTTGTTCCAATTCTATTCTATAATAAATAATATATATTGCATCACTTTAGCATTTGTTCAAATCTACATACGTTAGTTTACAAAATATGTCAACAAAAATAAATGTTTTAGTTAAACCCTCTTCTCTTTTTCTCTTATTGTGAAACCAAACTTGATTTATTTATTTATAGATACGAATACGATAGATTTTGATAGCCATTTCTGATGGCCACATAAATATATTTTTTGTGAATTTTTGTAATTATTTTTTGAGGTAGTATAAATTTGTGTCAAATGGGGATCATTTTAATGTGTCATCCTATATCGTCATGGTGACCTAAATATGAGAAAGTCTTTGATTTAAGGAGGCTGAAGAGAAAAGGTGAGACCTGGTGTAGTTAACATGCATGTTAGATGGTCATAATTAACGGCCAAGATTTGATATAGTTCGAGACTGACAATAACATTTGCATTATTTTATTTTATAATATATGATCATAATTTACAACACACTTTTGAGTATATTGAGTCTATTGACTGACTCACGTTTGCATCCTAATTTCTTCAAGGTCGGTCTCAACACAGAGTTATAATTATTTATGAATAGTTTAGTATCGGCGTACTACACACTTTTATACACACACTTTACCATAAATTTCTGTTTTATGCGGTAAACTGTGATTGACTGTTAATCACTATTACGTAGACCAACTATTTTTTTTTCCAATACTTACATGCAGTCTGTCAATGAAGATAGTTACGTTAAAATATGTGTGAAAATGTATGGTAATAAAATTATTCCGTTTATATCAATCATGCAAGTTGTGGAGCTTTCATTCTTACCAAATTTATCACACTTTTTAGGCTTTTCTGAGTGACCCAAATTGACGTAGATCGATGCACCATCACGTATTCATATACATATAATACAGCTTAGTGCTTACATTGAGCTTTTTCTTTGACCTTAAAAATTGACCGGGTTTTTCTTAGCCCAATTTGTAATGTCCATAAAAAAATATACATGTCTTGTTCATACTTGTGCCAGCATGGGGGCAGAGCCCATGTTCCCTTGGACTTTGAAAATCTCCTACCACTGTTTTTCGAGAAGCTCTTCATATGTTTGGAAAATGCTAACGAGTGTTCTTAGGACATCGGTTAATAATCCATATAAAGGAAGTTTTTATGGGAAATGAAAAAAAAAAGTAATTAATATTTTGACAGTTTTTTTCATTTCCCATAAAAGTGGTATCAAAACTTTCCTAAAATGGATTATTAATGAGTGCCCTAAGGGCACTCGTTAGCAAAACCCTTTTTTTTTTTATTAGAAATAAAAAATTTATGTGAAATATCATTAATGGTTCTCCTAAATTTTAACAAAAATGCTACATTTAATGCTTAATTTATTATTTTAAGGGAAATTTTTTTTAAAAGGTTTTAAAGGAAATGTTAATTGAACCATTTTAGGATAGTTTTTATGGAAAAAGAAAAAGAAAAAACAATTAATTTTTTGATAGTTTTTTCAATTTTTCATAAAAATGATATAAAAAGTTTCCTAATGAAAATTTTCTTAAGGATATCCATTAACATGATCCTTATTTTAATTCTTATTATTTATGTAAAGACCAAATTTAAGTCCCTAACCCAAAAGGTGGATGGACTTAGGCCCAAAAAGTTCAAAACAATGAATTTGTAGAGAGTGGATTGGAAAATTGGGTTTTAATGAACCAAACAAACACTAAAGTGGATTCAGATGACAAGATAATGAAGATGGATAAGTTTACACTAAAGAAAATTGTTCTCAGCACAATCAAAGGAGATTAGTTCTTATATATTTCTCTCAAGTTTGGTTATAAATGCAATTCTTGATTGTTACAGTCTTTTTCTCTTTAATTTCTCGATCCCCTTGTCTCATTGCTTCTTTCTCCTTTTATACTCTCTTCCCCTTTCATCTTTACCCTCCACATGCAGACTAGATGGTTGGTGTTTGATTCTTATCCCATCAGCACTTTCCTAAAGTCTTTACGTAGTAGCTGTAAGGCTGAAAACCACTGTTTAGATATTATCTCCACATTAATGCGGTCAGAGAGTTAGCTACAGAGCATTTAATGCGTAGTAACAGCTTTCTCCTTAGATATTTTAGGACTCCCATCTGTCTTTTGTTTCTGCAGCGCTTACCGATATCAACAAAACTTCTTGGAACATTCCCCTGGACGGCAAACCACCTCTACGAACCTCGGCTTTGGTTAGCCGAGGAGGCATTCATCCTCGGCCCAACCTCCTGGGCCATTATGATCAAAACTAACTTCTTCATTTACTAATACAGGCATCCTTGACAATGTTTACTCCTCCTCGGATGACCTCTCATCCTTGGCTTGGGCCTTAGGCCCAATATATATATATAAAAAATATGCTCCTGGGCCCAATACCCCTACAATTTATATGTCATATAGTCATATGTTTTTTTTTTTTTTTTTTAATCTTATAGAGAAGAATGTCATACATAACCCATCTAATTAAACTGGTAAAGTCTCTGATAGTTATATAAGAGATCTGGGGTTCAATTCCTATCTATACCAAAAACTGATTGGTGTCTTGATTTGATGATAAAAAGTTATCATCAGAAATGGATGTCATAGGTTGAAACTTTCTATCTCAAAAAAAAAAAATAATAATAATAATAATATGTATTCAAGGTTTACATTCTTAAAATAATAATAATAATAATAAATTGCCACATAATGAATTAGAGGAGATTCCTACACACAGGTTTGAAGGAAATCACATTTGCATATAGAATTCTCTATGTCTATTATATGAACATTGTATATGTTCATTGCATGAGATATTATTATCTTATTAAATAAGATGAAGTGAAACTCAAAAACTAATTTTAACATGTTAATGATTTTGATCTTATTATCCTTAGGAATCATTATTTATAATATGGTTATGCTACATGGTTATGGTTTAGATTATTGAATGGTAATATACCCCCCCCCCCCCCACAAAAAAAGATTTATTATTAAATAGTAAGTTTAGATTTGGAGCAATGAATAAGCTACACCTTCCCATCACGCTTACATTTATTGGAGCATTTGATGTAAAGGACCACTTATGCCCAAAGTATGGCCGGACTCAATTCATATGAAGACATCCAAAAAATTAAGATTTAATAATACCTCACAAATAATAAAAGGAAAGATTATTGGTTTTTTTTTTTTTTTTTCGTTGAAAAAGGCTATTGGTATTTTGTTCTACCTGAACTCTGAAGATGTCCTGCTATGGCCTAATGAAAAATGTGCTCTCCAAAATGCAACATCAAATCCTATGATTTGATAGCATGACCCATCTGAAGGGTCATAAAGTCATGCCCCATCTTCAAAGCTAAGAACATTCAAAGTAAGTCATCTAAAAGATTTAATTTTTAGCACCTCAAAACTCTATTTTATCTATTTTAACAACTCACTTTATAGTACATCCTACAGCAAAAGTTTTATATTAACATTTAACACATTAAAATAATATAAATAACACAATAAAATAATATATTTAACACAATAACCAACAACCACAATCATTAATACAATAAAATACCTTTTTTTTAACATTCTACATTAAAATATTATTTTTTATTTTGAGTTTTGAGCTATAGTGGGTTGCTAGCTCAAAGTTAAATCTTTTTAAGTTTAGTTGCTTTGTTGTAGCCACAATTTTGGAGAATTGGTTACTTTTTTTTTTTTTTTGGTCAATTTAGCAACCTTACTGGGGATGCTCTAAGAGCACTAGCATTGTGGTGTAAACACCTTCCAATTGCTATTTTAGCAACTAAACCTTTAAATTCATGCTCTATTCGGGTATGTAAACCCAAAAATTTTTACATCCTAGCTACAATGAGGTTGCATATATGCAACCTCACTGTTCATGGGATTGTAAAGAAGAAATTAGTTTTTTAATCTCACACACTCTCTCTCTTCTTCTCACTTTCAAACTTTCTTTCTTTTCACCTCTCTTTCTCCCACACTCTCTCCTCTCTTCCTCTCACAGTGAAAGCTTCTCCTCTTTCTCAATATTGGTGTTTGGGCTTCAGATTGGCGTGGCACAAATCGGTGTGAAGGCTTTGGGTGGGTGGGATTCAAATTGCTATGGGCTACCACGGGTCTTGGGTTTAGTGGTCGTGGGTTCGTGGGGTTGTGGGTAGCCATGGGTGGCCGTGGATTGAATTGGTGCTTGCTGGGTTGGGTTGAATCAGTTGAATTGGTTGTAAGTGAATTGGTTGAATCAATTGAGTCGGTTATGGCTGGGTTGGATTCAATGGTGGTTGGGTTGGCTTTGGTGGTGGGCTTCGATGGTTGTTGGGTTGGTTTAGGTGGTGGGTTTAGCTGGTGGTCATTCCAGTGGTTTCTGTGGTGTTGTGCAACAGCTATAGGTGGTGGGTTTGGCTATGTGGGTTTGATAGAGGAAGAGAGGGAAGAGAGAGAGATGGTAGTGTTTGATTGGCGGTGGTGGATAGTGATTCAGTGGTGGGTATAGATCTCGATGGTTGGTTGTGGTTTGGTGGGTGTGGAAATTTTGTTGATATTCTTGTGTTTGTGGTGCAGCAATGCTGTGTTGGTGGTGGTGGTTGGTGATTTATGGGTTGTTGTGATTTGGTGGTGGTGGTGATTGTAAAGTTGTAATTTACAACTATATGTTTTATTGGCTTTAATTCCGTGCTAAATTTGATTGTAATTATGTTCAATCTTTTGTACCTTGTATTTAATGTGAGATTTAATTGTAAGGGTTGTGATTGTAAGAGAGAGAGAGAGAAAGTGAAGACTCAAGCAAATTGAAGACTGAAGAGTTTTCACAGGTAGCTCACGACTAAGCATCCCGTAAAATGATGCATGTGCCTTGCACATAACTGGAATGCGAAGAGTCAGGACAGGATAGAGACAGCTGTATTTCGCGAGTAGCTCGCGGGTAAGGCCTTCCCACGAGACACTCGCGAAACATTCTGTTTTTCCAGATTGTCCTATCTGATACATACTTTCTGTACCCATACTATATATACCCATATTACCCATAGATGTTGAGGAGTGCTTCAGAGAGAAAACCCTAGCCACAAACCTTGAGAGTTAGAGATTGTTATACCCACATTTTTTTACACAATTGCTTATACAATTGTATTTTGGTCTAGTTCAATTTTTTAAGCAAAATAAATAATGTAAAATAAGTCTGATATAGCTTCTTTTATTTTTTTTTTATTGCAATTATATCTAAAAATAATTGTACATAAGCACAAGGACAGAACCAAGATTTTGATTTGGGGGGGGGGGGGGGCGCGAATATGATAATTTATATATATATATATATATATATAATGAAAATGCAAGTTACTATCCATTTGGCACTAACAAACTATCAATGCGCTAATATGCAATTAGAAAAATGCTAAAATTACTAGAAAATTTTTAACAAAAAGTTTACAAATTGATATGGTAATTAATGTAATTAGTGTCATTTCAACAAATAATAAATTAGTATTTATATTAATTTTTTTTTAATTATGACACATCAATTTATAAAACTTATATAGTAAAATCTATATTATACAATTAGGAGAATGAATGAGAGTTGAGAGAGGGTAGAGATCTCTCGACTAAGAGAGAATTGTTTAAAAACAAAAAATGAGTCAATTTCGTACAGTGACAGTTTCAATTTGGTTAAGGGAATAATGTGTTTGAGTACCAATCAAGTACCATTTCGGGTTTATTTATAACAATAGTTTGGTATAAACTTAATTTTTTTTGAACTATTATATAATTTGTAAGACTTTTAAGAGTCTTCAAAAATGACATATCTTTGTTATAAAAAAATGATATATCTTATCAATAAAAACAAATGATATAACCAATAATAACAATTATTTTATATATATATATATATATATATATGTGGGGGGGGGGGGTACAAGACCGGGAAGCCCATGTCAATGTCTACGTTGGGCCAAGGGCTCAATCCAAGGAAAAACCCCTCCTCGGCCATGGAAAGGACCCTTCTCGGCCATGGATGTAGCCGAGGACAGGGGGAGCAACCTGTTACTGGTAGTGACACTCCGGGTCATTCCACGGAATAGGAAAAGTACTAAAACAGAAAAGAATAACAGAAAAAAGGGAAATGTTTTAGAAAAAGGCAGCCATTATTGCATTCAGTGCCTTGAACCTAATATAGCCATGTTTTTCTACCTTTACAACCACTCCCAGCAGTTGGAGGGAAGGGTTGATGAGACAAGTATCTGTCCTGGGAGCCCAATTCAGGAGGAAAGAAACTACTATAAAAAAGGGGTGGAGGGAGACAGAAATGGGGGCTGAAACCCCTATCAAACAAGAGGCGCTAGAAAAGGCTCCTCAGACGGTGCCGAGGACCAACCCTCTTTGATAAACTCAGTTCACCTCAGCTTGATTGTGAAAAACACCGTGTTAACTATTGTTCATACACTAAAACCTAGCTCTTTGACCCATTTTCTACAAATTCATTGTACCGGGCTCACTGGCCAAAGGTCCCATACATTTTGGGCTTGGGCTGAAAAACGTGACCCTACAATATATATATATATATATATATATCTTTTGAAACCAATTATTATATTATAATAACATGTTCCTTTTTAAACATGTATGCCTAGATATATTGAAAAAATTAGATGCAAAAAGGTAGAGGTTAAAAGCTTAGCACGTGTCCTGAAGGTGGTGGAATCAAAGCTGTAAAAGACAATGTGTGAAGGGTTATAGAAATTACTTTCATCATTTATTACTCTCACGTGAGCTAAGCAAATAAAACAAGAAATGAAAATTAAGGGGACCAAACCAAATCTGTTGAACAAACAAAGAAAAGGATAGAAAAGAAGAAAGAAGAAGATGAAGTAGAAGACAAAAAGAAGACGATAAAATTTTGAAGATAGCTCGGTAAGGGGTGGTCTGATGAATTTTTGTATACTAAAGGGTTTTTTTTCAAAAGTTGGGGGGGGGGGGGGGGGATGGTCCCCTCAACCCCAAGGTAGTTCTGTCTCTACATAAGCATATAGGTTAGCATTCACATCAGCTTGTACAAAAAAAAATTGTTTATTTTAGCATAAAAACTTATTTTTTATATTTTATATACTCACATTTCAAAACACCTCACATTATATTATCTATTTTACACTACATTCATTAAAATATCATTTTCTTGATTTTTTTTTTTATTGTTTCTCTTTCTTTACACATAATAACTATCATTTACTATCTTTCTTCATCCTCGGAATATGTAAAGAAAGAATTAAAAATCAAATACAAAATGAATAGTGATAGTGTAAATTTACCTGATTATTATAGCAATTTTACAAATTTTCACATTTTTAGCTTGATTGATGTAAGTAATTTTGGGGCTTAAATATGTAAAATTGATATATATTTTTTTGTTTTGCATTGTTTGATGCAAATGCTCAAGTCAAACAAAATCAGCATAAATGTTTGTTTTGTATGAATATATATATATATATCTTGCATCTACACAAACATTATATCTCTTACAACACATAGACCTTATAATAACACTAATATATTATGAGAAAATTAATGCAAATATTGGATATATGAGAATATTATTAATTTTTTAGAATATTGCCCTCTTTGATTTGAAAAATTATATCTTATTTTGGGTGTATACACCATCTCTTTCACAACAGGTTGGTCCCACTTGCTGTGAGAGAGATGGTGTGTACACTTGAAATAGGGAATACCATCTCCTTTGATTTATTCTATCCATTAAGGGGCGTTTGGTTCTGTTAGGTTTTTAGACCCCTTGTCACAATATGTTCAACCTAATATTAAACTAAATTGATTAACAAGATTGTTATTCAAGATTAGGTTAAACACAAATAAACATAAAGCGGAAAATATAAAGAACACAAAGAACTAATGACCCAAAAATACCAAACCGGTAAAAAACTTTGTGAGGATTTGACGTAGCTATTCTCAAGGTAAAAATTGATCCACTATGAAAGAATTGAAGTTTTACAAAAGAACTTAGAACACTAACATCCTAATGCTACCTCGAGTAGAAAACTTACAACCACGACCATGTGCTATCTCCGAATTCACGGACTATTTTTTTCTTGAATCAATTGCAGCACAAGTTCTCCTACCTGTGACTTTAAGATACCTCTCAAAGGTTTTGTTGTTCTTTGAAGGTTCTTTATGCAGCAACTGAACCACCATCAAATCTTGATATTGGTAGAGCTTTTTGTGTGTCCTAAGGTAAACACCTCTTAAATCTCACACAAGAGCAAACACACAATTATTCAAAGACATTTAAAACGTGGCTAGGGTTTTTCCTTTTATATTAGGAGTAAAACACTTAAGCTTACACGTTTATTGGGCTTGAGCTACGTTTGAAACTTTTCTGTAGAATTCTGGAACTGCGTGTTTCGACCGATCGAGCCTTGTAGTTTTACATAGTAAATTCCTGCAAAACACTCGATTCAAACTTACACTTAAACAAACTTTGAGCAAGCCTAAACCTAAACTCATTATTTTGATCATGATTTGCCAACATATACAAAATGAAGTTCTAGGGTCTGTTTGGATTGAGCTTATTTTTGCTGAAATTGAAAACTGAAACTAAAAACACTGTAACAAAATAATTTTTAAATATGTGAATAGTGCCGTGGGACCTATTTTTAATGAAAAAGTTGCTGAAAAGTGGAATTTATGAGTCTGTGAACAGTGCACGGGTGCACTGTTCATCGTGGAAAAGTTAACCTTTACAGCTATTGTTTATGAACAGTGCATGAATAGTAGCCGCATTACTCCCTAAAACGCGTGAAAAAAAAAAAAAAAAAAAAAAAAAAAAAAAAGAGGCCAGAAAACGCAGACTTGTAAATGCAGATGCTGAATCCAAACCCCACCCTAATACATTTAGTTCCTAAAGTCTTAGAACCTAACAGGTTCGCCATTACGCCGTAATATTACGTTATTGTAATCATACATTAATATCTCAACACAAGAATACAACTTCACATTGTTTAGAAAGTTTATGAAATTAAGATGATGTGATATATTTTGTAATTTTAAATTATGGTAATGTTAGAAAAAATAAAATAAACAAAAAATTTTAATGTCATATCATCGTAATATGCATTATATTAAGAGCACATCACAACGAACTAAACGTCCCTATAAGTGATTAATTAAAAAAAAGGTAAAAAAAAATAATAATAAAACAACTTGAGGTAGCAAGGTTTCATCATATACCCAAATCTTTAGGCCTAGTGTAATGGCGCAATTTGACGATACACCATTGGTGCTAATGGCCTCAAACTATCATTGTCATGAATCCGGGGATCTATTAGCCCATTGGAACAATCATATTAGCCTGGAAATACAATCTTCTTACACTATAATTGAAAATTATTTCAAATCAATGTGACTCCCATGTTTAAATTCTAAATTAATATATCATTATGATTGATGTAACACATAACAGCCATTCGTGACATTGTTGCTTTCCTATAAATAAAGTCAAAATTTTAAACATAATTATTGAGTGATAAATGGGGCTTATAAGCTTAATAAAATGGAATTTAGTCCTGAGTATATGTCACATATATACTCAAAGTCAAGTTTTATATAATTTTAGAAAGATATACTTCTTTGACTTTATTTCAATTATTTGTGAAAGCCATGGAGGGGACAAAATGCTGTTGATATTATTAATTTAATTAGCCAATCGATTAATCTCATGTCGAAAATTTTATATATATATATATATATATATATTTTTTTTTTTTTTTGCATTGATGAAAATAATTAATTTATAAAGCATAAAAATTGAGGTGAAGAAATACAGTAGGCTATTGCTACTTGTTAGGAAGTCCAAGTTTCGGTGTAATGGTCGCTCTACAAGTATAAGTGTTTGTGAAGTGTGGGGAGCAAAAGTCGGGGTTCAAGTCTTCAAGAGAGAGTTTCACACACATATACACTTAAATTAGGCTAGATTAGAATTTCTATCATATATCCACACAAAAAGAAAAAGAGGAAGTCCAAAAAATTATATTTGTGACATTAAATGAATCTATTTACCATCGCCCAAGTAATTAGTCAAAGTCTCAAAGCATATCAAAGCAATTCATTTGGGATATATAAAAGTACGATCGAGTCTATTCACTAAACGGTAGTAATAGATGGGGACAAAGGTTAGCTTGTCGGCATACAAAACAGCATTTTCCAAATTTAAAATAAATTCTACATAAGTAGGAGGAATAGAAAATAATATAAATTCTACCTCTAGCAACAAATAAAGAGAGTAAAAATTTAAAGTGAAACTTATATTCTTGTTGTTGTTATTGTTATTATTGTATTATAATATTAGATCACATTCAAATATGATGATAAATGGGTGATCATATGTTCTAATGCGTCATGTGGGCACATGTAAACAAAAAATTTACAACTCAATCTCATTAATAAAAAATATGTTCACGCTGAAACCACTCTAAAAAGGTATGAGAAAATTTCAAAGAATTTCACTAGGAAGACGACAATAGACAAATTTTATTCTATGAAAGAATGTCATCAAGTATAATTTTGATATGAAATGTTCATTTTCAGACATTTTTGTATTTGGCTATAGTGAATAGGACAATTTTTATATGTTCATTAAAGTTTAAAAATACGATGACATATTAAAATTAATAATTCTGTATTCAATATTTTTATTAATTATGATTATTATATCAATACTATAATCCACCTCTCCCCTTCCAAATACAAATTTTTGGTTTCGTCCCTAGATGCTTCCATTATTGGGTGGAAGCTCCTTGTCCTTGGTCGGTCTCGCCTCGAGAGCTAAGTGTATTGTGTATTTTGCCTAAGCTTGATGTACGGACTCGTTAGTCGTCACTTTGTTCAATGAACCTCAAAATTGTTGGGTCATGATCCTTCAAGGTTGTCCAGACCTTGAGTGATCATCTCTGACCTGAATTGGTTAGAGAGGATGTTTTCCCCATCAATATATAGCCGAAATTAGTAGTCATTTTGGCTTTGTTATTTCATGCAAAACGCAAAGGAATTTCATTTTTATAATTTATGAATGAATTTTAATGGATTTGATAAATAAATGATCATTCTACTAAATATATAAAAATAGATTATACCCTATCACTTGTAATGAGATTAAATCATATTATTAATGAGATATATTGCTTATACAGAGGGCATAACAATGGTCCATTAACAATCATTCCATTTCCCCATAGTCATAGAGTTGTCCCCCTATGGCCAAGAGGCCCATAACAAATTAAACACCTTACGTTAATTCACAATAATTATTCTTTAGGCCTCGAGTTGAAGAAACGAATCCATTTTAATTTGCAGACTAAAATAGAGCAAAAGCTAATGCAGTAATGAAATGATTATGTTTTTAAATCACCTGATTATTGTTGTAAGACACAATCCGGCTCCAGTGCTCCATTGCACAGGAGCCATAATGTATTGACTTTAATGCACTGAAGCTGTCTTACCCATTATTGTAAGACAAATAAAATTTCATAAAATCAAGATTATTTTAAGGGTAAATTTCACAAACTTATCTTAAGGAATGTGATAATACCAACTAGCTCCAAAACATTTTAAAACTCACCAATTTTATCCTCAAAAACAACTTTCTACCTCACTTTTATTCTCTCTTTCTTTCTCTCTCTTCTGTCTTGTTCCTCTCTTTAAACTCTCTTCTCTAAGTTCTCTCTAAGATTCTCTCTCTTCTCTGAGGCATCCAGTACTTTCTTCGTTATTCATTCTAAGCCACACTCCCATCTCTCTCACCGGGCCTGTCATCAATATGCCACCACATTTTCTGCCACTGCTGTGTTCGAAATGGTGTTAGGGGAAGAGACCCACTTGGACCACGCCTTGTTTTGTACGGCCCTCATTGTTCTTGGAGTTTGGCTTTGTATTACTATTCCGCAATGACTTTGTAACCTCCAAAAGGTTATTTTTTATGATCCATGTTATTTGGGGTTTTCAAAATGTAAATTCGTGTTGGGTATTTTTGTTTCAGATTGCAATTGGGATTCTTTTTCCTTGTCATGTGTTTGTGTCTGTAATATTAGTTTCTAGCTTATAATTTGAGGATAGGGAGATAGAAATCTGGATCTTATTATGGGTTTTTGTTGATTTGGTTGTGATGATAAGGTTAGTATATGTTTCGTGGTCGGCCACGTGGTGTGGGTTTTGCTTTTATTGGTAGAGTTTGGTTTTTACTTTATATCCAGTTTTTGTTGATTTGGCCGATGAAATAATATAACGGTTAAGTGAGTGGGGGAGAGAAACAAGACGAAGGAGAAGAGAGAATAGAGTTAGGACAAATTTGTCTTTTGAGAACCAAATCGATGGGTTTTAAAGTATTTGAACCTAGTTGGTATTATCACAAACCTCCAAATTTACTCTTATTTTAATGATGTATAATATTTTTTTATTTTTTTGAGGGCAATGATGTGCATTATATACATGGCGTGATTCAGTTGTCACATTAGAATTTTTAATACTAAAATTAAATTTTTTGAGAAAATACTAAAATTAAATTAAAACCATTTAAGATATGAACACGATTTTGAAACATATGTTAAAAGATTGGTGACATGATTAAATATACAATCTAACCTAGAATCAAATAGTCATGGTCTTTTTTCCTTAAAAGAAAAAAATAGTCATGGTCTTCAATTTTCATTTTTTTTATTTCACAATCAGTTGCTTAGCCTCTGTCTAGGAACAGTGTATTTCCTGTTTTAAATTGGTTGAACTACAGCTAGGTACCAGTTGAATTCTTCTAATTAATGCCAACTGTTTAAGTAAATTTTTTCCAATATGGAAAAAGGTAGTTGTACGTATTTTTTTTTATTTGCTAGCTAGTCCAGATTGTACCAAATTAAAAATTTGAGGTCGATTGAAAAAATTAGGCCTCTAGGGTTGTTCTATGTGCACTAAGGGTCCATTTGGTAATTTTTTTTAGTAACATTGTTTTAAGTGTTGTGAAAATACGTATAGGTGAAAAAGTGTTGTATTGTTTAAATAACGTTACTAGAACAATATTACCCAATGGGCCTATTATGATTTCAGACTTTCAGCTATAGCCTCGGGCTAGATGGTATAACTTCTTTTCTTTTCTTTTCTTTTTTTGGATAAAGGCATAACATATCATATATCTTTTACTTTTACTCAAGTTTACCAATAATTGATTCTAAAAAAAATGTTGGGTTTTTTAAGACAAACTAAGTAGAAGTAGCAATCGAAAAAAAAAAGAGTAGAAGTAAATAATAATAATAATAATAACAATAATACCAAATTAATTAGAAGTACAATTATATCTATAAAAAAAAAAAAAACAAACATAAAGTAGGAGAGCTAGGGATATTCAATTTTTTCATATATAATTTTAAATTATATTTTAAAAAATATATAAATAAATTCTTTTAGTATAAACTTTTTCTCAATAAAGAATTAACATAGAGGAAGCATTGTTTGTTAAAAACAAATGCGTAACATAGATTGTGATATGGAAGAAAGGAGTGGGCTTCTATTTTCAGGCTTGTGTTGGACGTTAAGAGTTTTTTTTTTAGGTTTTTTTTTTTTTTGTGTATATAAAGTAACATAAATACTAACAAATAAAGTAATTGAGAGAATCTATGGATACGTGGTTCTACAACACATAACACACATGCAGTGAGTGGCACACTTGGCACATAGCTAGACATGTTGCATATGATGTGTGTAGATTGAATGATAATTTTTTATTTTATTAAAATTGGATGAAATGCACTAGAACAAAACTTGTAGATCATAAAAAGCAATTTTTTATTTTCTAAAAGGTTAAGAATTATTCTAAAATGTCATAATACTCAAAGAATGTGTCAATTCAAATAAAAATTCATAACTCTTCCTTGCCTATAAATTAAGGGTGTTAATTATAATTATAAAAAAATACAATTTCTTAAGATATTATCTTTAATAGATATTGGAATTATTCTTTGCAGTTTGGTGAATTTGTTGTATCATGACAATGAATGGCTTTGAACTCAGTACAAAATTTTCTTTGGATACATCAATAGTTGGGGGTGAGGAGATTTGAATTCTGGATTTCTCTATCGAAAACACCAAAAAGTACCGATTGAGCTATAAAACTCTTTGGTAGAATCAAACTCTTTTAAGTGGGGGCATTTATCACATTAAATATAATGTTTTCAATACGCCTCAAATTCTCATTATCTAGAATCTATATATATTAAGGAAGTTTGATTTTTGATTGACCTCTTTATATTGTGCCACATAAGTAGTTTTGGAGATCTTTTATCTAAAAAAAGGTATTGGATATTTCACCGGATATAATCATAAATACATGCTTATCAATAGTTATCAAAATTCATATTTAGTCAAAAATAAAATAAAAGCATTTTTTTTTATTAAACTTTCTCATTTGACATTTATAGTTAACTTCATAATATTTTACCATATAAATTGTTGAAGTCTCACAATTTCATATATCATTATTCTACACGCACATTATTAGTTTGTTTTAATTTGTTCTATATTTAAATGTCCATTAGAATCTTGTCACAATTAAATCAAAATATTATTAATAAATACCATAATTACCTATTAAAAACAACTATAATTGTTAAAATTCATATTTAGATAAAAATAAGACTATTAGTAATTAACTACCATAATCATGAAACTACACACTTAGACAAAAAAAACAATAGAAACAAAAAAAAAAAAAAATCATATTTTGTTAAATTTTTTCTTACATTGCACATGACAAATTTTATATTGTAGTTTAATAATCATCACTTTCTTTAAACCTGTTTTAGTTAAAATATCAAAAATAGTAAAATTCCTAGAAGTTCATTAAACCTATTCCCACCTTTTTTTTTTAATTTTGTTTCATACAAGATAGAAATTATACTCTAGTATAATTTAAATGTATATGTGTGTGAAACTCTCTCCTTAAGACTTGAACCTTAACCCTTACCCCTCACACCCCACAAGCACTTATACTTGTGGAGTGACCATTGCGCCAAGGGTGCATGGTGGTAACCTAATAGAGGCTGAAGTATAAATGAGAAAAAAACTCCAAATAGGCATCCATATAGTATTAAAAATTGTAAATACTAAAAATCATTGCTTCTAAATATATTAAGATGCAATCATTTACCAACAAAGACAAAAACAAAAACAAAATAACGTTTTTTTTTAATACTAGGCTGGTTAGGAATTTTTTTGGTTGAAATTAGAGCATTTACAGTGGTGATGCTAAAAATTTTAGCTTTTAACACCTCAAAAATGTACATTATTTTACCACCTCATTTTATAATACACCCAATATCAAATGTTTTATTTTTTTTATCACTTTATTTAAAATAATATAAACCACTCATTAAAATAATAAAGAAAGTGAGATAATTTGAATTTTTTAATTCAAAGAAGAGATATAATCTTAATAAAATATTGTATTTTATTTTTAACAACTTGCTATAGTCAACTAATATTTATACCAGTTTACTATAGTTGCAAAAAAATTTAGTTTTAGCTTTCCAATAACACATGATTTTTTGATTCTTTGGTAATAAAATAGTTTTCTTTTTGCTAAAATAAAATCACCATTGTGAATATTTTTATTATTTTTGTTAAGTTTTTGAGTTTAATAGTTGCTATTTGAGTGAAATTAGATAGACTTATTGAGAAGAAGGGGCCTAACATTTTAGAAGGCCAACTACAAAAATGACATATATAATAACTAAAATTAAATTTTTTTAAAAAATGGACCCAGAGGCCTGGCCCCCCTGAGCCCCACCTGAGTCCGTCGCTGATTACCAATAAAGGCTTACTTCATAACCTCCTAGTCTTTTACTCATTGCTTTGACGACCATTATCTCCAAGTAGGTTTCTCTAAGTTGTCTTTTATTTCAACAATTTATTTGCGGAGCATATGCATATATTGAGATTATAATATTCTTTTCCACCACACGGGCGTTGAAGATTGCTAGTGGCCTATCAAAATCTTGCTGGGCAAGTTCTTGCGTTGACAAAATACAAAATTATTATTCTGCAAATGGAGTATGGGCCTTTATATATAACGTGTACTAAACCAGACTCTCATTTCAAAACCTTTTGCTCTTCTATACGCATCTTCTAACTTTTCCATATAGTTCCATCTCCAATTTTCTTCTTGTGTTGGATTCACATCTTCAATTGAAAGTGTTTTTCCATTACAAACCCTCTCTCTATATCTCTTACTTAGATTATCAAATACGTGTAAGTATTTAATATGGAAATTGTAGAAGTTAAGTGCAGGAACACCTTGATTTTCAAGGCATGGAAACGATGTCTATCACTAGTAGCTGGCAACAAAAAATGTTGCTCATCTTCATCTACCACTTTCAGTTCATTGACAAAGCGCGAAAAGAATCGACAAGTAGCTCCGGAAGGTTGTTTCGCAGTCTATGTTGGACCTCAAAAACAACGATTTGTGATCAAGACCAAGCTTGTTAATCATCCTTTGTTCGCGATGCTGCTAGAGGATGCTGAATTGGAATATGGGTACAATAGTGAAGGCCCTCTTGTGCTCCCTTGTGATGTTGATTTGTTCTACAAAGTGTTGGCAGAGATGGACAGCAGCGAGGATTTTAGTCCTGGTTGCGGCTTTGCTAAAGGTTATTCCTTAATTCTGCCAAGTCCAGCTCGTAGATCCAACATTGTTAGCATTAACAAGGGTCATGATGCCTATAGTCTAGCTTCTTAGTCCATCAAATTCGATGATTAAGATGAATCAACTATGACCATTTATTATAAGATCATGTTGATCTAGCTTTCTTTTTTAGCATTTGTATCATATATATTATCCAACTTATCTGTGTGGGTAGAGGGAATTCTATACGAAATGAACAAAAAGAATACATATCAAGAAATTTGTACGAGTACTAGTTATATATATTATATATGCTTTCTTTTTCTCCACTCATTTTGCTGTCTCCAATTGATTCTCCCATGTTCTCAACCTCACTTGGCTGAGCCGCCTAGCTATCCAATTTGCCTTAAAATGGATTTTGATTAAACCAGAAACTTTTTTTTTGTGGAGTGATAACTGAGTGTTGTTTCGGTAATAAATCATGTTATAGTTGTTGGCGGTTGATTCAAGAAAGAGAGAATCATATAGTAAGGATGTTGTGTACCAATTATGTGCTGAGAAAGAAAACTTTTAGCACTACAAGGGTTAATCCACGGAGGTCAAATCCATTGTGTACACAATGGATTTGAGTGTGTAACATGGTAAGGTAATAGTAGCTAAAAGATCGCAAATTAACCAGTTATCTTAGTTGAGTGTTGGAGTATTATAGGACAAGTAAGACATGGATTAGGCGGGAACTACTCCCTAAAACCAAGCCTTTGACCTATCAAGTAAATGTTATCTTTGTTTGGTTGAAGGGATTCTAGAAGTGCAAGCAAGGGATTTTCTGATTAGTTATAAGAAAAGATGCCTTTAAAAAGGTAATTATGTTATCTCGAGTCAAGTTAACCCTCAAGATCTCTTGGATTATTGATTATCAAGGAAGACCAAGATGCCTAGTAGTCAAACACCCATTGAGGAGATTAGGGTCTTCTATGGAGATCGAGCTAAAACTTGCTTCAAATGAGTATACCTTACCGGATTTGCTAGGGCAAATCCAATAAGAAGTGCCTAGTCAATGTGCCCAAAGGCTCTATGGATGGTCTAAAGTCCTATTCTACCCTCGCTATAGGCCCGAACATTTCTAGTAGCTCATTTCATAATGTGAAGAACACTCAATCCTCAACTGGGTGTTTTTGTAGTTCTTTTTAGAATTCCTTAATCCGTTCTTAAAGCAACATAGTTAAATGTGATCAAGTGTTTGTAGCTTCTTGCTAGTGTCAAGTGTTCGCAACTTCTTCCTTTATCTGTTTGTTTTGCTTTGTGTTTTGAACTATTGTCTTGGTGATAAAATTAAAATAAAAGAGAAAGTGAGGGACAGAATTATATTATGGCTTAAGAGGGTCATTGAAAAAAAAAAAGTACAAATTGGTTTTGGCCTTTAAAAATGAGGTTACTGTTTTAAAAATTTAATGCTAACCCCCAAAATTAAAATGCATATGATCAATCATAGCCCCGGCAACTATAAATTTAAAATTCATTTATTTTTGTCATTACTTTGACCTCAAGGTAAATAAAATGCAGTTGCAACCTTTAATATAATGTGTGATAATAAATCAAGAGCCAACTTTTTATTGTCTTAACGAAGAAGTATAGTGTATTCCGATTGGATTTGTTTCATTAAAATTTTCTTACCTTTTTTCTATAAAAAAAAAAAAAAAAAGTCACCGCCTCATTGCTTCAAGCACTGAACATACCAAGGATCTCTTTTTTTCACTATATAAATATAGACTTTTTCTCGTTTCCATATCACAAATCAATATCAACAGGTTCACCCTAGCTCTTTTGTATGGCCGCCAAGTCCAATCCCTAATGCAATAGCACCAGTATACGTACATGCATATTGAATGTTCAATAAGTGTATAAAACACTATGAACGTTTAGACCCCTAATTTTCAAATTATCAATTCAAGCTTATTATCAAACAATTAATATGTGGAATATGAACATAAGCGTATAACAAAATTGATAAACAATCTCAACCAAATTAAAATCACATCCACAGCAGAAATTAAATGGCAAAGATTAAGGGAAGAGAGATGCAAACATAAGGATAATACAACGACGTGTTATCGAAGAGGAAATCAAAGCCCTCGGCGTAAAACCTCACCATCACCCTCCAAGCGGTAAATAATCCACTAAAGAATGTAGTTGGGATACATGAACAGCAGAAGACCCTCCAAGCCTAATCTACCCAGTGTACCTAAGCCCTCCAAGTTACTACTCCAACGAGGTTACGCCGAACCTATTTCTTCTTTACCTTACCGGATTCCACTATAGCCTATAACATCAACCAATATGAAATTGGTCACTTCCTAATTGCTTCCCAAACACCAAATGGCATTCTCATAGATGTGGGTATGGTGAGAAAATGTTTTGGTAATGTACCTCTCAAGGATGTAACAATGGAGAGGATGAGAGTAGAGAAATTTGAAGAGTCGCTATGTGAAGATTGGGGATGAGTCAATCTTGTTTTTCTCTAGAGTTTTTCTCTCAAAATTCTCTCTAGAAACCCTACTCATTTTGTAGGTATAAAGGGTATATAAATTAGGGTGAGAGTGGAATGCGAAGAGTCAGTTTTTTCAAAACAGAGCTGGCTGGCGACTTGGCCTCGCGACTTGACTGAGCCGCGAGTTCCAGCCACGAGGTAACTGAATGGCCAGACTGGACTTTTTATTCTGTAGTGCTACAGCTGGCACGACGGTTTAACTTCTCTGCATGCTTGGCACATGTGCAACTTCTGGCGGTTTGCAAGCCGCGAGCTACTCGCAAGATCCAGTCGCGAGTCCCTGTTTCTTTGCACAATCTTGAGCATTTCTTTACACTCTCTCACACACTACCCTTACATGATTCCCACCTAAATACAGGATTACTAATTGTTAAAATACAAGCAAATTTAGTACGGAATAAAGCCAACAAGATGGTTGATAAAATTCAACCTTATACATATACATACATACAATATTCTCTATTATTAGCATTGCTATAGCATTGAAGCAAGCCAATGGCATATGCATCTATGTAATGATATACATTCAAATCCTACATTGCATGCAGGCTTTCAAATATAAACATTATAACAATGCATGTAAATCACTGGCTTGCTTCAACTTTCCATCCCTATATAGCATTGCAAATGATGGCTTATAATGAGAATAGGGAAAAGTCTGCATGGGGCTTAGAAATTTTTTTAAGGTGGTCGCAGTAGATATCTACATACACAGTGGTAATTAACTGTTTGAGATCTATTAAAACCTGAAAAATACATTACTTAATAGGATAATTCTTACATAATATGATAATTCCCTTACTTGCTAAACAGTAAGACTTTACTATATAACAAACATATGCAGGCATGCAGCTAGCTAGCTCAAAGTCTCTTTAATCATATCTTGTGGTACTTGAAGGAAACCTGTACAATTGGTCTTATCTCTCAAATTTTGTAATGAAATGAAAAATCAATGAACAACCTCCTTGATGGAAAAAGCATATTGGGGATCTAATCTTGTTGAAAAATCCACCATAAATAAACTATTACAACAGTTTATACTCAATAAAACCATTAGTTGCAGTATTTTTATTTATTAAAAAAAAAAATCTTTGTAGTATTCAATCTCTAGATATCCTTCAAATTTCCTACTTAATCGCTTTCCTATAGTAGTAGTCCCCAAAACCACTAAAATCTTTTTATAGTGATCTTCCCAAGAATGCACCTCACCCATGTGAATCAGAATTAACGTCACTCACAAGACTCAAACTCTATCGTTTACAGTTTAATACTCAAGATGTGTAGGAACCCGTGATGGTTTTTCTAGTTTTTGTTTTAGGCATATGGATGGTTTTCTCTATTTAAGCTCAGGAAGAAGGCTTTAAGATTTGAAGGTTCTAGCTCTGTTATAATATATAATCTTCCATCCCCATAAATGTCATGCAAAATTAATGTGATTTATTTAGGTGCACCAAGTAGGGTTAAAGTTGAGCAAGAATCCTTTTTCTAGAAGTATTTGGATCACAAATCCAACGATTTCACTCAAGCAAATGTCACACAAAGTTTTATCTTATTTAACGTTAATTTCAGCCTTTATTGAATCACTCAAGCGAGTTTCGTTTCACTCCTTAGCTTAAATTTCTTCTTCAATTAGCATCACATAGACTTTTATGCTAATCCATGTCTCAAATACATTGAAATTTAACCCTTGATTTTGTTGCATAGAATATGCCAACATCTAAAACCTAACCTTTTGTGTAATGTTTGCACACAATCAATCTCTCGTAACATGTGGAGTTTACGGGTGTGTAGTCTCCACCGACTAAGAAAAATCTTGCGTGTTGACGTAAATGATAATTTGTGCCAACCCACCTGGGAGTACAAATTTAAAATGTCATCCTCAAACACACTCATAAGCCCTTCCCTTCAACGTGTAGACTAATGAAAATAGAAGTTAGCCATTTACACGGAATAAGTTGCAGAGATTGTGTGAAAAAGGGCTTATCAAAAAAGGAAGATTACAACAGCTTGTTCATGTATCTGTTCTTCAAATGGGAGGCGCCGAAGAGTTTGATCTGAAATAGCTGGAGTCAGTCATCTTTTGGAATATTTGAATACCTTTTAAAAAGAAAGAAAAAAGAAAAAAGGAGATTCAATAGACTGAATGATCAATTGATGACCATCCATCACCATCACCTTCAATAATTACTAATTTGGGGTCCATGAATGCAACCATGATAGATACAATAAGACCTGGAAAAAAAATGTGATCAATAATGTTAGTACCACACATTTTTACACGTACTTTGCTACAATTATCATATATAGTAGACTGTATAAATAGTTGTCCGTTACTATCACATAAACTCACATTTTTTTTTACCACTTACAGTTTGCCACGTGGGACAATTGTAACAAAATGTGTGTGAAAACATGTGGTAGTTTAATTTGGTACTATTATTAAAAAATGGTGATGTTATTGTTGGTATCTTCGCAGTACTTAAGTGGAGCTATTTTTCATACTAAAAAGTATTACTTATTGGTTCTCTCGCGAGTGATTAGAATTTTCAAAGGACACATTAAAGTTTATCATTTTGCTCTGAAGTTTTGCAGAGGTGAAGCCATGTCAAAATGATTAGTTTCTAAACTCCTATCTCACACGGTGAGAAATTTTAAAGAGATATGAAAGTGTTGCTTTGCTCTAAATTTACATGTTTAACAATGATGAAGCTATATATGTTGTTATTAAATTTCGAATGGATGATGCTATTTTAACATCAAAGAGAGTTGCTTTAATTCTATACCTCTTTTTTAGTGTTGAATGATCTAGAAGAAGTAAACACCTTTCAAGTTGCAACCTTAAATTATTCAGCAAAAAAATGAAGTATCAACCATAAATTGCCATTTTTCTTTGGCAATTCCTTTAGTAGATAGTTGACAGAAGATTGTGGAAAAACAAAAACAACACAAAAAAAGATATACGTATCTAGTTATATAGTGATAGCTTGTAACATATATCATTCTTTAAAGTTCATATTCCTCACTTGGTCTTCTCAATATCTTTTGTGTTACTTATTCCAATTCTATTCTATATATAATAAATAATATATATTGCATCACTTTAGCATTTGTTCAAATCCACATACGTTAGTTCACAAAATATGTCAGGCCGGGCTCCCTTGGTCCAATTTTTTTTTTTTTTTTTTTACAAATTATATACATCATTTTGGTAGTCCAAAACCTTAGGCCACCCTTCAACTAGCAACTATCCAATTCAAAAACTTAACAAAAACAATAAAAATATTCACTATAGTAATTGTATTTTATATATATAAAAAAATAAAAAATAAAAACTATTTTACCACTAAAGAACTAAAAAATCATATGTTATTGGAGAAGTTAAAGCTAAATTTTACGATTACAATAAACTGATATAGATACTAGTTGACTATAATAAGTTGCTAAAATAAAATACAATATTTTATTAAGATTATCTCTCTACCTTCAATTAAAAAAACTCAAATTCTCTCTCTTTCTTTATTATTTTAATGGGTTGTTTATATTACTTTAAATAAAGTGGTAAAAAAATAAAACATTTTATGTTGGATGTATTGTAAAGTGATGTGGTAAAATAGATAAATTAGCTTTTTTAGATGCTAAAAACTAAATTTTTTAGCACCACTACTGTGAATGCTCTAACTAAAAAATAAAAAAATCCTTGCTAGCCTAGTATTTTTTAAAAAAACATTTTTTTTTTGTTTTGTTTTTGTTTTTGCTAGTAGATAATTGCATTTTAATGTATTAAGAAATATTAATTTTTTGTATTTATAATTTGTTAATACTATACGAATGCCTATTCGGATTTTTTTTTTCTTATACTCCAATCCCCTCTAGCTTGAAATCTTGGATCTGTCCTTGGTTTTAGTTAAACTCCCTTCTTCTTCTTCTTTTTTTTTTTTTCTCTAATTATGAAATCACACTTGATTGTCTTTACTTTAAAAATATTTTTTTTAGATATGATAGATTTTTTTTAAACTTTTTTTTTTTTATATTTCTTTTGTGTTACTTGTTCCAATTCTATTCTATAATAAATAATATATATTGCAACACTTTAGCATTTGTTCAAATCTGCATACGTTAGTTTACAAAATATGTCAACAAAAATAAATGTTTTAGTTAAACCTCCTTCTCTTTTTCTCTTATTATGAAACCAAACTTGATTTTTATTTATTTATAGATACGATAGACTTTGATACACATTTTTGATGGCCACATAAATATATTTTTTGTGACTTTTTGTAATTATTTTTAAGGTAGTATAAATTTGTGTAAAATGGGGATCATTTTTCATGGTGACCCAAATATGAGAAAGTCTTTGATTTAAGGAGGCTGAAGAGAAAAGGTGGCTTGGTGCAGGTAACATGTTAGATGGTCGTTATTAACGGCCCAGGATTGGCTATAGTTCGGGATCAACAATAACATTTGTATTATTATTATTTTATAATATATGATCATAATTCACAACACACTTTTGAGTATATTGAGTCTATTGACTGACTCACGTTTGCATCCAATTTTCTACATGGTCGGTCTCAACACACGTTAGTTATAATTATTTATGAATAGTTTAATATTGGCGTACAACACACTTTTACCCCCACTTTGCCACAAATTTCTATTTTATGCGGTAAACTGTGATTGACCTTTAGTCGTTGTTACATAACTATTTTTTTTTCCACTACTCACATATAATCTGTCAATAAAGACAGTTACGATAAAATATATGTGAAAGTGTATAGTACTGGGATTATTTCTTTTATATCAATCATGCAAGTTGCGGAGCTTTCATCCTTACCAAATTTATCACACTTTTGGGCTTTTCTGAGTGACCCAAATTGACGTAGATAGATGCGCCATCATATATTCATATACATATAATACAAGCTTACATTGAGCTTTTCCTTCGGCCTTAAAAATTGACCAATTTGTTACGTCCATAGAAAAATATACATGTCTTGTTCATACTTGTGCCTGGATGGGGGCAGAGCGAGCGGGACTAGGGCGGCAATAATGGGCCCATATTGTTCCCTTGGACTTTGAAAATCGCCTACCCCCTTTTTTTTTGAGAATTCCTTCATATGTTTTTTTATTAGAAATAAATTTTTTTTTTTGTTAAATATCATTAATGGTTCTCCTAAATTTTAACAGAAATGCTACATTTAATGCTTAATTTATTATTTTAAGGGAAATGTCTTTTTTTTTTTTTTTTTTTTGAGAAGGTTTTAAGGGAAATGTTCAGTGAACCATTTTAGGGTAGTTTTTATGGAAAAAGAGAAAAAATAATTATTATTTTTTATATTTTTTTCAATTTTCCATAAAAATAATATAAAAAATTTCCTAAAATGATTTACTAACAATTTTCCTAAGGATATCCATTAACATGACCCTTATTTTAATTCTTATTATTTATGTCATATAGTCATATGTGATTTCCTTTTTTTTACATTCTTAAAAAATAATAATAATAAATTACCATATAACGGATTGGAAGAGATTCCTACACACTGGTTTGAAGGAAATCACATTCGCATATAGAATTCTCTATGTATATTATATGAACATTGTATATATTCATTGCATGAGATATTATTATCTTATTAAATAAGATGATGTGAAACTGAAAAACTAGTTTTAACATGTTAATGATTTTGATCTTATTATCCTTAGGAATCATTATTTATAATATGGTTATGCTACATGGATATGGTTTAGATTATTAAATGGTAATCTCCCCCCCCCCCCCCCCCCCTTCCCAAAAAAAACTATTATTAAATAGTAAGTTTAGCTTTGGAGCAATAAATATGCTACACCTTCCCATCACGCTTACATTTATTGAAGCATTTGAGGTAAATGACCACTTATGCCTAAAGAATGGTTGGACTCAATTCATATCAAGACATCCAAAGAAATTAAGATTAATAATACCTCACAAATAATAAAAGGAAAGATTATTGGTATTTTTTTTTTGGCTGAAAAAAGCTATTGGTATTTTGTTCTATCTAAACTTTGAAGATGTCCTGCTATGGCCTAATGAAAAATGTGCTCTCCAAAATGCAACATCAAATCCTATGATTTGACAGCATGACCCATCATGTTTAGGTCATAAAGTCATGCCCCATCTTGAAAGCTAAGAGCACCCAAAGTAAAGAATTTATAAAATTTAGCTTTCGACGACTCAAAATACCACTTAATTTATTTTAGCAACCCACTTTATAATACACCCTATGACAAAGGTTTTATATTTTTAGCAACTCATTTAAAATAATATAAATAACTCATCAAAATAATAATAAACAACCATCACAAAAGCCATGACAACACAACAGCAACAGTCACCTCTATCATTGCCCCCACCAACCACAACCACAAACCACAGCAAAAGGAACCAAAAAAAAAAAAAAAAACCCACACACACGCACGCACACAATCCAATCCCTAACAACCTTCCTCTTCCACCACTTCTCAACTTACAACCACCAACCACAACAAAAAGCCAAAAAAAAAAAAAAAACCCATAATCCAGCCACCACCAACCTTCCTCTTCCACCTCTCAACCACAACCACAAACATAGCACAGTCATTGTGACTCACCTCTCATTGAAATCAAACACACCACAGCATAGCATAACCACAAACACAGCACAGTCACCACAAACCTTCTTCCACCTTTTCACCATCACCACAACCACCAAATCCATGAAACCCATGATCAAAATCAACCACCACCACCACAACCACCTATACACAACACTGACACTTAAAATCAACCACCACCACAACCACCAACCCATGAAACCCACACCCAAAATCAACCACCAATGTCACCAACCCACGAAACCCACATCCAAAATCAACAACTATCACCACTGCCACCAAGCCCAAGCAAAAGAACTCAAATTAAAGGAAGAATTTTTAGATAATAACAAGGAATCAGCAAAGACTTCTTAATGGCAACAAAAACCTGCCAATCATTTTTTATTCCTTTTTTCTTTTAGACATGGTCTTCACCAATCAACGCCGTCTCTCGGCAATGATCACGAGCACCATCACCGCCATCTTCGGCAAACTCGTCCTCATGACCTTGCTAGACTACATCTCAGTTCTGATGAGGCCCAAGATCGAAGGATCAGCTTGGCACGACATGTTATTAAGAGAGAGAGGAGAAGTGAGACCTAACAGAGGAGAAGTGAGAGAGAAAAAAGACACGTGGGAGAGAGAAAGAAAGAAATTAATAAAAAAATTGTAGCAACTTGCTACAGTGGGCTGCTATCTCTAGCAGCCCATTGTAGCAATGAAGCAAAATATTATAGCAATGAGTTAAAATGATAACATTGCTGTAGAGTGTGTTTTAGTGTTTAGGTTGCTAAAATGACTATTTAGTGATTTTGGCAACCTCATTTTGAATGCTCTAAAAGCACTAGTATTGAGGGAGTAAACACTCCCCAATTGCTATTTTAGCAACTAAATCTTTAAATTCATGTTCCATCTGGGTATGTTAACCTAAAAAATTTTTCGTCCCAACTACAATGAGGTTGCATATATGCAACCTCACTGTTCATAGGATTGTAAAGAAAAAATTAGTTTTTTTAATCTCACACACTCCCTCTGTAACGACCCCACCCCAACTGTGTAGATATTGTCCACTTTGGGGCCCATATCCCTCATGGTTTTGTTCTTCCCTAGGTTGCGCTAAGGAAAAGGCCTCTACACATTGAAGGGAAGTCATTCCTTATAAACACATTCTCATGTGCTTCCCTAGGCGATGTGGGATTCCATGGAATGCAAGACCCCACTTTTGGGTCACTACAATCCACCCCCCTTACGGGCACACGCGTCCTTGTGTGTGGGGCCCACACTTCCGGCTAGGGTATGGCTCTGATACCATCTGTAACGACCCAAGGAAAAGCAGTAGCCACATCTGCGCTATACCTCAAAAGGACTAGTCACAATTGAAGTTCCTTGCAGTTGTTAATAAAGCCCAGTTCAACCCAGTAAATACCCGATGTGGGACTCATCACACACCCACACACATCACACAAATCAATCATATTGGAGCATCACAATCTCTCCCACTTAAATCACTAACGTCCTCGTTAAGGTCCACTTTGTGGGGTAGTGTCTCTGAGCCCGCATGGGATTACCGGGCCGGCTCTGATACCATATGTAACAACCCAAGGAAAAGTGTTAGCTACATCTGCGCTATATCTCAAAAGGACTAGTCACAATTGAGACTCCTTGTAGTTGTTAATAAAGCCCAGTTCAACCCAGTTAATACTCGATGTAGGACTCATCACACACCCACACACATCACACAATCAATCAATCAAATCGGGGCATCACAATCTCCCCCACTTAAATCTCTAACGTCCTCGTTAGGGGCCACTTTGTGAGGTAGTGTCTCTGAGCCCACACGGGGTTACCGGGCCGGCTCTGATACCATCTATAACGACCCCACCCTAACTGTGTAGATATTGTCCACTTTAGGGCCCATATCCCCTCATGGTTTTTGTAGTGACCTAAAAAGGGGGGTCTTACATTCCATGGAATCCCACATCGCCTAGGGAAGCACATGTGAATGTGTTTATAAGGAATGACCTCCCTTCAATGTGTAGAGGCCTTTTCCCCAGCGCAACCTGGGGAAGAACAAAACCATGAGGGGGTATGGGCCCCAAAGTGGACAATATCTACACAGTTAGGGTGAGGTCGTTATAGATGGTATCAAAGCCGACTCGGTAACCCATTGTAGTGACCCAAAAAGGGGGGTCTTGCATTCCATGGAATCTCACATCGCCTAGGGAAACACATGTGAATGTGTTTATAAGGAATGACCTCCCTTTAATGTGTAGAGGTCTTTTCCCTAGCGCAACCTGGGGAAGAACAAAACCATGAGGGGTATGGGCCCCAAAGTGGACAATATCTACACAGTTGGGGTGGGGTCGTTACAAATGGGGCCCCAAAGTGGACAATATCTACACAGTTGGGGTGGGGTCATTACAGATGGTATTAGAGCCATGCCCTAGCCGGAAGTATGGGTCCCACACGCGAGGACGCGTGTGCTCGTAAGGGGGGTGGATTGTAGTGACCCAAAAAGGGGGGTCTTGCATTCCATGGAATCCCACATCGCTTAGGGAAGCACATGTGAATATGTTTATAAGGAATGACCTCCCTTCAATGTGTAGAAGCCTTTTCCCCAACGCAATCTGGGGAAGAACAAAACCATGAGGGGGTATGGGCCCCAAAGTGGACAATATCTACACTGTTAGGGTGGGGTCGTTATACCCTCTTCCTCTCACTTTCAGAATTTCTTTCTTTTCACCTCTCTTTCTCCCACTCTCTCTCTTCTCTTCCTTTCATGGTGAAAGCTTCTCCTCTCTCTCAATATTGGCTTTTAGGCTTTAGATCGGCATGGAGGCTTTGGATGGGTGGGATTCAAATCGTTGTGGGCCGGTAGGTGCTCGTGGGTGCTCGTGGCTTGCCATGGGTGGGGTGGTGGTGGCTCGCGGGTGGCCGTGGTTTTGCTCGTTGCAGGCCGCCATGAGTCTTGGGTTTGGTGGTCATGGGTTCGCTGGGGCGTGGGTAGCCGTGGGGTTGTGGGTAGCCAATGGTGGCCGTGGGTTGAATTGGTGTTTGCTGGGTTGGGTTGAATCACATGAATTGGTTGTGAGTGAATCGGTTGAATCAGTTGAGCCAGTTGTGGCTGGGTTGGATTCGATGGTGGCTGGGTTGGCTACGATGGTGGGTTTCGGTGGTTGTTGGGTTGGTTTAGGTGGTGGGTTTAGCTGGTGGTCATTCCAATGGTTTCTATGGTGTTGTGCAGTGGCTATGGGTGGTGGGTTTGGCTATGTGGGTTTGATGGAGGAAGAGAGGGGAGAGAGAGATGGTGGTGTTTGATTGGCAGTGGTGGTTGGTGATTCGGCGGTGGGTATGGATCTTGATGGATGGTTGTGGTTCGGTGGGTGTGGAAATTTTGTTGATATTCTTGGGTTTGTGGTGCAGCAATGTTGTGTTGGTGGTGGTGGCTGGTGATTTATGGGTTGTTGTGGTTTGGTGATGGCGGTGATGGTGGGCTTTTCAGTGGTAACTGGTAGGTGGTTGATGGCGTTGGTGGGGTTATTGGTGGTGGTGGTGATTGCTAGCTGTGTGTAAATTATATTATTATTTGATAGAGTAATTTATATTATTTTAATAAGGGGAATTTAAAAATAGAAACTGAGATGAAGTTGTAAAATAAGATTGGGTGGATTGTAAAATAAGATGGTAAAATAGGTAAAGTAGAATTTTAGAGTGTAAAATACAACTTTTTTTTAGCATGTCGGATACAAATTCTCTAAAGAAAGAAACTGGTGGATCAATCAGTATTTTAAAAACAAACATTACGTCTATGACCACATAACATATTATAAAATTCATCATCAAAATAAAATACTATGAGCCTGTTTAATTTTTTATTTAATTTAATTATATAGCACTTCTTTCTTGTACAATTGTATTTTGGTTTGGTTCAATTTTTTAAGCAAAATAAATCGTGTAAAATAAGTTTGATATAGCTTATTTTATGTTATTTATTACAATTATATCTAAAAATAATTGTACACAAGCATAGGGACGGAACCAGGATTTTGATTGGGGGGTGGAATATGAATAATTTTTTTTTAATGAAAATAAAAATTACTGGCCATTTGGCACTAACAAACTATCAACGCGCTAATATGCAATTAGAAAAATGCTAAAACTACTACAAAATTTTTAACAAAAAGTTTACAAATTGATGTGGTAATTAATGTTATTTCAACAAATAATAAATTAGTATTTATATTAATTTTTGTAATTGATGACACATCAATTTATAAGACTTATGTAGTAAAATCTATATTATACATAATATCACTGATTCAATTAAGAGAATGAATGAGAGTTGAGAGAGGGTAGAGAGCTCTCGACTCAGAGAGAATTGTATAAAAACAAAACAAAAAAAAGTCAATTTCATATGGTGACCGTTTCAGTTTGGTTAAGGGAATGATGTGTTTGGGTACCAATCAATAACGTACCATTTCGTGTTTATTTATAACAATAGTTTGGTATAAACTTAATTTTTTTTTTTTTGAATTATTATATAATTTGTAAGACTTTTAAGAGTCTTTAAAAATTATATATCTTTGTTATAAAAAAAATGATATATCTTATCAATAAAAACAAATGATATAACCAATAATAACAATTATATATATATATATATATATTAAACCAATTATTATATTATAATAACATGTTCCTTTTTAAACGTGTATGCCTAGATATATTGAAAAAAATAGATGCAAAAAGGTGGAGACTAAAAGCTTAGCACGTGTCCGAAGGTGGTGGAATCAAAGCTGTAAAAGACAATGTGTGAAGGGTTATAGAAATTACTTTCATCATTTATTACTCTCACGTGAGCTAAGTAGATTAAACAAGAAATGAAAATTGAGGGGACCAAACTATATCTGTTGAACAAACAAAGAAAAGGACAAAGAAGAAGAAAGAAGAAGACAAAGCAGAAAACAAAAAGAAGATGATAACGTTTTGAAGAAGGCAGCTCGGTAAGGGGTGGTCTGATGAATTTTTGTATACTAAAGGCTTTTTTTTTCAAAGGTTTGGTGGAGGTGGGGGGGATGGCCCCTTCAACCCCAAGGTAGTTATGTCTCTGCATAAGCATATAGGTTAGCAACTTAGCATTCACATCAATTTGTGCAAAAATTTCTGTTTATTTTAGTATATAAACCTACTTTTTATATTTTACATATTCACATTACAAAACACCTCATATTATATTATCTATTTTACACTACATTTCATTAAAATATCAATTTTCTTGATTTTTTTTTTTTAATTGTTTCTCTTTCTTTACACATAATAACTATCATCTCCTATCTTTCTTCATTCTTGGAATACGTAAAGAAAGAATAAAAAATTAAATTTAAAATGAATAGTGATAGTGTAAATTTACACTATTATTGTAGCAATTTTGTAAATTTACACATTTTTAGCTTGACTGATATAAGTGATTTTGGGCTTAAATATGTAATATTGATATATTTTTCTATTTTGCATTGTTTAATGCAAATGCTCAAGTCAAACAAAATAAGCATAAATGTTTGTTTTGTATGAATATATATCTTCTGGATCTACACAAACATTATATCTCTTACAACACATAGACCTTATAATAACATTAATATATTATGAGAAAATTAATGCCATATTAGATATATGAGAAAATTATTAATTTTTTAGAGTATTGTCTTCTTTGATTTGAAAAATTATATCTTATTTCAGGTGTATATATAATCCCTCTCACACCAGGTAGGATAGCAAGTTGGTCCCACTTGCTATGAGAGAGATGGTGTATACACTTGAAATAGGGAATGCCATCTCCTTTGATTCACCTTATCCACTAAAAATGATTAATTAAAATATTAAAAAAAAAAATCAACTTGAGGTAGCTAGGTTTCATGGAGAAAATGGGCTTTTACTCTTTTTTTAAAAAAAAAAATCCAGCATTTTGCCCCCTTTCCCAAACTAATTAGGAAAATGCCCCCGTTTTGAAACTCAATTTTCTAAAAATCAAGTTTCAATTTAAAAATCAATTTTTGGAGAATCAAGTTATAACAAGCTGAAAATTAAAAAAAAAAAAAAAAAATCTAAAACCCTATAGTGCTGTTTTAAAGACCCTATAGTGGTGTTTGGGAACTGGAGCTCCATGCAAGTTTTTTTTTTTTTTTTTTTTTTTTTTTTTTTTTTTTTTTTTTTTTTTTTTTTTTAAGTTTGATCGCCCTATACCTATAGTGGCATTTTAAGGAGCCCTATAGTGATATTGAAACTCGATTTTGATTAAGGAGCCCTATTGTTACGTTGAAACTTGATTTACTCGATTTTGAGAAAATCAAGTTTCAAAACAGCGACATTTCCTTAATTAATTTGGAAAATTGGACAAAATGCTAGATTTTTTGTACGAAAGGAGCAAAGGCCAATTTTCTCATAGGTTTCATCATATACCCAAATCTTTAGGCCTAGTATAAATGGCGCAATTTGACGAGACACCATTGGTGCTAATGGCCTCAAACTATCATTGTCATGAATCCGGGGATCTATTAGCCCATTGTAACAATCATATTAGCCGGAAAATACAATATTCTTACACTATATATAATTGAAAATTATATTTTATTGATAATTATTTCAAATCAATGTGACTCCCATGTTTAAATTCTAAATTAATATATCATTATGATTGATGTAATACATGACAGCCACTCGTGACATTGTTGAAGTCAAAATTTTAAACATAATTATTGAGTGATAAATGGGGCTTATAAGCTTAATAAAATGGAATTTAGTCCTGAGCATATGTCACATATATACTCAAAGTCAAGTTTTATATAATTTTAGGAAGATATATTTCTTTGACTTTATTTCAATTATTTGTGAAAGCCACGGAGGGGACAAAATGCTGTTGATATTATTAATTTAGTCAATCGATTAATCTCATGTCGAAAAATAATGACATATATATATTTGCCTTGATGAAAATAATTAATTTATAAAGCATATAAATTGAGGTGAAGAAATACAAAAGGCTATTGTTACTTGTTAGGAAGTCCAAAAAATATATTTGTGACGTTAAATGAATATATTTACCATTGTCCAAGTAATTACTCAAAGTCTCATAGGATATCTAAGAAATTTTTTTGGGATATATAAAAGTACGAGTCCATTCACTAAACGGTAGTAAAAGATGGGGACAAAGGTTAGCTTGTCACTACAACAAAAGTGGACTATGGTAACGAAACCTTTCGTCACAATATGTTCACGCTGAAACAACTCTAAAAAGGTGTGAAATTTTTTAAAGAATTTCACTAGGGAGGCGACAATAAACAAATTTTATTCTATGAAAGAATGTCATCGAGCATAATTTTGATGTGAAATGTTCATTTTCAGATAAGTATAATGAATAAGACAGTTTTTATATGTTCATTAAAGTTTAAAAATATGATGACATATCAAAATCGGTAATTTTATATTCAATATTTTTATTAATTATGATTATTATATCAATACTATAATCTGCCCCTCCCCTTCCAAATACACATTTTTGGTTTCGTCCCTAAATGCTTCCATTATTGGGTGGAAGCTCCTCGTCCTTGGTCGGTCTCGCCCCGAGAGCAATGTGTATTGTGTACTTTGCCTAAGCTTCATGTGCAGATTCGTCAGTCGTCACTTTGTTCAATGAACCTCAAAATTGTTGGGTCATGATCCTTCAAGGCTGTCCAGACCTTGAGTGATCATCTCTGACCTGAATTGGTTAGAGAGGATCTTCTCCCCCATCAAAATATAGCCGAAATTAGTAGTCATTTTGGCTTTGTTATTTCATGCAAAACGCAAAGGATTTTCATTTTTATAATTTAGGAATGAATTTTAATGGATTTGGTAAATAAATGATCATTCTACTAAATATATAAAATAGATTATACCCTATCACTTGTAATGAGATTAAATCATATTATTAGTGAGATATATATTGCTTAGACAGAGGGCATAGCAAAGGTCCATTAACAATCATTCCATTTCCACATAATCATAGAGTTGTCCCCCTATGGCCAAAAGGCCCATAACAAATTAAACACCTTACATTAATTCACAATAATTATTCTCTTGGCCTCAAGTTGAAGAAACGAATCCATTTGAATTTGCAGACTAAAATAGAGCAAAAGCTAATGCAGTAATTAAATGATTATTGTAGGGGTAAAATTCCCAAAGTCAACAATGAGCCTTGGGCCCCGCACGGAGCCCAACCATGACCAGAAGGGAAAAGGGGGACCAAAAGACTTCCAGCCCAATCCTGTTGAGCCCAGCTTATTTAAAAAGACGTCCGAGGAGGAATGTCTCCTCGGACACACAAATACGGGCCCAATGTGCGCCCCATCCACAGTGAAGAACCACCCCAAACAAACGTGGGTAGTAGGATGAGCCTCACACAACAGGAAGAAAGAGGAAAATGTAAGACGTCCAGGGAGAAACCGCAACTGCTGCATTAAATGCCAGGAAACTACTTTTCCAGCCGCATTAATGTGAAGAAGACAGGCGAACAGTGTTACATTGGCCAATGCAACTCACAGAAAGATAAGGTGGATATCCGATGGGACAGGCACTCAAGTGAAGGTCCAGATGGTTAACAAGTGTAAGGCTCTTATCAATTTAAGGAGGCTATATAAGAGAAGGAAATCCCCATGAAAAAGGGATCAAAAAAGTTTATGAGAGAAAAGAAGAGGGAGGAAGGAGAAGAGAAAGCACTATAGCAATCTCAACAACTCCTGTAACCATTATCATCCAATATATACTAGAATAAAGCTCCTCGAATTATGCCGAGGACAAGCTCTCTTGTACAAACTTGGTTCGTTTCTGTTTGATTGTCTTGGAAACTCATTATAACTGTTATCCCATTCACTAAAACCTAGTTCTTCTACCCACTCTCTACAAATTTATTGTATTGGGTTCACTGGGCCAGTATCCCATACATTTTGGGCTTGGGCTGAAAATCGTGTCCCTACAATTATGTTTCCATTATGAGATAGTCTGGTGGCTTTAAATCACCTGATTATTGTTGTAAGACAAAGTCCGGCTCCCGTGCTTCATTGCATAAGAGTCATATTGTGTTGGCTTCAATGTGCTGAAGCTAAGTTTTTCCCATCGTTGTAAGACAAAAATTTAATTTCATAAAATCGAGATTATTTTAATGATGATCAGTATATATATGACGGGACATGAATTTCAGTTGTCACATTAGAATTTTTAATACTAATATTAAATTAAAACCATGATATGAAGATGATTTTGAAACATATGTTGAAAGATTGGTGACACTAAATATACAATTTAACCTAGAATCGAATAGTCATGGTCTTTTTTTCCTTAAAAAAAATAATAAAATAAAATAAAAAGTCATGGTCTTCAATTTTCATTTTTTTATTTCACAATCAGTTGTTTCAGCCTCTGTCTAGGAACAGTGTGTTCCCTGTTTTAAATTAGTTGAACTACGGCTAGGTACCAGTTGAATTCTTCCATTTATTGCCAAAATGGAAAATGGTAGTTGTACGTATTTTTTTTATTTGCTAGCTAGTCCAGATTGTACCAAATTAAAATTTTGACGTTGATTGAAAAAATTAGGCCTCTAGAGTTGTTCAGATGTGCACTAAATGTTCCAAGTTTCAACATTGCAGTTTGAAACTTTATTGAATTAACTAAATAACCTGTCCCTTTATACTTATAATTGTTTAGTTTTGTGATATTCAGCTCCTCCTTTATGGTCAAGAAAAAGTAATATAAATATATGACTGAAGGAATATTGCAAGAATAGATGAGTAATATTTTATTATCCTACGCATATAAATATTGATAGCCTCTTAATAAAAATAACCCTATATATCCTCCTTGTATATGACAATGCCACCACACTAATTTAAGTATTTAACATGTTTGTTTCTGCTAGGATTAATGTTTTTAGTGCGTTCTAGTTAGCTCTCTTTGATAATTGAATACAAGATTTGTGGTTTAATTTTCAGATCTCGTCTATATTGTTAGAGATATATATATTAGACATATATTAACCCAATGTAATAGGCCCAAATCCAGTCCTACTTGTACAAGTAGGACTAGGTTTGGGCCTATTACATTGGGCTAATATATGTCTAGTATATATATCTCTAACACTCTCCTGTACAAGTAGGACTAGGTTTGGACCTATTACATTGGGCTAATATATGTCTAATATATATATATCTCTAACACCCTTCGTCAAACTCAAGGCGGAAGCTCGATGAAGGCTTGAGGTTGGATAAGCATGAGAAGATCACTTGGAGATGCCGTGAAAAATGCCTTTGAAGAAACCACAATGAAGAATGTGCCAATTGACCAATTTTGGAGCTTCAAATGAAGAAACGGAGTTCAAAATTGGAATCTACGTGAAAAACTGAGCAAGATAGGCCCTTTCGGAAATTTTAACTTCTGGTCAAAGGTCAACGCAAAAAGTCAAAATCAACTAGTCCAGGTCTCCAGGTCAAAGTCAGCTGTCACTGCTCACGGGTCAGATCCAGGTAGTCCGGGTCGGGCCGGTCTGGGTCAACGGTCAGCTAGGTGGCGTGGTGCTGACGAGGTGACACTACTGACGTGGCTGATGATGAGCTAGGGCTGACGTGGCATTTGATGACGTCATGGATGACAGCATCAAAGTTTTCGACTCGTGGCTGTTCCATCGGCGCGTGGAGGAGAAGCCAGAAACTAGGGAGGCACGTGGTGGCGCGTGTAAGGTCAGTTGAGGCCCGTAATCTCAGGTTCTGTAGATCGGTGGACGAGGAGGCCATCATGGCGGCGCATGTACCAAGAAGACGATCTGAAAGTCATGAATCTGAGGCGGCGCGTGGGAATTTTCCAGAGCTCGTTTCGGCGCGTAGGGGCGCGTGACAATTCCAACGGACACCAGCTTCCTAGGTTTGGATCACGAGAGGCCTTGGATCACGTATCTGTGGTTGGTTTCATTAGGTGAAGCATCGATTTGCACAGATCTGAAAAGTTAAGTCACTGCTTTGCTTGAGTTTGTGGATCTTGGACACAGCACTGCGCCATGGTGGCTGCGAGATGCCGTGGAGTCTAAATCCAGCAAAGAAGCATGTGTGACTTCCAATGGTGGTGTGCATGTGATATTCTTCTTTGCTTGCTAGAGATGTTTTGTTTGATACCAAGAACGAAGTTTGGCTCTGATACCATGTTAAATAATATTATTAGCAACGCAATGTGTTATACCATATTGTGTATGCTAGAGTGGATGCGGAAGAGAAAGCATAAAATAGAAACATTAAGAACACGAGGGTTACGTGGTTCAGCCTTGATGGCCTATATCCACAAAGGAATCCCTTAAGGGCTATATCTTTATTGTGTAAGAGTGTAGTACAATAACCTTCTGTGTTACAATAAACCCTAACATGAGTATATATAGGCAACTAAACCCTAGACTACTAGTACAAGTAGGACTGGGTTTGGGCCTCTTACATTGGGCTAATATATGTCTAATATATATATATATATATATATATATCTCTAACATATATAAAAAACCGATTGGTATCTTGGTTTGATAATAAAAAGTACCATCATCAAAATAGTGCGTTGTATATTGAAACTCTATAATAATAATAAATGCTTTTGAAAACAATCCAGATTGAGGTTGATAACTTCATGTGCATGTACACTTATTTGTCTTTATGTTTTCTTGTGTCTTTAGTTTTGCTTTTGTTAGGTTAATTCTGCGTTCAGACATAGGTAGCTATACTTCTATAAATTTGAGGAAGAAAAAAATTTTAAAAAAAAAAAATGGCAAAACTTATATAGCTCCTTAGCTTTATTTTAAATTCCTCCATTAAAAATTTGATAATGCGACTATATTGACCAACAAATTAACTACTAAATTAAATTTACTTATTATTAGAAAAAAATAATACTATTTGCACTACATTAACCAATACAATAACTGAATTTAATTATTGTATTGTATGGTATATAAGTTTTTGAAAAAAAAAAAACAATTGGTTTACCTTGATTATTTTAAGTAAGTTGTTTACTTAAAAAAAAAAAAAATTAAAGCCACTTTTTATCTCACAATTTATATGAATAAACTAACAATAAAGAAGTTTAATCAAACATGCACACACTCAGTGTGTGGTGCTGTGATTAACATATATAATTTTTATCTTATGTTACCAACAGTAAAAAAGTTTAATCATACGCGCCAACACTTGGCGTGTGGTGTTGTGGTCAAGGCCGGTCCAACAAAATTTGAGGCCTAAGGCAAAAAATTTATATGGGGCATTTTTATATGTAGACATTAATTAAATAAAATTATATAATACTAATTAAATTAAGACTAATTTGATGTAAATACAAAAATTGATGAATAATACTAGCTAAACTAAGGTTAATTTCAAATAGAAGATTGAATATTATAGTTGAATCAAAAGGAACTTACTTTAATTTGGATATATGACTATGCATAGTTAAGTACAGTTGTAATCTAAATTTTAATTTTATATATTCGTTTTAAGAGAAAGAGATAGATATATATTATTTGCTGTGTGGCTTAGTAGGAGATTAGTCATCATTGGTGATTTATCACATTTACAGCATTTTATTTGAAACATCTTAGGGTTTCAATTGGGTTAAATTTTTATTGGTCTCCTATTTTAAAAGCCTTGTTAGAAATGAAAAAGAAAAATACTAAAAATATTACAAAATCTTCACAATAAATGTAATTATGATTGTAATTGATGAATTTCATCAACTTAATTTATTTGTGTTTGAATTACTTTTTTATGTGATTGGTGATATATCAGTTAAATCTATAATAAAATTTGTGGTATTTTTAGCATCACTCTTAAAAAAAGTACCAATTATTTAAAAAATATTATATTTTTATAAAATATTGGACATTTTACTAAGGGAGATGGGGCCTTTTTTTAGTAGGGAAATTTTTTATTTGTTGTGGGGCCTTAGGCCTAGGCCTTGAGCCGGCACTGGTTGTGGTTAACATAGTTTGTTTTATCATATGTTATATGTATCAGGCCTCACATAGATCTCAATTGTATACTTGTTCATATATGTGTGCGTAGCTGAGAGTTCTGATCTAGGACTTGGTCAGAGAACTTAAATAACAAGGTACCCTAAATCCAGGTTTTGGTCAACTATATGATAACCAAGTTGCAAGACTGTATAACCAAGTCTGAAACCATATCTATTGCTAAGAGAAATCAGAATTGAAAGCTTGTTGCAGCCCAAACATGCAGGACTATTAAAAATAACAGAATGAAAATTGCCAGTAATTAAATTAATCCCATGCTGCAGATACAACAGAGTGAAAGACTTTTGAATTTAACGTTCAAGTATGTCGAATTTAAGCCATCATAAAAATTTTCCAAAACTTAAAAGCAGGGACAGAGTCAGAATTTTGAGTTAAGGGGGGCGACTTTACTGTTCGTTGTGTGCAGCGATTTCAACATTTGACTCTACTACTACTTAGCTACTAAGTTTTTTTTTTTTTTTTTGGTAAGAACAAAATTATTTTTGTTTAGAATTTTTTAAAGGGCAGGGTTGTTTATTTTAAATAAAATTGGTTAATTGAGTTTAATTTTTTATATTTCTAGTTTTACTATTTGTAATTTTTGTTGTTGAACTATTTTTTTTGGGCTTGTATATTTTGTTTTAGATTTTAGATCTATAAATTTTTTAATAGTCACTAAAATGAGGAAAATACTAGAGCTACAAATTTTTTTTATAAATTATTAATATGATAAGTGGTTACTAGTAAGTAAAAAAAAAAAAATGACGTGAGTGGTGGGCTCATATGTGAACCAATAAGAATTTATTACCAAAATAATTTGTAAAAATGTTGTAAAAAGGTTTGTGAGTATAGCATTATTCTTTAAAAAATCAATGATATTGTTTTAGAGAAACAAATGTAATTTTATAAAACAAAATCACTAAATTAGTACACATATATATAATAATATATTAAAAAAAATGGGGGGGGGGGCGGGGGGGGGGGGGGGCATTGCCCCCCAGTCCAAAGGTAGCTACATCCCTACTTAAAAGCCATTTGTTAGCAGATTTTTAGTATTATTGTTCAAAATGATATAAAAACTAGAGAAATGATGTCCACAACATTTTTAAAACAAATCCTAAGTGGTAGGTTGTTACTGGTTGTTATTGTTGGGGCAAAAAAGTAATCTTAGTGTTAGGTTCATATTTCAACCAATAACAACTAACTACTTATGATTTGTTGTGAAAATGTTGTAAAAATGTTGTGGAAATAGCACCTCTCTAAAAACTATGGTTTAAAAAGCGTTGTGAAAACACGTGTTTAAAATACTTGTAATGCAAAAAATGTGTTTAGTACCATATTTCTAATAACATTTTTTTTTTAAATAAAAATATATAATTGTGTGTTTGGTATATATAGATTTTTTTTTTTGAGAAAAAATGTAAATTTTCTTACATAAATAGTAAAATGTAATTATTTATTTATTCTATTTCTCGTCTTCATTCCATCTCTCTCCCTTGCAAATCCAAGCTAGCTTGAACAATTCACTGACCAATGCAAACCCAACTAAATCAAAGCCAAATTGCTATTTTTTTAGTTGAGACGAGAATAGAAAAAGCCAAAAAAAGAAAAACCCAGAAGAAAAAAAAAACCCCAAAAAATGAATCTAGAAAAACCAGACAAAAAAAAAAAAAGACTTTATTTATTCCAACTGAATCACTGGTCATCCAACCCAGAAAAAAGAAAAACAAGAGAAACCCATCAACTAGGATATTTACCCAAAAAAAAAAAAAAAAAAAAAGAAGAAGACAGCGTGCAAGAGAGAAAGTGAAAAAAATAAATAAAGAGAAGAAGAAGAAGAAGAAAGAGTAGCAGCGTGCAGGAGAAAGAGCAAATGAAAAAGAAAAAAGAAAGAAAGAAGAAAGATATGTGCAAGAGATTAAAAAAAAAAAAAAAAAAAAGAAGTCTGGAGAGAGAAAGAAAAGTATTTGGATAATGGGTGTTGTCTAATCAAAGTGGGCCCCACATTTTTAAAAATATTTACGATTGTGCCGTTGTTTGCTATGTTTTAAAAACCAGACCTTAATCCGGTCCAGTTATTAGTTAAAACCGAAAATGAAATAAAAACACAATAAACAGTACAAATCGCCGGTTCAACCGGCATAATCGGAAACCGGTGCGGTTAAACCGGTTTTAGCACTTCTTCTTAAATACTTCAATTTTTTTTCCAAATGACATTAAATATCAAAAAAATTAGTTAGTTGTCACGTTTCAAAACAATGTTGTGAACTAGCATCTCGAGTGTCTAAAACTCAAGTTCCAAGATAAAACTCAAGTTTTTAAGTCTCGATTTGTAAGTGGTGGGGGTTGATGTAGAAGAAAATCCACGTGGAACTTGAGTTTTAAAGACTAGAGTTTCACTTCTTCTTCCTCCCGTTCATACCCAGCATTCATCTTCTTCCTCGCGTTCATACCCAGCGTTCTTCTTCGCGTCCAATCGTGCAAATCTGACCCAGCGTTCTTGTTCTTCCTAGCATCCAATTAGAGCTCCAACGTTCTTCCTCTTTAAGACTCTTCGTCAGATCATTCCTCTGTTCGTCAGTGTTCTTCATCTCTTCCTTGCATCTGTTCGTTCTTCCTCGTTGCTAAAGACCAAATTCTCCACCCAATCGCTGAAGATCTGATTGTCCACCAGTGTTCTTCTCCAACCAAAGCGCCCACCCAGCACCAGATTGTCTTCTTTGGCACTACGTTCTTCTTCAAGTCCGACAAAAATCAAGTTTTGAAGAGTCGGTTTTGCTTTTTAGAACTCGAGTTTGAAAGTCTTGATTTTCGTCATCGATCTTGAGTTTTAAAAACTCGAGATGCTAGTTTCTAGAATCCTTTCCAACATATGTTAACTTATCATATATTTTCCCCTCACTGTGCTAATCTGCAAAATCCCTCTAAATACTTCAGCTGTTGTGTTTTTTAACCCAAAAATAAAAAGAGAGATCTTGTTTCAGATTTAAGAAGAGAGGCTTTGATTTTGAAAATGCTCTCTCAAGTATGAAGTGGTGAAGCCTAAGACACCCACAATGACCCAAAAACATCAGATTTACTTTACTTACTTTTTGCTCAAAAGAAAAAAAAAATCAAATTTATTATATTTGTGTTGAGGAAGAACCAAAGAAGCCCAAAGATAAGCAAATTTGTAATGATCTGCTGCTTCAGTTAAGGCTTTTTTTTTTTTTTTTTTTACTGATCTTGCCTCTTGCACATGCACATATTCACTTCAAGGGAGTTTTATGATGAGTCATTGGAGGATGGGCATCCTATGACAATGCTGAAGACACAGTACCGAATGCACATATTCACGAGAGAGAGGGAGAGTATTGAAGATAGAGATATGAAAAGCAAAAAGTGAGATGAGAAAATGTAAAGAAGTAATGCTGAACGTGTGACAGTGGTTGAGTTGTACAGATTTCAAGATTTCAAAATGTGTGGTAGTTGGGATATTAATGTGTAGAATGTGTAGAGGGAAAAAAATATCAAGTGGGTAATGATATTGCTATCCATTGGAGCACTTACTCTTTTTTTTATTGGAAAGGTTAAAAAATAACAAAAATATTTTATAATGGGCTTGTGGCTTGTGGGTGCTTGTATATACTTTTTTTGTTTTTGTTTTGGTTGAATTGTGTTGAGTAGTGTCTAAAAGTTGGTAAACTAAAGTTTAACGTTTTACTATTATTTAATATTTTAGTTAAAATGACCAAGTATAAAATTATTTATTTATTTATTTATTTTTATAATTATTAATTAAATTATTTATGACGTCACCGGTTCGACCAGAAAATCAATAACCAGTTCCTTTTTTGGTTCTTTCACCGTACTGGTTTTTAAAACCATGGTTGTTTGTAACTTGAAAACTGGTACGAAAAAATTTTTAAATTCGGTGTTTAAATACTCTAAAATAAACTAGGGTTGTCCAAGGACCCGTCGGAACCGACCCACCCGCTGCCGCCGACCGAACCCGACTCGCCGCCGACCAAATCGACTGCTCCGGCAGTCAGCGACGGATTTCATTCTCCAAAACCCGAGATCAACGGGTCGAAGATCGGATCTCCTCCTCTCAAATCCGAGAAACCCGATCCGACCGACCCATCATTTTTCCGGCGAGTTTTGAGATTTTTTTGGGTAGATCCGGCGAGTTTTGAGTTTTCTTTGGGAAGATTTGAGCTAGATCCGGCGAGATTTCACTAGATCTAGCCAAGATCTTGCCGAAAATGGCCAAGATCTCGCTGGATTTGGCGAGATCTGGTCAGATTTCTACCGTTTTTCAAAATTTCCTCGCCGGATACTGCCGTTTTTCATATTTTCTTGGCCGGATTCTCGCCGTTTTCCAAATAATCAACCCCGATCGAGACCCGACCACTTTCCGGGAAGAACCGTCTGATCCAATCTGATTTTCTGACTGGTCAATGGCGGGTCTGAAAATTTGGAACCCAACTTGGTCAGGTCGGTCGCGTGTTGGGCACAAACCCAACCCGGACCGACCCGTGGTCACCCCTAAAATAAACAACATAATTCAAACACTCCTAAAAAAACATTTGTCTACTGTAAGGACTCAATTTGTAACGACCCCAAAATGGTATTGGGTTCTCACGTTAAGGGCCCAAACAATATAATTTGTAGAGTGTGGGCTTGGAAAGCTAGGCCTTGGTCACCAGACGGTGGTTAGTCATGGTACTCATGGTGGACGCGTAGAGACGAGCTAAGGTTGTCCGTGGATCTTGTCCATGAAGCTTAATGTTCTTATTCTTCCTCTCCCTTTTTTGGGTACCCTGATTTCAGAGCCTCTTTTGGCGCATAAGCCTTTACATTATATAGCCCTTCTCGGTTGATCCTGACCCTCCATCTGTTGATCAGGCAGGTACCTATTCGAGTACCTGTCCCATCAGCCGCTTCCCCCTACTTTCTGTTAGTTGCAATAACCGAAGCCACACTGTTCAGGAGTCTTTTCCCATCAATATGGCTAGGACGTTTGTGGGCGCATTTAATGCGGAGGTGATGTCTTTTCCTTGAACCACTCCCACTCCGTACCCCCATGTAAGTCCCATTCTACTCGCCTTTTCTTCTGGGGGCACTTTGGAGACTGCCTTTGATAACATGTCGCTTTTCCCTTTGAAGTCTTGGGATGCCGAGAACAGGGTCATCCTCGGTTGCATCTCTAGGCTATTTGGTCTTTCACTACTTGTCCTCAGCAACTACTCTCCTTGGCACGGGCCTTGGGTCCTAATGGAAAGTGGGCCAAGTCATAAGTTCTCTGGCCCCACATCTACCAAACATGTTTTTTTTTTTAACAGAGGCTGTGAAGCTCTTTCAGTTATAGCCTAGGACTAGATGGTATAAGCGTTTTTTTTTTTTTTTTTTTTTTTTTGGATAAAGGCATAACTTATTATATATCCTTTACTTTTACTCAAGTTTACCAATAATTGACTCTAAAAAAAAATGTTGGGTTTTTTTAGACAAACTAAGTAGAAGTTGCAATTGAAAAAAAGAGTAGAAGTAAATAATAATAATATCAAATTAATTAGAAGTACAATTATATCTATAAAAAACATAAAGTAGGAGAGCTAGGGATATTCAATTTTTTCATATATAATTTTAAATTATATTTTTTAAAATATATAAATAAATCCTTTTAGTATAAACTTTTTCTCAATAAATAATTAACATACAGGAAGCATTGTTTGTTAAAAACCAATGTGTAATATCGATTGTGATATGGAAGAAAGGAGTGGGCTTCTATTTTAAGGGTTGTGTTGGACGTTAAGAGTTTATTTTTAAGTTTTTTGTGTGTATAGAAATTAACATAAATACTAACAAATAAAGTAATTGAGAGAATCTATGGACATGTGGTTTTAGAACACACAACATGCGTGCAGTAAGTGGCACACTTGGCACATAGCTAGACATGTTGCATATGACGTGTGTAGATTGGATGATAATTTTTTTTATTAAAATAGGATGAAATGCACTGGAACAAAACTTGTAGACCATAAAAAGCTATTTTTTATTTTGGGTAAAATGTACAACTAACCCTCTAAGTTTCTTCAAATTTCATTTCAGTCTTCTAACTTTACTTTTGCTCATTTTAGTTCTCTAACTTTCAAGTTTATTCAGTTAAGGTTTTTTCATTAACTTTTGTTATATGTTGTGATTAATTTTTCAATTTTATAAATTTTTCTTCAAAATTTTTAAATTAAAAAAATTCAATTAATGATTGAAAAATATTTTCCAGATTTTTTTTTTCAAAAAATTTTAACAAAAGTTAACGGAAATGTCTTAATTAAATAAATCTGAAACTTAGAGGACTAAAATAAACGAAAGCAAAGTTAGAGGACTAAAATGAAATCTGAAAAAAGTTAAATGGTTAATTTTACATTTTAGCCTTTTATTTTCTAAAAGGTTAAGAATTATTCTAAAAGGTCATAATATGCAAAGAATGTGTCAATTCAAATAAAAATTCATAACTCTTCCTTGCCTATAAATTAAGGGTGTTAATTATAATTATAAAAAAATTCATTTTCTTAATAAATTATCTTTAATAGATATTGGAATTATTCTTTGCAGTTTGGCGAATGTGTTGTATCTTGACGATGAATGGCTTTGAACTCAGCATAAACTTTTCTTTGGATACATCAATAGTTGGGGGTGAGGAGATTTGAATTCTAGATGTCTCTATTGAAAATTATGTGCTGTTTCGGTGATAAATTATGTTATAGTTGTAGATGGTTGATTCAAGAAAAAGAGAATCATATAGTAAGGATGTCGTGTCCCAATAATGTGCTAAGAAAGAAAACTTTTAGCACTACAAGTGTTAATCCTCGGAGGTCAAATCCATTGTGCACACAATGGATTTGAGTGGGTAACATGGTAAGGTAATAGTAGATAAAAGATTGCAAATTAACCTAGACTTAAAACCAGTTATCTTAGATGGGTGTTGGAGTATTATAGGACAAGTAAGACATGGATTTGGCGGGAACTACTCCCTAAAACCAGGCCTTTGTCCTATCAAGTAAATGTTACCTTTGTTTGGTTGAAGGGATGGATGCCAAAATGCCTTCTAGAATTGCAAGCAAGGGATTTACTGATTAGTTAAAGCAACATAGTTAAATGTGATAAAGTGTTTGTAGCTTCCTGCTAGTGTCAAGTGTTGGAACTTCTTCCTTTATCTGTTTGTCTTGCTTTGTGTTTGAACTATTGTCTTGGTGATAAAATTAAAATAAAAGAGAAAGTGAGGGGCAGAATTATATTATGGCTTAGAGGGTTGATGGGAATGACGAGATTACATCCCACAGGCGAAGATAACATTAATGACGAAGAAAGCATCCCTGACGAAGTCATCCTAAACAACGAGGAAAGCAGTCATCACTGACAAAGGCAGGGGAGTCATTCAATGCAGTCAATCAATGACCTGGACAGTTTCCAAATCAACCAGGCAGACCGTTGGGAACCTCTTAAAAGTCCCATTATTGGACCAGAGGCGTTACTTGAGAAAGCATTAACAACCACAACGGCTAGCCCCTAAGGCCGCAGGTATAAAGCCCTCACATAGTCAACAGAAGGTACACAAATACACTGACACTCTGAGAGCACATTCTAATTCTTTATCTTGTTTAGTCATTATTCTAACTTTGGCATCGGAGACGTTGTGGCAGGCACCACACCAGTGACCCTCATCGAGCATACCCTCACACACCACAAGGGATTCCATCTGCCCACTCTTACTGACGAGCTTGTGCTTCATCAGTTTAGCGCCGTCTGTGGGGACGAAATTTTCAGATTCATATTTGAAAACGTGGTTTCCATTAACTCTCTACATCCAGATGGAATCCAACCCAGATTCAGCAGCCTTGGCCCAACAAGTTCAAGCCCTTGCAGCTACCATTGAAGAACTCACCAAACAAAACCAGGAAATGAAGCTACGACTCTAGCAGGTTCAACAGGCTCAACAGGACGAAAGCCGGTCCAAGGGTAACCTGGAGGGAGAAGGGGATAGCCACAGGAGGGGTACTCCTCAAAGGCCAGCTACTCCGGACGAACAAAACTCAGATCTTCTTCGAGAAATGAGGAAAGAGATGAACGAACTAAGGAGCACCATCAAAGAGAAGACAGACCGGAGCGTAGACAAAATGGTAAGGGCTACGAATTCACCTTTCATCGCAGCGGTACTTAAATGCCCTGTACCATCAAAGTTTCGCTTACCTCAACTAGAGCCATTCGATGGACTCAAGGACCCTCAGGATCATCTTAATACCTTTAAGACGACTCTGGGTCTTCAACAACCACCTGACGAGATACTGTGTCGTTCCTTCCCAACCACTCTCAAAGGAGCTGCAAGAGAATGGTTCACGAAGTTGCAAACCTCGTCCATAGACAACTTCGATCAATTAAGTAGTGCTTTCTTGTGCCATTTCATAGGGGGGCAACATCCAAAAAGGCCGGTAGACTACTTACTCACCGTAAGGCAAAGAGAGAAAGAAACTCTAAGGTCATATGTCAAACGATTCACCCGGGAGACTCTGGAGGTGGACGAAGCCGATGACAAGGTGCAGCTGACGACCTTCAAAGCGGGGCTGAGGTCCAGAGATCTTGTGGCCTCCCTCGCAAAGAATCCACCAAAGACGATGGCGGAAATGCTCCTGAAGGCACAGAAGTACATGAATGCTGAAGATGCTTTAGCTGCCATAAAGGATGCCGAGAAGCCAAGCGACAAGGCCAAGAGGGAAGACGATCGTAGGGGGCAGAAGAGAGATCGACCAGATCGTCGGAACAACGACGGGAACAAGAGGAAAGATGATAAAAGTCCTCGGATGGTAAGATTTACTCCTTTGGTCATGCCTGTTGACAAAATTTTCACGCAGATCAAGGACGAGCATTATCTCAAATGGCCCAGACCATTGCACTCATCCCCTAATGTCCGCGACAAGAACAAGTACTGCTGGTTCCACAAAGATCACGGCCACAACACGGAAGATTGTAGGGACCTAAAGGAGTAAATAGAGGAGTTAATACGGAAAGGGAAGTTACAGAAATATGTGAAGAAAGGAGAATATAGCAAGTTCAGAGACGACAATAAAGCCCAGCATGAATCCTTCTCCCGGGATGACGACCGTCCGTCCCAGCCTCCACACAAGGTGATCAGGGAGATCAACACGATTACAGGAGGGCCGTTTTCAGGAGGGTCGCTTAAATCACTCAAAAAGGCATACCAGAGACAGGTTAACAGCGTCCACACCGTACCCTCGTCCAAGCACCGACAAACATACCAAGACATGTCCTTCAGTGAAGGAGACGCCATGGGAGTGAAGCAGGCCCACAACGATCCCTTGGTCATAATGCTAAATATAGAAGGGTTCAATACCAAGAGGATCCTCGTCGATAATGGCAGCTCCGCGGACATCAACTACCTTCCAGCCTTCCAACAGCTGAGACTAGATCCAAAAAGACTGCGCCCTTTTGACTCTCCACTCGTCAGTTTCAGCGAAGGCAGGGTCTACCCCAGGGGTATAGTGACATTGACGGTGACGGCGGGGACCTACCCAGTGCAGTTGACCCGGCAAGTAGACTTCCTAGTGGTGGATTGTCCCTCATCCTACAATGTCATCGTTGGAAGACCCACGCTCAACAAGTGGAAGGCGGTAACATCAACTTACTGTTTGAAGGTAAAATTCCCAACAGATAATGGTGTCGGTGAAGTGAAAGGAGATCAAGTCCTGGCAAGAGAATGCTACCAAGCCGTCCTAGCTGGGAAGGAGAACCACACGTGGATGATTGAGGAAAAGGAAGAAGACAGGATAGCGGCCCTGGAGACGGTGGAGTTGGTAGAAGGAGAGGCGAACAAGACGACCAAGATAGGAACGACGTTGAGCCCCGAGATGAGAACAAAACTCATAAGGTTCCTCAAAGAGAATCTAGACGTCTACACATGGAGTCACGAGGACATACCGGGCATATCTCCAGAAGTCATCCAGCATAAGTTGAATGTGGATCCAGAACGGAAACCCGTCTAGCAACGACGAAGAACCTTCGCTCCAGAACGAGACCAGGCAGTTGCAGAGGAAGTTACCAAACTCCTGACGATAGGGTTCATCCAGGAGGTGTATTATCATGAATGGCTAGCAAATGTAGTCCTGGTGAAGAAAGCAAACGGGAAATGGAGGATGTGCGTAGACTTCACCGACCTGAACAAGGCATGCCCAAAGGGCAGCTTCCCCCTACCAAGAATAGACCAGCTCGTGGACTCCACAGCCGGACACAAGTTACTGACATTCATGGACACCTTCTCAGGGTACAACCAGATAAGGATGGCTGAGGAAGACCAGGAGAAGACCGCCTTCATCACAAGTCAAGGACTCTACTGTTACAAGGTAATGCCTTTTGGGTTGAAGAATGCCGGGGCTACGTACCAGAGGTTGGTGAACAAAATGTTCAGCCAACAAATTGGCAGGAACATGGAAGTGTACATGGACGATATGCTCGTCAAGAGCAAAGAAGAGCTCGCACACCTGGACGACCTGAATGAGACATTTACAACCCTCAAAGCACACCAGATGAGATTGAATCCAAGTAAGTGTGTCTTTGGGGTTGCTTCAGGAAAATTCCTGGGATTCATGGTGTCCCAAAGAGGAATAGAAGCAAACCCAAAAAAAGTGCGAGCCATCATCGACATGACGTCCCCTAGGACCATCAAGGAAGTTCAAAAACTCACAGGAAGAATTGCAGCTCTGAACAAGTTTGTTTCCAGGGCTACAAACAAATGCCTACCCTTTTTCAAGACTTTGAAGCAGGCCTTTGCCTGGACCGACGAATGCGAAGCTGCGTTCCAGGAACTAAAGCGTTATCTGAGCAGCCCACCCCTTCTAAGCCCGCCCAAGGAAGGGGAAAACCTATACTTATACCTGGCAGTGTCAGCCTCGGCAGTAAGTACAGCCCTGATCAGAGAAGAGAGCAAGAAGCAGCTACCGGTTTACTCCGTCAGCCAAGCCTTCCAAGGAGCTGAGTCCAGGTACCCAAAGATCGAGAAGATCGCGTTTGCGCTGATAGTGGCTTCGCGCAAACTAAGGCAATACTTCCAGGCAAATCCCATTCTCGTAATAACGGACCAACCAATCAAGAAATCAATGAACAAGCCCGAAGCAGCAGGAAGAATGGTCCAGTGGGCGATTGAACTTAGTCAGTTTGACATTGAGTACCATCCCAGAACAGCGATCAAGGCGCAAGCACTGGCAGACTTCATCGTAGAGTTCACTCTTCCAGACGAAGACAGGATTACCGATGAGGTAGATAGATGGACAATGCAGACTGATGGTTCGTCAGCTCAGAGGAAGGGGGGAGTAGGGGTCGTCATAACCACCCCCGACGGAGAAGTGCTGAAATATGGGGTCCAACTAAGATTCCCGGCCACCAACAACGAAGCTGAATACGAGGGGATACTGACGGGACTAAGGCTTAGAAGGGCACTTGGTGCTAAAAACTTGTTGATTCAAAGTGACTCAAAGCTAGTGGTCGGACAGATTAGGGGAGAATACGAAGCAAAGGAAGAAAGGATGCAGAAATACCTCAAGCTGACGAAACATCTGACTCAGGAGTTCGATGTAGTGGAGTTCGTGCAGATCCCAAGGAGTCAGAACATAGGGGCTGATGAAGTCTCAAAGCTAGCTTCATCAGAAGAAGGGAAAATTGGCACAGATCTGGCAATGGAGGTCCAAAAACACCCCAGCATTGAAGAAATTGCAACATTCACCATCCAGGGCACAGACAGCTGGATGACGCCCATAATATCCTACCTCCAGGACGGGCACCTCCCTCTGAGCACGGAGGAAGCTAAAAAGATCAAGAAGAGGGCAGCCAGGTTCACGATCCTTAATGACGCCTTATACAAGAGAGGCTTCTCTATGCCTTACTTGAAGTGTGTCGACGAAGAAGAAGCCAGATACATCCTAGAAGAAGTCCATGGAGGAATTTGCGGCAACCATGCTGGCCCCAGATCCCTGGTAAACAAGGTAATACGAACAGGATACTTTTGGCCAACCATGCAGGTAGACGCAGCTGAGATCGTCAAGAGGTGCGACAAGTGCCAGCGATATGGGAATGTGCAACGGCTTCCAGCAGAGAGACTGACGACTATAGCTTCCCCATGGCCATTCGCACAATGGGGAATGGACATCGTCGGCCCGTTACCCCAAGGTAAAGGTCAGGTAAAGTTCCTGCTTGTTGCTATTAATTATTTCACTAAGTGGGTTGAAGTAGAGGCTCTTGCAACGATTACTGAGGCTCGAATTCGGAGCTTTGTGTGGAAGAACATAATCTGCAGGTTCGGGATTCCCTTGACGATCATATCTGATAATGGGAGGCAGTTTGACAGCCAAGACTTCAGAGAATTCTGTTCAAACCTTGGAATCAAGAATCAGTTCTCATCCCCGGGGCACCCCCAGGCAAATGGACAGACGGAAGTGACAAACAGGACGCTGCTCAAGATTATCAAAACCAGGCTGGACGAGGTGAAAGGTGCTTGGCCAGAAGAACTACCTAGTGTCCTGTGGGCTTACAGAACCACAGCCAGAACCCCGACAGGAGAGACACCCTTCAGGCTTACCTATGGCACAGAAGCAGTAATCCTAGTAGAAGTTGGGGCAACAAGCATCAGACGAGGAACTTTCAGCGAAGGGCTCAATGACGATGAATTGCGACTCAACCTGGACTGTCTGGACGAAGTAAGAGATAACGCATCCAGCAAGATGACAAAGTATCAGAAAAAGATGGCCGAGTACTACAATAAGAGGGTTAAACTCAGGCAACTGGACATAGGAGACCTCGTCCTGCGCAAGACCACTACAGCAACTAAAGACCCTACTTAAGGAAAATTGGGTCCTACATGGGAAGGGCCTTACTACGTCATTCACTACTCAAGACAAGGAAGTTACCACCTGGAAACCATGGACGGATAAAGGCTCCCTCGACCATGGAACATTGAGCATTTAAAGAAGTACCACGAGTAAATGTAATAGACGAATGCATTCGTTCCTGAAATTAATGAAAGAATTATTCCTCTGATGTCTTTGTGCAGGCAGTTCTAGTCAATCATAAGGCCCATGAATTACTAAGTAACAAGATTCCGCTTTGACGGATGTAAGTTATTGACGACCACCCTAAAGGGTATGAATCACTAAGTAACAAGATTCCGTCTTGACGGATGTAAGTTACTGACGACCACCGTAACGGGTGTAAATCACTAAGTAACAAGATTCCGCCTTGACGGATGTAAGTTACTGACAATAACCCCACGGGTATAAAAAAAAACTAAAGTAACAAGATTCCGCTTTGACGGATGTAAGTTACTGACGACCATTGTAGTGGATACAAAAGCTAGAAAAGCGATAAAACGACTAAGTGACAAGATTTCGCTTTGACGGACATAAGTCACCACAGGTACAACCCCCTAGCAAGTGCAAGTGACAAGAGCCCGTTTGACGGGTTCACGCAAAAAGAAAGGGGAAAAGGGAAGAACCATACATCCAATCAAAACAACACTCAGAATGCATTCAAGATCGTCAAAACAACCAATTAACAGATTGTTGACGAATAAACAAATCGCAAGGTGCAAAAATATGGACGAGTATAAATCAACCAAAACATCTGCTGAAAAAGTAAGTATGCTTCATTTAAACCCATAATCACTGGGCAACTAACATTGTTTTCAAAATAAAATTGATTGTTCTGGAATTAGATTTACAAAAAAGAAAAAGGCCCAAAACAGGACGAGCATCCACCGAAAATAAAACAAAAGAAAAAATTTTCTAAGTGTTGAAGTCAGGCATCAGCAGCAGCATCTTCACCGGTAGGTGCGTCAGTAGCAGGCTCAGGAGCATCACCATCCGGGGCAGAAGACTGAGCAGCTTCGTCCAGAGCCATCTCCTTATCCACCTCCTCCAGATCCAGGCTCTCCATGTTGACCCCAGAAGGATGCTTGACCAGATACCTCCTGAGAAGCTTGAAACCTTTAAAATACCAACTGAATAGTACAGTATTGTACTCGTCAGTGGTCTGGAAAGCCTCCACGGACCTGGCAGCGATGGTTACGAGTTTCTCTTTGGCTGAAAGAAGCTGCTCATCCTTCTCTTGAGTCAACTTGCGCTCAACCCTGAGGTCGTCATCCAACACCTTGACCTTCTCCTTCAATGAAGTTGTCTCGTCCATAGAGGCAATCAAGTTCTTCTTCAGGTCAGAGTTCTCTTTCTCCAAAGCCTCCATCCGGGATGTTAGAGATGCCACCTTGGCCTCTTGAGTGAGGTATTCGGTGGTAATATGGAGGCTCTCTCCCAACACCTGGGGGAAATTGTAGAGTCATCAGTAAAAAAAAAAAAAAAAAAAAAGGTGTGGAAGGAGAACACCGTACCTGGACGAGCTTGTGAACATGATAAGAGGCGACCTCGTTCAAAGACATATCGGAAAGAGCCCTCAAATCCGCTAGAGTTACAACCTCGTAAGCCCTATCCACGGCCAACCTTTCGTCATCCCATATTGTGGACGAACGAGTATCAGCCTTCTCCTTCTCCTTCTCCTTCTCTTTGCTAGTCACGCGCGGCCTTTTGGAGCCAGGAGTAGGGATCTCCTCTATTGACGTGGTTGGAGAGGCCGTCCTCGTCGTCTCAGAAGCTATGGGATGGACGATACCAAGGGGAGTGGGAGCAGGGCCCTTCCCGGTCACACGCACAGTTTTCTTCCCCAGGTTGGACAACGGTTCGTCCTTTTTGGATCTCATTTTCACGTACATGTCTTTGTTAAATTTGGTCGTCATCTCTGCAAGAAGAAAACATTTGTCAGGAATTCCTAAGTGTACATAAGAAGAATCAGCACTGACAAGGATAATACTTACTTTTTTTGTCCTCAATACCGACTTGACGAAGAACGTAAGGAGACAGGTCAGGACCGAGGTTGTAGAAAGCGAGGGTCCAGGGGTCAACCAGGTTGTCCCAGTTCTCAATCGTCTCAGCGTACCCGATCGTAGTTTCGATGCATTCCTTGTGCCGGCTCTTAAGCTTAGGCTGTCTCTTAACTGTACCAAACAAGAAACAAAGGAGTTAGCAATACTAAAGCCTCAAAGGTGGTAAAATTAAAACGACGGAGAGAAATACTGACGCACCTAAGGTCGGGGTTCCCCACCGACGGAGCAACCTCGGGAAATCACCCCAATCACTGCTGGATTGAGTCTCTAAGTCGTCCCCAGACACAAAGAAAAAGCGCGACTTCCAATACCTAAAGGACGAGGGTAAGCCCTTGACAATCCTTGTCTTTCTCTCCCAAGGGACTAACTCATAATACCCCCACTCCTTGGACTCTTTCAAACGGTATAGATAGGTGAGCTCACCCATCCTAATCATATCCCTATTAGAGGCCAACCATATTTGCATACAGTTGATCACAATCCTCCACGAGTTAGGCATAAGCTGCCCGGGAGCAATACCAAAGTGAGCCAAAAGTTCCATCAGGAACGGGTGGACAGGGAGTCTAAGCCCGCAGGAGAAGGTTGACTCGTAAAAACATACTTCACCTAGAAAAAAGTGGCAGGCCCTATCTTCGTCCTTAGGTAGATGGACACGAACCCTTGCCGGAAACTGGAACCTATCCTTAAACTTACTTACAGTTTCGGCGTCCAAACCACACACCTCCCTGAGGGCATAAAAAGCCCTAACCTCCCGAGGACCAGAGACGGCTGTATCCCCTTCCGCTAGGTCGCCATTAGACGACAACCCAATCTCGAGATCACTAGACCTAACCTTAGACATCAACTCTCTCCTTGCTAAACCCTCGAACCAATTAAGCGATTGACGGAGCAAAGGCAACAAGTCACCCAAAACCACGCTCAGACAATTGCCCTCAAACACAAAATTTTCTAAAAACGGGTAAGTACCCAAAGACCCTCCTAGACGCGCAAAAAGAAATGAGATCGATGGGCAAGCTATCCTAACCTCCAAACTATCAACCATGGAAATATAGAAATCAGAGGGCAGAGAAAAACGATACAAGCTAAATCCCCAGAAAATCAAAGACCAACAAAAGAAGAGAAAGAAAAGGAAACAGAGAATCAGAAACTACACTGCAGTAAAGAAAAAAGGAAAAATAAAGGAAAGACCAATAAGGAGAAACGTACCTCCAATGGCGGAACACCAAAAGCACAGCACAGATGATTTGAAGAAGAAGGAAGTCTCAAGAAAAAACGCTCAGAGTATCACTGGGGTATTTTTTCTGTTTTGCTCTCTGAAAAGTAAAAGAAAATTAAAAGAGGAGAAGTTTTAAACTTAGGCCAAAAAACGATTGAAAAACCAACGGGAAACCCAAGGGTCATACCAATAATTCCACGGATCAGCACGCGCCACGTGGCCACGTTGCGTGTAGCGCCGCCACTAAGCATTAAATGCGGAACAGAACCCCAAGAGTCACAAGAAAACTTTTCATCTTCCGTGATCGTCATGACACGTCACAGATGACCCCAAAACCTGGGGGGCATGATGGGAATGATGAGATTACATCCCACAAACGAAGATAACATTAATGACGAAGAAAGCATCCCTGATGAAGTCATCCTGAACAACGAGGAAAGCAGTCATCACTGACGAAGGCAAGGGAGTCATTCAATGCAGTCAATCAATGACCTGGACAGTTACCAAATCAACCAGCCAGACCGTTGGGAACCTCTTAAAAGTCCCATTATTGGACCAGAGGCGTTACTTGAGAAAGCATTAACAACCACAACGGCTAGCCCCTAAGGCCGCAGGTATAAAGCCCTCACACAGTCAACAGAAGGTACACACATACACTGACACTCTGAGAGCACATTCTGATTCTTTATCTTGTTTGGTCATTATTCTATCTTTGGCATCGGAGACGTTGTGGTAGGCACCACACCGATGACCCTCATCGAGCATACCCTCACACACCACAAGGGATTCCATCTGCCCACTCTTACTGACGAGCCTGTGCTTCATCAAGGGTCATTGAAAAAAAAGTACAAATTGGTTTTGGCCTTTAAAAAGGAGGATACTGTTTTAAAATTTTAATGGTAATTAACCTCCAAAATTAAAGTGCATATGATCAATCATAGCCCCAGCAACTATAAATTTAAAATTCATTTATTTTTGTCATTACTTGAAACTTCTTTTCCCTACTATTATTAGTAAAAATGAAAGTGTTTTTATGTCTAATCGATTGAAACCTTGCATCATATCAGTCAGAAGAAAAGTGGGGAGATTAGAGAGATAGACTTGAAGCTAGACATGAGTAAAACTTATAACTGGATAGCATAGGGTTGTCTAAAAAAATTATTCATATACAAGTATAGCTCACGCGAGTCAGTCAATAGACTCACTTTCTCTAAAACTATTCATATTATTATAGCTCACGTGTGTTGAGACCAATACTAAAATTAGAATTTTCAAAAGACACACAATAGTTTATTACTCCCTCCGTTCCAGTTTGTTTGTCATGTTTGAAAAGTCAAACTTTAAAAAAATATATCATTTATTGTCTTGTCTACCTTATAAAAATGTATAAGTTTACAAAACTACCCTTAAATAAATTTATCAATTTTTTTTAAAAAGAGTTATTCTTAATGAGACAACTAAAAATGTGCCCCCATTAAATTGATTTTTTAAAATATTAGTTAGTTTTCTTTTTAAATAGTTTTGAAAATAAAGTAGGGGTATAATAGGAATATTAGTAAATTAATAATTTTTATTTTTAAAAACAAGACAATATTTTAGACATCCTAAAATGGAATAGAAGACAAACAAACTAGGATAGAAGTAGTATCATTTTGCTCTGTAGTTTCACAGAGGTGAAGCTATGTCATAATGATTAGTTTCTAAACTCCTATCTCACACAGTGAGAAATTTTAAAGAGATATGAAAGTGTTGTTTTGCTCTAAATTTACATGCTTAACAATGGTGAAGCTATATATATATATATATATGTGTGTGTGCGTGCGTGCGCGCGCGTTGTTAGTAAATTTCGAATGGATGATGCTATTTTAACACCAAAGAGAGTTGCTTTAATTCTACACCTCTTTTAAAGAGAAGTCGAAAGCAACATTTGTGATGTGGAATTTCGATAATGTGAAAGAGGAAGAGAGGATGTAGAAATAACACTTTTTTAGTGTTTTTTTTTTTTTTTTTTTTTTGATGGAATGATCTAGAAGAAGTCAACACCTTTCAAGTTTCAACCTTAAATTATTAAGCAAAAAAATTGAGTTTCAACCTTATATTGCCATTTTTCTTTGGCAATACCTTTAGTAGATAGATGACAGAAGATTGTGGAAAAACAAAAACAACACGAAAAAAAAATGATATACGTATCTAGTTATATAGTGATAGCTTATAATATATATCATTCTTTAAAGTTCATATTCCTCACTTGTTCTTCTCATTAATATATTTTATGTTACTTGTTCCAATTCTATTCTATAATAAATAATATATATTGCATCACTTTAGCATTTGTTCAAATCTACATACGTTAGTTTACAAAATATGTCAACAAAAATAAATGTTTTAGTTAAACCCCTTCTCTTTTTCTCTTATTATGAAACCAAACTTGATTTTATTTATTTATTTATAAATAGTATATATTTTGATAGCCATTTTTAATAGCCACATAAATATATTTTTTGTGACCATTTGTAATTATTTTTGGGGAAAATTACACTCCCCTCCCTTAAGATTTGGAGAAATAACACTCCACTTCAAACTTGAAGGGGAAAAAACACTTTCCCTCCTTGACATCCAATTGACTAAACTTTATTAAATTAATATTAAAAATATTATCCTATAAAAAAAAAAATATATATATATATATATTAAAAATATTATGTACTAACTTGCCCTTTGCTTAAAGGAAGGTTTCCAAATTTATCTTATTTCATAATTAAAATTCATTGTTTTAAATTTTTAATCAAAGTGTATTTTAAAATATTAAGTGTGAATTTTTCTTATTATTTTCTTTTTCTTTTTTCAACGGGTTATGTAGATATTTGTTGTTACAAGTGTTTTGGTGCTTAATAAATTTTGCATTTTCATTGTAAATTTATAAGTTTTTTTTACTAACAATGATTAAATTTTGGTAAAGAGATTCTTATAAAAATTTAGAATATTTCAATATTAATTTAAATAAAAGGAGGTGAGTGTTAATTTATAAGTTTTTTTTACTAACCATGATTAAATTTTGGTAAAGAGATTCTTATAAAAATTTAGAATATTTCATTATTAATTTAAATAAAAGAGAGTGAGTGTTAATTTCTTTAAATCTCAAGGGAGAGGAATGTTTTTTTCCTTCAAATTTGGGGTGGAGTGTACATTTCCCCAAACCTCAAGGGAGTGGAATGTAATTATCCCATTATCTTTTAAGGTAGTATAAATTTATGTAACATGGGATCATTTTAACGTGTCATGCTATATATATATATATATATATATATATATGGTGACCTAAATATGAGAAAGTCTTTGATTTAAGGAGGCTGAAGAGAAAAGGTGAGACCTGGAGTAGGTAATATATATGTTAGATGGTCGTAATTAGCGGCCCAACAATAACATTTGTATTATTATTTTATAATATATGATCATAATTTACAACACACTTTTGAGTATATTGAGTATCACTCCGACGTCTGCATCCTAATTTCTTCAAGGCCGATTGGTCTCAACACACGTGAGTTATAATAATATATGAATAATTTTAGTGTCAGCATACTACATACTTTTACACAAACTTTGCCACAAATTTTTGTTTTATGTGATAAACTATGATTAACTGTTAGTGGCAATTATATAAACTGAATTTTTTTTTCCACTATTCACATGTAGCCGGTCAATAAAGACACAATAAAATATGTGTAAAAATGTATGATACTAGAACTATTCTTTTTATACCAATCATACAAGTTGTGGAGCTTTCATTCTTACCAAATTTATCCCATTTTTTGGGCTTTTCTGAGTGACCCAAATTGACGTAGATCGATGCACCATCATACATTCATATACATATAATTCAGTTCAGCCAACAAGGGCTTGGCTCAGTTGGTAAGATTCGTTCGCTCTGCCTAACCAGCCCAGATTCGATTCCTGCTGCCAGCGGGCTCTTGTTGGTGGGCTGCTGTGTGAGGGATTTAAGGGGAACACAGGTTCGAGCCTTGGCGGGTACCTCAGTGGTCCTTGTGGGTCCTGTCCCTCATATGGTCTATACTAACCCGAGTGGCATAATACAACCATAAAGGCCCCCATTTTTGTTTAGCAAAAAAAATAATAATAATTCAGTTCAGCTTACATTGAGCTTTTTCTTTGACCTTAAAAATTGACCGGGTTTTTCTTAGCCCAATTTGTGATGTCCATAGAAAAATATACACGTCTTGTTCATACTTGTACCTGCAATTAGGGGTGGTAAAGTAAGTCCAAACTCATTTGCCCGCCCAAATCCACCCACTCTAATTAAATTTAAACCCACCCAATTATTAATTGGATTAAATGGGCATCAACCCAATTAGACCTAGTGATTATTGAGTTTTAATTAAAAACCCATTTAACCCAAAAATAATATACCCAAATTCAATCCAGCCCTTCCCAAAAAAAAAAAAAAAAAAACCAGCCCTCAAACGTTTCAATGTTTCAGGAGGGTTTTCATTTTCTCCACCTCCAATCACATTTTAATCGAAAACCCAACAATTTCAGTAGCTTCAAAGTTTCGAAGATTCCTCAGATTTTCGACATTTCTCTCAGATCTTCATCATAAACTGAAAATTTTCAAACCTAGCCATCATCTTCTTCTCTATACTCAAACCCTAGCCTCTCTCTTTCCCTCACTCTATGTGCTTCTCTTTGAGCACAAAGCTCTTCAATAGAGGTGGAGGCAGAGGCTCTGCGTCAGCGCCGTCACAGTCGAAGGAGAAGCAGAAGGAGAATGAGAAAGCAAGAGTGAGCCAAACCTCTTCGATTCTCTAGCACGCGCACCAAAACGACATCGGAGCCATCCGAAAGCTTCTAGAGGAAGATCCGACGCTGGTGCACGCTAGGGACTATGACAACCGCACACCGCTCCACGTGGTGTTGCTCCATGGCTGGATCGAAGTCGTGAAGTGCTTGATCGGCTATGGTGCCGATGTCAACGCTCAGGTTCAATGGAAGAACACCGTAAAAAAATAAAAATAAAAATAAAAACACTCTCTCTTTTACTGTTTCTTCATCAATTTTTGCTTCTTCTTTTTTTCAGTGTTAATTTCTAATTTTTCCACTTTATTTGTTTAATTTGAATATAATTGTGAAATTCAACAGTAATAATAATTAAAAAAAAATGGTGCAAATTGTTTTGTTTTTTGTGAAATTTAGTATGGCTTCTATTGGCGTTAGATTTGTTAGGCTTTTTTGTATTTCTTTAATTTGGGGTAAGATTTTTTAGGACTTTTCTGTATTTTTCTTATTTTTTGTAGATTTCAACTATTTGGTAGGTGAGAAAGTGTGGGAAAGTACAAGAAATTTTTTTAATATTTTTAGAGTACTTTGGTCATTTTCACTTTAGTGGCATTTTGGTAATTGGATAATTGGGTGGGTTGGGATTTACCCATAATAATTGGGTTGTGTTAGATTTGAGTTAGAAGCAATTAGTTAAATGGGTTTTAATGGGTAAATGGGTTTTATATATCCAACCCAATTATGTCCACCCAAACCTATCCATTTGACACTCCTACCTGCAATGCATGAAGGCAAAGCGAGGAGGAGCAGGGTAGCCATAATGGGCCCATATATGTTCCCTTGGACTTTGAAAATCGCCTACCACTTTTTTTTTTTAGAATCCCTTCATATGTTTTTTTATTAGAAATAAAAAAATTTATGTTAAATATCATTAATGGTTCTCCTAAATTTTAACAAAATGCTACACTTAATGCTTATTGTATAGGAAGTAAAAAAAAAAAATGCTTATTGTATAGGGAAATGTTATTTAGAATAGTTTTTGTAGGGGGGACAATTTTTGGAGCCCAAACCCCAATCGTGTGAAGTTTTGATCCAAAAAGCCCAACACAATCAATATAGTAGAGTATGGGTTTAAGAACTAAGGTTAAATAAGTTAGACAAAAACTTGCATGGGACCTAGGTACACATGAGCAAGAACATAAACCATTACGTTGAAAAATCTTCTAGTCCGAGGAGATTCAAAGTTATATTTATGTATATAGACCAGTACATTAGAATTTCTTTTCATGCCCCAGTCTTCTTGCCCCTTTTTTTTTTCCTTTTGGGGGTTTCTATACATTATATAGACCCCTCTTTGCCATCTAGGCTTTACACTTGTTGATCATCCAAGCCTCCACTTGAGCACCCATCCCATCAGACACCTCTTTCAGTCCTTTGTGAGTTGCGATGGCCAAGGCAACACTGTTCAGTGGTCTTCTCCACATTAATGCGGCCAGGAAGGTGGTTGTAGTGCATTCAATGTGGTGGTGACAGCTTTTGCTGAGATATTTTGTATTTCCACCCATTTCACGTATTTAGGGGATGGGCTTCAGTGGTTTGGATGTACCTTTGCTCCAGGTTTTTAGTGTCCGAGGAGGAATTCCTCCTCAAACCTTTTTTCTTTGTCTCCCGTGATAAGGCTTAAAATGTGGCTCGCTAAGCCACGTTGCCTCCTCGGACGGACCCAAGGCCCAACTCGTTATTTTGGGCCGTAGCCCCCACAGTTTTTATGGGAAAAAAGAAAAAACTATTAATGATTTAATAAGTTTTTCAATTTTCTATAAAAATAATATAAAAACTTTCTTAAAATAGTTTATTAACAATTTTCTTAAGAGCATCCGTTCACATGACCCTTATTTTAATTCTTATTATTCATATGTCATACACAACTCTCTTTTTTAGAAGAATGTTGTATGTAACTCATTAAATTTATATATATTCGAGGTTTATAATCTTAAAAAAATAAAGAAATAAAGAAGTAAATCTCATTAATATAAGCCTTCTTTCAAGGATTGAACTATGTGTATAGCCCTAAAAATTTTGAAATAGAGTAGTTCTAAGATCACATACTATTTTACAATTTTTTACCACAATTCTGATGCGGTTGCCTATCATTTACATATGGATCAACTATTTTTTCTCTATCTATCATATTCTACCACATCACAGTTGTGGCAAAGAAGTTGTAACATAAGTTGTGGTACTAGATTTTTTCTTTGAAATATAAATCTATTTAGAAAATATATTTTTTATTTTTATTCTACCCCTACCTTCTTTCTTTTCCATTTTTATTTTTATTTTTTGCATTTGGAGAATTAGCAATAGGGAGAATATATTTTTATTTTTATAAGAAATGACAATTGCAATTTTGTGTTTAAGAGTTAAAGATTTTTATTCCATTTATTATTTATGAAAATAATATTTTCCTTTTTTATTATTATATTTTTATATTGACTTGTATATGTTTAAGTATATAAAATGATGTTTATTATGATATTACTTAAAATAAATTAAATTTTTATATGTATCAGAAGTTTTAAAACTATACGATCTATAACTGTGTAATCTCTAATTTATTTAATGAAAAATCTTAATTTAAAACTATTAGAGGAATATCAATTGTGATCAATTTGGTATAAAAGATAGTTTACGGTTTGTAATTGACTTGATGAAGAAAGAAATTGTTTTGAGTTATGTAAAGAATAACTTAATTAAAATATTTTTTTTTTGTTATATATGAGAAGATAACATATATAAATTATATTATAGACATACTTTTATGTTTAGGAAATATATATTTGTGTGTTACTAATAGATTTTTTTATAAAAAAATTGGTAAATTTAACTTGGCTCTACTTAAAGCTCTGTCAGTACTTATGCATCTCATTTTAATGAAATCTTGAAAAAAAAAAAAAATTAAGAGAGTTTCAACCTATGACGTCCGCTCCTGATGATGCTCTTTATCATCAGACTAAGACACTAATTGGTTTTTGGTGTAGGCGGGGATTGAACCTCAGATCTTTTATTCTACCATCAGAGACTTTACCAATTGAGCTAACTGAAACCCACGAAATCATTGAAATTGATAATTATAGAAAACGAGCAAATAAATTACAAAAGAATTTAGAATAACATATACCTCATACACCGATACATCTTGATACATCCGTTAATAATAAAAATAAAATATTATTAGAAGGGTCTAAATACAAAATAAAAGATGACCTATATTGTGAATTTCAATTAACTCAATTAGTAAAGTCTCTTACCATCGAATAAGAGATTTGAGATTTAAACTCTATCTATACAAAAAATCGATTGTTGTTTTAGTCTGATGATAATGAGTAATTAGAGCATTCTTATCAAGCCTCCTAAATGCTATAAATCTTATTTTTTAGCAGCTGAACCCCAAAAAACACTCTCCATCCAAACTGGTAAATGCTATAAAATTTACAATCATTCTACAGTGCACTCTCATTTTTTGAGAGCACACTGTAGCTGTATTGTAAAATAAAAAATGGTTTTTTATTCACCAAAGGCTTCCTCATTTCTCACTCTTTCCTCTCTCACTTCTTTCATCTCTGTTCTCTGTTCTCTCTTCTCTCTCCGTGGTTCATGGTCTGTTGTACTCGTCGCCGGTCTCTACACGTCACCGATCTCTGCTTGTCGCCGGTCTCTGCTCTCAGTCACTCGATCTCTCTACTCTTCGTCTGCTTCGTCGCTAGCACGTTGCCGATCTCTCTACTCTTTGGCCGCAACGTCGCCAGGTCGCCGATGGTGGCTGAGATTTGGTCCGATTTTGGGTTTTGTGGTGTTGTCTTCGAATCTCTGGTGGTGGATGATGTTGTTTTTCTGGGTTTTGTGGTGAATCTGGGGGTCTCCGTTGGTCACCGATTTTGGGTTTTGTGGATGCTGTTGTTTTCTGGGTTTGTGAATCTCTGTGGGTCTCCATTGGTTTTTCTGCTTCTGCTAGTGTTTTTTTTTTTTTTTTCAGTGGTGGTGGCTGGGATGGATATGGGTTTGCTGGGTTGAGATGGAAGAGTGTGAGATTGTTGGATAGATAGGTGGGTATGGGTGGTTGGTGTTTTTTTTCCGGTGGTGGTAGATGGGGTGGGTATGGGTTTGCTGCATTGAGATATGGTCAAGTTTGCCGGGTTGAGAGTGACAGAAGAAGAGAGTGAAAGAAATATAATTGAAGAATAAAGAAATAATAAAAAAATATATTTAAATAAAATGGTAAAAAATATAAAATGTTTGTTGTTGGATGTATTGTAAAATAAGTTGTTAAAAGCTAAAATTTTGAGTTTTGAAGTGGTATATACTAAAAATTTTACTCACCTTGATGGGAATGCTCTTATAATGGAACAAATGTCATAGTTTGAAATTTTATCATATGGAAATGTATCATACAGATGAGAATGAGCATAAAAGTTCATACATGTGTTACCCGCGTTACTCTTTCCTTTTCTTTTAGCTACAATTAATTTTATTCCCTTAATTTTTATTTTTATTTTCAAATTAGTCTTTAAATTTAATTTTCCAATTTAATCATTTATTTTGTAAAAATGATTTAATCTGATTATTCTATCCAAATCTTTTAGCAAATGAAACTGTTCAAACAATTATTTTTAGTAGTAATACTCATCAAACATCAATATTTATTAAATGATGCATCTCATGAATGCTTTTAGTTAAACTTTTTCAAATTTTTTTTAAAAAAGAATGTTTAAACTGCATCGTTGCCCACAGATTTGAACGGAATGACTTGGTTGTTTCGTTTTTACAAAATGTTAATCTAAATTAAGAAAAAAAAAACATAAAGTTTAAGGACTAAATTGATAATTGGCGTAAAGGTTAAGGAATAAAATTGTAGAAGGTGTCTGTACCCCTAGATTAACAACTCAAATCCAAGCATCATTTCATTTTTCAATTGCTTAAAATATCAGTTGCAATTAATTGAGTCATATCTTATGAAAAAAAAAAAAGAACAATGCACTAGATTTCTTCATCTCTCTTTTTTCCCCGTTGATTTACATTTTTTTTATTAAAAAAAATGTATTTATTTAACCCACCAAAAGAAAAAGGAACCGTGTGTGCCATGCATTTAACGTTTTTGAACACACAATTAAATAGTAAACAACTAAACAAGACAAATACCTTGATTGATCATGAACAACTGAAAGGCTAGTAGTAGGATTTGAATTTAGATTGCTTATTATGGGGTGCTTACTTTCCATGTTGAAAATATAACACAATTAGTATCAAATTGTAGGAAGAATTAAACAAGACAAATCCCTTGTTTTATGAAAAAAGGCTAGTAGTAAGATTTGAATTTAGTTTGCTTACTTTGGGATGCTTACTTCATATTGGTATATAACATAATTTTTGTCAAATTGTAACTTTGACAAAATAGATCCTCGGCAAATGACACTTTAGAAAATAATCAAAATATGCATGTAGTCTATGTTTTTTTTTTTTTTGGGTAGGAAAAAAATGCTTAGGGAGATAAGGCGACCTTTACGCATCCAAGATAACCGAGAAAGAGATGGGCACCAAGACTGGAGTCTTGTTGACTCAAATCCCTTACCATTACGCGCGCAACTTGCCGCGTTGGCGTATTTCTTAAATTTTGATACCACCAAAACTCTCGTTTCATCTCTCTTGCGTCTTAGGTAGATAGAAATTGTACCAAACAAATGAGGCAAACCCTCTATAGTCAGCTATAGCCAATATATTCCTAAGACAAATGTGTACTGGTTATCAATCAATCTATCTCATGCTATGCAAATCAGGCCACCTATCCCTACTGATCACGTAATTACCAAGAAAGTCACATTGGGCATCATCATCATCATGCGATGAGACAGATCGACTTTTAACTCTTTAGGCTAATGGAATCTTAAGAGTCTTTGTGCACAATGAAATCATAAAGTATTGTGTTATGTATTCAAGAGTTAGACCCTTTTAGATATATACCATTGTAAGTTTTTTTTAAAAACCTTCTTCCCTCTCCCCGTATATATGTTAAAAATACTTAGTATTCTTAAAGAAAAAAAATCATAAGAGCCATTACAAATGAATCTCGAACTATATATGTTATATATTAGTTCATTGTTACGAAAAATTGACTTTTATATATACTAGCTACGAAAATATTATTTAACGTCATTGTTTAGTTTAATTTCTTGAGGCAAGTACTCAATTAAACTACCACAACTTTTTTTTTTCTTTTGCTGGTTTAGAAATATTAATTGCTAAATATATATGCTCCCATCGAGCTAGAACCTGAGACCCCCCTTAAGTAACCCCAAGTTCTATGGCTTGGGGAGGTACCATCCCACCAAATTTGAAGGTCATGATATCCATCTTAATTGGTCCATTCAAGTTTTTTTTTTCCCCCTTCCAAGTTTCATGTGACACATTTAGAGATCCACAATTGAAAACAAAGGAAAATAGTGATCTACAGGAGTATTAAAAATGTAGGTGACTTGTCAAAATTTTAAGTTGTAACTTAATTTTTTTGTCCATTTTAGTATTCAATTATATATACACACACTCAACTTTACATCGTGACAAGGTCATGATTTTCTTACTCTATCCACATTACATATAAGATCATATATATTAAATATTAATCATCATAACGAGATATCATTCTTGTATTCTTTTTTTTTTTTATTTAATAATTCAATATTTGAGAAAAGCGAGATCTGAACTATAGTGTCTTCATTGGATAAAAAACATGCTTTTTTGGAGAGAGATACTATTTCACCAATTGTGTTACAGGTATCTAACATATTCATACCTAATGATTTTTCACAAAAAGTGGTGATGAAAGAAGGTATAACTTGTACAAATCTTTCCATTTTCCAATTCGATCCAATCCATTCGTTCGTAGAGCTATTTACTCAATCGCAGACATTTTTGGAACACTTCTAACAGAGGGACAAATAGTCAATTTTGAAAGAACTTATTGTAAACCTCCTTCAAATATGAATTTATCTAATTTAGAGGGGAAAGTTGAACTACAAAATCTTGTATTCTAATGTGTGTAAGGTTATATTTGAATTTTTGTTGTAATGGAAAATAAATGCTTATAAATACAATAATAATATATAATATATTAATTGTGGGAGCATTTTTTGCTTCAAGGAAACTCATGTACTCCTAGGCAATTTTTGCTTGTCCCACATTGGAAAAATCTCATTCCTCTTTCTAACCAAACTAGTGGTACTCTTTCTAATTGGCTCATCCCTTATAAACCAAACTAATGGTACTCTTTCTCATTGGTTCATCCCTTATAAGGTAGAAAGAGGAAGGTCATCTTTCCAATGTGGGACAAGCAAAAATTGCCTAGGATAAACATGAGTTTCCTTGAAGCAAAAAATGCTCCCACATTAATTAATCAACATATATATATATATATATATATAATGAATTAAATACAAAAGATATGAGTTTAAATAAAAAGATAATAATAAATTAAAAATTAAAAAAATGGTAAACTCATCATATTTCAAACATTAATATTTACAAATTACAACTATTTGAATGCACCTTTTGTATTTTTGCTACAAAGAATATAAATGTTAGCTAAATTATTTGAAAGTTAAAAATTCAACGAATATAAAATGTCTCATTCTAGCTTCACATAGTTACCCATCCCCAGCCAGATAAACATTTAATAGTGGCACGTGTGAAATGCTATTTTTAAGCATGTAGCCCACAAAGTAGACCATAAGAAAAGGTGGTTCAATTCATATCTAGGAGTTATATATTCAAAAGCAAGTTGTAGATGCTAGAAAGTGCACAGTAGTCCAGAATAAATAAACTACATTGATTATTAGTTGGACTATGGTTCACAAATCAGATACATATCCAAGGGAGCTTGAACTATATATATTAGTAAAGAATTTCATCATGACCAGTTAGGAAGTTGGAAATCTAAAACTCTTAATTTTGGTGCATAAAGTTGACTTTACTAATCATTAACAAGCATATTGATTGAATTGAATAATAACCCTCAATTCAGCCCCTTATCCCAACTTAACCTAGCAAAAAAATATATATACATATTGAATAACACAAATACATAATGAAGAAGACCCTAAAATGTAAAATCCCATAGCCTCCTAGCCCCCTAGGGAAGCTCAACAAGTAGCGGCACACAATTACAACCTAACTAGTTGCAACTTTAATTACAAGCATGAAGCATGACAAGTTGACAGTCTTTGCAAAAAAAATCAACTATCATATAAACAAAAAGTCCTCCTTTATCAATATCATCAATCAAACTCAAACCAAATTCAACTTGAGAAAACTATAGCTGTCATATATGTCAATTTCCTTTTATTTATGCTTGTAGCAGTAAGTCGCTAAGAGACACATCTGACAATCAAAACTACCTTCTTGGCTCAAGGCCTGCTTATTTCTTTCATTACCTACCTTGTCTCTTGCACTCTGATCAGCCTCAGTTTCTAAACCAGCTTGCAATTCAACTTTCTCAGTATCTTTATCAACGTACACGATCATTTTTGCTTAAGTCTCCATCAACCATTTCTTCATGCTTCATAATAACATCCTCCTCCATATACTTAATTTGAGAGCCAATTTTGCTTCATTTTTCGTTTTTGGACAATAATATGCAAATATGTCCTAGTTACTCAAAGCCCCAGTAATTTAAAGCTTTCAAGAAGACCTTATGAGGCAAAAATTAATTATATTAATCAATTAATTAATGAGAAATTTCATGGGTTAATTTAATTTAACCTTATTCATAATCAATACTTGTCTTTTTGAAGGAGAAAAAGCCAAAAAAGGTGATGGTGCATGCACGCCATACACGCATGATTAATATTGTCATTATTCCAAGAGTTGTGGTGGGAGACAGCATGACAGTTTATCATTTTGCTCTACTTTTTCTTACAAAGTTTGTATGGTGTAGCTATTTTTTGGCAATTTATATAGTTCGATTGGGGACTCTAGTAGTGTGGTATAAAATCATTATTATTATTTTTTTTTTTGAGAAAGAAGACTTCAATTTTAATTAAACAAGACTGTTCAAATCAGCCTGAACAACATGATAGATGTCTGGTGGTACATCTTCCATCCAGAGTATTAAATTGAGCGTGGTAGCAGCCCGCCTAGCCAAAACATGGGCTACAGCGTTCCTTTGGCGGAGAACATGTGCAAAACTAGCAAATGACAAACCAGTAGCTAAAAACTTAACATCCTGAATTAAATGCCCGTGCAAATGTATAAAAAAAGAGGTCAAATGGCATAATAGCCCCAACTGAATGTTGGGGCGTAAATAAAAATAACTAGTGCAGGGTGACATATTCTAATTAAATGATCATCAATGACTAATTTATTGTACAAAACTGATTTTGAGGAAATTTAGTGCCATAATAACATGATCGAGTAATATGTCTCTTTTAGAACGTTGACTCTCACACATTCTTTATTATATATATATCGTTCATATACATCAGCTATATATTTTACATTTTAAATATGAAAATCATGCGTAAACTTACATTGTTGTATGTATGGAGCGCATATTAACAAGCGTGAGAGAATACTGACCATTAAATAAATAAACTATCAAATTAGGTTAATCAAAATACTCATTATAATAGAGTATTATTGGTGGTAGCTATTAAAAAAATAAAAACTAGGAAAGTTCCTATTTGAGAGAATTGCTTGGTGAAATTCTTAAAGATTAAAAAGTGTAGTGGGTACTTTGAAATAACTAGTAAGTTTCACGTGCGATGTACAGATAATTTTGTAAATATTTTATGTAAGACGGTTTTGGTGAATGTTATACATATATTATAATGAAAAAATAATTTAAATTTGAGTAAAGAAACATATACATTTTGAGATATTAAAAATTAATTTAATAGCTTCACTGCACATTTGTAGCCTTCTTAAGATAAGTTTAAATTTTTTTTTTTTTTTTAAATTGTGAAACCAAAAATAAATGCAAAAGAGTAATAGGACCTTGAAAATCAACTAATTTGTGTTGTGTTCACAAATTGCATACCATAAAATGAAAGTATGCCCAATTCTCTCATTGCCTTCTACTCATCGAAAATGCGACATTAAGATATGATGTGAGCAAGTGCATATGCATGTTTCATATAAATGATTTAAAACCATGGTTAAAAAAAAAAAAAAAAAATCCTCGTAGAGATTTCGGCGGCTTGATGGTGGTGGGAGGCCAATATGAAAAAGAAGTGGCCTCTCAAATTCTTCTTTCTCTCTCTTACAAATACTTTGTCAAACTCAAGTCTTTCATTTTGGTAATAGTGAAACAGTTCGTTTTGTAAAAGTTCACAACATTTTTGTGTTTCTCTATCTCTCCCTAATGCCTTATCTAGTTAGTTATTACTATTAGTTCTTAATTATTATTATTATTTTTCTTTTGTTTTTAATACTAAAATAGTGTGTATGTTAAAAGACATGAAGAAGAGAGAAATGTATGTTATAACCTCAAATAATCAATGGGAGATTAATGAGATAACAGTAAAATATAAGTCAACGTAAACTTTTTGGGTAATAGTAAAAAATACTTGATGAAAATAGGTAAAAAAAAATGTTAAATTGCAAAATTAGAACACCACATGACAGAACCTTATACACTCTCACATGATGTCTCTACTTTTATATATATATATATATATATATATCGATGATTGATTATAATCCATGACCATAGGATTCATGAAGAACTTAGTTTTAGTTCGAAAAAGGGGTTAAATGACATGAAACCCACGCGTGTGACCCGTTCAATACTCAACTACCAAAAAGGCAAAACACTAAGTTTAAAAATAGACCTCTTAAAATGCCCATTTGCAAAATGCCTAATCCCTAATGGTACCCAAGATTATGAAAACATCATGTACATTTTGTCTTTTTGTGCAACATATAGGTTTAAATTAACACAATCATAGAGTCTATACGACCAAGTGCATGGAATGTCGTCCGCAATAAGAGCCTTGTGGTGGGCACAATATTATTCTTCCATATATATATATATATATATATATATTTAATTGAGAGGTGTGGGACTAGGAGTCTAGTGAGTTTTAGTTGCTTTATAGAATTTATATAGATGAAAGAAGATTGAACAAGAAAGAATCCAAGAAAAGAAAGAATTAGAAGCAATGTTACAAGGAACAACTTTTTTCACAATTTTTTTTTCACAGTCTCTCCTAGCTTGAGAATTAAAATAAATGAAGCTGGAAGAAAATGAGGAAGAAATAAAAGATAACATTTTTCACAACTTATTTCATAATTTGTTAAGCTGTTAAGTGTTAAGTTGTTCGTTGTACACTATATCAATCACCATTGATATCAATTTTATTACGCACAATTATAACTTGCAATCATAACATTTGTGAAAACAATTAAAAGCAATGTTAGGAATAACATTTTTCACAACTTACTTCACAATCTACAAATTGAGAAGTAAAATAGATGAAAGTAGAAGAGGTAAAGGAAGTAATATTGAGACAAAAATTTTCACAATTTATTTCATAATTTGTTGAGACGTTAAGTTGTTCGTGTTGCAACGTTACTCACTATTGATATCAATTTTATTATGTATGATTATAACTTGTTATCATAACATTTCGAAAAAAATTTATAAAAATCTTTGTGTCTCATCACCTACTCCCACTTGCACCATTTGGTGTCCAAGCTAATACCATGGAGAGGTTCATCTATAGCTTCCTACAACTTTGTCATTTATACCCTTTTTCTTTTCTCCACATTACTACTCATCTAGTTATGTTGTCAAGTTAGCTGTCTTTCTTTTTAATTAATTTACACTAAACCATATCAGATATGTTAATATCAATTATTTGTTAATATATAAATGTCTTATCTTTTTGTGCACATAGGCGTTGAAGACACAAAGAAGTGGCCCTCTATATATTGTCACTATATGACTAATTTGTTTGGACAAAATAAATATTCGAACTGTAACAGCGTTAGTGCGTTGACAAAATCACAAAATGCCATATTATTAGGGCTGAGGTGTTTGTATATGGCTATAGGTTTTTTTGTATATATATTATATATATGGCAGTGCCTGCCTTTCCTAAGCCGAGTTTGCCCAGTTATAAACGCATCTCTCTTCTTAGATATACCTTGTGTGGTTCTCTTCTGCATTGCTTTCTACACTTCCCATAGTAGGACTATTTTAGTATTTTCTAGGAACAAGACAAAATCATATATACCTTTGTGTTTGTGAGGTTGTTTTTGATTTCTTTCTTAAACTATATCTTCCTATTTTGGATTCTTAAGCTACATTTCTCTCCATGGAACCACTTTTTTAAGGCACAAAAACTATCTCCTTCGTTTTTGTCTATCTATCTATCTGTCTGTCTATCTTTATCTTCGTTCTTTTTCAGGGTTTCAGTTACGAAAAGAGGCCAAGAAATGAGAAACATGTGGAATTTGGCATAAACCCTTTTTGTATTATTAATAGCTCTTTCTCACATAGAAGTACTACTACTTCTTGTAAAGCTTTTTTTTTTTTTTTTTTTTTTGCTTTTGAATTAGTAGGGAATGGATGTTATGAAGGAAAAGTGGAGGAAAAATCTGATTGTGAAGACATGGGAGCGGTGCAAATCGTTTGGTGGAGGCAACAAGAAGAAGCAATATTACTATGATGATAATATTAACTCATTGACAAAGAGCAGATCGTGGAGCTATGATCACACCAAGCCATCTGATAAGGAAGAAAGGCAACAAAAAAAGAAGTGCAAGGTGGCTCCTGATGGCTGTTTCTCAGTGTATGTTGGACCCCAAAAGCAAAGGTTTGTGGTCAAGACTGAGTTTGCTAACCATCCATTGTTCAAGATGCTGCTAGAAGATGCTGAATTGGAATATGGGTACAATAGTCAAGGCCCTATTTTGCTTCCTTGTGAAGTGGATCTGTTCTATAAAGTGTTGGCAGAGATGGACTGTGGAGAGGAGGTTAGGCTTGGTTGTAACTTTGCTAAAGGTTATAGTCCATTAATACTTCGAAGTCCAGCTCGGCGTTCGATTTCTGGTGATTTCAACGGCTGTGGTGGGGGATATAGGCTTCTAAGCCCTTCGAGAATGCTTAAGATGAATCAATTGTAACTATGTACAGGTATGGTTGTGCACACATATAGTCTGTATTTAATTACTATTTTGGTTAAGGTGTGCAAATCATAAGGTTATATGGAGCATATATAAGTTTCTAAGTCCTACACAATTGCTTAAGATGAAGCAATTTTAGCCTAGTATAGAAGTATCTTTCTGCATATGCAGTTCTTTGATGTGCAAAAGGTTGTGGTACATATAGGCTTATAAGTCCTTGGTGAATGCCAAAGTGAAACAATTTTAAGGTATGGCTTTGTGCACATACAGTCTCTAAAAATCTCTCTCTCTTTCCCTCTCTCTGCACGCACACACACTCAATGCACAAAATTTACACAAATTAACGTGACTAAATAACCAATAAGGATATGTTTGGAATTGAGGGAACAAAAATGAGAGATACTAAATTTTAGCATATTCCGGGCACTTTCCATTCTCCTCTCATTTTCTTTATATCATCTTCCTCTGTCAAACATAGAGGAACCATGAATGTGTGCCAAGTATTGTGATGTCCATGTAATTTTTTTTTTGGGTAAATACTGGATTGCCCTAACAAAAACCCATGTAAAACTAATTGTACACTTGTCATGCTTTTTCTAAATGAAACGTACTTCTGTCACTAAATGAAACAAAAGTGGCTGATGTGAGTGAAACAAGATAAACGAAAAGAAAGTGCAGCTCAACAAGGCGTTACGGAACATGATTGCCATTTCTATCAGATAAGCATGAAATTGCTACAGCTCTTTGAACTATTTTTACCAAAACAATTAAGTTAATTAAAGAGTACAGTGCCACATGCATTCTCCTAAAGGTTTATTCAGATCATATTTATCCGATTGAATGAAAGATATGAATGGTTGATTTACATAATAGAAGAAACATTTATATATGTAATATTAGATATGAATTAGTCATATTTGAACTAATTAATATCTACTCCGCTCTGTTACTTTGAATTTAGATAAGGATTCAAATCTAGAAGCTTGTAGTTGTGAATTATATAAATAAACTATTTAAAATTTAAGAAGAATTCATGTTTGTAAATTTTGTGGACGAAAAAATTCTTAAGCCCACGTTGCTCTAAAACAAATGGGCAGTATAGGAGGATTGTAACGTTAACGCAGCCTGCACATGCATTGGTTTGACCATATACCGTGAAGTGATTCCGTTAACGTGACACCTTCCTTCAAAATGTTCATACATACTCCATAGTCTTTTTTTACTTTAGTGTTATTGTTAAGATAAAGGCAAACAAAGAGAGGAAACAAGAAAACAAGTATAATTTGTATTCTTTTATTAAGGAGAGATAATAAAGATTGAGTCATGTACATAAAAGGTAAGAAGAGTAGATGCATTTGAACATATGTGGTAGCAGTTATTATCACTAGTACATAACTCGGGCTTATGCACAGGAATGATGAATTGTAATTGTGTTATTGATATTAGCTTGGGTTATAAAATATATAAAATATTATTTCGACCAGGACATTTGGAAGTACTAAATTAGTTTTTTCTTGCAATTTTCATGATATTGGCTACGCAAAGTTTCTCATTACACTGCTATAATGTATATAATTTTGAAAATTACTATTGGATACTACATATATAATATCTCCTAAATTGAATAGAAGTAGGTGCATGAAATTATTCAGCTCAATTACAATTTATTATGTTAAAGATCTTGGCATACAAAATATCTAAATAGAAACAGAATAAAAAATATGCTCATTAGTTTAAAGAAAAAATAACAGTAAAAATTTAAATAATTTAATTTATATGGAAAGCTATCAAATGCAAAATTCAATTTTAAATCTAATTAAATTTTCTCTAAGTATTGGTTATGTATAGTCATGGTATACACACACACACACACACACACACATATATATATATATATACATATATTATTAGGTTTTTATGGTTTATTTATATTAAACTTCTTGTTTTCTACATTAAATTACTTCGCTTGATACAAAAATTAAAAAACTTACATTTGATAAGACACGTGGTGCAAAATTTAACTCTAATTGAATTCTAATTTTTAGACTTAATTAATTAACTTGGCACAAAAATTTATAAATTTAAATTAGATGGAACACATGACATAAAATTAAACTCTAATTGAATTTTCTCTCAACTTTACCTATTAATATTTGTATGTGTGTGTATATATAGCTTACTGATTTCTTCTTTTGCTTAAATTTTTATCCATTATTTACTTTGGTCAATGCTTCCCATGATTTAGAGCAAGTACTAAGTCATTTGTGCAATACAAAAACACAAAATGAATAGTGTCTATTGTATCCCCATGAGTAGTACTTATAGCCAGCCCACAAGGTCCATTAGTTCAAGTAACCTTTCAATGGTGAAAAAAAAAAAAAAAAAACTCAAGAATTTTTCTTCTGAGTTCTTTTCATTGCAGTTCAAGCCACTAGAACAAAATACTATAAAGATTGTAAATTTATAAAAAAAAAAAAAATAAAAAAAAAAAAAAAAATACACTACGTTAGATATACTCTATGGCCAAGGAAACATCAGTTTGTGAAATAAATTCCAATTTTCTAAAATTTGCAGTTTAAGTAGGATTGATATGTTGGAGTTATCTTAAACCGCTTCATGTAAACAAAACAAATTACTGTAGAATTTTATGATCACGTGAGGGAGTAAAGTGGCAAAGTGAGAGTTTCATATATATAGTTCAACCACAAAGCCAACATATATCCACGGAAGAAGAGCTCAAAGAGTCTTTTATTCATTAAGGGTGTGTTTAGATACCCCATATTTGTTAAAAACTGAAAATTTATTGCTAAAAACACTATAGTAAAATAATTTTTAAATGTATAAATAGTACTGTGAGACCCAAATTTACCTAGAAATCTGCGTTTTACTAAATTTGGTAGTCCGTGAACGGTACCCATTGAACCCACTAAAACAATGTAAGATACACGAATTGAGCAAAACGCCAAATCCAAACGCACGCTTAGATGGCGATACATTACAATGAGGCTCGTTTTTATAATGGAATTACATGCAAAAACTACTCACAATTTTGAATTATTAATTGATTCAATCCCACTTATTACTTTTTCCTTTCAAAAAAAATTCTTGCAAATTTTTAATTCATTCCGATCCAATCCCATAATTTCCTCCATAAACAATATCTTAATTTGGTCTTCAATAATATGGAAAAAAATATATATACTTTTCTTAAAGTGTAAGACTTGCAGAGAAACTCTGGCTAGGCTGCTTTATACTTTTATTTCAGAAATTTTCAAGAACCTAACCAACACGCAGAATTAATTAAATTATAGTGGGAAAAAAAGAGAGTAAGTTATTTAGCAAAATAAAAATATATAGAGTGAGTCCTCTTCTCAATTGCCACAAGGCAGAAAGGTCAAAGGAACGCACCAAAAAGTTTCAAATTCCAAATACTATTATACACAGACTTGGTTGTCTAGCGGCACTGCCTCAGCAGCACCCACCATAATAGGGGATTTAATGCTTTGATGTGCGCTGAATTTTTCCAATTTCCACAAGATAAGATGTTAGCATGTTACTTTGAGTCTTTGACTAAGCAGTCGTATTCATATTTTTCAGCTAGGACTGAAATGGTGCAATTTTTTTTTTTTAAAATATCTGAGTAACAAAAAAATAGATTTTTCGGTGTGGATCCATCAATGATCAACCCCATACCACATGTACTAACGGAGCCTTGATGAAGTTATCATTGTAGGCACAACACATTCATTAAAGCATTATTGTTCAAACCACTCATCTCTTACCAAGTATCATGTGAAGCAATACAAGAACTGTTATCATCAAATTAAACCACACTTGATAGTGCTAATTAATGTGTTGGCAGCTTATGCCCACTTATGGAAAATTGTTACTTCATGACCTAAGTTGCACGGACACGAACACGATACGGACACGGACACAGGGATACGGCAACTTTTGAAAAATAAGGATACGACACGGCGGTTAAATAATTAATTATATTTTATATTTTGGCATATTGTAGCATACTGTTTCAGGCTTAACACTATTTTATATACATATATATATATATATATATATATTATGGATAAAAAAAATCCATATAATAAATGTTGAAGGTTTTAAAGTTATAAGTATATAATTTTTTTCACCAATCACAATCTATCACATCACAATTGTAACAAAAAGTTATAAAAAATTTTATAGTCCTATACTTTTTTTAATTTTACAGACTATGGAATCAAAAGGTTGAAAGTTTCTTTTTTATTACGAGTCACGTGAGGTTCACAAAAACAAAACAAAGCAAAAAAAAATGTTAATTAAATTCAAACGGACAAAACAAAAGTGCCTGGAAGGAATGAGTATCACGTGGGGCTCACAAACACCACAAAACAAAGAAAATATCTAAAGCCTAAAGACTCTAAAGTCTGAACTCTAAACACAAGTGGATGACAGCCAAGACACACAAATAAAGAAGAAGAGGTCGTCAGGTAGACCGAAACCAAAAGAAGAAGAAGAAGAAGAAGATGAGGAAGAAGAAGAGACCGAAATTAAGAAGAAGAAGAGGAGGAAGAAAAGCACGAAACCCAGAAGGAGGTAGGATTTTGATTTTTTTTTTTTTTTTTTTTTTCCAGTCAAAATCTTGTATCGGACGAAATTTTTATTTCGGCCGAAATAGCCGGAATGACCCGAAATATGCCGAAATTTTCTTTTTTTCTTCACTGCTGGCGTGTCAGACGCGTCAGAGCCGAGTTGGCGCCGCGTCGGAGCCGCGTCGGCGCGTGTCGGAGAAACGAAAAAAAAAAAAAAAGAGGACACTCGCCGGACACTGGAATCCGGCGAGTCGTCCCCGTTCCGGTGTCCGACACGTGTCCGACACCGACACGACGCCAAAAATGGCGTGTCCGTGCAACCTAGTTCATGACTTGAAAGTGTAACATAACGTAAGGGACGAGAGAACTTGACAGGAAATGAGGAAATAGCCAGTTGGAGAAATTTCTTAGTAAAAAGAGTACTGCAATCATTGATTCTGCAATGTGCAATGTAGGCTCACTCAAATATGACCATTGTTTTGTTTGAATTTTCATTTCTGTCATGTGATAAGATAAGATTATAAGATGCGTAAACTTTCCGTGTTCTAAGTTTGCAAAATTCAAGAACATGTTGATTCAATAATGGGGTTATGGGATTCAAAAAGATGGTTCAAATTAAAACCCAGTTGAGAGTTCAAAGCCGTGCCATTTGGATCTTGGAATCATTCCAGACTACAGTTAATAACAAGTCGTAGTGTAGTGATGGAATTAGTACGTTTGATAGTAATGAAAGAAGAAACGCTTGCATTATTGAGAGTACTTTTGATAGTTTGGTGCTTTCTTGTTGCAGCTGGCACTCAAATCATACATGATTGATAAGGGCGTTTTCACATTAGAAATAAAGTCAAATTGTCCACAATTAAGGTCACCAAAACTGGTCGGCAAATTAACGAGCCTAACACACACACACACACACACACATATATATATATATATATATATATGAAAATTTCAGAGAGGAATCGATGAGATGATGAGGTTGGACCAGTTACTCTTCCAGTTGCTAGCTTTATATTACACTTGAATTTCGATCATATGGAGGTGATCCACTCCTTATCCACTACTAGATTCTTCTTTCTTTGATGAAATATTTTCTTTTTCATTTTCTTCCTCATCCTCTAGCTTTTAAATGAACTTATTAGTTGAGTTTTTTTATTGATCATAATGGGGCCGGTATCATTGAGCAACAAGTAGTTTTCAATCATGGGCACCACCAATTGACTTCAAAGAGAACACAGATGGGATTAGCAGAACACTAGGAGTTTCATGTTGAGTGGATTATATCATATAGAAATGCACACATATAACATATTGTATGAACACAAAAGCAATTTCATGTTTAACTTCAAACAAATTAGGTTCCAAATAACTAACTCGGTAAAGTGAAATCATATCGCAGTCATCATAAAATAGACAAGGTAGATTCAAATCCTCTCATATTTATTAGAAAGCTTATGAGAGAGAATTTTACATTATAAGAAGTCAAGCCAAAAAGAAAAAAGAAAGAGAAAGTTGCATTCATAAGAAAACTGCTACTAGCACCAGTCATGCATCCGTTAAAGTTAAGCAAATCCACAAGAAGCCAACATGCAAGTAAATGACAGGCACAACAAACGATGTACTATTTCTCAAAGGTCAGCGTGAGTGGTTGAGATGGGTGGAACTGGTGTGTCCAATCTCTCATGGAAAACTCAGGCGCATGATTCAAGCAAATTGAAAATGTATTTTCTAGCTACAAGCATAATATAAAACCACCAAGTTTTGCGCGAGGATGACACGTAACTAAAACTAAACATATGGCACCATCTCAAGTCGAGTGCATTAAAGTACTAAACCAAGCCAAGTCATTTTTTATTACTATTTTCTTTCTCGTGCAACTTCAATGTTGGTTTATATATATATATATATATATATATATATGAGCAAGACTTAGGTATAATACTTAGTTGTTATTCCTTAGATTCTCCTTTTAAAATTTGGTTATATACATTTTTTCTTATAGAAATAAAGTATATTTTTTAGTTAAATAGTCATACGGTTAAATTTTAAGAGGAAAATCTAAAAAATACCACCTAATATATTGTACCTAAGTTTTGTTCAATATATATTATATGCTCATGACTAAGATGTTAAAAAAAAAATGTTCAAAATCTTTAATTAGAACGTCAACCAACTCAAAATGTCTGCCTCCAATGGTTTTGAAGTATTATGACTATTTTAAAGGAGTTTTTTTGTGGCAAATTTTTCACATTCTATACGTGCATTTTCCTGACCAGAAAGATGGTTTTGGTGACAAATTTTGGGTGTATTTGTTATGTCGACCTATATAGTTTTAAAGACAACATTGTCGCCATAATCAATTTGGAATAATTCATTTCGTGATTCTTTTTTATTCCTAGTCCACTAATTCTTTTTTTTCCCACCTTTAATAATAGGCTTTGACTTCTACTTCAAAATGATTGTCACTGGCCACCAAACCGACAACCTTGGATCAACTAAACTCGATGGGAACAATTTAGCATAGTTCTTTATTCTTATCCTGTAATGGATTCATTCATCATGACTATGGATATGGTGAGCAATTTTCATGAGCTCCAATTGACTACAACCAGAATAAGGAGGGAATATGCCAAAAAGAAGTTTCATGTGTGAACTATGAGTGGAATAACACGCCGAAAATTGTCAAAGGCATGTAGCTTAATTAGTCCTTCTTAGTGTTTTCAATGAAAACGTCTAATGTTCAAATCTCTTCTCCTATTATAACTATCGAATTATCAAAAATAAAAGTCTGCTGAAAACTGTTTGTATGGGCAAATATTCTTTAAAAAGGAAAAGTCTAGCAGTAATCCAGGTTTAAGTTCAAATTTTTGACCAATATTTAAGGAGGGAGGGGACAATTACATCACAATTAGAAAACTTTTTGACCAATATTTAAGGAGGGAGGGGACAATTACATCACAATTAGAAAACTGTTACTAGCATAATCATCCAAACTAAAGATTAAAATGTAAATTACTTGTTATGAAGTTTAATGTTTGAATGATTCTTGATGCAACTAGTCTTTAAATTGCTTGAATGGTAGCACAAATCTTATTGACATTTTAGTTGGAAGAAAGTCTTTCGAATTCCATTTCAAGAACAATTTATTTAGAACTATGGAAAGAAATTGGAAATATCATTATTTGACACTGGCTTGTATTATCAATTGTAGGACTTTGGGATGATTTTAAGTGTTTTCCATTTAGATATTAGAAATTTTTGCTATTCTTGATAGAACAACATTTTTTTATTTTTAAGTTATTGGACAAACTTTTTACTCAACGATATAAGTATATATTAACTGCAAAACTGTTAGGGACATATTTTTATGTAATTGGCATATCCTTTGACAAAACTCACTTTACTTGTATTTGGATAAATCTAAGTAGGTTCAAGATGATCATTACAAATGGTTAAATTGAAGACATGAAAATTACTCAAGAACTGCTCAAAAAAAGTGCAATCTGCAAATCTCAATACTTCCTCGACAGAAGCTCGATCTGTCGAGATTCATTAAATCTCGACACATGTCTCGATCTATCGAGTTTACGGGATTTTGGTTATAGCCAGCAATGTTTTTACTCTAAAAGGCTATTTGTTTATGGGTTTTGTATAATCCTTATAGGACTAGGAAAACCAAAGGTTTGTGAGTTTGTATAATCCTTATTGGACTAGGAAAGCCCAAGATTTGTATAAACCTATTTGGAATAGGAGATGCCATTGAGCTCCTATTTAAAGGAGGTGGAAAAAGAAAAACCTAACCCTAGAGAGCTTCATAAGATTTTCTTTTTGAAACTCTAGTCTCCTTCTATAAAAGAAAGAGTTCTTACTACGATTCTTGTGCACCTTTGGGTTCTGTAACCAAACAAAGTCTCTTGCACCAACATTGAAGATCTTATTGGTGTTTCTTTGTAAAGCTGCTGCAAATCAACTACAACAATCAAAGGGTTGCTGTGGAGTTAGTCACGTGCTTGGATTCGTGCAAAGGAGTAAACCGCGTACTGGGATCCGCGCATCAAATTGGTTAGTCACATACTTGGGAGCAGTGCATCGAAAAGGGAAATTGTCACTACAAAACAAGTCCAATTGGGTATTGGGGTAAGGGTTCAACTATAGATTGGTATAAGATACTGGAATTCCTTTACTTGTAACCGCTTGTTGTGACAATAGTGGAATTTCGGGAGTGGTGACCTGAAAATCACCTAGTGGGGTTTTTGCCGTTAGGTTTTCCTCATTCGTAAACAAATCACCGTGTCATTTATTTTCCGCTGTATATTTAGTTATTTGGTGATTTGTTTGTGCTACCACGCGTTTGCATGTTAATTAACTTAATTAATTCACTTGACTAAATTAATTGGTTAATATATCACAAAGGGTCAATTCGTTTTTGGCCTATCAAAAACAAACCATGATTCAGAAGTTTACTGATCTCTTTGCTTATGAATTATTGAATTTGAACTTAAAAGACTCCATAAGAACTTAATAGTTCATACAATTACAAATGAAATAAATAGTAATTAACAAATAGGGAACATAAATTTTCACTTCTTCATGCCTTTCTGTTCCAAACATGGTAATCCAGTGTCAGTGTTTAAATTAAACTGGACTACATGTTGTTCTCCTTGATCATTGGAATTCCTTTGGCATGAAGTGCACTTACGCCAATATAACTTAACCCGGTACTTGCAACGAATGACACAAGCTATAACAAATGCTTAGATAAAGAAAATCCAGGAAGATACCTTCAAATCTGCATCAGTTCTGCAAAGATTTTCATTGCAGAAGCCGGCAAACCTAAAAGAACATTTATGCTTTTCCTCTCTTTCCCATGAGATAGGAACAGAATTACTTCCTTCTCAGGCAAAGCCACAGGGCCAGAAAAAAGAGCTTCTCCCCATCCAAAATCTACTGTGTGAAAAGATAGCCTAGACCAAGTTGTAACCAATAGGGTTGCTGCAAGTGAAGGCCTAGCTCTTGTTGCTTCAAAATAGTCTATAGCCGATCTCATATAACTGTCTGTAATCATGTTAATTGCCTTTTGAACTAGTCCAACTGTAAATGACAGTGGGTTCTCTAGTTGCTCACTTGCATTACATATTGAATTTGTTAAGACAATTGCATTGCCAGAGTACCCCTTTGGAATTGGTGGCTCAAATCTAGACCTTCCATCAACAGCAAAGAGAAGCTTTGTTTGCTGATCAGGCTGCATCCTTAGTGCCTGAGTTCTAGATTTCCAGACAAAAGCTGTGAGGGCTTCAAATGTTGTGCACTTCTCCAAAACCCCATCTTCCATTGCCTTTTTCTTGAGCTGTTCAAGCTTCTCAGGGTCAAAACAGAAGGAACTATAATGCATTTCTTCTTTGTAAAGTTCGCTGGTCTCTGATATATCTTCAATCTGAGCAAATTCTTTGTGCTCAAACTCTATCTTAGGTGGGTTCCGGGCTTTGAGTAAGCTTCTATCTAGAACTGGTGGGACTTTTAGGGGCAAGCCTCTTGCAGTTTCACTCCATGAGTTTACAAATTCCATGGCAGCAATTCCATCATGCATACAATGGTTCATGCATAGTCCAAGAACAAAACCTCCACATTTGAATTTAGTCACCTGGAAGATTAAATTAGAAATGCAACTTTTAAAAAATGCTGTTTGTTTCAACTTAACAAAGGGGAAAAGAGAAAGAAAGAAAGAAAAAAGCAAAGCCTAGAGTTCTGTCAGGTTTCCATTTTTTTTTTTCATTGAAAAATCTTCATTATTACATAAAAGAATATGTTCTGCAATTAAAGTAGATGATATAAATGTTTGATAAAGAAGGAAGAGGCTATTCTGATTTGATTGTCAAGTATTGACAAATCAAGAGAAGTAGGTGACTCTTATGGGGAGCCTAATTAAATGTACAGGTTTGATATTAATAACTCTAGATTGATGCAGGAACTTACTAGAATTGATCATTATGATCAATCTTTCGTTTAAATAGCCAAATAGAGGTATGGAAAATCGAACTCCATTCTATATAATTCAACCCATTTTTCCTCCAACTAGCCTAAATTTCTAAGATTTTAATATGGATATCGGCATGTTCCTTCTAGTTCTGTTAGAACAGATAAATAATTAGAAAATTTATACAAGGGAAATGCAAGAGATATCACTTATGTTACTTTCATCTTGAACTTTACATACAGGATGTTAGCATATAGAATATTTTGCACATGTTTCATGTTTTTAGTATTGCCCTTGATTAGCTTGAATTAAGGCTTGAATCAAGGCATATCAGTTATCCTTGATTCAAGGCTAAGCAAGGTCCTCATAGGCCGACTATTCTGTGTGTGTGAATATATACACACACACACACTGTATAGACATTTTAATGCTAGAAATACAAAGATTTCATTCAGAACATTGTTCTGTCTATGTTCCTTTCGTTATTTCTACACAGGAGTACCTCCTTCTATCAGAAATACACTAAACTTATAAACAATGAGACATGAAAATAACTGAAGATCCTCAAACCTGAGCCACTAGAAGAGGCATTTCAAGTATGTTCCTTGCGCCTGGAATGTCATAAACTAGCTTTCCAAGAGTGACTGGGTCAGGCTTTGTTGTGTAGCCTATTTCCTCTATTGTACAGTCTGCTTCAGCCTCAACAAAAACAGCACCCTCCCCTGTGCAATCCACTATCAGCTTTCCTTCTGTACTGATTGTTAACCGGCCCGCAACTGGGTAGTAGGGAACAAGAACCTTAGACAAGGCATCCTTAATGATTTTCACAGCATCCTCATTGCCTTTAGACTCTGACTTAAAACAGTAAATAGTGCGAACTATAACTGCAATGTTCTGATCAAGGTTTGTGAGGAAGTAAAGACCCTTCTCTGTTTCCTCTGCTGGAGCAACCAGAGTTGGTTCATATTGCTTTACATTAAGCTGAGAGGAACTGTTACTAACACTCTCCATCAAAAAACACCCTTCTTGATCCAAAACCTGACCAACACAATTGCCATAAAGCAATATTGAATTTCATTACATAAGCAAATTACTAGTTAAGGAACTTGTGTGTGATACCCCATATGTGGATTGGATTGGAAAAGTGTGTTGTGCGAGTGTATGCAGACTAGACCATATAATTGATTACCGGGAACTCCAAAAGAACTAGTAAATTTAGAACTAGAGCTCCTCGTAAGAATCATATATTAATTAGCCCATTTCGACTAGTAAGCACCCAATGTGAGACTTAGCACACAACAGCACTTATACAACCCAATCAAATCCACATAATCCAAGGTACGACACTGTGTATCATGCATGTAAATGCAATGTTTCATGATGATATAACATGAAAAACAATGAGTTATTTGCTAGCACAGAAATACAAAGTTGTTGGAAAAACAGAAATGGAACCGCAAAAATGTACTTGAAATGTACCTCAAAAGCAGGTATATTTGATGAGAAGAAAATGCGTTTGGAATGAAAATGAGACTTTGTGTAATTTGTGTTCCTTTTTGGTAGAGTTATATAGAAAGTGGTGGGCCAAAATCTTGAAAATTAATGGTTTTGGTTTAACAAAAAAAATGTTATAACATGGAAAAGACAGGTAGAGTTGGATAATTGGATAAAGTTTTATACGCAAACAAGTTTTAATGGAGAAGCCTTATAATACGAAAGAAAAAAAGTCTTATAACAAGTTTTTTGACATTGTTGTTTCTATGGGGATTGCACTAAGGTCATATGGGTTGTGGTAGGCTACTTGCCAATGAACCAAAACATTACCAGCCAAGGAGTGTGGCGTGAGAGATAGACTGTGGGGTTGGTTGGTGGAGTTGGCGTCCAAATCTTTGGTTACTTGGCTGACTATATATTTTTGCTGTTGGTTTAGCATGAGCCCAAAGTAGCAGGAAATGCATAATGATGAAAATTAATGGAATCTCACTTCTATTATGGGTCCATGAAATCGACAAAAAGTTTATTAAACAAGATGACATTTTTATTGGATTAGAGCTTGTTAACGGATTAGGTGAAATACTCAACCAAATATTAATCAAACATTTATGTTTAACAAGTATTACTGTATTAGCAAGGTATTTGTTTATCAAGAAATAATATACGGTAGGTAGCACTGGGTTTTGCATGACAGCAACTACATTTCCTCGCTATTAATAAAATTTCGTAAGTACAATTACATAAGACATCAATTTTCCACACTATTAAAGTCAATCGTGTGATTGCATTAACCAATACATTACAAAGATGATTAAACTGAACCATGTGATTCATTAATCAATTTTCCAATTTTCCACACCATTAAATTTGATCATGTGATTGCATCAACCAATACAGTGCAAAGATGATTAAACTTAACCAAGCGATTCATTAATCAATTTTCCATACTATTAAATTCAATCATGTAATTGCATTAACCAATACAGTACAAAGATGATTAAAATGAACTAAGTAATTAATTAATCAACAGTACTGTTACGTGGTTAAAATTTAAAAATTTTAATTGTAGAACTTAGGGATAACATCAAACAAACTTTACCCAAGTTTTATCCTGAAAGGAAAGCTTATCTGTACTTTTGTTTTCTTTCTATTGGTCTGAAAGGCCTTTTTGTTTTAGTCAATAAGAAACAAACATCTACAGTCAGTCCTCACAGGTTTGATCATAATAGATCATCTAGAATCACGTAATGCAACAAGTAACCGAGTTTTAAATACGAAGCTAATACAAAGTTTGCTGAAACATTTCAATCAACTATTAGGAGAAGAAGTCAAAAGGAATTTTTTTTTTTTTAATCCGTTTACCATATTTAACCCAAAGTAGACGACAACGTAAGTGTTCTACCAACAAAAGCAAGTAAAAACAACCTTACTGAAGGGGTTATCAATAATTATTAGTCCAATCGGGTTAAGCAACATTTTGGGGTTTGAATAATTTGCAAGAATGAGTGTGAGATGAATAATGACGAGAGAGACATCCCACTAGAAAAGATTGAAAAATTATTAATTGAGTGATAAGATATACATAAGCCTCGTGAAAATCAAGTACCTCATTGGCACCAATGAAATCTGCAAATTGGACAATACCTTTCGATTTGGATTACAGCAACAGCTACTATTCTATTGTCCAAACCCAAAATCAAGAACGATCAGGAAACTTTATAATGCTGATAATTTGGGATTTGCTTAGAGAAAATGGGCAATTATTGGACAGTTTATTATAAAATATAGAACTCTACTACTGACACAGAACAAATCACTGAAAATAAGCACATACTCACAAATTTTCACTCAGGTCGCACCAGAGACTCCAAAAGATAACCATGAAACCCGAAGAACTCTTCAAAGGAATATAAACTCAGCCATTCAAAGTCCAAATCAGGACAAGGTGTTATGAATTTCAAATCTTAGCAACATTTACTGAAAAATAAAGAGAAAAAATCAACACAAAATTTAACTATGATTTGACAGTATGCTTATATCCACGTGAGAGAGCAACGAAAATCTTTGCTGTTTTTTTTTCCCAATGAAGTGAAACAAACAAGACCTTTTATACGCACTCCTAAGTAAACCCCGAATACATAACCCCACCTGACAAAATTGTGTATCAAGTAATCAATAAACATATAGCGACTCCATCCCACTACCTCCACCCATGAGACCCTAAAAACAAAATATGCGCCCCTATCTCTAACAAAGAATGTATCACTTCACAAGATGAAAATGAAAGCCCAGATCTCAAAATTAAGGGGAGGAAGATAACTTCAAACCCTTTGATATGTCCTCAACTTCACACAAGCTTGAGCCCATCCATCGACCTACATATGCTTGGGACATTCCCAACTAACATGTTTTCTAAAAATAATAATAATCATAATAATATCTGACCTTTTAAGTTCTGAAATATAATAGAGTACTGCAGAAAATACAAGTTCTTTGATTTCATCAACTTTAAATAATTCATCTTCAGTCAATAACTGCATTAATAAAACCACCATAAGATTTCAAACCTGATAAGAATCACCTTTGATAAGGTGCTAGAAATAATTTCAAGCATGCATACATGCAGTTTCCGGAAGCAGCCCTTCTTGCTAAACAACTAATACAATTTAGGAAAAAATCTTGAGATAAAGCCATTCACTAAACATTTAAAGAGGATAAATATCAAAAGTCTGAACATAATTTTCTGAAAGGAAAGAGAAACTATCAAAAAAATAAAACTAACTAATAAAACTACGGAGATTATAAGTACAACAAAAGAGGTTAATTCATATGGTACAAACAAACCCGGTTGGGTACATGTGTCTAAAATCAGTCATGATATCTAGACATCCACTGTAGTTTGTCAATTATAGAAGCTGAAGGATCCCCAGTAGAAAGATCATCTACCTGAAGAATGCACTACAAGCTTCAAATGTTCTGCAAAGGTCATAGAAAGTTCTTTGTCTCAGTCCAATGCACTAAGCATCATCGTCGTCGTCATCGTCTTCATCTTTGTCTGCATCATCACCAGCATCAGCATTCTCCTCAGCATCCTCTCCCTCATCTTCCTCATCACTCATGTTATTTATCACATCTGTAATTATATCCTTCACCTCTGCTTTTCTATGCATTAAGTCAACACCAAAGTGGGTACCTAATAAAATTACATTTGCTAAGTCAACCAGGTTAAACTGAAAATCTAATATCATTATTGTTGTTATTTAGGTTGGGGTGGAGTAAATATAAATAAAAGTGAACCATACCAAGTTGCCTGAGAATATCAGATAAAGTTGCCTGCATCATGAGAAACAGAGTACATTTAAAATGACATACACAACCTTAACAAACCAATCTATGTGATGCTGTAGGAAAGTGTACTTACAGTATTGAAGTCCACCTCCTTCAGGATATTAACAACCACAGCATGCATCTCCTCTCTGCTGGGTTCTGCCTTTGCCTTCTTACCAGCTTTGCCTTTTCCTGGTTCCAGGATATATTTGATAAAAAGGTGAGATATTCGTCCAGCCATAGAAACTATTTTAACATGAAGCCATGATATTATTCCTAGAATACCATGCATTAACTTCACAACAATTTCAGGAAAATTTGCAATAAAACCATATGCTAATGGACCTTCAACCTTTATTTTATTTTTATATTAGTAAATAAAATCAATTGAAAAAAAAAAGCACAAGGTGTGCAACCCTAATATTAGACCTTCAATCATTTAAAGCATGTTAGTTTACTAAGTTAAAAATAAACTCAGAAGAACAACTTTTTGTCTAAGAAAGTAAATTGGCTATAAGATGCAAAAACAAACTCATAGTAATATATGTAACCCAAAAAAGAAAAACCCCAACCTCAAAAGTAGTTCCATGAAGGGGGAAAAAACATTTGAACAAAAACTGAATATCCAATGTGCCAAAATCATCTATAGCAGTCATAAAATTAAACATTTATGTTTGGGGAAAAAATGCAGGGCAATGCGCAATGCACCTTGATCCTTTGCCGAGACCTTTCCTGGGGACCTGCTTGACTGTTTCTTGCTTGCATCTTTCTCTTTGATGTTCTTCTGGCTTTCCTTTTCAACCTTCTGTTTTTTAGATGTTGATTCCTTTGACTTGGAACGTGAGCTAGAAGTTCCACCAGTATCACTGGCACCTCTTTTCAAAGTTGAACTAGATGATTTTTTTGGAGATTTTGCAGGAGCCTTCACAGATTTTGCGGGGGTAGCCTTTTTGACAGGCTTGGGTTTTTCAACTGTTTTTGTCACTGAACCATCCTTCCGACCTTTTTTTGATGAGCTTTTTGACATCTGCTCCTTTGGTTTCTCTTCCTCTTCCTCCTCCTCTTCCTCTTCCTCTTCCTCAAATTTATGTTCTTCATGATCACTTTCTTCATTTGGTACTGTTTCATTGTCATCATCATTATGAGATTCATCTTTTGCACCAGGAGATTCAACTTTATCCTCAACTTCATCTTCTTCCTCAACTTCCGATGACTGCTTTTGCTTTTTTGCAACTTGGGGTGTTTGTTTTTGTTTCTAGAGACAAAAATGGGAAAAAAATCAAAGTCACCAAAACTTTGAATGAGGTGGAGAGCCATGGACAGCACAAAAGATACATTGATAAACAAAGGCCGACAAGAAGAGAGAGAACTACAACCATCAATCACACTTAGTGCCTCAGAATACTTAGAAGTCCAAGACCCTTATCATGAAAATCAGGGAAAATTTTATAACTGAAATAAATCATCAAGCAAAGTGCAGGAAGCAAAAGTCAAAACTCCTTATTGGTTCCTTATTCGTTTAGACTCTTTCTAAGGAGAGTTAGTCATGCATATATACATGTTACAGAGGTCATGAACATCAAACATATCACAATCAGGGTAATAGAAGGTATGAGAAAGCATATACGTGTATGATAGAGAGGGACAGAAATAAATCAAAGGCACAGCACACATCCAATCACTTGCCTAGAATTTTTAGCATGTTATGTTATGTACCTTCACAGCCACAATCCCATTACTTATGATAAAGCTGGCTACCGCTTTGTATATTTCAATCACAGCAATATACAACACCATCTAAAAATTACACTACCCCTTTAACTGTGTACTACATTCATATACTGCAAAAGCAGGCATGACTAAGACAACAACAGAGCAGCAGATATGTCATTAGAGGATCTGATTTAAGCATGGTTCAGAGACCACCCTAATCTAGTTAGTGTGTAAAAGACCTCCTGTCCAAATTATGTTATGATTATTAAGTTTCTCCTGACCAGCATATGTATGCCATTGACAATTCCAACTCCTAAAAGTAAATGTATCAGCAAATGGAAAGATGGGGGCACATAAACAACATAATGAACTTTTCCATTTTGAAAACTTAATTGCTAACTAATACTTCAGACAAGTATAACCCCTTAGCCAAATGTTCATGATTACCAACTAAAGATGGCAATTCAAAATAACAGATCATAAAATGAGCAGCAACATTCTCATCAGGATCAGATAAAATCCTCTGAGTTAGAATAAAATTTAGTATGAAAATTTGATCTTGCCTAAGGTCATATCAATTAAGCATAGGTGTTACTAAATAAGATATCTCCACTAAAAGGCCCAGCATCATGAGCAAGAGGTGGGGGGGGGGGGGGGGGGGGGGGGGAAACAAACCTTGCGTTGTGTTTCTGCAGATGCTTCTCCAGAGCTTGCAGTTTTGCTTGGTGTGGACTTCCTCCTACGCTTTTGACCTTTCTGAAATTCAAATACAGAATAAGCTTCAGCAACTCACACCCTGAGAACTTATCATCAAATGCTTGATCTATGGACTAATGATGTAATGTAAAACCTGATCTTTATCAGCAAGCAAAACATCAGTTGTAGGATGTGGAGATTCCAAAAACTCTAACAACTTTGCAGAGAGTTCTTCCTGAAATTAAAGACAAGCTAGGAAGATTATGGGAAATTGATACAATGTAGATACAATAACAAGTATCATTCTATCAGAACTTACCTTCTTTGTCATTGATCTATTTATTGGAATATTAAGCACATCACAGAAATCCATCAATTTTTCCTTAACACACTTGTCAATCCTCTCCTTTACCTTTGCCCGCTGCTTTTCCTACGGTAAAAAAATTTATTGAAAAAAAAGAAGTTATAATCAGATTAACAGGATACTAAAGACATGGATAGACAAGAAGATTATATTACGTTGATATAATCAAGAAAATTATAACCATAAATCAACAAGAAAGACAAAATGAGTATAATTTCAGCAAACAAGAAAAAACACCTCATTCCCGGTCCATACATAGCCTGAAAACTGGCCTATATTTTTCTTACAAATATGCACCTACACAAGAATGCCAACAATTAACATCTCAATCATCTGATGAATGTCAATCCAAAACAGATACCAAGAAACTGAGTTGGTTGGTCACCTTAGCTTTCTTTCCGTAAAGTATTGAATGAAGCATTTGCAGATTGTCATCAGTTTTTCTCTTGGACAACTTGAAAGCCACTGAAACAGTTTAGATAATCAGACAAAAAATAGGCCAGGCTGCAGTAACAAGAAAGTTGAATTGAAGTGAATAACATGCCTCAAAACAAAGTATCTGTGGACAATAAGAGCTGAAAAATGTTTCCCTCTTGACATGCAGATGATTCTCAGATGTGTCAAAATCTTCTTTTAAAAAAAGAAAACCCTTTCCATCATTATCCTGATGGAAGTAAACAACAATGAAGACAACACCTGACTTGAATTAATCATTCTTCTTCATTTTCTAACTTTCAATCCCCCAACCCCAAGAACATGGTATATAAACTCCAAAAAAGAAATCCCTCACATATTTAGATTGCTAAATTTCCCTCATCCATTTGACATTCTTCAAGCTACTATGCCTCAATAAGTTTTGATTGTTGAAGAGAAAGAACCAGTACTATTCTTAGTCTTTCTTAAAAAAAAATCTAGAAATGGAATAGAATATCAACATAAAAAAAAATTTAATACCCTTTATTTTTCATCTTTTATATTCAATTGTGCAGTCACCCTAAAAGGGGAAAAACAAAACTTCCATTGTCTGGCTTCACCTAAATTCTTTGCTGTTAGATTTATATTGACAAATACTATCTCAATATTTCTAGAATAAGTTCAGCACAGCAATTTGGTTGCTGCACCTAAGCCACTTAAGGGTTAACTATTCACTGGTAATGAAAGTCCTAACCTAGCAACAGAGAGTAATATTCCACAACATGACCCCACTTCAAACAGATTGGTTATATATTTATGATTTTAAGCATGGCATAGATTAAATATGAAATATATTACTTGATGTGAAGAAGGAAAGAATATACAAAGTTAATTGTCTTCCTATGCTCCGTAGCCCTTGTTGGAATATAATAACATAGATTTTCATAACCACTAAGACAACTTGACATTTCCACTGCTTGCAACAAGTCCATTAGTCCATATTACCGACAAGGTGTGATATTTTATGACCCAATAATCAAAAACTGTCCCTGATAGATCTACCAAGAAACAAACTACTATAATAGAATTTATAAAAAAATTAACACCCCCAAGTAATCTTTTTTATGTATATATCAAGTTTCTTTAGTTAACAAGGTGTGTGAGGCTCTTTGGGCACCCCACTACCAATTCAATTTGAAGTTTGTTTTGCCATCATATTGTTATGAAGTTCTGCAATTATTTTTATTAGGATGAAAATCAAAAGAATTGTGCAATAGAAAGTGAATCAGGAAGAATAATAAGGCAAATTATTCATTTCTGCTTAGACTGTCTAACAACGAAAAATCAAAGTGCTGTAAGTTACCCAAGGAAACTAAGTAACCGTTTGGATACGGCTTTTCCCACGTCTGTGTTTTTTTTTTTTTTTTTTTGGAAGCGCATTTCTGACTTTATGTGGCTGTGGTGGTTTTCCAATGGGTCCTATGCACAGTTTACAGGACCCACAAACCTCTTTTTTAACACGACTTTTATTAAAAATTGGTCACATGGCACTATTAACACATTTAAAAATTATTTTGCTACAGTATTTTTAGTTTTTAGCTAAATAAGCAGTATAAAAACGGACCCTAAATCAATTTCCCACTTTTTGATACTGACACATGGCAGAACATGTCTTTTCATTGTTAAGTTACACACACACTCGATAGTCTTGAACTCACAACCTCACCCTCTAACTAATTATTATGGGAGAAGAAAGTGCCAATTGAGCTATAGCTCATAGCTCTGTTTGTTTATACATATTATACCCCCAAAAAAAAAAAAAAAAAAAAAACTTGGGGATTTTGACACAAACCATCCTAATTAATTAAGTGAAGAGTGATGCTAAAATTAAGCAAACAAAAGCAAGTTTGGAGCCTAATACAAACTAAAAATGTCTCAAACTTAAAACCCAAGTTCTTGTACTTTGCATATCAGATCAAAGGAAATACTGAAGCAGCCAATCAAAGTGAGCTCTACGACACATGTATTTGCAGTTAACTTCCTCATACGCACTTTACAATATAAATATGTTCCACCATATAAACATTCAAAACTCAATTGTAAATACACAATGACACTAGCAAAATATCTATTTCTTACACATTTTAAGCGGGGAACGGTGGGTTAGAACCATTTGATGTAAAGGTCATTGGTGACACTAGCAATATCTAATCAGTATACGAAGCAAATCGTGCAATTACCACTAAATGAGCTTGGTTCAATATGACAGATTCTTAGCTCAAAAGTCATTCACCTAACAACAATCTAAAAGCTTAAAACACACCAAGAAAAGAAACCGAAACATACCATTTGGAATATCCTTGAGCTGCGTACCAGAACCCTGCATTTCCACAATCCCAATTTAATCAAAAAAAACCAAAACTTTCACTCAAAATGTGACCCAAAACCCACAAAAATTTTCAAACTCCATTACCTTCTCAATGGACAAAGCTTTGTTCGCCGACGACTTCCCGGACCTCCCCGGCGACGGCACAGAGAACCTCTCCACCATCTTCCTCTCCCTCGTCGGCCTGTCACTCACCGGCGTAGCATGCTCTTTCTCCTTCTCTTTCTCTTTCTCCTTATCCTTCTCCTTCTCCTTCTCTTTCTTCTCCTCCGCCACCGACTCCAACTCCTCGCTCGCCTTCTTCTTCGCCGCCGCGGCGGCCGCAGCCACCTCGCTCTGGTCCTTCTTCGAGCTCCCTCTCCGGCCACTCCTCTTCCCTTTCTTGCTCGGCGTTTCAGCCACCTTCTCCTTCTTCTCTCCTTCAACTTCTTCCTCAACCTTCTCAGCCCCAACTCCTTTCTCCCCCGCCCCTTCTTCTTCAACTTTCTCCGACACCGCCACAAGATTTTCCCGCTCTTCCTCCTCTTTCTTACCTCCCTCCACTTCGAGCTTCGCCTCCTCTTTCTCTCCAGCCGGAGCTTCCTCCTCCGGCTTCTTCTCCTCTAGGGTTACGGTAGCCATGGGAAACAAACACCCGAACACAAACCACAAATTTCACACACACACGCACGCGCACACACACACAAAGAGAGCGCTAAAACCCTAGGGCTTGTTTGGGGGGTTTTGGGAGGGAAACCCTAGAAATCGAAACGCTCACACAGAGAAAGATAGAGACTTTTTTTGAGTTTTGACTTTTGACTTTGTTTAAGAGAGAGAAATTGAGAGGGATTTTGTGACAAAAAAAAATTGAGGGAAATGAGAAATGAAAAATGAATTTGGGAAATTTTGAGAGCGCGGTTGTGAAGTAAAAAGGAGCGCGGGGGTTCAAATTTTGATGCCAAATTTTGTGAGCGGGCTTGGGTTTGTGTTTTTTTTTTTTTTTTTTTTTTTTGGGAGTTAAATTTTTTAGTCTCGACAAACAGAGACAAAAAATAGTATAGGTTAATAGAGGAAGAAAAGGTTGCTATTACTAGTAGTAGTGAGTGAGTTGTCTCTGACTGACTGACTGACAGAGGGACAGTTTTTGTGAATAAATTGCGTGACTGTTGTGGGTCTGGTACCGGCAATCAGCATTGTGTACGTGACATATGTCTATATGCTCTATGGATTTTGAGTAATTTGAAGTCTTAACCTAGTATCATGTGACTCATAGGCTCATAGCTAATGTATTATGTAATGACCCACCACTAATTATCTACTTCTGCCTTGGAAACTGAGTAGGGTAGTAACGGTTGTTGATTTTTATTTTGAATATACTTGAGGTTCAAGTTTGAGACTTTGAATTTATCAATGAAAAAAAAAAACAAAAAATTATTTATATATATAAAATAAGTATGGGACTACACTTTTTTTTTCTTATGGGAAGATTGAAAACTTTATTAATAATGTGAGAAAGATATAGCTTATTTTAAGAAACAAAAATTCTCTTCAATCTAATTTTAGGTGATAAATGTGCTAGTCCCTGCAAAAAGCAAGCATGCTCGAGATAACCAAAGCCATAGAAGTGGGAGGGGGAGATGGTTCACTTAGAGCTCAGTACACAATGAGGGAGTCACCTTTAAGAATAAACTCTTAAATACCAACATCATTTGCAAACTTCAAATGCCTTTGAATCTGCTTCGATCACTCCCAAAAGGTGTTGTTTCCACCCTCTGCTTGTCATCTCGAATAATGACCCCTACACCCATTGAATTATGTGCTGAGAAGACCGCTCCATTGACCTTAATTTTGAACATCGATGTCGATGGTGGAGACCAAGAGACTAAGGGTGACACCGATGGGTTATGACTGGAAATTGCTGCTACGTCGTATTCATCCAAGAATTGTGGCGCCCACTACACCAAAACCATCCCACGCTTCTTTATTCCCCCGTGTTTAACTTCATTTTGATTGAACCATTTCATTAAATTTGTGTTAATAATTTAATAATAGTTGAAATTATATTATTAAACTTAATGATATATTATAATTTTTATTTGTGAACTTATCATTATATTAACTTTTATTAATGTGTGTTTGGGAATTTATTACAAGCTAGTTTTTTTTGCTTATTCTAAGTACTATTTGTGGATCTCAAACAAATTTTTTGTCTCAACTTTATTACAAATAATTTAACTTTAAGCAAAATAAGTTAACTTTTAACTTTCTATCTCACATTTTTAACTAGTCATATGACTTACTTAAATAATACATGTGGATAGTTTTTTTAGACATAATGATTTACATAAAAAATCCTACAACCTAAGTTGTATACCAAATCTCAATCTTATACAAATAATCTATAAGAAATAAACCATTTTCAAATAGTGGGATCAACTTCATGACCGCATGCATCCAGGGCTCATTTCGGCATTTCCAAGGCTCAGTCTTACACCAAAGAGGCCAATCAATAAACGAGTCTGTACTACATGACACATAATAAGGCCCAATCATATAGTGAATAAGGCTCGACAACAAAAAAGGTCATACTGTACACGACCCACATATATAGGCCCAATCATTCGCTGATTCACAACACCTAAATATTTATATCAAAGAAATTTCCATAAGATGGGTTCGTTCACATTGAAAAAAATGAGCCCATCACTTCCCTTCCTCTACACAAAAGGCATAAAAGGCTCACATATGGTTGTATAATTATTTGAATGTTACCCACACTGTCTACTTTTATCATTTACTTGTCAAGTTGTTGTGAACAATGCCCCTATTAGAAGAAGATAGTGAATATTCTAAGATAGTGAGTATGGATCGTTAATAGCACCTATAAACATTTGTCTTTCGAAATAAAAGTCTTGAAATATAACCCATGCTTTATGCCATAGGTTTAAAACATAAAGAAATAGAGAAAAGAGTGATATGGCTTGGAAGATTGGGGAGTACAACTATGAAGGGCTCATTGGCATCACCCATTGGAACTATGTGAGTTTGGACATGTATAGTTAGGCTGAAGTCTACAGTGAAGGTGTGTGTTCATTATTAACGCCTAATAACCATTTGCACACAACCTATAGTTGGATGAGGAAGTTAAGGCTCTAATCTCCATCACCTTTGATGGAGAAATTGAGAGATGTAGCTAGTTTAGCTAAAAAAAACCACTTAAACAAGCAAGTTTCAAAGAACTCGTTTGGTGTAAAAAAGCTTGGTTGGGAAAGAAAAACATAAGAAATTGAAATAAAGCATTCTTATTTCTTAAGGACAATCTGGGTGTTTCAAAGAAAAGCCTGAAACGCCATTGCATCCTGGGGATAATCAACTAATTCAAAACCTTACTACATCCCATTATAAAAGGGGAAGGTGTGGATGAGGGAAACAATAAGCAATAAAAGAATTAGAAACTGGTGAAAAAGAAAAAGGAAAAGAAAAAGAAGAATCAAAACAATTTAAAGCTTCCTAGCTATTTGACGTTATCTCTCATTCTCCACCAACATCTAAGAGCATTCACATTGGGAATGGTATATGCCATATGTTGGTTCAATTTAGCATAAAAGCCCAAAAACCCCCCACTGCATTCGAACTTGTAAATGTAGACTATTGCAAAAAAAATTGCAATTGTGCTACAGTGCGATTCTAAATGTAGAATCGCATTGTAGCTCAATTGTAAAACCAAAAATATTATTTTATTCTTTTTCTCTCTCAATTGTCTCCCCGACTCTCCCACTCTCTCAACTCTGTCTCCCATGTCTCTCTCTCTCATATGTCTCCCTCTTCCTTTGCTTTCTCTCAATGATTTCTCCCTCTCCCTTTGCTCTCCCTCAAGCCATCGTTGGCCACCATTGTCCAGCAATGCCAAGTCCAGGTCGCGTCTCACCCAACGACGCCCAACAGCATGGATCGGTGAAGATCGGCGATTGTGCTATGATGTGTGCTGTGTGTGTGGCTTCGATGTTTTGCTCCGATTGTGGCGGCGTGGGTTTTATTGATGGGTTTGCTCAGATGTTTTTTTTTTTTTTTTTTAATCTATTGTGGCCAGTGCTAGAGGTTGAGGGAGAAAGAGAGGTTGATGGTGGGGGCTTACCATGGTGGTGGTGGGTTTAATGAGTGTGGGTGTGGTTGGATTGGTTCATGAGTTGTGGCTCTCTCAGTGATGGGTTTTGGTTTGGCCGTCGGTATGGGTTTTGGTCGTGGGTATGGGTATGGCCGTGGCTTTTTTTTTTTTTTTTCCTGGTGGGGGTGGGTTTGTGACTGATGTGGTGGTGGTGGTGAGGGTTGCCTTGGTGGTGGTGATTTTTGCTGGCCATGGGTGATATTCATGGGTGTGGTTAAGTTGTGTTTTGGCTATTTTTTTCTTGGCAGTGGTGGGTTCGTGACTGATGCAGTGGTGGTGGTGGTGGTGGTGGTGATTTTTGGCGGTTGTGGGTGATATTCATGGGTGTGGTTCAATTGTGTTTTGGTCATGGGTGATGTTCATGGGTTTGGGTTGGTAGTGGGTGGATGAGAAAGAGAGAAAAACAGAGAGAAGGAGAATAGAGATAAAGAGAGAAGAGGAAAGAAAGAGATATTTTTTTATATTATTTTATTTTGTAATTTATATTATTTTAATATATAGTAGGTAAAAATAAAAGTTGAGAGGCTAGATGTATTGTAAAATAGTATTGTATAATTAATAAAGTAGTTTTTTGGGATAGTAAAATTTGATAGGATGACATTTCCGGATGGAAATGCTCTAAGCAGTTAACAAGCAACCATAACACGCACCACCTCTCTCCCCCCCCCCCCCCCCCACGCGTGCGTGTATGTAAGTACAAATGCTATAACTAATCCTTTCACATAGTGAGCAAGTTCATTATTGTTTGGTACTAATTTATTACACATGTCCATATGAGACTAGGCTTGCTACATTACCAACAAAAAAAAAATATATATATATATCAAAATTAGTTCGGTGTTATTAATAATATATTGAATTGCCCATTGAGGAGTGGACACTAAATAATGCAAGGGGAGAATTACATTCAAAGCATCTCCTTTCACAAATTACATGCTTACATCCCAACTCTGTTATTGTTGCTACTACCAACCTTTGTAGTTGCCCTTGGTGGTTAATAGCATTTGTATGTGTTGCAATCCCAAGCGCAATGGTTCAACAAAGAAGATGTAGTGGTTTATTTTGCTTTTGCTAACCAAGCTATCTAGGTTTTAAGCTTTTAGCGAGTCTCAATCTTGTGCCATTTCATTCCATACAAAGAGAATATATTTCTTGTAATTTCTCCCTACTGCTATTAAGCTTGCTCTCTTTTAATTTGTTGCTACATAAAAAAATACTTTCACAAAAAGTGCATAAGGATTTTATTAACTTTCTCTAAAAACTATAACAATTGCAAAATTTCATGACAAAAAGTAATCAAATATATGTTTAATAATAAGTACATTCCCATCTCTTTCTAATTCTTAACTTGGTGGACTTTGAAAATTTGGCCGCAACCCTTCCTTCCACCAACTCAGGCATGTCATCATTAAAGTCAGCATTTGCTTATAGGTTGACAGCAAAGTCAAAAACTTGAGCATATGCACTAGGTATGGACCCAGTGAGCTTGTCCTTATACGAGCTCTACCTACCCTTCTCTCCCACACTCCAGCCACTTAGGCTGGTCTCGCCTCTAGTTTGCTCTCTCGTGTTTACTCTCTTAGTGCTCTTCTCTAGCTTTATGTCTTCTTCACTCCATCTCTCGGAGTATTTGCACTCCATCTTTATCTCTACAAATCGGTCACTTCTCAGTCTATCTCAATCTCAATCTATCTCTGCAAATCGGTCTATCTCGGTCTCAATCTCTCTATCTCTACAAATCACCTTCATCTCGATCTCTTTCTCAACTCAGTCTCTCTCTCTCTCTCTCTCAAACTGACCCACTCCCTCTCTCTCAAACCGACCCATTATCCCCAAATTTACACGGTTAGGGATTTGGCTTATTGTGTTCTTCTGTTCTTTGTTTTGATTTCAGGGTTTTTTTTATAAAAAAAAAAAAAAAACTTTTTCTAATTTTATTTTAATTTCAAAAAAAAAAAAATTTAAGGAAAAACGGTGTCATTTCAGTAATGTTAACGGCAACTCCTAACTGAACACTAACGGAATCCTGCATTGACAAAAATTGAGAATTAGAGGACTGAAATGACAAAATTGAAAGTTAGAGAACTGAAATGAAAAAAACTGAAAGTTAAAGGGTCCGTTTTAGATTTTTGCCAATTTTATATTTCCAACCCGGTGATAAAAAAAAACATAAATAAAAAATTACAGAAAAGATATAAAAATAAAGTAAATTATAAAAATTACACTATGTTTGAGCCTCACGCATGCACACAAGGGCACTCCAACACTAAAGGAGGTGACAATTGGAATTATCACAATTTCCATATCTTTTGCGGACCCCACCAGCAATGGCATCAGGTTTGAAGTCCAACTCCTCTTTTCTTTGCACCCCAGAGGTAATAAATGCGCAATAAAGACCTTCTAGGCTTGGCACAACATTTCGGCCTGCCTCTTAGTCTGACATTTGCCATTTTTTCGCAAGCACTCTCCCTCTACTCGAAATCGTACCCGCTACCCAGAGTTACCTACCTGGGATTAGTACTGTACCTTATACAATAACAATAAACAGCTAAGATTAAAATTTTCTTTTTCTAACTTTAATCTCAATCATTTATTACTATCGCATGGACAATTGCATAGTACAAGCAATTTCGTCTACCTGTAAGGCCAAAAGAAATCAGAGAAATGTTTTGTAATAAAGACTAGGCATAATTTTTGTGTGTCCTGACACAAAATAGATCACAGCCAAATTCGCAGAGCTCTCAGAAACAAAAATTGCAATGGTTCCAACTTTCAAGACTTGGTAATTGAAAAGTAAACATAATAATCGGGAACCCAGAGGCCCAAAGTGACACTAACAACACTCAACAAGCCTTCTTAGCCTATGAAAAATTTCCATCACCCAAATTCCTCAACAAAACTGGTACTTTAGGTTCCCAATTATAAAAAGTTGGCCCTTAGCTTGATCTCTTCTGAGTATGAACCCAATGGAGAAGGAGAAGGCATGTGCCTCAAACCCATCAAGCCAACAAATGGGGATTACCCCCCTATGACAATATTGACCAAACCCATGATGCCTTCCTCTAATGATCGAGCTCACCTTAGCCAAGAAAGGTATCCACATCGGGAAAATATTATTCCGAGCACTTCCACCCTTAACCTAAATCGGATTGGCCCCAGTGGCAAAGAGAATCGAGACCGGGACCATTGGAGAGAGACTGGTGGAAAGAAGAGAGAATGGAAGTATCCAAATGAGGGAGCCAATTCAGCTATGGTCGCCGATGGAGAGCTCCAAAGTGATGTGAAGATTCTTCGTGAAAGGGATGAAAGTCTTAGAAGGCTAGAACCCATTGTAGCGCTAATGCATGGGGAAGCAGTACTCAGCCCAGTCTTGGAAAAGATAGGGCAGATAGTGGAAAAGCAGGGGGTTTGGACCTTAAGTTTTAAGTTTTTACCAACCTTTAGTCTTTATTGATGAAGATCATGGTCTGGAATTGCAGAGGGGCTCTTAGCCCAAACTTTTGCAAAATAATCATAGATATGATGAAGGATAGTAATTCGGATATCCTTGTTGTCACAAAGACGAGAGTTAGTGGAGATAGAGCAAAGGAAATAAAAAATAAGCTCCCTTTTGATGGAGCTGTGCATACGGATACCATAGGCTACGTAGGGGGTCTCTAGCTCTTATGGAACTCAGTAGTGGTGGAAGTGGAGTCCATTGCAACAACGGAACAAGAAATTCATGCCATTATCAAAGTCAGTAGCTCTAACCTTACCTGACTTCTTTCTGCTGTGTATGTGAGCCCTAGGTTCCATGAACGAACTGTCCTTTGGGGAAAACTTGAGACAGTAGCTTTAAACCATAATCTGCTTGGATCATGATAAGGGATTTTAATAAGGTCTTGTTAAGCAATGAAAAATTTGGGGGTTATCTTGTTAACACCAGAAGAGCCTTGAGATTCCAGGAATTCCTAGATGCTTGTGATATGATAGATATGGGGTTCAGTGGAGCCAAATACACCTGGTCCAACATGAGAGGAGTGGCTGAACTTATTCAAGAAATGTTAGATAGGAGCTTCTATAATCCCAGTTGGAGAGTCTTATACCCTGAAGCAAATGTCAGTTATCTTACGAGGCTAAACTTTGATCATTGCCCAATTCTGATAGAGTTGGATAAGAGCTCCCCAATCAAGCTCCTTATACCGTTTTGATTTCAACTGGGATGGCTCTCTCACCTTGATTTTCCCCGGCTAGTGAGAGAGAGCTGGGGAGATTTAGCTCCTCTTGACACAGCTGTGAATTCCTTTACCATTAAGGCCAAAACTTGGAACAAGGAAGTGTTTGGCAATATCTTTGTCAAAAAAAAAAAAAAAAAAAAATTGCAACCAAGCTAAGTGGCATCCAAGTAGCTATTAGTAATAGACCCTCCCAATCTCTAATTGACTTGGAGAAGGACCTGAGGAGAGAATATGTTGAAGTCCTTAGAATTGAAGAAGAGTTCTGGATTATGAAGTGCAGGGTTGAGGTGCTGGTTAATGGAGATCAAAATACCTCCTTTTATCATACATCCACAATTGCTTGAAGAAGAAGAAACAAGATTGTTAGCCTTCAAGATGGTAATGGGTATTGGACTAGCAATGAAACTGATGTAGCAGAGCACATAAGAGAAGGTTTTATTGCTCTTTACTCTACGGGTAAGGTGTCTAGCTCTAGAAGAACATGGCAGATCCCTAACTTGCCAGTTTGTCTCATTGACAAAGGCTGCGCTTACCTATCCGAACCAGTCATTGACCAAGAAATTAAGAATGCCATCTGGTTTATGAAGCCCTTCAAGGTGCCAAGACCGGATGGGCTTCATGCAGGGTTTTTCCAAAGGTCCTGGCTTCTGGTGAGCAGATTTGTTACTAAGGCAGTTCATGATGTTTTTCATAGTGGGAAAGTGCCTGAAACCCTCAATAAAACTCTCATTACTCTCATTCCTAAGCGACCTGGTGCTAATTGTTTGAGCAGTTATAAACCTATCAGTCTTTGCAACATTGTCTACAAGGTCATCTCAAAGGTTATAGTAGCCAGACTAAGACCTTACCTTGTTGATTTAGTGTCCCCCATGCAAACTGGGTTTGTTCCAAGATGAAAGGGTATTGATAATGTAGTCATTGTTCAAGAGCTCCTTCACTCAATGAGCACAAAAAAAGGAAGTTTAGGTTAAATGACAATAAAAATCGATCTAGAGAAAGCTTATGATAGACTTGAATGGAATTTTATTCTAGATACCCTAGCTCTCTTTAAGATTCCTAGCTTTCTGCTCAATGTTATAATGAGTTGTATCACTTCTTCTAGTATTGTTGTGTTGTTTAATGGTGGAGCGTTGAAGGAGTTCAAACCTACCAGAGGCAATCCTTTATCGCCCTACATATTTATCATGTGCATGGAGGTTCTAGGGTTCCTCATTAAGGACAAGTGTGACTCGAAGTTGTGGAATTCGGTAAAAGCCTCATGAGGGAGACCAACTTTCTCGCATTTGTTTTTTGCTGATAACCTTGTGTTGTTTGGGAAAGAAGACATAAAGAATTGCCAAAGTATGAAAAATGCCTTAGATGTGTTTTGTGATTTATCCAGGGAGAAAGTGAGCCTTAGCAAATCGAGGGTATATTTCTCGCCTAATGTTCTTGCTGAGAAAAGGGTAGACTTGTGTTCCTGGCTTAAGCTACACTCCACACCAAACCTTGGAAAATACTTGGGGTTCCCTTTAAAGCAACCTGGTTCCTTAAAGCATGATTTTGATTTCGTTATTGAACGAGTCCAGAGGAAGTTGACCAGTTCGAAGGCCCACCTTCTATCCTTTGCTGGAAGAGTGGTGCTAACTTAGTTAGTCCTAGTAGCTATCCTTGCGTATGTTATGCAGGAGACGATGCTTCGGGGAAAACCATAGAAGCAGTAGACCAAGTGAGTAGAAACTTCATATGGGGGTTGACTAAAGACAAGAGAAAACTGAACACAGTCAGTTAGGATAAGATAACAAGGCCTAGGAAAGAAGGGGGTCTCGACTTAACTGCAGCCAAGCCAAAAAATTTAGCCCTTCTAGCAAAGCTGAATTGGCGTATGAATGCAGAAAAAGACCAACTTTGGGCCAAGGTCTTGAGGCTTAAGTATGCGAATCCTAATAGATGTTGCTCTAGAACATGGGCTGGTATCAAGAGAGGAAAACATATCTTTGAGCAAGGAACAAAGTAGAATGTGGGGTCCGATAGTGGGCTTAGTTTCTGGCATGACAAGTGGTTGATAGAAGGGGAGCTTCGGTCCCTGATCTTGGGGCCTTTGCTTAGGGATGAGGACAAGCTGAGAATAAGTGATATGGTGCACGAAGGAAGGTAGAACGTCAATCTTTTCTCCTTTGTGTTCTCCCCAAAGATACTTCTTCGCATCAGAGCTGTTTCTACTCCCAAAACGGCTAATCTCATGGATACCCTCAGCTTGGGGATATCACCCTCAGGAGAGTTCGAAGGAAAATCCGCTTATAGGCTTGCGAAAGGGAGTAGGGACCCAACCTATGGATTTGCAGGTCAATGGATTTGGAAAACTAACACTCTCCTAAAAATCCAATGTTTTGTGTGGAAATGTTTTCTGCATAGCCTCCCAGTTAAAGACTTGTTGTGAAAAGAGGCATCACGGAGGACAGCACCTGTGGTTTTTGTAATAAAGGAAGCGAGACAGTCATTCATGTGCTCCAGGATTGCGAGTTTGCAAAAAACTTTTGGATGGGTCTAGGGAACCCGATATGTGATGGGAGGTTTTTTGAGAATGACCTCTGCCTTTGGCTGAAAGATAATTTGCATCCTGGCCAAAATGCCAAGGAAAACTCCATTCCTTGGAACGTCTTCTTTGCTTTTAGGATATGGGGCCTTTGGAATCATAGAAATAGAAGAATCTTCAAGCAATCTGAACCTAATCCCAAGCTTGCTGTGGAGGTGAATAATGTGGCCCTCAACTACTTCTATGTTATTGGCAAAAGTAAGGTCAAAACAAACCAAAGTCTTATATGGTTAGATGGGCTAAACTTGAAGAAAACTGGCACAAACTTAACATAGATGGCTCGGCTGTTGGAAATCCTAGTATTGTAGGGGGAGGAGGTGTAGTTCGAGATCACAATGGACAATGGGTAACTGGATTCGCTAAAGAGATTAATATAGCCAGTAGTGTTGAAGTAGAGCTTTAGGCCCTTAGAGATGGGCTGCAGACCTGCATTAACTTGAATCTTCCAGTGGTTGAAGTTGAAATGGATGCAAAAGTTGTCTTGGGATGGCTCTCGAGCCAGCACAAAGCCAATAGATCTCACTCTCTACTCATAATTGATTGTAGGAAGCTAATTAAAAAGATCCCTAGAGTGAAGATGCTGCACTCTTATAGAAAAGGCAACCAATGTGCAGACAAGATGGCTAGAATTGGTGGAGCTCAACAAGAAGATTTCAGGACTTTCTCATCACCCCATCAGATTCTATCTTTCTTTGTATTTCGATGAAATTGGTGTGTACCATGAGTGTCTTTGCTCAGACTTTGTTCCTTAGTTTTATATAATGCATCCCGTTTACCCAAAAAAAAAAAAATGTCTTATCCACTTAAGAGCACTCCCATCAGGTGTGCCAAATGTGCCAAATGTCAAATATTTGGCACATTTGACACACCAAACACAAAAACAAGCCCTCATCAGGCGTTCTATATCTCAAAAAATTTGGAACACGTCTATAGTACCGTCTCAAATATGAGACGGTACGGACAAAAATGCTATACACTGTTTGGCTTTATTTAATTCGTTTTTTCTCTCTCTTCCATCATTTGTCTCTCTTTGTCTCTCCATTTGCAACCCATCTCTCTCTCTCTGTGTCTGGCATTCTCGCCTCGCCGTCTCACCGTGCCGTCTCGCCAAGCTGTCTCGCCATGCCGATCTCACTACGCCGAGAGATAGAAATCGCCCAGGCTCGCCACTGATCACTGACCCACTTTGCGACGAAGAAGAACTCCAGTGTGAAGGACACGGTGGCCGAAAGTGAAAACTTCCATCAGCGACGGCGACGGAGACGGTTGTCTTGATCTAGTAACAAACACTAAAGGAAGAAAAAAAAAAAAGGGTTTGTGCCAATTCAATTTATGATTTTAGTGTAAATTGTAATTAATTTTATAATTGATTTGGTGGATTTGGGATGTGGTTTGTTTAAGGTTTCTGCCGGTGGTGGATGTGGATTTGTGCCGGTGGTGGGTTTGGGTTTGTGCCGATCTCTAGTTGTGTTTTTTTTTTTTGGTTGAGGCGGCGTTGGCGGATGTGTATTTGTGCCGGTGGTGGATGTGGGTTTGTACCGGTGGTGGGTTTGGGTTTGTGCCGATCTCTCTGGTTGTGTTTTTTTTTTTTTTTTTTTTTTGAGGCGCCGGTGGTGGCCGTTGGTGATGATGATAGTGATAGGGATAGGGAGGGGGAGGTAATATATTATTTTAATGTGTAGTAAATATTATTTTAATGTATAGAATTGAAGAACAGAACATCTGATAAATTGTATGTTGTAAAATGATGTGTTAAAATGATAAAGTGGGTTTTTGGTGTTTCAAAATAACATTTTTTTTTAGAGAGCTGATGAGAATGCTCTAAGAGCACAGAATTAGGAACTCAAGATGTAGTTTATAATAATCCAAATATTACAATGGCATCAGAATCATCAAGGAGAAAAAGAGTGTTATCTTAAAAAAAAAAAAAAAAGTGTGAATATAAAATCAAGAAAATAATATCAGTTGGCCCATATCACTAAAACTGGGCCAAGCTGTGGTTGAGCCCAAAGCCCAACTTAGTTAGTGCGGGTCGACCCGGGGGTTTATTAATGGAGTTTGTAAAATGACGAAAAGAGGCAACGGAGACATTGATATTACCAATCAGTCCCCACTTTATATAAAAACCACATTATTTCTTCTCTACCTAGTTCCCGAGCAGCAGCAGCCAAGGGTTTGGGTGTAATACTAGGGTTTTCCTCAAGAGTTATCAGAAATGATAAAAACTCTCTCTAATTCAACATCTATGTTTTCGGATTTACATCTGTTCTTTTCGATTTGTACACTTGTTTTTTTGTTCCTCGTTGTACTGTAGTTGATATGAATAATATTGACTCATTGAGGATATGTTTCCGTGGAAACAAAACAGTGCGTTTTTTAATTCAATGGAAATGTAGTGTAGGAAATGTTTGTGTATATATATATATATATATAAACACATTATTATGGAATGGTGTTTTAGTGTGTCTCGAAACCATGACGTTGTCTCAACCAAATTGCCACTCTGTGTGGTAATTGTTGTTATTTGGATTGGTAAGATAAATAATTAAATACCCATGTAATGGGTCTTAAATGCAAATCTATTCAAATGTTGTGGTTGTGGGTTTGGGAGCCACTGGATGTTGTGTGTAACTTATCAATAGAAAATCTTGAGCTAGTCCTCGTTGGCACTTTGTGTTATGATTTATTGTGCCGCAAGAAGATGTCTGCTTTTATATTTTATGTGTTCATTCAGTAGAGAAAGAGAACATAAAAGAAAAACAATTTAAAAAAAACTCAAGGACCAATTTTAGTTTAGTTGAACTGCCATTTGTTAATTTCAGTAATAGTGATATTCAAGTGATTAAATTTTACGTTGGCCATCAATCTACCACAGTCGCATAGAGAGAAAAGAGTAGAGGGCAGAGGCGGAGAAAATCTTAAAATGTAGAGGTAGAGGTAGAGGCGCAAGCTTTGACTGCTTTGTGTGAAACTAAAAAAGTGTGGAATGTGTGAAAGTGTGTAAAGAAGGGTAGATGTGCAAGAGACAAGGGTAGAGGAATTGAACTGAGGAAGCTCTGGGCCGGCCCTTTGTGGTTTGGTTTGTTACGTTTCAACTTTCAGGTACGTGCATTGTGCCTTTGGCTTTGGACTACTGTCCACAGCCAATATTGAATGAGATTTGTTTTTTTGACAATCTTGTGTTGTCTTGTTTCATTCTCTCATGTTATGTCTGTGAAACTTTTAGCTTTTATTGGTTGTAATGAAGCTCAAATAATCATTCTTTTATATCATGTCTTGACAACAATTTTACTTGTTTATAACTTTATATTTATAATATATTGACTATTAGTTTTGATACTTTGTGTTTTATGCACCCAATATCAGGACGTAGTCTAAAATTTTTTAATAGGTTGGATCACGATTTATTCGGGTTGGGTCGGTCGAGTTGACTCCAAAAAAATAAGGTAAGGTCACGAGTTAACCCGTTTTTACTTTGGGTAAAAAAAAAATCGTTTTCGGGTCAAAAAATTCTAATCCATATTGCCATGTCTAGGCCCACCAACATTGAACCACTTCACTAAGACCCTGGACACCTTGGTAAAGACCCGGTTATCTCACCTAGGCAGTTGCTTAATTTACATTTTCTTGTATTGTCTTGTTTTAAATTACAAGACATATCAGTTCATTTAATTTTGACCACCATCAGAAAAATAGATGATTAACTGTTAAGAGAGAATGTAGAAGCCTTTGTTTCGCAGCACCTTCCCTTTATCCTGAGGAAAAACAAAATTCGTGAAAAACGCAATCCCACGTGGTACAAGCGTCAAGTGCAGTATATAATCTTTTCGATAGTGGATGGTATTGATTTCTAGTAAGAATTTTTTTTTTTTAACTGGACAATATTTGCTATTCTGGGTAATTTTTCTCATGATCCCTAATAAAATTTCCCTATGACCTGTGAGGCATGAGACAACTTTAGGGAGCACAGATGAGAGAAATAGTGGAATAATGGCTTTTGAGTGGGGGTAGATGATAGAGTTTTTTTTTTTTTTTTTTTTTTTTTGGGTGCTATGGGTTTATGGCAACACATGATTTTGATTAAGTGGTTTGGGATTATAAGTTTGGCTGATTTTTTCTTTGTAAGTTATTTTATTATGCTTTAGGATTTGTTCATGTACTACTTGTTTATCTGTATCTATGCATGTGTGATTTGTTTATTTTTAAACAACAACAATATTTTCATGATTTGCAGCAACAAATTTGTTCAAGTTGCTTCTAAAGTACAGGCCAAAACCAAGGCGAAGGAAAGACTTCTAGCAAAGGAAGCTGCTCAGAGGATGACTTAGGAGTATTATCCATCCTTGGGGGACTTGCTCTGCCATTGTGTTTATTTTTTTTCTTTGTTGGTCTTATTGGTTAAACTTCTCCTGGTTGTGGGAGTGATATGTTTTTGATACAACTTTAAATACTCCAATTAGCTATCTTTTTTGATTATATATAAAGATTTGTTTTGAATGATCAACATGTTGATCACATTAAGTTTGTTAGCTATAAAATGGCCATTGGTGTGATTATTTTGTCTACTGAGGTATCAATGTTGGCCTTTAACCAATATGCTGGCAAGGTTGTTTGTCCTTCAGCAAACAAGGGTTTAAAACCCTTCCCTTACCGAATGATCTCTCGAGTCTCATTTAGTTTTAAGCCAGTAACTAGATTCATGATATTGGCATTGCTCGTTAATCATTCGGTTCAAAATGAGTATTTTTAGACCGCCTAGATTAGTAGTGTTAGTCGTTCCTCCATTGTACTGAATGGACACAAATTGATGTTGTTGAATTAATTTGAAAAACAGTCATTCTTCTGCTACTTAAGAAGTGGGTGAGGTTCCTTGTCATTTTATTTGTATTTTTTTAATTAAAAAAAAAAAAACCCATGTTAAAGGCCATTGCCTTAAAATTGGTCTCAATGAGTCAAATTAGCATGGTCTTTATATCTAGCAAATAGCAAATTTTGTTCATGAATTCAATAGTTGTTGTCTCACCGATCTTTAAATTATTAACAATTTTTTTAGACTATTGTATAATATAGTTGTATTGTATACTAAGTTGTATTTAGAATACTATTTTAGATTATTGTATATATACAATATGGAAGTTGTATATTAAAAAAAATAACAATCATTTTATTTTATACTAACCCAACCCCCTTATGACAAATTCTTAACTCCACTATTAACTTTGCTTGAAAAAAATTTTGAAGCCACCACTGTCATGATAACATTATTATACTTGACAAATTTAGGCTTGAACTTGGCTTATTTATTAAATAAACCTTTTCCTAAACTCAAGCTATTCATAAACATAAACATCACAAATGAGATGTTGGTGAACATAATGCTGACAATACCCAATAATTCCAAAGTCATTATTGAAATTTTGAAAGTAGCTAAGTAATAGTTAGTATTATAGACTTTGCTAAAAAGCTATGACAATATTGAATGGTCGATCATAATCAAACTTCAATAAGAAGTCATGTATATACTAGCTAAGCAATAGTCAAACTTTGCAAAGGAATCTATAATAGTTAATATTCCAGTAGAATCAAACTTCAATTAGAAATTACAAATTTTACTGTGGGGGTCAAGCCAAATGGGATTGTGCCTGAAGCAAGTCATAATCTATTTATATATACGCGGAGACGAAAAATGATAATTCAAAATGGGAGGTCCAAAGAGAAAGAACCTTGAAACAAGATGGTGGAGTAGGAATAATGCTTGAAACACACATGCAAGCTGAAAAATTGGATCATCTGAGGTGGCTTTGCTCCTTCGGCTTACACATGCAACAATGGAGAAATTAATGTTCTTTGTGGGACTCTTTTTATCTATCTATCTCTAATTTTCTGAACCCCCTTTTCTCTGGGGGGTCTTTCCCTATTTGTATTAGTGAAAATAATGGGCTTGTAATGATGGGGCTTGCTTTGTCAAGTGTTCTACCCCTCTTTTTAGAATCATAGTGGGAATATGTGTCTAGTTCACTATTTAAACAGGTCACTTTAGCAATTAATGTACAGGCCCCTATTGTCCCCTTCTGACATCGCCACTGCAGTTACTCCTCATGATTAATGACATACCTTGAGGAATGTGCTCAGTTAGGGGCACATTCTCAGGTAGTGCAATTCCTCAGCTGCATACCTCGAGCAATGTCTTCCAAGCAAGCCAACTCGAGTGTTTTTCTCATCGGCGAATGCAATTGGGTTGAACGAAACTCCTTGGTATGACTTGCAACTTGATGGGCTAAGCTTGACTAGGTCTCTTTCCTCTACTCGGCCTTCTCTACCTATAGGGCCTTCGGACAACGACCTAATATCGGTTGGACAATTTTTATTATCCCACAATTGCTATTTGAATAGTAAGATTCCTTACTAAAATATAAAGAAAAAAGAAAAGTAAATTATTTTAAAAAAATAGTTCATATGAGGAGTCTCATTGCAGTTCACCTTTTCAACTAGGCCTAGTTGGGCCGAATTGGATCTCAATCCTAGCCCCAAATCACCTGGTCAAAAACGACACCGTATTTATAGCAAAGTTAAATTTTGTTGACTTGGAATCTCATTGGTCCGTGACCACAAACTACCTGCCCAAAAAAGCCAACCAAGCCAAACTCAACAAACACTAGCAAATAGCGAAAAAAAAAAAAAAATCAGATTTTTTTTATAAACGATTCAAAAGAGTCAGCACGCACGAACTCAGTCCTGGTCCGAGATGGAACTGACTCAACGCGACCCGAGTTCTAAACCGCTCCGACCCGACGAACCAGAGCTCGACCTCTACACCATTCCAAGCCAATCTAGTAAGTCTCTCTCTCTCTCTCTCTCTCTCTCTAGAAAACCCTAACCTTCGCTCTCCATCAAAACCCTAAATCGCTCCCTCTCGTTCCGCGGATTTCGATTCCTCGATAATTTTCCTGGTAAAATTTGATCAATTTCTTAATTTTTTCAGTTACATTGCTCAAATTTTGAGTCTTTAGTATTCGCTTAATTTTTTTATTACTTGTATGTTTGATTTAACGGTACAAAAATTTTTACACCGTGAATTTTCCGGGAAAATTTGAGTTCTATTTCTCTTTTATGGTTTCAGTTATAATGATCGAAAAAATTTGTCATTGAAAAGCTCGGATAGTAGCTTATGATTAATTTTGGCTTCGTGAAATTTAATTCTATAATTGATTGAATTTTATGTGTCTGTTTGCGAATTTTCCGGCAAAATGTGTGGTAATAAAGCGACTTTTTTTGTTTTATTTTAGGAGCAAAAAAGAAAAAATTTGAAAAATTGTTTTTGTCAATTTTAGACACTTGAATTGAATTCTCAGGTTGGTTTAATCGCTCTGTAGAAATTAATTTTTGGAAAATTTTATTTTTTCAGCTGCAAAGATCGAAAATTTGGCATTGAAGAGTTTGTGTAGTAGCTTATGAATAACTCTCTTTAGTTAATTTTAGCTTTGTGAAATTTTTATTTTTTTATGTGTCTGTTTGTGATAATTTCCCTGAATATAGTTTACCATGAATTTTCCAGTGAAATGTGTGGGCATAAAGGGACTTTGTTATATTTTAGCAGCAAAAAAAGAAAATTTTGAAAATTTTAATTACTTTGTTAATTTTAGACATTTGAATTGCATTCTCAGGTTGGTTTTTGTGGGACGAAATCCACGATATTGAGAGAACTGAACTGAGAGATTTCTTTGATGGAAGCTCATTTACAAGGACCCCAAAAGTATACAGGGAATACAGGGACTTTATCATCAATAAGTACAGAGAAGAGCCTACGAGGCGGCTTACTTTCACGGATGTCCGGAAATCACTGGTGGGTGATATTAGTTTGCTACACAAGGTGTTTAAGTTCTTAGAGAAGTGGGGGTTGATAAATTTCAGTGCTAATTTGGGTAATAGTAATAATGTTAGTAGTAGTAGTAGTAGTAGTAGTAGTTTGGTTGTGGTGGAGGATGAGGAGGATAAGGCTAGGGTTAAGGTTGAGGGAACTATCCCGAATGCAGTTCGGGTAGGGGCATCACCAAATTCGCCAAAGCCTATTTCAGCGCCCCCGGTTGTGGGGGATAGTAGTGGGGATGCGGTTGAGAGTGGATTTAAATTGCCACCGTTGGCATCGTATTCGGATGTTTTTGGTGATTTGGGGAAGCAGAAAGGGTTGGTCTGTGGGAATTGTGGTGGCAATTGTGATTCTGGTCACTATAAATATACCAAGGTAATTTCGTGTGCTCTTGTGAGTTTCTGTAGTAGATTACTAGTTTTTTTGCCTTTTCTTGATATATATATGTGTGTGTGTGAATTTATGATCACATTGGTTGGTGGAGTAAAATGGGGTTTTCGATATTTGCAACTTGCTTACTTTACAATTTATTTTATGTTATATATCTTTGTCAGCTGCGCTTTCTAATAGTACCCTGATGTTGTAGTTCTTTTGTGTTTACTTTTGATCTCGGTTATGTCTTCAATTAGAAATTGTTAAGAAATAGGGATTGGCTGTTTCTGCCAATTAAATGTCTAGCATGGTCCAGTTACCGTCATTCTAGTCATGAACACTCTCATTTGTCAGGTGTTTCTGGGAGTTAGTTTGTACATTTCTTTATGATTTGTAGACATTTGCATGAGTGTTATTGGGGTCAGACGTAGGTTGTGTATCGTTGTGTATATATAATATTAGACCTAAATATTTGTCTTTGATTGTTTATGCTAATGAAAAGTGCGGGTTGAAGTGATGACGGAACTAACAGGTAGGTATGTGTTTCTTGACATATATTTCTTAGACCATCATGATTCTACATATTTTCCATTAGATGAAGTTGAATTCTTTTATAAGTATGGTTGAGCGTTTGACATGAGTGTCATGACCTCAAATGCTCAAATTTTATAAAGGAAAAAGGTGTCTTACAAATCATAGTGGAACTGTTGTAGCTAGAGAACTTATTAAGATACTATGTCTTAGTCTTAGTTGCCTGAGCAGCACTTCTGTTTGTCTTTGTTACAAAATTACAACTACCTGCTTTGCTTAAGACTTAAGCAGGTTGTATGCTTTGAGGTTCAACAGGACCAAATGATGTACAGGTTATTTATTGCTTACATTGCATTGATTAAATATGCAAATGGGACAGTGCTCTGAGCTTTATTTAAATATTCTACGTATCAAATTATCAATGGCTTACACTATTGGTGGTGAAATAGATTCGTCATAACATCCTTTTTTCACCTCTTTTGGCATGATCGGTGTATAATTCCAATTTCTCTCTCTCTGTTTTTTGTGCTTGATTTTTTTATATTAAAATTTTAATTCTTTGTTCTAATTGCTTCATTAACAGGGCGAATTCATTATTTGCATAAACTGTTTCAAAAATCAAAATTATGGGGAGAACAGGTCTATGGATGAATTCAAACAAATTGGGCATGCTGAAAACAGTAGTAATCAAGGAGCAATGTGGACTGAGGCAGAAACCCTACTTCTTTTAGAATCAGTTATGAAGCATGGGGATGACTGGGAGCTTGTTGCTCAAAATTTTCAAAACAAAAGCAAGCTTGATTGTATAGCGAAACTCATTGAACTGCCTTTTGGAGAGCTTATGTTGGGTTCTTCCCACAGATATAGTAATTTTGGTGGCCTAAATGGCAACAAGAATGGTGCAAATCAAATTCAGTTATCGTCACCTGAACTTCATGAAAGTCTCAAAACAGAAGGTCAATCCCATGAACAGATAAATGAAAAAGAGCAGAATGGAGATGCTGTGGACGAAGGTCCTCCTTCAAAGAAACAGTGCATCACTTCCCTTTCAGATGCAGGTGGTTCACTTATGAAACAGGTAGGAGACCTCCATTATTTTTTGCAGAACTTAATAGCAAGCATTTTTTTTGGACATATAATTATTATTTTTAATCTGGCTTTTAAATTGATTTATCGCTGTAAAGTGTGTTTTATATTTAAATTCCATTTATGTAAAAGTGCTTGAGAAAGACAAAAAGATGTGAAATGTGCTTAATGATTTGCAAAAAAAGAAAAGAAATAGAAAAGTGGCATACAATTGATGGTGGGAAGAAAAACAGAAAAAAAGGAGTTCTTTTATGTTAAATATTTCTAAAAATTTTATTACTTTTCTTTCATATGCCTAAAATATATTGGCCAATGAACCCTGACTCAAACTGTCAAATGACACTTCCTCATCCCACAGCCATGGGTGGAGTGTGCGGTCGTGGGTTCAAAAGTCAAAATCAACTAAGTGTGCATGTAATTTTCTAATATAATTTATTACTTTTTTTGCATATATATTTTTTTGTTACTTCATGCTCCTTGCATGAAGTTGCCTTGTTTAATAAATTTTTTCTTACTTATCAAAAAAAAAAGTAATAATATATATATACCTAATAAATTTTGGTTAACTGAACTTTGCTCTTGCAATTAAATGAAGAGAATCACATATACAATTTTAATTCTTTATTGGAATTTTTTTTTGGGGGGGGGGGGGGGTGGGGTTGTCAGACCTTTTATTCTTTTCCCTGTTATTACCCACAACAAGAAGTTAATTGCATTTCCATTAGGTAGCTCTCATCTCAACCATGGTTGGTCCAGAAATCACTGCTGCTGCAGCTGAGGCTGCTGTTACAGCACTTTGTGATGAAAACTCATTACCAAGAGAGACTTTTGACGTTGATGAGGATTATACTTCTAATGGGATATGTTCTCCCACTACAAGTTTCGAGCAAGAGAGGTTATTCATTCATTCCTTCTTTTATTAATTATTTACCTTTTTCTGATGCCTTTGGGAGCATTATTTTCCCTTTATATTTGTACTACGGTTTTTAAATATTCTGTTATCTTTTTCAGAGTCCTTCAGGATGAAGATTCTAAGCTGATGGAAAGGTCCACTCAATCAGGTATGTGTTGTTAGGTGCAAAGATGCAGATGTTACAGACTTCTGAAATACATTGATTTTTCTGTGCTTTTCCCCCACTTTAATCCAAAACATAACATAATGTCAATTCAAAGAATCCTTGTGTTTTGTAATTTTGCTTCATTCCTATGTGCCTGCCTGATATCATCACCCACACTCACTATTGCTAATTATCTGGTCATCCATTTTATATTATTCTATTGGGTTATTGATTGTTGGATCGTGTCTCTCCTAACCATATCATATGAACTTCATACAGAAACTCAGGATACATCCCTAAAGAGGGATGATATACCCCTAACTGTGCGAATTAGAGCTTCCATTGGAACAGCTCTTGGTGCAGCTGCTGCCCGTTCTAAATTATTAGCTGATCAGGAAGACAGAGAGATTGAAAACTTAGTCGCAATCATAATGGAGACACAGGTGGCTCTTAACCTAGGATTTCTATTTATGGTTCATATGCTTTTCAACTTTTTTCTCTTGTTGAAAACGTGCCATTTAAGAGGTATTTAGGACTGATAATTTATTCTTTGCTTGAATGCATATGTAGATGAAAAAATTGCACCAGAAAATCAAGCATTTTGATGATCTAGAGCTGATAATGGAGAAGGAATATACTGAAATTGAAGATCTAAAAGATTCTCTTTTAGCCGAGCGGATTGAAGTCTTACAAAGGGCAGTTAATGCTGGTATCTGTAGATGGAGGGATCACTTTGCTGTAAAATCTTAAGTCTGGTAGTTTATCTATGTGGAAATTTTTAGTTCGCATCACCTAGGAGGAGAAGAAAAGATGAGATCCAAGATGAATCTGAAGGATATCGATTTATCCTTTTATGGTTAGTTCTTTTGGTCTAGCTGAAATTGCTTGTACTGCCAATTGTAGTTAGGCATACAATTAGGGCTGTTGAACACTGATCTTGTAACCATTAGACATTAGTTTCATTTAACCTCTTTAGAAACGCCCATAGCCCAAAATTCATTACTATTTTTGTATTCTTCTTCAACCCTTCTCAATCTGAAGGTGTCGCCTTGATTTTACATTTTAAGCGTTTAACATTTTCATTATCATGAATTTGTTTTACACAATTCCTTTATCAATACTGTATAATCAAATTTTACCTTATATCTGTACAATTTATTCGTTTCACCCTGTACAAAAAAACATACACACAGCCCAAATAAATGGTTTACAATCATTCCTAGCATAGATGGTGACTATAAGTCTATAACATGATTGTGTTCTGTCCCTAGTATAGTTCAAAAGGCAGCCCTCAATGTCCCGTCATTGTTCCTTCCAAGAAAGAGCATGAGCAAACTATGGATAGGATCTTATGAGCCCAAAATTTTGAGAGCTAAGACTTCTAAAAAGGTTTGTGAAGAGGAAACTTCTTGCCGTCTCCTGAGGAAGTTTCGGAGACGTATTCAAGTTCCCTTTAACCTGTAATATGTTTTGTCCTATCTGTTGCTTAATCAAACCAATGATTTTAGGGTCAACATGTTTGCCATACGCATCTGTGACAAAGAAAGTGTCTTTTGCTGTCCCACTCCTTGTTGAGATCTCTGCTTGCTTAATGCACAAACCATTTTCACGAAATATCCTGGTAATATCTGAAAGGAGTCCAAGTCTGTCATCAGTGCACAGTTCTAATTCCAGTTCCTGCACCAGAGCTCAATTCTTAGAAAATGGCAAGAACAAAGGACGCTTCATGCATTGGATGTATCTGTCTTCCCTCTCACAGTTGTGAGACCCGCACATTGTGAGAGGAAAGATGCATATATGCGATGCATGAATTTCCATTTTTTGAAGTTGTTTATCTACCTCAAAGGCTCGCCTCTCGATGGCTGCTTCAAGGCATTCTATAACACGTTGTCGCTCAGCTTCTGAACTTACAGGAAGCCCATCCATATGTCTAATGTAGTATTCCTGCAAGGAGACGACTATAATTACAAAGGTCTGATTGGATGAAATTAAAAAAATGTGCAGAACTGGACTTTAAAATTCATGACTTGCAGACTCCACATTATGAGACAAATGAATATAAATTGTGCATCCGGCATATGCTCATCTCTCTAATAAAGTGTAGACTCCGTATTGTGAGAGAGATGATATGTGAGATAATTATTGGTGGAAGAGATACGATTGATTTTGAGTAGTTGTTGGAATTATGGGTTACCAAATGTGTTTTGGTCCTTTGGATCGAGGGCAACGCATAGAAATGCAATCAAATGATTTTGTGTGCTGATGGACTTAAAAAAAGAAGAAGATAGAGTTGCCTTGAGGGGATGGGAAAGTTGGCAATCAAACGAATTAAAATGTTTTAGAAACTAGTTGTGCCATTTTAACTATTAGTGAGTTTTGATCTTACCTGGTAAGCTTCCATTCTTTCTGTGATGACTGTCCCATGGAATACCACATATTGCATATCTGCTAGAGAGCACAGAGTGTCAAATAAAAGTTTTGGCCTGTCTTTGGATCTTACAGTGACGACGGTATAGTCTCTATCATTGCAATCTAATACACAAACATGGTTTCTTGAACTATGCTTGACACCTTCAAGCCTTTCAAAATCCCTATCAGCAAACATCATCTGATGTAATCTTCTTTGTGTGTGCATTATCCCAGAGGAGGATATTGTCAATCTTGGCGTCTTAAAATTGCTATTTACTTTGAGGACATTGCATAGCAGTTCATTCATCTTGGAGAGCTGTTTTGGATCTTCAATTGCTCCTCCAGTTTCCTGGTATGTGACATAAATAACAGCTGCAGCTCTAGAATTGTGTGTCCAGATTTCACTATTTACCACATTGCATCTTAGGTCTGTGAGCACTGCAAAAACTTCTGACAACAACCCCGGCCTGTCAGTGCTGGTTAGTTCAATTGATGTGTGCTCCTTGCAGGGCATTACCCCATTTAGCCCTCTCAATGCATCAGTTTCAAGAGTCTGCAAAATCGATCAACAAATTTGAGGATGAAATAGAAGAATGTAGAAGTTCCAAAAATAAAAAGATAGTACAATCAGCAAGCAGGTGGAAATAAGCAGTAACTGATTCTGGGAAACCGAAATTGAGTTTAAATGGAAGCAAGATGAGAGTTTCATCTCAAAAGATTGAACAATTTGGTAGCATGATTCTTTTGTGCTTCAACATCAATGAGCATAACATACTAATTGTAGCAATATCATGCTATCGTGTCCATACCAATATGGAAGCAAAGCAAGCGAAGCAAAGCAAGCATTCACATGAAAATAAGGGTAATCTTGAACTAAAAGGACTAGAAAATTTGAAATATACCAACCAAATGAAAAGAAGGAAATTGATGAATAGTTTTCTGCGATCATTTACCTTTTGTATATAATTTAGAAAACCTTCATCTCTAATTTTGTTCCCATCACAGTCAGTCACATTAAACACTGGAAATTGAGAATCAGAGTGAGAAATGAGAGAGAAAGAGAATGAATGCTTTCCAACCATTTGAAATTGTAACAATAGCTTCCAGCAGAAAAAAAAAAAAATGCAAGCGTACCATCCATGAACCATCCTCCATCAGAGGAGATGTATGCTTTTGTTATGATGAGGTTCAAGTCTGTAAGTACTTGGACAACTTCAAGGAGTAATCCATGCCTATTAGCACTAACAACCTAAGCCAAAAACAAAAAACCCCAAACACATAATTACAACATTATCTACATAACAGTTCAGTTTGCCAATTAGACAATGGAGACCAGCAGGACTTACCTCTATAATAGTGGCATGTTCACAAGATTCATTGTCAATCACAACTCTGCAAACACAAAAGTAATATCAATTGTCCTATAAATCTTTAAAGCTCAAAATTTTGAAAGCAAGAGAAGTCCAAAATTCAAATCCAAGCTGCAGGCAGGGCTATGTAGCAAAGTTTGATTTACCAACTTATCCAATACCATACATAACATGCAAAATGAATAAACAATTTCAGAGTCAGCCTATAAGAAGATCTAATAATTCCCACAAAGCCAAAATAAGATTCTTTTCAAACTGTTAAATTCATGTCCCAAAATCTAGGACAACAAAACTTTTTTTTTGGTCTAAAAAAAACACCCAGAAACCGATTTTACATAAAGATCATATAAGCAAGAAAGATGAGTTCCATTACCTTGTGGGGTTCATTCTGCTAATAAACTTCGCATACACATCATCCATTGTTAACAATCCCAAACCTCCTGAAAAGCCAGACTCAAACTAGGAAAAAAAACCACAACTAAAAGAGACACACAGTGTGTGAAAAACAGAAAAAAAACAAGAAGAAAGGAAGCAGTGTGAACTCAGTGAAGTGCATGGCCGTTTGAAATTTAAATATAGGAGCTGGAATGAGTTAATAAATGGCGGCTTATTACCCGACAGCTAACGTATAGAGCAACTATTTTGTAACGTATAGAGCTGGAGCAACTGTGTTTAGTTAGATTGACAGTTAAAAGTGTTTCATAGAAAAAGTTAAAGCTGCCAAACTGGATTCTTAATTCCTATATATATATATATATATATATACATATACACATAGCTGTGTCTGTACACTGCTTAGGAATTTGAATTCACGTGGCTGGCATTACATGATCATTTTCAAGTTCATTAGAATTTGAAGGGTTAAAATTATATGATAATGAAGCAGAAATTGTATTTATTTATGAACCAAGCTTCAATATTTTTTGTGTTGAGTTAAACTTTTAGCAAATAATCAATTAAGTTTTTCCTTAATTGGATTATATAACAATGAGATTGTGAAAATTTTAAGGCATAGATAAGGCCAGAGGATATTTTTGTTTACATTTGAGATAAAGACAAGGAAGAGCACAATGATACATATGTTAGCTTGACAATGCAGATATATATGAGACTGTTCAACACTTCAACTTACTGTTTTTTTCCTACTAGATAAAACTGTGACAACAACTAGAGTGATCATAAAACAACAAACGTGGCAACTCCGAGGATACTGGATCTTTGCTTTTGTTTGTGTCAAACTTTCCGTGTCATTGTAGGTTTCAGTTAGTGAAACTAACAATGTTCTCTTGTCACATATCCCATCTGTATATGAAAAAAAAAAAAAAAAAACTAATATTTTGATATGATAATAAAAAAACAATCATCAAATGCCATAAGTTAAAAACCTATAATTTCCATTGTTATTATCTATATCTTTTTAGGCATGATACACTTTTTAGGCAGATTTTTATTTTTTGAGAAATTTTGATAGAGTTTCAACCTATAGCGTCTGTTCTTAATAAGTGAACTTATTATCATCAGACCAAAATACTAATCGATTTTTGGTGTAGGTTGAAATTGAACTTTAGATTTCTTATTCAATTATCTGAGACTTTACCAGATTAAGAGAGTTGTTCCAAATCCAATAACTTTGTTTTTGGGGAGTTGTTTGGATGCTAATTAATAAACCAAGCTTCATTCACTATTCAGCAATAACTTTGGAGTACACTTCATCAAATTAATTTTCTAGAAGAGGTGACTTTTTTCTCTTTGGAAAAAAAAAATTATTATAGCTATAGGTTGATTCTAAAAGTGTGACGTGTTTAAATCTGAGCTTCAAGATTTCTCAATTTTAGCTCACCTAAATGCCTAATTAAGAGGCACACAGCTACTCTTCAAAAAAAAGAAATAGAGGCACACAGCTATTTTGAGCTGTAGCATTCATTTGGCATGGTTTAATAGGTTCTGTTTTAGTTCGAGAAGTGCAAGTGCTACACCAAACTAATTAATTGAGAGAGGAAAATAATGATGTGGTCATTAATTCCTCAAGCTAGCTATTTATTATACCATTGTGAACAACGTGTATCATTTTTTTTTCTGATTTTTCTTCTTTTTTAGAAACTTTTTCTACTTATTCAATTGCAAAGATCCGTCACAGTCGTATCCATCTGGGGTTTAAGTTTAATTCTGGATCAAATTTCTTTATTTACACTTAATTGAAGAAAGTTGTATCATCATTTAAAATGGACTAGTATAATACCACCTCTTTCAAATTGATTTAATGACCGAATTAAGTTATTTGTTGTTAGAGTTATGCTGTAGTTAGAATACATTTTTTTTAATCATTAGGCTAAGGTACTATTTGGTTTTCGGTGTAAGTGAGATTTGAACACTACATCTCTTATTCGGCGACAAAAGTTTGTCCTAGTTGAATTAACTGGAACCCACCAGATACATTAACGTAAGTTCTAACTTATACCATTAGGCTAAGACATCATTCGGTTTTTTTGTGTAAGTAAGATTTGAACTCTAGATCTTTTATTCGGTGACAAAAGACTATCCTAATTGAACTAGTTGAAACCCACCGAATATATTGATGTAAGTTTTAACTTATAAATGGTTGTATCAACTTTTAAACAAGATTATAAAGTAATTCCAAATTTTATTATATTATATATGTTATTTACGTAATACCAACCATATTCGTTATCATTTTATTGTAGATTAACCTTTTCTTTGTTGTTATCTAACAATAGCCAAGATGAATCATCATAGTTGATCAAGGTCACATCAAGCTGCAAGGAAATTTCTGAGATACTTCTAGCTGAAGAGATTGTTATTCAATCCTTCGCCTCAAAAGACAATAAAAAAGGAAAAAGCAAGCTTTGGTTAAAGCAAACAAATTTGGGTACTGTTTTCTACTTTAAAAGAAAGGAAAGTCCGTAAAATACTTAGGAAGGACTTAAGGGAAGGTCATTTGGTGGGCCACAAGAGTACTTAAGGACAATTGAGGATGCACAATTGCACGTCTTGTTGTCTCTAATAAGAATCTACCAGGTGTTCTTGGATTCCCCTTTATGCAAGTTCGATTTGACAAGAATTTTGTCATAACTCAACTAGATTCTAGGTAAGGATACAAGGTAAATTTCACATTCTTTTGTTTTCATGATTGTTTATGCAGTAAATTATGATTGAAACATGCAATTTCAATGGTCGAAGATAGTGAAGAAATTATTTATATCACTTTTATTAGTACTAATCACAACACGCGGCCGCAATGTTCATAATAAATATCTTGAAAATTTTGGTATCTCTTTAAATATAGAAAATTAGGTTGAAATAGCTTCTGTACTTGTCAATTGTCATTAGGTTGCAATTTTTTCTTGCCTTGTTTAGTTCTGCTAAGAACTACTGTTTTGTGTTCCACAACGAGATCTTATTAGTCATAAGCAACCCGTGAACTGAATCAACCTTTTTGGAGAACAGAATAACACGGTGGGGACAAGATCCTATATATTGAAGTACCATGTATTCTAGTTCATGCTTTTTTATCCATTTCACATAAAAGCCCAAGATCAGTTATTAGTAGTCAAACTTAACCCGTGAATATGTTGAGAAAATATATTTGGGACTTGGGAGACAAACAAGTAGTCTTTTAACTCCACATTTTAAGTGTAGATACTAGATATATATCTAAAAGGAGTTTCCATCTTTCTTTTTTTACAAATATATTTTTTTTGCTTTTTATTGATATATATATTTTTTTAAGTGGTCCATATTCTTTTAACTATTGTTATTGTGCATTATATTTTCCTAATTTCTTTTTGTACAACTAAAATTTTTAAGTTTTAAATTTCTTAGTATCTTAAGGAGATTTATCATGATAATAAAAAATCTATATATATATATATATTGTGGGGGCCGGTTAACCAATAATTATTAAAGCCGTGTTAACTAGGCCTGTAGCCTATCCGATGACGTAAAACTGTCCGAGGAGGCTCATATCGGGTTATAAGGATAACCAAATGAAAAGAAGAATAGACATTAAGTTAGGTGAGTTCAGTGTTTGTCCGAGAACAAAATCCTTCTCGGCAATATGTGTCCGAGGACGACTTGAACACTATATTGTTACAAACACACTCCAGAGCTACATTACCACTAAGGGTGGGACATGGGACCAAGAGTAAGAAAGAAAAGGGGAAACAAATATCTTTGACAACAGTTGCCTCCGCATTAATTGCCTCTCAACCAACTCTCTGACCGCATTAATGTGGAGGTGATGCCTGAACAGTGATGAAGCAGCCTTACAGCTGCTGGTTGGAGGTTCCAGAAGGTGTTGGATGGGACGGGAAGGGATCTCCCGAACCCAACCTACATGTGTGTGGTGAAGATATCATCAAGAGAGCAGTATTTAACATAGAAGGATGCATTGAGAAAAAAGAGGGATCAGAACTGCAAAAGAAACAGTACTAAGAAGAAAACCGGAAAAAAGTAAAGAACCAAACTCGTTTCAAGGGGAGGTTGATCATAATATCGGTGTTGATCCATCTATAAAAGTGAAGTTCGATCTTTTTTTTTTTGGAGTTAATCTAGTTCTTTGACATCCACGCTTTACAAATTTATTTTTTGGGCCTATAACGTTCGAACCCAATACGAATTTGGGATCGTTACAAATTGAGTCCTTACATATATATATATATATATATATATATATATAAGCGGAAACCTCAAGTTGGAGAATATGAAGTTGTGTCATGTGGCACATTCCTTGAAATTCTCTTTATTTAATTTTCTATTTCAACAAAGTTTGCATTTATATTAAAATATTAGTTTATTGAATTAGCCAATAAAGTAAATGCATATATTAATCATTTATTGTTGTGCATTAATTATTTATATTAAATGAATTCATATGATTATTTTTATAAACTCTATATAGAAAATAAATTTTAGGTGGAATAATAATAATACATTTAGAATATGACATTCTTACTCATGTTTAGTTACTTTTACAACAATTGTCACAAAAGCCATAAAAAAAATTAATATTTGTGAATTCAATAAGATTAATCTTGATCCTTTAAATTTTCTAACTCCTTTGTGTGTGTGTGTGTGTGTGGAACTAACACTGTAGTATGTATTCTAAATAATGAAATTTTAATATCATTTTTCTAAGATTTATATGAGAAACAATTGGTTTTTTTTTTTTTTTTTTTTTTTATTTTTTTTTTTTATGTGAGAAACAATTGATTTGACAAAATGAAATTTTTACTCAAATTTAGTTGTTTTTGCAACAATTGAAACCATGTCCAATAAAAAGAGGAAGATATTTTTAGTTACACACAATCAAGAATGTAAAAAAAAATAATTGAAGGATATATGTATTTTTTAGTAAGCATGGAACATGCCTGTAGGGTTAAGGGCCTAGAATCATGCATTGGGCCTTGGGCTTTGTCCGAGGACGTTGGATGATCTGAGAATGAACAAATAGTTATTAGAAATTCCAATTTAAAGTCTCATGAGTTAGGAACGAATGGAAGATGACCCGAGGAGGAACTCCTCCTCGGATATGATGAATGTAGCTCAAGTATGTACTCCAGCAATTAGAGTGACCCTCCAAGAAGCTCCAATGATAGGGACATGCCTCATGAACATACGAGAAGGAAAGAAACCCAAAAATATCTAAGAGAAAGCTGGCATCACTGCATTAAATGCACTGCAGCTACTTTTCTGGCTTCATTTATGTGGAGAAGACCTCTGAACAGTACTGTCTTGACTACCACAACTCACAAAGAGGGTCTCTGATGGGACATGTACTCAGATAATGGCTCAGATGATCAACAAGTATAGGATGAAGATGGTCCAAAGAGAGATATATAATGTGAAAGACCCTCCATGAGAAAAGGATCGGAAAATAGAGAGAGAGAATACTGTAGTAATCTAAATTGTTTTTGTATTCAATTGTAATCAATTTATATAAGTTGGACCTCCTCGGATGGTGAAGTCGTTCAGCTTTACCTTCTTTATTCTTGCTTGATCATCTTCCAAACCCATACTAGCCGTTGTCAAATTCATTAGAACCTAGTTCTTCGACCCACTCTCTACAAATTTATTGTATTGGGCTCATTGGGCCAAGATCCCACACATTTTGGGCTTGGGCAGTAAACCGTGTCCCTACAATGTCTATCTATATTAGCTACTATATCATGCAATTTTCAATTTGTAAACACACCTATATATATAGTATGATCAAATCACTATACTACTCTTAGTGTATTTCTATTTTGTCTATATATGAAATAACTAAAGATTACAATTTTTTATAATGAAATTTATTAAAAATATCTTTTTTATATATCGATAGTTGGAAATGTTTGAATCCTAAATGTTTCTATTGGAAATTGAGGAATTTTTTTGTAGAACTTATAGAAATATTGGAGAAAACTAATAATAAGTTGCATCACACATTGTGCGGAAACTCAACTAGTTCAGCTAACAGGAGAATCTGCATCAGCTGAACAAGTGCGTAACTTGTATGACACTAATTCGGCCACACTAATGCAGCCATCGATCATTAATCAAATAAGACCAAACTATATTGCTTTGAATATAGAATATGTTTTCTCTTTATTTTCAGCTTGAGGAATAGACACACAAACACTCACCATCTATCATGGAAAGTAGGAACTAGGAACTATATAGCGCATAATGATGGAACAAGATTAGTGTCCCATACTCCCATCTTTCTCCAAAAAAATAAATAAAAATATTAGTGTCCCAAGTTTTAAGGAATTATATCTAAATTTTGCTCTTAAAATATTAAATGAATGATATACATATAAAGCCTTTGAGCAAATGGTTGAAACGAGGTTAGTTTATCATTAGGAGGTTGCTTAGAAAACCCCAGGAATAAGAAAATAACAAAGCCTTTCTTATGGAGAATCAATACAAAGACTGCTACTGGTTTTGCCATATCTCTTTCAACTTTCACGCTAGTTTTTTTCTTTTCTTTTCTCACTTCTATCCCAAGAAAAGAAAAAACTTTTAAGTGTAACTTGGTGTAAGTACCTAGATGTAATGATTGCATGAATATAAGGCAGTTATGCAACTCTCTCTCTAATTAGTTAGTGGGTTTCTCACTCTAATTGGTTAGTGTGCCCCAAAGGATCAGTGCTTTAGTTTTTGCACAAAAATTGCAAACATAAGTTGTTCCGAACTTATAACATGTACTATTCTTTTAAACATATATAAGGATGATAAGGAAAAAGAATTCACTATTAGTTGTATTCTATCATTTTATATCTTATGCAGCAAATGTGTCATGTATAGTTTGTAAAACCAACATTTTTAGTTGCAATAGAGGCTTTAATACTATAAGATTTTTTTTTTTTTTTTGCAATAACTTAAATCAAAGAAATCATTGTAATAACTTAATACCAATTATTTTGCAATCTATTACAATAAAAATTTCAAAGTGACAGCTTATTGTAACAAATATATCATTGTAATAACTAAATATCAATTATTTTACAATATATTTCAATGACAAACATGGCTGGATTTGAGTGGAAAGAATGATAAGTTGCTTGTATATACTCACCGTACTTCACCACTTCTCGGCGGAGATTCTTGTCGAGTGGGTCAAGAAGGCCCTTCCAATCATTGCTACCATGATATTCCCTCCATTTACTACCAAGATGGTTCCTTGGAGAGTATTTAGCTGTCTTTGACAAGAGTCTTTGAAGCCTATTCAGATGCCTAGGTGACATTTCTTTTACGGCTTTCATTTCTGGCCAAAGTCTAGCCAAGTTAAGCCTTGCAACGAATATATTATTATAATAATCTAATACTAATTATTTTACAATCTATTTTAATGAAAAATATGAAATAATTATCTGTTACAATGAAGATATTGTTGCAATAACTTGACTCAAATTATTTTTGTTAATTATTTGCAATCTATTGCAATAAAATTTGTGAAATAATAACTTATTGCTACAAGATATTCGAAATGGTAAATTATTTATTGCAACAGCAAATATATTATTACATCAAAATTGTCATTAAAACTGTGCTTAAAACATAGGATTGTAGATAAACAGCCCGAAAAAGTTAATACAACAATCAAATGTTAAAACAACAAAATTAGTACAGTGGTACTAGACATAAAATTACATCTATAAATTAAAAATCATTGTAATAGTAACTTAAAAGGGGTAAATTATTACACTAATTATAATTAGTTGAAATAAGTTATAATTTTTAGTTGCAATAGAGGCTTTAATACTATAAGAATTTTTTTTGCAATAACTTAAATCGAAGAAATCGTTGTAATAACTTAATACCAATTATTTTGCAATCTATTACAATAGAAATTTCAAAGTGACAGCTTATTGTAACAAATTTATCATTGTAATAACTAAATATCAATTATTTTACAATATATTGCAATGACAAACATGGCTGGATTTGAGTAGAAAGAATGATAAGCCGTTTGTATATACTCATCGTACTTCACCACATCTCAGCGGAGATTCTCGTCAAGTGGGTCAAGAAGGCCCTTCCAATCATTGCTACCATGATATTCCCTCCATTTACTACCAAGATGGTTCCTTGGAGAGTATTCAGTTGTCTTTGACAAGAGTCACTGAAGCCTGTTCAGATGCCTTGGTGACATTTCTTCTGCGGATTTCATTTCTGGCCAAAGTCTAGCCAAGTTAAGCCTTGCAACGAATATATTATCACAATAATCTAATACTAATTATTTTACAATCTATTTTAATGAAAAATATGAAACAATTATCTATTACAATAAAGATATCGTTGCAATAACTTGACTCAAATTATTTTTGTCAATTATTTGCAATCTATTGCAATAAAATTTGTGAAATAATAACTTATTGCTACAAGATATTCGAAATAGTAAATTATTTATTGCAATAGTAAATTATTTATTGCAACAGCAAATATATTATTACATCAAAATTGTCATTAAAACTGTACTTAAAACATAGGATTGTAGGTAAACAGCCCGAAAAAGTTAATACAACAATCAAATGTTAATACAACAAAATTAGTACAGTAGTACCAGACATAATATTACATCTACAAATTAAAAATCATTGTAATAGTAACTTAAAAGTGGTAAATTATTACATTAATTATAATTAGCTGAAATAAGTTATAATTTTTAGTTGCAATAGAGGCTTTAATACTATAAGAATTTTTTTTTTGCAATAACTTAAATCGAAGAAATCGTTGTAATAACTTAATACAAATTATTTTGCGATCTATTACAATAGAAATTTCAAAGGGACAGCTTATTGTAACAAATATATCATTGTTATAACTAAATATCAATTATTTTACAATATATTGCAATGATAAACATGGCTGGATTTGAGTGGAAAGAATGATAAGCCGCTTGTATATACTCACCGTACTTCACCACTTCTCGGCGGAGATTCTCATCGAGTGGGTCAAGAAGGCCCTTTTAATCATTGCTACCATGATATTCCCTCCCTTTACTACCAAGATGGTTCCTTGGAGAGTATTCAGCTGTCTTTGACAAGAGTCTTTGAAGCTTGTTTAGATGCCTTGGTGACATTTCTTCGGCGGCTTTCATTTCTGGCCAAAGTCTAGCCAAGTTAAGCCTTGCAACAAATATATCATATTATATATAATACAAATTGGGCTTAGACGCCGTGGTTACGCCACATGGCTTCACCAAATTGTAGAAATTTTATTAAATTTTTAGATTTTTAAAAATTAAAAAGGAATAATATATTACTAGGACTCTAATTCATTTTTATCATTAAATAGTTTATCTATTTTTTTAAAAAAATAAAGAAATAAAAAACTGCTTCACGGCTGCTTCATGTAAGATTGTAAGTATAGATTAATATTAGATTAATAAAAAAATATACAGATATTATTATTAATTTTTTTAAATTATTTTTATAGCCGAATGACCTTGATACTTATCTACTACTACTTCTCAGTCCTTAGAGTATATCTATGTAACTGACATTACTAAGATAGACTCACGTGTTCCTATTCCAATCGAAGCTGAACCCAAAAGCCAGTTTCTATTTGTGAGTTTCTCTCTCTCTCTCTCTCTATATATATATATATATATATATATAGTTTTGTTTGTCTTTTGTTGGCTTTTCTGTTTGGTTAGAATGATTCTTTTGTGAAATTTCTTGTGCAAGTGAAGTGAGTATTCTAACAATGTGACAATAACCCATGTTTTTATATGCTGATTTCGTAAATGGGTATTCCCCAAATTGGTTTATTTCTAATAATTATGTGAGTTTGATTGTGTGTGTGAGGTTTTATTTCTAATACAACAATCAAATGTTAATGCAACAAAATTAGTATAGTGGTACTAGACATAATATTACATCTACAAATTAAAAATCATTGTAATAGTAACTTGAAAGTGGTAAATTATTACATTAATAATAATTAGTTGAAATAAGTTATAATTTTTAGTTGCAATAGAGGCTTTAATACTATAAGAATTTTTTTTGCAATAACTTAAATCGAAGAAATCGTTGTAATAACTTAATACCAATTATTTTGCAATCTATTACAATAGAAATTTCAAAGTGACAACTTATTGTAACAAATATATCATTGTAATAACTAAATATCAATTATTTTACAATATATTGCAATGACAAACATTGTTGGATTTGAGTGGAAAGAATGATAAGCCGCTTGTATATACTCACTGTACTTCACCACTTCTTGGCGGATATTCTCGTCGAGTGGGTCAAGAAGGCCCTTCCAATCATTGCTACTATGATATTCCCTCCATTTACTACCAAGATGGTTCCTTGGAGAGTATTCAGCTATCTTTGACAAGAGTCTTTGAAGCCTATTCAGATGCCTTGGTGACATTTCTTCTACAGCTTTCATTTCTGGCCAAAATCTAGCCAAGTTCAGCCCTGGAACGAATATATTATTACAATAATCTAATACTAATTATTTTACAATCTATTTTAATGAAAAATATGAAACAATTATCTATTACAAAGAAGATATCGTTGTCTTTGAAGCCTATTCAGATGCCTTGGCTACATTTCTTCTGCGGCTTTCATTTCTGGCCAAAGTCTAGCCAAGTTAAGCCTTGCAACGAATATATTATTACAATAATCTAATACTAATTATTTTATAATCTATTTTATTGAAAAATATGAAACAATTATCTATTACAATGAAGATATCGTTGCAATAACTTGACTCAAATTATTTTTGTCAATTATTTGCAATCTATTGCAATAAAATTTGTGAAATAATAACTTATTGCTACAAGATATTCGAAATAGTAAATTATTTATTGCAATAGCAAATATATTATTACATCTAAATTGTCATTAAAACTGTGCTTAAAATATAGGATTGTAGGTAAACAGCTTGCAAAAGTCAGAAGGTGTCAAATAATCAGATGTAATAATTGTCATTAAACTGTGTCTATATATCTATACACATGACTAAAGCTTGGGCCTGTATGTTCTAGATATAAGTCCAAACAGAGTTGTAGTATATATTTGGTGTAAGTAGGGCTGTCAAGAGTACCCGATGACCCGCCGGAACCGACCAACCCGACCGGAACCGACCCGTCACGGCCGGGTTGACACCTCCGACGGGTCGGTGACGGGTCCCAATCTTCAGAACCCGACCCCGGCGGGTCGAGTGACGGTTTCCATCCTCAAAAACCCGATCTACCCGACCCGCCCGACAAAACCTCAAAAGAAGGCCAAAATCCGGCGACATTTGGGCTTCTCAGCTTCGATCCGGTCACGGTTGGCCTTCCTTTACGCAGATTCGCTCAAATCCTCACTCCGATAAGCTTAAATCCGGCGAATCTAGCCCAGATCGACTTAAACTCGGCCAAACTCCAGTGAGCTCGACTCTAACTCGGCCAAATCTAGTTAGATCTCGGCCAAATCTCGGCCATATTTCCATAGATACGAAGGAACATCGGCCAAATCTCGTTAGATCCGGCCAGATCTGACGAGATCCGGCCAGATTTCGGCCAAAATCCGGCGAAATCGGAAAACCCGAAACCGACCGATTCACACTCGATATCCGATATGACCTGACCCGATTGATCTGGAACTGCTGACGGGTCGGTTGCGGGTTGAAATCTTCCCCACCCGTGAAGGTCGGGTCGAGTCCGGGTTGGGCACAAACCCTACCCGGCCCGACCCGTGAACACCCCTAGGTGTAAGTTTGGCATTGACTTAAAAAGCTAGATTTTTATATTATTAGTTTATTTTTGTCACTATTCATGTGTCTTATTACACTTTTTGGTACTATTTATGGATCACACTGTACTATTTCAATTACCTTTTAACTTTATTTATAGTACTTTTAATAAAAAATTTTCAATTTCAATTAAATAAACTATTTCCAAACAAACACTTGGACGGCCTGATCGTAACTATAGCTCATTATTTAACCACCTTTTTTGGATATCACGTTGTCCAAGAAAAGGCCATACTGATAACAGATATTCGGGCTTGCTCAAAGTCATATTATATGCTGGTTACACGTTGGTATCAAAGTAGACTGGGCCTATGTTTCCAGCTTTGGTTGGGTGTGATTGTCAATCAGACCCAGACCAACACACACAAAGCCCTTTTTTCGGCCCCCTAATTTATAAAGGGTCAAGGATGGACCAGTCCTGGTCAGACTCAGACCTCACCTAGACGTGATTATATAAGACCATATAAGTCCATACCCTTTGAGGAATCAATGAACAGACCCCTTTTTTTTTGTTCATGAAAGGTATAATAATAAGTAGTGGTCACATTATATTTTAAAAAGGCTAGTTAAAGAAATGACCACTTGATATCCATGCGATTAGTTCGTGAATCATTTTTAGTACACAGTTCATACTTTAGCCATCTATATTTGCTTGCCTTGCTAGGCTTTCATAGTGTTACTTTAGCTACTTTCTCCTCATTAACAGCAAATAGTATTAGCTATACCTAATACTGCTTTCGAAATCCACAGCATGAGCATCAATGATCAAACACACCATTAAATAATTCATACCAAAATCTATGTGTTGCTTTCAACCCAAGTAGATGCAAAGTTTCCTTTGAGCCCTCATTGCACAGGTTGCAATAGTAAAATTTTCCTGCAAGAACTTTTTTTGCATTCAGCAATGCATTGAGGAAGAGTGCAAGGTTTTAGTTGAATTCCAAATGCACACTCCACTGGGTGAAGAGTCCAGAACCAAAACCAAGAATCCCAGCACCATGGCTACCAACACTATAGGCCTATAGGCATATCCAACTTCTTCATTGCTTTCATTTCCAATTGAAAAGCAACACTTTTGGCCCTAAACCACACTTTCTTCTCCTATTTTAGCAGCAGATTTTGAAAAGGAACTGCCTTCTAAGCATTTATAGAAAGACCAACAGTCTAGAATGATGTCACATAAGACTAAAAAGTATATAAAATATTTAAAGATATATGAAAACCACACCGTGGGTTTTTAAAAATCACCTATTCCCTCTTGCAATTTTTCTTAAAAATGAAAAAACATATTTTGAGTTTCATTCATCGACCCCGCTAAGAAAGAGTTCTAGCTTCGTCACTGCATATAGTGATCATAATCATTTAGTTAAACAATCAAATTGGACCTATTTGGTTATCCAATTACTTGTGTTAGTGTTTTATGCTTACAGGTTACAGCTGCATCCACCAAAAATGGCTCTAGATTACACCTTTTCTCCAAGAGTAGTGGACATGAACCAATAAGAGGTTTGCCCTATGTTATAACTTTGGATTTTTTTGTTTTTGTTTTCCAAGTGTAGATATTTGAAAATTTTGGGCTTCAAAATGCTAATCATAGGTTAACATTGGAATGTTGATCAACCACAGTTTCTTAAATGATGTTGATCATCACAAAATAATTCTCCTCCCCTATAGCCTATTCTCTTTCTTATCAAAAAAAGAAGGAAAAAGACCTAATTAAGAATTTAACAACAAGAAGCCCACTTTGTCTTATGCCACTTATAGAGCCCAGTATCCACTTCTGGTCCAACTCAAGCCTCTCTCGGCCTAGTGTTCAGTTCAGGCCACAAAAGGGCCGGATCAAATCAGATCCGGATCCGGGTACGTGTTCAAACCAATCACTTTCCCTTCCCTCCCAAAACTTCAAAATAAAAAAACTAAAGTGGAGGGAAAAGAAAAGAAAACCCCAAACCCCCAAAAATGTCTAGAAGACGCCTCAGACTAATATGTTCCTCCGACGAAGAAGAAGAAGAAGAAAACCAAATTCCTCAACAACCCGAATCCGAAAACCCGATTCTGGACCCGAATCATGTTCCGGATCCATATCCATCCGAACCACTTGAAATCTCCGACGACGATGTAGAAGAAGAAGAAGAGTTCATCGACGTCTCCGATAACTTCACTCCTCCCGATCCGAATCCGAATCCGAATTCGAATCCCGACCACTCCGCACAACAAACTCCGGCGACGAATTCCGCCTGTGAAGGCTCGGGTTTCCGGGAGGCTGATGTTTCCGGCGACTCCGCGCAACCAAATCCGGCCGCCGGAGGAGGAGAACAAGAGCGCTCAGGCACGGGTTCTCCGATCGGAGATTTTCTCGGGAGGCTAGGGCTGAGGCTGAAGAATGAGTGGCTCGAGGCTTGTTTGGACGCGCTTCGAAGCTCCGTGCGGAGCTTCGCGAGCCTCGGCGTGGACGCGAAAGCCAAGCTTTGCTTCGAGCGGTTCTTGGTTTCCGATATGAATCAATCCGGGAGCGGCGTGCTCCCTCGCAACGTGGATTCCATGCACCTCGTCGATCTTCCTGGTCCGTTCGTCTTGCAGGTCCGATTTTGATTTGAATCTCTGCGAAATTTTTTTGGTTTTCAATTATTGTGGCTTAGGTGTTTGATTGTAGTTCTGTTTGGAAAGTGGTTGATAGTTACTTTATCAATATTAGGATGAAATTAAAGAAAATTAAAATTTATTTGTTAGTTAATTAATGGTAATCACGATTATATAGTTTACAATAAGTTTAGAGACACAAGTATGAAACATGGACATTGACACTGGCACTAACATGACTCATACGTCAATTCTTGAAAAATTAGGACCGTCATGGTGTGGGGTAATGAGAAAATCTAGGAGGACAACCTTTTTATGCCACAACTCTAATGTGGCAGATTGCGAGTGGTGAGTTAATGTGAAAGTGACAGGCAGTTTGCCCCCACATGATAGTTGTGGAAAAGAGTGTGTTAAAGGTTGTGGTTATAGAATTACTCGGAGATGATATTCTTTTTTAGTAAAAGATATATATTTTTTTCTCCCAACATAATGAGGACATGCAAGCAAAAGTGTACTTGGTGTGTCCAACATGGACATGTGTTGGACAAGCACATGCTAGCAGCTGTGCTTCTAAGGATGCAACATTTTTAACAACGGCTAAGATGACCTATTGTGATTGGCACATAATAAACATGGTGTTAGTAATAGATACAATCATACAACAGGTCATGTCAACAGTATTGAAAAATGTTGTGTCCAAATTGTTACTCCAATCATTTATTCGTAAACTAATTCTAAGTTGGTTTTTCAAATTGAAAGTTTTTTTTTTCCTCATGTAGGAGTTTTATTTTGTGCGTGTTTGATTGCAGTTTTGATTAAAATGATAACCACTTTATGATTACTAGGGAAATTAAGAAAATTAAAACTTTTATGTTAGTTTAATAATTAGTAATTATGATTAAATAATTTATTTGTAAACAAATTCTCTCTCTCATGTTGGGTTTTTATATTATAGATTGATGAGATAGTTAATATCAGTTGTCCTCTCAAGGGAAGGTATCAGAAAGCGCCTCCCGGGATCAAGAGGTGTCTCAAGTTATCGATGACTGATGGTGTTCAACGTGTTTTTGGAATGGAATACAGGCCTATTCAAGCGCTTGAATCTTTGGCTCCTGCTGGATTGAAGGTCTTTTTTGGTACTTATTAGTTATCACCTGTGTATATGGTTTTTAGGTTCTGGCAGAATAATGGGTGTATTTCCAAGATTGAATCTGATATATTTGAGGAGTTATCTGCTTATAAATTATATTTAGACAAAGGCATGATGCTCTTGCATAGGTATGCTTACAATTGAACATGAATTGTGTATGAGACACGTAATATGTTAAAGTCACTTGAAGAAATCTAAAATAAATCCCATGAAGCAAATGCATATACAATTGCACGGTGTAACGGAGATGTTCAAGCGGTTGCCTCAAGACATAATGCATTATGACATGGATTTCTGTGCCAAATATTGTCTATCATGCATATATGTTGGTGGTTTGGCACAAAGCCACAAAAAGGATAGCTTTTGATACATTGGAACGAAATTCATCTGACTTAGATGTGGTCCTATGCCTTTGTGTATTATTCATTAAACTAGAAATTATGCAAATGCTTTAGAAAATTGTACAAGCTGTGGGATTAGTGACATATAGCGTATTAGTCAAGTTGTCTCAGAGATCAGCTGTTGCCATCTGCTTGTGATTCACTATCTGAATTTGTTCTTACTTGTCGCTTGTTTGTTGTTTGATCATTTCCACATGCCAGGTAAAATCAAGAGATATATCTAGTATATCTTCTTTGCTTCTTAACAGTTAGTCATGTTCTGACATACTGGTATTATAAGTGATCCATTTGAAAAAATATAACTCCTGTTAAAACATGTCAAATTAGCCGAATGACAGATCATCCTTTTGACTTGTAGGTTGCCATCTGTAATGTACATATACGTCATGGGCTTCTAATGCTGGTCCCTGAAGCTTTTGAAGTTCTAGGGGGATTGGTTGAGGAGTTGGAGGCAGCACGCCTGCGACTTGTTGACGAAATAAATAAGCCACCTAGGGGAAAAAGGTATATGTTGAGCACCAAGGATGTAATGATCTCTGTGAAAGTTACAATTTATTATAAGGTTTTTTAAATGACATTTTGGCCTGTTCTTTTTTATTTTGAAATGAATAACAGTGCCTTTAAGTGCACTTGATTATATTGCATTCTTTGCTATTAACATCTTTAGCTTATTCTTCTATATATGCATATATTATCTTTTGCTTATTCTGTTATAGATGGAAACTATAGTTTCTGTGACTAAATGCTGCACTAGCCTTAGTGCAACTTCGCTTTTAATCCTCTACTTTTGGTTGCATGTATGCAACTCCCCATAGTGAGTAAATGTTAGGAAGGTGATCTTGGTCCATGAAAAGGACCTGAGGTTCATGCAAGAGGGGAGTAAGTTGTCATTAAATTAATTGTTGAAAGGAAATTATTTCCAAATAGAATGTGTATTAAATTATGTCAAGAGAGTTATGCTTTTGGAACTTTTGTGAAATATCATTTGTGCTGGATGATAAATTGATAATCTGTAGTGATCGAAATCTATTTTAGTTGTTCATACTGGCCTTGTATGTGATGTAATTCTTGACCTTTAAAAGGCCAGTTTAAACTGAGCTGTTTACACCTTTTAAGCAGTTTCTACGTTTACTCTCTTACCTTCAGTTTAACTATTCTTATGCAGAACAAGGTCAGGAGTTGTCCCTCCTTTAGCAACTAGAGCAACCCTTGCTGCATGGCCATCAAATGGTGTTAGTGCTGCCGTGCACAACAATAGTTCCACATTGCAAGATGCAACTCCCTTTCGAGCAAATAACCAAGGTAACTCACTGTTTTTTCCTTTGGGAAGAAAGGAGAGAAAAGGGGGATGGGTGGGTTCATTTAACTTGATAATGAACAGTTTGACTTTCATATACAGATTATACTTTTTTGATAAGTTGCATGGTAGTGGGACTATATTTGTGGTATACATGTGCCAACTAGGGTGGATGTCGAGAGTAAATAAAACCTCATATATATATAGATTAATGTTACGGTCACAAACTATTCTACAACATTTTTTCAAATTGATGTGGCAAATTCTTACTAGTTCTAATATGAACTCATTACTAACATCACATTTTTATTTACCAATCGTTATTTGAAAAATGCTAGAACTACATCAGCAATTTGTAAAAATATTGTAAAATAGTTTGTGTTTGTAGCATTACTCACGTATATATATATATATATATATTGGAATTTCATTGTACTATTGATATAATGTGCTATGCAATTGAGTTCTCTTAGATTAACAAGCTATTCCAATTGCCTTTTCTTTCCTTGTCTTAATTCCTCACCCATCTCCCCTCCGTAAATATATCACAATTAAAAGATCTAGTCTGTGAAGAAGGATGTCAAGGAGAGCTGTGGTAGTTGACCTGATTTGAAAAGTTTGAAATGGAATTTTTATTTTTGTAAGAATGCTGAGACATGATTTAGCCATTTTCCCTGCTGGCAATTTTCATTTTCAAGACATAAACTAGAAGGTGTATTCCAGTGCATTACTCAGATGTGTGTATTGTATAATTAGTCATCAAATGAGTAATCAATATATGCCGGACTGTTAGTGAACATAGAAGAAATTTGGGAATATGCTGGGAATACTAGATGTCAAATCAGGAATTGGTACATGCTTGTATGTCATTAATATTTTTTGCCTGAATTTGGGTTCTGCAGGTGCTACTTCGGTTCCGTCTGGCACTAACACCAGCCAAAGGACGACAGAAGAATTTACAGCTTCTTCTACTGCAGAAAATGCTGTTCCTAACACATCATCTTCTGTTATTTCGGGTTTTGAGGGGATGCATATAGATACTTTCCCCTGTAGCCGGGCAAATGCTGTTCCTAACCCATCTTCTCATACTGTTTCGGAGGTTGAGGATGTTCATATGGTTGATGAGGCAGACCACCCCCTCATTCTATCTGGTGATCGGGAAATCCCATTCACTTACTTAGCTAGTTTGTCAGCCAAGTTGGTAGCAGTAATGGAGAAATCGCCTTCTGTTCGGGGAAAAATTAAGGTATATATTCCGTTTTCTTTATCAATTAGATAATATGGCCACTATAATTTGTTTCTTTCAATTGAAGGTTCCTCGAGTCTTCGAAACATATTATGAGTTAGATTGAGATCAGCTCCACTTGAGTTGGTTCAGTTCATCCTGCCAATGCCTGGCCTTAATGATCTGCAGTTGGCTAGCAAATCAGAGAGTCCATATATTATGAATTAAAAACCTCTGTAATATCTTAAATTCAAAGATCAAATATATGTGCAGGTCATTCCTTTTACCATTTCAATATATTTGAGAACATTATCCTAACATCTATGTATCAAAAGAGCAAGAGCATTATCCTAACATCATGTTTATTAGAAATGTCGATACTTGGGTTGATTAATCAATTGTGGGCAATATTTTTATTTATAGAAATGTTGATACTCTAGGCTCTAGTGCTGCGGACATATATGAAAATCTTAAGAAACATGGTACATTGATACAATCTTTATTTTATTCTTTATCTAGCTCATTTCAACTCAATGTATCTATTGACCAACTTAGACTGGCTGTTACTTGTGCAGTCTTCAATTTTAGATGGACACATACCCTTCAGACCTAAGATATGCTTATGCAATTGTAAATGGAATTTACATTTTAACTGTTTAAAGATGGAGGGACTCTATAAACATTACAATTTAATTCAATAGGGAATATATTAATTTTTTAATCGGTAAGTCTACCCACATATAGTGGATTTTGAACACAACCTTAGCTTCCACCCCTTATTTATGGGATGGAGGAGGAGATGTTTGAGCTAGAATTCTGGGGCATAAATATATTAATTTTAACTGAGATAGATTGTACTTGATGTCATAGGTATAGGATACATTTTCAATTTTATAGTAAGGCATCTTGAGTTGCTTTTTGTCCTTAAAATTATTATGTCTTGTAGTAGTATTCACCTATAATTATTCTACCACTTTACTAAATGTATATTTCTTAAATGTGAATCCAAAATTTGTAGTGCTTTTTGACTGGCGTAAAGGGATTCCAATATAAGCAGCGGACAACATATGAGCTCCGGGCATATGTTGATGATGGTAGCCTGATTACTGAGATCCTCATTCATCATGATGTGAGTATTTACCTTCTTCCGTTCATAATATGAGCTTGTAGGACTTTGGGTTGTTGATCAATTTTTTATGCACTCTAGGTTGTACAGAAAGGAATAGGTTTTTCACCAGAGGAGGTCACTGCTGCTCTTTCTTCTCCAGACAAAAAAATAGTTAGTGACATGAAGGAGACGCTCAAACAATTCCAGATGTTCTTAGCGAATTTTGAGGTATTATCTTTCACACTCCCCCCCCCCCCCCCCCACACTCCTTTCTGTTTGACTGAGAGATCAATAGGCCTACTTTATATTTTAAATGCTTCTGTAAATGTTATTATAGTTTTTTGAGCTGTGAGAGAGTGTATTAGATTAGTTCATCTATCAATCTCTTCAATTGGGAATGTTTTGTTTCAGGGCACAATGCTTATAGAGATGAGTACAACCTCTCCGCAACCGATTGCTCTTGAGATGAATGAGGGCTGTACTGAATCTGATGCGTGGTTGCTTCTGAGAAGACTAAATTCTACTGTTCCTGCTCAAACACCACACCGTTCTTCTTTAGATCCCATTGATGTATCCCCTTGAGTGGCTCTCAGTTTGCCAGTCTTTAGGAAGAACATTGGCTCACAAAATTGACAAGGCTGGAGATCATCCTGTGTCCATCTTGGGTGCAGGAGGACTCTTCTTTGATTACGACATTCCAGATTCATGGATCACAGAACCTGTGTGGCAAGCCAAGTTGGGAGGCCATGATAACTTAAATTGATGAGGCAATTTTTAAAGCATTGCCTGCTTATTGGTCTGGAGGTTGGGCTGTTTCATCGGATGTATAAGCTATGGCTGGGGAAAGTGATTTTACACTTCATCATCCTTTAATTTGCTGTGTAACTGGATTACGCTGTTTGGTCAAGGAAAGAAACATTGTAGACTAATGAAGTCCTCTTTGTTTAAGGAAAATCTGCTCCCAGTTGGAGTCTGCCACATAAAGTAGATGATGCTTAAGAAGAAAAATGCAAAGCCAATGAGCTATCTGGAAGAAGACCAGGCCTGAGAAGTTAGAACGCTGAGAAGAGCTGGAAACTTGTTTTACATTTGAATGACTTGTAACAGCTAAGTTTTGCTAAATTGCTTAGTCAATTGTTAACATGGTATTTATTCTGTCTTAAAAAAAATCTTCTGAGTTGGGTATGAATTGCGGAATCAATTGTCCACTCACATTGTATTATTATTATTTATGCAATTGCAAGGTCATGCCCCCACCTCTTTTAGATCATGAAATAGTGTAGCAAAATGTAGTTTTTTTTTTTGGTTGATGAACCTGGTGGACAATCAGCTTTGAAAAGTACATAGAAATTGATCTGTAACATCAGAACTTTTCCAATATGATATTTTTATTGTCTTATATGGTATTTTACATTAAAAAATGTAATTTAATAAAAAGATATCATAATCGGTTGACTAATTTGAATATATACTGTAAGGACTGAATTTGAATTGGATCCAATGTAGGATTGAGTTTAAGTCCAACAAGCCCAAACAATGAATTTATAGAGTGTGGGTGAAAGAACTAGTTCTATCCCAAAAGATGGACAATAAAAGTTGCTGAATTAAGATTGTTGAACACAAGTAAATAAGAAAATCTGTCCTCGGCACGGCCTGAGGAGCTTATGTTATAATATCTAGTACTTGAACAAAGCTATAAGAGTTCATTGCATTCTTATAAAGATTTTTTGATTTTTTTCTATCCCCTCCTTTAGGCCACTTTTCCATGCTATATACTACAATTTTAGTGTTATCTCCATCATACACGTGTAGGTTAGATTCGAGGAGCCCCTTCTTGTCCCATCCAACACCTCCTAGAACCATCAAATAGTAGCTGTAAGACTGTTTGGCCACTGTTCAGGTATCACATCCACATTGATGTGGCCAGAGAGTTAGTTGGAAGGCATTTTATGTGGAGGTAGCAGCTTTTGAAGATATTTGTTGTATCCCTTTACTCACCCCTTGTCCAACGTCCAACTCCTAGTTGTGATGCAACTTTTAAGAAGGTCTAGGGTGATAGGACATTTTTACCGACCTCGGATTCTCGTTTTCGAGATGACTTTTCTCCTTGGACGTGTGTTGGACTTATCTCGTACTATCTTTATTTTTTCCCTTTATACCGTTCCCATTATAATCTCATTTGGCCATTCTCGGATTGGTTAATGTCCTCGGATTGGGCCATAGGCCCAATTCGTACAACTTTAATAATACCTCCTGACAAATTGGCCCCCACATATACAAAAATATTTTAAAAAAAAATGTACTCCTCCATTCCATAGAACACATGTTAGAATTGTAGCTTTTTTTTTTCCTTTCCAAATATAAGTGTAATGTCAATATTATTGAATCTTAAATTTCAAGGAAGTGTTGTGAATAGTCATCATTTTTGTTGTTTTTTAAGGGCTTATATCTCTAATTTCAAATGCTTATTTTATATTTTTTTAGCCAAAAACTAAAGAGTTTGGTCCACTTTGGACCAAACTCTTAATTTTTGTGTCTAGTATTGCTCATGAAACATTCTCACCAATTAAAAGCAACTAGAATGAGCAGAGAATTGATTTCACTCTTAACACTACCCAAAGTGGCCGACTGTTTCATCTACAAAACGCTTACAATCTTCTACGTTTGAGACATCTGCAGGGATCATAGTAACTTAAGGGGAGCCGAGCTTGTAAGCCTTGAGGGAAACCTCTCAGAGATGGTTCTCTCGTCTTGCCATGAGGGCTAGGCAAGCTTCTCTCTTAGCAATTAGCATACTCGTGCAATTGCAGGGTGCTTCAAAACCACAACAATTAATTGAAAAAAAAAATAGCAAGAAGAAGATGCAAAGTAATTAAAACATAGTTTTTATTTGATAAAAAACAATATGTCCTAAAAGGGCAAAACTTCCATTAAGAAAGTAAACATTTAATCATTTAACCATTAAGTGGCTTAAGATGGTTCAAACCTCGCCCGTGCCAGAGGACGCCCCAGTGATGAGTATTACTTTTCCAGCCACATTTTCAATGAATATGGATTTTATGTTGGATAGGAGAAGTTTGAAGAACATATATATATTGGTAGAATGAAGACTAACATGGTTAGGACTTTGGGAGAGACTGTAATGTATGTGATTTGGTGAATGAAATCCATGACTTCTCTTCACAGACGCAGAGATAAGTGTTTGAAGTGTGTAGGATTTATGTTATAATGGAAGGAAGTGAAAGGCTAGTGGTTTGTAACTTAAGGGCATGAGTTGCAGTGGATATATACAAGCAGGTAGGCTGTCTGGTATAGCATTTTAGATGAGAAAAAAGGGTTTTAAGCAATTTGTCAAAAACCTTTCTCTGTGTCACTGATCAAGGCTGCATGTTGTTAGTATTATTTCTCCTCCACTTGGCCTAGATGATGTTGGTCCCCATGAAAGTAAATCTGGAACATCACTGAGTTTCTTTGATTATCCCATAAACGGAGATGGTTGCGTTGTCTAAACCATCCATTGGTTTTGTAAATTTTACTCTAATTTAACATCTCAAAATAATTGATATAATTCGTTGGTTGGTTATAAACTTGTATATTTGGTCTTTTATTTGAAAATTAACTTTCGGTTGATGACAGCTAGAGCCTTGCAGCTCCACTGACATCTCCTGGTCTTTTCAACAAAAATTTTCAGGTTCAAATCCCTCAACTATTAATTAAAAAAAAAAAAAAAAAATCAGTTGATAACATCTGATTATCAATTTGCATATGGTTTCATAAAAATGTAGTAGGAAAAAGAGAAAAAGGAAAAAAAGACAAGTTATGTGCTTCATAAACAGATATTGATATAATTTATCAAGGTGACAATTTTATTAAACTTTAAAGGTATAATATCTAAATTGAAGCCCATTAGCTCTGCTTGACTTCATGATTTTTATATGCCTTCATGTGTGGAGATTAAATTGAAGCTGTGTTGAAGAATTTATTGGCTTAAACACCAAATATTGCAGTTAGGAGTCTTTTGAAGTCTGGTGCCTCTTGACAAATGTCAAGTGTAAACACCATTCCAATACTTCAGGACACATGATTTTCATCCAAAACAGCACCTTCATCCAAGATGGGTCAGTCAAGTACATATCTCCCCTGCAAGCACTGGCCACAATTGCCTTGGCACACCCTTCTGTTGACTTAGCTAGGATCCAGGTTGCTTTAGCCTATCCAGAAATCACATTCAGAAAATGAAAAGTTCCCTCTTTGTTTAAAAAATAATAGTGGAAGTGTACATAATGACTAAGTTGGAAGTAGAAATCACATATAACAGGAGTGGTATTAGACATATATAAAAATTTTACTACATAAGGCTTACAAATTGATGTGTCATAAACCATGTCAGTAAAAAAAAAAGATTCAACAAGGTTAATTAGTAGTTAGTACAGTTATTGTTTGGTTTAAGTGATCATTTTCACATTTTAAAGGGTCTTTACCATACCATTACTCAATACTATTAAAACATCTTACCCTTTTGGTATCTAGTGGCTTAAGACACTTCATTGTCTCTAATATAAATGCAAGTTTTTAAATTTGATTCAAGATCATAGGTTGGTGAAGGACACTTTCAGCTTCCATTTAATTCACAATATACCTTTGATAATTTTGTGGCTTCTGACATTTCTGACTCAATCAATCCAGGAGTCACAATTGTTATTCCAATATCCGAACCAAGTTCAACCCTCAATGTCTCAAAAAAGGATATCAGGGCTGCCTTGCTTGCCTGTAGCCATCACAGATTTACAAATGAATCAATTAAAAAAAAAAAGTGGGAGTAGGGCATTCCAATTAAGAAGGTTTCTTACATTGTAGAAACTCAATCTTGGCATAGCCAACCATCCTGCAGTCGAAGCAAGTACAACAATCTTTCCCTTTCTTTTTCTCAAGTGTGGAACTGCATTGTGGGTGCTATATATTGAACCCCAGAAATTTATGTCCTAGAAAAATATAAAGTGGGATTCTGTTAATGCAAGAAAGCAAGTTAAAAAATCAAATAAAAATTTATAGGGGGTTAATTCTTGTAGAACCGCGGCTTAGCATCAAGTTCCTAATAGATACGATCGTTTTAGTGTTTTACTAATCCAATGTGCAAGAAAAATTTTGAATTCTAGGGTGTAAAGAATTTGTTGCAAAGTTTTTGAGTATTTAGATGTAATTAGCCAGTAGGATTTGAACCAAAAAGCCTATTTCATAATGAAAAACATATTACAAGTTTCTATACTAGGCCAAAACATGCATTTGGTGCTGAAATGTGTAAATTTATTTAAGGGAAAGATAATTGTAAATCCTAAGAAGACATGATCACAAACATATTATAACAGGACAATATGCCATATTTTGGTGTCTCTCTAACAAGTAACATTTTCTAATAAATATTATGATAAAATAAAAAAAATACTTAAAATATGGTTTTATAGAATATAATGACATTCTATTAATTAAAAAAAAAAAATCAAATCATGTGAATTCTTTTGTTTACATTTCCTTTTTCTATATTATTTGATTTTCTTCTTTCTATTTAGCAAATACTTTCTTTTTTTCTTTGGGGGGGGGGGGGGGGGGGGAATTTCAAGTGCAATTAGTATTGCCGCCTTGTTACAAAAGTGAGACAGAATTGCAACCATGTTGGTTTTAATTTTTACCATAATGGAAGCATTATCAGAGATTTGGATGAAATCTTCAAATAATTCAATTTGTGTTACTCCAGCGTTGTTCACCAAATGATCTACTGTTGAACAAAAACCACCAACCATAACGTCTCAAAATATTTCCACAAAAAAAATCCTTATGAAAAATGAAAACTTATCACACTTTCACTTACATTGTCCAAAATGGTTCATTGTCTCATCAACAAAACGCTTGCAATCTTCAACCTTGGAAACATCTGCAGGTACCACAATAACGTCTGGGGATCCAAGTTGTCGGGCTCTATTTGCAACTTCTTGAAGACGGTCCTCTCTTCTTGCAATAAGGGCTAAACAAGCTCGTCTCCTAGCATACTCATAGGCAACATGCTACAAATTCACACATTTTAAATTTATATTAAAAGCCTTGTAAGTTGTAACTTAGTAATATTGACCGATTCTTCTAATAAAGAGAATTGAAACCACAATTCTCTACTTTTTGAAAAAGAATATCATGTATGCGGTATATGTAACCACTCTCTCGCACAGAGGTAGACTCCACAAATGTAGACCCAATCTTATGAGAAGAGTGGCTACATATACAATATACATGATATACCCTCTCGTACTTTTTGCAAAAAGAATTTTCAAAAGATTTACAAATTGGTGTGACAATGAATATAATTGGTATCATTTCAACAACTAATAAAGAAATAATGAATTGTAATTCAATTTTTTAAAAGTTGACACAAAAATTTGTAGGTGCATAATAAAATTTGTAATAATTGTACCATCACTCATCTACAAAAGATTAATAGTATGAGATTGATACAAACCTCACCAATTCCAGAAGATGCTCCAGTAATGAGTATTACTTTGCCCGCCACGTTTTCACTGTATTTGGATCTTTTTAAGAAATAAAGAAACTTGAGAAAGAGAAATGGGGCCAAAGTGATAGAGAACACAATGAGCATCAAGGGAGGTGATGCGATGCCCAAGAACTTGTGCAGAAAATCCATAGCTTTGCTACGAGAGAGAGAGAGAGAGAGAGAGAGAGAGAGAGAGAGAGAGAGAGAGAGAGAGAGGTCGAATCCTTTATGTTTTAGTTTTCATGCACTTCGTGCCGTTGGGTTTTAGGAGTCGTTAGATAGTAGGTTGGCACACATTTTGCATGAGAGGGAGTTTTGGTAGAAGGCCTCATATGTTATTAGTTATTTTTAGTTTTGATTGTGTGACTAGTTTTTTATTTTTATAATTCGGAGATAACTTTGAAAAGGGAATATAACGTTACTTCGCATCTCATTGATTAATTATATATTTGGTCATGTATCTTTCACCTTAATTGGATGATTAATGTGAGTTTCAGTTAACTCAACTGGTAAATCTCTTATCCTCAAATTAGTCACTTACACCAAAAATAGATTGTGCCTTAAACTAATGATAAGAAGGTGTAGGTGGGGATTGGACCCCAGATTTCTTATTTAACCATTGGAGCGATCATCAAGAGTGAATGCCATAGATTGAAACTCTCTCTCTCTCTCTCTCTCAAAAAAAAAAAAAAAAAATCATTATAGAATAGATGTTATAGGTTACAATTCTATAGTATCTATATATAAAAAAATTAGATGACTAATTAATGTTAATTTGATACAAATACTTTAGGTGAAAAATCACTTACATTATGTATTGCAGGAATAGATATTGATGTACTAATACTAAATGCTAAATGAAAAGTCAATTGCCTTGTGGCTTAATTGACACTTCCTAATTCTTAGTGTTCTTCCTGATTCTTAGTGTTTCCAACGTAGGTATGACTAGATATTGATATAATATATCAAAGTAATACTAAATTCTGAATGAAAGGTCAATAGCATTGTGGCTTAGTTGACACTTCCTAGTTCCAAGTGTTTTCAACTAAGAGCACAAACAGCAGTGGAGTTAAAAAGCTATATAGCTATTTTAGCTCCACCAAAACACAAAAAACCACCATCCAACAGTGGAGCTATAGTTATTTTTTTTAGCTTCATTGCTATAGTGCACATCTATAGATAGATGTGCACTGTAGCTAAGAGCTAAAATATATATATATATATATATTTGATTAAATTTCTCTCTCCTCTTTCATTTAAAAAATATTTTCTCTTTCTTTCTTTTTCTCTCTCTAGCTTCTCCTTTTATTCCTTTTTCCTTCTCATTTTTTTTTTCTCTCCCTCATCTACTCTTTGCTTCCCCGATCTGCTTCACCGTTGCCAGCCCACCCCCACGCTATCGACCCATGCCATCGGCACGCCCTAGACCCACGTTGCCAACCCATTTCACCTTTTTTTTTTTTTTCCCTCTGTGGGTTGTGGTGTGGTGGTGGTTGTGGTTGTGTGGGTAGATCAACGTTGGTGGGTGGCTGGGTTCGTCGACATCAGTAGATATATTACCTAGTGAGGAATGGAGTAGATAGACGTCGATGGTTGTGGTTGTGTGGGTAGATCAGCGTTGGTGGGTGGCTGGGTTCGTCGACATCAGTAGATATATTACCTAGTGAGGAATGGAGTAGATCGACGTCGATGGTTGTGGTTGTGTGGGTAGATCAACGTTGGTGGGTGGATGGGCTATGGGTGGGTTTGTGGGTAGATCAGTGTGTTCGTGGTGGTGGCTCGGGTGGGTTTCGTGGTGGTGGGTGTGGGTGTTGCCTGGTGGGTCTGGTGGGTGTGGGCTTGGTTGATTTTTTTTTCTTTGTTGTGGGCTGTGGCGGTGGTGGTGGTGATTGTGGTTGTGGTTGTGTGTGTGGCTGTGATAGTTGTATGTAGTGAATATATTATTTTATTGTAGTGAGATGGATTATTTTATTGTAGTGTATATATTATTTTATTGTAATATTTATATTATTTTATTGTGTTAAAAGTTAAAATAGATTCACTGCTGCAGTATGTGTGCAGGTAAAATAGATAAAGTAACTTTTGGTGGAGCTAAATAGCTAAATTTTTAGTTCTACTGCTGTGGATGCTCTAAGGTATAGAAGGTTCAAAATCCCCCACCCCAAATTTTAATTACTGAATTATTAAAAACTAATAATAATAGGTGAAGTGAAAGGTTAACGAATGCCCTAAGGGCATTGATTTAGAAACTAATTTTAAAAACTTTTTATAAGAAAAAAAAAGCTATTGATTTTTTGATAGTTTTTATAATACCCATAAAAGTGGTATTTAAACTTTTCTAAAATAGTTCATTAACAAATGCTCTAAGGGCTTCCGTTAACCGGAGTTGCCATAAATGAAAGAAAATAAAAAAAAGAGATCAAGAAAGAAACCAATAGTGAAAGAATCTTTCCACAAATGGATTCATAGACTTAATAATAACATATATAACCAACATTTCCTTGTCTTATAATGAATACAATACGAGTTGTCGGATACTTTCACTACTGAACGAGACTTGAAGCTTATCATTACTGCTTGAAACGGTCTGTTGTAGCTCAACATCACTGCGTGATATGACTTTTAGTATAATGTTACTGCCAATTAACACTGAATAAGTTCAATAATCTAAATCAAAGGAGCTACACTAGCTCTTCTTAGCTTGATGATCTTAATCTGCCTTGAGATATTAAGGATTAAATTTAAGCCCTGTTGAAGAATCTGTTGTCTTAAAACATCAAATGTCACTTCTAGGAGTTTTTCTTTGAATTGAATTCAGGAGGGGAGCTTAAATGTATAATCTCAAAAATATGATACCTAAGCCACTACATGGAGTGATCATAATCATTTAGCTAAACAATCAAAGTGGACCTATTTGGTTATCCCATTACTTGTGTTAGTGTTTTATGCTTACAGGTTACAGCTGCATCCACCAAAAATGGCTCTAGATTACACTTTTTCTCCAAGAGTAGTGGACATGAACCAACAAGAGGTTTGCCTTATGTTATAACTCTGCACTTTTTTCTTTTTTTTTTGTTCTTGTTTTCCAAGTGTAGATATTTGTAAAATTTGGGCTTTCAAAATACTAATCAGGTTTACATTGGAATGTTGATCAATCACAATTTCTTAAATGATGTTGATCATCACAAAATAATTCTCCTCCCCTAACCCATTCTCTTTCTTATAAAAAAAAAAAAGGAAAAAAATCTAATTAAGAAGTTAACAACAACAAGCCTTATGCCAGTTATAGAGCCCAATATCCACTTCTGGTCCAACTCAAGCCTCTATTGGCCTAGTAGTGTTCTGGCCGCAAAATGGCCGGATCAAATCGGGTCCGGGTCCGGGTACGTGTTCAAACCAATCACTTTCCCTTCCCTCCCAAAACTTCAAAATAAAAAAACCAAAGTGGAGGGAAAAGAAAAGAAAACCCCAAACCCCCAAAAATGTCTAGAAGACGCCTCAGACTAATATGTTCCTCCGACGAAGAAGAAGAAGAAAACCAAATTCCTCAACAACCCGAACCCGAAAACCAGAATCGGGACCCGAATGTTGTTCCGGATCCATATCCATCCGAACCGCTTGAAATCTCCGACGACGATGTAGAAGAAGAAGAATCATCGACGTCTCCGATAACTTCACTCCTCCCGATCCGAATCCGAATCCCGATCACCACTTCGCACAACAAACTCCGGCGACGAATTCCGCCGGTGAAGGCTCGGGTTTCCGGGAGGCTGATGTTTCCGACGACTCCGCGCAACCAAATCCAGCCGCCGGTGGAGGAGAACAAGAGCGCTCAGGCGCGGGTTTTCCGGTCGGAGATTTTCTCGGGAGGCTAGGGCTGAGGCTGAAGAATGAGTGGCTCGAGGCTTGTTTGGAGACGCTTCGAAGCTCCGTGCCGAGCTTCGCGAGCCTCGGCGTCGACGCGAAAGCCAAGCTTTGCTTCGAGCGGTTTTTGGTTTCCGATATGAATCAATGCGGGAACGGCGTGCTCCCTCGCAATGTGGATTCCATGCACCTCGTCGATCTTCCTGGTCCGTTCGTCTTGCAGGTCCGATTTGATTTGAATCTCTGCGAAATTTTTGTGGTTTTCAATTATTGTTGCTTAGGTGTTTGATTGTAGTTCTGTTTGAAAATGATTAGTATTTACTTTATTGATATTAGGATGAAATTAAAGAAAATTAAAATTTTATTGTTAGTTAATTAATAGTAATCACGATTACATAGTTTACAATAAGTTTAGAGAGACAAGTATGAAACATGTACATTGACACTGGCACTAACTTGACACGTGACATGATGATACTCAATTCTTGAAAAATTAGGACCGTCATGAAGTGGGGTAATGAGAAAATCTAGGAGGACAACCTTTTTGTGCCACAACTCTAATGTGGCAGACTGCGAACGGTGGGTTAATGTGAAAGTGACAGGCAGTCTACCATATATGATAGTTGTGGAAAAGAGTGTGTTAAAGGTTGTGGTTATAGAATTACTTGGGGATGATATTCTTTCTTAGTAAAAAGATGTGTGTAGGACACACATGCCAGTGGCTGTGCTTCTAAGGATGCAACATTTTTAACAACAGCTAACATGACCTATTGTGATTGGCACATAATAAATATGGTGTTAGTAATAGATACAATCATACAACAGGTCATGTCAACAGTATTGAAAAATGTTGTGTCCATAGTGTTACTCCAATCATTTATTTGTAAACTAATTCTAAGTTGGTCTTTCGAATTGAAAGTTTTTTTTTCCTCATGTAGGAGTTTTATTTTGGGCGTGTTTGATTGCAGTTTTGATTAAAATGATAACCACTTTATGATTATTAGGAAAATTAAGAAAATTAAAACTTTTATGTTAGTTTAATAATTAGTAATTATGATTAAATAATTTATTTGTAAACAAATTCTCTCTCTCATGTTGGGTTTTTATATTATAGATTGATGAGATAGTTAATATCAGTTGTCCTCTCTAGGGAAGGTATCAGAAAGCGCCTCCTGGGATCAAGAGGTGTCTCAAGTTGTTGATGACCGATGGTGTTCAATGTGTTTTTGGAATGGAATACAGGCCTATTCAAGCGCTTGAATCTTTGGCTCCTGCTGGATTGAAGATCTTTTTTGGTACTTATTAGTTATCACCCGTGTATATGGTTTTTTGGTTCTGGCTGAATAATGGGTGTATTTCCAAGATTGAATCTGATATATTTGAGGAGTTATCTGCTTATAAATTATATTTAGACATAGGCATGATGCTCTTGCATAGGTATGCTTACAATTGAATATGAATTGTGTACGAGACAAGCAATATGTTAAAGTCACTTGGAGAAATCTAAAATAAATCCCATGAAGCAAATGCATATACAATTGAATGGTGTTACGGAGATGTTCAAATGGTTGCCTCAAGACATTATGCATTATGACATGGATTTTTGTGCCAAATATTGTCTATCATGCATATATGTTGGTGTTTTGGCATGAAGCCACAAAAAAGATAGCTTTTGATACATTGGAATGAAATTCGTCTGACTTAGATGTGGTCCTATGCCTTTGTGTATTATTCATTAAACTAGAAAATTATGCAAATGCTTTAGAAAATTGTACGAGCTGTGGGATTAGTGACATATAGCGTATTAGTCAAGTTGTCTCAGAGATCAGCTGTTGCCATCTGCTTGTGATTCACTATTTGAATTTGCTCTTACTTGTCGCTTGTTTGTTGTTTGATCATTTCCACATGCCAGGTAAAATCAAAGAGATATATCTAGTATATCTTCTTTGCTTCTTAACAGTTAGTCATGTTCTGACATACTGGTATTAATAAGTGGTCCATTTGAAAACATATAACTCCTTTGAAAGCATGTCACATTAGCCGAATGACAGATCATCCTTTTGACTTGCAGGTTACCATCTGTAATGTACATATACGTCATGGGCTTCTGATGCTGGTCCCTGAAGCTTTTGAAGTTCTAGGGGGATTGGTTGAGGAGTTGGAGGCAGCACGCCTTTGACTTGTTGACAAAATAAATAAGCCACCTAGGGGAAAATGGTATATGTTGAGCACCAAGGATGTAATGATCTCTGTGAAAGTTACAATTTATTATAGGGTTTTTTAAATGACACTTTGTCCTGTTTCTTTTTTATTTTGTTATAGATGGAAACTATAGTTTCTGTGACTAAATGCTGCACTAGCCTTAGTGCAACTTTGCTTTTAATCCTCTACTTTTGGTTGCATATATGCAACTCCCTGTAGTGAGTAAATGTTAGGAAGGTGATTTTGGTCCATGAAAAGGACTTGAGGTTCATGCAAGAGGGGAAGTAGGTTGTCACTAAATTAATTGTTGAAAGGAAATTATTTCCAAATAGAATGTATATTAAATTATGTCATGAGAGTTATACTTTTGAAACTTTTGTGAAATATCATTTGTGCTGGATGATAAATCGATAATCTGTAGTGGTCAAATTCTATTTTAGTTGTTCATACTGGTCTCGTATGTGATGTAATTCTTGAGCTTTAAAAGGTCAGTTTAAACTGAGCTGTTTACACCTTTTATGCGGTTTCTTCGTTTACTCTCTTACCTTCAGTTTAACTATCCTTATGCAGAACAAGGTCAGGAGTCGTCCCTCCTTTAGCAACTAGAGCAACCCTTGCTGCATGGCCATCAAATGGTGTTAGTGCTGCCGTGCACAACAATAATTCCACATTGCAAGATGCAACTCCCTTTCGAGCAAATAACCAAGGTAACTCACTTTTTTTTCCTCTGGGAAGAAAGGAGAGAAAAGGGGGTGGGTGGGTTCATTAAACTTGATAATGAACAGTTTGACTTTCATATACAGATTATACTTTTTTGATAACAACACTTAAGTTGCATGGTAGCGGTACTATATTTGTGGTATACATGTGCCAACTAGGGTGGATGTTGAGAGTAAATAAAACCTCATATATATATTTTACAACATTTTTACAGACTATTGATGTGACAAATTCTTACTAGTTCTAATTTGAACTAACTACTAATATCACATTTTTATTTACTAATAGTTATTTGAAAAATGCTAGTTACATCAGCAGTTTGTAAAAATATTGTAAAATAGTTTGTGTTTGTAGTATTACTCATATATATATATATATATTGGAATTTCATTGTACCATTGATATAATGTGGTATGCAATTGAGTTCTCTTAGATTAACAAGCTATTCCAAATGCCTTTTCTCTCCTTGTCTTAATTCCTCACCCATCTTCCCTCCGTAAATATATCACAATTAAAAGATTTAGTCTGTGAAGAAGGATGTCAAGGAGAGCTGTGGTAGTTGACCTGATTTGAAAAGTTTGAAATGGAATTTTTATTTTTGTAAGAATGCTGAGACATGATTTAGCCATTTTCCCTGCTGGCAATTCTCATTTTCAAGACATATAAGCTAGAAGGTGTATTCTAGTGCATTACTCACATGCGTGTATTGTATAATTAGTCATAAATGAGTAATCAATATATGCTGGAATGTTAATGAGCGTAGAAGAAATTTGGGAATATGCTGGGAATACTAGATGTCAAATCAGGAATTGGTACATGCTTGTATGTCATTAATATTTTTTGCCTGAATTTGAGTTCTGCAGGTGCTACTTCGGTTCTGTCTGGCACTAACACCGGCCAAAGGACGACAGAAGAATTTACAGCTCCTGCTACTGTAGTAAATGCTGTTCCTAACACATCATCTTCTGTTATTTCGGGTTTTAGAGGAGATGCATATAGATACTTTCCCCTTTAGCCAGGCAAATGCTGTTCCTAATCCATCCTCTCATACTGTTTTGGAGGTTGAGGATGTTCATATGGCTGATGAGGCAGACCACCCCGTCATTCTATCTGGTGATCGGGAAATCCCATTTACTTACTTAGCTAGTTTGTCAGCCAAGTTGGTAGCAGTAATGGAGAAATCGCCTTCTGTTTAGGGAAAAATTAAGGTATATATTCTGTTTTCTTTATCAATTAGATAATATGGCCACTATAATTTGTTTCTTTCAATTGAAAGTGCCTTAAGTCTTCAAAACATATTATGAGTTAGATTGAGATCAGCTCCACTTGAGTTGGTTCAGTTCATCTTGCCAATGCCTGGCCTTAATGATCTGCAGTTGGCTAGCAAATCAGATAGTCCATATATTATGAATGAAAAACCTCTGTAATATCTTAAATTCAAAGATCATATATATATGTGCAAGTCTTTCCTTTTACCATTTCAATATTTTTTTTAAAGTTTATTTTTAATTGATGTTCTATGAGATTATTTATCTGAATTAGCAACTAGTCTTTCCATGTCAGAGATGAACCAACTGTTTTTCAATGATCACATTATATATTTAAATAATGCTAGAGATACAAACTATTTTATAAAATTTTTTACAAACTGTTGATATGGTGAGTGGTTATTAGTAAATGAAAAAGTGATATTAATGGTGGGCCTAGATGAAAACCAATAAAAGGTTGGTCACATCAGCAGTTTGTAAAAATGTTGTGAAATAGCTTATGGCTGTAGCATTACTCTCTCTATATATATACTATGCAAAGTGGGTGTTGAACTTTCCTTTTTTTGTCTATTTCAAATTGAGCATCAAATTTCTAAAAATGTTAAAAGCATTTAAATTTCCACTTTCTCACACTTGTTACAACAATGTAGGAACCCTCTTTGAGAACATTATCCTAACATCTACGTATCAAAAGAACAAGAGCATTATCCTAACATCATGTTTATTAGAAATGTCAATACTTGGGTTGATTAATCAATTGTGGGCAATAGTTTTATTTTTAGAAATGTTGATGCTTAGGTTCCTCTAGGCTATAGTGTTGCGGACATATATGAACATCTTAAGAAACATGGTACAATGATACATCTTTATTTTATTCTTTATCTAGCTCATTTAAACTCAATGTATCTATTGACCAACTTAGAGTGGCTGTTACTTGTGCAGTCTTCAATTTTAGATGGACACACCCTTCAGACCTAAGATATGCTTATGCAATTCTAAATGGAATTTACATTTTCACTGTTTAAAGATGGAGGGACTCTATAAACATTACAATTTAATTCAATAGTGAATATATTAATTTTTTTTAATCAGTAAGTCTACCCACATATAGTGGATTTTGAACACATGACCTTAGCTTCCACCCCTTATTTATGGGATGGAGGAGGAGATATTTGAGCTAGAATTCTGAGGCATAATCATATTAGTTTTAACTGAGATAGATTGTACTTGATGTCATACGTATAGGATACATTTCCAATTTTATAGTGAGGCATCTTGAGTTGCTTTTCGTCCTTATAATTATTGTGTCTTGTAGTAGTATTCACCTATAATTATTCTACTTTATAGATTAAATGCTTCTGTAAATGTTATTATAGTTTTTTGAGCTGTGAGAGAGTGTATTAGATTAGTTCATCTATCAATCTCTTCAATTGGGAATGTTTTGTTTCAGGGCACAATGCTTATAGAGATGAGTACAACCTCTCTGCAACCGATTGCTCTTGAGATGAATGAGGGCTGTACTGAATCTGATGCGTGGTTGCTTCTGAGAAGACTAAATTCTACTGTTCCTGCTCAAACACCACACCGTTCTTCTTTAGATCCCATCGATATATCCCCTTGAGTGGCTCTCAGTTTGCCAGTCTTTAGGAAGAACATTGGCTCACAAAATTGACAAGGCTGGAGATCATCCTGTGTCCATCTTGGGTGCAGGAGGACTCTTCTTTGATTACGACATTCCAGATTCATGGATCACAGAACCTGTGTGGCAAGCCAAGTTGGGAGGCCATGATAACTTAAATTGATGAGGCAATTTTTAAAGCACTGCCTGCTTATTGGTCTGGAGGTTGGGCTGTTTCATCGGATGTATAAGCTATGGCAGGGGAAACTGACTTTACACTTCATCATCCTTTAATTTGCTGTGTAACTGGATTGTGCTGTTTGGTCAAGGAAGAAACATTGTAGACTGATGAAGTCCTCTTTGTTTAAGGAAAATCCGCTGCCAGTTGGAGTCTGCCACATAAAGTAGATGATGCTTTAGAAGAAAAATGCAAAGACAATGAGCTGTCTGGAAGAACACCAGGCCTGAGAAGTGAGAACGCTGAGAAGAGCTGGAAACTTGTTTTACATTTGATTGACTTGTACCAGCTATGTTTTGCTAAATTGCTTAGTCAATTGCTAACATGGTATTTATTCTCTCTTAAAAAAAAAAAAAAAAAAAAAATCTTCTGAGTTGAGTATAAATTGCGGAATCAATTTTCCATTCACATTCTTTGTATTATTATTATTTATGCAATTGCAAGGTCATGCCCCCACCTTCTCTTTTAGATCATGAAATAGTGTAGCAAAATGTAGTTTTTTTTTTTTGGTTGATGAACCTGGTGGACAATCAGCTTTGAAAAGTACATAGAAATTGATCTGTAACACCAGAACTTTTCCAATATGATATTTTTATTGTCTTATATGGTATTTTACATTAAAAAACGTAATTTAATAAAAAAAATCATAATCGGTTGACTAATCTGAATATATACAAAAATATTTTTTTTTTAAAATGTACTCCATTCTATAGAACACATGTTAGAATTGTAGTTTTTTTTTTTTTTTCCTTTCCAAATATAAGTCTTGTGAATAGTCATCATTTTTGTTGTTTTTTAAGGGCTTATATCTCTAATTTCAAATGCTTATTTTGTTTATATATTTTTAGCCAAAAACTAAAGAGTTTGGTCCACTTTGGACCAAACTCTTAATTTTTGTGTCTAGTATTGCTCATGAAACATTCTCACCAATTAAAAGCAACTAGAATGAGCAGAGAATTGATTTCACTCTTAACACTGCCCAAAGTGGCCGACTGTTTCATCTACAAAACGCTTACAATCTTCTACGTTTGAGACATCTGCAAGGATCACAGTAACTTAAGGGGAGCCGAGCTTGTAAGCCTTGAGGGAAACTTCTCGGAGATGGTTCTCTCGTCTTGCTATGAGGGCCAGACAAGCTTCTCTCTTAGCATACTCGTGCAACTGTAGGGTGCTTCAAAACCACAACAATTAATTGAAAAAAAAAATAGCAAGAAGAAGATGCAAAGTAATTAAAACATAGTTTATATTTGATATAAAACAATATGTCCTAAAAGGGCAAAACTTCCATTAAGAAAGTAAACATTTAATCATTTAACCATTAAGTGGCTTAAGATGGTCAAACCTTGCCCGTGCTAGAGGACGCCCTAGTGATGAGTATTACTTTTCCACCCACATTTTCAATGAATATGGATTTTATGTTGGATAGGAGAAGTTTGAAGAACATATATATATTGGTAGAATGAAGACTAACATGGTTAGGACTTTGGGAGAGACTGTAATGTACATGATTTGGTGAATGAAATCCATGACTTCTCTTCAGAGACGTAGAGATAAGTGTTTGAAGTGTGTAGGATTTATGTTATAATGGAAGGAAGTGATAGGCTAGTGGTTTTTAACTTAAGGGCATGAGTTGCAGAGGATATATACAAGCAGGTAGGTTGTTTGGTACAGCATTTTAGACGAGAAAAAAGGGTTTTAAGCAATTTGTCAAAAACCTTTCTCTGTTTCACTGATCAGGGCTGAATGTTGTTAGTATTATTTCTCCTCCACTTGGCCTAGATGATGTTGGTCCCCATGAAAGTAAATTTGGAACAGAGTTTCTTTGATTATCCCATAAACAGAGATGGTTGTGTTGTCTAAACCATCCATTGGTTTTGTTAAATCAATATATATAAAAGCAAAGATCTCATGTGTGAGAGTATGCAGTTCTGCCAAGTGACGCATTGTATGACATTTTTTTTTTTTTTTTTCATTTGTGATTCCACCTCATCTAAATTTAGCATTTATATCAAATTATTAAGTAATGACATATGCATTTATTTTGATGCATTAATAAAATTAAAAGAATTTGTATACATTTATAATTTGAAATGCTTTGGATAGACAAGGATGGATCTAAAAAGTCATTGGAAAGATAGAAGTTAAGAAAACTTTTCAATTTTATGCATTAGACTAACTTCAATGTAGAATTGCAAGAGTCAGATTCAATGAATATTGAGTAATATAATTATTTGTCTCCACATTTTCTAATATAAATCCTCATTTCCTTTGGACTTAAAAATCAAACTTTCATAATTTCTCTCATAATATCTTTAGTTTCCTTTTTGAGAGGTATGTTAACTTCCAAAATATTATGTTCGTCTTTAATTTTTTGTTTAGATTTTATGCATTCATTTTTATTGATGTAGCATTGTAATGTGGTTAGGATGGCTTTTTCATATTATGTGCTAATTTAGATTTTGGGTTTTTCGTATGATGCATATACTTGGTAAGGATTTGTAGTATATTTGGTGTTTTGGCTGCTTTTAGCTTAATTAAAATTTGGAGGTTAAATTGTGATATTATTGTGTCATTTTGGCATTATTGTTCCTATTGTTGTATCATGAAATTCTAGCAATTTTTATAGCTAATTGATTAAGATATTACTCTTTCAATTTTCACCCTATTATAATTAAGATCTTAGAAAATCAAACTTTTCTTCAATTAAAATATTAATGGGCCTTAATTTTATCTCATTTCAATTTTGAAACTAAAGAAAAACTACTTTCATTGACATAAAAATTATAAGTGTTGATATAATGGAGATAGAGACTTTAGTGGCACAAGAAATGTAGAAATTAACACTATAAAATCTATATATAAAGCATAAATCATACAATAAAGACATCTAAGAACCACCAAGTTTGTAGGTGACAATGTGAATGTAATATGGTGACATTTGTTGGTTGCATGAATTAGAGGAATTTTTTCCCAATTTATTTAGTTTGAATTTTGTCTTACTAGAAAACTTCATAGAATAATTATGACAAACAATAATAGTATTCATGAAATTAATAGATCATAAATAATTTTTTACTAAATTTATTAAACTACACCGCGCATTGCCCATGATATCCACTAGTTTTACTCTATTTAACATCTCAAAATAATTGATATAATTCGTTGGTTAGTTATAAACTTGTATATTTGGTGTTGTATCTAAAAATTTACTTTCAGTTGATGACACCTAGAGCCTTGTAGCTCAAGTGCTCAACCGACATCTCCTGGTGTTTTCAACAAAAAATTTCATGTTCAAATCCCCCAACTTTTGATTTAAAAAAAAAAAAAAAATCATTTGATAACTTTTGATTATCAATTTGCATATGGTTTTATAAAAATGTGGTAGGAAAAAGAGAAAAAGGAAAAAAAGACAAGTTATGTGCTTCATAATTAGATATTGATATAATTTATCAAGTTGACAAATTAATTCAACTCTAAAGGTATAATATCTAAATTGAAGCGAGACCCATTAGCTTTGCTTGGCTTCATGATTTTTATATGCCTTCATGCGTGGAGATTAAATTGAAACTGTGTTAAAGAATTTATTGGCATAAACACTAGATGTTGCAGCTAGGAGTCTTTTGAAGTTTGGCGCCTCTTGACAAACCTCGAGTGAAAATACCATTCCAATACTTCAGGACACATGATTTTCATCCAAAACATCACCTTCATCCAAGATGGCTCAGTCAAGTACATATCTCCCCTGCAAGCACTGGCCACAATTGCCTTGGCACACTCTTCTGTTGACATAGCTAGGGACCAGGCTGCTTTAGCCTATCCAGAAATCACATTCAGAAAATGAAAAGTTCCCTCTTTGTTTAAAAAATAATAGTGGAAGTGTACATAATGATTAAGTTGGAAGTAAAAATCACATATAACAGGAGTGGTAGTAGACATATATAAAAATTTTACTGCATAAGTCTTACAAATTGATGTGTCATAAACCATGTCAGTAACAAGAAAAGATTCAACAAGGTTAATTAGTAGTTAGTGCAATCATTGTTTGGTTTAAGTGATCATTTTCACATTTTAAAGGGTCTTTACCATACCATTACTCAATACTATTAAAACATCTTACCCTCTTGGTATCTAGTGGCTTAAGACACTTCATTGCCTCTAATATAAATGCAAGTTTTTAAACTTGATTCAAGATTAGAGGTTGGTGAAGGAGGCTTTCAGGTTTCATTTAATTCACAATATACCTTTGATAATTTTGTGGACATTTCTGACTTAATCAATCCAGGAGTCACGATTGTTATTCCAATATGCGAACGAAGTTCAACCCTCAATGTCTCAAAAAAGGATATTACGGCTGCCTTGCTTGCCTGTAGCCATCACAGATTTACAAATGAATCGATTAAATAAAAAAGTAGGAGTAGGGCATTCCAATTAAGAAGGTTTCTTACATTGTAGAAACCCAATCTTGGCATAGCCATCCATGCTGCAGTTGAAGCAAGTACAACAATCTTTCCCTTTCTTTTTCTCAAGTGTGGAATTGCATTGTGGGTGCTATATATTGAACCCCAAAAATTTATGTCCTAGAAAAATATAAATTGGGATTCAGTTAATGCAAGAAAGCAAGTTAAAAAAGCAAATAAAAATTTATAGGGGGCTAATTCTTGTAGAACCATAGCTTAGCATCAAGTTCCTAATAGATATGATCGTTTTAGTTTTTACTAATCTAATGTGCAAGAACAATTTTGAACTCTAGGGTGTAAAGAATTTGTTGCAAAGTTTTTGAGTATTTGGATGTAAGTAGCCAGTAGGATTTGAACCAAAAAGCCTATTTCATAAGGAAAAACATATTATAAGTTACTATACTAGGCCAAAACATGAATTTGGTGCTAAAATATGCAAATTTATTTAAGGGAAAGATAATTTTAAATCCTAAGAAGACATGATCAAAAACATATTATAACAGGAAAAAATGCCATATTTTGCAGTCTCTCCAATAGGTAACATTTTCTTATAAATATTTTGAAAAAATAAAAAATACTTAAAATACGGTTTTATAGAATATTATGGCATTATATATATATATATATATATAAAATTTAATCATGTGAATTCTTTTGTTTACATTTCCTCTTTCAACATTTTTTGATTTTCTTCTTTCTATTTAGAATATATATATATATATATATATTGGAATTTCAAGTGCAATTAGTAGCACCACCTTGTTACAAAAGTGAGACAGAAATGCAACCATATTGGTCTCGATTTTTACCATGATTGAAGCAAAATCAGATAATTGGACGGAATCTTCAAATAATTTAAAGCGTGTTACTCCAGCATTGTTCACCAAATGATCTACTGTTGAACAAAAACCACCAACCATAACACTAACATCTCAAAATATTTCCACAAAAAAAATCCTTAGAGAAGAAAATGAAAACTTATCATACATTCACTTACATTGTCCAAAGTGGTTCACTGTCTCTTCAACAAAATGCTTGCAATCTTCAACGTTGGAAACATCTGCAGGTACCACAATAACCTCTGGGGATCCTAATTGTCGGGCCCTATTTGCAATTTCTTGAAGACGGTCCTCTCTTCTTGCAATAAGGGATAAACACGCTCGTCTCCTAGCATACTCATATGCAACATACTACAAACTCACACATTGTAAATTTAAATTAAAAGCCTTGTAAGTTGTAACTCAGTAATATTGACCGATTCTTCTAATAAAGAGAATCGAAACCCCAATTCTCTACTTTTTGAAAAAGAATATCATGTATGCAGTATATGTAACCACCCTTTCGCATAGAGGTAGACACCCCTTTCGCATAGAGGTAGACTCCACAAGTGTAGACCCAATCTTATGTGAAGAGTGGCTACATATACAATATACATGATATACCCTCTCTTACTTTTTGTAAAAAGAATTTTCAAAAGACTTACAAATTGTCGTGACAATGAATATAATTGATATCATTTCAACAACTAATAAAGAAATAATGAATTGTAATTCAATTTGTAGTATCCTTATCATCACTTTTTAAAAGTTGACCCAAAAATTCGTAGGTGTATAATAAAAGATTAATAGTATGAGATTGATACAAACCTCACCAATTCCAGAAGATGCTCCAGTAATGAGTATGACTTTGCCCGCCACGTTTTCACTATATTTGGATCTTTTTAAGAAATAAAGAAACTTGAGAAAGAGAAATGGGGCCAAAGTGATAGAGAACACAATGAGCATCAAGGGAGGCAGTGCAATGCCCAAGAACTTGTGCAGAAAATCCATAGCTTTGCTACAATGGAGAGAGAGAGAGAGAGAGAGAGAGGAGAGAGAGAGAGGACAAATCCTTTATGTTTTAGTTTTAATGCACTTTGTGCTGCAGGGTTTTAGGAGTCGTTATATAGTAGGTTGGCACACATTTTGCGTGAGATGGAGTTTTGGTAGAAGGCTTCAAATGTTATTAGTTACTTTTAGTTATTTTCTTTTTTTTGATAGTTATTTTTAGTTTTGATTGTATGACTAGTTTGTTTATTTTTATAATTAGGAGATAAATTTGAAAAGGGAATATACCGTTACTTCGCATCTCATTGATTAATTATATATTTGGTCATGTATCTTTCACTTTAATTAGATGATTAATGTGAATTTTAGTTAACTCAACTGGTAAATCTCTTATCCTCGAATTAGCTGCTTACATCAAAAATAGATTGTGCCTTAAACTGATAATAAGAAGGTGTAGGTGAGGATTAGACTTCAGATTTCTTATTTAACCATTAGAGCTATCATTAAGAGTGGACGCCATAGATTGAAACTCTTACTCTCTTTAAAAAAAAAAAATCATTATAGAATAGATGTTATAGGTTACAATTCTATAGTATCTATATATAAAAAAATTAGATGACTAATTAATGTTTGATGCAAATATCTTTGGTGAAAAATCACTTATGTTATGCATTGCAGGAATAGATATGGATGTACTATATCAAAGTAATACTCCCTCCGTCCCACTTTGTTTGTCCTGTTTGAAAAGTCAAATTTTTTAAGGGAACATAATTTATTGTCTTGTCTACCTTTTAAAAATGTATAAGTTTCCAAAACTACCCTTAAATAAATTTATCAAAAATTTGAATTATTAATAAAATAGAGGTATAATAGGAACATTAGTAAACTAATGACTTTTATTTTTAGAAACAGGACAATATTTTGGGACATCCCAAAATGGAATAAAGGACAAACAAAGTGGGACGGAGGGAGTACTAAATTCTAAATGAGAAGTCAATTGCCTTGTGCCTTAACTGACACTTCCTAATTCCTAGTGTTTCCAACGTAAGCATGACTAGATATTGATATAATGTATCAAAGTAATACTAAATATTGAATGAAAGGTCAATAGCCTTGTGGCTTAGTTGACACTTCCTATTTCCAAGTGTTTCCAACTAAATTCCCCCACCCCAAATTTTAATAATACCCATAAAAGTGGTATTTAAAATTTTCTAAAATAGTTCATTAATAAATGCCCTAAGGGCACCTATTAACCGGAGTCGCCATAAATGAAAGGAGGTAGAAAAGAGATCAAGAAAGAAACCAATAGTGGACGAATCTTTCCACAAATGGATTCATAGACTTAATAATAACAAATATAACCAACATTTTCTTGTCTTATAATGAATACAATACGAGTTGTCAGATACTTTCACTACTAAACAAGACTTGAAGCTTATCATTACTGCTTGAAACGATTTGTCGTAGCTCAACATCATTGCTTGATACAACCTGTAGTATAATGTTACTGGTTAACACTAAATAAGTTCAATTTGAATCAAAGAAGCTGCACTAGCTCTTCTTAGCTTGATGACCTTAATCTGCCTTGAGATATTAAGGATTAAATTTAAGCCCTGTTGAAGAATTTGTTGTCATAAAACATCAAATGTTGCTACTAGGAGTTTTTCTTTGAAGTGCATGGCCTATTGACATACATTGAGTGTGCACCCCATTCAAATACTTCAGGACACAAGATTTTGATCCAACACCACACTTTCACCCAAGATGGCTCAGTCAAGTACATGTCTCCATTGCAAGCACTGTCCACAATCGCCTTGGCACACACTTTTGTCGCTTCGACTGGAACCCATGCATACTAATCGGAAATCATATTAAAAAAGATGTCTCTTTGTTGTGAGAGAATAAAAGCAGCAATGTACATATAATCAGAGTGAAAATCACACGTAGTAAAAGTCATTAAGACTTTCTGCAAATAAGTGTACAAAAACTGCTTGTGAACATGTACCACGTATAGCTAATAGTCTAATACTATGCTATGTGATTTAAACTTGAATTGTTATTTACAAACATTCATCTAATGGAGAAATTTCATTTTAAAAAAATGGATCAGTAAAAAGTCAGTCTAATCATTGGTGATCAATTGTTTACTAGCTAGCCATGCACTAATTATGTTTGGCTTCACTGTCTTAATTGGCTTTGATGAGATTTAGTTTCTACAATTAAATTCTAACATATAGTTGCATTAAATTTAATTATCCTCGAGAAGGATAACATTGTTTGTATTGCATTAGTCAATGCAATCATGTGTTTGAATTCAGTGGGGAAACTTAATGTATAATATCTAAAAAATGATACCCAAGTTTCCATGCTTTTGTAATGAGAGTGGTCCAGAATTAACTAACCATATCTTAATTACAATGTACATTTGTTTCCTTTAATTGAAGATGTACTTCCTTTGAGTTAAGGGGTAAGGGATGAGCTATGTTTAATTTAATTGACAATGTATGTAATTCCTTTAAGCCTACCTGTGATAAAATTTCGCCTTTTGTCATTACTGACTTTATCAATCCAGGAGTCACAATTGTTATTCCAATATCTGGATCAAATCCAATCCTTAAAGTCTCAAAAAAGGAAATTAGTGCTGCCTTGCTTGCTTGAATTCATCACAGATTTAGGAGCAATCAATGAGAAAAAAAATGTGGAGTAAGGCATAATAATTTGGAGGTTCTTACATTGTAGAAGCTAAATCTTGGACTAGTTAACAATGCTGCAGTTGAAGAAATTACAACAATCTTCCCTTTGCTTTTTCTCAAGTGTGGAATTGCATAATGGGTGCTATATACTGAACCCCAGAAATTTATGTCCTAAAAAACATGAAGTAGCAATCTGTAAATGCAAGCAATAAAAAAAAAGGGGACATGGAGTTAATAATAGGTACATGCATATATGCTAATCCCATGAATTCATGATCATAGACATATCATAGATTTATATACAGTACCATTTGTAATATCTTTAGCATCACTCATTCTTTAAGGAAAAATTTAAAATTGCTCTCTATTATACTACAAATTACAAAAGATTTATAAACTAATGTGCCAATGAATAAATGTGATTGATGTCATTTGAACAACACAATAAATAAATTTCTTTGTTTTAGTGATGGTGACACATAATATATTACTGGGTACCAAAAGGTTCCCTTATATTACAATCTTGTTCCAAAAGTATGGCAACAATGCAATTTTATTACCATAATTGAAGCAAAATCGGAGAATCTAGTGACTTTTTCAAACAAGTCTATTAGTGCCACTCCAACATTGTTCACCGAATGATCCATTGTTGCAAAAAGCCCATCAACTATAAAACATTTCCAAAATTTACAAAAAGAATCAAAGGAAAATAAAAACATATTGAACACTTACATTGTCCAAAGTGGTTCACTGCCTCTTCAACAAATTGCTTACAGTCTTCAACCTTGGAAACATTTGCAGCGACCACAATAACCTCCGAGGATCCTATCTGACGTGCTTTATTTGCAACTACTTGAAGATGGTCCTCTCTTCTTGCAACAAGGACTAAACGAGCACCTCTCCTAGTGTACTCATAAGCAACATGCTTCATACATACTCACAGAGTCAACAAATATGACATTAGTAAGCCATGCATAGATGTAAAATATTGAATCGTATAGTGTCATAAGTTATATAGTGTGTGATTAAATATAGAATAAATATTTTCTATTCTTGTTAAATAATTGAAAACATTAGTCTTATTTCATCTTAAGAGTACTCTGATCTGCAAGATAGTATAAATATTCATTGTTAGGTTTTAAGGAATTAGGAACTAATGTATTAGAACTTCATTTTGTAATGTTGGCAAACCATGATCAAAACGTTTTAGTCTTGTTTAGAATTGCTCAAAATATGTGGTTGTATGTAAAGTTGGAATTGAGTAGCTGCAGGATTTACGATGTAAATCTGCCTGGCTCGATTGATCGAGAATTAGACTCGATTGATCGAAAGTCGTGCATATTGTTTTTTCTGCAGAATTTCCAACTCAACCCAAGCTCGTTTGACATGTAGGGTTTTATGTTTTGCCCTAGGTATAAAAGGGAAAACCCTAGCCACGTTTTGGGGTTGCCCTTTATGCTGTGTGTGTGAATCTCTTATGAGATCTAGAGGTGGTTGCCTTCACATACACTTAGGGTTTCCAAGATTCAAGATTATGTCAAGAACTTGGTAATTAATTCAGTTGCAGGTTTAAGACCTTAAAGATACACAAGCAGGAGTGCTTGTACTTGCTGGGAATCCAAGAAAGAAGTAGTCTGTGGACTCGGAGCTGTCAGTGGCGGCGCCACATAGAGGTCAGGGTGGTCCCCGGACCACCCTGACCTGAAAAAAAAAAATTATATGTAATAATTAAACATTTTTTTATTTATCTACCCTTAAAAAAAATAGGAACACCCTCAAAATTTTTTTATGCCAATAAAATTAAAGAGAGATGTTATGTCCACAACATTTTTACAATATTTTCATAACAAATCACAGGTGGTTAGTTGTTATTAGTTCAAATTTGAACCTAGCAATAAGATTATTTTTTTATGACAACAATAATAACCAGTAACAACCTACCACTTAGAATTTGTTGTAAAAATGTTGTGAAAATGTCATGGACATATCATTTCTCAAAATTAAATTTTGGTAGATTATTTGTTACATTTCGGCCGGTACCAGTTTTTAGAAGAAAAAAGAAAAATCCCTAAACGGACAAACTCGTCAGCACAGCATGTCATTTACCTGCGTCGAATGCCTAAAAACCAAATCCTGCCATCGCAAAGGTCACCCCTACTTCTTCTTCTTCCTTTTCTTCTTCTTCTTATTGTACTATTTTTGGTTGTTGTTTTTTATTATTTAATTACATATTTATGTTTTAATATTATAAAACAGTAATTGTTATGTAATAACTAAATGATCTGAGTGTCAAAAAAGAAAAACTAAACCATTTGTTTTATTTGAGGTTTACTTATTTGGATCAATAATTTTATGTTGTATAAGAAAATATAAATATAAATATATATTATTTTTAATTTTTTTTAGAAACCCCGAAATACCCTGAAATGGTACGTCGAAATAGATCAGTACCGAAATATTCCGTTCCACTAAACAAATCGAAACAATGTCCAAAACAGTATTCATAACATTGCTTTCAAGCAAAAAGAAAAAGCTAAAAAAAAAAATTGAACTAAAATCTAAAAAAGAAAAAATTGTAATAGAGAATCTAAAGAAAAAAAAATTGTAACAGAGCAAGTCCACCCAGGAACACCCTGAAAAATATTCCTGGAGTCGCCACTGGGAGCTGTCACATGGTCGTGGTAGTAAGTTTCCTACTTGAGGTAGCAATAGGATGTTAGTGGTCTAAGTCGCTATTGTGTAAACTTCAATTCTTTCATAGTGGATTCAGTTTTACCTTGAAGATAGCTAGATTAAATCCTCCCCAGGTTTTTTACCGGTTTGGTTTTTCTGGGTTATCATATTGTTGTGTTCTTTATTTTCCGCACTTTACAATGATATGTTATATTTGTGTTAACCTAGATTTGATAATTTGACTAAGTAATCACTTGGCTAATTAACTAGGTTAATCTGGTTTTGTTTTAAGGAGTCTAAAAACAAACAGTCATAAGTTTACATCTTCAATCCTTACTCTTTTTTACTCACTCTTTAACATTATGGGACATTATAACATAGCGCGCAAGACCAAATAATTTTCTTTTTTTTAGTAATGCTACAAGGATATAATATTTACTTATAATTATTAATGCATTGTAATTGGAGTTATATCACTTTCACTTAAGTCTACTGCTAATATTTTGTATATTATACATAAACAGATATCATGTCAATAGTTGTAAAAAATGTAATATTCCTAAACTTATAATTATTTTTATCATATAATCAAATGAATCAAAAAATAAGTGGTGGGCTTCAAGATCCTTACTTCTATTATTACCACAAAATAAGTATTTTAACCTTGAAATACAAAATAAGACATGAAAACTGCATAAAAAACACTCTCAATAAAGGGAGGGTTAGACTAGAGACTCCCCCTCCCTTTCCACACTGTTTATAAAGATATATAAATGGTTTGGAATGGATACACTCATACACACCTCGCCAATTCCTGAAGATGCTCCAGTGATGAGTGCTACTTTGCCTGCTACATTTTACATGTATATGTATCTTTTCAAGGAAAAAAGAAACTTGAGAAGACCAAATATTGGCATTAAGAGAAGTAACGCGATGAATGTTAAGGGAGGGAGTACAATGTTCAACAACTTGTGTAGCAAATCCGTGAGAGCTAACTTGCTACACAATGTCATTTATTTTAATTTGTAATTGTTCTTTCATTCAAGTACTAATATAAAAAGATGTACATGAGTCCAGCCAAGTTTTGAATTGCTCAGGTAGCTCAATATCAAATAATCAATATGAACTCAAAGTACTGGCATGGGTTCGAGCTTTCATTAAGATGTTGGCAAATTTGGCAACTAAAGCTTAAGCTGGGTCCGAAGTTGATCAATTATGCCACTAATAATTGATGGACATGTAGGCTAGTGGGACGATAATTAATTCAATTGCTAACACGATTTGACACTTTACCAATAATATCCAAAGAGTATTAAAAAAAGTTTAGGTTTCATGTATGGATATAAGAGTATTACTAGTCAACATCTTCATTGACAAAGCTAATTGTTACGAACTGACCATTAACTCGAAATTTAAGGCGTGGGGTTACAATACACCGAAGCAATTGGCAGATTTGGCTGGAATATGGTCCTAAGCACATTTTCATAATAGGAAAATAAACTTAGGGGGTGCATGGATTTTTCAAACCCAATTATATGATATATTTTGGAGAATAAAACTTAATTACAATATCTTGGGTGCCTGTATATTAAGTTCTTCTTTAATTGAATTCAAACACATGCTTGTTTTGAATTTAATTATTCTTGAAAAAAAAAAAACTATTATTGATGTCTTTTTTTATTTTATTTTTTTTTAAAGAAGTTACTGCATTACTTTATTAATAAAATCAAAACAGTCGATTACATCTTAAGCAATAACCGTTTTTAAAAAACGGTGATTTCCTCAACCCATGCTACAAAATCATCTACGAACTTCGCTTGATGAGCTAACTTATACGTTGGCTTATTGCCATCTCTTTTGATGTGTGATTCCTCGACTTGACTATTGATGTCTTATTGTTATTATTATTATTCCGAGTAATCCATTGAAAAAATTCTATATGAGTGAATATTGAGTTAGGGATGGTAAAAACAACCCATCCCTCTTGACCTTCTCTGCAACGTTTTATCCCACTCAAATTTTTTCTACCTTGAAGATGCATGTGATGGAGCAATGCCGGGATTTACTTGTTTTGTTTGCCTTGCCGCATCCTAAATGTGTGTGTATATATATATATTATCTAACATATATATAAATTAGTTATACATATAATTTAACATTTTCTATACATATTCTAGTTATAATATATATTTTTTATACATATTCTATTATTATCTTCAAAATATTTTTCGGCTCTTTCTCTCTAAGTACTCTCATTGTCATCATTTCCGTTTATGTGTAATCTTTATCTCATCAATAATGTTGGCTTTATGCAAATATTCTCTGTCTTTTCTTTACTCTATTTTTTCTTTGTGAATCTGTCATTAACTTCTACCTTGTGAATCACTTGGTAATCCTATAGGTGCCCTATCTTTTCACTATTTTCTCCACCTACCACATGTACACCTCAAAAGTTATTTATTTCGCCTATCCGTCCATCCCCATAAAATTGACATGACCCATTAAAAATTAAGTTGATCATGGGATTATCATGTGTAGAATTAGTTTTACTTGATGAGGCTTAGGCTTAATTAGAATCTCCGTTACTACTCTAAGTCCGTACTTTATGAAATAAATAAATAAAACCCATGTGAAATAAGTGAGGAGTTAAAAAATTTCTCCTTTTTTATGTTTCCTTATATCTTCTTCTTCTTTTTTTTTTTTTTTTTTTTTTTTTTTGTTGTTTCAATTTGTATCATAAACCCATTAACATAACTATAAAATGATAATTTCCAAAGCAAACTTAAATTATATTATCTATATATATTTTTTGAAAAAAAAAAAAAACTTAAAACTCTGGCCCCCTCTCACCGCTCACATAGCAAATCTCCCTCACTTTGAATTGAAGGTACATTTTTCAGTGTCTAAAAGCAATTCCCTCCAGAAAAAATTTGCTCAATTATTTCCTTTTCTTTGGACCAAATGATGAAGCAGAAAGGAAGGATTTACAAAATAGTAGAGCTTGCCAAAGTTAGAGCTTTGTCTCAAGCCCCGCCCTAGACTTCCATTAACCAAATATATTCAATGCAACCGAAATACATACCACACGAATTCCTTTGTAAGGGTCCCTTGAGTTTTTATTTGCATCAAACATAAATACTAAATATGTTCAATCTGAATGAGCTCAATGAACTCTGCTCAGCTTGATGTACTAGGCTTATTTGGGTTGTTGCTAGCAGCTAGGAGTTCTTCTTTGTAGATTGTGGCCTATTGGCAAACATTGAGTGGGAACACCATTCCAATACTTCAGGGCACAAGACTTTGATCCAATACAACACCTTCATCCAAGATGGCTCAGTCAAGTACACGTCTCCACTGCAAGTACTGTCCAGAATCGCCTTGGCACACCCTTCTGCTGTCTCAGCCGGAACCCATGCAGCCTAACCAAAAATTAACATTCAATAATTATTGTTAATTTATTGTCAAGCCGAGGTGCTCCTATTCCAAATTTAATACAAATTGAAAGGTAAGGCTACCGTTCAGTGCTCTAGTACACTAGAGCTTAACACATACATGACAATGAACACATTTGATCTGGATGCAAGCCAAGTCCTAATAGTAAAACAACACTATTCGACCAGCAGCCAATACTGCTTGTGGGCAGGTACCACATGCATCAACTTACAGTCTAACACCATGCTGTGTGATTTGAACTTTAGTTGTTATTTGCAAACATTCATCTCATGGAGATTATTTTTATTTTTATTTTTAGAAGTCCAACAATAAATGAATACATCAACAGAAAAATCAGTCTAATCATTGTTGAAAAACTGATTATTTGTTACTAGCCATGCAAAACTGCATGCATTTTTTTCCCCTTTAGTTGACTATACGAATATGTTTCATTTAATTGACAATATATTTCCTTGGTGCAGCGTAAAGTGGAACACAGATTGATTGAGACGAGCCTACCTGTGGTAAAAATTTGCCTTGTGTCATTTCTGAATCAATCAATCCAGGAGTCACAATTGTTACCCCAATATCCGGACCAAATTCAATTCTCAATGTCTCAAAAAAAGATAGTAGGGCTGCCTTGCTTGCCTGTGGCCATCACAGATTTATGAGCAATTAATCATGAAGAAAGAAAACGTGGCCATAAAGCATTGAAGGAGGTTTCTTACATTGTAGAAGCTCAATCTTGGATTAGCTAACCATGCTCCAGTTGAAGAAATTACAACAATCTTCCCTTTGTTTTTTCTCAAGTGTGGCATTGCATAATGGGTACTATACACTGACCCCCAAAAATTTATATCCTAACAAATTGAAGTGGGAATCAATTAATGTAAGTGCGCAAGTTAAGACTTAAGAATTAAATTAACAAACTAGTAATACTAGAACTACAATGTTTTTCACAATTACAAATATAACTTATTGTGATTAACATCACCTTTATCATGCATCAATTTTAAAAAGTTATCTTAACAGTTGTGAAAAATATTTTGTCACTAGTGAACAAAAATGATACCAACCGCAGCTTAACAAGAATTTTTTTTTGGGAACAAAACAAGAAGTTCATTATAGGTACACAGTATTGCTAATTCCAAGAAAGCATGACCACAATCATATTATAACAAAAGGAAAAAAAATAAAGCTACTGCCATTTACTATCAGTATTAGATAATATGTCTTTGAAACTTGTTATCAAGTTTATTACATTAAAATGATCTCGTTGTTATAACTTATTGGTATAATAGCCCTTTCTAAATCATGGCCGCTACCCATTCTTCTTCTCTGTCTTATTCCACATTTCCACTATTGTAGTATTATTAACTCTAATAACCCATCTTTTACCATACCTCACCAACTCTAATAATAAATTACTCACTATCTGCCAAATAGGACAATTGTGACAAAAATTGTGTAAAAAAGTGTAAAACTAGATTTATTCTGCATTTTCACACAACTTTTCTCACAACTATCACTGTTCTCAAATGACATTATCTAATAGACAATAGCTACCACCATATCTTTTCTAATATCAACTATTCAATTAATGTCATGACAAGTTTGTTCCAAAAGTATTAGAACAGAGATGCAAATTTATTACCATAAGTGAAGCAAAATCAGAAAATTGGGTGACTTTTTCAAACGAGCGTGGTTTTGTCACTCCAGCATTGTTGACCAAATGATCCACTGTAGCAGAAAACCAGCCAACCATAACATATACATTTCCAAAATATTATAAAAAAAAATACATAGGAAAATATGAAAACTTTTCGTAGACACTTACATTGTCCAAAGTGGTTCACTGCCTCTTCAACAAATCGCTTACAGTCTTCAACCTTGGAAACATCTGCAGCCACAGCAATAACCTCCGGGGATCCTATCTTACGGGCTTTATTTGCGACTGCCCGAAGACGGTCCTCTCTTCTTGCAACGAGGACTAAACGACCTCTCTTCTTGCAACGAGGACTAAACGAGCACCTCTCTTTGCGTACTCATAAGCAACATGCTTCAAACTCACAAACACAAGTCAATAGACAATAGATATGACACTAATATAATGATAGTCTGATTTCTTTCTTCTTCCTCTTCCTTTTTTTTGGTGTGTGTGTGTGGAGAATAAGGTAAGCAAAGACTGTAAAGTTTTATTGCTTAATAAAGTCTGTGAAATACAACCTTCAAATTAGAGGGTGGTTCTTCTACCCAAATATTTAAATTTGTAGCTAAAACTGCTCTTTTTGCGAGGGAGTTTTCTAGTTGATAGCCCAATTTCTAAGAGGTCCAATCTATACATAGCTCGTAGGGTACCTAAAGTGATTGTTGTTGATATAGATAAAATTTATACATTCATGAATTATATTGTTTATGACGAAAGATATAATACGAGTTATTTATTTTATTTTTAATAGTTGAATGAACAGTATTTAGAAATGTTATTCCTAATCCCACTTTAAGAGTATTCTAATCCCTAACATAGATATTATATATATATATATATATATATATGCTCCAATTAGTTCAACTAGTAAAGTTTCTAATGGTTGAATAAAATATATGAAAAAGAAAAAAGAAAAAAAAGAACATAGATTAAATGCTTATTAAGTTTACATTTTCACTTCTCACTTCTTAGCAATCTAAGAGACTTGGCTGGGCAAAATGAGTTTGAGTTCAATCTGGTTGGGTGTGAGTCAAATCAGTATGGGTCAAAATTTTTTTGGAGTAAACAAGTTGTTATTCCTTTGCTTTGATGGGTTGAATCTACCTGATATAACCTATGTTTTATTTTCACACACTACAAAAAAACTTTAATATAATTTTTATTTATTTTTCAATATAAATAAAAGAACAAAGAAACAACCAAAGATAAGAGAATAATACAAAAATCATTACGATATATTTATATATATATATAAAATAAATGAATCATGAAATAAAATTAAATCACTTATAAATATAAGTGTGCATTTGGATTAGTTTTTTTGTTGAGAGTTGACAAGACTATAATTGTACTTAAAAAAAAAATTGAGGGTTTAAAAGACTGGACATATAAGTATATAGCAAAATAAATTAAAACCAAAGGTTGATTCTAGCTCACACTAAAAATATATAGATTTAAGAATAAAATATAACATATTAGGTAAATAAATAAAAAAGTAAGTAGTTAGGAAGAACATCTATAATGAAAAAGAAAATTACTGAATGTTAGAAACAGGTTGAGTTAAGCCAAGGTTTAAAGGTTCAATATTATATCATTATATTGTATTTCAAACACAAACCGAACTCAAGCTTATCATCAAACTAAATGACTTGTTCAAATTTGGTTAATCTTCTTGTCGAACAAGTTTGAACTTATTCACAAGTTACATGATTTACTTATTCTTTTCGAATGCATATATAGTAAATATCATGACTAAAATTTTTCACTCCTTAGCTAATCTATGCTAATAATTTGATTTTATTGGTTTGTTTAATGGTCAAACTTAAATCTATATAAACTTGAGCTTGATTCGTTTACTAAATAAATACACATAAACAATTTTTTTTTTCCTGAATCAAACTTGTGCTATTCAAGAAAAAATCGGTTCATTTACAACTCTATCTAGATAGGGCTTTCATCCACTCTACTTTTCATTAATTACTTAAATTTGAAGTAAAAATAAAAATAAAAATATTATAAGCTTGAAATAAGACATGAAAAATACTTATTCTTGAAAGATAAATGGTGTGGGATGGATAAAGACCTCGCCAATTCCTGAAGATGCTCCAGTGATAAGCGCAACTTTGCCGGCCACATTTTCCATGAATATGTATCTTTTCAAGGAAAAAAGAAACTTGAGAAGAAGAAATGGTGGCATAATGAGAAGTAACAAAATGAAGGTTAAGGGGAGGAGTATAATGTTCAAGAACTTGTGCAGCAAATCCATAGCTTTTAGTGAAACACTGAATTGAGACTGTGTGTGTGTGTGTGTGTGTGTGTGTGTGTGAGAGAAAGAGAGAGAGAGAGAGACTGAAGCTTAAATGGATGAAGTAGTGAACAGTGAACTCGACTCGTGACCAAAGGCCCACCAATAATTGACCGATTTGCAGGTTGTTGGAATCATCATTTATTGAATCACTAATACATTTAACACTTCACCAACATCTGAAGAAGATTTAAGAAATTTAGGTTTAATCTGTAAGACTCAACACTCAACACTCAACACTCAACAGGCTTATAATTAATGGTAGCAGCAAGTCATTAATTCGGTATTAAAGGCGTGGTCTTACTGTTACGGGGTTACCCCACTTATGCACAGTTCCAATACTTGTAAAAGACCAAAAATTATAGTAATAGATTATAGTTAATGATTCATCGGCTTCACACACAAATTCATTAATTCGGAATTATATATAATTTGACTTTATTTTTATAAAAATTGTAAAAAAATTATAAAATAAAATATTAAATGTATTTTAAGCACCGCTCTTAGGGGTATATATTAACAAAATCCATAAAATAATACAAAATATAACTGAGAAGGAATTCTGTATGAGCGGTTCCCGAGGATTAATTACTAACTTACGGTAAAGGTGCATTCTTAATATAATAATTCATTTAAAAAAAATTTTGACATATTTTTATGGGAAATGAAAAAAATTGTCACAATATTAATTGTTTTTTTTTTTTTTTCCATAAAAATTTTCTTTAAATAGATTATTAACAATTTCCCTAAAGCTCTGCTTGGGAGTTCATAAGGGAATGAAATGAGATAATCATAAGGGAATGGAAAGGAATGAAATGGAATGGAATATATTTAAGTAAGGGAAATAAATGGAATGAAATGGAATTAAGTAGCCTTAATTGGATGTTTTAAAATAAAAGAATGGAAATGAATGGAATGTATGTAATCCTGTTTGGGAGCAACAAGAATGGAATGGAAAAATTTTATGACAATATTACTATTAGACCCCTATTTTAAAATAAATGGTTTAATATATAGGGGTATTTTGGGAGTTTTATTAAAAAAATCATTAAATCTAATTCCATTCCCTTCCATTTCTCCCAATTTCGAAGGGAATGAAAATTTAAGGTTTTAAGGGAATAGAGAGGAATGAGTGTTTCCTTCCACTTAAACTCCCAAACAAGAGAATGAACTTTCCATTCCCTCTATTAAAACTCTCAAACAAGAGAAGGGAAAAATATTCTAAAATTATTCTTTTTATTCATTTTCATTCCATTCCATTCCCTCCTCCCAAGCGGAGCCTAAGAGCATCCGTTAGTATTTCCCTAAAATTTATAATAGAATTAACTCAATTAAGCATATCAAAAGATGATAGATGGCCAATAGAATTTGAACATTTGTATTGTGCCATCATCTTCTTTTCTTCTATAAAAAGAGAGGAAAACTTGTAATTAAAAAAAAAAAAAAAAACTACCTTATGTATAAATGAGTTGAGTATTAAAAGTATAGGTTTGTTCATATAATTTTATTTTGAACACAAACCAAGTTGGAGTACTTCATAAAAAAAATATGTTTAAGCTTGGTTCATTTGCTTGTTGAATAAGCTTGAACTTGTTCAAAAGGTACTTGATTAACTTATTCTTTTTCCATATAGTAAAATTGTGACTAAAATTTTTAATCATTCACAAATTTATAAATTTTTATTATGAATGGACTGTTTATATTGTCAATATATTGCAAATAATAATTTGATATCATATGAATCTATTTTAAAACTTACATAAACATAAAAATATTATATTATATATCGTTAAATTGAGTCTCATGTTTACAAGCTTATTCACGAACACATTATTTTATTCAAAATTAATTTGTTTCCTAAATAAACAAATATAAACAAACTTTTCTTGAGATGAGCTTGAGCTATTCATAAATATCTTAATTCATTTGCAACCCTATACATGTGGCTTTCCACATAAAACTACAAGTGACTTTGAGTGTGTGTGAAGTTGTAAATGAATCTGATTGTTCATAAACAGCTTGGGTTTCGCTCGATAAAAATCTCGTCCATGTTTGTTTGTTTATAAATAAGTTAAGCTTGAGTTTTAGTTTTAGGCTTGTTTAATAAACAAGTTGAGCCCAAGCAAAAAAAATAATGATTCTTGAATAGGCTTGTGAACATTAGGAATTGATACAAAATACGCTGAGCCTAAACTCATTTATGGCTTGGGTAATAAGTTTGATATGAGCTTAACAAATAAGCTCATATCTTACTAGAACTTTAATTAATTGAGAGTTGAAACCACTCTTCCAAACAAATAAACTTGATATGAGCTTAATAATGTACTTGTATTGGAACTCAAGCTCATAAGCTTGATATTGAACTATCTTGGTTTCACTAATGAATTAACCAAAGTTTAAGTTTTTAGATATTTTTTTGAGCTCCAGCTAAGCTTGAACATTTTACTTTTGTTATCCAATTAAACACAAACATTCACTACTCAATAAAGCTGGCCGTTTATAGTGTGTATCTATTTTTTGCAATTATTCTCTGCTCTTTCCTTTTTTTTGATAAGTATTCTATGCTCTTTCCTTATTCATTGTGAATCCACCATTAAGATTTACCTGATGAACCACGTCGTATGATAAATGTTGTAGTAATCTTCCACCTCCCTTGTCCTTTTATTATTTTATTATTGATGTACAACTCTCAAATGTAGTAATTCAAACCATTGACCGTGGGAAAAAAACTTAGGCACTCTTGTGATCCGGGCTCTCACAAAGGATTTTTTCCAACTCCAAAAAAGAACAATATCAGGTTTTAAGGCATTTAAAGTGAAAGGATGGTGGATCTTTTATTGGTATAATTGTGTGAACAACTATAATTTTCCAGAAGCAACAACTAATTGTGAAGAGGAGCCACATATCAACAATGATTAATGATGAATTTGGTTATGTATTTCAATATCCACTTTGAAGTGATGGCTTTTATTTATCAGATTCGCATAAATTTTGATTAAATGTCTTAAGGGAATAATTGAAAAAAAAGGGACATATTAACTAGTACTTCATGCTAGCATGAAGTACTAATTAATATGCTCTTGCCCAGGTATTTATTTAATATACCAAAGTGATATTTTAATTCTGAACCGAAAATGATCAATTATCTCTTAATATAGTACACTTTAGTTTTCATTTGCACCAAACAATTGATCAAACCCTTCCAATCTAGATCATAGAGAGCTCCATTATTAGTTCTTCTGCGTAGAATTTATTGGCTCAAAACTTTGATCTTTGACATAGCGGTCCTTTTGAGCGAGTGGCCATTTGACTAATACTGGGTGCAGACACCACTCTAATACTTCAGGACATAAGAGCCTCGTCCAAAATCCCCACCCCATCCAAGATGGCACAGTCAAGTACATGTCTCCTTTGCAAGTGCTGTTCACAGTTGCCTTGGCACACCTTTCTGTTGATTCAACTGGCATCCAAGAAATTTTACCCTAACCAGATATATCACCATTCAGAAATGAAAATAAAAAATCCTCTTAATTTGTTTATGAGAGTCTGCATAGGTTCTTTGTTTAGAAGAGTATAAATGACATTTAAGGCACGTTTGGTACACTGAATAAAGATTATTACAACTGTAGGGACACGTTTTGCAGCCCAGTACAATAAATTTGTAGAGAGTGGGTCAAAGAGCTAGGCTTTAGTGCATGGATAACAGTTAATATGGTGTTCATGACAATCAAACAGAGATGAACTGAGTTTATCAAAGAAAGTTTGTTTTTGGCCCAATCCGAGGAGTTTTGTTCTAATAAATATTGAATGAGAATGGTTCCAGGAGTTCTTGAGATTGCTACAGTGCTTTTTCTTCTCCTCTCCCTGATCTCTAGGGTCTCTACTCTTATTTATACTACCTATCTTCCTTCATCTCTACCCTACACATGGATAGATGATGGTTTATCCCGATACTTGTCCCATCAGCCCCCTCTAGAAGTCTTCTGGGGTGGTTGTAAGGCTGCAATAATACTGTGTAGTGGTCACTTCCTCATTAATGTGGCCAGGGAGCTAGATGGGGTGCATTCAATGCGGTGACAGCAGCTTTTCCCAAGATATTTTGGGATTCTTCTTTGTCTTCTGTTCCTACAAGGCTTATTCATATTTCTAGAACTTCATGGATCGCACCTCTAGATGGCAGGCATCCTTTACGGACCTCGGCCTTGACTAGCCGAGGACAAATTCATCCTCGGCACAAACTCCTAGGCCATTATATTCAATATTGTCTTCCTTATCCATTAGCATGGGGTTCCTTGACTATACTTACCCATCCTCGGACGACCCCTTATCCTCGGCTAGGACCCTAGGCCCAAAGCCCAATTGTATGATCTGGGCCCATGACCCCACAACAACATTTATCATACTACTTGGTTCATCAGGTAATTAAATCTTATGGCGGATTCACAATGAATAAGAACAAAGCTGAGAATAATTGCAAAAAATAGATACATGCCATAAACAAACCGAGCGTTATTGAGTAGTGAAAGTTTGTAAAAGATAATGTATAAAGAAATGATGTGTAGAAGATATTATAATGGAATAACTATTATTATCTATAAGTTTGGTTGTTACATATGGAAAGCTTGTAAAAGATGATGTATAACGAAAATTTATATTTTTAAAAATATATTAATTTTAAGACCTATTATATGCACTATGGAATAGCTATTACATCCATCTTAAAGAGGAATAACTATTCTTCAATTTAAAGAATAGTTATTCCATTGTAATAACTAATTCATGTAATGATTATGCAATCAAATGATTGAGGCTGTGTTTGGTTCACGTAAAATATTTTCCGGAAAATAAATATTTTCCAGAAATGCTATTTTCGGGAAAGGAAAATGTATTCAGGTTGTTTGGTTGCCTCGGAATTCGTTTTATGGAAAATCAATTCTTGTGTTTGGTTTGTTTAAACATTTTATGGAAAATGCTTTCCGTTTTACGTCGCAATTTCCTTAACAATGCAACCCCCATAAGGAGGACAGATGCAATTGAGGCAAGAATTGCAGCTTTGGTTTTTTTTCTTCATCTAAAAAATCACAAACACTGTGGTGTAAGAGGTATGTAAACAAGCATGCTATTGATTACACAGTAAATAAAAACAGCCATAAACAGAAAACATCCAAACCACATTGATAACGAGTACCAAATCACATTGCATTCTATTTACAATCAATATTTACACCATCACATTGATAACTGCACATTGATACCATCACATTGCATTCTATTTACAATCAATATTTACACCATCACAGTACCAACACATTGATAACTGCACATAATACCATCACAATCAATATTTACACCAACAAATCACATTGCATTTTATTTATGTATAATTGTAACACCAACAATAGTTAAATTCTTAAATCAATAATTACAAAATGGATAATTAAAAAAGGTAAATAAATAAATAAATAATTATATAAATAAATAAATAATTATATGAAGTAAATAAATAAATAAATAAACAAAAAAAAATACATATATATATATATATATATAGATCGGATCTGAGAGGGTGGGTAGGAGGTTGGGTTGTTTATGGGTTTGAGGGAATGTGGATCAGAGGTCAGGTTTTGGTCGGAGGTGTGTGGATTAGAAGTGTGTGGATCGGACTGAGAAACTCACTCACCATGGGTTGGATCGGGATTGAGAAATGGAAAGGAAACTTACTGTGGGTCAAATTGGGACTGAGAAATGGAAAGGAAACTCACCGTGGGTCTGCATTTGGCGCTTGTCGGACTGTGGGTGGAGCTGTGAGGAATGAGTGTGGAGAGTGCGTTGTGAGGAGTGCGCTGCTGTAAGAGAGCTCAGATCGTGTTGTGTGAGGAGTGGAAATGGTTTGAAGTGAAAATATGAATGAAAATGATTTTACGGTCAAAGGGGAAAGCATTTCGGTTGACTGAATTTACTAGTTCAACCAAACACTCAAGTTTTACGGAAAAGCATTTCCGGAAGTAATTTGAAGCCAAAACAAACACAGCCTGAATTGCTATTACACATGAATAGCTATTCATTACATGAACTATTACATCATACCAAATATACCCTTAGTAGTGGCAATTACATGGTTGAGGTTTGTTTATAAGATTATGCAAAGGTCATTAAGGAAAAATCTTAGATACTCCCAGAAAATAATGAAATTGTGCTATCTTATTTCACATTCATGGTGGGGTTCACTATGAATTCAATGAGTGAATTTTACTATGAATGTGAGAGGAGAAAGCACCATTCATTGTACTCCAAGAGTACCTAAGAATTACTCATTTATTCGTATAGAAGTGATGTTAGAGATATTATAAATTTTACTACATATAGCTTACAAAATAATATGCCATCAATCACAAAAAAACAATTCAAACATTCATTTATGATGTGGGTTTTTCTCAGAAAGAGAAGAAAGATAATTGAAGCTCGTCAATCATATTTATTGCCACGTTAATTTATAAATTTTATATAGTAAAATTTGTAATAAGTTGCCTACGTACCCTCGAGAGGGATCAAGTCATCACGTAGTTCAAAAAAATTTTTTTTGATGATTTTTTTTCTTGTGTGTTTTTGCAAAAAGGAGGGCGTAGTGTGTAATAGTGGGTATCACCACTAATTGAACCTGAGACCTTGGCCTCAAGGGAGACACGGGCATCCAACCACTACGCCACACTCGCAACTGGTGACATCATATACTTTTGCAGCACTACAGTGGGATTAATTTCTCCTTATTGGTATGCTTTCAAGGGTAATGGGAAGAGATCATATACTTTTGCAGCGCTACAGTGGGTAGTTTAAACTCTTACTAAGGAGCAATCCTTGACTTTCAAGCATAGAAGCGTTTAAGGAACTTCCCATTGATGGGGTCGATCCTTACACCATCATTATCAATCAACTTGTAAGCTCCATTGGTGTAGACTTCTTTCACAACATAAGGTCCATCCCATTTTGAAGTGAACTTATTGCCTGTATGATGAGTTGTGATGATAGGTCTTCAAACAGCAAGGACTAAGTCACCAACTTGGAATGATCGTGGTTTAACTTTATTATTGAATGCGCTTGAAAGACGAACTTGATAGCACTCAAGGCGTTGTTAGGCCTCGAGCCTTTTCTCATCAAGTGCCTCTAATTCTTGCAACTTGAGCTTGGCATTTTCTTCTCCAGTCAATCCTTCTTGAATGGCAATCTGTAATGATGGGATCTGGTGTTCTAAAGGAAGGACGGCTTCCACTCCATAGACAAGAGAATATGGTGTCGCTTGAATAGGCGTTCGAAATGTTGTTCGATATGCCCATAATGCTTCTCCGATTCTTTCATGCCAATCTCGTTTTGTCTTGGATACCACCTTCTTCAACAAACTGCCAAGTGTTTTGTTAAATGCTTCAGCTAGTCCATTTGCCGGGGCATTATACATGGAGGAGTTGTATTGTTTAAATTCAAAATTCTCGCATAGCTCTGTCATAAGCCTATTGTAGAATGGTTTGCCATTATTAGTTATGATATACTGAGGGACACCATACCGATAGATCAAGTGAGTTTGAATGAAGTTGACCACTGTTTCTTTCTTCACTTCCTTAAGAGGCACATCTTTCGCCCATTTTGAGAAGTAATCAGTTGCGGCCAAGATGTATAGATGGCCACTAGATGACTTTGGTAATGGCCTTATTGCATCAAGCCCCCATGCATCGAAAGGCCAAGAAACTACAGTTGGGTGTAAAGGTTCTGGCGGCTGGTGGATGAAGTTTGCATGATACTGACAAGCTTTGCATTTCTTAGCGCACTCCATAGAATCTTGCACCATCGTAGGCCAATAGTAACCCATTCGTTTGATCCTGTAATGTAACTTAGGATCTGACTGATGTGCGCCGCATATTCCAGAATGAGCCTCCTCTAAGGCTTGTTTAGCCTCCTCCTCTCTTAAGCAACGGAGAAACAATCCATCAAATGAACGGCGGAAGAAAGTGTCCTTATAGTAAATGAATCGAGCAGCCCTCCTCCGCACTTCAGTCTTGTGGCGTTTATCATCCGGGAGTCTTCCATGTTGAAGGTATTCAATGATCACTTGTCGCCAATCTTCTTTTTTGAAAGGCATACAGAAATGATGTTGGCTTGCTCTTCTTCTTCTTCTTCAACCACGAGAGGTACTACCCACCTTTGGGAAATAGCAACTTTGGTTGTCTCTTCTTGAGATGATGCTAAGGCGGTAGCCAAATTAGCTAAAGCATCGGCCTGTCTATTCTCCTTCCTTGGTATATGCTCTAATGTGATGGCCTCAAAATTTGCTAGCAACTTCTTCGCATATTTGCAATAGGGGATGAGGTCTTCTTTCTTGATGTCATATTGCTCCAAGATTTGGTTGATAACTAATTTGGAGTCTCCCAAGATCTCAAGTTGCGATATGGCCATCTCAATGGCCATTTGTAGACCAATAATCAATGCTTGATATTCGGCTATGTTGTTAGAGCAAAGTTCACTTAATGAGAAAGAGTATAGAAGTATTTGTTGTTGCGGAGAAACAAACACTACACCTGCTCCCGCTCCTTCTTGACGTGCAGCCCCATTGAAAAACATCATCCATGGTGGCATTACTTAAATGTAAAACACGTCTTCATTTGGGAAATCATCAGAGAACTCCCAATCAGACGGAACTGGGTGATCAGCTAAGAAATTTGCCAATACTTGTCCTTTGACAGCTTTTTGTGGAACGTATGCAACGTCATATTATTGTAGCAAGACTGCCCATCGAGCTATACAACCCGAAACCACTGGCTTGGAGAGGACATATTTGATCGGGTCCGCCTTTGCTATCAAACAGACTATATATGCTTGCATGTAGTGCTCCAGTTTGTCTATGGCAAAGAAAAGAGTGAGGCACATCTTTTCGATAAGAGAATAATTTAATTCAGCCCCATTGAGAGTTCGACTTAGATAATAAAGGGCTCTTTCTTTCCCCTCTTTATTTTCTTGTGCCATAAGAGCACCTAGAGACTTTTCTTGGGCCGCAATATACAGTACCAAAGGCTTTCCTGGGATAGGAGCACCTAAAACTGGAGGATTAAGCAAGTATCTTTTGATGCGCGCAAAAGCATTGCTAGAAGCCTCATCCCATTCAAAGTGCACATCCTTTTTCATCAATCTATTGAAAGGTTGACATCGACCAGCCAAGTTCGAGATAAATCGTCGTATGTAGGCCAGTTTTCCCTGCAAGCCTCTTAAGTTCTAGCAGATTCTTGGGCTTTGGCATTTTCTGGATAGCTTCAATTTTGGATTGGTCAATTTCAATACTGCGGTGCCTCATAATGAAACCAAGAAATTTTCTAGATGTTACGCCAAAAGCGCATTTGCGGGGGTTCATTTTAAGCTGATACTTTCTCAAGCGATTGAACACGGATTGTAGATTTGCCAGATGGTCTTCCCTCCTTTTTGTTTTAACCACTAAATTGTCGTCGACACTCCATGTATTTATGAAGTGCATTATCAAAGATTTTCTGCATGGCCCGTTGATAAGTAGCACTAGCATTCTTTAGTTCAAAAGACATCACTTTGTAACAGTAAATTCCCTTAGGAGTACGGAAAGCTGTAACTCGAAGAGCCATCCATGAAAGATAAAGCTTCATGACCAGTAGTGGCATCAACCATGACCTTAGTGATGGGTAATGGAAAATCATCCTTGGGACACGCATTGTTCAAATCATGGAAGTCAACACATACCTGGATTTGTCCATTCTTCTTTTTGACAGGGACAATGTTAGCAATCCACTCTGGGTACTATACTTCACGAATGAAGCCTGCCTCGATTAGCTTATTGACCTTAGTTTCTATTTGAGGGATAAACTTTAGCCGAAAGCGTCTTTAGGCTTGTTTAATTGGGCGCACACCCTTCTTTACTGCCAAATGATGTAGAGCAATACTCGAATTGACCCCAGGCATTTCCTTGTAAGTCCAAGCAAACACATCTTTGTATTCTACTAGGAGTTTGAGGTTTTTTTCTTCCTCTTCAAGGGTGAGAAGTGCACTGATGAAAGTTGGCCGGGGTTCTTCAGTAGTTCCTAAATTGATCTCTTTAAGTTCATCAACTGTAGCTTGTTCTCCATCTTCCAAGGCTGGAGGAGCTTCATCAACCTCGATACGATCAAACACTGAGACACGGGGTGAAGAGTGGTCTTTTCTTTGATTGGAACTTTCGCCAACCTCCACTATTATGTATTGGAACTCGAAGTATTGCTTCTTTTCTTGATCCATATCTGAGCTGGTTGTTCAGGAGTATAACCTAATCCGGTCTTCGGGATAGGAATTTCATGCCCTTCAAGCCGCATTTTCCTTTGTGTTTTGCTAAGGCCATGCATCTTTTCTCCAATGGCTTTTGGAATTAGCTTCCCTAAGTCCTCTTGTTATAAGAAATCGTAGCCTGCTTTGGCTAACAGCCTATATGCCTTTGGGTCGAACCATTCTTTCGTCCGCTCACTTGGTAGAATACCATGCTCTATCGGACTTTGCAAAGACCTCACGAATCCATTCAACGGCTTTGAGGGCAAAGGATTTGTGGATGAAGTTAAAGGCATGACATGATTTTCTTTCAATATGGCTACATCCTCCATCGTGAGCTTTGTAGGAGGCCTTCCCATGTCTTTTGTAGGTTGAAGGCATTCCGTGAATAGTGATTGTCCATTCTTACGGTGTGATAATGGTACATATCGGAGGAATGGAGGGCTATTGGAAGGCGTTGAAATTTCCACTCTCACTAAAGTACTGGTAGATTCACTAGAATGATCATTCCCATATTTTGGACCTTTCTTTGGGGAAGAAATATCCTTTCTAGCGATGAATTTAACATGCTCCTTTTCACCCTACTTGCTTTCCATGGACGAGATCTTAACTGGAAGAACCTCACTAGAAATGTCATCTTTTACATAAAATTTTGCATCAGCAAAGTGAGCTTCGTTCTCAGCAAAAGGCTTCAAATCGGCATTGACCTTTTTTATTCCATTTTGAAGGAACTTGAAGCATTGATGCAAAGTCGACGGCATTATTCTGTTTCCATGGATCTAGGGATGTCCTAACAACATGTTATAGGTCGTCTTGGCATCAATGACGTGGAACAAGACATTGCTTGTCAATTTTCCAATGATCAATTCCAGGTGGATCATGCCGATTGCATGTTGTCCTCCTTGGTTAAAACCTTGGATGACCAAATGACTGTGTGATAACTCTTCCATAGTAAGACCCAGTCGTCTCTTGGTCATTTTTGGAAGTATGTTAACGGTTGAACCTCTGTCAACGAGGATATGCTCGATCCTTTGTTCACGAGCATAACCAGGGACATAAAGTGGGTGATTGTGGGGCTTAGAGCCTAACAATAGATCCTCATCAGTGAAGGTTAAGTATGGAGAGCATGCGTAACATCCCTGTGTTTGTTGAAGCGTGTTGGTATGAGGGGTGTATATCTCTAGCTTTTCAAGAGCTTGGGTGAGCACTTCTTTTGGTGATGTGGAGGATTGTGAGGGTTCAACTTCATCCACTTGAGATTGGAGTTCCTTTAAAGACGCCAAAGTCTCATTTGGACCACCATGATTAACTTCCTTTTTTTTTTCATGAATTTCGCAACGAGAGACTATGTGAACAGCCTCTGTTGAGTCATTTTGAAAGAATTTTCTGGGGAAGAATTCTTCCAATGTGATGAGCTTTCAAGATTTTTGGGTTTGTGCTGAATCTTCATACACTTTCATTCCCAGTCTCCCTTACCTCTTATCACTCATTCTTTTTAATCAAGGCTGAATCTGGTTTTGTACTTTTCTTGACTCTTGGGTGATCAAATGAAGAAGGAATGCTCGTTTCTTCTTCCATCTCCTGCAAGCATCCATCGTCCAGCCCTCTTCCTCATCCATTGTTGGCCTTTTATCATTGTTTGAATTATAATCAGATGCTTTTTGTGAGAACTGAGCTTGAACAGGTTCCAGAGAACCAAACTGGATAAGCGTGGTATTTGCCCCCTGCTTAGTAATTGGAGACATGCAACTAGGTAACCCACAAGCAAATGTTGCAAGTTTTGATTGAGCAACATCATTAAAATCCAAGTCGATTTTCCTTTCCTTGGCTAGCTTCATGATGAGTTCTTTAAGAACAAAGCATTTTTGGATTGGATGGCTTATGATGCGATGATACTTACAATAGTTTGGGTCATTAACTTTTCTCATCTCTTCCAGTTGTTTGCATTCTAGCAATTCGATTAATTTCAACTTGAGCAGTTGTTCCAACATTTCGGGCATATCGGCATCTAGGAAAGGATAGACCTTTTGTTCCCATTCTTTAAGTGATGAGCGACGCGTCTCACACTGTTGGCCTCCTTCGGGCCTCTTCTCATTAGCCTTCACATTTCTTGTTGAAATTTTGACTCGGGTAGGATTGACATTCATTGAGTCTTTGATATTACTTTTTGCATTCCTGTCATTTTTCTTTATCTTCCGTCTTTCTTTCCTTTCCTCAGGTACGGGAGGTTTCGTATTTCCATGGCTAGAGATACTTAATTCCATGTCATGCGCATGAGTTGCTAAGTCTTCAAATGTTCGGGGCTTTATCCCTCGGGCCTCTTCTCATTAGCCTTCACATTTCTTGTTGAAATTTTGACTCAGGTAGGATTGACATTCATTGAGTCTTTGATATTACTTTTTGCATTCCTGTCATTTTTCCTTATCTCCCGTCTTTCTTTCCTTTCCTTAGGTATGGGAGGTTTCGTATTTCCATGGCTAGAGATACTTTATTCCATGTCATGCGCACGAGTTGCTAAGTCTCCAAATGTTCGGGGCTTTATCCCTTGAAGGATGTAAAGAAGTCCCCAATGCATGCCTTGGATGCACATCTCTATAGCAGATATTTCACAAAGTCTATCCTTGCAATCTAGACTCAAAGAATGCCACCGATTGATATAATCAATGACGGGCTCATCCTTCCACTGTTTAGTATTGGTAAGCTCCATCATGCCTACCATGCACCGTGTGCTATAGAATCGGTTGAGAAACTCCCTTTCAAGTTGTTCCTAACTATCGATCAACTCGGGTTCTAAGTCTGTATACCAATCAAAGGCATTCCCCTTTAGTGAACAAACAAACTGCTTTACAAAGAGGTCTCCTTGAGTCCTTGCATTCTCACAAGTTTCTACAAAGTGAGGAATGTGTTGTTTAGGGTTTCCTTTGCCATCAAATTGCAAGAATTTGGGGGGTTGATGCCTATTTGGCATTTTTATGTTATCGATGCGCTTTGTGTATGGTTTTGAATATATGAGAGAACTTGTAGAAGAACCTCCATATTGTGCTCGAATGGTATTTGTTATCATGTCCTGCAGTTGTTGGACAGATATTGAGGCCATTGAGGTGGAATGTCCGTGTTGAGAAGTGCCTTCACCTCCTTTTCCTTTATCACCCTTGGCGTTTTCTCCTTTCAAGGTAAAGCCAGGTGGGTGCTCAGGGCCAAGACTTGATTCACCCGAATCTTGTATCTCCAACTTGTTCATTAGGGTTGCAATTTTGATGTCCTTTTCTTCAAGTGCTTTTGTGAGAAGCATGACCCTTTATTCCATTTCAGCCATCTTTTCTTCCATGGTAGAGATGTTAGTCATCATCACCGGCATGACCTCTATAGATGATGGAGAAAATGATGAAACAGGATGAGTCAGAGGTACTTCACTCCTTAAGTTTCTCATTACAGGTGAAGAGTTGATAGAAAAGGTCTTTGTTGGGGATGATTCATTACTAATCTCCAAATCTTTCGAGGTAGATGAATCTTTCATGGTAGCTTTCCTGTTTGCAAGAAAGTCCAAAGAGATGACAGTAAGAGGTTGGCTTTCTTTGGTTGGTTGGGGTTGGAGTCGATCAAGAGCTTTGGACTGACTGCGAGTGATTGGGCCGACATAATCATTAGCACTGGAATCATCAACCACTGATTTTCGGACATTCTTGCTAGAGGCCATTGAAGCTGGAAGCAAAATGATGTCGAATTTCTTTTCTTTCGAAGGAGAAAGAGATGAGAGGCAGAGAGGTTCCACCAGGCATGCCAGAATTTGTAGACGACTAAATTTCTAGTTTGAAATAAATCAAACAAGTAAAATAGTTTTACAAATGTGAATTTGTATTAATGATTGTGTGGAAAAATTCTCTAAAATTACAAAAGAGTGATCCTTTGATTTGATCTCCTTGCAAGACTTATTGATTGGATTTGTTGTAATGTGATTTTGACTTGAACACAAAATATCCTTCAATTCAGTTGAGGGATGGATCAAAGATTGCTGAAACGGAAATACAATGAATCTCTGGCTATGAACTTGTTAGAAATCCTTTGTTCTTCACGTTCTTCGTGTCCTTCATGTGTTCTTCGTCTTCGAAGGTTTGTGGTGGAAGTTCTTCAGGGCTTTAGAAGCTTGGATCCGTAGAGCTTCACTGATTTGTGATTTGTTGATGTTTTTGGACACTTTGAGCTTGATTCCCGTAAACTTTAGGATCTAGGCAGATAGTTTGGATGATTCTGCTTCGAATGTTCTCCGATTTTGGGGTTGAAGTTCTTGAAGGCTTTAAGGCTTGATTCTTGCAGAGCTTTTTCACTTCTGAATCTTGGTCCCCTTAAATGTCTTAGGAAGGCTTCTATTTATAGGAGCTTGGAGGTGGGTGAGCAACACGTGGCGGAGTTTGATTGGTAACACATGTCACAGCCTGATTGGTCTGCTTATGTCATCACTTACACGTGCTGGATTGCTTGTATCATCGCTTACACGCATTGATGTGTGATTGGTTTTTGCATGACACTTGGCAAATTTCTGTTGGTTTTTAAATAGTGATAGCAAAACCTAGCTACAATATGTGGTGCTTTGTAATTGGCTGTATTTTGTGGACTTGGTAATGTGACGTGTCAGCTTGTGATAGGTCGGGAATTTTCCCTCTCTACAAATATTTTCAAGGAAATCCCAAGAGAATATAGATCATATAAACTTATTTATATTTAATTATATTATTAAATAATTATTACTTATTTGTTTGGTCCGGATTAAATGGAACATAAACTAGATTGGTTAAGGATTTTCAAGTTTCATTTCAATCAATTCTCAAAACACCTTCTCTAAAAGCCTACCTGTTGAAAGAATGGGCCTCCCGTCATTTCTGAGCTAATTAGTCCGGGAGTCACAATAGTTATTCCAATATTTGGACCAATCTCAGTTCTCAATGTCTCAAAATCAAAAAAGGATATTACGGCTGCCTTGCTTGCCTGAAGACAACTCAAATTTAAAACCAATAAATAAAAGAAAATGCTAGCTAGAGTGAGCTAGCTACTAAGGCATAACAAGGAGATTTCTTACATTGTAGAAGCTTAGTCTTGGCATAGCTATGCTTGCTCCTGTTGAAGCCATTACAACAATCTTCCCTTTGCTTTTTCTTAAGTGTGGAACTGCATAATGGGTTCCATAAACTGAACCCCAGAAATTTACGTCCTAAATTACATAAAGGGGGATTCTGTTAATGCATAATGTAAGTACAAAACTTGAAAAATTAACAACAAAAAAAAGATGGGGTAAATTCTTGAAGACATCGATTTCATAGTGGTGAACATGTTAACTCTAGAAGAAGACATTTGTGACTAAAAATGTAAATTTAGTAAGGTTGATAATGTAAATCCCAAAGGCTTGATCACATAGGAAATAATGCAGAAGATGCAATATGCCAATAGGTTTGGAATACATATATATTTTTTACAATTTAATATTTTAAAATATATAAAAGATCAGCATAAAAAATAGAGATGAAAATAGTATAAATAGAAGTACATCTCAACATTTGGTCAGACTTTCAAACAAAATAATAAATAAAAATATGTACTAGTAATTTATTTCTCATATGATTATAATTTAAAATATCTTGACTTTAATTTTATTTGAAATCATATATATATATTGTGGGGTCAGAGAGTTTATGGCCCCGACCCATTTTATATTAAGGCCCAAAGTCGGGGCCAAGGAGAGATATTGCCGAGGACGCGCAATGGAAGTCCAGAATGGCTTGAGGATATGGCCGAGGATGATCTTGTGCTCGGCATCCCATAGTGCCCCTAAAAGAAAGGGCGAGCACAGTGCATGAGCGGTCCAAGTAAAAGGCTGCCAATACTACAATAAAGCACTCTGCACCTGACAGGACCATACTCTTCAGCTTTTACAACCACCCCCAACCATTCTAGGTATGGGATGACAGGAAAAGTCTTAAGCCCCAGAAAATCGAGCTTACACGTGGACACTGGAGAGAGAGTAAATGCTAATATAAAAAGGGAAAGAGAGACAACACAGAAGGTGGGGGGACAAACCGTCTCCCGAACTATGGAGTCCTAGAGAAAGGAGAATAGTGAGAGTACGAAGCTCCATAAACTCCTCGGACGAGGTTTAGTGACCGGAGCCACTTAAACCGCTGTCCGGTGACCAAGGCCTAGCCTTTCAAGCCCACACTCTACAAATTATATTGATTGGGCCTTTAACGTACGAACCTAATACTATCTCGGGGTCGATACAAATTGAGTCCTTACAATTGGCGCCGTCTGTGGGAAGGCTTGTGCGTTGGCACTCCATTACTTCCAGTGGCTTCTTGTTGTGCCCTAACATAAAGTCCCACTAGGGGCTATGCTTCGAAGTGTCAGTGGCGCGGACGGTTCTAAGGGCTTCCAACGTCAGATCAACGTCCCGCACCTTGGCCGATGGGCTAATCCCCCTAAACTTAAAAAGCTAAGTTTTAGACAGAATTAAGGTATTGCATGGTACTCGGACTCAAACCTATGGGGAAACCAACTACTTAAATAAATATCTAAGTTTTGGTCAGAACCAAGGTATTGCATGGTTCTCGGACTCAAACCTATGGGGAAACCAACTACTTAAAAAAGCTAAGTTTTGGACAGAACCAAGGTATTGCATGGTCCTCGGACTCAAACCTATGGGGAAACCAACTACTTAAAAAACTAAGTTTTGGACAGAACCAATGTATTGCATGGTCCTCGGACTCAAACCTATGGGGAAACCAACTACTTAAAGAAATAGCTAAGTTTTGGACAGAACCAAGGTATTGCATGGTCCTCGGACTCAAACCTATGGGGAAACCAATTACTTAAAAAGCTAAGTTTTGGACAGAACCAAGGTATTGCATGGTCCTCGGACTCAAACCTATGGGGAAACCAACTACTTAAAAAGCTAAGTTTTGGACAGAACCAAGGTATTGCATGGTCCTCGGACTCAAAGCTATGGGGAAACCAACTACTTAAAGAAATATCTAAGTTTTGGACAGAACCAAGGTATTGCATGGTCCTCGGATTCAAACCTATGGGGAAACCAACTACTTAAAGAAATATCTAAGTTTTGGACAGAACCAAGGTATTGCATGGTCCTCGGACTCAAACCTATGGGGAAACCAACTACTTAAAAAAGCTAAGTTTTGGATAGAACCAAGGTATTGCATGGTCCTCGGACTCAAACCTATGGGGAAACCAACCACTTAAGGAGAATTCTAGATTACTCAGACCTACGGGAAGATTATCTACTAAAAATCGAATTAAGTCCTAGGCAGATGAAGAGACACCGACATTAATGACGGGCAAAGCTAGACAAACTGTGACAAAAGGCTTAGCATCACCAAAACCCTCCTCTCCGACCAAGAGGTCGGATAGCAGGATTTTGAGGGGCTATTGTGGGGCCAGAGAGTTTATGGCCCCGACCCATTTTATATTAAGGCCCAAAGCCTGGGCCGAGGAGAGATATTGCCGAGGACGGGCAATGGAAGTCCAGAACAGCTTGAGGATATGGCCGAAGACGATCTTGTGCTCGGCATCTCATAGTGTTCCTAAAAGAAAGGGCGAGCACAGTGTAAGAGCGGTCCAAGTAAAAGGTTGCCAATACTGCAATAAAGCACTCTGCACCTAACAGGACCATACTCTTCAACTTTTACAACCACCCCCAACCACTCTAGGTATGGGCTGACAGGACAATTCTTAAGCCCCAGAAAATCGAGCTTACACGTGGACACTGGAGAGAGGGTAAGTGCTAATATAAAAAGGGAAAGAGAGACAACACAAAAGGGGGGGTACAAACCGTCTCCCAAACTATGGAGTCCTAGAGAAAGGAGAATAGTGAGAGTACGAAGCTCCATAAACTCCTCGGACGAGGTTTAGTGACCGGAGCCACTCAAACCGCTGTCCGGTGACCAAGGCCTAGCCTTTCAAGCCCACACTCTACAAATTATATTGTTTGGGCCTTTAACGTACGAACCTAATACTATCTTGGGGTCGATACAAATTGAGTCCTTACATATATATATATATATATTTATATAAATTGAAATGTTTGATTTTTGGTTGACTTTTTATTGTGCCACATAAACTTTTGAGGCCCACTTGTGGTGGATTGACCTAAGAGTCTGAGACCTCCACAATATTGTTTCTACATAAGCTTTTGAATTTAAATTATGTTATATATATTTTTTATATTTAAACCATTCAGTAGAATGTTTTTTTTAATTATAATTTTTATATACAAGATAGAATCATATTTTTGCCTAATCTAAGAGTATATCTCTCTAAAAAAAAAGTATATATGTGTGTGAAACTTTCTTCTGGAGACTTGAATCTTGGCCTTCGCCCCTCACACCCCACAAGCACTAGGAGTGTCCACGGGAACTCGAAAACTGACCCAATCACCCAAACCGCCCGGCCCAACCCAAAAACCGGCCAACCCGACGCCGGTGACGGGTCTCCGCCATAAAAAACCAACTTAGGCAGGTCAGATGGCGGGTTTTCTTCTTCAAAACCCAATATACCCGATCCGACTGATGAAACCCATGAAAGAAGGCCGGAGTTACCTAGATCTGTTTAGATTCATCGATATTCTAGTGAAGGTTTGGTAGTTTTTGGTTAGATTCGATGAAGATCTAGGTTTTCTTGCTTAGATCTGGTGGTGAGATGAAGATTTTGCTTAGATCTGCGCTTGATGTGGTGCTTTGGTTATGTATCTCAATTTCTATTTTAAAGTAACGACTTTTATTTTTCTGATTCGCATAAAAGTTTGATGAAATGTCTTAAAGAAACAATTGAAAAAAAAAAAAGACATGTTACGTACTTCATGTTCATGCCCAGGTATTTATTTAATATATCAAAGTGATATTTTAATACTGAACCGAAAATAATCAATAAATCTCTTTATATAGTACACTTTAGTTTTCATTTGCACCTAACAATTTACCAAACTTTTCCAATCTAAGATCATAGGGAGCTCCATTAGTTCTTCGGCGTAGAATTTATTGGCTTAATACTTAAATCTTTGAACTAGCTGTCCTTTTGAGTGCGAGGCCATTTGACTAATTTTGCGTGCAGACACCACTCTAATACTTCAGGACATAAGACTCTCATCCAAAACCCCTACCCCATCGAAGATGGCACAGTCAAGTACATGTCTCCTCTACAAGTGCTGTCCACAATTGCCTTGGCACACCTTTCTGTTGACTCAACTGGCATCCAAGAAATATTACCCTAACCAGAAATATTACAATTCAGAAATGAAAGTAAAAAATCATCTTAATATGTTTTGGCAGAATATGTGTACATAATGCTAAGTTATGAGTAGAAATTACACATAGTAGTGGCAATTACTTGGGAAGGTTCTTTGTTTATAAGAGTCTGCAAAGGTTAAAATTAGTATAGAATTGGAATTAGAGGTATTACAAATTTTACTATATAGAGCTTGCAAACTAATATATGAATATATCATCAATCACGAAAAAAAAAGTTCAAACATTCATTTATTAATTAGATGGTTGATGCCCGCTAATGACATTTATTGTCACATCAATTTATAAAAATTATGTATTAAAATTTGTAGTAATTTTAGTATTTTCTTTATCGGTATTTTACTTGCTATAATAGTACTTATTAGCAACTACCTTTGTGTCATCGCTACTATGCACTTATTAGCAATGACCATATATTATCATCACTAATGTGTGCCTAATAGTGACGAATTTTTGGTCGGCGATAAAACATTGGTCGCAAAAGACCAAAATTCTTGTAGTGAGTTATTGACATGTCTAGGTGCTCATATTCACTTACTGCATGTTGTTGGCCGGGGTTACACCGCAACATCATGATGAAGCCTAAACGTGATTTAAACTGAATTTTTTCATGGGGTTACTAACTTACTATGCTTGTTGGAATTATCATTTCTCTAATTTGGTGAAAGCCCATGGTTCAGCCATTATAAAATGAGTGCTTTAAATTTATGTCATCCAGATTTAAACAAACAGTGAAAGTCTAGAGACAACTATTATCACAACCTCTTCTCAACCAAATAAATAAATATATATATTAGTACAATATGCTAAAATGATTGATTGTAAGTTGTGGAAAAAAAAAATGATAGATCAATATAAAAGTAATTGTTTACTACTTATATTCGACCATTTCAATAAATTGTGACAAAAATTGTTTCTGTAAAAAAAAAAAAAACAAATATAAATAATAATTTTATTTGATATCTAGAAGGATTTGGTCTATAAGAAGATGATGTTTGAGTGGGTCAAAATCAGTTGAACAACATAAATGCGTATGGTCTAGTTTTTTAGCGTGTTTAACATTCTTTAATTCAATGTGGGCTTTTGTGTGGGTTTAGCATTAGCACTATTTAGTTTTGGACCCATTTGTAAGAAATATAAGAATGGCCAATTGAAATATAAACAATTTTTTTTTTTTTTTTTTGAAGATGGAATCAGATTTCATTCATTGACTAAGACCAAGAGAGTCACAGTACAAAGGTTCTAAAGCTGGTTGTGGACACTCTTCCAGCCAAACTAGTTCATCATCAACTAGTCTAGCATGCTTAGCCAACGCATGAGCCACTGTATTAGCACTACGTTTAACAAAACTAACTGCAAAACTTCGAAGACCTGCCGATATACATTGTATCTCTTCATATATATGACCCAAGTGAGACCTGTTAGGCTTTAGAGAGATGAGAGACTTCATGACAGTTAAGTTGTCCCCTTCCAGTATCAGCTCCGAGAAGCCCGCTTCCACAGCGAACTCCAATGCTCTTCGGCATGCAAGCGCCTCCGCTTCCTCATTGTCTCGCACTAGTGGTCCTCTGGCAGCTAGAGAGGCCATAACTTCTCCCTTATCGTTACGCACAACCACCCCAACACCAGATGCGTCCAAGTCCGCGAAAACCGTTGGGTCGAAATTCACTTTGTAGATCAACCCCACTGGAGGCTCCCATTTCTGCACCCACCCGGTATTGTGATTAATAGCCAAGCGCTCCTGTGCTCCTCTAAACTCCTCCACCATGTCCGTTGCACATTAACAAGTCGGGCTGGATCTTGGAGGGCACCACCGTGTAAAACAGAGTTTCTTTGGCTCCATATAACCCTACACTGAACCAGAAAAAGTTCAAACTCCTCCTTCACTAATTTAGCCATTAGCTCCTCCACCAACTGTACAAAATCGACTTGATCTCCCCCACACTTCTGTAGTCATCTATGACTGTCAGCCCACACTCCCCGAGCCACCCCACAGCCCCATAAAACGTGCAACATCGACTCTATTTCTTGCTTACAGAGGTCGCACATCCCATCTTCGATGATTCGTCGACGAGCCAAGTTTTCTTTCGTAGGCAGAATATCCTGGCAAGCCCTCCATCCAAATACCTTTATTTTACTTTGCAAATGGAGCTTCCACAGCTTTGGCCATAACAGTCCTCTGTTCCTCAAACCCGAGCTCTCCACCCTTCCATCCATCTCACTGTCCAGCTCCCTTGCAGTGACGTAACCCGACTTTACCGTGTATTCCCCATCTTTATTAGGCAACCACACAATCGAATCAGGTATGTTCCTACGACTTAAGGGAATACGAAGTATAGCCTTCGCATCCTCTCTATGAAATTTCACCCCAATCAATCCACGGTCCCATCCATGTCCATTCCCATCCAACAACTCACTCACATGCCAATCCTCCTCTGCATCCAAATGCCGATGAAGAATTTGATTAGTGTGGTAATTTGGAATCCACTTATCCGGCATGACCCGGATTGAACGGCCATCTCCTACCTGCCAATAACACCCCTTTTTCAAAATGTGTTTGGCTACAAGCAGGCTCTTCCACACATAAGAACTATTAGGAATGTCAGCTGCTTCCAAAAAACAACTACGAGGGAAATACTTAGCCTTGAAGCATCCATATAGAAAGGAATCTTTCTCATGTAATAATCTCCATCCCTGTTTGGCCAACATAGCAAGGTTGAAATTTCTTAAGTCACGAAAACCCATGCCACCTTCATTCTTCGGTTTAGTTAACACCTTCCAACTTTTCCAATGGATCTTCCTTTCATTACCAATTTGCCCCCACCGGAACCTTGCACACATCGCATTAAGCTCATCACAAAGCTTCACTGGCAACTAGAACACCCTCATAGTATAAGTTGGGATGGATTGTGCCACTGCTTTGATAAGATTTTCCTTCCCTGCTCAAGACAATAATTGCCCCTTCCACCCTTGAATTTTCTTCCAAACTCTGTCCTTAAGGAAAGAAAAAGTTTGGTATTTGGCCCGGCCAATCAAAGTTGGTAATCCCAAATAGGAATCAAACTGCTCCACCTACCTCACTCCCAAAATCTCCTTAATTCTCTCCCTAGATTCCGTTGCTGTGTTGCTACTAAAGAAAACTGAGGACTTCTCAAACTTAATATATTGGCCTGAAGCTGCTGCATATGTCTGCAAGGCATCTGAAATAACCTGCACCTCCTCTTGATTAGCCCTACAGAATAAGAGCGAATCATCTGCAAATAATAAGTGGGATATGCATGGTGCTCTTCTGCATATAGAAACCCCATGGAGCCTCCCACCATCCTGTGCTTTGGCTAGCAAAGAAGAGAACCCTTCTGCACATGAGAGAAACAAATAAGGTGATAGTGGGTCTCCTTGACGAAGCCAACGGGTAGGTCGAATATTACCAAATGCCTTACCATTAATTATCTAATATTTTTTGATATCATAAAATCTTTGAGAGTAACGCTACCCCCTAAACCCCCTAAGCACTTTATAAATAAGAAAGTGCCAATTGAACTACAGGAAGCCAATGATATAATATTACAACTACAGGCTATCATTATAATTATTTAGTTTTGTGTTACACTAGTTTTATTAATTTCAAACATAAATGTGAGTGGGCTATCATTATGTGTACGGGGCTATAAAATATTAATGACAATTTTTTTTTTTTAATTTTTGGAAGGAAAAATAAATTTCAACAGAAGATTTAAGTATTATTTTGCACGAAAAATAAATATCAATATTTCTATTTTGAATTGATGACTTTTAATTATCTGATTCGCATAAATTTTGATAAAATGTATAAAGGAAATAATTGAAAAGAAAAAGACATGCTTCGTACTTCATCCTCAGAAATTATTTAATACATCAAAGTGATCGATATTTTAATTCTGACATGAAAATAACCAATAAATCTCTTATATAGTACACTTGAGTTTTCATTTGCTCCATAAATCTCTTGGACTTTATTGGCTCAAAACTTTGATCTTTGAAGTTTGAACTAGTGGTCGTTCTTTTGAGAGTGTGGCCAAAGTGGATCGAATAAGACAGAATGGGACTAAATAGGACAAACGTGGATAGAATGGACCGAATAAGACCAAATTAGACAGTATGGACGGAATAAGACTGACGAGGACCAATATGGACTGAATAGGACTGAAGTGGACCAAATAGGACCATTATGAACTGAATAGGACGAAATTGGACCGAATAGAACTAAAGTGAACTGAATAGACCGAATAGGAGAAAAGTGGACCGAATAAGACTGAATAGACAAAACAAGACCGAATTGGACCGAATAGAACAAAAGAGGACCGAATAGGACCAACTTAGACTGAATGGAGAGGATAAGACCAAAGTGGGCAGAATAAGACCGAATAGGACCAAAGTAGACCGAATGGATAGAATAGAACCAAAGTGGACCAAGCAGGACCAAATTGGACTGACCATGACCGTAATGAACAGTATGGACCAGTAAGACCAATATAGACCGAATAAGACTGAATGAACTGAAGTGGACCAAGTAGAACCAATATGGACTGAAGTGGACCCATGTTGACAGAATGGACTGAATAAGACCTAATGGACTGAATATAATCAAAGTGGACCAAAGTGAATTGAATAAGAATAAGACTGAAGTACACAATATAAATATAAGATAAACAAGTTTGTGGTGGTAAATTTTGGTTTAAAAATCAAATAATGATAAATGTTGTTGTAAAGCCTTTAAAGTAAGGAAGCAAATATGGATATAGAATATATATAATATTAAAATTTATTTATTAATTCTTATTTAACCATGCAATTCATTCATGATCAATAAATCTCTTTATATAGTACACTTTAGTTTTCATTTGCACCAAACAATTTACCAAACCTTTCCAATCTAAGATCATATATAGGGAGCTCCATTTGTTCTTCTGCTTATTTATTGGCTCAAAACTTTGATCTTTAAACTACAGGTCCTTCTGTTGAGTGTGTGGCCATTTGACTAATATTGCGTGCAGACCCCATTCTAATACTTCAGGGCATAAGACCCTCGTCCAAAATCCCCACCCCATCCAAGATGGGACAGTCAAGTACATGTCTCCTCTGCAAGTGCTGTCCACAATTGCCTTGGCACACCTTTCTGTTGATTCAACTGGCACCCAAGAAATTTTACCCTAACCAGAAATCACCATTCAGAAAGGGGAAGGAAAATCCTCTTTGTTTAGAGAGAATAGAAGTGTACATAATGGATAAGTTTTTTTTTTTTTTTTGAGAATGCATAATGGATAAGTTATGAGTAGAAATTACACATACTAGTGGTAATTACATGGTACTGTTTATTTATAAGAGTCTCCAAAGGTTAATTAGTATGAAGTGGCATTAAAAATACTACAAATTTTACTACATTACAAACTATTATGTCATCAATCATCAAAAAAAAAAAAAAAAAAAAATTTGAACAAATATTCATTTATTACAAACTGTTTTGTCATCAAATCTAAAAAGCATTATTTTCAAGGGCATCCCAAGAGAACATAAATCATATAAACTAGTCGCAAACCCGTGCTATGCACGGGAACCTACCTATTTGTAAGGTAGATTAAAATAATTTTATAAAAAATTTAAGAAACTACACTCTTGCATGATTTGCTCTTTTATGACTTCAATTTGTGTTACAATTTAATGAAGAAGCTATTACTTGAACGTGCAATGAATTATAAAAAATTTGTCAAACAATTTTAGATACTGCAAAAAATAACTCAAAAATCTAGATATTAAAACTTCTGAAAGACCAAAAAATATTAAAGAATCAAATGATTCACTACTTAGAAATTATTGAAACAAAACAAAATATATGTGACTAAACAATAGAGAAATATAAGAGAATGATGGGGTACATTTGAAATAATAATTTCAATTATTGCAAGCTTTTTTATCTCGTAAATGCTTAAAGAGAGTTTGTGATTCATGTACGAAAATTACATTTTAAAAAATATATGAAAAACTATAAAATAATTTATTTAAAAAAAAAAAAAATAAAGGAGAAGAAAATAATATAAGAAGAGCTTATACCTCTACTCAGCTTAAAAAAAAAAAAAAAAAAAATATATATATATATATATATATATATATTGGGGTTTGCTTTGCTTTTATAGTATCCATCATTAACCTTCCAAATTTGGAGATATATTATCAATGTTTAAGTTTGAGTTTAAGTTGGACTTGTTAGAGAGTTAGAGTTTCACTTCTTGTTAAGTTTGGATTGAGCAAAAATAATTTTGTTTTAAAAAAATGATAATGATGAGTTTGAGTTTAGGTTTAATTTAGACTTGTTAGAGAGATAAAGTTTCACTTCTTATTAAGTTTGGATTATATAAAAATAATTTTATTTAAATATTTTGCTGACGTGAAAAATTGTAAGAACTTCATAGTGTTCGGTTTTATTTATATATATATATATATATATATAGATTACATGCAATGCTCAAATTTTTCCATTTCCACCAAGTTCATATATGCTATCTTTATCTGTATTTTTTTTTTGGTTGTGCAAGGTTCACTCATAGTTAACACATCTCCAATACAAAGCTACAAAAATTCACATCAACACTTTTGATATAGCATTCAGATATAAATAGTGGACTAAATATTGCTAAAATAATCCTAATGAGTTTAATAACTAACTAACCATGAGCATTTTTTTCTATCCTTGGGAAGTGACAGCAAATTTTGGCACTGTTTCCAAAACAGAAAAAAAAAAAAATGCTTCAGAGATCAACCACACGAGACAGCTTCTAGATCCGGTTCAATGGGAAGTCCCCTCGCTTGATAGTTGCTTGGTAAAGAGCATTCTTTGCATCTGGACGATTAGTCTCAAGAACTCCTGCAACTTTATCAATCTTGCAATGAAGCTTCACAGCTGCAATAAAACGTGAGAGCTCCAGATCAATGAACTGCACAGTTCAGAAGAAAATACTTAAACTTGTCCATTTTCTATCCTTTTCCTGCAATTTCTTATCTACCAAACAAAAATTAAAACAAAAGGGTCTCAAAGTGTAGAATTACCTTCCAACGCTCCCACCAATTCTAACTCAAAAATTCAGGCACTAACTCAGTCCTAAACCGTTCCGACTCACCCCGACCTTTGCTGACCCCTTCCTTAGCTCGCCCCACAAACTCACCCACCTTCACATTGGCATCTTCCAAGCAAACCTAGTTTCCTTCTTCCCTGACTTGCCGAGTTTCGACCACAGCCGCTCCGAGCCACACCGGACCGACCGAGTCAGACTCAGCCATGAAAACCCATTAGACCCATTTGGGTTTGCAGAAGTTAGAACACAAAAATTGGGTCTGTGGTGGGAATTTTTGGACCTGGGTTTCTTAGGAAGCTTGAGAAGAATGAGAGTTTGAGAGTTGTGTGTGAGTGGAGCTGAAGAAAATAAAAGTGGATTTGGTTTGTATGCGATGCAATGTTTTGCTGTAGGTTTGCCGTGGGTCTGATTGAGGAGGAGATGGTAGAGGATGGCAGAGAGCATCGAGGAGGAGCTGGTAGAGTATCGCGGTTTGCTGTAGTTTTATTACGTTTTTTTTTTTGTTTTTTGTTTTTTCTTTTTAATACGTGCTGACGTGGAAAATTGTGGGAGTTTCAAAAGCTTCGGTTTTATATATATATAGATTAATTAATTTATATTATTAAATTATTATTTCTCATTTGTTTGGTCCTCATTAAATGCAACATAAACAGGATTGGTAAAGGATTTTCAAGTTTTATTTCAATTATATCTCAATATGCCTCCTCTTAACAACCTACCTCTTGTAATGATGGGCCTCGTGTTATTTCTGAGTCAATTAGTCCAGGAGTCACAATAGTTATTCCAATATTTGAACCAATCTCAGTTCTCAATGTCTCAAAAAAGGATATTAGGGCTGCCTTGCTTGCCTGAAGATAACACATATTTAAACCCAATCAGTAAAAATAAAAAAATGCTAGAGTGAGCTAGCTTGTAAGGAATACCAAGGACGTTTCTTACATTGTAGAAGCTTATTCTTGGCATAGTTATGCTTGCTCCTGTTGAAGCCATTACAACAATCTTCCCTTTGCTTTTTCTTAAGTGCGGAACTGCATAGTGGGTTCCATACACTGAACCCCAGAAATTTACGTCCTAAATTACATAAAGTGGGAGTCTGTTAATGTAAGTTTAACAAAAAAAGAGGGTCAATTCTTGAAGAAATCGATTTCATAGTGATGAACATCTTAACACAAGGCCAAGAAATTTGTGACTAAATGTAAATTTAGCAAGGTTGATAATGTAAATCCCAAAGGCATGATCACATAGTGAATAATGCAGAAGACACAATCTATATGGTATGGAACCTGTGGGCGTGCACTCACACACACATATATATATATATATATATAGTTTTTCCAACTTAATATTTTAAAAACATATAAAAGATTAGCATCAAAAACGGAGATGAAAATAATGTAAATAGAAGTACATCTCAACATTTGGGTTACACTTTCAAGCAAAATAATAAATAAAAATATACTACCATGTACCCTTGGCGTGATGGTCACTCTACAAGTATAAATGCTTTTGGGATGAGGGGTAAGGGTTGGAGTTCAAGTCTCTAGAAAGGAGTTTCAAATACATATACACTCAAATTAGGTTAAAGTAGAAATTATGGAAACATTAATGTTTCATAAAATATTAAAATAAAGAATTAAAAAGATATTAATTTTGACAATTATTTTACTGACTACAATAATACAACTACGAGGAGAATAAACAACTCAAATGTCAGCTAGAGTATTACCCCAATTGAATTGATGTATATATATATATATATATATATATATATTCATAGATATAATAGAATTTCAATCTATGTTGTCAGCTCTATGATAATTTCTTTTTATTATTAGGCTAAGACACTAATTGGTTTTTTTTATGAACCCTAGATTTCTTATTTTATAACAAGAGATTTTGCCAATTGAGCTAATTGAAATCCAACAATTAAATTGAGGTGTTTATGTTTATGGTATAATATAGAAAAAAAAAAAAATTGACCTATGAATATTTTTAAATATAAAACTTTTTATAATATTCTGCATTATGTAATAAATTGTATTAGATTGCATTATATGCGTGTGTATTAAATGCAAGGATGTCAAAGTCGGGATTTTATGTAGGATTGTAAGAGATAGGTGAGATTGTTGATCTTAAAATCCTACCTATTTTCTAATTTAAAGCAAAATAACACATTGAGTGACTTTTTATATTGAATAATCATATAAATTATGAATTCATCTATGAAAAAGTAAAGAATATGATGTAATTGTATACCATTCATCGCCACATCTATATTAACAAAATAAATATTCTTAAGTTTTAACACAATTTATCCAAAAATTCATCAAATGTTTAATTAGCAACCAAATACCAAAATAACTATCAACACATATGAAAAATGTTTTCCAAATTCTAAGTTCTAGTTTCAAAATCCAAAATAAGTTAGCAATTGGAAACTAGCTTACTACAAATTAGTGCTATCACAAAAAAATAAACACATAAATATTGCACAATTACATAACCCAACCAAATAATCAAAACAGTAAGCCTAAAAAAAACTTAGTTAATTTCCCCTTTTTTTACCTCTAATATATAAACAACAAAAACTAATACCTAACACAAGCAACTTTGTAACAATTAGATTTTCTGAATATGGCCAAGTGATACATGAATAGAACCTTTAAGATGATCAAAGTTCAAATCCCTTCTATTCACAATATATATTCATTCCTACAATGATCAAAATTCAAATAGAACACTTAAAATGATGATAAAATAAAACAAAATTTAGTTTTTAGTGGGATTGGTAGGATCCTATACGATCATACGATTTTGAACGATTCTACTTAGGATCCTACCAAATATGAGATCCTATTATGATTTGAATCATTTTGGTTAGGTAAGATCATATGATCCTACTATTTGGATTTCGATTTTGACAACATTATTTATGTGGTTCGTTGATGTCCAAATCAAATGTGTATTAGGTCATCCCATATTCAACATGTACTAAGTCAATTAGGACTGCGTAAGATATTACATGAAGCTCTATAGTATATCGTCAAGAGCTTTATAGCTCACCAGAAACTTCCTGATATTTCTAATAATAAAGCTCTCCAAGATTCAAATCCCCCACCCCTACTATAACTATCTAATTATTGGGGGAAAAAACTATTGTTAGAGATGATTTTCTATCACTATAGTTTTCATTTTCCAAATTCCAATTAATGTCACAACATTATTACAAAAAGTGGATCAAAACATGTTGGCTTTATTACCATAATCGAAGAAACATCAGTGAATTTGGTGTAATCTTCGAAAAAGCTACCACTTATTACTCCAGCGTTATTCACCAAATGATCCACTGTTGCATAAAGACCACAAATCAGATATCACAACATATTAATTCAAAAATATTTCCACAAAAACTATAGAAAAATGAAAACACATCAAACACTTACATCGTCCAAAGTAGTTCACTGTTTCATCAACAAACTGCTTACATTCCTCAACCTTGGAAACATCTGCACGTACCACAATAACCTCCGGGGATCCTAGTTCTCGGGCTTTATTTGCCACTGTTGGAAGACGATCATCTCTTATGTCAACAAGGGCTAAATGAGCACCTCTCCTAGCATACTCGTAAGCTACATGCTACAAACTCACAAAATAAATTATATGTGAAAATGTTGTGGTACTTATATGTTTTTTTTAGCTTATGAAATGCTTTGTGATTACAACCATGTATTTGTTTTTTTGAGATAAGAAACTGTTGCATTCTTGGGGCTCTAATTGAGTCGAGCCAAATTGAGTACTAAAAGTTCAAGCATGTTCATTTAATTTTATTTTGAACATGAGATCATCAAACAAGATTAGATGTATAAACTTGATTAAAGTTTTTGTCATATAAGCTTGAGTTTGTTCATGAGCTACTTGATTAACTTATTATGTTCTCATATATAGAAAACCATATCAATTTTTTTTTTAATCCTCTAAAAATCTATGATTTGTAACTGCGAATGGAAGGTTTATATTATCAATAAACTATAAATTATAATTTGATATCATATAAAATTATTTACAAATGTATACAATCCAATCTCAATTCTATATAAATATTTTTTTTTAAACAAGTTTAATTATAAAAAAAATAATATTATGTATAGTTATGTAGTGTCTCATGTACACAATCTTGTTCACAATTACCTTATTATGATTTAGCTTTGTTTGTTTAATACTAAAGTCTAAACTTGGGTTTGAGCTTGAATTACTTGTTAAACAAACGAACATAAACAAGCATTCTCCTGAGTAGAGCTCGAGCTGTTCTTAAATCGTTTGTTTTATTTATTGCCCTAGGTGCCCTAGCCTTTGGTAGAACTATTCCACTGCTTGTCCATTAGACAAACTTTGAAACCTTTAGAATCTATAATGTGGTGGTTTAAACTTGGGACATCTGGGTTTATGTTATGCCCCTAACCAATGAACCAACCACCTAGATATCCTTGTGGAGGTATAAGTAAGGAGTTAATTTCATAACATAGATTGTTTTGATTTGGCTAAAGGAATAAAATATTCCAGTACTCGTTGATACCGATATACCGTTTTGGAGTTACCATTAATATTATGAACATTTAAGTTTTAATAAAAAAATAAAATAATGTTTATATGTATAAGTAAATTGTTGGGCCAATCAACCAAATACTATTGTATAAATTTAAACCCATGTCATAGCCCAGCCCATTAACCGAAGACCAAACAAATTTTCCTATTTTTTAAATATTTATAGAACAATTTTCCCTATTTGTTTTCTCCTCTTGTTTTGTCCGCCACACATTAGTTTTATCTTTACCTCTTTTTTGTTTTCACCTTTTTATCTTTTTTCTCATTCACATCCCTTCCAGAATATTCTTTTTTCTTTATTTCTTCACACCTACTGATCTGTTTCTTATCGTTAGGGATAAAATAACCATAAGTGTTTTAACAAAACATACAATATACGTCTAAATTTCAATTGATAGAGATAACAACATATTTTTTCTTATCAATTTATTTAAATAAAGTAAGAATAAGTTTTTTAACAAAATATTTAACATGCATCTAAGTTTCAGTTGATAGAGACTACAACTTATTTGTTCTTATCAATTTATTCAAATAAAGTAATAATAAGTGTTTTAACAAAATATGCAACATTCATCTAGGTTTCAGAAATTTAAACCATACTCTAAGTAAAAATCTATTATCAAAATTTCAAAACTTATATATATTCACCAATGGCTTTTTTTTTTTTTTTTTTTTTTTTTTTTTTTTTTTTTAAGTTCAGAAATTTGGATTATTTTTCCTTAATGAATTGAGATTTTTGCTTAATTTTTTTCAATGTTCTAATTGTTAAATTTATTAATTTTTTAATGGGTAATATTAATATATGTGTTCTTAAAGGATAAAGCACAATATAATTAGAGACATTAATACAATTGAATTTTTTAATCTTAAGTTTGGAATTAATTATTTTAGGATAACCTTACTTATGCAATTATTAGAAAAAATTTAACAGCTTGAGTTCAAATCACCCTCTTCATTAATAAATAAGGAATTATAAAAAAAAAAATTAGAAAAGTTTTTATTAATCATTTTAATTAGAGATATTATATATAAGGACATATATACAAAATTATGCATTTTATATAGTAATAATCATTCATTTAGTTAGAAATGAGTTCTAAAATGATGTAATAATAACTCATTTAGTTATTGTTTCTCAATATATATATATATATATATTTATATTAATTATTGTCAATTGTAGGTAGTCAAGCCAAATCACATTATTATTATTATTTTTTTTCAGTTCTCACTCACAATATCAACAACAATTCTAACATATATAAATAAAAGAATAATAATTAAACACTTGAAAAAAACAATTATGATCATAACAAATACCATATTAAAAGATACTGTCGAAGAACCCAAATTATATAATATAAATAGCCCATGTAAAAAGTCTGCAAAGATTAGATGGTGTGACATTGATACAAACCTTGCCAATTCCTGATGATGCTCTAGTGATGAGTACTACCTTGCCAGACACTTCCTCACTATATATGGATCTTTTTAAGAAAGAAAGAAACTTGAGTAACAGAAATGGTGGCATAAAAAAAGGGAATGCAATGAGCATTAAGAGGGGAACAGCAATGTTCAAGAACTTGTGTAGCAAATCCATAGCTTTGCTGTGATGAACAGAACAGAGAAAGGCAAGAGAGAAATTGAAGATATGAGGATGGTCTTACATATTTGAGCCTTAAATTCCCTGCCCCCTAATAAATTGGGGGGACTGGTACCACCAGCACCAGTGGATAGACCTGTCAAAAATTTATTAAACTCCATAATAGGCCTTACCTATATTTGCCAGATGGAGTGGAGGATTAGGGTTAAAGAGGATCAATGATATTAACATATGACATATCTTTGGTTAGAAAAGGATGAAAGACAAAATAAAAATTGACATCTATAAATTTTCTCAAAGACAAGATTACTAATTTTTAAATTTTAGGAAGGAAAAATATATTTCAACAAACGATTTATGTAATTATTTTGCAGTGAAAAAAAAAGACAGTATGAAGTCTAGCTATAGGAATAAAAAGTTGTTTATACTTTATTCCAAACACCAAATAGAACAGGTTTAAGGCATTTATAGTGAAATGATATGGTGGATCTTAGTTGGTATAGTATAACTGTTAAAAACCAACAACTCATCTAATTTTCTGTGATGACTTCCAACAACTTTATTATTTCATGCCCAGGTATTTATTTAAAATATCAAAATGATATTTTAATTTTGAGATGAAAATTTATCCCAAAAAAAAAAGAAAAAGAAATTCTGGTCAGAACATAATCATAAATCTCTTTAAATAGTACAATATAGTTTTTATTTGCACAAATAATGATAACGCCTTCCAATCTAAATCATAGCGAGCTCTCCATTAATTCTGCTTAGAATTTATTGGCTTAAACACTAATGTTTCAGCTAGCGGTCCTTGTTTTGATGAGTGCATGGGCGATTGACTAACATTGAGTGCATACACCACTCAAAAACTTCAGGACATAAGACCCTTATCCAAAATCCCACCCTCATCCAAGATGGCTTAATTAGTCAAGTACATGTCTCCTTTACAAGTGCTGTCCACAATTGCTTTAGCACACCTCTCTGTTGACTCAACTGGCATCCAAGGCATTTCAATCTATAAGCAAATATCACCATTCAGAAATGAAAAAAAAAAATTCATTTTTGTTTTGAGAGACTAGAAGTTACGTGATGGCTAAGTTATGAGTAGAAATTACATATAAGTTCTTTCTCCTTTATGCAGCCAAAAAAAGAGCTATGTTAGAAATATTATAAATCTTATTATGTAAGTCCTATAAAAAAAAAGTTATTAAGATATTTATTATAATATATTTTAAATGGTATCGATCATATTCATCATCATGTTCGTTTATCGGTATTTTAAAGAAAATTTGTAATTTTTAGCATTTTCCATTATATGTAGTAGGGATTATTACAAGGTAAGGTTCATGGTCAATGGTCAATATATAGGACTATGTAAAGTTTTGTACCCAAGCCATAGGGTCCTATATATATATATATATATATATCAATATATGAGGTTACTAGAGGTTGAGCTTTGGTGTGATGGCAAGTGCCTTACACCCAAAGCAACAAGTTGTGAGTTTGAGCTCGGGAATCAGTCCCTCTAAAAAAAATAATTGAGGTTAAAGCTGCTTATTAAGACATCTTTTTTTTTTTTTGAGAAACAACACTGTGATGCATTTAATTACGAAATACCAGCTAAATCAGCATGGTATGAAGATAGTACATCACATGGAACATCTTCCATCCATATTACACAATTTGAAAAATTAACTGCTAGCTGAGCCAAGTTGTGTGCAACTATGTTGCCCTCTCTCTTAGTATGAGAGTAGGACAATTTGGAAAAACTTGAAGATAGAGTTAAAGAGTCCTATATCAGCAAGCCAAAAGGGGCTAACCTAGGATTCTTAGATTTCAATGCCGTCATCACCAGTAAAGAGTTGCCCTCCAGTACAGCATCCGATATGTCCATCTCTCTAGCAAACTCGAGGGCTTTGTTGGCAGCCAAGGCTTCAATCTCTATTGGCTGGAGTTTTTGAGGAACCCGAGTAGACATGGAAGCAATAACAAGTCCCTCCTTGTTTCGAACGATAACACCTAGACCGGAGCATTTTTCTTTAGCGAAAATGGCACCGTCAAAATTAATTTTGAACATATCCTGATCAGGTGGTTTCCACCGTGCTCTCCTCTTCGGCCTACTGGGCATTGGCGCAGGTTTTAGGGCTTTGTATTCCGCGTAACTATCATGAGCCCATTGAGAAAGTTGGCTTAGAGGGCGATGGGCTTGTTGGATTCTCACTTGGTTTCTTTAGTGCCAAATGGACCAGATGGTGAAGGCAAACAGGACCGGGCTTCTTTGATGTTTGAACACCTAGGCCAAGAGCTCGCTGAAACTGGAGAAGCTCTGTTGGTTCCAAAAACTCCATATATTATTCAAACCCCATACTCCGTCCAGCTCTTTGTAGCTCCAAACTGCATGCACAACGTCTTCATTATCTTTCTTTCATCGATCACAAATCTGGTCTGTAATGATTTTTCGATGCCATAGGTTGCACTTTGAAGGGAGTGAATTACGGAAGGCTCTCCAAATTAGATTTCTAACTTTATTTCGGCATTCAAGAGCCCAAATCTTCTTCCAAAGCCCTTTCTCATGGTCTTGATGCTTTGCCACCTGAAAACCAACTTCATCTTCCTTCAAGAACCAATACCCCGTTTTGCACCTATACCTCCCATCATGCTCCCACGGCCAATACAGAGTGTCTTCTGTATCTTTTCTAGCCAACATAATATTTTTTATTTCTTCAGCTTCTTGTGGTGCAAAAATCCCATCCACCATCGCAGCATTCCACGTTCTAGTTCCCTCATCAATTAAGTAATCCACTGTAGCTTCTTCCATTGTTTCCACCATTGGGGAGAGTACCTTAGTCGGACGATTTCGAGGTAGTCAATGGTGTTGCCAGATTTTTATTGATTTTCCATTCCCCACCCTCCAGCAAGCACCATCTAGGATAACATCCTGACCTTGTAATAGACTCTTCCAAGCGTAGGACCCCGAACTTGATTCCTTAGCTTCTAGAAGAGAGTGATTAGGGAAGAACTTTGCCTTGAAGACTTTGTAGAAGAGAGTTTCCTTATTATGCAAGAGTCGCAGTGCTTGTTTCGCCAAAAGGGCGTCATTAAAGTGAGCCAAGTCACGAAAACCCACACCGCCTACCATTTAAAATTAACTATTGTTTGAGATTATGGTGGGTGAAAAAGTTGTTTGGTAATGTTATTCTAGTAATGTTGTTTGTATTCTTTGGAAATACGTGTGAGTGAAAAGTGTGTGAAAATATGTGTAATGTTGTTTAAACAACAGTAACAAATGGGCCTTGTGAATATAAATAAAATGTTAAAATTAAAACATTTAAAAATGAGCATTTCTAAGAACCCGAATTATACAATATCAATATATAATAGAAAAAAGCAGTTAGTATCTACAAAGATTAAGTGGTGTGAGATTGATAATTTGTTACAAGCCTTGCCAATTCTTGAAGATGCTCCAGTGATGAGTACAATTTTGTCAGCTACATTCTCACTGCATGTATTTCTTTTTAATGAAAAAAGATACTTGAGAAAAAGAAATGGTGGTAATAAGAAATGAATTGCAGTTAAAGATATGGGAAAGAGTACAATGTTCAATAACTTTTGAAGCAAATCCATAACTTTGAGAGAGAGAGAGAGAGAGAGGAAGAGAGAGGAATTGAAGATCTGATATATTTTTTTGATAAGCAAGATATTTCACACACTATATTATAGTGTGAATATTTATATATATAAGATTTGAAACTTTGAGTCAATGATGTCCCCTCTTTGGCTTTTAGTTATTTTGGAGCATTGTAACAATCTCATCTTGAGAAGATTTGCAAATTGCAACCACAAAAATAGATACTCCAAATCCCATGGCATGAATCAACTCCTATATAAGATTTGAAACTTTGAGTCTGGCTTTTAGTTATAGATTTGAATCAACTCCTATATATAGATTTGAATCAACTCCTAATAGATTCTCTGGCTTTTAGTTATTTTGGAGCATTGTCCATAGTACGGCAATCTCATCTTGAGAAGATTTACAAATTGCAACCACAAAAATAGATACTCCAAATCCCATCGCATGAATCAACTCCTACAATTCAGCAAAAAAACGAAGAAAAAGAATCAACTCCTACAAGCACATGGGGGGAATTTCGGGTGGAACGAAGGGTGATAGTTGGCTGTGAATCAACATCCATTATTGCTTTCTCGTTATTCTTCCACTACACAAAACCCAATGATCAATGACAATTGGGGTAGTTGAAAGTTGAAAGTTTGAAAGCCCTCCAATTTTGCTTGTCCTAAGGATAATCTTTCTTTTTTTTTTTTTTTTTTTTTTCAAATTAATCACAACTGGCAGTGGTGGAGTCAAAATTTTTTGTTTGGAATGCGGGAGTTGTGGTACTAATTCATTAGGCAAGAGGCTCAAGTCAAACTCTTATACTCATGTACAAATACAAAAATTATTTTTTATGACAATCATTCATAGAATAAAATTCCTTCTTTTCTACAAAATTTCATTGTGAAATCCTTAAAATGTTCATTTTAATATAAATTACCAAATTAATTATCTATCAAAGTGAGTAAAAAAAATTTCAATTGAACCAATGAAATGTTTAAAGATGTGAATGATCCAAAATTTTAGCAGATACAAGAACACATATTATAATAAAAAAATGAATTTAAGATAAATAAAATACCTTCTCTATAACTACTAGTTAGAAAATTCTTTTTTTAAGAGTACCATTAAATTAATTAACTCATATATTAGTGGGGGCTAGCCCTTATTTTGTAGGCTAAATTATTAAATATTTATTATATATTGCATAGAGAAATTTAAAAAATTTTAGAGGGCCATATATGTAATTCCGCCCATGAGTCAGATATTTGAAGGCGGTGCCGATTGGTGAGAAGACAGGACATAAGAGACATGAGTGTGGGCTAGCTGAATAATTAAAAAAAGACCATTTTAAGTATAGTTCTTTAGGTGGCTGATTGGGGAGAGAGAGACAATGGCTGGTAGGTGTGTCCGTGTGTGAGAGGACAAGATATGAGCGTGTGTGTGGGGGGGGGATGAATTAGGTGAGTGTGTGACTTATGGTTATGAGTGTTCTAAAAGAAAAAGACAATTTGAGTATCGTTCTTTAGGTGACTGATTGGGGAGAGAGACAAGGGCTGGTGTGTGTGTGTGTGTGAGAGGGACAAGATATGTGTGTGTACGTGTGGGCTGAATGAGGTGAGTGTGTGACTTATGGAGGTTAATAAGTGTTAAAAAAATATAATAGTTCTTTAAGTGCTACTGTAAAATTTTTAATTGAGTTTAATTACATGATAGTAGTGATTTATTACTATAAACAAAAACAACTTGCGCACTTATTCATGGAAAATTCTTTGGTACTCCCTATTCATATTATCTCGTTTGTACACACTCTTTGCATAATCGATAACCCTTTGCAAATTAATTTCTTTCTTTTACATATTTATAGAGATCATTTGTATATGTATGAGACACACATAGGGCTAGCTCAACAACTTAAGGGGCCTTAGGCGAGAATTTTAACAGGGTCTATTTTTATATTTAAATATTAATTAAATAATATTTATCAAAATTTTTAATTTTTTATTTAAAATCTATTTTTCTTTCTTTTTGAGATACAAAATTACTGATTAAGTTTTTGTATTTAAGTTCCTCTAACATTTCTTTTTCAATTGATAATATGGCTAATCCACTTAATCTTTCTCGTGACATAATAAACCTTAAATAAGATTTTATTAATTTTATTTTTAAAAAACTTCTTTCTACAGATGCAACCATAACATGTACTGTTAGTAATATTTTATAAGCAATATATGCATTTGGAAAAGAATCTAGCCTTTTTAAATAATTAAGTACATTAATTGTAGTGTTTTCATCTATTTGCATAATTAAGTTCAATAAATTAGTATTACTATAATACAAATGAGTTGATATGATATACATCAAATTATTAATTGGTGTAATAACTTATAATAATTGATAAAGTAAAAAGTACAAGTCTAAAAGAAGAGGGTGTGTGCCTATGCTATGAGTATACATTGAAATTTAGTGTGGGCTGTGGGTTAGCGTGTGCGGGCTAGTCGGCCAACTGTGAGCTGTGGTGTGGCCATGACCTTTGTGCAGTGCCTGTGTGCCAGTGTGATGTCCTGTCATAGCTATCAACCCTGTGTGTAGTGGCAGTGTGCAATTTAAAAAATAAAATTTGAAATGGTGATACAATGGAACCTTTTTGATGCATTCTATTGACCAATAAAAGGATTAACAAAAAAAAAATCTTAATTAAAATATATAGATAAATATATTATATGTGTGTGTGTGTAATTTTTTTTTTTTTTTTTAAGTGGGGAGATTATTTTATTTGGGGGCCTTAGGCAATTGCATCAGTTGCATTTATAGTTGAGCCTACCCTAGACACATAGATAATATACATAATATAAAGTCCATACAAAGAGTGTCTTTGTTTTTTCCATCCCTTAATTTGAAGACACAAAAACAAAACAAAACAGGTTGGGGTGGGGGGGGGGGGTGTGGTGGTACTACACACAAGTTACAACCTATTAGCACAAAGATGATAAAACACACATAAGTAAAGAGATCACATAACTAGGTTTAAGTGTTTAACCTCAAAGAACATAAAACAACCTTCATTTTCGTTAGTCTTAATCTCAGGGTTGTCGATTGTAGATGGGTTAATGATGTTCTTGGCACCCGAGAGATCCAATATCTTCTTGCTAGGGTACTTCCTTGTGTAAAGTCCTTGGCCTACAAGTTTATTGATTGAATAATAAATAACTTTCGATTAATATGAAATTTGGGCAAATAGGTTATGAACAATAAAAAGTATATAATGTTGAGATTTTAAAAATACTAGTCCAGGTTAAGTTATCAAGTGGTGTAATATTATCAAAAAAACAAAACTACATAGATAGAACTTTATCCTGTCACCTAAGAAGGGTATGCTAATTATGTGACATGGTGAGAGGGGAATAACTAATAAAGCCAATAACTTACATCTCTCAAGTCTTGATCAACTTCCATTTTGCCTTCCTTCAATAAGAGCTTGCCTTGGGTCATTTCAGACTCTATGAAACCAAGTGTCACAACTGTGATTTTGATCTCAGTCCCAACCTCAACACACAATGTCTCGAAGAAGCTTACTATTGCTGCACTGCTTGCCTGAGGTGACAAAGTATAAGAATCCATCTGGAATAGAAAATTATTGGGACCATATATCATATTGCTTACATTGTAGAAACTCATCCTAGGTGCAGGCAACCATGAAAAATCTACCACTTATTAGCATTGTTCACCAAATGATCCACTGTTGCATAAAGACCACAAATCAAAAATTGCAACATATTAATTCCAAATTAATATATCCACAAAAGCCATTGAAAAACGAAAACATGTCATACATTTACATCGTCCAAAATGGTGAACTGTTTCATAAATAAACTTCTTACATTCTTCAACCTTGGAAACATCTGCACGTACCACAATAACCTTTAGGGATCCTAGTTCTTGGGCATTATCTGCCACCGTTAGAAGACGATCATCTCTTATGTCAACAAGGGCTAAATGAGCACCTCTCCTAGCATACTCGTAAGCAACATGCTACAAACTTACAAAAAAATTTCATGTGAAAATGTTGTGGTATTTATATGTTTTTTTTAAAGCTTATGGTATGCTTTGTGATTACAACCATGCATTTATATTTTGGAATGAGGAAGTGCTGCATCCCTAGGGCCCTAAATGACTTGAGTCAAGTTGAATATTAAAACTTCAGGCATGTTTATTTAATTTTATTATGAATACGAGATCATCAAACGAGATTACATATTTAAACTTGATTGTTATTATTATTTTTTGGTCAAACAAGCTCGATTTTGTTCATTAGTTACTTAATTGAATTATTATGTTCCCATATATGGAAAACCATAACTAAATTTTTTTAATCCTCTAAAATAAATGAATTTTTACTACTAATAGATAGTTTATATTATCAATAAACTATAAATATTCCTATAAATAATTATACATGATAATTTGATATTACATCCAATTTATAAATTTATACAATTCAATCTCAATTCTATATAAGTATTTTTTTTAGAGCACATATAAAAATAATATTATATATAGTTATATAGCGTCTCATTATTATGAACTTGATCACAAACACATTATTATGTTTCAGTTTGGTTTGTTTAATAGTCAAGTCTAAATTTAGGTTTGAGTTTGACTTGTTTATTAAACAAACAAATATAAACACACATTCTCTTGTTTATTATATATATATATATATATATGTATGTATGTATGTATGTATGTATGTATGTATGTATAGGTAATTAATTGGGCCAATCAACCAAATACTATTGTATAAATTTAAACTCATATCATAACCCAGCCCATTACCCACGACCAAACGATTTTCCCTTTTTTTTTTTTTGATGTCAAAGATAGAATTTTCCCTATTTTTTTTTTCTCCTCTTGTTTTGTCCGTGTTAGGTTCTAAAGACTTAGGTATTTATGTATTTAGAACTCTAATGTGTATTGTTGGCAAACCATGATCAAAACAATGTGTTCAGAAGTGTTTTAGTCTTGCTCAAAGTTGTGTATTTTATGTAAAGTTGGAATCAAGCTAATGCAGAAAGAATTATGCATTTTAGCCTGGCTCGATCGATCGAAGCTTAGGCTCGATCGATCGAATCTCGGGCAGAATGTTTTTTTTCTGCAGATTTCCAACTCAGCACTAGTTGTTTAAAACATTTTAGGGTTTTCTAATTTGTCCTAAGTATAAAAGGAAAACCCTAGCCACGTTTGAGTGTTGCTCATATTGCGGTTTGTGTAAATCTCTTGTGAGATCTAGAGGAGCTTTTCTTTACACAAACTTAGGGTTTTCAAGGAGAAGATATTTTCTACCTCTTGATGATCAACTCGGTTGCTGCCATTGAAGCTTAAAGAAAACACAAGCGGGTGTGCTTGTATCAGGTGGTGAATCCAAGAAAGAAGGAGTCTGTGGATTCGGAGCTTGTACGTGGTCGTGTCAGTAAGTTCTACTGGTTGGTAGCAATAAGAAGTCGAGTGTGGGGGCTTGTAAGTCTTATTGTATGAACTTCGATTCTTTCAAGATAGTGGATTCAAGTTTACCTTGAGGATAGCTAGGTCAAATTCTCCCCAGGTTTTTACCGGTTTGGTTTCCTGGGTGATCATATCATGTGTTATTTATCTTTCCTCTGCTTTGCATGATATGATCTTTGTTATTGTGATAACATAGATTTGTTAAATTGGACTAAGTAACAACTTGGCTAATTACCTAGGTTAAATCAATTGTGTTTTAAGGGGTCTAAAAACTATTAGTCCGATCCACATTAGTTTATCTTTACCTTCTTCTTTTTTGTGTTCACCTTTTTTCTCATTCACAGATGTTTCTTATCTCTTTTTCCTTCCAGATTATTCTTCTTTCTTCCTTATTTCTTCACACCTATAGATCTGTCTCTCAATGTCCTTATCAAGGAGTATGTCATTTACCATATCCTCATGAATGTTGTTAAAGATAAAATGGTCCTAAGTATTAAAAGTCATTGTAGGTTAATGTACTTATAAAGAAATAAAAATAATCGTAATCCTACACGTAATGCAAATTCTACGATCTAAGTTTATTCTAGACTTAACAAAGGATTATATGTGTATATATATAACAGTCAAGCCAAATCACTTTTTTTTTTCTTCTCTCTCACTCACAATATCAACGACAATGCTAACAGATATAAATAAAATAATAATAATTAAACACTTGAAATAAAAAATTATGATCATAACAAACTCCATATCAAAAGATACTGTCAAGGAACTTAAATTATATAGTATAAATAGCCCATGTAAAAAGTCTACAAAGATTAGATGGTGTGACATTGATAAAAACCTTGCCAATTTCTGAAGATACTCCAGTAATGTGTACTACTTTGCCAGAAACTTGAGTAAAAGAAATGGTGGCATAAAAAAAGGGAATGCAATGAGCATCAAGAGAGGCACTGCAATGTTCAAGAACTTGTGTAACAAATCCATAGCTTTGCTATGATGAACTGAGAGTGGCAAGAGAGAAATTGAAGATATGAGGATTGGATGGTCTTATCTTTGTCATGTTGTTATGTTGGGTTCTAAGACTTTAGGTTTAAATGTATTAGAACTTCAATTTATAATGTTGGCAAACCATGATCAAAACGTTTTAGTCTTCGTTTTAGACTTGCTCAAAGTGTGTTTATATGTAAAGTTGGAATCGAGTGTTCTGCAGGATTTACTGTGTAAATCTGCTTGGCTCGATCAATTGAAAATTAGACTCGATCGATCGAAGCTCGTGCAGATTGTTTTTCTGCAGAATTTTCCAACTTAGCCTAAAGCCCGTTTGACGTGTAGGGTTTTATGTTTTGCCTTAAGTATAAAAGGGCAAACCCTAGCCACATTTTAGTGTTGCTCCTTATGCTGTGTGTGTGAATCTTTTGTGAGATTAAGAGGTGGTTGCCTTCACACATACTTAGGGTTTCCAAGATTCAAGATTATGTTTGGAACTTGGTGATCAATTCAGTTGCAGATTTAAGAGCTTAAAGATATACAAGCGGGGGTGCTTGTACTTGCTGGGAATCCAAGAAAGAAGTAGTTCGTGGACTCGGAGTTGTCACGTGGTCGTGGTAGTAAGTTTCCTACTCGAGGTAGCAATATGATGTTAGTGGTATAAGTCGCTATTATGTAAACTTCAATTTTTTCATAGTGGATTTAGTTTTACCTTAAGCATAGTTAGGTTAAATCCTCCCCAGGTTTTTTACCGGTTTGGTTTTCCTTGGTTATCATATCGTTGTGTTCTTTATTTTCCGTACTTTACAATGATATGATATATTTGTATTAACCTAGATCTGATTAATTTGACTAAGTAATTACTTGGCTAATTAACTAGGTTAATCTGGTTATGTTTTAAGGGGTCTAAAAACAAATAAGTGGTGTTAGAGTGGGTTGCTTTCTTGTTGTAGATCCTTTGATCTAAGAGCTGGTCCTTGACCCCTGTTGTCATGGAACACGGACACTCTCTTGTTATTCCACCTCACTTTGATGGGAATAACTATGCTTATTGGAAAGTAAGGATGAAAGCATTCCTGAAATCGATAGATGAGAGAGTCTGGAACTTCATTGAATACAGATGGAGAAGCCCACTACTCCTGTTAGTGAGTGGCAAACTTCTCAGAAAGAAGCAGCCGCTTTTAATAGCAAAGCTATGAATACTATTTTTAATGCAGTTTCTATGGAGAAATTTAAGAGAATCTCTAATGTTGAGATGACTCATACTGCTTGGAATATCCTCTAGACTGTGCATGAAGGCACAAAGGCAGTTAAAATCAATAAGTTGCAGCAATTAATTACTAAATTTAAAAGCATTAGGATATCTAATGATGAATCTTTTGATGAATTCTATGCTAAGCTTAATGACATTGTTAATTCTGCATATAATTTGGGTGAAATCTATGATCAATCTAAGATTGTTAGGAAGATTCTTAGATCTTTGATTGAGGATTTTAGACCCAAAGTGACTGCCATCACTGAAAGCAAGGATGTGGACTCCATCCCTATTGATGAGCTTGTAGGATCTCTTCAGTCCTATGAGTTGGACCTACCTAAGACCAGCAAATCCAAATCAATGGCTCTCAAGTCTATTGATGATGTTGATGCTAGTGGATTTGATGATGAGCTTTCTATTACAGAGATTGCTTATCTTGCCAAGAACTTTAGAAATTTTCTTAGGAACAATAAAAAAAATGCAAGAGGTAAGAACACTACTGAACCTAGAAATTTTAGGAGAAATGATCCCATTAAGGTTAATAACACTAGAAAACCTAAAGAAAAAGTAGGTCAACCTTCTAATAATACTATGGCTCAACAATGTTTTGGATGTCAAGGGTATGGTCATATGAAATCTGCATGTTCAACATTCTTGAGGTCTAAGGGTAAGGGTAAGGCTATGGCTGTAACCCTTAGTGATGATGAAGTTTCTGACAATGAGTCTGGTAGTGATGAGGATGGAAACTTTATTGCTTTCACTGCTTTGTTGTAGTCGATGAAAGTGTTGCTGTTAAGGAGAACCCTTTTGATGGGGAACTCTCTAAGGATGTAGATTTACAAGAAGCCCACAATAAACTTTGCAAAGTTGCTATAAAGGATGCTATGAGTGTTGATTTAGGCTTAAAGAAAATTGCATCTCTTGAACTTGAAAAGAAAAATTTGCTTGTGAAACTGTTTGATGCTAATGAATTGTTGAATAATGTGAAGACTGAGAACATACTTTTGCTTGATAAAGTTAAGAATTTGGAACTTGAATTATTTGTTGCTAAAGAACAAACTAATAGGTCTGCAAGCTCCAAACTTGATCACATGCTGAGAGTTCAAAAGTCTCCCTCTAACAAAACTGGCTTAGGTTTTGTAGAAAGCATCTTTGTGCTTACACCCCATTCCACAAACTTTGTGCCTTCTTCTTCTTCTGAACCCCCTGTGAGTGAGGTTGTCAAACCCTCTATGAGTGAGGCTGTTAAATCTGTACAAGTTACACCTCCTAGGAAGATTAGAGTTAATCTTCAAGAGTCTAAACCTAGGCTCCTAACCCTCCTAAGGGCAAGTTGCATGATAAGCCTGCATGGGTTTGTCATTTTTGTGGAATGTCTGGGCACATTCCTCCAAACTGTTTCAAGTTACAAGCTGCTAAGCGAGCAAATAAGCCAAAAGTACCTGTGCCTCAAGTACAAGATCCTATGGTACTTATTGGTGAATTGGTAAAGGTTTTAAACCTTTATTCCAATCTTGGAGTTGGAAAATCATTCTAATATGAATAAGAACTCCAATGCTTGAGGTGCATCTAAAAATTTTTGGATGCAAAAGGCTCAATTTAATTGAGTCTTTCTGACATGGTCCTTGTGCTTCATCGCTCTACTCTTTGTGACCATTCTTTTTTGTTGTTCTTGTTTTCTTTGTTTTTCTAGGATTTGCATTGCATAACATTCATGCATTTCATTCTAGGTTGTTTTTGTTATTTCTTTAAAAAAAAAAAAAACAAAAACAAAAAAAAAGGAAGGAAAAGGGAAGCAAAATGTGTTTTGCATTGTTTGTCTTGGATTTGAAATCAAGGTTGGCCAATTTATTTTTACATAACATGTTTATGTACCTTGTTTAGCTAGGATGAGTTTATTTATTGCATTTTACTAGTTGAAGCCTTGTAGTGCATGTTGTGTGGGAAGATGTTTATAGTTTTTGATTACATGATGATCTTGATCTTGAAGTCACATGCTTTTGATTGTCGGACTTGAACCTATTGAGAAAGGCATAAATAACCATCTTACCACTGTTTACTAGCCAATCATGAACACCTTAATGCATATCGTAAGATTTTGTGCTCGAGAAAGTGTAGCACATGCGCAAAAAGAACATAAGGTGTAGCCTCGGTTTAAATGCTAAAATTAGTGTGTACATTATTGGGCTTTAATATCTTCACAATCAAATAAAATTGGTGTGTACATTATCCCGGCTATTTTTAATAAGTTTCTAATAAAAAAAAATTGGTGTGTACATTTTGAGGCAAATCAAGAAACTTACATGATTGCAAGCTTGTTTTCTAGGAGATGTGGGAGTTATATGATGTAACTCTTTAGGTGATAGTCTCTTTCAACTTTATGTAATGAATTTTGTAGAAATTGTGATTGATTTCTATTTACATATCATCTCACATGAATCTCAAGCTTTTACTAGTTGTACACACTACACAAGTCACTCTTTGCTAAACTTTGTACATGTTATTGTGTGTGATTTTGTTTTCGCCAACCAAGTTCGAAAATTCCTTGAATTTTATGCAAAATGTGTTTGAAGCTTGAGAACTTAAGGAGAATTGTTTGAAAATCTTAATTTTGGGAAAATTGGGTTCAAAACAAGTGTTTTTGAAAAGCATTTCATCTCATACTCATGCATTTTATTCATAAAATACTATGCTTTGAGGAGGTTCTACATAAAATTGCTTTGTTTTTCAAAAAAATTGGTTTTCCAGAATTTCGATTGATCAAACTTGTTTCTCGGCCGATCGAAATTGTGATTAAAGTTTTGGTTTGGCTCTGTGTGTTTCGATCGGTGCTTGATTGCTATTGGATCAATCGAAGGTGTTTTCGATCGATCAAATCTAATTTTCGATTAATCGAAAATCGTATAGAGAGTTTTTTAAAACCTTTGTTTCTCACGTGTTCTTCACTATTCAAACCTTTTTCAAAACACTTTCTCTCTCTATTTGATCGGTCTAAGGGTCAAAGCAAGATTTTTGTGGTTTTCGACCAAATTTCTCCAAGGGTTTTTGTCATCTAAGGCCGGTAAGACCTTTATACCCCTCATTTTTCATTTATTTTCATGTTTCATGCATTTTAGGGAGAATGTCGAACCTAAGGGAAATTGGGATTTTTGATGATTGAAGCCTTTTCTCACAATTGATTAATGGGTTTTTATTGTGGGATGTTATAAAACTGTTTTTGTTGAATTAATTTGATTAATTTGTTGAATTGAAATTTTTAATTTTCCTGGGCTTGAAAGTACCCGATTTGGGGCTTTTGTTCAATTAAGCTTTAATTAATGAAATTGGCTGGTTTGAGTGATTGATTTAGTTATTATAAACTGTTATCTATCATGTATAATGATCAATTTAGTCAATTTGTTGGATTTTTGAAAATGGCTTTTCAAATTTGGGATTGTTTTTGATATAAACTCTATGCTCAAGCCAATTTTGTGAATTTAAAGTTACATTGAATTTCTTCTCACTGCATTAGAGCATGCATCATTTGCTTATACTGTTCATGCATCATATAGAATTGTTATTTCTATATTTTCTGTGCTAACTTGCAGTTTGCCCTTGGTTTTTCTGTTTTTTTTTTCTTTCTCTCTTTGTCTCTTTTGTGTCTATCCTTTTGATCTTTAGCATCATGCCTAGGAAGACTAGAACTAATAGGACCTCCACTTTTCCTTCCCCCACCTTTGATCATGAGAGGTTCCTGAGTGAGAAAAACCAGGAAGCGTATGAGAAGCTTAGCCTTCGTAGGAACATTTGGGCTGAGAGAAAGGTTTTGTTAGATGAGTTAGCTGGTGAGATTAGGAGAAATTTTGAGCGTAGGGGTTGGCTTCCTCTGCTGGACATTTCTCATCCTCCTCTAGCTACCTTGCTTAGAGAATTCTATTCGAACCTCTCTATCCACTCCTATGATGCCAACACTCTAGTGAGGAGTTGGGTACGGGGTGTAGGGTACACCATTACCCCTTCAGTAGTGGCTGATGCTCTTGAGATGCCATTGGTCTAACATCCTGTTTATCCTTACAATGAGTCTCCACCCCTTAATGACATTATGTCATTTATTACTGGTACTTCTATCTAGTGGGGTTTCGATCCTCGGGTCACCTTTCACGAGTTAACCGAGACTCATTATCTTTTTTGTTTTCTAGATTTCTTGCCATTTCGTCTGGCCCATCTCTCAACTACACATCATTCCTTTGGAGAGATGTGTGTTTTTGTATGCCCTTGTTTCTGATGCTTCTATGAGCTTTCCTCATCTTTTCATTCGCTCTTTGATTGAGGTTCATAGGAGTAGTTCTACTGCTGATGCTCTCTTCTTCCCCGTTTTTATTCACTGGATTTTGTTACATCTAGGTTTAGATGAGTTTCTGGCGTCTAAGCATGTTCATATTATCGCTTTTATAGGTGCGACCTTTCTTGGGCAGAGGGCTGCTCAGATGAGAGCTAGCTCTAAACGTCCTAGGGTTGAGTCTTCCAGTGTTGCACCTCCGCCTCCCTCTTCTATAGGTGATGCTATGGCTAAGGAGTTTGTTGATCTTGCTGCTGTTGCTGCTATTACTGTTCCTCCACCTTCTACTTCGGATGATTCAAACATTCGACATATGTTGGAGATTGTCATGACCGTTCAGGCGGCTCATGGTAAGCTTTTGGTGGACATGCTTGATGAGCTTTGTGTCTTGCGAGCAGATTTGGGGCATTTGAGACGGTTGCCTCCGCCCCCTCCTTTTGATGATGAGTGAGTGCCTTTTGGCAATTTGTCACAAAAAGGGGGAGTACATATGTAAAGGAGTTTTTGTAGTTAGGGGGAGATTTTTTGTAGTTGTGGAGCCTTAGATTGTATCTAGGTGCTTCATCATGTATTTACATTTTTGGCTCATGATGTATTCTTTGTTTTGATTGAGTTATTCATGATAGGGGGTGATACATTGATTGTATATGTTTCTTGTTTCACATTGCTTATTGATTTATATTTATGAGGTTATTCATGTTATATGTCTTTATTTTGTGTTATGTGAAATCAAGAAGTTATTTAAGTTTTACTTGCATTTTCCACATGCGTTTATGCGTTTGTTGAGTGTTTCAGGAAATATACAGGTTGATTCAGTCGTGCTGTTGTCTACACTTGCAACTGATAGATAGTAGTTAGGTTGGATTTTTTTGTGATGGGCAATATTTTTGTAATGGGCTGTTTTTTGTAAACTTTGAGCATTTTGTTTAAGTTTGTGTTTTGTCACGGATTGCCAAAGGGAGAGTTTGTTGGGTTCTAAGACTTTAGGTTTAAATATATTAGAACTTCAATTTTTAATGTTGGCAAACCATGATTAAAACTTTTTAGTCTTTGTTTTAAACTTGCTCAAAGTGTGTTTATATGTAAAGTTGGAATCGAGTGTTTTGCAGGATTTACTGTGTAAATCTGCTTGGCTTGATTGATCAAAAATTAGACTCAATCGATCAAAGCTCGTGCAGATTGTTTTTCTGCAAAATTTTCCAACTCAACCCAAGCCTGTTTGACGTGTAGGGTTTTATGTTTTGCCTTAAGTATAAAAGGGAAAACCCTAGCCACGTTTTAGTGTTGCTCCTTATACTGTGTGTGTGAATATTTTGTGAGATCAAAAGGTGGATGCCTTCACACATACTTAGGGTTTCCAAGATTCAAGATTATGTCTAGGATTTGGTGATCAATTCAGTTGCAGATTCAAGAGCTTAAAGATACACAAGCAGGGGTGCTTGTACTTGCTACGAATCCAAGAAAGAAGTAGTCCGTGGACTCGGAGCTGTCACGTGGTCATGGTAGTAAGTTTCCTACTCAAGGTAGCAATAGGATGTTAGTGGTCTAAGTCGCTATTGTGTAAATTTCAATTCTTTCATAGTGGATTCAGTTTTACCTTGAGAATAGTTAGGTTAAATCCTCCCCAGGTTTTTTATCGGTTTGGTTTTCCTGGGTTATCATATCGTTGTGTTCTTTATTTTCCGCACTTTACAATGATATGATATATTTGTGTTAACCTAGATTTGATTAATTTGACTAAGTAATCACTTGACTAATTAACTAGGTTAATCTAGTTGTGTTTTAAGGGGTTTAAAAACAAACATGTTAAATATTTGAGCCTTAAATTTCCTGGCCCCCTAATAAATTGGGGGGGGGGGGGGGACTTCTACCACCCGCACCAGTACTAGATAGAGCAGTCAAAAATTTATTAAACTCCATATATTACGAAAAGAAGTGGGGGATTAGGGTTAAACAGGATCAATGCTATTGACATATCTTTGGATAGCAAAGGATGAAAGACAAAATAAAAATTGATATCTTTCAAAATTTTCAAATACTGGATTACTAATTTTTAAATTTTAGGAAGGAAAAATATATTTCAACAAAAGATTTACGTAATTATTTTGCAGGAAAAAAAAAAAAAAATAGTATGAAGCCTATATATAGGAATAAAAAGTTTATATTCTTTATTCCAAATTCCAAATAGAACAATTAGGTTTAAGGCATTTTAATAGTGAACGGATACGATGGATTTTGGTTGGTATGGTAGCTAGTGAACAGCTATAATTGTCAACAGCCAGCAACTCATTGATCAATTATTATTATTATTTTTTTTGAGAACACGATCAATTATGTATTTGGTTATGTATCTTTTTAAGTTTTAGATCCCTGAAAAACACAATATGTTTAACCTAATTTATTAGCTAAGTTGTTATTTAGGTTACTTATTCAGATATAGGTTAAACATTCATCATAATCAACATGCACAACGAAAAACTAAATAACACATCTAATTTTTAGTGAAATGATATGGTCGATCTTGGTTGGTATAGTATAACTGTCAACCACCAACAACTGATCTAATTTGGTGTGATGACTTCCAACAACATTATGTACTTCATGCCCAGGTATTTATTTAATATATCAAAATGATATTTTAAATTTGAGCTGAAAATTTATCCCAAGAAAAGGAAAACAAATTCTGCTCTGAACATAATAATAAATCTCTTTATATAGTACACTATAGTTTTTATTTGCACAAATAATAATAAAGCCTTCCAATTAATCTAAATCATAGCGAGCTCTCCATTAATTCTGCTTAGAATTTATTGGCTTAATAAAACACTAATGTTTCAGCTAGCGGTCCTAGTTTTGACGAGTGCGTGGGCGATTCACTAATATTGAGTGCAAACACCACTCAAAAACTTCAGGACATAAGACCCTCATCCAGAATCCCACCCTCACCCAAGATGGCTTAGTCAAGTACATGTCTCCTTTGCAAGTGCTGTCCACAATTGCTTTGGCACACCTCTCTGTTGACTCAACTGGCATCCATGGCGTTTCAATCTAAGCAAATATCACCATTCAGAAATGAAATATAAAAAAAAAAAATCATTTTTGTTTTGAGAGACTAGAAGTTACATAATGGCTAAGTTATGAGTAGAAATTACATATAAGTTCTTCCCTCTTTATGCAACCCAAAAAAAAAAAAAGAAAAAAAAAGAAAAGCTATGTTAAAAAATTATAAATTTTATTACGTAAGTCTTATAAAAAAAGTTATTAAGATATTTACTATAATATTATTTAAATGGTATCGATCATATTCATCGTCATGTTCATTTATTAGAATTTTAAAGAAAATTTGTAATTTTTAGCATTTTCCATTATATGTAGTAGGGACTAGGGATTATTACAAGGTATGGTTCTCGGTCAATATATAGGACTATGTAAAGTTTTGTACCCAGGCTGTAGGGTCCTATATATATATATATATATAAAGGGAAATATTTAGATACAGTTCCTTAGATACAATTTCTTAGGTACTTCTTTTAAATTATTGCCACTTGTCTAATTTAATGACTCCACTAACTGATGTTAAAATGCAATCTCCTTTGTTTTCTCTTAGCCCGAGAGAAAATCTGAGAGCTTCAAATTTCTCACCCAGTAACCAGATTCCTTCCTTCCTCCATTTTATTTGATGTTTCAATATTTATCAATTACCAAACAAAAAATTGGGAAAAAAAAACTAGTTTGAAGTTAAGTGTTGATGTTAACGTTGAAATCCAATTCATATTCACCCAAACAAAACCATCGCAAACCCATCGGTGTCAAGATTTGGCTTTGAAAGAAAATCAAAAGCACTAAGAAATCTTTTTTTCCCCTACTTGTTAGGCACTCCCCTGTAGATCTGTAGACTCACTTACCCCATCTAGAAAAATGAAATTAGGTAGTGCATCCCTTGAATGCATGTGCCTTTGGTCATCGGAAATTTCCATAGATTGATCATCTTTAGCCATATGGTGTGAGAGTCTAAGAGATTTGATGGATAGGTTTCTAGCGGGCCAAGAAAAGAAAAAGAAAAAAAAAGGGGAAGAAAGAAACAAAATGAGATGGTGTTAACAGACGTTAGCTAAGTTATTAAACTATACAAGTGGCAGCAATTTAAAAGGGGTACCTAAGAAACTGTATCTAAGGTATTGTATTTAAGTTTTGCCCATATATAAATGAGATTACTAGAGGTTGAGCTGTGGTGTGATGGCAAGTGCCTTACACCCAAAGTAACGAGTTTGAGTTCCGGAATCAGTCTCTCTAATTAAAACAATAATTGAAGGTAAAGCTGCTTATCATGATATCTTTTAAACCTTACAAGAAGTGAGAGTTTTGTAAACTAAATATGACATTTTTTATATGGTTGAAGTTATATTTAACCCGTGATCTACTGCACAAGATTTAAATTCAATGTACTCTACTGATTGGACAAGACATGTTACTGACAAAATGGTGTCTTGCCAGAATTGGGTGAAAATAGATGGTTTGGATTTTATAAAATGTAGAAGATTAAATAATTTAAATGCAACTTAAAGTCTGAAACAGGATTGGTAAAGGTTTAATTTTCAAGTTTCGTTTCTTTTAATTCTTAATATACCTTTGGGAAAAATTGGCCTTGCGTCATTTCTGACTCAATTGCTCCGGGAGTTACAATGGTTATCCCAATATCTGGACCAAACTCAGCTCTCAGTGACTCAAAAAAGCATATTTGGGCTGCCTTGCTTGCCTGAAGACATCATTGATTCATAAGTAAAAGAAAATCTCAAAGTGAACAACTAGTAAGGCATGCCAAGGAGGTTTTGTACGTAGTTCTTACATTGTAGAAGCTTAATCTTGGAGTACAGAGCCATGCTGCAACTGAAGAAATTACAACAATCTTTCCTTTGCTTTTTCTTAGGTGTGGAACTGCATAATGGGTGCTGTACACTGAACCCCAGAAATTTATGTCCTAAATTACATAAAATTGGAGTCTGTTAACGCAAGTTTGAAACTCAAAACTTAACAAAATATTGGGATTATATATTATAGACTTGAATGAAAAATAAGCACTGAAGAACGATTAATATGCTAGATTTTTTTTCTTCACTATAATCCAATATAGTTACAGAGAAAGTGGGGCAAGACATGTTGGTATTATTACCATAATGGAAGCAATGTCGGAGGAATCTTCAAAAAGGTCCACTCTTACTACTCCAGCGTTGTTCACCAAATGATCCACTGTTGAATAAACTAATCACAAATTGAAATTGTACATTCCAAAATATTTCCACAAATAGTAGGTGTTAGGTTCTAAAAGTTTAGAACAATTGACAAATCGTGAATACAAACTTATCTAGATATAGATCTTAGAGTTTATAGGTATTATTAGACAATACTCAAGGTGATACAAGTCAAGATTCAAGAATATACAAGCTGCAGAAAGAAGAGTTCAGAAACTACTTGGTTCGATCAATCGAAAGACAGGCTCGACCAATCGAAACACGTATCTGCAGAGTTCTATTTCAGCCCAAACTCTACTTAAACGTATTGGGTTTCAAGTAAAACACTACTAGTATATAAAGAAAACCCTAAGCATGCTTTTATAAGACTTTTCAGAGAGAGAAGAGTGTGCCTCTTTTGTAAATCTAGGGTTTTGTACCTAAAAAGCTCTCTCATGTCTTCTACCGGTGTTATTCCTTGAAGAATCTCAAGATCTGGTATTGTAGAAGTTGCTACCTTCTCTAGTCATCAAAGGTGCTGATGATCTAAACCTTCAATGGTGGTCTTGGAGTGACAAATAGGAGAGTTTGTATTTTTTTTTTAATCACAAGTGTGGGTGGTTGTGTTGCAAAGGCCTAATAGAAAAGGCGTTCATGGATTCGGAGCTTGTACGTGGTTGTGTCAGTAAGTTCTGAATGTGATAGCAATAGGATGTTAGTGGTCTATGTCTTATTGTAAACTTCGATTCTCTATAGTGGATTTGCTTTTTACCTTGAGGATAGCTAGGTTAAATCCTCCCTAGGTTTTTTACCGGTTTAGTTTTCCTGGGTGATCATATCATTATATTCTTTATTTTCCGCTGCTTTACATGATATGAATTTATTGTTTTAACCTAGATATAGATAATAAACCTGAGTATTTACTTAGTTAATTAATTAGGTTAAACAATCTAGTTTATAGGGATCTAAAACCTAACAAGTGATATTAGAGCAAGTTAGCTCTTGATTTAGATTATTATACCTAGAGTTGATCCTTGATCCCTGTTATCATGGATAATTTTAAGTGCCTTATTATTTTTTATTGTGATGTTTTGAATAAAAAGGACACTATTGTTTCAGTTGATCTTTTTGAGGCTTGTGAAAAGAATTTGCAGGATTTCAATCTTTCTTAGAAGATTGGTGTAATCCCTCAAATACACTCTGCTTCTCATGGATTTTCACCTACAAAGCCGAAGACTCATGCTATATGGCTGGGAAAAGACTTGCTAAGGTGAGTATTGTTTACTTGTCCCTGATTTAATTCTTTCAATTATTTGTGGACATGTTTACTTTTAGTTTTTTGTTGTTTTATTTTCTTAGGTTGTTTTGATTATTCAAAAATCCAAAAACATTGAAAATTTTCAAAAAGACAAAAATATTTTATTTTGTGTCTTGTTTTATTTGTTTTGAGGATTACATGAGTTATAATATCTCTCTCGTGATTTAGAACATGCTTGACATTGTGGAGAAACTTGAATAGTATGTGTTATATAAATGCTAAGCTATTTCTGATTTTGTGTGAGTATGTACTAGTTTGTACATGTACTTAAGGGTTAATTAAGAAATTGATATTTCTTGTTTGTGTACCCTCTATAGCTTAGTTAAGCCCTATCATGCATTGCATTTGCATTTTTAATCATTTGGCATAATATGTGCTTTTATTTTTTATCATAATTTTTTTTGAAAATCCAAAAGATTTTGTTTTTGTTTTGTATTACATATCTTGGATTTATAGTTGAGGTTGGCCATATTAATTTTTACATAACATGCTTGTGTACTTTGGTTAGTTTGGATGAGCTTATTTTTTCTGCACTTTGCTAGTTTTAGCTATGTAGTGCATGTTGTGTAGGAGTTGTTTATAGTTTTGATCACATGATCTTGATTTTGAAGTCACATGCTTTTGATTGTAAAGACTAAAAAAATCCTAAGAGAAAGACATAAATAATCATCTCACCACTGTTTACTAGCCAATCATGAACACCTTAGTGCATATCATAAGATTTTGTGCTTGAAAAAGTGTAGCACATGCACAAAAAGAAAATAAGGTGTAGCATTGGAATAAAAAATTATAATAAAAATGGTGTGTATTGTTAGGACATATGTGATTTAATGTTAGGAACATATGTCAACATTTTATGTAATTGACTAATCATTTGACAAAACGTACTTTACTTGTAATTGGGTAGATTTAGGATGTGTTTAATGCAGGATTTTAAACAGCTAGCATCTATCAAGGTTTAAAAGCTGTTGAAGCTCGTGGCTCAACAGCTAGCTCGATAGTTGGCTATCTATCGAGGTTTATGAAGTTCAGTTTTTCAAGCTGATTTTTATCCAATCCGTGAATGTATGTTTGAACTTTTTTTTTCTCACAACCCTAAACATATATAAGGATTATTTTGAGGGCCGTAAAAGGTGACACAAGTTGCACAAGAGTATAATTCCACAAGTGTGAAGAAGAGTGTGACCGGAAACCTAGTTTGCCCTAGTTCTTCTTTCTCTTGAAGAAGCTACTGTGTTTTGTACACCATAGGGTTTTGTGACCAAGCAACTTCATGATCTTCATCGTGTGATGAACAGAAGAACTTTGCAGCCAACATCCTTCTTAAGTTGGTGATCAAGTTGCGTATTGGGATTCGCGCAATTGGTTAGTCACGTACTGAGAGCCGTGCATTGAAAGGAGAGATTATCACTACAGAACAAGTCCAATTAGGTATTGGGATAAGGGTTCAATTGTAGGTTGGTATAAGGTATTGAGATTCCTTACTTATAATCGCTTGTTTTGATAATAGTGGATTCTCTGGTGATTTGTTTGTGCTACCACATACATCGCATGTTAATTTGATTAATTAATAAACTTGGCTAATTAATCAATTAATTTATCACAAAGGGTCAATACGTTTTTGGTCTATCAAATGGTATCAGAGCAGGCATACTCTGATTAGGGTTAATCTTTGTTGTGTGATCCATTGACCCCTGTTTGTCATGGATAGAGGATAGTCTCTTATTATACCTCATTTATTTGATGGCACTAACTATGCATACTAGAAAGTACACATGAGAGCTTTCTTGTAGTCATTAGATGAAAAGGTGTGGCAAGCTGTGGAGATAGGTTGGACCAAGCTTACAGAAGTGCCGGCCGATTAGGATGATGCTAAGATCAAGGCAGCAAACTTCAACAACAGGGCATTGAATGTTCTATTCAATGTAGTCACAAATGAGGAATTCAAGAAAATATCCTCCATTGAAACTGCTAAGGAAGTATAGACCATTCTCTAGAAAACTTATGAAGTAACTAAGGCTGTCAAGGATTCAAAGTTTCAGAGGCTCACTACAAGCTTTGAAGAGATCAAGATGGAGAAGGATGAGACATTTGATGAGTTCTATGCTAAGCTCAAGAACATAGTAAACTCAACTGTTAGGTTCTAAAGTTTAGGATTTTATGTAGTTTAGAACTCTAATGTGTAATGTTGGCAAACCATGATCAAAACAATGTGTTTAGAAGTGTTTAAAACTAGCTCAAACTTGTATGTCAATGTAAAGTTGGAATCGAGTGTAAAGCAGAAAGCAGTGTGGCTTTCGGCCTGGCTCGATCGATCGAAGCTTAGGCTCGACCGATCGAACGTCGGGCAGATTGCTTTTCTGCAGATTCGTCCAACTCAGCCCTATGTGTTTAAAACGTTTTTAGGATTTCTTATTTGTCCTAAGTATAAAAGGCAAACTCTATCCACATTTTAGTATTGCTCATATTGCGGTTTGCGTAAATCTCTTGTGAGATCTAGAGGAGCTTTCCTTTACACAAACTTAGGGTTTTCAAGGAAGAGACATTCTCTAAACCTTGATGATCAAAACAGTTGCTGCCATTAAAGCTTAAAGAATACACAAGCGGGGGTGCTTGTAGTTGGTGGAATCCAAAGAAAGAAGGAGTCCGTGGATTCGGAGCTTGCACATGGTCGTGTCAGTAAGTTCTACTGGTTGGTAGCATTAGGAAGTCGAGCGGGGGTGCTTGTAAGTCCTTTTGTATGAACTTCGATTCTTTCTGATAGTGGATTCAAGTTTACCTTGAGGATAGTTAGGTCAAATCTACCCCAGGTTTTTATCGGTTTGGTTTCCTGGGTGATCATATCATTGTCTTGTTTATTTTCCGCTGCTTTGCATGATTTGATCTTTATTATTGTTATAACCTAGACTTGTTAATCTGACTAAGTAACAACTTGGCTAATTAACTAGGTTTAATCAATTGTTTGAAGGGGTCTAAAAACTGTCAAGTGGTATCAGAGCGGGTTGCTCTTTTGTTTTAGATCTTTTGATCTAAGAGCTGATCCTTGACCCCTGTTGTCATGGATAATTTGAAGGGTCTTTCTGATCATGTTTCTGCTGATTTTATTGATGCCTGTGAAACTCTTCGTAAGGAATTATTGAAATCTATGAAAATTGCTAAGAAATTCAAGGAAAAGTTAAAATTGGCTAATCTTGAAAAAGAGGAATTGATTGTTAGATTAGATGAATCTAATAAAAAGAATGAATTTTTGAGAAATCAAATTTCCTCTTAAGATGAGAAGATGAGAAGCTTGGAACAAGAGTTAGTTGAATCTAAGGCAAAAATTGAAAATTTGACTTGTACCAAGTCTGCTGTTGATAACAGAATTGTTTCTGTTTCTCTTAAGCCTAAAACTGAGAAAGTTTATATCCCTCATTTTAAGAGGAATAATAAAGAAAATGCTTATTTTGCTAGGTTAGACAAAGGTAAATGTTCTGATGTTGACACTGATGTTTCTAAACCTATGTCTAAACCTACTGTTAGAGAGCATAATAAATCTGTTTTTGTGCCTACTTGTCACCTTTGTGGTGTTGTTGGTCATATTAGACCAAATTGTTCTTTGTTGAGGCAAAAACCAAAATCTGAGACTAGACTTGTTGTTAGGAATACTGATGTTCCTAAATTTGTTCCTGTCTGCCACTTTTGTGGTGTCCATGGTCACATTCGTCCTAATTGTCATAAATTGAAATTTAAGCATTCTGTGTTTCAATCTAGGATTTGTGATGATATTTCTCCTGCCATAAGTCCATATAAATTGTTTCATATTCTTTTGAAAAATTTGAGCTTGTTGGCTTGTGAAAGGAATTTGCAGGATTTCAGTCTTTCTCAGAAGATTGGTGTAATCCCTCAAATACACTCTACTTCTCATGGATTTTCACCTACAAAGCCGAAGACTCGTGCTATATGGGTGAGAAAAGATTCTCTAAGGTGAGTGTTGCTGACTTGTCCCTAATTTAATTCTTTCAATTGTTTGTGGACATGTCTTGTTTCTGTTTTTGGTTGTTTTGTTTTTTAGGTTGTTTTTTTTAATAAAAAAAAAATCCAAAAACATTGAAAAATTTTCAAAAAGACAAAAATATTTTATTTTGAGTCTTGTTTTATTTTTCTTGACGATTACATGAATTATGATATCTCTCTCTTGATTTAGAACATGCTTGACATTGTGGAGAAACTTGAATAGTATGTGTTCTATAAGTGCTAAGCTATTTCTAATTTTGTGTGATTATGTACTAGTTTGTACATGTACTCATGGGTTAATTAAGAAATTGATATTTCTTGTTTGTGTACCCTCTATAGCTTAGTTAAGCACTGTCATGCATTGCATTTGCATTGTTCATTTAGCATAATATGTGCTTTTTTGTTTTTGGTCATATAGTTTTAAAACCAAAAAGATTTTTGTGTTTTGTATTTCACATCTTGGATTTATAATCAAGGATTGGCCATATTATCTTTACATAACAAGTTTATGTACCTTGTTTAGCTTTGATGAGCTTATTTATTGCACTTTACTAGTTGAAACTTTGTAGTGCATGTTATGTGGGAGATGTTTATAGTTTTTGATCACTTTGTCTTGATCTTGAAGTTACATGTCTTTGACTGTCGGACTTGAACTTTTAGAGAAAGGCATAAATAACCATCTCACCACTGTTTACTAGCCAATCATGAACACCTTAGTGCATATAATAAGTTTTTGTGCTCGAGAAAGTGTAGCACATGCACAAAAAGAACATAAGGTGTAGCCTCGGTTTAATTGCTTAATGCTTAAAATTGGTATGTACTATTAGGTTTGATGCCAAATCACATAATTAAAATTGGTGTGTATATTATGAGGCAAAATTCAAAAAACTTACATGATTGCAAGCTTATGTTCTAGGAGATGTGAGAGTTATATGATGTAACTCTTTAGGTGATAGTCTCTTTTAAATTCTATGTGATAAATTTTGTAGACTTTGTGATTGATTGCTATTCACATATCACCTCACATGTATCTCAAGTTTTTGCTAGTTGCACACACTACACAAGTTACTCTTTGCTAAACTTGGTACATTATATTGTGTGTGATCTTGTTGTGGCCATCCAAGATTAAAGTTCCTTGATTTTAATGCAAAATGTGTTTAATGTTTGTGCTTTGAGGACAAATTGATTGAAAATCTTGATTTTGGAAGATTTGGGTTGAATTCAAGTTTTTTTAAAACTTTTAATCTCATACTCATGCATTTCATTCATGAAATATTGTACTTTGAGGAGTTTCTGCATTAAATTGCTCTATTTTTTAATTTTTTTTTTTTGATTTTTCCGTGCATCACTTATGTTTAGGATTCACATGCATTGCATTGTTTTTGTATCCATCCTGCAGTTTTGCAGTCATATCTCTTATTGTTTTCACACATAACATGCATACACTTTGCTACATTGGGTACTCAACTTGATCAAAAATTGATTGATTAATTTTTTGAGCTATGTACTTTCTAGTATATGCTATTTTTATGTGTGAATTGTAGAAAATATTTTTCTTAAGAGATATGATGGATAATCAATGTGCAAATATTTTCTCTACTCATGCAACTATTTATGGGTCACATAGTGCCATGTTTGCATTTTATTGAAAGAGAGAATATTTTTTCTTCATGTGTATCCTCAACTTAGTTTTTTTTTTTAAAAAACTTGGTTTGTGTCTTTTTATTTATCCCCATCCCCTTTATTTTTCCCTGAAACTGTTTTTCCCAAAACTTGTTTTGTTTTTCCTATTTTTATAGGGGGAGAAATTTTTTCTAACCTTTGTGGTTCTTAGGGGAAGTTGTTGCTCTTCGTAGGGAGAGTTGTCTCTATTTTCTCTTACTCTGTTGCGTATGTTTTTTGTCAACTCTTTGTTTGAGTTGTCTTTGTCAATGCGTGACAAAAAGGGGGAGAGATTTAGATGAAATGTGTGGAAAATACAAGAATGTTCTGTTTAGGGGGAGTTAACATACATTGAGTTAACATTGTTTTTAATGTATCTAACTTAGGGGGAGAGTTAGATTGCATATTTGTTGATTTACTGTTTTTGTTTTTCTGTCACACATGCGGTTATGCATTTTGTTTAGTGTTTCAGGAAATATACAGGTTGATTCAATTGAGCTGCTGTCTACACTTGCAACTGATGGATAGTAGTTAGGATTAAATTTTTGTTTATGAGCATTATTTTGTAAAGGGCTTTTTCATGTTGTAAACTTTGAGCTTATATGTTGTGTTTTGTCATGGATTGCCAAAGGGGGAGTTTGTTAGGTTCTAAAGTTTAGGACTTTATGTAGTTTAGAACTCTAATGTGTAATGTTGGCAAACCATGATCAAAACAATGTGTTTAGAAGTGTTTAAAGCTAGCTCAAACTTGTATGTCAATGTAAAGTTGGAATCGAGTGTAAAGCAGAAAGCAGTGTGGCTTTCGGCCTGGCTCGATCGATCGAAGCTTAGGCTCGACCGATCGAACGTCGGGCAGATTGCTTTTCTGTAGATTCGTCCAACTCAGCCCTATGTGTTTAAAACGTTTTTAGGGTTTCTTATTTGTCTTAAGTATAAAAGGCAAACCCTAGCCACGTTTTAGTGTTGCTCATATTGCGGTTTGTGTAAATCTCTTGTGAGATCTAGAGGAGCTTTCCTTTACACAAACTTAGGGTTTTCAAGGAAGAGACATTCTCTAAACCTTGATGATCAAAACAGTTGCTGCCATTAAAGCTTAAAGAATACACAAGCGGGGGTACTTGTAGCTGGTGGAATCCAAAGAAAGAAGGAGTCCGTGGATTTGGAGCTTGCACGTGGTCGTGTCAGTAAGTTCTACTGGTTGGTAGCATTAGGAAGTCGAGCGGGAGTGCTTGTAAGTCCTTTTGTATGAACTTTGATTCTTTCTGATAGTGGATTCAAGTTTACCTTGAGGATAGTTAGGTCAAATCCACCCCAGGTTTTTACCGGTTTGGTTTCCTGGGTGATCATATCATTGTCTTATTTATTTTCCGTTGCTTTGCATGATTTGATCTTTATTATTGTGATAACCTAGACTTGTTAATCTGACTAAGTAACAACTTGGCTAATTAACTAGGTTTAATAAATTGTTTGAAGGGGTCTAAAAACTGTCAAAACATTTAATCTTGGGGAAACCATTCCTGAACCCAAGATTGTGAGAAAGGTGCTCAGATCTCTACCCAAGAGATTCCATGCCAAGATCATTGCCATTGAGGAATCAAAGGACATTGACAAAATTCCTTTGACTAAATTGGTTGGAAATTTGCAGACCTATGAGTTGGGTTTGACAAGGATAGGGAAATCAAGCAAGAGCAAGAGCTTGGCTTTAAAAGTCAAGAGAAGTGACACTGATGAGTCTTTTGATGATGAAGATTTTAAGATGAAGTTCTACATCACCAGACAATTCAAGAAGTTTATGAAGAATGTCAATGCAAAGGGCTTCAACAAGGACCATAGACAATAGAGTTCTTCTTAGTTTAAGAGCCAAGACAAAGAGAAGAAGGATGCTAGGGATGGCGGTCAGTACATTATTCCTTCAGGACCAAAGTGCTATGGGTGTCAAGGCTTCGGTCACATGAAACAAGAGTGCCCTACTTATCTCAAGACCATTGGATAAAGCAAGGCGCTTGCTGCTACCTTGAGCGACACTGAGCCTGAGAATGACTCCGATAATGAGGATGATGAAATCCTAAATGCCTTTATTGCCACCGTAAATCCTACTAAAGTGATTGTTGAAGATGTGGATGAAGAGGAAGAATTGGTGGAGTCTAAGTTTGAGAAGATGGATGAACAAGATGACATCCACACAGCCTATGCAAATTTATACAAGGTATCAGAAAAGCATGCGAAGTTGTATAGGTTGGCCACCAAGAAGCTTAGTGATGTGGAGCTTGAGCGAGAAGAAATCTCTACAAAGTTTGATGAAGCTAATCAAACTATTGGAGCACTAAGATTTGAGAATAATTTCTAAGATCAAGAAGCTTAAGGCAGAACTGTTCCAAGTCAGAGCTCAACTGGAAAGGACTTCAAGCGCTAAGCTCGATGAGATGCTAAATTTTTAGAAATCGGCTTTCGATCGAACCGGTTTAGGGTACGATTTCTCTTCTCCTAGTATTGCTTCTACTAGTATTACTGTTTTTATTTCTCCTGCTAATAATATTAAAACTGAGAACAATGATGTTAAAAATGAATTAGCAAGTGAGAACATAGATAAGGATAAATCTATCTTAGAAGTACCCCCTAAACTTGATAACGAAGAGATTAAGAACCCTAAGGCTAAGAAGGAAAACTCTCAAAAGCCAAAACAGAAAAAGTAGCATTTCTATCATCGCTGTGGCATAGCTGGACATACTCGACCTAATTGCTATAAGTGGTTAGCTACTCAAAAGAGCAACAACATGATTGCGTCGGGAGACCAAAATCAGTTTCCATCCTCTTTTGCTCCTTTTGGAGATCTTCTCAAAACCCTTATGTTCCTTTCGAACTTGAACGGTTTAAATCTTCCCCCTCACCACCAAATCAAGGGTTCGTTAAACGGAAAGGTTCTTCCAAGGTGTGGAAGGAAAAGGGCTCCAAGTGATTCCATCGCTTATTCTCTCTCTCCCCTTCGTATTTGTGTTTTGCATTACTTGTGTGTTTTGCTTTATTGTTTTGAGCTAGTCTAGGTTTATGCATTGCTTTGTTTAATTTGTTTTTGTTTGTTTTCTTTTCAGTTTTGGTTTATTTTGTTTTTCAACCAAAAAAAAAAAAGAAAAAAAAGAAAAATACAAAAACAGTGTGTTTGTGTACATTGGTACTTGTGTACCTTGGATGGTCATTGAAACAAAGTTTTCTAAACTTTGTATCTTTTGTAACTTAGATGAGCATCTCCGTGCACAACTAAGCAAGTGAGCTTTGTGGCTCGTGTTTGTGATGAGTAAGATTAAGTGGTCTCTTGTACTTAACACTCTTATCACTCTTTTTGACGGGAAGGACTAGAAAATCCTAAGATAAATGCATAAATAACCATCTCACCACTGTTGCCAGCCAATCATGAAATGACATCTGTATGCTTCAGCATAGCAAAAGTGCAATGTCAAAAGCTTAACATCATTGCGTATTTCTTTTCTCTCTCCTATATGCCTATGTATGATATGCTTATTAAAATAAATATGCAAAGAAAATAAAAGAAAAAAATAATAAATATGCTTTATGTATGATTGCAAGCGTGCATTCTAGGAGATGTAAGAGTTATAGGATGTATCTCGAAGGTGATAGTCCCCATCAAACAGTTATGATTGTGTGTGAGTTAAAGTTATTTTCTCATATCGCAAATCGTCATAACATGTAGACACTTATGCAATCTTGCAATATTTTTCACACACAAAAACGCAATATTCTTTGCTATTCTTGATACATGTGCAAGTACAATGTGATTTGACCATCACAAGGAATACTTGTGTTAATGTGTGCTCACTAAGCTGTCTTAACTTGTTTTTAAAATATAAAATTGGTTAGAGTTGTTTAGTGTGTGTGTGTTTTGGGATCTATGTGCTTAACATTTTTCTTGTTGAGAGATGTTTTTGAGAGGTTAAAATGTTGTTTGGATCCTTGGTTGAATTGCATGTTTGATTGCATTCATGTCTGTGTTTTTCTTTTCTTGAAGAACTGTTTTTAAGTAATCTTGACAGCTCCTCGACTCCTCTTGACACCTGGCTTATCTATCGAGCTCTTTAGCTATCACAATCTCGATAGCTTCTCGATAGCTCGTCAATCCATCGAGAAAGTTTCTGTCTCCTTGATAGCTGCTCGATAGCTCCTCGATTCATCGAGCTTGTTTTTGCTGTGGACACCTCTAGATAGCTACTCGATAGCTGTATCTCTTCATGCCTTTAAAGCTCGACATCTCTTGATCTGTAGAGAATTATGAGACTTCTATTTATATGCGCTTCGCGATTTCTGTCTCATTTCTCTTCGATCTCTCTCGATAGACAGACTTCTCTCTCACTCCTAAACTCTTTTCACTCAACCTCTTCATCTTCCCTACTCATTTCATTGCATATTTCACAGGTATGATCTCTTTTCAAGCCTTTAATCATACATTTCATGCATTCTGACCTAGATTTTGGGATTTGTTGAAAAATTTGGGGTTTTTCAAAATCAAAATTTTTGGGATGGGCTTTGTGAAAATTTTTCATGCATGATAGTTGTGTGTTTACTTTGGTGAACTGATTGTGTGCTAGTAGGATTGGATTGGGCTAAGCCCATACTGTTTTTACTATTGCATATCACATGCTCATGCATTTTCATGCATACGTACCTTACATTCTCTATATTCTTATATATTGATTGTATTTGGTGCTTTTCTGCGTGTTTCTCTCTCCCTCTCTCTCTCTCTCTTGTTTACGTTAGTTGCATTATGGCACCTAAATGTAAATCTACTCCGTCCTGGAACCCTCTTCATTTCGGGGCATCCACTTCTTCTAAACCTACTCCCTCTTCCATCTAGTTCTATGATGAGAAGGCCAATTTGGACTTCTTTGAGAACTTTTCTAGACGAGGCATTCATTTAGAACGCCAAGTCATTTTTTCGAACTTCTCCGACACTAATCTACCCACTGTCATTCACAGTAGGGGTTAGGAGTCACTGTGTGATGTCCCGGTCACTTGTTCATCCGTGCTTATCTAGGAGTTCTACTCCAACATGCATGGATTTGATTATTCAGTACCTTTCTTTGTTATTCGCGTTCGAGGTACGTGCATTGTGGTCACATTGGATATTGTATTCGGCATGCTCCATGTCCCCAGGGTAGCGCATCCTAACTACCCTAGTTGTAAGCGTCTTAAGACTGTGTCTAAAGATGAGCTTATGTCAGCTTTTTGTAAGCATCCTTCTGATTGGGGTGATCGTCAGTTCACTCCTTGTTTGGCCTTTGCTAAAGGTTCTCGTTTTCTTAACATGGTTATGAATTTTGTTTTGTATCCTCTTTCTCACTATAACTCTATTACCGAACCCCGTGCTTGATTTTTGCTTTCTATTTTAGAGCATCTTACTATAGATTTTCCCTCTCATTTTATTCTTTCTATCATAGATGTATATAAGGATACGACGACCCATGATAAACTCATTTTCCTTTCGGTTATCATGAGGATTTTACACCATTGTTGATATATATACATTTGAGGTTGTTATTACAGTTCTTTCACCTATCTTTACATGTGTTGTTTCTTTTCCTTCTTTATACACATGCTTCTTATTTATTGTATGCAATTTATTATTTTTGTTTCACACTAAGATGCTGTGATGAGTTTTGTTTAAAGTGTTTCAGAAATACAGGTTGTCAAAGTCTACTTGCCATGAACTCTCTTCTTGCAAAATTTTTCAAGAGTTTGTGTTAGGATAGATTTTAATGTATTCAACAAGAGAATATGAGTTGAGTGATTTATGACTTCTCTCATATGTTCATTTTTTTGTTGTGGTTTTGTCACGAATTTCCAAAGGGGAGATTGTTAGGACATATATAATTTAATGTTAGGAATATATGTCAACATTTTATGTAATTGACTAATCCTTTGACAAAATGCACTTTACTTGTAATTGGATAGATCTAGAATGTGTTTAATGCTTTAAGAAATAAGGTTTCAAGTTTAAGTGTTAAAGCCATGCAAGTCTGTCCAAGAATAAAGTGAGAAAGTGAAGGATTTTAAAGCTTGACAGCTATTGAGGTTTAAAAGCTGTTGAAGCCCGTGGCTCGACAGCTAGCTCAATAGATTGCTATTTATCGAGGTTTATGAAATTCAATTTTTCAAGCTGATTTTCATCCAATCCGTGAATGTATGTTTGTGATTTCTTTTCTCACAACCCTAAACATATATAAAGATTATTTTGAGAGCCGTAAAAGGTGACACAAGTTGCAAGAGCACAATTCCACAAGTGTGAAGAAGAGGATGACTGGAAACCTAGTTTGCCCTAGTTCTTCTTTCTCTTGAAGAAGATGCTATATTTTGTACACCATAGGGTTTTGTGACCAGGCAACTTCATGATCTTCATCATGTGATGAACAAAAGAACTTTGCAGCCAACATCCTTCTCAAGTTGGTGATCAAGTCGCGTACTGGTATCCGCATAATTGGTTAATCACGTATTGGGAGCCGTGCATTGAAAGGAGAGATTGTGACTACAGAATAAGTCTAATTGGGTATTGGGGTAAGGGTTTAACTGTAAGTTGGCATAAGGTACTGGGATTCCTTTACTTGTAACCACTTGTATTGATAATAGTGGATTTTCGGGAGTGGTAACCTTAAAATCACTCGGTGGGGTTTTTGTCGTGTAGGTTTTCCCTATTCGTAAACAAATCACCGTGTCAATTTAATTTCCGCTGCATACTTAGTTTAATTGGTGATTTGTTTGTGCTACCACGTACATCACATGTTAATTTGATTAATTAATAAACTTGGCTAATTAATCAATTAATTCATTACAAGGAGTCAATAAATTTTTGGCCTATCATGTACATTATAAGGCTAAAAAAAGAAAAATACATGATTGCAAGCTTGTTTTCTAGGAGATGTAGGAGTTATAAGATGCAACTCTTTAGGTGACAGTTACTTTCAAACTTATGTGATGAATAATATAGAAATTGTGATTGATTACTATCTACTTATTACCTCACATGTATCTCATGCCTTTACTAGTTGCACACACTTCACAAGTTATTCTTTGCTAAACTTAGTACATGAAATTGTGTGTGAATTTGGTTTGGCCATCCAAGATTATGATTTTTATGGTGTTTGATACAAAATATGGTTAAGAGTTGGCAAAAATTGTGTTTTTGATGATTAAAAACCTTGTTTTGAAGTTTTGGGTTGAAAAATCTTGTTTTTGAAAAACATTTAAACTCATTCTCATGCATTTCATTCATGAAATTCCTTGGTTTGAGTAGTTTTTGCATAATCTTCTGCAATTTTTCAAAAAATTCAGTTTTCCAGAATTTCGATCGATTGAGTGTGATTTTTGATCAATCGAAAATTTCCAGATTTTTCAAGTCTAGCTTCTGCCTGACTCGATTGGTATTCGATCGATCGAAACTGAAAAATTTTCAGTTTTTAAGTATTTAACCAATTTTTTTTTATGCATCATTTATGTTTAGGATTCACATGCATTGCATTTTTTATATCCATCTTACAGTTTTGCAGTCATATCTCTCATTATTTTCACACATAACATGCATACACTTTGCTATATTGGGTACTCAATTTGATCTAAAAATTGATTAATTAATTTTTGAGTTATGTACTTTTTCTTTTATGTTATTTTTATGTGTGAATTGCAGAAAATATTTTTCTTAAGAGACATGATGGATAATCAATGTGCAAATATTTTCTCTACTCATGCAACTGTTTATGAGTCACATAGTGTCAAGTTTGCATTTATTGAAAGAGAGAATATTTGTGTTCATGTGTAACCTCATTTTTTTTAAAAAAAAGTTAGGTTTGTGTGTTTTTAATTTTCCCCACCTTCTAAATTTTCCCCAAAACTGTTTTTCTCAAAACTTATTTTGTTTTTCCTATTTTTATAGGGGGAGAAACTTGTTTTTAACCTTTGTTGTTCTTAGGGGGAGTTGTTTCCTTGATTCTATATTTCCTCTTATCCTTTGTTGTGTATGTTTTTCTGTTTACTTTTTGATTGGGTTGTCTTTGTCAATACGTGACAAAAAAGGGGAGAAAGAGATGAAATTTGGAAAAGGTTTTTAAAATGTTTTGTTTAGGGGGGGTTGAAATTGTTTTTAAAGGGAGAGAATATAAAAACTTTTTGATGTATCTAACTTAGTGGGAGAGTTAGAATTTACTCTTGTTTTTTATATTGTGTTTTATATTATTGTTTATATGTCTTTCTTTCCACACATACGGTGATGAATTCTTTTGAGTATTTCAGGAAAGACAAGTACATTCTGATCAAGACCTTCTACCTCTTATTGCAACTTCTAGGTTAGGAGTCTTAGATTGGGATTTGTGATGTAATTGGGCAATTTATTGTACTGGGTTGTTCTTGTATTTGAGCATTTCATTTTGTATGTAAGTTTTGTCACGAATTGCCAAAGGGGGAGATTGTTAGGTTCTAAAAGTTTAGAACAATTGACAAATCGTGAACATAAACTTGTTTAGATATAGATCTTAGAGTCTATAGGAATTATTAGACAATGCTCAAGGTGTACAAGTCAAGATTCAAGAATATACAAGTTGCAGAAAGAAGAGTTCAGAAACTGCTTGGTTCGATTGATCGAAAGACAGGCTTGACCGATGGAAACACCTATTTACAGAATTCTATTTCAGCCCAAACTCTACTTAAACTTATTGGATTTCAAGTAAAACACTACTAGTATATAAAGGAAACCCTAAGTAAGTTTTTTAAGGCTTTTCAGAGAGAGAAGAGTGTGCCTCTTTTGTAGATCTATGATTTTGTACCCAAAAAGCTCTTTCATGTCTTCTACTGGTGTTATTCCTTAAAGAATTTTAAGATCTGGTATTGTAGAAGTTGCTACCTTCTCTAGTCATCAAAAGTGTTGATGATCTAAACCTTCAAGGGTGGTCTTGGAGTCACAAACAGAAGAGTTTGTGTTTGTGTTTTTTATTTTTATTTTTATTTTTTATCACAAGTGTGGGTGCTTGTGTTGCAAAGGCCTAATAGAGAAGGAGTCCGTGGATTTGGAGCTTGCACGTGGTCGTCTCAGTAAGTTTTACATGTAGCAATAGGATATTAGTAGTCTAAGTCTTATTGTAAACTTTGATTCTCTATAGTGGATTTGCTTTTTACCTTGAGGATAGCTAGGTTAAATCATCCCCAGGTTTTTTATCCTTTTGGTTTTCCTGGGTGATCATATCATTATGTTCTTTATTTTCCGTTACTTTACATGATATGACTTTATTGTTTTAACCTTAATCTGAATAATAAACCTGAGTATTCACTTGGTTAATTAATTAGGTTAAACAATCTAGTTTACAGGGATCTAGAACCTAACAATAGGAATATCATTTTTTTCACAACTTATACTTCCAAAATATTTATTGTTCCAAAAAAGCATAGTAAAACAAATTAATCCAAAGCTAAAACACATGATACACTTACATCGCCCAAAGTGGTTCATTGTCTCATCAATAAAATGCTTACATTCTTCATCCTTGGAAACATCTGCACGTATCACAATAACCTCTGGAGATCCTAGTTCTCGTGATTTATTTGCGACTATTCGAAGACGATTCTCTCTTCTTGCAACAAGGGCTAAAATAGCACCTCTCCTAGCATACTCATAAGCAATATGCTACAAATTCACATAATAATTTAGTAAATTAACTATTGTTTTGAGATTTTGGTATCCACTATGATTATAACTACTTATTTTCATATGTAATAATATCCACGATTCTCTTGTGAATATAATTAAAATGTTGAAACTAAAACATGTAGAAATGAGCATTTCTAAGAGCCCGAATTATATAATATCAATACATAATATAAAAGGCAGTTAATATCTACAAAGATTGAGAGGTGTGACATTGACAATTTGCTACAAACCTCGCCAATTCCTGAAGATGCTCCAGTGATGATTACAACTTTGTTAGCCACGTTCTCACTACATATATATCTTTTTAAGGAAAAAAGATATTTGAGAAAAAGAAACGGTGGTAATAAGAAAAGGATGGCAATCAAAGTTAATGGAAGGAGTACAATGTTCAATAACTTTTGAAGGAAATCCATAACTTTTAGAGAGAGAGAGAGAGAGAGAGAGAGAGAGAGAGAGAGAGAGAGAGGGAGGAATTGAAGATATGATAATAAGTCTATAGATCTATAGTACGAGGGAATTGAAGATATGATAATAAGTCTATAGATCTATAGTACGAGGGAAAAACACCTTCCAGAAATAGGTGACCTTGAACCAAGCTGGCTCTGTCAAATAGCTGTCTCCCTTGCAAGCACTATTCACTATTGCCTTTGCACACCCTCGTACTGTCCTAACAGGTATCGTGCTTACTTATATCTATTCATAGAGCATATCCACTTAATCAGATGGCATGGTATAGATAAAGCATTGAGCACATCTAGAAACCTAAAACTACATCAATATTTGGGTACATCAATATTTGGGTTAGGTTCAGTATATTCCTAGTGTAATTTTTGTCAATATTACATTATTTTAAATGATGATTTTTGACAATTACAATATTGGGTTACATCGCTTTCTATACTCTTAATGTAACAAAATATTAAGATGATCAAGAATCAATTACTCTTTCATCCATAAATTCAATTTTCAATTTTTTTAATATTTTAAAATTATACATAACATATGTAAGGACACGTTTTGCAGCCCAAGCCCAAAGTGTATGAGATCTTGGCCCAATGAGCTCAGTACAATAAATTTGTAGAGAGTGGGTTGAAGAACTAAGCCCTAATAAATTTGACAATGGCTAGTATGGATTTAAAAGATAATCAAGCAAGAGCAAAGAAAATAAAGCTGAATGAATTCATTGTCCGAGTAGGTATTTTGTCATACAAATCAATAACAGTTGGGTACAAGTATAATTTTGATTGCTACAATATTCTTTCTCTATTTTTCCGTTCCCTTCCTCATGGGAGGTCTCTTACATTATATAGCTCCCTCTGGACCATCTTGATCCTACACTTGTTGATCATTTGAGCCTTTATTTGAGTACCTGTCCTATCAGACACCCTCTTTGGCTTTCTCTGAGTTGTGATTACCAAGGCAGTACTGTTCAGGGGTCTTCTCCACATAAATGCCGCCAGAAAAGTAGTTGTAGTGCATTTAATACGGTGGTAATAGCTTTCCCATCACCCTGGTACATTTATGATGCACGTCCCTATCATTGGAGCTTCTTGGAAGGTCACCTTAATTATCAGGATATATACTGGAGTTGTTCCCAGTTTATCCGAGGAGATGTTCCTCCTTGGACCACCTTCCACTCATTCTCTACTTATGAAGCTTTAGACTGGAATTACCCATAGCTATTTATTCCTCCTCGGACCATTCGTGTCCTTGGACCAGGCCCAAGGCCCAATATACACTTTAGGCCCTTAACCCTACAACATATAAGCTTATTGATTTAACAGTAAATAGCTTTCGATTAATATGAAATTTGGGTAAACGGGTTAAGAACAATAAAATAATATAATCCAATATTAAGATTTTTATTTGGAATGCGGAGTTGTGGTATTATAATTCATTAGGCAAGAAACTCAAGTCATTTTTGATATAAATTACCAAATTAATTATCTATCAAATTGAGTAAAAAAATTTCAATTAATGGAATTAATGGAATCTCACTTCTATTATGGGTCCATGAAATGGACAAAAAGTTTATTAAACAAGATAACATTTTTTTTTTGGATTAGCGCTTGTTAACGGATTACGTGAAAGACTCAACCAAATATTAGTCAAACATTTATCTTTAACAAGTATTACTGTATTAGCATGGGATTTGTTTATCAAGAAATAATATAGGGTAGGTAGCACTGGGATTTGCATGACAGTAACTACATTTCCTCCCTATTAATAAAATTTCATAAGTACAATTACTTGAGACATCAATTTTCCACACTATTAAATCTGATTGCGTGATTGCATTAACCAATACAGTACAAAGATGATTAAACTGAACCATGTGATTCATTAATCAATTTTCCAATTTTCCACACTATTAAATTCGATCGTGTGATTGCATTAATCAATACAGTACAAAGATGATTAAACTGAATTATATGATTCATTAATCAATAGTACTGTTACATGGTTAAAATTTAATTGGAGAACTTAAGGATAACATAAAAAAAAACTTTACCTAAGTGTTATCCTAAAAAGAAAGCCTATTTGTACTTTTGTTTTCTTTCTATTGGTCTGGAAGGCCTTTTTGTTTTAGTCGGTAAGAAACAAACATCTACAGTCAGTTCTCACTGGTTTGATCATAATAGATTATCTAGAATCACGTAATGCAACAAGTAACTGGTTTGATCATAATAGATTATCTAGAATCACGTAATGCAACAAGTAACCGAGTTTTAAATACGAAGCTAATACAAAGTTTGCTGAAACATTTCAATCAACTATTAGGAGAAGAAGTCAAAATGATTTTTTTTTAATCCGTTTACCATATTTAACCCAAAGTAGACGCCAATGTAAGAGTTCTACACCAACAAAAGCAAATAAAAACAATCTTATTGAAGGGGTTATCAATAATTATTAGTCCAATCGGGTTAAGCAACATTTTGGGGTTTGAATAATTTGAAAGAATGTGTGTGAGATGAATAATGACGAGAGAGACATCCCACTAGAAAAGAATAATTACTTATTAATTGAGTGATAAGATATACATAAGCCTCGTGAAAATCAAGTACCTTATTGGCACCAATGAAATCTGCAAATTGGACAATACCTTTCGATTTGGATTACAGCAACAGCTACTATTCTATTATCCAACCCCAAAATCAAGAACGATCAGGAAACTTTATAAATTAAGCAGATAATTTGGGATTTGCTTAGAGAAAATGGCCAATCATTGGACAGTTTATTATAAAATATAGAACTCTACTACTGACAAAGAACAAATCACTGAAAATAAGCACATACTCGCAAATTTTCAATCAGGTCGCACCAGAGACTCTAAAAGATAACCGTGAAACCCGAAGAACTCTTCAAAGGTATACAAACTCAGCCATTCAAAGTCCAAATCGGGACAAAGTGTCATGAATTTAAAAATCTTAGCAACATTACTGAAAAATAAAGAGAAGAAACCAACGCAAAACTTAAGTATGATTTGATGCAATCTATTGACCAATAAAAGGATTAACAAAAAAAATCTTAATTAAAATATATAGATAAATATATTATATGTGTGTGTAAATATATATATATATTTTTTAACAAGTGGGGAGATTCTTTTATTTGGGGGCCTTAGGCAATTGCATTAGTTGCATCTATAGTTGAGCCTGCCGTAAACACAGATAATATACATAATATAAAGTCCTTACAAAGAGTGTCTTTGTTTTTTCCCTCCCTTAATTTGAAGACACAAAAACAAAACAAAACAAAACAGGAGGGGGGGGGGGGGGGGGGGGGGTACTACACACAAGTTACAACCTATTAGCACACAGATGATAAAACACACATAAGTAAAGAGATCACATAACTAGGTTTAAGTGTTTAACCTCAAAGAACATAAAACAACCTTCATTTTAGTCAGTCTTAATCTCAGGGTTGTAGATTGTAGATGGATAAATGATGTTCTTGACACCTGAGAGATCCAATATCTTCTTGCTAGGGCACTTCCTTGTGTGAAGTCCCTGGCCTACTGATGTGCATCAATCAATAACTCCACTCGATCACCTCAGGAAAAACACCTTCCAGAAATAGGTGACCCGTGACCCTGAACCAAGCTGGCTCTGTCAAGTACCTCTCTCCCTTTCAAGCACCATTCACTATTGCCTTTGCACACCCTCGTACTGTCCCAACTGGAATCGTACATACTTGTACCTACTCATAAAGCATTGCCAATTATTCAGATGGAATGGTCAGATAAAGCACTGAGCACATGTAGAAACCTACACCAATATTTGTGCTAACTTGTACCTACTCATAAAGCATTGCCAATTATTCAGATGGCATGGTATAGATCAAACATTAGCACATGTAGAAACCTGCACCAATATTTGGGTTAGGTTCAATATATTCCTAGTGTAATTTTTTTTCAATATTACATCATTTTGGATGATGTTTTTTGACAAGTACAATATTGGATTAATTACATCGCCATTTATACTCTTAATGTAACAAATATTATGAAAAAATCTAAGAGAAATCTAAATAGAATTGGGAGAATTTCATTGATTAGAAAAATGATTACAAGAAGAGTAAGTGATAAAATACATAATGCTCTGTTTATATACACAGTGAACATAACTAACTTCCAAGGATGGCGCCAAAATCAGTTATTGAAACTTCTAGAGTTATACATGTGTCAACTGTGATTAACTGCTTCCTAAAATCTCGGGACCCAAGTCTTCAATGCTCTTGAATGAAGAATTCATGATGTGGCATTGCCTCAATGACTTCCAAGACTTCAGTGCTAATTAGGTCAGGTGTTGATGCACGCTGTGTGGCTTGATCACTGCATTGCTTATCAACAAGTGTTGCACTTCCTACCATTCTTGTGACTCGGCTAGTGCACTTCACCTTAGCAACAGCTGCATTACCTACCACACTTGTAGCTTGTCTCATGTTACTCTGCCCTGTAGTATGCCCTGCAATTTTAACACTCCCCCTCAAGAGCACAACTCTTGCCTTTTGACTTGGCTTAGGTGGGGAAGGATATTCCACTACATGAGCAAAAATATTAAAGACACCCAATCTAGTGATCAACCTCAAATAGTTTTCAACCTCTAATGCTTTTGTAAATACATCTACCAACTGATTTTTGGTTGAGACATAGAAGGTTTTAAGTGTACCATCAATGCTTTTATTTCTCACAACATGGCAATCAACTTCTATGTGCTTGGACCTTTCATGAAACACCGGGTTTGCTGCTATGTGAAGTGCTGCTTGGTTATCATAGTACAACAACACAAGTTTGTCATGTTTAACATGCAAATCTTGCAACAAATGTATGATCCAAGTCAGCTCACATGTAGTTGTAGCCATTGCCCTGTACTCTGCTTCAACACTTGATCTAGACACTATGCTTTGTTTCTTAGATCTCCAAGACACCAAGGCATCACCCAAAAACACATAATAGCCTGTCAAGGACTTCCTTGTGTTAGGGCATCCAGCCCAATCTGCATCATAGTATGCTTTTAAGTGTAAATCAGAATCTGTGGGAAAGAAAACACCTTGTCCAGGTGTGCCTTTAATGTATTGAAGTATTCTAGTAGCAGCCTTCATATGTGGTACTCTAGGTTGTGCCAAGAACTGACTAAGCCTATGTACTGCATATGTGATATCTGGCCTGCTCAAAGTCAGATACATTAGCTTCCCAATAAACCTTCTATACTGTCCAGGATTGGAAATCAAATCCTCACTACCTTTGGACAACTTCAATTGCTGCTCCATTGGTGTTTGAACTGGTTTGCAACCTGTCATTCCAGTTTCTTTAAGAACTTCAAGAGCATATTTTCTTTGTGTTAAACTGATGCCAGTCTTGTTTCTTGCAATCTCTAAGCCTAAGAAATACTTGAGTGATCCCAAACCTTTGATCTAGAACTGACTTCAGAGAAGCAACACAATCAAGATCATTACCTGTAATGATCATATCATCTACATAGACTAGCAGTGCAGTGAACAAAGATCCTTTGCTATAAACAAATAAGGAATGGTCTGCCTGGGACTGAACAAAACCAAGCTATTTAATTGTTGCTGACAATTTTGTGTACCATTGCCGAGAAGCTTGTCTCAAACCATAAAGGGGTTTCACCAGCTTACATACTTTAGGAGCAGCTGCTGAAGAAGAGGCTGAACACTCCCCCTTATTGTGAAAACTAGGAGGCAAAGTCATGTAAACCTCCTCATCCAAATCCCCATGGAGAAAAGCATTGTTGATGTCTAATTGGTGCAAAGGCCAAGACCTAGCAGTAGGAAGTGCAATCAAAACTCTCACTGAAACAGTCTTAGCAACTGGAGAGAAGGTCTCTAAAAAATCAAGTCCTTTTCTTTGGGTATAGCCTTTAGCCACCAACTTGGCTTTATACCTCTCAACACTTCCATCAGGATTGAATTTGACTTTATAGACCCATTTGCAGCCAATGGGAGATTTACCAGGAGGTAAAGCAGTCACATCCCAAGTATGATTGTTCTCAAGAGCTTGAATTTCTTTGTCCATGGCAACTCTCCAAAGAGGATCTTGAACTATCTGGGAGAAGCTCTGAGGTTCCTGAGGACTAGAACCAACTATCAGCAAGTAAGTTTGATAACTAGGCTCCAAGTGAGAGTAGGTGAGGCACTTAGCAAGGTCATAAGGAGCACTAGTAACAAATGTAGTACAAGCATAATCCTGCAAGTAGGCAGGAGGTCTAGTGTCTCTAGCTGACTTCCTGAGAGGCACTGGAGGTGCTGGTACAACTGGTGGAGAAGAAGAAGGTGCAGCTGGAGAAAAAACCTGACTAGGACTAGGTGAAACATCAGTAGACATTAAAGAAGAAGTAATGCCATTATCAGAAATAGGGTCAGCAGAATTAGAGGAAGGAAATAAGGCATTATCAGTATCATTGGGAACAAAGTCAGGGACACTAATAGGAGTGACAAAGGAGTCATTACCTGCTGAAGAAGAGGGAGCAACAACATCTTCACAAGAAGTAAAAGAGTCTGTAACACTACTAGAAACAGATGCAAAAGGAAAAAAATGTTCATGAAAAATAACATCCCTAGAGAGAAACACACTGTGAGTGGCCAAGTCAAGAACCTTATATCCCTTTACCCCAAAAGGATACCCCAAGAAGACACATTTCTTTGCTCTAGGAGCAAACTTTGTTCTGTGATTAGAAAGGGTAGAAGCAAAACACAAGCAGCCAAAAACTCTCAAATGTGAATAAGTGGGTGGATGACTAAACAAAATTTCAAAAGGAGTTTGATTTGATAAAACTGAAGAGGGAGTTCTATTTATCAAGTAAATAGCTGCAAGAACAGCATGTCCCCATAGATGTAAAGGTAAATGTGATTGAAACATGAGAGCCCTAGCCACATTCAAGATGTGCTGATGTTTCCTCTCAACAACACCATTTTGTTGAGGGGTTTCAACACAGCTCAATTGATGACAAATACCTTGCTTAGCAAAGAAATCCCTCATGAAAAATTTTGTACCATTATCAGACCTGATGGTCTTAACCTTTTTAGAAAATTGAGTTTCCACCATGGTACAAAATCCTTCTAAAACAGATTGGGTTTGGGACTTATGTTTTAACTAGTAAACCCAAGTACACCTTAAGCAATCATCTACAATTGTCAAGAAATATTTGCAATTATCAATGGTAGACACTGAAAAAGGACCTCACAAGTCACAATGTATCAAATCAAAACAAGTAGTAGAAATTTGAGAACTTTTATTGAAGGGCAAACGTTTTTGTTTTGCAAGTGGACAGATTTCACAAGCAAAATCCTCAACTGAAGTACAAAGTGGTTCACCATTATTCCTAATTGAAACTAATTTGGCATTAGACAGATGTCCTAATCTAGAATGCCATACATGAGTGCTATGGACTAAAGGTATTGCAGCAGAAATAGAAGCAGATATGGAGTGTGAAGTGGAGTTGCTCCTTTCCAGCAAGTAGAGTCCATTGCATTCTTTACCCAGACCAAGTGTGCTCCAATGAGCAAGGTCTTGGATAAAGCACAAGGTCCCAAAGAAGATAAGACAACATGAAATGGATTTGGCTAACTGATTGACAGAGATGAGGTTAAACTAAATGATGGAACAAATAACACATTGTAAAGGGTAAGTTTTTTTGAAATCCTCACAGTACCAATGTGTGTGACTAAAGCTATTTCACCATTAGGCAAATTAACATGAGTATTCAAAATAGTGGTGATGGAAGTAAAGCAAGTGACAGAATGCACCATATGGTCAGTAACCCCTGTGTCTATGACCCAATCAGTGGTATGAAAACATTCTTTATCAACTACTTTGGCAGAAAATATAGAGTGTTGCAAAGTAGGTTTGAAGAAAAGAATTGAAGTAGTACTTGACACAGTGTCAATGAAATTGGAATTATTATGAGCTGATGGGGAAGGCACACCAATTGCAATAGGCACACCACAAGCTTCAGTAGTCAAACCAGAGACACTTCCACTTGTACTGACAGATGCAACATGATGATTTTGACCTTGATCAATTCCAGAATTGAAAAGGGCAAGGAGCTGCTCACACTGTGCCTTAGTAATAGGACACTGAGCAGATGCATTTGAAGAATTCTCAACAGCAGCACCTTGTGGATAGGAGACTTGATTAGCATTGAACTTCCCCTTTTGCTTATAGCCTGGTGGATAACCATGGAGTTTGTAACACTTGTCCACAGTGTGTCCAAGCATGTTACAATGGGTGCACAAGGGCCTCTCCTTCTTAGGTCCAGCTTTGCTGCTAGAATTCCCTTTGGTATTGACATACCTTGCCACTAAATCAGGTTTAGGTATGAAGGCAGAACCATGACCATGACCAATTCCTTTTTGAGATTCCTCTTGAAGAATCAAAGCATACACCTTGCTCATTGATGGGAATGGCTCAAGCATGAGAATATGACTCCTCATAGTCTTAAAATTCTCATTGAGCCCATTAGAAACCTCATTACATAGGACTTCTCATGAGCAATACTGAGTATTTTCATTGCACCAAAAGTACAGGCTGGTAAAGGCTCATAATGAAGCAGTTGATCCCAAAGCTTCTTGAACTTAGAGTAATATTCAGTCACTGACAATTGACTCTGAGTTATCCAAGAGATTTCTTGTTGAAGGTTATAAATTTTTGGTCCATTTCCCTAAGAAAACACATGTTGTAACTCAAGCCACATCTCCCTCGCAGTCTCACAATACATAATACTACTTGACACATCAAAATGCATCGAATTGATCAACCAAGAAAGCACCATTGTGTTACAGCTTTCCCAATCTTCATACAACGGAGAATCAATTTCAGGTTTCTCAATCTTTCCATTCACGAAGCCTATCTTCTTCTTGGCTGTGAGTGCTAGAACCATAGCCCTAGACCAAGATTGATAGTTCTTCATTCCCAACAATGGATGCGTGACTAAGATATTACCTGGATTCTCACTTGCACTTAGCAAAAAAGGATTGGGTGAATTGGTCTGTGTATTGGAACTGGAGACTGGTCGCGTGGATTGAGTGTGTGTTGGATCAGAGTGATCACTTCCTTCAATAGAAGCCATGAATGATCTTCAAAGCTTGAATGAAAACTTCAATGAAAAAGAAGAGACAGAAAGAAATTCTCTGAAAGAATTCTCAGTAAAGGAAAATCAAGGAAATTTTCTTGAGAAAATTCCTATTTGGAATGAAAGAAAATCTTCTGGAACCAAACTAAAGCTAGGAAATCAGTGTAAACTGTGCTAGCTGCTCTGATACCTTGAAAAAATCTGAGAGAAATCTAAATAGAATTGGGAGAATTTCATTGATTAGAAAAATGATTACAAGAAGAGTAAGTGATAAAATACATAATGCTCTATTTATATACACAGTGAACATAACTAACTTCCAAGGATGGCGCCAAAATCAGTTATTGAAACTTCTAGAGTTATACACATGTCAACTGTGATTCAATGCTTCCTAAAATCTCGGGACCCAAGTCTTCAGTGCTCTTGAATGAAGAATTCATGACGTGGCATTGCCTCAGTGACTTCCAAGACTTCAGTGCTAATCAGGTCAGGTGTTGATGCACGCCGTGTGGCTTGATCACTGCACTGCTTATCAGCAAGTGTTACACTTCCTACCATTCTTGTGACTCGGCTAGTGCACTTCACCTTAGCAACAGCTGCATTACCTACCACACTTGTAACTTGTCTCATGTTACTCTGCCCTGTAGTATGCCCTGCAATTTTAACATATTAAGATGATCAAGTTTCAATTACTCTGTCCTCCATAAAATGTTTAAATATATATTTTTTTTAATTTTAAAATTATACATAGCATACAAGTTTATTGATTGAATAATAAATAACTTTTGACTAATATGAATTTTGGGCAAATAGGTTAAGAACAATAACAAGTATATAATGTTTAGATTTTAAACATACTAGTCCAGGTTAAGTTATCAAGTAGTGTAATATTATCAAAAAAACAAAACTACATAGATAGAACTTTATCTTGTCACCTAAGAAGGGTATGCTAATTATGTGACATGGTGATAGGGGAATAAATAATAAAGCCAATAACTTACATCTCTCAAGTCTTGATCAACTTCCATTTTTCTTTCCTGCAATAAGAGCTTGCCTTGGGTCATTTCAGACTCTATGAAACCAGGTGTCACAATTGTGATTTTGATCTCAGGCCCAACCTCAACATGCAATGTCTCGAAGAAGCTTACTATTGTTGCACTGCTTGCCTGAGGTGACAAAGTATAAGAATCCATCTGTAATAGAAAATTATTGGGACCATATATCATATTGCTTACATTGTAGAAACTCATCCTAGGTGCAGGTAACCATGAAAAATCTACCACTTATTAGCATTGTTCACCAAATGATCCACTGTTGCATAAAGACCACAAATCAGAAATTGCAACATATTAATTCCAAATTAATATATCCACAAAAGCCATCGAAAAACAACATGTCATACATTTACATCACCCAAAATGGTGAACTATTTCATAAATAAACTGCTTACATTCTTCAACATTGGAAACATCTGCACGTACCACAATAACCTTTGGGGATCCTAGTTCTTGGGCTTTATCTGCAACCGTCAGAAGACAATCAGCTCTTATGTCAACAAGGGCTAAATGATCACCTCTCCTAGCATACTTGTAAGCAACATGCTACAAACTTACAAAAAAAATTTCATGTGAAAATGTTGTGGTATTTATATGTTTTTTTTTTTAAGCTTATGGTTTGCTTTGTGATTACAACCATGCATTTATATTTTGGAATGAGGAAGTGTTGCTTCCTTAGGGCCCTAAATGACTCGAGTCAAGTTGAATATTAAAACTTCAGGCATGTTTATTTAATTTTATTATGAATACGAGATCATCAAACGAGATTACATATTTAAACTTGATTATTATTATTTTTTTTGGTCAAACAAGATCGATTTTGTTCATTAGTTTCTTAATTAAATTAATGTTCCCATATATAGAAAACCATAACAAAATTTTTTTAATCCTCTAAAAAACATGAATTTTTTTACTACTAATAGATAGTTTATATTATCAATAAACTATAAATTATTCCTATAAATAATTATAAATGATAATTTGATATTATATCCAATTTATAAATTTATACAATTTAATCCCAATTCTATATAAGTATTTTTTTTAGTGCACATATAAAAAATAATATTATATATAGTTATATAGTGTCTCATTTTTACGAGCTTGATCACAAACACATTATTATGTTTCAGTTTGGTTTGTTTAATAGTCTAGTCTAAACTTAGGTTTGAGTTTGACTTGTTTATTAAACAAACAAGCATAAACACACATTCTCTTGTTTATTAAATAAATAGGGATAATTACACTTTACCCACTTGTGGTTTGCCTCTAATTTTATGTGCCTACCCATGGTTTCAATTTTGACACTTTGCCCACCTGTGATTCTCATCGTTATTGTGCCGTAACCCACCTCTCTACTTTCCGTTACTCTAACACAGAAAATGTAAAAACAAAACCCCAAATGGATCAAAACACTCCTCACATGAAGAACATACACAAACACATGAAGAACATACACAAAGCTACTGTTAACAAAAGTTTAACACCCCTACTTTTATATTTATTTATTTAAATAATAAATTGATCGAAGTGGCGACATATTTTCTTTTAGTTACCTAAACTAGCCAAAAGTTGTAATCAATTCCCAGAACTTACTCATTCTCAAAAAAAAAAAAAAAAAAAATTCCCAGAACTTAGCAAAAGTCTCCACTCACTTGAACGTGGATCGATCAAAGCCATTAGCTAAAAAAACCCTCTTTGAGATACGGATTTAGCATTATGCAGACGGCAGCTCTCCTTCCTTCGCCTCCCTCTTTCCAACTCCCTCCTTCTCTTCTTCCCCACCGGTCCCAACTCCGACCGGCTCGGCTTCTTGCTTCTCTCTATCAAAGCTTCCCGTTTCGACACTTGGGGCGCCAAAGACGATGAGGTTTTACATGAAAGTACCGGATTCAGCGGTGACGAAACTGCACCCTTCTTCGAGTTCTTGGGAGCGGCGTGGGTCAATTGCTTGGAGTTCGGCGTGGGTCTGATCGGTCCACCCAAAACACCTAGAATCCGAATCAAAACCCGACAGAGACGCCAAATCCCGATGCCACCACTCGGTTTCACTGCCTGGGTTTGTGACGTGTTTGTGATTTGATTTTGGGTTTGTGATTTGTTTGTGGTTTGATTTTGGGTTTGTGACTTGTTTGTAGTTTTGGTGGTTGGGGTTTGAGGTTGTGGGCGGTGGTGGCTATGGCAGTGGGTTGTGGTGGCTGGTGGCAGGGGCAGTGGGCAGTGGGTTTCGATTTTTTATTATTGATGATTTAGATGTTTTATTTTGGGTTCAACTTCCTATAATTTTTTAGATTTTTGGTATGTTCTTCATATTCAAGATTTGAGTGAGAGCGATATAGGTTTTTGAAAAACTTACTGCTTCATACTAAACATATGTAAAGAGAAGAAAGTTTCAGATGCCAAATTGATCTTTGCTTTTTTTCATTGAAATTGATCTTTGCTTTTTTCAATCCATGTTTGTGTATGTTCTTCATGTGTTTGTGTATGTTCTTCATGTGAGGAGTGTTTTGATCCGTTTGGGGTTTTGTTTTTACATTTTCTGTGTTAGAGTAACGGAAAGTAGAGAGGTTGGTTACGGCACAATAACGGTGAGAATCACAGGTGGGCAAAGTGTCAAATTGAAACCATGGGTAGGCACATAGAATTAGAGGCAAACCACAGGTGGGTAAAGTGTAATTATCCCATTAAATATATATATATATATATATATGTATGTATGTATGTATGTATAGGTAATTAATTGGGCCAATCAACCAAATACTATTGTATAAATTTAAACCCATATCCTAACCCAGCCCATTACCCAAGACCAAACGAGTTTCCCTATTTTTTTTCTCCTCTTGTTTTGTCCGATCCACATTAGTTTCTCTTTACCTTCTTCTTTTTTTGTGTTCACCTTTTTTCTCATTCACAGATGTTTCTTATCTCTTTTTCCTTCCAGATTATTCTTCTTTCTTCCTTATTTCTTCACACCTACAGATCAGTCTCTCAATGTCCTCGTCAAGGAGTATATCGTTTACCATATCCTCATGAATGTTGTTAAAGATAAAATGGTCCTAAGTATTAAAAGTCATTGTAGGTTAATGTACTTATAAAGAAATAAAAATAATCATAATACTACACGTAATGCAAGTACTACGATCTAAGTTTATTCTAGACTTAACAAAGGATTATATGTGTATATATATATATAACAGTCAAGCCAAATCTCTCTTTTTTTTTTTTTTTTTTTTTTTTTTTTTTTTTTTTTTTTTTTTTTTTTTCAGTTTTCTTTCTCTTCTCTCTCACTCACAATATCAACAACAATTCTAACAGATATAAATAAAATAATAATAATTAAACACTTGAAATAAAAAATTATGATCATAACAAACTCCATATATATCAAAAGATACTGTCAAGGAACTTAAATTATATAGTATAAATAGCCCATGTAAAAAGTCTACAAAGATTAGATGGTGTGACATTGATAGAAACCTTGCCAATTTCTGAAGATACTCCAGTAATGTGTACTACTTTGCCAGACACTTTCTCACTATATATGGATCTTTTTAAGAAAGAAAGAAACTTGAGTAAAAGAAATGGTGGCATAAAAAAAAGGAATGCAATGAGCATCAAGAGAGGCACTGCATTGTTTAAGAACTTGTGTAGCAAATCCATAGCTTTGCTGTGATGAACAGAGAGTGGCAAGAGAGAAATTGAAGATATGAGGATCAGATGGTCTTATCTTTGTCATGTTGTGATGATGCCGTAATGTCACCAGTGAGCAACACAATCCACGCTCGCTCCAGCTAACAACCTGCAAGAAGAAAGAAGTGATCTTGCCGTGGGCACCGATGTGGTGTCGACCAAATACCCTCCGACGGTCAAGTTAGAATTGTTCTCAACTCTAGAGTGCTAGAGAGGGTAAATTATGCGTACCTTGATTCCCGAGAGTATTGAAGCTTTTATAGTAGAAGAAAGTCGGCTTCTCTTCCTTGGACCAGAAGTCTTTTTCTTATGGGAATCCCCTTGAGTAATCCCAAACGTGATGGACAAGACATTTCCTTGTAGGGGGGATTAACGCGCGTATCTTCCGGAATGTTCCTTGCGCTAGGTTTCTAGTTTCCTTGGAGACCACACGTGCGTGCCAAGAGTATGGAACTGCTCTAGGCCACTGGGCTCTACCATTGCCGGCCCATGGGCTCGGATCCGTCAGGCCCAATGTCGTGAAAGTCCATTGAGCTAAATTTTGCTCCCTCATGTTGTTACATATTTGAGCCTTAAATTTCCTGGCCCCCTAATGAATTGGCCGGCAGGGGGGGGGGGGGGGGACTACTACCACCAACACTAGTATTAGATATGATTTATCGTTGTGTTCTTTATATTTCCGCACTATTTACATGATATGATTTATTTGTGTTAACCAAGATCTGGATAATTTATCTAAGTAATCACTTGGCAAAATAACTAGGTTAAACAACTTGTGTTTAGGTCTAAAAACGTACAAATAATGTAGAAATTGTGATTGATTACTATTTACTTATCACCTCACATGTATCTCATGCTTTTACTAGTTGTACACACTTCACAAGTTATTCTTTGCTAAACTTAGTACATGAAATTGTATGTGAATATCGTTTGGCCATCCAAGATTATGTTTTCTATGGTGTTTGATGCAAAATATGGTTAAGGGTTGGCAAAAATTGTGTTTTTGATGACTAAAAACCTTGTTTTGAAATTCTAGGTTGAAAACTCCTATTTTTGAAAAACATTTAAACTCATTCTCATGCATTTCATTCATGAAATTCCTTGGTTTGAGTAGTTTCTGCATAATCTTCTGCAGTTTTTCAAAAAATTCAGTTTTCCAGAATTTTGATCAATTGAGTGTGATTTTTGATCAATCGAAAATTTCTAGATTTTTCAAGTCTAGCTTCTGCCTGACTCGATTGGTATTCGATTGATGTTCGATCGATTGAAACTGAAAAATTTTCAGTTTTTAAGTATTTGACAAAATTTTTTTTATGCATCATTTATGTTTAGGATTAACATTTTTTTTTTTTTTTTTATCCATCTTGCAATTTTGTAGTCATATCTCTCATTATTTTCACACATAACATGCATACACTTTGCTATATTGGGTACTCAACTTGATCTAAAAATTGATTGATTAATTTTTGAGTTATGTACTTTTTCGTATATGCTATTTTTATGTGTGAACTGCAGAAAATATTTTTCTTAAGAGATATGATAAATAATCAATGTGCAAATATTTTCTCTACTCATGCAACTGTTTATGGGACACATAGTGTCAAGTTTGCATTTATTGAAAGAGAGAATATTTGTGTTCATGTGTAACCTCAAATTTTTTTTTTTTTTTTTTTTTTTTTAATTTTTTTTTTTTAAAGTTAGATTTGTGTGTTTTTAATTTTCCTCACCTCCTAAATTTTCCCCAAAACTTGTTTTGTTTTTCCTATTTTTATAGGGGGAGAAACTTGTTTTTAACCTTTGTTGTTCTTAGGGGGAGTTGTTTCCTTGATTCTCTATTTCCTCTTATCCTTTGTTGCATATGTTTTTCTGTTTACTCTTTGAATGGGTCTTTGTTAATACATGAAAAAAAGGAGGAGAAACAGATGAAATTTGGAAAAGGTTTTTAAAATGTTTTGTTTAGGTGGAGTTGAAGTTATTTTTGAAAGGGAGAGAATATAAAAACTTTTTGATGTATCTAACTTAGTGGGAGAGTTAGAATTTACTCTTGTTTTTTATATTGTGTTTCATATTATTGTTTATATGTCTTTCTTTCCACACATTCGGTGATGTATTCTTTTGAGTATTTCAGGAAAGACGGTACATTCTGATCAAGACCTTCTACCTCTTATTGCAACTTCTAGGTTAGGAGTCTTAGATTGGGATTTGTGATGTAATTGGGAAATTTATTATATTGGGTTGTTCCTGTATTTGAGCATTTCATTTTGTATGTAAGTTTTGTCATGAATTGCCAAAGGGAGAGATTGTTAGGTTCTAAAAGTTTAGAACAATTGGCAAATCGTGAACACAAACTTGTGTAGATATAGATCTTAGAGTCTATAGGTATTATTAGACAATACTCAAGGTGATACAAGTCAAGATTCAAGAATATACAAGCTGCAGAAAGAAGAGTTCAGAAACTGTCTGGTTCGATCGATCGAAAGACAGGCTCGACCAATTGAAACACGTATCTATAGACTTCTATTTCAGCCCAAACACTACTTAAACCTATTGGGTTTCAAGTAAAAAACTACTGGTATGTAAAGGAAACCCTAAGTACATTTTTATAAGGATTTTGAGAGAGAGAGAAGTGTGCCTCTTTTGTAGATCTAGGATTTTGTACCCAAAAAGCTCTCTCATGTCTTCTACCGGTATTGTAAAAGTTGCTACCTTCTCTAGTCATTAAAGGTGCTAATGAGTTCAACCTTTAAGGGTGGTCTTGGAGTCACAAACAAGAGAGTTTTATTTATTTATTTATTTTTTATTTTTTTAATTTATCACAAGTGTTGGTGCTTGTATTGCAAAGGCCTTATAGAGGAGTTCGTGGATTCGGAGCTTGCACGTGGTCGTGTTAGTAAGTTCTACATGCGATAGCAATAGGATGTTAGTGGTCTAAGTCTTATTGTAAACTTCGATTCTCTATAGTGGATTTTCTTTTTACCTTAAGGATAGCTAAGTTAAATCTTCCCCAAGTTTTTTTACCCGTTTGGTTTTTCTGGGTGATCATATCATTGTGTTCTTTATTTTCCGTTATTTTACATGATATGATTTTATTGTTTTAACCTAGATCTGAATAATAAACCTGAATATTCACTTGGTTAATTAATTAGGTTAAACAATCTAGTTTACAGATCTAAAACCTAACAGTAGGAATATCATTTTTTTTCACAACTTATACTTCCAAAATATTTATTGTTCCAGAAAAGCATAGTAAAACAAATTAGTAGTTGAAAATTGTGACTTCAAGTCATGATTTTAGTTGCTTTTAGGGTATGTATAAAGCTATGTAAAACAGCTTTTCTGCAACAAATTAATCCAAAGCAAAAACACATGATACACTTACATCGCCCAAAGTGGTTCACCGTCTCATCAATAAAATGCTTACATTCTTCATCCTTGGAAACATCAGCACGTATCACAATAACTTCTAGAGATCCTAGTTCAAGTGCTTTATTTGCGACTATTTGAAGACGATTCTCTCTTCTTGCAACAAGGGCTAAAATTGCACCTCTCCTAGCATACTCATAAGCAATATGCTGCAAATTCACATAATAATATAGTATATTAACTATTGTTTTGAGATTTTGGTATCCACTATGACTATAACTTCTTGTTTTCATTTGTGCTAATATCCACAATTCTCTTGTGAATATAATTAAAATGTTGAAACTAAAACATTTAGAAATGAGCATTTCTAAGAGCCTGAATTATATAATATCAATACATAATATAAAAGGCAGTTAATATCTACAAAGATTAAGAGGTGTGACATTGACAATTTGCTACAAACCTCGCAAATTCCTGAAGATGCTCCTGTGATGATTACAACTTTGTTAGCCACGTTCTCACTACATATATTTCTTTTTAAGGAAGAAAGATATTTGAGAAAAAAAAACGGTGGTAATAAGAAAAGGATGGCAGTCAAAGTTAACGGAAGTAGTACAATGTTCAATAACTTTTGAAGCAAATCCATAACTTTGAGATAGAGAGAGAGAGTAATTGAAGATATGATGATAAGTCTATCGATCTATAGTACGAGGGAAAAACACCTTCCAGAAATAGGTGACCTTGAACCATGCTGGCTCTGTCAAATACCTGTCTCCCTTGCAAGCACTATTCACTATTGCCTTTGCACACCCTCGTACTGTCCTAACAGGTATCGTGCTTACTTATACCTATTCATAAAGCATATCCACTTAATCAGATGGCATGTTATAGATAAAGCATTGAGCACATCTAGAAACCTAAACCTACACTAATATTTGGGTTAGGTTCATTATATCCCTAGTGTAATTTTTGTCAATATTACATTATTTTAAATGATGATTTTTGAGAATTACAATTTTGTGTTACATCGCTTTCTATACTCTTAATGTAACAAAATATTAAGATGATCAAGTATCAATTACTCTTTCATCCATAAAATATTCAAATTTCAATTTTTTTTAATATTCTAAAATTATACATAACATATAAGCTTATTGATTTAACAGTAAATAACTTTCGATTAATATGAAATTTGGGCAAATGGGTTAAGAACAATAAAATAATGTAATCCAATATTAAGATTTTTATTTGGAATGTGGAGTTGTGGTATTAATTCATTAGGCAAGAAACTCAAGTCATTTTTAATATAAATTACCAAATTAATTATCTATCAAATTGAGTAAAAAATTTCAATTGAACTAATTAAATGTTCAAAAATGTGAATGATCTAAAATTTTAGCAGATACAAGGACACATGTTATAATAAAAAAATGAATTTAAGAAAAATAAAATACATCTCTATATCTACGAGTTAGACAATTCTTTTTTTAAGAGTAACATTAAATTAATTAACTCACATATTAGTGGGGGCTAGCTCTTATTTTGTAGGCTGAATTACTAAAATATTAAATATTTATATATTGCATAGAGAAATTTTCAAAAATTTTAGAGGGCCATGTATGTAATTCCGCCCATGAGTCGGATATTTGAAGGCGGCGGACTGGCGAGAGGACAAGACACGAGTGCGTGGGTTAGCTGAATAATTAAAAAAATACAATTTAAATATAGTTCTTTATGTGGCTGATTGGGGTGAGAGGGACAAGGGCTGCTAAGTGTGTGAAAGGACAAGATATGAGTGTGTGTGTGTGTGTGTGGGGTGGGGGGTGGGGGGTGGGGGGGGGGGGGGGATGAAATAGGTGAGTATGTGACTTATGGTTATGAGTGTTCTAAAAAAAAAGATAATTTAAGTATAGTTCTTTATAAATAAGATTTTATAAGCAACCGTAACAGGTATTGAAACCTTAAATAAGATTTTATTAATTTTAGTTTTGAAAAACTTTTTTCTATAGATACAACTGTAACAGGTATTGTTTGTAATATTCTATAAGTAATATATGCATTTGAAAAAGAATCTAGTCTTTTTAAAGAATCTGATTGGATACCACTTATTTTGCTAAAAACTGAAAATTGAAAATACTGTAGCAAATAATTTTAAAATAATTTTCACTCTTAGCCTTGACGTAGGATAGTACAGTGGGACCGCTTAGAGTGAAAACACGGTAGCAAATTATGTTTGGATACCACTTTAGCAAATAATTTCAGCAAAATCATTTCAACTAATTGTAGCCGTGGGTCCCACTTTTTCAAATGCAAACGTAGACTTTCAGCCAAAACGTGCAATCCAAACGCACACTAATTGGAGTGTTTTCATCTATTTGGATAATTAAGTACAATAAATTAGTATCACTATAATACAAATGAGTTGGTATAAAATACATCGAATTATTAATTAGTGTGATAACTTATAATAATTGATAAAGTAAAAAAGTACAAGTCTAAAAGATACTGTGTACAATGCAGTGGGTGTGTGCCTATGCTATGAGTATACATTGAGATTGAGTGTAGGCTGTGGGTTAGTGTGTTCGTTCTAGTCGGCCAGCTGTGAGCTGTGGTGTGGCCATGGCCTTTGTGTAGTGTCTGTGTGCCAGTGTGCTGTGCTGTCATTGCTATCAACTGTGTGTGTAGTGGCAATGTGCAGATTGATGGGTCGGGTTACGATCTTGGTAAGGAAGACAGGTTTGGTCACCAAGCAGGAAGTTATAAGGAACGACTGGTGGGAACTATCTCGGGTGCTTACGCACAAGCATTTAGGTTTGAATCGGCCATGGAAGAGGAAATAGAGTCTGATGAGGAAGAAGATGTACTTTGTGAAGGTATGACTGCACTAAAGCTCTCTAAGGAGGAAAAACACAGAATCCGTGAACCTTGGGGCCGGTCCATTATCATGAAAACATTTGGGAGAAATGTGGGATACATGCACGTGTCCTTTAGGCTGAGAACCATGTGGAAACCTGTGGGTAGAATGGACATCATTGATCTTGAACATGGTCACTTCCTGATCAAATTTGGGCTTAAAACTGACCTTGATGGGGTTTTGACGGGTGGACCATGGTTTGTTGGCCAACAATTCCTAGCCATCAGACAATGGGAACCCGAATTCAAAGCTTCTAAAGTGATGTCTTCCTCAGTTGCAGTTTGGGTCAGATTACCCGAATTACCTGTAGAATTTTATGAACCCACCATTCTTAAAAGGATTGGAAGCACCATTGGACTGGTGCTTAGGATTGACTCACACACGATCAATGGAGAGAGGGGGCGTTTCACCAGAATTTGTATCCAAATCAACGTGGAAAAACCACTAATCAAAACCGTGAAGATTGGCAAGGTGGTCCAAGTTGTGCAGTATGAAGGCATTAACGATATTTGCTTCACATGTGGTCGCATCGGACATAGGAAAGAAGGTTGTCCAATGATTATCCTTAGGTCGGAACCAGCTACTACTGAGTCCATGCAGCAGCAGAATCCCAGTTCAAATTCGGAAGGGTCCCATGAAGGTGGACAGAGAGACGTTGGGGTGGCAGAGAAGACTGATGCAGACAAGTATGGTGATTGGATGGTTGTGAAAAGGAAGCATAAGGCCAAGGATAAAAGAGGCAGTTTACACACATCTTCCTTTGATGCTTCGGGTAGGAGTGAGGGGGAGAAAATAGGTAACTAGCACTAAAAAACTAACTATTTAGTTAGTAGTTAAGGTTTCAAAACTAATTTGTTTTCTAGCATCTCGAGTATTTTAAACTCGATTTTGGCCAATAAATCGACCATCAGACGCTCGATTTCTATGCTCTGATTACTGCCGACGTGGCAAACTTTGCCACATGGGAACACAGAAATCGAGTCTCTAAGACTCGATTTCTAAGTGTTCCACGTACAACCAACTCAGTGAGGCACAACGTCAGGGAAGAAAGCAGAGAAAAAAAAAAAAAAAAAAAAAAGAAATAGAAAGAGAGATCGGCGAGACCCAGGCCGCGCGCGGCGCCTGGGTCTCGCCGATCTGCGGCCTGGGTCTCGCGAGCCCAGGCGAGACCCAGGCAGCGCGGCGCCTGGGCTCGCGAGACCCAGGCAGCGCGGCGCCTGGGCTCGCGAGACCCAGGCAGCGCGGCGCCTGGGCTCGCGAGACCCAGGCGCCGCGCTGCCTGGGCTCGCGAGAGGCGAGACCGAGGCCGCGTGCGGCGCCTGGGTCTCGCCGATCTGCGGCCTGGGTCTCGCCGATCTCTCTTTCTATTTCTTGTTTTTTTTTTTTTTTTTTTTTTTTTTTTTTTTTTTTTTCTGTGCTTTCTTGCCTGACGTTGTGGTTCCTCAGTGAGTTGGTTGTATGAAGAACACTTAGAAATCGAGTCTTAGAGACTCGATTTCTGTGTTCCCATGTGGCAAAGTTTGCCACGTCGGCAGTAATCAGAGCATAGAAATCGAGCGTCTGATGGTCGATTTATTGGCCAAAATCGAGTTTAAAATACTCGAGATGCTAGAAAACAAATTAGTTTTGAAACCTTAACTACTAACTAAATAGTTAGTTTTTTTAGTGCTAGTTACCTATTTTCTCCGAGTGAGGGCATTACTCACTGGAACACACCAAGAAAGCCTCGAGACACACATGCTGACACATGAAAAGATGGGAAGAGAAAGTCTCATGATGTGGGAGGAACTAGGGAGGTACGGCTGGTCCATTCCCAACAAACCCAATCCCATAAAAACTTTTCTAACTCTAATAGCCAAAAGGATGACCTGGGCTTATCTAAGCGTGGGCCCAAGAAACTGACCCAGGGTAATAATTCACTTTACCATGGTAATGTGGATAGCATCAACGGGCTAGCTTTTGACACTTGCCCCACACACTTAAGTTCCTACCCTTCTGATGATAAGTTTCCTCCTTTAAGCCAAAACTTTCATTTTGGTGTTGGGGTTGAGGGAAATGGAGACAACAGTGGAAAAATGGGCGATTTTTCTCAAAGGGAAAGTCATTCCTATAGGCGACAGAACAATAGAAGGCATACAGAGAGACCCAACAGACATCATGGGCTGGTACGAGGAGGAAGCAATGGAGGCGTGGAAGAACATTTTCCCACTTATAGAGGTGAGTGCTCGTCTGGGGTTCTTGCCGATGGAGGACGAAGCTTGGATCACCACACCAAACCCATACTGGCATTTCCTCATGGACAAGCCGAAATTCCAGCCATTGGTAAGCATTCTGCCCTCGCAGTAAGGGAAGCGATCTTGGATGCACCTCTGCGAAAAATCACTGAGTCCTTTGGAAAAGATTCACCTCGAACTAGTGATATCACAGAGGAAAATACTTCTAAAGAGGCCAATAGAGATGATGATTTTGGGAAACCTTTCAATGCTCAAACTCCTCCAGTTCTCGATGCCGACCATAGCATGTACATTGAATATTCTGAGCAACCAAGCACAATTCGGGATTCTGCAGCATGCCGTGAACCTATTTCCAAGGGTGATCAGGGAAAGGAACGAACTGAGACAAGTATGGATGTTGAGAGAGACAGGGGAGGGGCTGTCACCAACGTGCTTTGATTCTCGTTTAGCCCCCAATCCAATCATGAATATTTTAATCTGGAACTGCAGAGGGGCAATGAAGCCCACATTCAAGAAGACTGTGATGGACTTGGTTGAATTGCACTAACCTGTGATTTTTGTGATTACGGAGACCAGAATTGATGGTCCTCGGGCGGATGAGATCATTAGGAGACTACCTTTTAATGGTGCTTATTCCACTGAAACCATTGGCCATGTTGACGGGATTTGGCTCCTGTGGTGGTCTAATTTTGTTTCCATGGAGGTCCTGTTGGCAATGGAGCAGGAAATTCATGCCATTGTCCAGGTTAGTCCCCATGCTCAACCCTGGCTTTTAAGTGCTATTTATGGTAGTCCTCGTTTTAGAGAAAGATGCTTACTGTGGGGCAATTTAAAAGTGCTATCGAAAAAACATAAACTCCCTTGGGCTATCATAGGGGATTTTAATGATGTTGTCTGCAGTGAGGAGAAAATGGAGGGCAATGGGGTTTGCAGAAGAAGGGTTGAGGAATATACTGGCTGTATGAACTACTGTAATTTATTTGATTTTTGGGTTCACAGGTCCTAAGTACTTGTACCAATAAGATAGACCTCCTTGGTTTAATTCAAGGTAGATTGGATAGGGTCTGGGCAAACTCAGCATGGCTCAGCATGGAAGTATTGCTTTCCTGAGGCCCATGTCAAGCACCTGCCGTGTATTAACTCGGATCATTGTCCTCTACTCTTAACTCTAGATAACCCTCATATTAGAACTGGTGAGCGGCCTTTTCGTTTCCAACCGATTTGGCTAAGCCATGAAAGCTTCCCTCTCATTGTATGGGATGCATGGGAAGGAAACCAACATAACATCAACAGTGCAATCGTTAACTTTACCGGTAAAGCTAGGGAGTGGAACAGGGTGGAGTTTGGTAACATTTTTTGGAAGAAAAGAAATCTTATGGCAAGATTAAGTGGGGTGGAGAATGCTTTGGCTCATAACCCTAGCCAGAGAATGATCAACATGCACTTTTGGCTGTCTAAAGAGCTTGATAAAATTATGTCTTTGGAAGAAGAGCTATGGGGGATTAAAGCGAGAACTAACTGGTTAATCCAAGGGGAGAGAAATACTACCTTCTTCCACCTATCCACCCTCATTCGTAGGAGCCATAACAGGATTAATCGAATTATGAAAGCTGATGGTGATTGGGAAAAAGATATTGAAAGGATGAAGGAAATCTTTATTAATGGGTTTGAGAGGTTATACAAATCTGATCAGGAGGCTTGCCTTAGAATCCCTGATCGCATCCCTATTTGGGGGCATTACTTGTCTGAGTCGGAAGCCCGTAACTTGGCTATCTCCCCCTCCAATGCAGAAATATTTTTTGCACTGAAGTCTATGAAAGCCTTTAAAGCTCCGGGACCGGACGGTCTTTATGCCGGATTCTTCCAAAGGTTTTGGTTGATTGTGGGAGAATTAGTGAAATTTGAAATCAAAAAAAAAAATTTCTACAAAGAAAATCCCTAAGCATCTAAACAAGACCTTGATTGTTCTTATCCCAAAGAAACTTGGTCCGGAAACCATAAACCATTTCAGGCCGATCAGCCTTTGTAATACTATTTATAAAATTGTGACTAAGATTTTTGTTAATCGGCTAAAACACCTCATGCCCACTCTAGTTTCTCCCTCCCAAACAGCCTTTGTTTCAGGGAGAAGAGGCATCGACAACGTGATCATCGCCCAAGAATTAGTTTACACAATTGAGTGGAAAAAAGGGATGGAAGGATTCATGATTATAAAAATAGACCTTGAGAAGGCTTATAACCATTTGGAATGGAGCTTTGTGAGGAGTATGCTTGTGAGTTTGGGTTTTCACTCGGACACAGTGGAGCTTATTCTTAGCTGCATCTCTACTACCTCGGCAGCGTTGCTTTTTAATGGGGATCAGATTGGGGAAATTTGTCCTTCCCGTAGCTTGAGACAAGGTGATTCAATCTCGCCATATATATTCATCCTTTGTATGGAGTATTTGAGTACCTTAATTAATTTGAAGTGTGAGGAGGGGTGTTGGAAGAAGATTAAGGCTTCTTGCAGTGGCCCTGGTTTCTCCCATATTTTTTTTGCTGATGACCTCTTATTGTTTGCCAAGACTGATGATAGAAATGTTGAGGTTGTAGTGGAGGTTTTAGATGTTTTTTGCTAGCTTTCAGGTCTGAAAATCAGCAAGGAGAAGTCCAAAATATTCTTCTCACCTAATGTAACCATGGAGGATAAGTTGGATATTTTGAACCTTACTGGGATTGGTGAAACCCATTTCCTTGGAAAATATCTCGGCTTTCCCTTAATCCACAAGGGAAGGAGACGTAATGAATTTCGTTTTGTTATGGAAAGAGTTCAAGCAAAGTTGGATGGCTGGAAATCCAAATGCCTTTCACCAGCAGGGAGGCTTGTGCTCATTAAGACAGCAGTGACTGCCATACCTGAGTATACTATGTAGTGCCATAAACTTCCTGCCAAGGTATGTGAGGAGGTGAATAAATTGGTGAGAAACTTTCTTTGGGGCTCTACTGTGGATAAAAAGAAAATGCATCTTGTTGGGTGGCAGAAGGTCACAAATCCAACTAAGATGGGAGGGCTTGGGATTTTTGACATGCAAGCAAGGAATGCAGCTCTTTTGGCAAAGCTTTGTTGGCAGATTGCCTCTAGCCCGGATATGCCATAGGCTCAAATGCTCACTTGCAAATACCTCACCCCACTTCGCCTGAGGGGTCATTCTAGGAACCAAACTGCCTCTCGAATATGGAAAGCTTGCAAGTAGGGAGGGGTTATCTTTAACAAGGGTTTTAGATGGTCTATTGCCAACGGTGAAAGTGTAAGCACTTGGGCTGATTTTTGGCTCCCTTCAGGACCTCTTAGGCAGCAAATTGAAGGCCCTTTGAATGTGGGGGAAGATAAGATCTTAGCCAAGAGCCTAATGAACAGTGCAGAATGTATCTCTTTCGCCCTCCTTGACAGAATCATTCAAGAAATTAGAGGCATTCCAATTGCAGCAAATCCTTCCCATGAAGACTTGCTAATTTGGGCCTTTTCTCATGGTGGCTCATTCTCCCTTAAATCTGCTTATCTCATAGCTAAAGGGTTTAATCTTTTGAACCTTGATACTAGCACCCATCAATGGGTGTGGAAAGCCCATACATCCCCTAGAATCAAATTTTTTATCTCGCTATGGACTCATAATAGCGTGCCTATGAAGGAAGTGCTTGGTTCAAGAGGGTTAAACCTTGACTCGATGTGTGAGTTATGTGGTGAAGGGGCGGAATCTATCATTCATACTCTTAGAGACTGTAAGGTGGCTAGAGCGGTGTGGAGAGACCTGGGTTTTGAGGAGAACGACCTGGGTTTTTTTGGTTTGAATTTGGTAGAGTGGCTGAAGAAGTTTTGTGGGACTTCCACTAGCTACCTGAGACCCCATGTGCCATGGAAAATTCTGTTTCCTCAAGCAATTTGGGCCATATGGCTGTAGAGAAATAAGGCTTTATTTCAGACAGGTAGAGTTGTGGAAGGTACTAGTTCGCTATGCCTTAAGAAAGGTGTGGAATACTTTGCTATTATACCTAATGAACCTAACAAGCCGGGTAGAGTGCAGATCCAAGTGAAATGGAATAAGCCTCCTACTGGTTGGGTAAAACTTAACATTGATGGGACTATGTATGGAAATCCAGTTAAGGTAGGTGGTGGTGGTATTTTGAGAAGCAGTAGTGGAGACTGGATAGGCGGATTTGTGAGGAAAATGGGTAGCACATCGAGCACGGTGGTAGAACTTTGGGCTCTAAAGGACGGGCTCACCATGGCAAAGCAAATGGGATTGAAAATATTTGTATTGAGATGGACGCTGAGTTTATTGTTCAGCTTGTTTCAAGGCCTTCAATGGTTAATCTAATGCTTGAACTCCTCTTATCTGAATGTAGGAACGTGATTCAGACTTTCCCTAACTCCTCGGTGGCGCATGTATTCAGGGAAGCAAATGGCTGTGCTGACCGGCTTGCAAGGATGGGAGCTGAACTTGTTGTAACTAATTTTCTTTTTTTGTTTGAACCACCGGATGTGGTGGATGAGATGCTGGCTAGTGATAAAGCTGGTATTATTTTTTGTAATAGACTTGTTGTTTATTAGTTAATATAACGCGCCGTTTACCCAAAAAAAAAAAAAAATTTGAAATAGTGATACAATGAGACCTTTTTGATGCATCCTATTGACCAATAAAAGAATTAACAAAAAAAAAAAATCTTAATTAAAACATATAGATAAATATATTATATTTTTGTGTATATATATAATTTTTTTTTTTATTTTTTTTACAAGTGGAAACATTTTTTTTATTTGGAGGTCTTAGATAATTAAATCAGTTGCATCTATAGTGGAGCCCGCTCTAGACACATAGATAATACACATAATATAAAGTTCTTACAAAGAAATAGGTGACCCGTGGGCCGTGACCCTGAACCAAGATGGCTCTGTCAAGTACCTCTCTCCCTTGCAAGCACCATTCACTATTGCCTTTGCACACCCTCGTACTGTCCCAACTGGAATCATGCTTACTTGTACCTGCTCATAAAGCATTGCCAATTATTCAGATTGCATGGTTAGATAAAGCATTGAGCACATGTAGATGTAGAGCAGCGGGAGCATACTGATGCAACTAACACTGATGGCAGCAGCAGCAGCACGATGATGCAGCTAGCACTGATGAAGCAAGCTTGTGCAACGGTGTCGTTTGACTCCAGTTTTTCAGTGTTAAGTCATTAAGCAATGAAACGCACCGTATCACTTAAAGGGAGATGTAAAACGCAACGTTGAAGGATGAGGCAGTTAGTTAGGATTCTATTTACTATTAAGCACGTGTGATTAAGCTGTTAAGTTTGTTACAACAGAATTTAGTTTGTTAATCACTCTCTCTCTCTCTCTCTCTCTATATGTGTATAATCAAAACCAATTCTCATAATGTAATTCATTCTGTTAGTTCTATGCAAAATATCAAAGTATTCTCTAGAATATTCTCTCAATTCTCTAGATCAGTTTCTCATTTGTTCAGTAGAAACCTACACCAATATTTGTGCTTGCTTGTACCTACTCATAAAGCCTTGCCAATTATTCAGATGGCATGCTATAGATAAAGCATTGAGCACATGTAGAAACCTGCACCAATATTTGGGTTAGGTTCAATATATTCCTAATATAATTTTTGTCAATATTACATCATTTTGGATGATGTTTTTTGACAATTACAATATTGGATTAATTACATCGCCTTTTATACTCTTAAAAATAGAAATATTAAGACGATCAGGTTTCAATTGCTCTTTCCTCCATAAAAATTTTAAATTAAAAAAAATTATTTTAAAATTATACACAACATATTGAACATACAAGTTTATTGATTGAACATTAAAAAACTTTTGATTAACTTGAAATTTGGGCAAATGGGTTAAGAACAATAAAAAGTATATAATGCTGAGATTTTGAAAATACTAGTCCAAGTTAAGTTATCAAATAGTGTAATTTTAACCAAAAAAACAAAACTACATGTATAGATAGAACTTTATCCTGTCACCTAAGAAGGGAATGCTAATTATGTGACATGGTGAGAGGGGAATAAGTAATAAAGCCAATAACTTATACATCTCTCAAGTCTTTTATCAACTTCCATTTTGCCTTCCTTCAATAAGAACTTGCCTTGGGTCATTTCAGATTCTACAAAACCAGGTGTCACAATTGTGATTTTGACCTCAGACCCAACCTCAACCCGCAATGTCTCCAAGAAGCTTACTATTGCTGCACTGCTTGCTTGAGGTGAAAAAGTATAAGAATCCATCTCTAATAGACAATTATTGGGGAACTGTGTATCATATTACTTACATTGTAGAAACTCATCCTAAGTGCAGGCAACCATGAAAAGTTAACGACTTATTACTCGACCATTGTTCACCAAATGATCCACTATTTCATAAAGACTAAAGACCACAAATCAAAAATCACAACATATTAATTCCAAATTAATATTTCCACAAAAGCCATAGAAAAACGAAAACATGTCATACACTTACATTGCCCAAAATAGTTAATTGTTTCATAAACAAACGCTTTAAATTCTTCAACCGTGGAAACATCTGCACGTACCACAATAATCTTTGAGAATCCTAGTTCCCAGGCTTTATCTGCCACTGTCGGAAGATGATCATCTCTTATGTCAACAAGGGCAAAATGAGCACCTCTCTTAGCATACTCGTAAACAACATGCTACAAACTTACAAAATAAATTCCATGTGAAAATGCTGTGGTGCATATATATATATATATATTATTTATTTTGAAGTTTCCGGTATGCTTTGTGATTACAGCCATGCATTTATTTTTTGGGATAAGGAAGTGTTGCATCCCTAGGGTTCTAAATGACTCGAGCCAAGTTAAACATTAAAAGTTCAGGCACGTTTATTTAACTTTATTTTGAATACGAGATCATCAAATGAGATTAATTATTTAAACTTGATTAATTTTTTCGTTAAATAAGTATGAGTTTGTTCATGAGTTACATGATTAAATTATTATGTTCCCATATAGAAAACCATAACAATTTTTTTTAACCCTCTAAAAACTATGAATTTTTACTACTAATGGATAGTTTATATCATCAATAAACTATAAATTATTCCTATAATAAATTATAATTTGATATTATATCCCATTTAAAAATTTATACAATTCAATCTCAATTCTATATAAGTATTTTTTTAGACTAGTGCATATATAAAAAAAATTATATTATATATAGTTATATAGTGTCTCATTTTTACGAGCTTGATCACAAACACATTATTATGTTTCAGTTTGGTTTGTTTAATAGTCGAGTCTAAACTTAGGTTTGAGTTTGGCTTGGTTATTAAACAAACAAACATAAGCAAGGATTCTCTTGAGTTGAGTTCGAGTTGTTTATAAATTGTTTGGTTTATTTATAGCCCTAGGTGTCCTAGCCTTTGGTTGAACCATTCCACTCCTTGCCCATTAGACAACTTTGAAACCTTGACAATCTATAGTGTGGTCTGTGGGGGATTAAACCTAGGACATTCAAGTTTGTGTCACACCCAAATGAACCAACCACCTACATATCCTCGTGGGGGTATATGTAAGGAGTCAATTTCGTATCAAAGACTGTACCAGTTTAATTATAGTTATAATATTTTAGTACCATGCCGGTATATCATTTTGAGGTTACTGTCAATATTACGAGCATTTAAGTTTTAATAAAAAAAAAACAAAATAATATTTATATGTATAGGTAAATAATTGGGCCAATCAACCAAATACTATTGTATAAATTTAATCCCATATCATAGCCCAGCCCATTACCAAGACCAAACAATTTTCCCTATTTGTTTTGTCCTCATGTTTTGCCCGCTCCACATTAGTTTGACTTAACAAAGGATTTTATATATATATATATATATATATACACACACGCTATTGTCAACGTAAACAGTCAAGCCAAATCACGTTTTGTTTTTTTCCTAGTTTTCTTTCTCCTCTCTTTCACTGTCAATATTAACAACAATTCTAACAGATATAAATAAAATACTACTAGTAATTAAACACTTGAAATAAAAAAATTATGCTCATAACTGATACTGTATCAAAAGATACTGTCGAAGAACCCAAATTATATAATATAAATAGCCCATTTAAAATGTCTACAAAGATTAGATGGTGTGACATTGATACAAACCATGCCAATTCCTGGAGATGCTCCAGTGATGAGTACTATCCTTTGCCAGACACTTTCTCACTATATATGGATCTTTTCAAGAAAGAAAGGAACTTGAGTAAAAGAAATGGTGGCATAAAAAAAGGGAATGCAATGAGCATCAAGAGAGGCACTGCAATGTTCAAGAACTTGTGTAGCAAATCCATAACTTTGCTGTGATGAACAGAGAGTGGCAAGAGAGAAATTGAAGATACGAGGATGGTCTCATCTTTGTTAGGTTGTTACATATTTGAGCCTTAGATTCACCGCCCCCTAATAAATTGAGGTGCAAAAGGGAGGACGGGACTAGTAGTACTAGCTAGAAGTAGATAGAGCTGCCAAAACTTCTTTAAACTCCATAAAGGCCTTACCTATATTACCAAAGGAGTGGGGTATTAGGGTTAAAGAGGGTCAACGTATTGACATATCTTTGGATAGCAAAGGATGAAAGAAAAAATAAAAATTGACATCTTTCAAAAATTGACAAGAATACTAATTTTTAAATTTTAGGAAGGAAAAATATATTTCAACAAAAGATTTATGTAATTATTTTTCAGGAAAAAAAAGACAGTATGAAGTCTAACTAGGAATAAAAAGTTGTTTATACTTATTGTTTGTTTGTTTAGATCCCTTAAAAATTGATTAGTTTAACCTAATGAATTAGCTAAGTATTTACTTAGGTTAATTATGAGATCTAGGTTAAACACATGAAAACATATTACTTGGTGTGGAAAAGTAAAGAAGATAGTAATATGATGACCCAGGAAAACTAATGAAATAAATCGTTTCAAGGTAAAATTTTTGGGAGGATTTAACCTAGCTGTTCTCAAGGTAAACAAATCTACTATAATAGAATGGAAGATTACAATAGATTTAAACTCTAAATCTAAAGCTACTTCAAGTAAAATTTACTAACACGACTAAGTACAGCTCCGACTCTACGAACTCTTCTATCTTAGATTTGCTGAACGCAAACTCCTCATTTGTGACTTTAAGATCCCATTTAAAGGTTTCAGATCATCAAGAACAGTAGATCTTTATGCAACAAATTGTTTCCACCAGTTCTTGATTATAGATCTCGTTCCAGTAGATACTTGTTGAGTTAGAAGGTATAGAATCCTCTCAAATCTCACAAGAGTAACTCACAAGTCTTCCAAGAGCTTCTAAAGCGTAATAGGGTTTTCCTTTTATACCTTGTAGTGTTGGATTGAAACCCTAAATGTTTTCGTGGCCTTGGACCTGGTTTAAATTCTGCAGAATTTACTTATCTGCAATTTTCGATCGGTCTAGCTTCATAGAACTTGAACTCTCCTTTTTGTAGCTTAAATGTTCTTGAATCTTGATTTGTACAATCTTCAGTAATATCTAACACCTAATCTAGACATGTTTTTGTTTTCGGTTTGCCAACATACACAAAATAAGAATCTAAACATTTAATCCTAAATATTTAGAACCTAACACTTATTCCAAACTCCTATAGTACAATTAGGTTTTAAGGAACTTATAGTGAAAGATACGGTGGATCTTGGTTGGTATAGTAGCTAGTGAACGACTGTAATTGTCAACAACCAACAACTCATTGATCAATTATGTATCTCAATATCTATTTTGGTGTGATGGCTTCTCATTATCTAGTTCGCATTAATTTTGAGGAAATGTCTTTGGGGAGGAAAAAGGACATGTTATGTACTTCATGCCCAAGTATTTATAAAATTGGGTCCAATTAATGTATGCTATTAGAACATACATTAATTATCTATTTTGGAAAAGTTATTATAAGGAATTGAAAAAGCTGTCAAAATAGTTAATCACATTTTCATTTTTCCATAAAAAATTTCCTATAATGGTTTACTAATGTATGTCCTAAGGGCACATGTTAGTAAAACCCTTACAAAATATATCAAAATGATATTTTAATTTTGAGCTGAAAATTTATCCCAAGATAAGAAAAACAAATTCTAGTCTGAACATAATCACAAATCTCTTTATATAGTACAAGTTGGTTTTTATTTGCACAAATAAATTATAATAATAAAGTCTTCCAATCTAAATCATAGCTTGCTCTCCATTAATTCTGCTTAGAATTTATTGGCTTAAAATGTTTCAGCTAGCGGTCCTTGTTTTGTTGAGTGCGTGACCAATTGACTAATATTGAGTGCAAACACCACTCAAAAACTTCAGGACATAAGACCCTCATCCAAAACCCCACCCTCGTCCAAGATGGCTTAGTCAAGTACATGTCTCCTTTGCAAGTGCTGTCCACAATTGCTTTGGCACACCTTTCTGTTGGCTCAGCCGGCATCCAAGGCATTTGAATCTATGCAAATATCACCATTGCTTCATTTTTGTTTTGAGAGAATTGAAGTGTACATGATGGCTAAGTTATGAGTAGAAATTACATATAAGTTCTTCCCTCTTTAGTCTTTACATAAAAAAGAAATTTGAATGATGCTAAAAATATTATAGATTTTATTACATAAGTCTTAAAAAAAGGAGCTATTAAGATATTTCTTATAGATTTTAATGGTATCGATCATATTCATCATCATATTCGTCTATTAGTATTTTTAAAAAAAAAATTGAAATTTTTAGCATTTCCAATTATATGTGGTAGAGATTAGTACAAGGTAAGGTTCTCACTTAATAGGACTATGTAAAGTTTTGTAAAATTATTGCCAAGCCTTAGGATCCTCATGGAAAAAAGTTTACATCACATCAAAGATTGGCCTCTACTAACCTCATCAATAAATGTATATATATGATGTATATATATATTGATGAGGTTACTAGAAGTCAATCTTTGGTGTGATGGCAAATGTTTTTTACCAAAAGCAATGGGTTGTGATTTCAAGTTCAAGAATTAGTCTCTCTCCAAAAAAAAAAATTAAGAGTAAAATTGTCTATCATGACATCTATCTCAAATTAACCCAGCAAAAAGTGGGAGTTTTAAATAGTATCCTGCTAGAATTGGGTGAAAATAGATGATAAGGATTTTATAAAATGTACATCCCCTCAGATTAAAAGCAACTTAAATTGGATTGCATGGTAAAGGATTTCTAAGTTTCATTTCATTTAATTTTAAATGTACCTTTGGTACAAATGGGCCTTGTGTCATTTCTGGCTCAATTACTCTTGGAGTCACAATGGTTATTCCAATATCTGGACCAAACTCAGCTCTCAATGTCTCAAAAAAGCATACTTGGGCTGCCTTGCTAGCCTGAAGACATCAAAAGTAAAAAAAGAAAATCTAAGACTGAGCTACTAGTAATTAAGGTACGCCAAGGAGGTGTTTTTTATTTTTATTTTTTAATTTTTTTAATTTTTAATTAATTTATTTATTTATTTATTTTTATTAATAATAAGGAGGTTTCTTCGTTCTTACATTGTAGAAGCTTAATCTCGGGATACCGAACCATGCTGCAACTGAAGCAATTACAACAATCTTTCCTTTGCTTTTTCTTAGGTGTGGAACTGCATAATGGGTGCTATACACTGAACCCCAAAAATTTATGTCCTAAATTACATAAAATTGGAGTCTGTCAATGCAAGTATGAAACTCAAAACTTAACAAAAAATTGGGATTATATATTTTAGACTTGAATGAAAAATAAGCACTAAAAACGATTAAATATGCTAGATGTTTTGTTCTTTACTATAATCCAATATGCAGAAGCATATTTTATGTTGTCTCTAAATATAATTTTGTATTATATTGTGCAAAACCAACTCAATTAGAATATTAGTAAAGTAATTTAATATATTGAGTGCTCCTTTCTTCAACATTACTTTTGGCTACATTTTCAAGAAAAATACTATATAAAAAATACATACTATTTATTTTATCATTCTGAATTATTTTATCAATAATAACAATACCAGGTACAATAAACTACTATAATGCTATTTATTTAAAAAAAAAATCATACTATAATGCTAATTTGAGTCTTAAAATTCAATTAAAATGATTTATGTTCAAGGAATAATATGTATAGAAAACATTAATTAAGATACATGTTATATTTCTAAATATCAAAAAAAAAAATTGTAATATACTACAAATTGTGTAATTTTGTATTTTATTAAAAGAATATGAATTGCATATATGTGTGTTGAGTGCCTGCATCATACATGTATTTATTAAGTCATTTTGTATCCAACATATATAATAAGTTTGTCGGCCTATATAAAATATTACCGAGAACCTTATAGTATAGATATAGATTGGGTTAACTGTTAACGTTTACTCTGTGTATGTTCAACTAACAATATTGCAGTGGGTTCTAGTTAATTCAACTGGTAAAGCTTTTTATGGTTGAATAAGAGATTTGAGGTTCAATCCTCGCCTACACCAAAAATCGATTGGTGTTTTGATATGATAATAAAAAGTTATTATTAAAAATAGACGTCATAGATTGAAACTTAAAAAAATAAAAATAAAAACTAACAATATTGCATTAGATGATTTCATGTCACTATAGGTTTCATTTTCCAATTCTATGTTACAATTAATGCCCAAAATTGTCACAGAAAGTGGAACAAGACATGTTCGTTTTGTTACCATAATGGAAGCAATGTCAGTTGACTCTTCAAAAAAGTCTACTCTGGTAACTCCAGCATTGTTAACCAAATGATCCACTGTTGCAGTAACGAGTCACAAATATAAATTATACATTCCAAGATATTTCAGCGAAGTATAGGAACATCAATTTTTTCACAACTTATATATTCTAAAATATCTATTGTTTGAGAAAAGCATAGTAAAACAAGCAAGTAGTTATGATGACTTTAAGTCACAGTTTTAGTTGTTTTTTGAGGTATATATAAAACTATGTAGAACAGTTTATGTGCAACAAATTTAACTCAAAATAAAAATACATTGCACACTTACATTGCCCAAAGTGATTCACTATCTCATCAACGAAATGCTTACATTCTTCATCCTTGGAAACATCTGCACGCATCACAATAACCTCTGGAGATCCATGTTCTTGTGCTTTATTTGCGACTATTTGAAGACGGTTCTCTCTTCTTGCAACAAGGGCTAAAATAGCACCTCTCCTAGCATACTCATAAGCAATATGCTACAAACTCACATAATAATATAGTAAATTAACTATTTTTTGAGATTTTGGTATCCACTATGATTATAACTATTTGTTTTATTTTCAAACGTGATAATTTCCACAATTTTCTTGTGAATATAAATAAAATGTTGAAACTAAAACATTTAGAAATGAGCATGTCTAAGAACCCGAATTATATAATATCAATACATAATATAAAAGGCAGTTAATATCTACAAAGGTGTGAGATTGATAATTTTCTACAAACCTCGCCAATTCCTGAAGATGCTCCAGTGATGAGTACAACTTTGTTAGCCACGTTCTCACTGCATATATTTCTTTTTAAGGAGAAAAGATACTTGAGAAAAAGAAATGGTGGTAATAATAAAAGGATGGCAGTCAAAGTTAAGGGAAGGAGTACAATGTGTGTGTGTGGCAATACGTACAGTGTGTCAGTGTGATATATATATATATATATATATATATATATATATATTACTTAGAATAAGGTTTGAAACCTTGAATCAATGATGTCCCCTGTTTGTCTTATTGTTATTTTGGAGCATTGTCCAGAGTAAGGGAATCGCATATCTTGAGAAGCGTTCAATATCGTTGATTCGCAAATTGCATGCACAAATCTCCAAATCCCATCGAATAAATCAACTCCTACAAGTAAATGGGTTGAAATTTCGGGTGGAATGAAGGGTGATAGTTGGCTGAGAATCAACACCCATTATTGCTTTCTGCTTGTTATCCTTCCACTACATGCACAAATGTCAAAACCCAATGATCAATATTGAAATTACAATTGCGGCAGTTGAAACACTTCCAATCTTGGTTGACCTAAGGGCGATCTCTTTTCGTTGATCACCGCTTGCAAGGGCAGAGCCATAAAATTTTATATTTATGGAAGGTTGAGTTGCAGTACTAAATACTACTACTAATTCGTTAGTCCAGATAAACTCCTAAACTTAGGCAAAAATTATGTTCGATGACAAATTGATGGTCTTTCATAAATAAAACTCAATTTTTTTATATCAAATTTAATAGTGAAATAAGAATTTTCATTTTCAATATAAATTACCAAATTATCTACTAAATTGAATAAAAAACTTCAATTAAACTAATGAAGTTTTCAAAGTTGTGAATAATTCAAAACTTTATAATATAAAAAATGAGTTTGAGAGAAACAAAATACCTTCTCTATAACTACTAGACTAAATAGACAATCCTTTTTTTAAGAGCATTACTAGACTAACTCATATATATTATTGGGAGCCATCTCCTATTTTGTTGGATAATGTTATTAATATATTAAATATTTATATAGTATAGAGAAATTTTCAAATTTTTGGGAGATGAGGCCATGGCCCCCAACTCATAGATACAACAAATTTTACAGTAAAAAATAAATTTGAGAAAAAAAATAAAATACCTTCTCTTTAATTACTAAACTAATTGGACAATTATTTTTTTAAGAGTACCATTAGACTAACTCATATATTAGTTGAGACCAACTCCTATTTTGTAGGCTAAATTATTAAAATATTAAATATTTATATATAATATAAAGAAAATTTCAATAATTTTGGGAGGGCAGTGTATGTAGCTCCAACCATGACCATGGCCACTGGCTGGATATTTGGAGGCATGCAGTGGCAGGTTGTGGAGAGAGGCAAGGGCTGGTAAGTGTGTAGCTCTGCCCATGACCACTAGCTGGATATTTGGAGGCAGTGGCCAGTTGGGGAGAGAGGCAAGGGCTGGTAAGTGTTTGTATATGTGTGTGCGTGTGAAACTTATGGTTATGAGTGTTTTAAAAAAAGGTCATGCTAACGAGTGCCCTTAGAGTAATGGTTAACAATCTATTTTAGGAAAGTTTTGACACAACTTTTATGAGAAATAATAAAAATTATCAAAACATTAATTGCTTTTTTTTTTTTTTTTTTTCCTTTTCCCATAAAAACTTTCTTTAAATGGTTTTTAATCAATGCCCTAAGCGCATCCATTAGCATTTCCCTTTAAAAAAAGACAACTTAAATAATAGTTATTTAGGTGCAATACCAGAAATTTCTTTTAATTGAGTTTAGTTACATGATCTTATAGATTTACTATAACAAAAACAAAATTTCTTATCGACCAACTAACCAAACAAACCAAAAAAAAAAAAAACTTTGCACAATGTTAACGTGCCATATATGCACCTATTCATATTATCTTGTCTGTACATAACTCCTTTTTATGCCCTGAATCCAAGAATATTAATTATCCTTAACTCGAGCATAATCAATAACCCTTCGCAAACCAATTTCTTTTACATATTTATAGAGATCATTTGTATATGTATATAAGAAACATGCATAGATAATATTTATACATGTAATATAGCGTTTTTACAAACACAGTCTTTGTTCTTTCTTTTTCTCTCTTAATCTTAAGAGAAAAAAATAAAAACAAAACAAGTTGGGTACTACACACAAGTTACACAACCTACAAGCATGCAGATGATAAAACACACATAAATAAAGAGATTGATTTCACTAGGTTCAACCTCCTAGAACATAAAACAACCTTCAATTTAGTCAGGCTTAATCTCAGGTTTGTCGATTGTAGATGGATAAATACCACCGGGCCTCTAGCCTAGGTGGTACCCGGTCTCCTAGTGACTTAACAGCTCAGGGGTTCTATCCCCTGCATAAAAACTTACCCAACAAAAAATAGATTGTAGATGGATAAATAGTGTTCTTGTCACCCAAGAGATCCAATATCTTCTTGCTGGGGGCTTCCTTGTGTGAAGTCCCTGGCCTATTGATATACATCAATCGATAACTCCACTCGATCACCTTAGGGAAAAACACCTTCTAGAAATAGGTGACCCCGAACCAAGCTGGCTCAGTCAAGTACCTCTCTCCCTTGCAAGCACTATTCACTATTGCCTTGGCACACCATCGTACTATCCCAGTTGGACTCGTGCTTACTTGTACCTACTCAAACATTGCCAATTACTCAGATGGCATGGTATAGATACAACATTGAGCACATGTAGAAACCTACACCAATGGCCAAAATGGGGATATACCCCTTTCAGCCAAACTTTCTAGCAAAATGTCTCCTTTCTGAAACTACTTAGGAATATGCTCCTATTTTAAAATTGATTTTCTAAAAATCTAGTTTTAATGAAAAACTCGATTTGGCGAGTTCCATGCAGTTTTTTTCAAGCAACTAGATTTTCCCTTGTTAGAAACATATGTCAATATAGAATTGGCTAATCCTTTAACAAAACACACTTTATTTGTAATTGGATAGATCTAGAATGTATTTAATGCTTCAAGGAACAAGGTTTCAAGTTCAAGTGTTAAAACCATGCAAGTCTATCCAAGAATCAAGTGAAGAAGTGCTAGATTTTAAGAAAATCAGTTTTCCAGATATGATTTCACTCTAATCCATGTATAGATGTTTTAAGGGCCATCACAACTAATGCACCTTAATTCTAAAGTTTTTCACAAGCATATTGTGAACAGGAGACATATGCCTTAGTTTATCTTCCTCTTTAAGAAGCTGTTGTGTTTGTACACTATAGGGTTTTGTAACCAAAGAGCTTCATGATCTTCATCGTGTTGATGAACTGAAGAACTTTGCAGCCAACATCCTTCTCAAGTTGGTGTGTAATCCGCATATTGGGATCCACGCATCGAATTGGTTAGTCACGTACTTGGAGCCATGCATTGAAAGGAGAGATTGTCATTACAGAATAAGTCCAATTGGGTATTGGAATAAGGGTTCAACTGTAGGTTGGTATAAGGTACTGAAGATTCCTTTACTTGGAACTGCTTGTTGTGATAATAGTGGATTCTCGGGAGTGGTGACCTTAAAACCACCGGGTGGGATTTTTGCAGTGTAGGTTTTCCCCATTCATAAACAAATCACCGTGTCAATGTATTTTCCGCTACATTTTAACTTAGTTGGTGATTTGTTTCTGTTACCACGCTTATTGCATGCAAATTGAATTAATTAATTAACTTGGCTAATTAATTGGTTAATTCATCACAAGGGGGTCAATACATTGTTGGCCTATCAAGTGGTATTAGAACGGGCACACTTTGATTAGAGTTAATCTTTGCTATGTGATCCATTGACCCCTATTGTTATGACTGCAATCGACATGAAAAGATCTTTGCTTTGAAACACATCTTGTTTTTCTAATCTCTACTTGATTGAGTGTATCAAAAAATGCAAGTCTAAAAGTTATTTGAAATCCATCATGATGATCATTGGAAAAGATCTTAGCATAACAAAGAAGAAACTAGACTGTCTCATTATGAAAATGTGCAGAGGAGTTTGTCTAAGAAGAGTGAAAGTTAAAAGCTTTGTTCATAAATGATAGATGAGAGAAAACATCATTCCTACTGATTTATCATCTAAGCATGAAGTGTGCTTTATGATGAAGTCCGCATTTAAGGTAATGGATACATGTTTATGGTACCTTGACAGCGGTTGCTCAAGACACATGACTGGAGACAAATCTCTCTTTAAGGTATTCGAGTCTAAGAAAGGTGGTAATGTCACTTTCGGTGATGGGAGCAAATCACAGATCAAAGGAAAAGGAATCATCTCTCTACCTGGACTGCCAGACATTGCAAATGTCCTATATGTAGAAGGACTGAGAGTGAACTTGTTGAGCATAAGTCAGATATGTGATCAAGAATTTATGGTGCTGTTCTCAAAAGGGAAATGCCTTGTGTTGAATGTGTCTGGAAAGAAGTTCATAAGTGGTGTTCGCACTCTAGACAATTGTTATGGTTTGGCCCCTGTTGCTGATATTTTGCGAAATAGCATTCATCTACCGAATGAAGATCTATGGCATCAAAGGATGGGACATGCTAGTAACAAACATCTTTCAATTGTATCTAAGCATGAATTAGTTTTGGGGTTACCAAAGCTCAGTAGAGTGAACAATGTGGTGTGTGGATCGTGTCAACTTGAGAAACAGACAAAAGCCAAACATCCGAGCACTCAGACATCCGCTACATCTAGACCATTGGAGCTACTACACCTGGATCTCATGGGTCCAACTATAACTGAGTCTCTTGGTGGAAAGAGATACATCATGGTTGTGGTAGATTACTTCACTAGGTACACTTGGGTCATTCTTTTAAGATCCAAGTCGTATGCTCTTGAGTATATTGAAGCCTTGTGCACAAGATTGCAGAATGAGAAGAGCTTAAAGATTGATCAAATTCGAAGTGATCACGATAAAGAATTCGAGAACTCTTACATGGAGTCCTTTTGCACTAAATCAGGTATATCTCAAGAATTCTCTGCTCCTATTACTCCTTAGCAGAATGGTGTAGTACAACGAAAGAATAGGGTTATTCAAGAGATAGCTAGAGCCATGCTGCATAAAAACACTCCATGTCATATGGTTAACAAGGTATATTTTAGACCCGGTACCAAGAAGACTCCCTATGAGTTATGGAAGGGAAGGAAGCCAAATGTCAAATATTTTAGAATCTTTGGAAGTACTTGTTTCATTCTCAATGATAGAGAGAATGTGGAAAAATTTGACTCCTGAAGCGATGAAGGAATATTTCTGGGATACTCCTCTACAAAAAAGACTTATCAGGTATACAACAAAAGAACCAAGAAGGTGGTGGAAATTGTGAATGTTGTAATCGATGAAACTTCAAAATCCGGTTCTAAGAAAATTAGTGAGGAGATTCCCAAAGAAATTCTTTTTCCCGAGCCCAAGGATGTTCAAGAACTTGTTGATCAAGAGCCCGTATCTCTAAGTACTCTTGCCACTCCAAGTGTTGTAGAAGGTTCAGCAGACATGCCTACCTCATTTTGAATCCCATGAAGAGAAAGAACCTTCCTCCAGGATTAAGTTGAATCATCCTCCTAAAGTTGTTGTGGGATTGACATTAGTTTATGTTGACAATAGTGTGTGTATATATATATATATATATAAATGTATAGGTAATTAATTGGGCCAATCAACCGAATACTATTGTATAAATTTAAACTCATATCATAACCCAGCCCATTACCCAAGACCAAACGATTTTCCCTTTTTTTTTCTCCTCTTGTTTTGTCCGCTCCACATTAGTTTATATTTACCTTCTTTTTTTGTGTTCACCTTTTTTCTCATTCACAGATGTTTCTTATCTCTTTTTCCTTCCAGATTATTCTTCTTTCTTCCTTATTTCTTCACACCTACAGATCTGTCTCTCAATGTCCTTGTCAAGGAGTATGTCGTTTACCATATCCTCATGAATGTTGTTAAAGATAAAATGGTCCAAAGTATTAAAAGTCATTGTAGGTTAATGTACTTATAAAGGAAAAAAAAAATCATAATCCTACACGTAATGCAAGTACTACGATCTAAGTTTATTCTAGACTTAACAAAGGATTATATATATATATATATACACACACTATTGTCAACATAAACAGTCAAGCTTAATCACTTCTTCTTTTTTCTTTTTCAGTTTTCTTTCTCTTCTCTCTCACTCACAATATCAACAACAATTCTAACAGATATAAATAAAATAATAATAATTAAACACTTGAAATAAACATTTATCTTTGTCATGTTGTTACATATTTGAGCCTTAAATTTCCTGCCCCCTAATAAATTTTTGGGCGCGGGGGGTGTGGGGGGGGGGAGGACTACTACCACCAGCTCCAGTACTAAATAGAGCAGTCAAAAATTTATTAAACTCCATATATTACCAAAAGAAGTGGGGGATTAGGGTTAAAGAGGATCAATAATATTGACATATCTTTGGATAGCAAAGGATGAAAGACAATAAAAATTGACCTCTTTCAAAATTTTCAAAAAAAGGATTACTAATTTTTAAATTTTAGGAAGGAAAAATATATTTCAACAAAAGATTTATGTAATTATTTTGCAGGAAAAAAAAAAGTATGAAGCCTAGATATAGGTATAAAAAGCTATTTATAATCCTTATTCCAAACTCCAAATAGAACAATTAGGTTTATGGCATTTATAGTGAAAGGATACGGTGGATCTTGGTTGGTATAGTAGCTAGTCATGAACAACTATAATTGTCAACAACCAACAACTCATTGATCAATTATGTATTTGGTTATGTATCTTGTTATGTTTTAAATCCCTGAAAACCTCAATATGATTAACTTATTTAGATATAGGTTAAACATTCATCACAATCAACATGCTCAATGGAAAACTAAGGAACCGTTTGGTAACGGTGTTTAAACAACAAAAATTGTTGTTTAAACACCTTAACACGTATTTTCACTCACTTTTTTACTCACACGTATTTTCACAAAACTTAAACAATGTTACTAGAAATCTCTTACCAAACGGGTCCTAAATAACACATCTAATTTATAGTGAAACGATATGGTTGATCTTGGTTGATATAGTATAACTGTCAACGACCAACAACTCATCTAATTTGGTATGATGACTTCCAACAACGTTATGTACTTCATGCCCAGGTATTTATTTAATATATCAAAATGACATTTTAGTTTTGAGCTGAAAATTTATCCCAAGAAAAGAAAAACAAATTCTGCTCTGAACATAATAAAAAATCTCTTTATATAGTACAATATAGTTTTTATTTGCACAAATAATAATAAAACCTTCCGATCTAAATCATAGGGAGCTCTCCATTAATTCTGCTTAGAATTTATTGGCTTAAATAAAACACTAATGTTTCAGCTAGCGGTCCTTATTTTGACGAGTGCGTGGGCGATTCACTAACATTGAGTGCAAACACCACTCAAAAACTTCAGGACATAAGACCCTCATCCAGAATCCCACCCTCACCCAAGATGGCATAGTCAAGTACATGTCTTCTTTGCAAGTGCTGTCCACAATTGCTTTGGCACACCTCTCTGTTGACTCAACTGGCATCCATGGCATTTCAATCTAAGCAAATATCACCATTCAGAAAAAGAAAGAAAAAATGTTTTGAGAGACTAGAAGTTACATAATGGCTATAAGTTATGAGTAGAAATTACATATAAGTTCTTCCCTCTTTATGCAACCCAAAAAAAAAAAAAAAAAAAAAAAAAAAAAAAAAAAAAAAAAAACCAAAACAAAACAAAACGCTATGTTAGAAATATTATAAATTTTATTACGTAAGTCTTATAAAAAAAATTATTAAGATATTTACTATAATATTATTTAAATGGTATTGATCATATTCATCGTCATATTCATTTATCAGTATTTTAAAGAAATTTTGTAATTTTTAGCATTTTCCATTATATGTAGTAGGGATTATTACAAGGTAAGGTTCTCAGTCAATATATAGGACCATGTAAACCTACCTGGCTCAATCGATCAAAGCTCGTGCAAATTGTTTTTCTGCAGAATTTTCTAATTTAGCCTAAGCCCGTTTGACGTGTAGGGTTTTATGTTTTGCCTTATGTATAAAAGGAGAAACCCTAGTCACATTTTGAGGTTGCTCTTTATGATGTGTGTGTAAATCTCTTGTGAGATCTAAAGGTGTTTGCCTTCATACACACTTAGGATTTCCAATCTTAAGATTAATGTCGAGAGCTTGGTGATCAATTCAGTTGCTGTTTCAAGAGCTTAAAGATACACAGACAGGAGTGCTTGTACTGGCTGTGAATCCAAGAAAGAAGTAGTACGTGGACTCGGAGCTATCACGTGGTCGTGGTAGTAAGTTTCCTATTTGAGGTAACAATAGGATGTTAGTGGTATAAGTCGCTATTATGTAAACTTCAATTCTTTCATAGTGGATTTGTTTTACCTTGAGGATGGTTAGGTTAAATTCTCCCCAGGTTTTTTACCGGTTTGGTTTTCCTAAGTTATCATATCGTTGTGTTCTTTATTTTCCACGCTTGTCAATGATATGACTTATATGTGTTAACCTAGATCTGCATAATTTACCTAAGTTAATCACTTGGCTAAATAACTAGGTTAATTTGGTTGTGTTTAAGGGGTCTAAAAACGTACATAATTTTTGTCAATATTACATCATTTTGGATGATTTTTTTTACAATTACAATATTGGATTAATTACATTGCCTTTTATACTCTTAAAGTATGAAATATTAAGATGATCAGGTTTCAATTGCTCTTTCCTCCATAAAATGTTTAAATTAAAAAAAAAAAAAAATTTAAAATATAAACAACATATTGAACATACAAGCAAGGTTGTCAAAATCGCGATCCGGATCGTAAAATCGCACGATTTTACGATCCCACCTCACCAAAAAGATTAAAATCGTAGCAGGATCACAAAAATGTTAGGATTGTTTGTAGGATCGTGTAGGATCGTATAGGATCGTAGGATCGTATGGGATCCTACCGATCCTACCATTAGGCTTTTTTTTTTTTTTTTTTTTTTTTTTTTTTTTTTTTTTTTTTTTTTAAGTGGGATTCATTTGGGTCATTTGGGTAAGTCCAGTAAAATAATGCCCGGCCCACCTAAAGGTCCAATACCCACAAGCCCAATGAATTAAAGTCCTAAATTACCCCTCTCTCAAAATAAAATCCCAAAAAAACCTATACTACTTAAGTTAAGTTTTCAAACAAAACCTAAATATTTAGAAACACTTAAAAGCTTCAGCAGTCAACAGACTCAACACTCAACACGCACGACGCACCTGCTCCCTCCCGCGCGCCTCCACAGTCCGACTCCCCTGTTAAAAACCCAGCACTCAACCCTCTCAATGGTGAACTATTGCTACTCTCAATCTTTCTTAAGTATTTAGAAGCATTCAAAAACCAGCACCTCAGTCCCGCACGGTCGCACCTGCTCACTTCTCTGTCAAAACCTCCAGAACGCAGCAGCTCTGTCCCGCGCGCCTCCACAGTCCCCTGTCAAAAACCCAGCACTCAGCCCTCTCAATGGTGAGCTATTGCTGCTTTCAATCTTTCTTAAGTATTTAGAAACATTTAGAAACATTCAAAAACCAACACCTTAGTCCCGCACCTCCTCAATCGAGTCAATCCTCTGTCAAAATCCCAGCACCTCTCAGCCCTGTAAATGATGTTGCCGTGAGCCATTGCTGCCTTTAAGCTTTCTGGTAATCTATTTTGGTAGTTAGTACTTATTAAGTTAGTAGTTTATCATTTATTTTCACTTTGATAGCTTGATTCCAGATTGTTGTGTTGTGTTGTGTTTATGTTTTTATTTTTCTATTTTGTTAACTAAATTAAGTAAAATTTGAAAAATTAAGAAACAGGGTCTTTAGTATTTGATTCTTTGAGAAATATTAGTAAACACAATTAGTAGTTTAGAATTGCACATAACCTGTTTGATGAATTTTCTGTGTGATTTTTTTGAGCATGCTCTGTATCTTGGTGTCTTTTTTTGCAGCTCTAGTACAAATATACAATGTCTAATTTGGCTAGAAAGAAAATTAAGCGAAAAAATGCACCAGGAAATAGGTCTGACCTGGGATGGGAACATGGTGTTGAAGTAGGTTCAAGGCAAGTTCAATGTAATTATTGCAAAGAAATTCATAGTGGGGGTATATATAGGCTGAAGCATCATTTAGCTGGGACTAGGAAAAATGTTTCAGCTTGTCCTAGTGTGCCAGAAAAGGTGAGGGAAAAATTTGTGACTCTTTTGTATGCCCAATCTGAAGCATCTATAAAAAAGAAAAGGTGGTATACTATAGAAGAAGAGGATGATGGCAATGATGATGAATTAGTTGAAGTAACTACATTCATCAAAAGGGAGGGGCAAACACATAGGCTCCATGGATAAGTTTGTTACAAAAAATAAGCAAGTAACAATGAATCGTGTGTTTAAAAAAGGAGAACGTGATCTAGTGATCCAACAAATTGCTAGATTCTTCTACACTAGTGCCATCCCTTTTAATTGTGTCAAAAATCCGGAGTTTCTGCAAATGATTGATATGATTTCAAGATTTGGGATTGGCCTCAAGCCTCCTTCCTATCATGAGATTAGGGAGACATGCTTGAAGAAAGAGGTAGATTTTACACAACAAATGCTTGAAGAATATAAGGTTGAATGGAAAAAAACAGGTTGTTCAATTATGTCTGATGGCTGGTCTGATAAGAAAAGGAGATCCATTTGTAATTTTTTGGTGAATAGTCCCAAATGAACCATTTTCCTATACTCTATAGACACATCTAACATATCTAAAACAGCTGAAAAAGTTTGTCAAATGTTAGATGAAGTTGTCGATAGGGTTGGAGAGGAGAATGTTGTGCAATTGGTGACTGACAATGCTGCTAACTACAAACTAGCTGGAGAGATGTTGATGCAGAAGAGAAAGTGCCTGTTTTGGACTCCATGTGCTGCCCATTGCTTGGATTTGATACTTGAGGATTTTGAAAAAAAGATTAAGGACCATAAGTACACAATTGCAAAGGGGAAGAAGATTACAACGTTCATATATTCTAGAGCTATGCTTTTAAATTGGTTGAGGGATTTCACTAAAGGGAGGGAATTGATTAGACCTGCTGCCACTAGATTTGCAACATCATATTTGACATTGTCATGCCTTAATGAGTTCAAAGGAGAATTGATGGAAATGTTTTCTTCTGAACAATGGAGGTGTAGTAAATTTGCAAAAACAAAAGAAGGGAAAAGAATTCATGCCATAGTTATGGATAACAATGGCTTTTGGCGACTTGTTGTCAAATGCTTGAAGGCCGCAATACCCCTTTTAAAGGTGCTTCGCCTAGTTGATTCTGATACACCTCCAATGGGATTCATTTATCAAGAAATGGAAAAAGCAAAAGAAGAAATACAGAAAAATTTCAATAATGTTCAAAAGAGGTAACCATTTTATTTATATCTTCCTTAAATTTACGTTTGCTTTTAATTCATTAGCTTATTAAATATATATTCTTTTTTTTTAATATAATATCCACTGTTTTAAATTGTAGTTACAAAGAGATATGGGATATTATTGATGATCGATGGGAAATGCAACTTCATAGGCCTTTGCATGCTGCGGGATACTATTTGAACCCTTCTATTCATTATGATCCTTCTTTTGATCCGGGTTCAGATATTAAATTAGGACTATATACGTGTCTTCAACGAATGGTTCCAGAAGTTAGTGATAGGAAAAAGATAGATATGCAACTTGAAAAATTCAAACAAGCAAAGGGACTCTTTGGTATTGAAGCTGCCATACTAGCCAGAGATACTAAACAGCCAGGTAACAATTTTGTTTTTTGTTTTTTGTTTTACATTCAAATTCATCTTTATTAGTTGTAAATTTTATTCTTAAGACTAAGATATTATAATTCATATATGTATCAGCTGAATGGTGGGACTCATATGGAGATGACTGTCCTGAATTGAAAAAATTTGCTATAAGAATATTGAGCTTAACATGTAGCTCATCTGGTTGTGAAAGAAATTGGAGTGCGTTTGAAATGGTAAGACCAAATGACTTTGGTATATTATGACAAGATGGTTTTCCATTTTCTTTCTTAGTAAAAGTTTGTTTCTTCCCCCCTCCCCTGTGTTTGAGAATTCTCAATTAAAATAGAAAGTTCAAAAATGTGTACAAAACACCTTTGAACGTTTAGACCCCCAAATTACAACTTAACCAATACAAGCAATATGTCAAACAGCTAGTGTGCGGAAACTTAACACATGCTATAATACGAAATTGGTTAAAGACTATCTAAGCCATAACAGAATAAAACCACAGCAGATAATAAAAAGGCAAAGATAGAGAGGAAGGAAGATGTAAACACAAAGACAACACGCGATGTGTTATCGAAGAGGAAACTGAAGTCCTCGGCGAAAAACCTCTCCGCCGCCCTCCAAGCGGTAAACAATCCACTAGAAAATACAGTTGGGATACAAGAACAGCAATAGACCCTCCAAGCCTAATCTACCCAGTGCACCTAAGCCCTCCAAGCTTCTTGCTCCAACGAGGTTGCGCTGAACCTTTTTCTTTTCTAGCTTCCCGGATTCCGCTACTAGACCGTAGCATCAACCAATGAAGATTGGTTCCTTCCTAACTGCTTCCCAGAAATCCAAACAACTGTCTCACAGTGATGATGATGGTGAGAACCAGGTTTGGTATAATGCCTCTCAAGGATTTGACAATGGAGAGGAAGAGAGTACAGGAATTTGAAGAGACTCTAAGGTATAGATTGTGGGTGAAACAATCTTGTTTTTCTTTAGGGTTTCTCTCTCAAAATTCTCTCTGGAAGCTCTCTTTCAATCGTGGGTAAAAGGGGTATTTATACTGGAGTGGGAGAGGAATGTGAAACGTCAGGTTTTACAAAACAGGGGTGGCTCACGGCTTGACCTCGCTGCTTGACTAAGTCGCGAGATCCAGTCGCGAGTTAACCGTATGGCCAGTTGTCCTGTTTTGTCCTGTAGTGCTCCAGCTAGCATGACTGTTCATCTTCCAGCATGCTTGGCACGTGTGCTGCTTCTGGCGGCTTGCAGCCACGAGTCACCCGCGAGTCCCAGCCGCGAGTCTCTGTTTTCTTGCACACTCTTGAGCAATCTTCACTCTATCTCACTCACTACCCTTACAACAAACCCACCTAAATACAGGGTTACTAAATGCTGAATTACAAGCAAATTTGGCACGGAATAAAGCCAATTAGATGGTTGAATAAATTCAACCTTACAATCTCCCCCTTTGGCTATTCCGTGACAAAACCCTAAAACAGACTCTGGACTTAACATGTGAGTTGGGAACAGTTGAACAAAACTCACTCACACCTAACTCTAGAAGCTATGAAGCACTTGAATCATATGAACATAATACTCCTGAAACACAATAATACACCATGATCATTGTAAGCAGAAAATTATAAATGCATATGAAACAGGCAATATGTGATCAAGCAAAGATGGAGTTAAGAAACAAACCATGGCTTGATCAACCAAGTGAACACCACAAGGTACTGATCACAGTGCTCATTCACACTGAACACAAGGACATACAAGTTAACAAGCACAAGGCAAGACACTTGTATGCTCAACACTCAACCAATGCATAACACACAAGGTATATGCATCTAGGAACAATCCTACAAGGGCACAGTACATAAACCAAAATGCAGAATATTTAGATTAAAGTACTGATTTCAACATAGCATAAAGGCTGCATTACGCAAGGTACATACCATAAAGCCTACAAACTATGCATAAAACATTAACCCTAAAAGCTTACAAAAGCACATGGGTACAAACACAAAAACATCCTGAATAACATCATCAAAATATATTAAAGTTTAAACCAAGAGTATAAGTAATGAGTTAGAAACAGCTATACACCAAAACACAGTGTATCAAACCCATAAAAACATTAAATAGTATCCAACAAACATAAACCTAAAACCATAAGTTTATAGGATAAGACTAAAAACAAAAGTATGACAAAAGTATGTGTGTACTCCCCCTATCACTATGCACACTTCCCTTTGAACTTTTCTCCCCCTTACTGAATGCTCTCCCCCTTTTTGTCACGAATAGCTAAAGGCTCTCGTCCAACTTTCGTTGAATATCATCTAGCTGATTCTCCATAGTCTCGAGACGCATTTGGACATGGTTGTTTGTGGAGTAGAGAAGTGCCACAAGCTCATCAACGCGTTTCTGAATATGCTCAAGTACACTGCCGACTCTATCAGTATGAGGAGCAGTCTGTGCTTGCGGAATACTAGCCGGTGAAGCTTCAGGAACAACACGTGATGTAGATGTGGTATGTGCAGGTGTCTCTGAGTCAGGGGCAGATGGAGTAACCGGAGAGATGTGAGCACTCCTTGGTGATTTAGAGGAGTGACTTCTGCTAGCTTGAAGAGTGAACAAGGAAATGGGACGTTGATGAGTCAACATTTTTCCATCTGCAGGAGGAATAATGCCTTCACGAAGAATGAGCTTCATGATGAGACTGCAAAATGGAATAACTCCTCGAGCTGCAGATCGACACGCGGTCTTCCTCAAGGTGTAGTAGATGTGAGCACATATATCAATGGGGGCTCCTGTAATAAGGTCACAAAGAAATAGAGCTCTCCCAAGATTGATGAATGTAGTGTTGGACAGTGGGTAGAGATTGGTGAACATGATCAACTTCAGTGTGGTCAGCTCAGGTGCAAACTTTGCGGTGCTGATGGATGTTCCTGCACTGGATACTTCATGATCGTATCCTAGGATTTGTAAAATTTCTCCAACTTCTGGATTTCATTCATCGTAAGGAGTTATATTCACATTCTGAGGTCTTGTGATGCCGAGAAGATCTGCGATGGAGTCTGGGGTAACACTAAACTCTGTTCCTCTGACCCAGAAAATGAGTTCAGGTCCAAGATCAGTTGCATTGGAGAAGCATTCTTTGACCAGCTCATCCATTGGATCATCAAAGTTCCTGAACAAGTTTGCCCAATCTCGTTTCTCAAAGATTCGAGGGATGAAAGTGGTCCCTAAGGTGTTGAACTCTACCACCCGTTCCACTATAGTGGTTGACTTGTCAAACACGTTTGAGTAGACGTGTGAGTTAAGCGGAAGTCTGAACCTATCCTCATTGGGATCTTGAGATGCCTGAGATGATAGTCGAGTCCTTTTAGCAACTGGTGTTGCTGGTTCGTCAGCAACAATGTCTTTACCCCTAGAAGATCGACGAGACATCTGCAAGAGAACAGGCCCACAGCAAAGAACCAAACAACAATACCACACAAGATAATTGTCAACAAGATTCAGTGTAAACAAAATTTCAATATATAAACACAAACTGAAGATAGTGCAGACCCAACCAAACTTCCAACAATACAAAGAAGCACAAAATAACAGGTGCAGCAAAATGGTGATAGTGCACCAAGACATAGATAGACAACACAACTGACAAAACTGTCAATGAGACAGGTTATCATGACCATGAAATGCAAACAGATACAGCATTCGAACATTTAGAGCAGATAACATAAATCACTCCACCAGAGATATGAACAAGGGGAAAATATTTCAACATGAAGAAACCAATCATCCATACTAGAGCACATGGTTGAGAGACATACATTATGTTATCATAAAAACTCAGTAACCAATACCGAACACCAACATCAATACTTAAGCAAGTGAAATGAGTAAGTCAAATAGACACCAAACCCATTTAAGAAAAGATTTTCAGACTCAATAATAGGCAAATATCAGAATAATAAAAAACACATTGTGACCGCTCAGCATGAAAACAGGTGAGAGCAATATCAAACAAGACACGCCATACCCATTACACAAAGAGAGAAGTATTTCGAACACAATATCAGTCCAAACGGTAACAAAAATATGCAGGAGAAAGGAAAATGAGATTGAGAAAGCAAAACCCATACCTTTTCTTGATGATTTGGATAAGAAATGAAGCACCAATGAGGTTTGAAAATGGATTCACGAAGTGTTTGGAAGGAAGATAGTTTAGAGAGAAGATACCAGATGAACAGTCACAAAAGTTCGAGGGAAAACTGAAAAGTGGTTTAAAAACTACTCCTGTTTCTGCCAAACACGCGATTTTTGCGACTTGATTAAGTCGCCACACAGTCGCCAGCTCAAGCCGCCAAAGCACTTAAGAACAAAAATTTGGAAATTTTTCTAAGTGTTTTTCGCGACTGGAAAGTCTACCCGCGAGTGAGTCGCGAGCTGAGCCGCGAAAATCTCTGAGTGGATCTCGCGACTGGACCTTCCACTCGTGAACAAGTCGCCAAAAATGACCAATGAAGACGCGACTAAGGCACGCGACTTGACATACCCGCGACTGAGCCGCCAAAACAGGGCAAAACTGGATTTTTGAAATTTTCAGATTTTTCAAACAAAATACTTTCCAAAAAACACCTAAAACACTCAAAAATCTTTTTGTGCTTGAATTAACAAAGATTGAGCATGTGAAAACACATTTCATCAAGTACAATCACACAAATGAATATGGCATTTATTGAACATAAACTTGTGTGTTGTGTGTGGATATCAACAATGAGATAGTCCTTCGTCTAATGTGAAGCTTCAATGATCGATTCAACCAAGGCATACACAATTAGCACTAGATCATGTGACCTATCTCAATTATAGAAATATGTATATATGACCTCCCACAAAACTTGATAACATGACTTGGAGCTTTACATTTTACTCCACTGTTAATCATAACATTTGATCTTTTTGATCTTTTGAGGCAATCACCTCTCATTGTGAGAGTGATATTTGACATTTCACTTTAATGAACAAGCCTTTGGCTTTTTGAATAAACATTCACTTTAATATAAGGTCGCTTACCCTTTTTCCTAGTCGAATACTAGAATGTGCGACAGGCTTTTGCAGCTCAATATCTCTTTTCATTTGGAGATTTACATTTGGTGAGCTCTTTTTAGCAAAACAAAAATAAAGAGTGGGAAGATATATAGACACAAGTCTATGCATGTCTCAAGATCAACATAACCATTCACTAATCATTCATGACAAGTTTGAAGATCTATTTACAACAATCACATAGATTTCAAGATTTTTCCCACAGTGATATAAGTGCATGAAAACAAGCAATGCTCGAAAATGCACAAAGCCATTAGCACAAAGGTACAAGACAAAACAAGTTTTGAGACAAAACTCAACAAAGTCAATCAAGCTTTTTGATTTTCTAATTTTTTATGTGATTTTTGGATTTTTGACACAAGAAACAAAAAGATTGATAAAACAAAATTAAAAATATTCACAAGTAGACAAGCAAACAACCAACATCAAAAACAGCAAGCAAACCAAACAAACATTGTCACAAAGCATAGGAAGTATTAATGCATGGACATGTTGTAATGCTTATGCATGAGTACCATTTTTCACCCATACGTCACTTGCGTTTGGGGTGATTTCCTTATAGGATTGGGTACGGGAGTTAGGGCTTTCAAACCTTCGTGAGAAGCTTTCCAAGCAGTTGGTGAATGCACCAATCATCTTCATCACGTTCATCATTCCGGGATCTCCATTTTGATCTCTAGATTGATCACCTGCCCAAGTTCTCCTATCATTTCTGGGTCCTCCTGACCTTTGAGGAGTTGCACTGTTCTTTGCTCTCAGCTTTTGGCAATTTGGTCTAGTATGCCCCTGAAGTCCGCAATAATGGCACACATAAGTTCCTCTAGGACGTCTTTGTGGTCGTGGACGTGACTTGGCACGAGATTCAGACCTGCCCACAGACTGATTACGGGGATTTAACATCCGTTGGTTCACCACATTCTTCTTCTCCTCCACCTCGAGCTTCTCACCAGTAAGGTTAGCTACAACTGGATCTTTGGCCTTTACAAACTTCACTTCTTTAGTGACATTTTTAGATGAACTACTTCCTCCGGTATATCCCAATTCGGATTTGTCTGAAAAGCTCTTTTGAGATGAGATAACATCATCTAGCTTCTTGGTGGTGACCCTCTCTACTTTAGCATTTGCTTGCACAACCTCATTCTCAAGAAATCTTACTTTTGTGTAAGCTTCGGACAACTCACCATTCAATGTTTCTATCTCACATTTGGCCTCCCTATATCGGATTAGGAGACTTTTGTAGTCCTCCTCAGCCTTCTTCATTTTTCTCACAGCAGCCTTGGCCACCCTTGTGTACTCACCCGACTTCTCCAAGAGTGAGTTATAATTCTCTTGAAGATTTGCTGTACTTTCATCTTCTTCAGCATCAGATTCTTCAACAATTCCTAGTGATTCATCATCACTATGTTCTCCAAGATCTCGTACAAGCAGATTCAACTCATCCGAAGACTCAACATGAGCAATAGTCATAAAAGCCGAATAGTTCCCCTCTCCATCACAGCTCTCTTCAGATTCTGAGTCAGACGAATCCGAGTCACTCAAGGTCGTGGCATACACTTTACCTTTCGATTTCAAATAATTCGGACATTCCTTCTTAAAGTGTCCATGTCCGTTACATTCGAAACAAGTGACACCTTGTGTGGGTTGGGATTCTTTTCCATCTTTCCTTTTGAATTCCCTTTTCTCCCTTCCAGAACTTTGGAATTTTCTTTTATCATCAAATTTGCCATTATTTTTGAATTTCAAGAACTTTCTGAAATTTTTGACAAGGTAAGCAACATCTTTGTCAACCACATCTTCTCCCGATGAGTCTTGATCTTCCACCTTCTTATTAATGGTCTTTAGAGCAAGAGATTTACTCTTCCGTTGATTGGGCAGCGACATCTCATAAGTCTGCAGAAAACCAACCAGCTCCTGTACTTTGATGTCATCAAGGTCCTTACTCTCTTCAATTGCTGTCACTTTAGCACGAAAACTTTCCGGCAATGATCGAAGGATCTTCCTTACAATCTTTGAGTCCTCCGTTTTCTCCCCCAAGTTGAACTTACTGACCACCACCTCATTTAGCTTCCCATAGAAAGAGTCAAAAGACTCATTCTCACTCATTTTGAGCTCCTCAAACCGAGTGGTCAGCATTTGCAACTTGGTGTCTTTCACTTTCTTCGTGCCTTCATAGGTGGTTTCCAAAATCTCCCATGCTTCTTTGGCAACGGTAATATGAGAAATCCTATGAAATTCATCTGGAGACACACCACAGAAAATAGCATTGAGTACTTTACTGTTAGCATTAGATGCAGCAAGTGCTGCCTTATCCCATGTGGATTTGGCTACCTCAGGTTTGGTCCAACCAATCTCAACAGCATCCCAAACGGATTCATCAATAGAACACAGAAAAGCTCTCATGCGAACCTTCCAAAAAGCATAATTACTACCATCAAAATATGGAGGTGCATTTAGGGATTGAGACCTATCCATCTCAAAAGGGAGTCAAGGATCACACAATGGTAATGAAACCAATAGCAGTGTACCCGCTCTGATACCAATTGAAAGTTCAAAAACGTGTACAAAACACCTTTGAACGTTTAGACCCCCAAATTACAACTTAACCAATACAAGCAATATGTCAAACAGCTAGTGTGCGGAAACTTAACACATGCTATAATACGAAATTGGTTAAAGACTATCTAAGCCATAACAGAATAAAACCACAACAGATAATAAAAAGGCAAAGATAGAGAGGAAGGAAGATGCAAACACAAAGACAACACGCGATGTGTTATCGAAGAGGAAACCGAAGTCCTCGGCGAAAAACCTCTCCGCCGCCCTCCAAGCGGTAAACAATCCACTAGAAAATACAGTTGGGATACAAGGACAGCAATAGACCCTTCAAGCCTAATCTACCCAGTGCACCTAAGCCCTCCAAGCTTCTTGCTCCAACGAGATTGCGCCGAACCTTTTTCTTTTCTAGCTTCCCGGATTCCGCTACTAAACCGTAGCATCAACCAATGAAGATTGGTTCCTTCCTAACTGCTTCCCAGAATTCCAAACAACTGTCTCACAGTGATGATGATGGTGAGAACCAGGTTTGGTATAATGCCTCTCAAGGATTTGACAATGGAGAGGAAGAGGGTAAAGGAATTTGAAGAGACTCTAAGGTATAGATTGTGGGTGAAACAATCTTGTTTTTCTTTAGGGTTTCTCTCTCAAAATTCTCTCTGGAAGCTCTCTTTCAATCGTGGGTAAAAGGGGTATTTATACTGGAGTGGGAGAGGAATGTGAAACGTCAGGTTTTACAAAATAGGGGTGGCTCGCGGCTTGACCTCGCGGCTTGACTAAGTCACGAGATCCAGTCGCGAGTTAACCGTATGGCCAGTTGTCCTTTTTTGTCCTGTAGTGCTCCAGCTAGCATGACTGTTCATCTTCCAGCATGCTTGGCATGTGTGCTGCTTCTGGCGGCTTGCAGCCGCGAGTCACCCGCGAGTCCCAGCCGCGAGTCTCTGGTTTCTTGCACACTCTTGAGCAATCTTCACTCTATCTCACTCACTACCCTTACAACAAACCCACCTAAATACAGGGTTACTAAATGCTGAATTACAAGCAAATTTGGCACGGAATAAAGCCAATTAGATGGTTGAATAAATTCAACCTTACAAAAATTATTACAACTATAGGTACATTCAAAAAGGAGAAATCGCTTACACCAGAAAAAAATGAATGACTTGGTCTTCGTTATGTACAACTTGAAGATAAAACAAAAAAGAGCTAAACCATTGAGTACAAAAGAAGAAATTGGTTTGGAGAATTTGTCTTCTGATGATGAGTGGTTAGCAGCAGATTCTGTAGATTCAGAAGATGATAGTGCAGATTTTGATGAAGACAATGAAGGTATTAATTTATAACTTTAAAGCCTTCCTTTATAGCTAATATTTATACAAGTTATCAATGTATAGTTTGAATGTGTGACCACTAATCACTAATTTACATTTGTATACTTTACTTATCAAAAAAATTTGTATATTTTGGTTATCAATGTTAGGTGATGATGAGGTTTCAAGAGTTGCTGCCAAAGGAAAAAGTGTGCTAGTTCATGATGTTAGTGATGAATTTCATGAGAATGATGATGGTTCTAATGATGATGATAGTGATCGGCCCCCACCTGGATTTGAGAGAGTTAGGGATTTCGATGATTACGCCATGGATGTTGATACTAGGAAGGATATAGATGATGAAATGAGATATGACAATGATAGTGACTAGATTAGAAGAACTTTAGAATGAGAATTCTCTTTTGGATTTTATATTTGTAATTAGCTAGTTTACCTTAGATTGAGCATTCTCTTTTTGAATTACATATTGTAAATTTGTAGTTAGCTAGTTTTTATATGCTAACTAGCCTAACTTATTTTGGATTTGGAACTTAGAATTTGGAAAACATTTTCCATATGTGTAGATAATATTTTGGTACTTAGTTGCTAATTAAACATGTATTGAACTTTTTAGATATATTATGTCAAAAGTTAAATATATTTTGTTTCGTTAGAATAACATAAGAACAATGTAGTGCGTGTAAATTACATTTTATGATGCAATTTTTGTTTTTTAATGGATGAATTCATATTTTAAGTGATTATATAACATACAAAGTCATTATCAATAGGATTTTTGCTTAAAATATGAAAATAGGTAGGATCTTACGATCCACGATTCGATCCTACGATCCACGATCTTACCTACCTCCAACGATCCTACGTAGGATCCCGATTTTGACAACCTTGCATACAAGTTTATTGATTGAATAGTAAATAACTTTCGATTAACATGAAATTTGGGCAAATGGGTTAAGAATAATAAAAATTATATAATGCTGAGATTTTGAAAATACTAGTCCAAGTGAAGTTATCAAATAGTGTAATATTAACCCAAAAACAAAAACAAAAACAAAAACAAAAACAAAACTACATGTATAGATAGAACTTTATCCTGTCACCTAAGAAGGGTATGCTAATTATGTGACACAGTGAGAGGGGCATAAGTAATAAAGCCAATAACTTACATCTCTCAAGTCTTTTATCAACTTCCATTTTGCCTTCCTTCAATAAGAACTTGCCTTGGGTCATTTCAGACTCTATGAAACCAGGTTTCACAATTGTGATTTTGATCTCAGGCCCAACCTCAACCCGCGCAATGTCTCGAAGAAGCTTACCATTGCTGCACTGCTTGTAAGAATCCATCGCTAATAGAAAATTATTGGGAACAGTATATCATATTACTTACATTGTAGAAACTCATCCTAGGTGCAGGCAACCATGAAAAAGCTACCCCTTATTACTCGACCATTGTTCACCAAATGATCCACTGTTGGATAAAGACTAAAGACCACAAATTGGAAATCACAACATATTAATTCCAAATTAATAATTCCACAAAAGCCATAGAAAAAAGAAAACACATCATACTCTTACATCGCCCAAAATGATTAACTGTTTCATAAACAAATTGCTTTCATGCTTCAACCTTGGAAACATCTGCACCTACCTTCGAGATCCTAGTTCTTGTGCTTTCTCTGCCACAGTTGGAAGATGATCATCTCTTTTGTCAACAAGGGCTAAATGAGCACCTCTCCTAGCATACTCGTAAGCAACATGCTACAAACTTACAAAATAAATTTCATGTGAAAATGTTGTGGTATTTATATGTTTTTTTCTTTTTTTTTTTAAGCTTATGGTATGCTTTGTGATTACAACCATGCATTTATTTTTTGGGATAAGGAAGTGTTGCATCCCTGAATATTGAAAGTTTAGGTATGTTTATCTAATTTTATTTTGAATACAATATCATCAAACAAGATTACATATTTAAACTTGATTAATTTTTTTGTCAAACAAGTTCGAGTTTGTTCATAAGTTACTTGATTAAATTATTATGTTCCCATATCTAGAAAACCATAACAAAGTTTTTAATCCTCTAAAAAACTATGAATTTTTACTACGAATGGATAGTTTATATCATCAATTAACTATAAATTATTCCTATAAAAAATTATAAATTATAATTTGATATTATATCCAATTTACAAATTTATACAATTCAATCTCAATTCTTATAAGTATTTTTTTAGACAAGTGCACATATAAAAAATAATATTATATATAGTTATAAAGTATCTCAGTTTTACAAGCTTAATCACAAACACATTATTATATTTTAGCTTGGTCTGCGTAATAGTCAAGTTTAAACCTGGGATGGAGTTTGAATTGTTTATTAAACAAACAAACATAAACAAGCATTCTTTTGAATTAAGCTCGAGCTGTTTATAAATTGCTAGGTTCAATTATAGTCCTAGGTGTCCTAGCCTTTGGTTGAACCATTACACTCCTTGCCAATTAGACAATTTCAAAACCTTGAGAATCTATAGCGTGGTCTGTGGTGGATTAAACCTGGGACATCCAAGTTTACGTCATACCCCAAACCTAGAGTTTGAATTGTTTATTAAACAAACAAACATAAATAAGCATTCTCTTGAATTAAGCTCGAGTTGTTTATAAATTGCTTGGTTCATTTATAGTCCTAGCTAGGTGTCCTAGCCTTTGGTTGAACTATTACACTCCTTGCCCATTAGACAACTTCGAAACCTTGAGAATCTATAGCTTGGTTTGTGGTGGATTAAACTTGGGACATCTAGGGTTACGTCATACCCCAAACCAATGAACCAACCACCTAAATATCCTTGTGGGGGTATAAGTAAGGAGTCAACTTCATACCAAAGACCATTCTAGTTTAATTAGAGAAATACAATATTTCGATACTGATGAATACCGGTTATCATTTTGAGGTTACCGTCAATATTACAAGCATTTAAGTTTTAACAAAAAAAGACAAAATAATATTTATATGTATAGGTAAATAATTGGGCCAATCAACCAAATACTATCGTATAAATTTAATTCCATATCATAACCCAGCCCTTTACCCAATCCCAAACAATTTTCCTTTATTTTTTTATAGACCCTATTTGTTTTGTCCTCACCACATTAGTTTATCTTTACCTGTTTTTTGCTTTCACCGTTTTATCTTTTTTTTTCTCATTCACAAATGTTTATTATCTCTTTTCCCTTCCAGATTATTCTTCTTTCTTCCTTATTTCTTCACACCTACCGATCTGTCTCTCAATGTCCTCATCAAGGAGTATCTCGTTTACCATATCCTCATGAATGTTGTTAAAGATAAATGGTCCAAAGTATTAAAAGTCATTGTAGGTTAATGTACTTATAAAGAAATAAAAATAATCATAATCCTACACGAGTACACGTAATGCAAGTACTACTATCTAAATTATTCTAGACTTAGTGTGCGTTTGGATACAGCTTATTTTACTAAAAACTGAAAACAATAAAAAAATAATTTTTTTACTGTTTATTATTATAAGGTCACTATTTGGGGCCCAAGTCCAAAATGTATAGAGCCTTGGTCCAATGAGCCCGATACAATGAATTTGTAGAGGATGATTTGGAAACTCGGGCCTTAACGAGTTAGACACACGACCAACATGTCCAAATGATAAAGAAAGAAAGATAACATCCATCTGCTAGAGAGTGTTGTCCTCGGATCTTATCAGAGGAGGAGGTTGATTTTGAACATGTTGTTTTTCCTCTTTTGTTATCAGTCCGGCCCCCCTTGTTTTCGCTCTATCCTCTCTTTTATACTGTCTTCCTTCCATCTCCACCGCCCACGTGTAGATTTAGATTTATGGTGCTGATACTTGTCCCATCAGCCCCTCCCCAAAGTTGTTGGGAGTGGTTGTAAAGGTTGGAAAGTAGGGTTCAGTTAGTTGCAGAACACTTAATGCATTGGTAGTAGCTTTTTCTTAGATATTTCCATGCCTCTCTTTGTCCTTTTCTTCCTTAATACTTATCCTCTTTCATGGTGTGGTCCGATGCGTCACCTTCAGATGGCTGACCATCCCCTTTCTCCTCGGCCTGGCCTATCCGAAGAGGAGTTCTTCCTTGGGTTGGGCCCCTGGCCCAACATATACATTGGTCTGGGTTTCCCCGTTTATTACCCCCACAATTATTGTTTGGCACTGTTCATTGACCTAAATACACTGTTCATGGCCAATGAACAGTGCATAACACACTAGTTTTTTTTATAAAAAAAAAAAGGCCTGAAACGCGGACGCGCAAACGCGAATGCGCAATACAAACAAACCTTTATCAAAGGATTATATATATACACTAATGTCAACGTAAAAAATCAAGCCAAATCACATTTTTTTTTCTTTTTTTCCAGTTTTCTTTCTTTTCTCTCTCACTCACAATATCAACAACAATTCTAACATATATAAATAAAATAATAATAATTAAACACTTGAAATAAACAATTATGATCATAACAAATTCCATATCAAAAGATACTGTCAAGGAATCTAAATTATATAATATAAATAGCCATGTAAAAAGTCTACAAAGATTAGATGGTGTGACATTGATACAAACCTTGCCAATTCTTGAAAATACTGCAGTGATGAGTACTACTTTCTCACTATATATGGATCTTTTTAAGAAAGAAAAAAACTTGAGTAAAAGAAATGGGGGCATAAAGAAAGGGAATGCGATGAGCATCAAGAGAGGCATTGCAATGTTCAAGAACTTGCGTAGCAAATCCATATCTTTGCTATGATGGATAGAGGGTGGCAAGAGAGAAATTGAAGATATGAGGATATATGGTCTTATCTTTGTCAGGTTGTTACATGTTTGAGCCTTAAATTCCAAAGGGAGGAGGGGACTAGAAGTAGATAGAGCTGTCAAAACTTTTCTTTAAACTCCATAAAGGCTTACCTGTATTACCAAAGGAGTTGGGTATTAGGGTTAAAGAGGATGAATTATATTGACATATCTTTGGATAGCAAAGGATGAAAGACAAAATAAAAATTGATATCCTTCAAAATTCTTAGGGACAAGATTCCTAATTTTTAAATTTTAAGGAAAAATATATTTCAACAAAAGATTTATGTAATTATTTTGCAGGGAAAAAAAAAAACAGCATGAAGCCTATCAATAGGAATAAAAAGTTGTTTATATACTTTATTCCAAACTCCAAATAGAACAATTAAGTTTAAGGCATTTATAGTGAAATGATATGGTTGGTATAGTATAACTTGATAGGCCAAGAATGTATTGACCCTTTGTGATAAATTAACCAATTAAGTAGCCAAGTTAATTAATTAATTCAATTAGCATACAATACTCGTGGTAGCACAAACAAATCACCAACTAAATTAGTATGCAGTGGAAAATAAAGCTGACATGGTGATTTGTTTAAGAATGGAGAAAACCTCAAAGGCAAAAACCTCACCAGGTGAATTTAAGGTCACCACTCTCGATAATCCACTATTATCACAACAAGCGGTTACAAGTAAAGGAATTCTAGTAACTTATACCAACCTAAAGTTGAACCCTTACCCTTATACACAATTGGACTTGTTCTGTAGTAACAATCTCTCATTTTCAATGCACGGCTCCCAGTACGTGACTAACCAATCGATGCACGGATCCAAGTACGTGACTAACCACCAACTTGAGAAGGATATTGGCTGCAAAGTTTTTTAGTTCATCAACATGATGAAGATCATGAAACTCCTTGGTTACAAAACCTTACAACGTACAAACGCAGCAACTTCTTCAAGAGAAAGACGAACTAGGGCAACTTTGTCTCCGGTCACAGTATGCTTGTAACAACAAGTGCAACAACCAGTTGACGGCCCTAAAAACAATCCTTATATATGTTTAGAATTGTGAGAAAAGAAAGCCTAAACACATACACATGGAGATATGCGTGAAATTAGATCTAAAAAATTGATTTTCGTAAACCTTGATAGATAAGTTATCTGTCGAGAAGCTGTCGAGCATCGGGCCAAAATTGCCTATTAAACCTCGATAGATACCATCTGTTGAGCTAGCTATTGAGCTTTAAAATACAGCACTTCTTCACTTGTTTCTAGAGCAGATTTGCATGGCTTCAATACTTGAACTTGAACTCTTGCTCCTTAAAGTATTAAATACATCCTAGATCTACCCAATTACAAGTAAAGTGCATTTTGTCAAAGGATAAGCCAATTTTAAATGGCATATTTTCTTAACATAATACACATATGTCCTAACATAACTGTCAACAACCAACAACTCATCTAATTTGGTGTGATCACTTCCAACAACGTAATGTACTTCATGCGCAGGTATTTATTTAATATATCAAAATGATATTTCAATTTTGAGCTGAAAATTTATACCCAAAAAAGAAAGAAAGAAAAAGAAATTCTGGTCAGAACATAATCATAAATCTCTTTATATGGTACAATATAGTTTTTATTTGCACAAATAGTAATAAAGCCTTCCAGATCCAGTCTAAATCATAGCGAGCTCTCCATTAATTCTGCTTAGAATTTATTGGCTTAAAACACTAATATTTCAGCTAGCGGTCCTTGTTTTGATGAGTGCATGGGCGATTGACTAACATTGAGTGCATACACCACTCAAAAACTTCAGGACATAAGACCCTCATCCAAAATCCCACCCTCATCCAAGATGGCTTAGTCAAGTACATGTCTCCTTTGCAAGTGCTGTCCACAATTGCTTTGGCACACCTCTCTGTTGACTCAACTGGCATCCAAGGCATTTCAATCTATAGGCAAATATCACCATTCAGAAATGATTAAAAAAAAAAAAAAAAAAAAAAAAAAAAAAAGAATCAATTTTGTTTTTAGGGACTAGAAGTTACATAATGGCTAAGTTATGAGTAGAAATTACATATAAGTTCTTCCCTCTTTTAGCATTTTCCATTATATGTAGTAGGGATTATTACAAGGTAAGGTTCTCGGTCAATATATAGGACTATGTAAAGTTTTGTACCCAAGCCATAGGGTCCTCTATATATATATATATATATATATATGAGGTTACTAGAGGTCAAGATTTGGTGTGATGGCAAGTGCCTTACACCCAAAGCAATGAGTTTGAGTTCGGGAATCAAACTCTCCAAAAAAATAATTGAGGGTAAAACTGCTTCTCATGACCTCTTTTAAATTTTATAAAAAGTGAGAATTTTGTAAACTGAATATAACATTTTTTATATTGTTGAAGTTACATTTAACCTGTGATCTACTGCACAAGATTTAAATTCAATGTACTCTGCTGATTGGACAAGACATATTGCTGACAAAATGATGTCTTGCCAAAATTGGGTGAAAATAGATGGTTTGGATTTTTTAAAATGTAGAGGATTAAAAATAATTTAAAAGCAACTTATAGTTTTAAACTGGATTGGTAAAGGAATAATTTTCAAGTTTCATTTCTTTTAATTCTCAATATACCTTAGGTAAAAATTGGCCTTGCGTCATTTCTGACTCAATTACTCCAGGAGTTACAATGGTTATTCCAATATCTGGACCAAACTCAGCTCTCAGTGACTCAAAAAAGCATATTTGGGCTGCCTTGCTTGCCTGAAGACATCATTGATTCATAAGTAAAAGAAAATCTCGAAGTGAACAACTAGTAAGGCATGCCAAGGAGGTTTCGTACGTAGTTCTTACACTGTAGAAGCTTAATCTCGGAGTACTGAGCCATGCTGCAGATGAAGAAATTACAACAATCTTTCCTTTGCTTTTTCTTAGGTGTGGAACTGCATATTGGGTGCTATACACTGAACCCCAGAAATTTATTTCCTAAATTACATAAAACTAGAGTCTGTTAATGCAAGTATGAAACTAAAAACTTAACAAAAAAATTGGGATTATATATTATAGACGTGAATGAAAAATAAGCACTGAAGAACGATTACCTATGCTATTTTTTTTTTTCTTCACTTTAATCCAATATAGTTACAGAAAGTGGGACAAGACATGTTGGTAGTTATTACCATAATGGAAGCAATGTCAGTTGAATCTTCAAAAAGGTCCACTCTTATTACTCCAGCATTGTTCACCAAATGATCCACTGTTGCATGAACCAGTCACATATTGAAATTGTACATTCCAAAATATTTCCACAAATAGTAGGAATATCATTTTTTTGATTTTTTCACAACTTATACATTCCAAAATATTTATTGTTCCAGAAAAGCGTAGTAAAACAAACTAGTAGTTGAAAATCGTGACTTTAAGTCACAATTTTAGTTGTTTTTGATAATATATATATATAAAACTGTGTAAAACAGTTTATGTGCAACAAATTCAATTCAAAATAAAAACTCATCATACACTTACATCGCCCGAAGTGGTTCACTGTCTCGTCAACAAATTGTTTACATTCTTCATCCTTGGAAACATCTGCACGTATCACAATAACCTCTGGAGATCCTAGTTCTTGTGCTTTATTTGCAACTATTCGAAGACGGTCCTCTCGTCTTGCAACAAGGGCTAAAATAGCACCTCTCCTAGCATACTCATAAGCAATATGCTACAAACTCACATAATAATATAGTAAATTAACTGTTGTTTGAGATTTTGTATTTACTATGATTATAACTACTTATTTTCAAATGTGCTAATATCCACAATTCTCTTGTGAATATAGATAAAATGTTGAAACTAAAACATTAAGAAATGAGCATTTCTGAGAACCCGAATTATATAATATCAATACATAATATAAAAGGCAGTTAATATCTACAAAGATTAAGAGGTGTAAGATTGATAATTTGCTACAAACCTCGCCAATTCCTGCAGATGCTCCAGTGATGAGTACAACTTTGTTAACCACGTTCTCACTGCATATATTTCTTTTTAAAGAAAACAGATACTTGAGGAAAAGAAATGGTGGTAATAAGAAAAGGATGGCAGTTAAAGTTAAGGGAAGGAGTACAATGTTCAATAACTTTTGAAGCAAATCCATAACAGAGAGAGAGAGAGAGAGAGAGAGAGAGAGAAAGAGAGGGATTGAATATATGATGATAAGTCTAAAAGTCTATAGTATGAGTTTTTTTTTTTTTTTTTAGGCGATACATACAGTGCTCCAGATTAACTATAAGACAAACAGGTGACATCATTGATTCAAAGTTTCACGTTTGAAACTTTGAATCAATGATGTCCCCTGTTTGTCTTACACTAGTTAATTTGGACCACTGTCCGACTCCATAGTAAGGGAATCTTATCTTGTGAAGGTTTCAGTATCGTTGATTCGCAAATTGCAAGCACAAAAATCCAAATCCTACTGCATAAATCAAACTTTCATAAAAAAAAAATTGTTGAAATTTCGGATGGAATGAAGGGATCAGGGGCCCCATCATTAGGTCATTACCAATGATCAGAGTAGTTTCCTATTATCCTATCAATATTATAGTTTGCAACGTGAAACTTTGAATCAATGATGTCACCTGTTTGTCTTACACTAGTTAATTTGGACCACTGTCCGACTCCATAGTAAGGGAATCTTATCTTGTGAAGGTTTCAGTATCGTTGATTCGCAAATTGCAAGCACAAAAATCCAAATCCTACTGCATAAATCAAACTTTCATAAAAAAAAATTGTTGAAATTTCGGATGGAATGAAGGGATCAGGGGCCCCATCATTAGGTCATTACCAATGATCAGAGTAGTTTCCTATGATCCTATCAATATTATAGTTTGCTGTGAATAAAAAATAAAATAGTTGGCTGTGAATCAAAATCCATTATTGCTTTCTTGTTATCCTTCCATTACACAAAACCCAATGATCAATATTGAAATTACAATTGGGGCAGTTGAAACACTTCCAATCTTGCTTGACCCAAGGGCGATCTCTTTTCTTTTCAAATTTGATCAGCACTTGCAAGGGCGGAGCCATAACATTTTTATTTGGAAGGTTGAGTTCCAGCTGCAGTACTAAATACTATAACTAATTCATTAGTGCAGATAAACTGCTAAACTTAGGCAAAAATTATGTTCAATGACGAATTGACGATCTTTCATACTATAACAAATTTTTTTTTCATGGATACAACAAATTTTACAATAAAAAAAAAATTGAGAAAAAAAATAAAATACCTTCTCTCTAATTACTAAACTAATTGGACAATTCTTTTTTTAAGAGTACCATTAAACTAACTCATATATTAGTGGAGGCCAGCTCCTATTTTGTAGGCAAAATTATTAAAATGTTAAATATTTATAAATAATATAGAGAAATTTTCAATAATTTTGGGAGGGCAGTGTATGTAGCTATGCCCATGACCACTAGCAGGATATTTGGAGGCAGTGACCGGTTGGGGAGAGAGGCAAGGGCTGATAAGTGGGTGTATGTGTGTAGGCTGAAGTGTGCGTGTGAGACTTATGGTTATGAGTGTTAAAAAAAAAAAAAAAAAAAAAAGACAACTTAAATATAGTTATTTAAGTGTTATACCATAAATTTCTTTTACTTGAGTTAGTTACATGATTTTATTGATTTACTATAACAAAAACAAAATTTCTTATCAACCAACTCAAATCACCGAACCAAAAAAAAAAAAAAAAACTTCGCACAATGTTAATGTGCCATGTATGCACCTATTCATATTATCTTTTTTTGAGTGAATTTCAAATTATGGCGTTCGCTCCTTATGATAATTCTTTATTATCAGACCAAGACACCAATTAGTGTTTTGTGTAGATTCATATTATCTTTTTTTGAGTGAATTTCAATTTATGTCATTTGCTACTGATAATAACCCTTTATTATCAGACCAAGATATCAATCAGTTTTTGATATAGGCAGGGATTAAACCTTAGATCTTTTATTCAACCATCAGAAACTTTATTAATTGAGCTAACTAGAATTCACTATTCATATTATTTTGTTTGGGTGAAAATAGCTAAATACCATGTTTTGGCAAAATTTGTGGCAAACTAGCACTGTTTAAAAAATATTTAGTAATCTACCACTTTTTTAGTACTCGAGTTTCACAAAATCGAGTTCTAAATAGTACTCAAGTTCAGTGAACTTGAAATCCTAGGTGAGTTGCCAACGTTTCATTGCTGACCTGGAATTGGAGAAATTAAAAAAACAATGCGGTACTCGATATTGCGAAAATCGAGTACTTCTTTATAGTACTTGAGCTTAATAAAGTTGAGTACCTTGTTTTCCTTTTTTTTTTTTTTTTTTTTTTTTTTCTACTTTTTGTTTCGTACAAAACTTTTACTTATTTCATCATCAACTGCTTGTGATAACCATGTTGGGTGCATCATAGCACCGTGGGTCCAGCCCACACTTGATAAAACACCTCTTTAAAGGGGTGGTTGGACAGGCCATAAAAGTCAGCCTATTTTTTTCTTGGGCAGTAACTTAGGTGTGTTGGACACACTGAGGAGAAAAAGAAAGGGACTAATGCATTAAGGCTATTCGGCTTAAGGGAGAGCTGAAGGAAAAAGAAAGTGGCTAAAGCAAAGTCAAGGCAAGTGAGTTGCATTTATTGTGATTTGATGTCAAGAGTGTGAAAGGAAGAAAAAAAGGAAAAGATGAAGAAATAAAAGGGGAGGCCATTCGGCCAGTGAGCAAGAAGTGAAGTCCTAGAGAAAGTGAGGACTAAATGCAGTCATGTCATGGCTTCTAACAATGATGAATTGAAAGGTCCTATCCATATGTGTCCTAGTATTGAAGTCATACAAATCTGTCCAAGAAACAAGTAAAAAAGGATTGTTCATTAAAGCTGGACAGATTCCTGACAGATAGCTATCTATCGAGGTCTCGACAGCTGCTCGACAGATACTATCTATCGAGGTCTCAATAGCTGCTTAATAGATACTATCTATCGAGAATTATGAAATCTATTGAGAATTACGAAATCAGAATTTTCAAATCTGATTTTCGGCTCATGCTTATGTATTTGTGTAGGGTTTCTTTTCTCATAACCCTAGACATATATAAGGCTTATTTTAGAGGTCGTCACATAAGAGAATACAAGGAGAACATAAGCAAAAGGTGATTGATGCCTTATTCTCTCTGAAGGAAGCTACTGCGCCTTTGCGCCTTAGAGTTTTGTAACCAAGTGCTTCTTGATCTTCATTGTTGATGAAGTGGAGAATTTTACAGCCAACAATTTTCTTCAAGTTGGTGTGTTAGTCACATACTGGAAGCCGTGCATCATTGGTTAGTCACGTACTGGGATCAATGCAAAAGGGGTGGCGTTCATATATTGAAGAATTCAGAGGTTCTGAAGCAATAGAAGGTTTCTACTATAAGTTCATCTACAGGGATTGTAGAGTCTAGGGACAAAGGTTTTGTACTAAATCTGAAACTTCTCTTTATTATAGTGGATTGCTTTTTGGGAAGATTTCCCCCTAGGTTTTTTACTATAAAACTAGTTTGTTTTATTGGTTTTCCTTGGTCATCATATCTTGCCTTATTTACTTTTCCACTATACATGATATTAATGTTTTTTTTTTTTTTTAAATAAGGTTTATTCATAATAAATCTAATTAACAACTTGGGTTTAAAACTTGTTAATTATATCAATCGGGGTCTAAATTTCCCAACAAGTGGTATCAGAGCGGGTACACTCTGATTGGATTAATTTCCTGAGTGTGATCCTTGACCCCCGTTGTCATGGATCATGGACAATCTCTTTTGATTCCTCCTTTATTTAATGGCACTAGTTATGCGTACTGGAAAGTTCGTATGAAAATTTTTTTGTAGGCTCTAGGTGAACAGGTATGGCAAGCTGTTGAAGTTGGCTAGATTAAGCCAAAGGAAGCGCTGGTGGATTGGGATGAAGCAACAATCAAAGCGGCAAATTTCAACAGTAGGGCCTTGAATGTTTTGTTTTGTGGGGTGACCAATGAAGAATTCAAGAAAATATCATCCACGGAAGTTGCCAAGGAAGCATGGACGATTCTTGAGACCACATATGAAAGTACCAAGGCAATAAAGACTATGAAGTTTCAAAGACCCACTAGTAGTTTTGAAGAAATAAGGTTGGAGGAGGATGAGACCTTTGATGAGTTCTATGCTAAACTTAAGGATATTGTGAATTCTACCTTCAACCTTGGAGAATTTATAGCAAAATCCAAAATTATAAGGAAAATCTTTAGGTCCTTACCTAAAAGATTCCATGCCAAGATCACTGTCATTGAAGAAGTGAAGGACATTGATCAAATTCCTTTGGCTAAGCTTGTAGGGAACCTTCAAACCTATGAGATGGGATTAGGTTGAATGGGAAAAGGTGGAAAGAGTAGAAAATTAGCTCTTAAGGGTATAGAGGAAGAGATTGATGACTCTGAAGATGAAGATGAAAGCAAAGATGAAGATAAGGAAGAGGATCTAACCTTCATAGCTAATGAGATTATCAAGCTTCTTCAATTTAGGAAAAAGGATAAGGAAAAACCTCCTAGGAAATCTAAATCCTCTAGGAAGGGTAAGAGTGAGAAACCCCTCATCCAATGCCATGAGTGCAAAGGTTTTGGTCATATGAAGATAGAGTGCCCAAACTATCTTATGAAGGAAAAGACCAAGAATTCAAAAGATAAAGGGTTGGTTGCTACCTGGAGTGATACTAAGAATAACTCTTCTGATGAGTATGTAGGTGAATGTGATCACTTTATGGCTTTTGCTGCCACAACCGATAAAGTGATTGTGGAGAGTGCTAGTGATAGTGAGGATTCTTATGATGATGAAGTACCTAAGAAGATGACCATTCAGGAAGCCTATAATAAGCTATGCACTGAATTTATAAAATCTAAAAAGACTTCCCATCTTTGTAGGAAAGATAATCCCACGATGAAGCAAATGGATACGCACAGTATTAGGAGATTGTCGATAGCAATTCCCACAGTGAATACACGGACACGGAATATTACTACTCAAGTCCATAATTACTCTTGCAAAATTAATAAATGCATTAACCCCTTCAATATATGGATGACTTAATCTGCCATCGAGTGTCTTACCCATTGCCATCTAACTTTTATCCATGTTTGACTACAATTACAAGATGAATGCTACTTTAGTAAAATAAGGACAACTCATGCATAATGTATTCTAACATCTAAGTCTATAAGCTATTTAGATAAAGTTCTATCATATTCATAAATGCATAAGTTTATATTAATACTTAAATAAATATACATTGCACACACAAATATACACTCCCAATATGAATTTAAACGACCTTATAACACCATGCAAGCCACCCGCTTGCTCCAACACAACAACCCACCACAAAACCAATCACAAATATCACAACTATAATGCTTACAAGTATTGAAATTGAATAAAGGAACACAATTGCTACTAATCAACAAGTTTCATTCACATTTGCAAGAAATTAAAAACACTCTCAATATGAATTTAAACCACCTTATAATACCATGCAAGCCACCTGCTTGCTCCAACACAATAACCCACCACAAAACAAATTTCCAACATCACAAGTATAATGCTTACAAGCGTTGAAATTGAATAAAGGAACACAATTGCTACTAATCAACAAGTTTCATTCACATTTGCAAAAAATTAAAAATACTCCCAATATGAATTTAAATCACCTTATAACACCATGCAAGCCACCCGCTTGCTCCAACACAACAACCCATTATAAAACAAATTTCCAACATCACAAGTATAATGCTTACAAGCATTGAAATTGAATAAATGAACACAATTGCTACTAATCAGCAAGTTTCATTCACATTTGCAAGAAATTAAAAACACTCCCAATATGAATTTAAACCACCTTATAATACCATACAAGCCACCCGCTTGCTCCACACAACAACCCACCACAAAACAAGTTTCCAACATCACAAGTATAATGCTGACAAGCATTGAAATTGAATAAAGAAACACAATTGCTACTAATCAACAAGTTTCATTCACATTTGCAAGAAATTAAAAACACTCCCAATATGAATTTAAATCACCTTATAACATCATGCAAGCCACCCGCTTGCTCCAACACAACAACCCACCACAAAACAAATTTCCAACATCACAAGTATATATAGAGTTTTATAAGTTTTTAACTAGAATATACTTACTTTACTCAAGCTAAGTTTACAACTTTCAGAAAAAATCCAAAGTTAACTTGTGTTCTTCACCTTGTTCCTCACAATTTCTTCAGCCACCAAAGAGAAAGAGAGCTAGAGATAAAAGAAAGATAACTTTTAGTGAACCAAATTTAAAATACATATTCTTTATTCTTTTTCGTGTTTCTAAACAGTGGTATAGCCAGACCCAATCATTAGAGAAAATATGCACCAATTACAAAAATTTCAATTTTGATATCTATCTATATATAGGCATTTAAAGGACAACTACAAAGACATCCTTTTTCTCAGTTAATAAACTTGGTAGTTCACGAAATTGCAAACTGCTACTTCTCTTAATTGCAATCAAACGGAGCCCAACTATCAATACCTTATATATATCCTTCTACAATTACAATAAGCAATACATTTCATTTTTGCCAAAGGGACACTTACTGTTGAAATGTTTTTCCGCACAAAGCGAAACAAAATTGAAAATTGAGGAATACAAACAATAATCTAAAATAACTAACTAAACCATAAAACAGAGAGAAATCAAAAAATAAATAAATAACTAACTAAACCACAAAATTTTCTTAGAATTCTAACACAAGCATCATAGCAAACAATTTTTTTCTCAGAACCCATATAATTTCTCCTCTTATTCATAATGACAACTACCTATCTATCATTTCTCAATCAAATTTCTCACCTAAACCAAACAAAAATTTCTCAGAATCTAAACACAGCTCAAATATTACACCAAATATTACCCATTTGAAGACCCAAAGCTCTAATAAGTTTATCAAACTTAGACAAAACCGTCCCACCACAGAGAACAAATCTCAAACAAGAAAAAAAAAAACAAAAAAACAAAAAAAACAAAAAAAAAAAAACAAAAACAAAAAGGAAAAAAAAATTAACATCAAGCAGAAAAATTAACATCAAGCATTTAGAAACAAAAATTAACAACAAAAAAAATTTACTTAAAAGGAAAAAAAAAAAAAAAACCTGGAAGCGTCATCAAAGGATGAAGCGTTGCCGAAGGATGAAGCGTCGCTGGATGGTGCGACTGAAGCATCGTCGGCGTCTGAATCGTCGCAAAGGATGAATCGGCGATGGCGACTTGAGGCTACGGCGGCAACGGAAGACGAAGCATCGCCAGAGGAAGGCGAAGCATTGCCAATGCTAAGGAAGGTGAAGCATCGCCAGCGACTTGAAGTGAGGTAGAGAGTGTATCGGTGTGAGGGAGAGAGTGGGTTTCGTCGAATGAGTGAGGGAAAAAATGAGTTGATTAATTGATATATAAAGAAAATCTATAATGACGACTTGAGTTTCGTCACTATTGCTTGCCTTTAGCGACGAATTTTTCGTCACTATAGAACCATTTGTTTCCCACCTACCCTTTTTGTTTGGCACCCTGAATTTAGCATACCCTATAGTGACGAAATCTAAATTTCATCACTAAAGGTTACTATTTTTTTATATATAGTGACAAAATATAAATTTCTTCACTATATGGTACTTTTTTGTGACGAAAAAATTTTTCTCACTAAAATTCGTCACTGTAGTTACATTTTGTTGTAGTGTATGCAATCTTACATTAATTGGTATAATCATGGAGAACCTTATGTATTGAATGAGAACATTCATGATAATGAAATGTCGGATGGTGATCATATGGATGGTATCGATACCTTGGTAGGTGACCGAATTAAAGGGGAACCAAGAAATGCAACCGAAGATGAGGAGGTGCATCATTTTGACAAATGAAGATGAGAAGGTGGAACTTCAAGAGATGCTAATGAAAATGAAGAGCATGACATACCTGATGTTAATCTTGATATGGATTATGATATGTAGAGTTCATAACAATTGTCTTAAATCTTGTGTGCTTGTCTTAAAGTTTTATGCTTGTCTAAGTAGCAATTGTTTTGTACTTATCTTGAACTTGATATAGATATTGATGTGGTCATTTGTTATGTTGAGTTAGTAGTAATTGTGTTCAAATTTAGCACTTGTGAATTGCTTGATATGGATAATGGTGTAAACTATGATATGTAAAGTTAGTAGTAATTGTTATTGAGATATTTTGTACTTATCTTGAACTTGATATGGATATTGAAGTGGTCATTTATTGTGTTGAGTTAGTAGCAATTGTGTTCAAATTTTGCACTTGTGAATTGCTTGATGTTAAGTTAGTAGTAATTGTACTTATCTTTCATGTCAATACATAGTTTCAAAAAATGCCTAAAAATGCCAAATACACTCATAATATATCGAGGTATGAGATGACAAGATTGGATAGAATGAGGCAAAACCAAGAGACAATTGATGCTTTGGGATTGAAGCACATCTCAACTTCTCTAAAGGATTCTGCTCAGTCCAATTGTGCAAAAGGAAAAAGAAGTAGAGCTAGTATTGTGGTAGATGATGATAATGTACCACCTATTGGTGATGATGACAATGATGATGAGTCGTCTAATTCTGTAATCCATAAGGTATAATAGATGTTCCATAGGGTGCAATAGATAATAACTTTATTGTTTCATTACTTGTAATGACTTTGTTGTTCCATTATATGTATGTTACTTACAGATGGCACCAGGAGGACTTACACGCTCGCAAGGTGAGGCATCTATCCTGGTGGTCCAAACTACAGAAACACCTCCTGAAGCAAATCCTCCCACCCAAAGTTCTTCTAGTAAGGAGGCGTCGACTACCGGCGCATTAACTAGTATGACTGGTAATTACATAAAACATACTTAATTACAACTGCACCCTATTTTTACTATTGAGATTATACTTCACTTAATTTAGCTATAATGTACATAGAATGTATAATTTTTTAACATTAATAATGTTTAAATAGAATCTGCTGACAGAACTACCCATGGAGCAACACATGGTATAGCAATACAGGCACTTGTTGAGAAAAGCGGTAAGCTGCCAGTACGTATAGCTGTAGAGTATGATGCTCCTATTGAAAAGAATGTGTGCAAGCTTGTCAATCACTTTGGCGCACAAGTGCGAAGTAATTTGTCCAGTTACAATGTGAAAAATTGGAAAAATGTTGATGCTGCTACTAAAGATGTGGTGCTTCAAAATATCGCGGTGAATTTACATTGATAACGTCTAACTCATCTAATTCATATAATAATATTTTTATAATACATATACACTTCATTTTACAGGATCAGTTTGAGCTAGAAGGAGATTCCAACTTGGTAACGAAAACATTAAATACAAACTGTGGAAGATTATTGAGTTCCAACTCCCACAAGTTGCATCAGGCTTATAAAAAGCTCAAACAATCTCATGGTGCTGACTATGCAAGAAGCCACCCTCAAATGAATGCCACGGAGAAGCTGTGGACTGAACTCATTGATGGGAGATGGACCAATGAGGATTGGCTGGTAAATTATTTATACGTATATTATTATTATCCAATGTTTACTATATTATGTTGTCAACTGATTAGATTAATACTTAGATGAAGTAAATGTATACTGTTTTATTCATGATCTAATAAATATCTTGAATGTTGTTTATTAGAAAAAATCAAGAAAGAACTCTGAAAATAGGAATAAAACTAAAGGCAAACATAAATGCGGGATAAAGGCACTTACTGTAAGGGTTGATGAGGAGGTGCGTATTTTTTCATTTTCTTAAACCTTAGTATATTGCATGTTGTGATTAATTAAGTATATCTATCTAACACTTGAATGTTAATTAATCAGACAAATAATAATGATGGTCAAGTTCCTGAATTGGCAAAAAATTTTAAAGATGTTCATTTCAATCCAAATACAAATATGTGGATACACCCTAAGGATGAAGCGACATATGTATGTGTATCATCCCATCCCTATCATGTTTGTAAATCTATAACATATGTAGTATTAATGTTGGGATTGTTTGTTTCTTTCTCTCTTTCAAATGATAGGAAAATATTCTCAAAGTGCAAGCAGATTATTGTCAAGATCCTAATGCAATTCCCCTTATACAAGAGGAGATCTCAAACTTGGTGTTTAAGAAGAAGTCCGGTATTGTAAAAGGACTTGGCATGAGACCTTCCTCTTCTCTAGTAACCACCGCCTCCTCTAATTCATTGTTGGAGTATATCCAACGGTTAGAAAATGAGATAATTGAGCTCAAAGAGGTAAGAGCTAGAGATTAAGAGGAGCGAGCTAAGGACCAAGATGCACAAACTAAGCAAGATGAGGTCCAAAAAAATATTCTTAACTTTTTGAGGAGCAAGGGTTATGATGATGCTCTTACTTATGGGGGTGGTTCAACTTCAAGTTAAAACACTTTTTGATTAGTACTTTATTTGCTTTCTACAACTTATACATTAGGAGTTGTGATTTTAATTTATTGGTGTGATTACTCTTAATTCATTGTTAGAAATGTTTCTTATAACATAGTTAATGTTTTTACTTTACGATTTTAACGAAGTATTGTTTTTATATTTGTGCAGATTTCTTATTGGTGGCTTTTAGGGGATTTACTTTTTGTATTACTTGAAGACATATGAGGACATCTTCCATTAGTTCTAAAATAGGGTTTAGGTAGAGTTATTGTACGTATTGCAAACAATTATTGTATGGAAGGAGTTTGAATTGGATACTTGTTTTATTTTTTACTTGTGGAATGTATGGATCTTTTTTTATAAATGTGTTGTTGAAATAAATGTGTTATTCAAATGTGAGGTTTTAATAATATAATGACAGGTTACAGGTTAATATCAAAGCCATGAAAAAAAAAAAAAAAAAAATAAAATAAGTTTTAGTGACGAATTTTTTTGTCACAAATATAGCAACAAAAAATTGTTTTAGTAACGAAAATTCCGTCACTAAATATAGCAAAATTTTGTAAGAAATGGTTTTAGTGACAAAAATTTTCGTCACTATATGTGCCTAGATTTTCTTAAAAATAGTTTTAGTGACAAATTTTTTCGTCACTATATGTACCCGAACATAGTTTTAGTGACGAAATTATTCATCACTAAATATGATTTAGTAAACTAAAGTGTTTTTAGTGATGAAATATTTTTGTTACTGAATAATGTTTTTAGTGAGGAAAACATTTAGTGACGAAACGTTTTCGTCACTAAAAGTTTGTTTTTTTTTTTAAATCAAATCGAACTTTTAGTGACAAAATTTTTTGTCACCAGGACTTTTAGTGACAGGGCTATAGTGACGAAATGAGTTTCGTCACTAAAAGTCCAATTTCATCACTAAAGGTCCTTAGTGACAAAAAACTGGACTTTTAGTGACAAATTTTTTCGTCATTGAATATACATTTTGTTGTAGTGTACAAGTACAATATTGGATTAATTACATTGCCTTTTATACTCTCTTATGTAAGAAAATATAAAGATGATCAAGTTTCAATTACTCTTTCCTCCATAAAATGTTTAAATTTAATTTTTTTTATATTTTAAAACTATATACAACATATAAGTTTGTTGATCGAATTGTAAAAAACTTTCGATTAACATGAAATTTTGGACAAAGGGGTTAAGAACAATAAAAAAAGTATAATGCTGAGATTTTGAAAATACTAGTCCATAGTTATCAAGTAGTGTAATATTTATAATATAATTTTTTTTTAAAAGTACACAGATATAACTTAATGAGAGGAATAACTAATGAGCCAATAACCTACATCTCTCAAGTCTTGATCAACTTCCATTTTTCCTTCCTTCAATAAGAACTTGCCTTGGGTCATTTCAGACTCTATGAACCTAGGTGTCACAATTGTGATTTTGATCTCAAGCCCAACCTCGACCCGCAATGTCTCAAAGAAGCTTACTATTGCTGCACTGCTTGCCTGAGGTGACAATGTATTAGAATTCATCTCTAATAGAAAATAATTGGGAACCATATACATCATATTACTTACATTGTAGAAACTCATCCTAGGTGTAGGCAACCATGAAGATGAAGCAAGGACTATCATCTTGCCTCTACTTTCTCTGAGGTGTGGAAGTGCAAAACAGGTGGTATATACTGAACCCCAAAAGTTTATATCCTACGAGGAAAAAAATATTAAACATTTCAACTTTGTATTAGATTAGACTTTGATGTCTTCCTTACATTAATTAACTCCTCTTTCTTTTGGTTTTTTCCAAACTCTTTGTTGTATACTTGTACAAGTAACTTGGTTAAAAAGTAAAAACCCGACCATAGGAAACTGACAAATAACACTAATAAGTCATGGTATTGTATCAATCGATCATACCTATAGTTGTGATAAATTTTGTATCTTAATATTACTAGACAAATAACATGCATGCTTGGACAGTCTTTTTTTTTTTTTTTAACAATTTTTTGGTAAATTATGCATAAAATTGTCAATTACCATTACGGTTTTAAAGCCAGTGATATCAGTTGCATCTTCAAACAAGTAGGCCAAAGAATTCCCAGCATTATTCACCAGATGATCCACTGCATCAAAGAATCATCATGAAAAAAACTTATAATACAAATAAAAATCCTTTATGTTAATGTTTATGTTTCATTCTATACTCCACTAATTATGACCTTAAAATACTATTTTAAAAACACATGCAATAAATAAATCAAATTAAGTTGATAAGCTTAATTAACCATTTGGGCTTACATCTACCAAAGTGACTCATGGTTTCATCAACAATTCGCATTCAGTCCTCAACCTTGGATACCTCTACACTAATTATAAGAACATCAGGGGAGCCATATTCTCGAGCTTGATCAGCCACTTCTTGGAGAGCGTTTTCCCTTCGGGCAATAAGGGCTAGTAAAGCCCCTCTCCTAGCATATTCATAAGCTAAATGCTGCAGTGTACATAAACCAATAATTTAAAAAAAAAAATTTTAATGAAGGCATAAATCAATATTATATATATCAAATAAATTAAACATTCTATATGACTCGGAAAAAAAAAAAAAGTTGTTTCAACGTATGCAAAATGAATGAAAAGAAACAAATCTTGAATCATTAAATTTGTGTTCCTAGATTTCTTTTAGAATATGACACAATAAGATTTGAATATATGACATCAACTTTATAAAGTTAATCATCAATATCCTAAGATACTAATTTGCTTGTTATCATTAAGTTAATCACCAATATCCTAAGATACTAATTTGCTTGTTATCATTAAGTTAATCATCAACCTCAAGATAATTACGTCAATATCCTAATGTACTAATTTGCTCTTTATCATTAAGTTAAGATGTCAATCGTTTCTTTTTGGTGTAGGCAGAATTCGATCAATTCCACAATAATTATTCTTTATTAATATACTAAGAAATTAATTTTCTGTTTAATTATTATTACATTAAAGATACAAAATTATTTATTTTTTGTGTAAAGAAGATTCAATCTTATATCTTATTCTAGGATAAAAGACTTTATCATTTTGAATTACCTAAATTCCATATGTGTCGCCTCACAATTGTATAATTTTGATCAATAATTGTAGTTTATTGCTATAGGTGTTAATTATTAGGTGAATTGTCTAGAATTATTAGGGTAATTTCCTCCTGAAATTATATGTATCCATCTTGAAATAATAATTAGAGTTAATCTCATCATCAACTTTTAGAAATTGACTATTATAATTTTCATATCTATTTAAATTACTAATAATACTACAAAATTTAATTCACTCATTTCAAAAAAAATTAATAAGATTTTAAAAACACCATAGTAAAATAACCCAAGAACCCTATAATAAACTTTGGAAAATAAATAAATAAATAGCAAAATCCATGTTCTACCACAGCTATTTTCAAGATGCACTTGGTTTGTTAGGTTTTAGATCCTTGTAAACTAGATTGTTTAACCTAATTAATTAACCAAGTGAATACTTAAGTTTATTATTCAGATCTAGGTTAAAACAAAACAATCATATCATGCAAAGAAGCGGAAATATAAAAAAATAAATAAATAAGTAAAACACACACACACACACAACGATATAATGACCTAGGAAAACCAAACTGGTAAAAAACCTAGGAAGAATTTAACCTAACTATCCTCAAGGTAAAAAACAAATCCACTATAAAGAATCGAAGTTTACAATAAAACTTAGACCACTAACATCCTATTGCTACCACATATAGAACTTACTGATACGACCACGTGCAAGCTCTGAATTCATGGACTCCTTCTTTATTAGGCCTTTGCAACACAAACACCAACACTTGTGATAAAAAAAAAAAAAAAAAAAAAAAAACACAATCTCTCCTCTTTGTGACTCCAAGACCACCTTGAAGGTATAGATCATCAACTATTGTTGATCTGCATGTAGCAACTTCAGATCTATTGGTTCTAAAGATATGAGAGTGATATCTGGTAGAGACTTTGATAGAGGAAGGCACAGAACCTTTTAGATCTCACAAGAGCACCTCCAAAGTCATAATAAAATGTGCCTAGGGATTCCTTTATATACTAGGAGAAGTAGACCTGAAACCCTAATCCTTTTTGGGCTTGAACTGCTATTTGGGCTTAATTAAAATTCTGCAAATACGACTCTCGATCGGTCAAGTCTATCTCTCGATCAGTCGAACTAGGCAAATTCTGAAATCTTCTTTATGCAACTACTTGTTCTTGAATCTTGACTTGAATCATCTTGAGCATTGTCTAATAATACCTATAGACTCTAAAATCTATATTTAGACAAGTTTAATTATGTTCACAATTTGCCAATTGTTCTAAACTTTTAGAACCTAACATGGCTTATTATTACCTCGCCAATGCCTGAGGAAGCACCAGTTATGAGCATGACTTTTCCAGACAAACTTTCACTGAAAACAAAGCTTAGGGTGGAGAGGAAGAGCTTGTAAAAGTAGGTTGGTGGTAAGAGAAGACAGATGGAGACGAAGGTGAATGGAGGAGCTACTATGTTCAGGAACTTGTTAATAAGATCCACTGCTCTTGCTTTGTTAAAACTTAAAAAAAAGAGTAGAGAAAGAGAAACAGATGTACTTAATTTGATGTGAAGGTGTGTTAGGACATATGTGGAACATGTTAAGAACATATGTCATATAGAATTGGCTAATCTTTTGATAAAACGCACTTTACTTGTAATTGGGTAGATCTAAGATGTGTTTAATACTTCAAGGAATAAGAGTTCAAGTCCAAGTATTGAACTCATGCAAATCTGTCCAAGAATCAAGTGAAAAAGCGTTGTTCATTAAATCTTGACAGATAGCTTGACAGATGTATCTATCGAGATTTAATATTTGAAGTTCGATAGATGTATTTATCGAGAATTACAAAATTCAGATTTCTAGATCTGTTTTTCACGCATATCCAAGTTATATGTTTAGGTTTTCTTTTTTCACAACCTTAGACATATATAAATATTATTTTAAGGACCGTCATAAGGTTATTACACTTGTTACATGCATATTGTGACCGAAGAAAATCTACCCTAGTTCATCTTTCTCTTAAAGAAGCTGCTACGTTTATACGCCGTAGAGTTTTGTGACCAATGAGTCTTTTGATCTTCATTGTCTAAATGACTGAAGAACTTTGCAGCCAACATCTTTTTCAAGTTGATGTGTTAGTCACATACTTGGATCCATGCATTGATTGATTAGTCACGTACTTGGAGTCGTGCATTAAAATGAGAGATTGTCACTACATTACAAGTCCAATTATGTATTGGGGTAAGGGTTCCACTATAGATTGGTATAAAGTACTGAGATTCCTTTACTTGTAACTGCTTGTTTTGATAATAGTGAATTCTCGAAAGTGATGACCTTAAATTCACCCTGTAGGATTTTGCCTTGGTGGTTTTCTCCATTCGTAAACAAATCACCCGTGTCAAATTTAATTTCCGCTGCATTAAGTTATTCGGTTTTTTTTTGTGCTACCACACTTATTGCATGTTAAATTGACTTAAGTAATTCACTTGGTTAATTAATTGATTAATTTACCCAAGAAGTCAATATATTCTTAGCCTATCAAGGTGTAAACCATTTAGACTTTTATAGTATATGCTAAGAGTAAAGTTGTAGAAGATGACGGAGATGGAGTAAAAACGTATAGTGACACCATTGCATGGCATGATTACAATAAGTAGTTGAAACAATAACCATGACTTTTGCCGCTTCTTTTTTTATTTTTCATTTTTTTGAATATATATTTGCAAAATAATTTTGGTTCCTTTACAAGGTAGTATTTTTTTTTCTTAAATAAATGGGAAGGAGATTTTTTTTTCTTCAAGAGTTTCAACTTATGAAGTTCGTTTTCATAATTATTTTTTATCATCAAACCAAAATACTAATTGGTTTTTGGTATAAATGAAAAATTGAATTTCAGATCTCTTATTTGATCACAAAAAATTTTACTAGCTAAGCTAATTGAAACTCACCGAAAATGAGAATTTGAACAGTACCCTTTGCAGCATTTTCTTTTATATATATATATATATCTGACTCGGAAAAACTGTTCAGTAAGGGCCTTTAAATTACAGAGGTTTACAGTCTAATATACAATATCGATAATAGAGTAGTATAACACTATAATATAGCCAAAGTAGGACAATACAATGAATTCAAGTATTTTAGAAAAATAAATTACCTCTTCTAAATAAAAAAATTCAGGAAAAAAAAATCAAGTAGGATATATATATATATATATATTTTGTTGATAATTTTTTTCTTTTTAAATATCAAGAAATATATATTAACCAATTAAGCTGTAAGACTCTAAATTATTAATATATGCAATAGTAAATAATAAAATAGTCCTCTGTCTTCTTTTCCACTTTTTGTTTCTTAATTTTTTGGTTGGAAATCTTTTCTTCTCTTGGTTTTCAATTTTTTGCTGCTTTAAAATCGGTGGAATTCGTGTTCATGTTAAGACTCAAAATATGGTACATTATATGGTGTTGGGGGAGAAAAACTACAATAAAAAATATATACTAAAAATGAAATTACTAAAATAGGATATTGAACGCATTGGCGTCGATAGCTTTTCATTTTGCGCTAAATGCGAATTTGATATTTTGGATGCAACTTTTTTTTCTTTTAAATTTGTAACATTTTTGTTTATAGGCGAAAAGCACATTTTCGTCCCTATATTTTCACACGATTCCCATTTTGGTTCCTATATTTTATTTTCACCGCTTTTAGTCCCTGTTTAGAAAAACGTCTTCAGTTTTAGTCCTTTCCGTCAGTGCCGTTAGGGCACTGACCTACGTGGCAAACGGAATTATTAAAATAATAATAAAAAAATTTATTTTGTCATAAAAAATGCCAAGTCAGCATTTAAATTTAAAAAAAATAATTTATTAATTTTAACTAAATAAAGAATAAAAAACAGAAATTAAAATAAAAAATCACATTAATTAAGATTGAAGTGTGTCTAGAGCAAGAACAACAAGAACACAAACTCAGATCTAAGAACACAAAATTAAAATCCAAAAATCACAGACCCAAAAAATAAGAACATCAAATTAAACCTGAACAAGGAATTAAACATGAAAACAAACACAAAACACAAACCCAAAAAATTAAAATAAAACCAGCACAACACTCCCACTCTCATTTTATACTTCTTTTTCTTCGTTCTTTCCAGATCCATTACTTGCTCTATTTGTTTTTGTATCTTTGTTTTTCTTCTTTCTTTTCAGATCCATGACTCCCTCTTTCTCTCTCAAATACCAACACTTTAGTGTTCAGCATATGGCCGCCAACGCAGCGCATGCGCGACGTCGTCGTGGCGCGCCTCGTCGAGACGCTCTCTAAGCAGTCCATTCTCTCCAAGTGCTACGGCACCTTGCCAAGTGATCTATTTCTCACTCTAAATCTCACACTCTTGGAACCAGCGCCCGATCGGACCTCAATGGTCCCCATTCACCTGAAAACCATCGGCCCATTGTGAACACATTAATCCGACCAGATCAGGTCCAAGGCGGTGGCATGACGGTGGTAGTTCTCTTTCTCTCCCTCTTTCGCATTTGGCTTTTGTCGTTGGTCTTGGATTTTTTGGGGGGGGGGGGGGGGGTTTGTTGATTGTGTTTGTTGGGAGTGGGCCACGGTGTTTGTTCTAAATTCGTGGGTTTCATGGGTTAATTTTTGTTGGGTTGTGGTTCCAATTTGGGTCAGGGTGGTGGTGGTTGGCGGTTTCGATCTGGGTTTGGTTTGTGGCTTCCTTCATGGTTTGGTTCTTCATTTGTGGTTTGGTTTGTGATTTATTGGTGGGTTTGGTCACTGTGATTATCCCTGGGTTCGTGGCTTGCTTCAGACGTGGTGGTTGATGGGTTTTTCTGAGTTTGAGATTTTTTTGTTTGGATTGGTTGTGATGTATTTTTGGATTGATTTGGTAGTTTGGAGTTTTAGGATTTGATGATTTTGCTGGGTTGAGAAAATGGTGATTTTTTAAAATTTTAATTTTTGAATTTTAATTTCTGGGTTTGTGTACTTAAATCTGGGTTTGTGTTCTTATTCAAGACACTTAGATCTCAATTCATATAATTTTTAGTTTTTAATTCTGTTTTTAATTTTTTTATTTAGTTAAAATTAATAAATTATTTTTAAAAAATTTAAATGCTGACTTGGTATTTTTTGATGACAAAATAAAAATTTTTTATTATTATTTTAATAATTCCGTTTGCCACGTAGGTCAGTGCCCTAACGGCACTGACGGAAAGGACTAAAACAGAAGACGTTTTTCTAAATAGGGACTAAAAGCGGTGAAAATAAAATATAAGGACCAAAGTGGGAATCGTGTGAAAATGTAGGGATGAAAATGTGATTTTCGCCTTGTTTATATATAATTTTTTAAAGTATCATTCCTTTTAACTATACTTTAACCAATTTTTAACAAATAAGCCAATCGGCATATATAAGTTACTTTTTCCCATTAAAAAAAAACATATAAGTGACTTTTCTTTCCAGGGACCTATCATGTGAACCATACTTTGAACAATTTTTAACCATAAGTGATCTTACTATCAAGATTTCTTTATAAATTAAAAAATTGAACAGAATAAGCCTAGAATAGGAGGGTTTTTTTTTTTTTGGGAGAAAAAGAATAGGAGGTATTAATTGGTCAATCTTCAAATATATGCTCCTAAGCTTGGATGACATATTTTATTTTTAGGACTGTTAATGGGCGTATTTAAGACATTTATTATAGGTTATTTTAAGAATGTTTTAATATTACTTTTATGGAAAGTATAAAAATTCGGTCAAAAAAGTCAGTTGTTTTTTTTCTTTTTTCATAAATTTTTTTAAAAATATTTTCTAAACTAAAGCTCTTAGGTCATTTATTAACCTTTTCCTTTACTTTTAAGTACATAACTAGAAGCTAATTAATTTCCTTCTCAAGGAAGAATTCTCTTTCAAACTGGAAGTCATGTCTATTTGCTTAATAGACTTAGTGATCTCAGATAACAAGATACGTTCGTCTTAAACCTATAGCTAGAATATATAGAAAGTATGTCATTCTCCCTTACAGTACAATGTTTAAGACTCGTTTGGTAAGAGATTTTTAGTAATATTGTTTAAGCGTTGTGAAAATATGTGTGTGTTAAAAAGTGTGGTAAAAATACATGTTATAATATTTAAACACTGAAAACTGTTGTTTAAACAGAAGTACCAAACAGACCCTTAGCTTTAGCTTCGTTGGACTTATATATTCAAGTAACTCTCTCACAAGCAAAAATCCTTCACTCTTTAGAGTTGTTCCATTTTTACTCCACCAAATACAGTATGCCATGTATGGGTCCACGTAACTAATTTTCTTTTCTTTCAAAATTTGGTAAAAAAAAACAAGTGGTGTATGACAACGGTTTGTGGAACACCCATATTGGGACAAAGGATTTTTATTCCTATCTCATTCTTTATTCACTACTAAATAGGAGAAGACTATCTTCAAGCTGCCTTTGCTTATTGACCCTTGCAATGAAATCATCAGCCCTTTTGCTCAACTCCTCAGCAGGCAAAGCAAAGTCATTGTTCCCATCCAAATCGTCGTTTTCTTCAGTCAATCCTATCTCTTTAATGTCCTCTCCATCTTCACCTGTCCTCTTCATCACATTTTCTTCAACATATTTCACTGTTGTTGTTCCCTCTGCCTTGACTTCAATGGTTGAAGGACTCTGAAGGCTCCGACTCATGTTAATATACTCATCACAAGCTGAAGAAGGGTCTGAAGAAAATATTTTGGATTCTCCTATAAGGACACCAACAATGAGATTGCCTACTATGAACATAAACTTGTAGCTCAAGAAAACCGAACGGATTTTGGGGAGAGACACAAAGAGAAAGACCTTCATGGAAGAAGATAGGGAGGGAAACCAAAAAGGGCTAGAACAAAATAAACTACAAGTTATTGCTGTCAAAGAATAAAGCAATAGATTGTCTAGAAGTTGATTGCCCTTGTATTTCTTGATGGCTCTGATATTTTGTGTCTTGATAGGAACCATTGTGGAGTAATAGCTAAGTCTACAAGAGAAATTAACTGGGGTTTTAAGGTGGGTTTAGAGGTGAGTCTTCTACTTACTGAAAGGCTGAACATGGAGCATCACAAAGGCAGGATTATATAGTGTGGGAAAGGAAATCAGTTTGGGCATATAGGATTCTTCACATGCTTACTTTTTTTCTCTATTGTATGAGATGCCTTTTAGTAAAGCTATGGGTGTGTGAGAGATTTATCAGGGTTTATTGGGTACTTTTGTTTTTAGGCTGCTTCTGCTTTCCACTACTTGAAGGTTTTGATTCCTTTATTGTTACTTATTCCAGAACACTATATATAAAGGTCACAAGTGTTTACATATTTTTTCTTCTTGTTCTTATATTTATTTTAAAAAGTGATTATGCTGTTTCAAAATATCAGTTTTATAGGTGATATTGCGAGAATTAGGTATTGTTAACTACATGAGCACTAAAACTATGTATCATTTTATATTGTACTGATCAGCACATAGCTTGGTGCTACTCAGCTTTAGAGCAAAAATAGCTGATTACAAATCACATGGTATATTGAGGACATGAAATTTATATGATGATAATCATCACTAGGTGAAAATGATACATTCATTTGGTGAGAGAAGTGGCAATGTGGCATATTACATATACCATGATATTAAAGATGAATTCCACTTAAAAAGTATTTATATCTTCTTTTACTTTATGTGGTGCTCAATGGAATTGTGGCGGGTTGGTTAAAGAAGTTGCTTAGCTTTTCCATACATAATTCGTAACTAAAAGGAAAGATTATTGAGTGGAAAAGAAAAAAGAAAAAAAGAAAAGTGAAGCTAAATAAGAGACATGAGAAGTTGGGTTTAAAGTCATTGTCAGAAAAGAAGCTTTGGAGCTATGGTTTAGTTGACCCAAAATTTATGGTTTAGTTTGGAGCTGTTATATACAGCTCCAAACTAATTAAGTTGCATCTTTTTCAAAGATGCCACTTTAAAGTAATAGACTAGACAATCCTTTTTATAATTTCAGATTTTGCAAATCATTCAATTATGGCGGTAGTAGTACCATAATCACAATAATTTTGTACAAACACGTCCTACATTTGTTAGCAATAAAGTGATAAAACCGGACAGGAAGTACTGAATTATTGATGCAAATATGCAATGAGATAGCGATAAGAAGGAGAACAAGACTATTTCAAAAGATAAGGAGAACAAGTCTATCTCAAAAAAAAAAAAAAAAAAAAAAAAAAAAAAAGCCTTAATGCTAGAGGAAAACCTTGAATACACAAGGCCAATAAAAGGAAAAAAAAAAACTTCTAAAAATAATTAATTAATTAATTACTAAACTTGATGCCAATGGGCTACAAGCCTACAACCACTAACTTATTTAGAAAAACATTATAGAAATTATAGGACGGTCAAGAAAGAAACCCTAATTTGTGTAAGGCATAAAATCAAACTAAAAAAAATAAAAATAAAAATTTAGAAAGTGTCATATAAAATTACTACAAACCCTAAAAAAAATTTCAGGAAAAAAAAAAACCATAAATAATGTATTATTAAATTGGAGGCCTAAATGAAGGAATTTTAATGGAAAGCGGCATAGGTCACAACCTTAAGATCGCGAGTTTAATTTAATCCTCACTTCAATTTCCTTTAGATTGCTAAATTTTGTGCAATTTTGCACTATGTAAGATTTCTATTTGTACCTTTTTACCTTTTATATCGTTGCAACTTAAGATTCCCCGCTCAAGGAAAACTTGAACTGCGTATTCTACATCAAAAACACAAATAGTAAGTCATCAACAAAACTGCTTTAACATGCTATTCCACACTTATTTAGGGAAGCAAGCAAGTGATTAATATCATTTTCATTTGATCAAAATTTATTTAATATCAGCTATCTGAAATGTGGTCAATCAATAAATTTTTAAGAATAGAAAAGGCCATTGCACTGAGTTACAAGATTAAAATTTAAAACCATAATTTTAATGCATATTTTGCTATTCACTTTAAACTTTTACATTAAAAATCTAAATTTAGTTCCCTTGACTCAAGCACGATTTCTTTTTTATTAGTCTCAAATTTTATCACAGTAACAAGGGTCATTATAATTCTGACAACTTGAAGATTAGAGAGCCTTCATTATGATAACTCTTAATACTTGACGCATACACAATATATGTCAGCAATTCATTATGTTTGATATAGCAAATTAGTAACCAAAATTTTTATCACCAACAAGTAGAATAAGTTATTTCTCAACTACCACCACGCATCCTTTGCGTGATAGTCACTCCACAAGTATAGTAAGTGTTTGTGAAGTGTGGGAAGCAAGGGTCAAAGTTCAAGTCTCCAGAATGGAATTTCACATATATATACACCTAGATTAGTTTAGAGTAGAATTTTTGTCTTTTATAAAAAATAAAAAAAAAAATTACTTCTCAGCTAAGGGTTTGTTTGGATACCGCTTATTACTGAAAATTAAAAACTGAAAACTTTGTAGCAAAATAATTTTTAAATATGTGAATAATGCTGTGGGACTCAGTTTTAAAGTTATTTTTTGCTAAAAAAAAGTACTTGCGGGTCCCGTGAATAGTGCACGGGACCCACACAAAACTCACAGAACAGTGCAAACGCAGACATTGATGAAAAAATATTGTATCCAAACGTGCACTAAGTGATTTAGATAGCTTATAGATTAAGTAGGGATCGATAGTGCTAAGCCTCTTTAGATATTTTGTAGTGAATATGGTTTTTAATGTGGTTTCTAGCTAAGTTGAAAATGTATTAATATTACCAGTGTTGACTTGGTACAATTTGGAGTTGGCGAATGCCACAACTCCCTTCTCCCCATTTCCCCTCTCTAGAAGAAAAAGATAAGTTTTAAAGATGTTAAAGAAAAATCAGTCTCAATATATGAATATATTATTTGGTATCTGATCTTCTTGACTATGTGTAAAGAGAGAGAGAATGGACAATTTGCTTTTTTGAAAAGGAATATTTCTAAATTCCCTCTAAAGAGATCCCTCACAATTTGTTGTTTGGGTGTATGTGTTTACAACTACTCTGTTATAAACAAAGTAGTGTTACAACTATCACAAATTTTATTAGGTAACTCTTATAAATTGTAATATCAATTTTTTTTAATATTATTAGATAATACAATTAGGGAAGTAATAAAGAACATGACTACAGATAAAATATAATTGAGGAAAATATATATCCAAGTTACCCTAATTAATATTTTAATGATTTTTTTTCGATCCCAAAAATTTGGGATTAAAACTTGTTGATAATTCGATCGATAGATGGGGATGAGAGGATTTGAATCTTATATTTTTTTGTTAAAAACTCTTAACAATAATTCAATAAAGAGATGATAGTAAATTTAATAGTTTTCTATAAATTCACAACTATCACTATTGGGAGTGGAAAATAAGGTTGTGTAGCTTACCTGTTTTATAAGTTTTATCACTTTGAACTCAAATTGCAAGAATCCAAATGCTTCATCTTTCAAGATATGTTCTTTGTTTTATTTTATTTATTTAGTAGTTTGTTGTGGTATTTCTTTTCATTAATTAATCAACAACTTGGCATGTGGAAGATGGAACCAACGATTAGAGTGTGAAGGTAACTTTACTTAATTAATTAATATTATAGCACTTCTCGAAAAAAAAAAAAATATATATATATATATATATATATATATAATATAGCCTTCCAAGATGTGAGCATTAATTTCTGAAACAGATCAAACTTCCAAAAGAAAAGTTTGATAATCAAATTAGGCCTCGAATGCATATTTTGGTGCTTTAGAAGCATGCACTTAAACACCATAAAAAATAAAATAAAAAATGCTTTCTCGACTTTTTGAAGAACCGACACACATCTTTTTAAGTATATGCATGGATGAATGTGTATGAACAATGTGATTGATCCTCGTGCAATGCATGTGTACGTTCAAGTACGCTACAGTACAAGTGTACAACCAATAAGGTAAACAAAGCAAAAAAAAAAAAGGAAAATTACAGGCAAGTTCTACTGATATAAAGGTATTAGATGCCAATTCCAATCGAATTTTGAAGCCTACAACATGAACCATAAAGGAATAAATACGTTGTTTATAGGATTTTGCCCATGCAGTTGGTATAATATTATATATATGTTTGATTCGAAATTATATGAGTATAGATACTTTTGATACCTTATACTAAAAGGACAATGTTACAGATATATCACTGTAAGTAAAGGTTATTAAAATTGCTTTTTGTTTAATAATTAAGATAAAGTAGAGAAAAAAATATGCCAATTCATTTATATCCTTAGTGTACGATTAAAGTTCAATATCATAATCCTGACTCAGTGTCGAAGGAGGAGCCAGACAACACTTTATGTGGCCATAGGAGAGTGAAATTTTGAAGAAAAGATGAAATCGCAACAAAGATTTTGATGGCAATTGGAAAGGAACCGCAACAAAAACTTCAATGGAAACTGAATAGGGACAGATCATTTTAACTTGACGAGTACCTTGCTGAGAAAGAGGAATCTGAATTTGGCTCTGGCTAATTATTGATGGTTAGCCAAGGAAGGCTCCAATGGTTATGTCAATAAATTGGTGGATGTTTGGAAGTGAGAATAGAAAAGTAACATTTTAAAGACTTGTTGGCTTTGTTTAAGGAATGAAAGGGTATTTATAGAGGACGTGTGTCAAGACTGGTTGTTTCCTCAAGTTAATTGAGAGGACGTGTATCAAGACAGGAATCCAAATATGCAAGTAGACAACACAAGTCCAATAACATTAGATGCAATGGCCGGTTGTTGTGGCACAATAACTACTTATGTGAAGGGTGTCAATGGATATTTCTTTTGAAGAAGGTCATACTAGTCGACCAACCAAAAGGAAGGAATTCAAAAGCTAGCGGCCATGTTATCCTGAGGTAGGTACGTAATTGTTGCATTCCTCTATACTCTGCTACTTGGCCATTGTGATTTGGACATGGTCCTTGGTATTTGGTCAGTTGTTTGGCCATTGTGATTAGCCACTGTATTCAGCCATGGTCCTCGGTACAATTTGTATTTTTTATGCATTTGACATGTACATTCTCTCTCTCATAAGTTAAAATTATATTGTTTGAACTAATTAGATAGAATGATTTTCGTTTATGAACTTATAAAAATTAAGATTCACAAATGTTATATAGAAATAAGTTTTTTTTTTTTTTTAATATCATTAGAATTTATTTTAAGTTTATACAATCCAAACTCAAATATATATAATTACATTTTTATTATAGATTTATAAATATAAATATATAATATCATAGATATTCAAATCGAATCTTATACTCTAAACTAGTTTAAGAACACATTATTATATTTGAACTTGGCTCATTCAATTATTGAGCCTAAACCTGCTTGAACTTCACTTGTATGTTAAGTAGCTCAATTTATTTGCCGCTCTATTTTTCAAAATATCATATACTTTACTTTGGGAACAAATTCATGACAATTACAAACTACTGTTTTTCAAAATTGGTTTGTGCTATTAGAGGCCTGCTAACTCTATGGGCCGTAATGACACCTTTCATTAACCAGCTCTAATCTTCTTCCGACACCTCTTTTTGGAAGAGGCCCAGAACTACTGGACATACCCTAGCCGTGGCCCTTTTGTGTAAAATGGTTTTTTGGAAGGCCGACAAGTACTATGGCCCACTTTCTCTGTCAAAGCCTTTCTTAGGAATCTACAACTTATGGTTCAATAAATATGGGGTAAAATATCATTTTCATCCTTAGACTTTTGTAAATGTTTGTTTTTCGTTATGAACTTTCAAAAATTTCTTTTTTATCTTTAAACTTTAGAAAACGATTTATTTTTTATCATTTCTTCTATGTTCGTTAATTTATATTTTATGTGGCTTCATAGAATGATGATGTGGTATTTGACTTGAACCAAATTATTTTGTTTATAAAATTATGAACAGATGGCAAAGAATTATTGGCACACATGGATTAAATATTGAGTGATGTGGCATTTAAAAAAAAAATCAGCTCATATTTATGTTAACAATTATTAGGATTTAAAATAAAAACTTGAAACACCAAAACATAAATAAAAAAATTCCAATACAAGCTGTCCATCTCCAGCGACATTCAACTAAAATTTCCCAGATCTTTCATTCGTTTTTGATGTTTTGATGTTTTTTGTCGTTTGTAGCATTTTCTTCTTTTATTTTATGATTATGTTTCGGATATTTAGGTTGTTACATATTGTGACGACTAAGAAGTGAATAAAGAAAGGGGATTTTTTCTAATTTTTGAGAAAACTCCATAAGCGTGGCTAAGAAACCCAGTAGTACTTCTTCCTTGTCATCATCATCATCTCCTTCTTCTTACTTTAGTGCTTGTCATCATTGCAAAATAGGATGAATGCTTGGATGGATTGAATTGATGAGGACATGGGTGGGTGGTGCATGGTTTCCAAAGAATAGAGCTTGAATTAGTGCCAACATCGTGAGATGAGAGGGGTTAAATTAGGGATTTACTTTAAATTTTGATAAATTATTAAATTAAAATCTGACCTATTAGTTTATTTTATTTTAATTTACGTGTCTAATAACTCTTTGCCATGTGTCCATAATTTTATAAATAAAATTGTAGGGTCAATTTTTGGGGCCCAGGCCCAGCAAGTAAGTGGTTCTAGCCCAAAGGACCCTAGACAATGAATTTATAGAGAGGGGATTACGGAACTAGGGTTGGACGAAGTGAACGTTAGTTAATTGTATGCCATGCAACAGATTGAACGTAAGAAAATCTTCTTTATGTCCACAGGATACTCAGTCCGAGGAGACGTATGAGCGCACCTCTTGTTATGATTAAAGACTACAGAATTCTTTTCTCTCTTTTCTTCTTAATTTCTCTCTAAATTTCCAATCCCTTTTTCATGGGGATTTCCTTCTCTTATATAACCTCCTTAGATTGATAAGAACCTTACACTTGTTAACCATCTGGACCCTCACTTGAGTGCCTGTCCCATCGGACATCCACCTTATCTTTCTGTGAGTTGCATTGGCCAATGTAACACTGTTCGCCTGTCTTTTCCCCATTAATGCGGCTGGGAAAGTAGCTTCCTTGCATTTAATGCGGCAGTTGTGGCTGCCCCCTGGACGTCTTATCTTTTCTTCCTCCTTCTTGCTTTTTGGGACTTATCCTTATTACCAATATTTGTTTGGAATGACTCCTTATTATGGATAGGGTGCACGTTGGGCTTGTATTTGGCGCGTCCGAGTTGACACTCCTCCTCGGACGTCTCCTTTAAATAAGTTTGGACTTATTAGGGTTGGGCTAGCATTTGTTTTGGCGACCCATTTCTCCCTTTGGTCGTAGTTGAACTCTGTATAGGGCCCAAGGCCCATTGTTTGACTTAGGAATTTTACCCTTACAATAGCCCCTCAAAATTCCGGTTCTTTCCCTCTTAGCCGAGGAGAAAAGGCGGGATTTTGACACTCACAGGATCATTTATTATGGGTTCCCGCTTCACCCGTGCGGAGGCATGTTCCCCACGTGCCTCATTACTGCTAAAGGCATTTTGCAACCCACGAGGCGCTAATTATTGCGCTTAGCGGCTTCATGTCCTTTCGATCCAACAGTGGGGCGCCAGATCAACGGCTGATATCCTCTCCATTTCTCTGGGCGGGAGTAAGTTCGTTCAGTTTCTCCCAGATATATAAGATTTTCAAAGGAATTTCCTCCCATTTTTTGGAAAAGCACTCGAGCACTCAGAGCACTCCAACACCTTCCCTTTCAAAGCGTTCAAACCTCCACAGACATTCCCTTGAAGATTCCCAGTGATTTCCTCACCCATAAGTGCCCATTTCCTTTCCGTTGTCTTTCCCGGAGTTTTTCCTTAAGTAAATCATCTTCGCGTCACCTAGGATTAGGGGGATGGGCAAGCTTGAGAAAATGGTAGATTCCCCGGCCGGTATGGAAGGCTTCAAGGCTAAGTACCGTATTCCGCCGGAAGTAGGTCTAGAGTATTGTTCTTTGGAGGAAGTCTTAATCAAGAGAAGGACGGAGCAGGTTGCCATTCCAGTGATAGCCTTTGTGGAAAGAGGAATGACCATCCCTATGGGGAGGATAACTAGGGATTATTTGCGTGGTCATAGGTTGGCCCCTCACCAATGCGTCGCGAATATGTTCCGAATTCTGGGGTGCATAGACATCTTGAACGATCAGATGAACCTTGGCCTTTCATGGCATGACGTGGTTCATCTATATGAATGCCATAGCCTCGGCGACTCATATTACTTGAAGTCTAGGTCCGATGAGGTGAGGTTGATATCCTGCCTTCCCAAGCCCAACAAAGGCTTGAAGGACGACCTTTTGATCGTTTCCGGACCATGGCACGACGGTATTCACTGCCCGGTCAGGGCAGGAAAACCAAGTGGGGCACCATAGAGTTAGATCCCTTGGAAGGGATCTTAGTTTTGATCTTTCTTTTTCTTCGTTTCAATTTTGATTTCGCTTGTTTGCCTCCTCAGACTAATGTAACCCTTCCTTTGGGCTTTGCAGACAAGGCGCATACGACTCCTCGTCTAAGTTTGGTCAACGTCCCAGCACTCAATTTCCTTCTAAGGTTTGAAATTTACATGAGTGCAGATGGGCAACAGCGGGCTGCACCTCTGATCTTGGACTACGAGCCCCTTTCACGTGCTCTAGTGGACGTCGGTCAAGCAATCAGGGCTGGCAGTCCGCGATTAGCACAAATCGACGTCTCCATACCAGGATTTCTCGCTTCGAGAGATTTACCTCCCGTCCAGCTGCCTGCTCAGCGTGCTCTTCCCGCAGCAGTTGTCACAGGGGAAGAAGCTGATTCCTCGCACTCGTCTTTGGAAGATCAGATAGACCAATTCCATTTCGCCGAGGAAGGAGAGGTGTCGGTCAGGCCAGTAGAGCTCTCGGACTCTAATTCAGATTTAGACCGCGCCTCGGCAGCCCCTGATCTTGGTTTGGTAATTGCACAAGTTGATACCAGCCAAGAGATCAAGGAAGAAGGAATGGATCTGAAACCAAGGTCTGGTCTCAGGGGCCTCCTTTCCAACAGGAACAAGGGGCAGTCCTCCAAGGATGTCCCGAAGGAACAGCCTACCTCCAAGGCTCCTCCTCCTCCTCCTCTTCCTCCCACATCGGATGCGACACTACAGCCTATGCCCAATTTGAGGCGAAAAAGACCTGTGGAAGAATTGGAGGAGGGCAAGATTGGCCGCGAAAAGGCCAAACCCCAGAAGAAAGGCAAGAGACTAAAGAGCCTAAGGAGAAGAGGACCAGGTCCGTTGATAGCCGAGATGAGGCGGCTATTCGGAGTGAGCAACGGACATGGTCACCACGGCTCAAATTGGACGGCGCTCCAATTTCTTGGGATGTGACCCTGTGGGAATCCCAACGAGGGCAGGCGTCATTCTTGGCTGAGGCCCTGCAGTAGCCTCTTCTTTTGCCTCGCGATATGGAGGGTCTCCGGGCTACTCGGCAACCAGACCTTTTCATGTCGCTGAAGAGGGACATGGCTATGGTAAGTGAAGGCTTCTCCTACCTAGTTTTCTTATTACGTATCTATTTATTCGTCATTCTCTTTTAATTAGGCCTTTAATTTTCTGGCGCAGGTCACTCAACAAATCTTTGTTACTGAGAAATGGGCCAAGAAGGCTCGTGAGGACCTCCACAGTGAAGCTCAGTCCTGCTGTGCTGCCGAGAAGACTGTTGGCGACCTCAGGCAGGAAAATGATCGCCTGAGTAGTGAAGTAAAGGAGGCAAAAAAGGGTCGTGCGAGCGAGGAGGCCAGCCTTAAAAACGCCACTAAGCAGGCTGAGGATCTATGCCAACAGTTCCGCCAGTCCGAGGAAAAACTCGTGACAGAGAAGCAGGCGGTTTCAAATCTCAAGGCCGAGCTTGCAAAGGTCAAGGAGGAGGCCTGCCTAGCCAGGGAGGCGGCCGAGAAAGCAGTGGCGACCTCATATGATCACGGAGTCAGGGACACTGAGATCAGGCTGACCGAGGAGGTGGCCGCTGTATGCAGAGATTACATCACCATGTCTTAGGGTGTAGCCTTGGATCGGGCAGCAGTCCCAGTAGACTCCGATCTCTGGAAAGTTGAGAATATCTTTTTCCCGGAGGATATTCGTGAGATTCCCGACGTGGTTGCCCCTGAAGAGCCTCTCCCAACGAAGGCTTTAGCCTCGGACTCCCCTATGCCTGAAGTTGAGGATGTGCAGCCGGCTATGAAGGACAAGTTGCCCGAGGACAGTCTTTCAATCAGAGAGGTTGTTGCACAGGCTAAGGAGGCTGTTCCGGGACCCCAGGCAGCAGATGATCAACCTGGGCCTACTCAAGGTTCGGACTTAGGAAAGTAGTGTAGGATTTTATTTGTTTTACCCTTCATATTTTGTTCTGTTAATGTTTGTAAAAGGATCGCTTTTGGATTTTAATGAAAGGTGTCGTTTTCCTTTAAATCTTGTTGTTTTACTTTCTCTTCTGTTTTCATCATGAATGGATGTCTATTCTGCCATTAACTGTTAAAAACCAAGCATGAGTGAATGGATATGTAGAAAATGATAGTCGATAATTAGACAAGATGGCTTCGAGGTTAATTTCCCCCTAGTCTATGGTCCGAGGAGGCAAGCAGGACTTGGGTTCTGTTTAACACTTAGTGAAAATTACTGCGAGGTTAATTTCCCCCAAGTCTGTGGTCCAAGGAGCCAGGCAGGACTTGGGTTCTGTTTAACACTTAGTGAAAATAGTTTCGAGGTTAATTTCCCCCAAGTCTGTGGTCTGATGAGCCAGACAGGACTTGGGTTCTGTTTAACACTTAGTGAAAATGATTACGAGGTTAATTTCCCCCAAGTCTGTGGTCCGAGGAGCCAGGCAAGACTTGGGTTCTATTTAACACTTAGTGAAAATGACTGCGAGGTTAATTTCCCCCAAGTCTGTGGTCCGAGGAGCCAGGCAGGACTTGGGTTCTGTTTAACACTTAGTGAAAATAGTTTCGAGGTTAATTTCCCCCAAGTCTGTGGTTCGAGGAGCCAGGCAGGACTTAGGTTATGTTTAACACTTAGTGAAAATGACTGCGAGGTTAATTTCCCCTAAGTTTGTGGTCCGAGGAGTCAGGCAGGACTTGGGTTCTGTTTAACACTTAGTGAAAATAGCTTCGAGGTTAATTTCCCCCAAGTCTGTGGTCCGAGGAGTCAGGCAGGACTTGGGTTCTGTTTAACACTTAGCCCAAGTAGCCATGCAGTAATGTGGTGTCAAGAATTATGTCTTTCATTAATAACAATACATTTTCAAGTTATTTACATTCCAAGGGCGTGGCATTACATGTTCATCCAAATCTTCCAAAAAGTAGGCTCCTATGCCGGCTATGGAAGTGATACGGTATAGGCCTTCCCAGTTTGGTCCGAGTTTTCCCCATGCAGGATTTCTCGCGGTGCCCAGGACCTTCCTCAGTACTAGATCCCCGGGCACCAATGGCCTTGACTTCACCTTGGCGTCATAACCCTGCTTGAGCTTTTACTGATAGTATGCTAGGTGGACCACTGCACTTTCCCTTCTTTCTTCGATGAGGTCCAAGCTTTTTTCCAGAAGTTTGTTATTAGCAATGGGGCAGAAGGCAGTAGTCCTCTGTGTTGGAAAGTTTATCTCCAGTGGAATGACAGCCTCGGCTCCGTAGGTCATTGAAAAGGGGGTTTCTCCCGTGGACCTGCGAGGTGTGATGCGGTATGTCCACAAGACATGGGCTAACTCTTCAACCCACCTCCCTTTCGCGTAGTCCAACCTCTTTTTCAGCCCATTCACTATGGTTTTATTGATGGCTTCCGCCTGTCCATTACCCTGTGGGTAAGCCGGTGTGGAGTATCGATTGATAATTCCCAGCTCATTACAGTATCTTCTGAAGGTTTTGCTGTCAAACTGGAGGCCGTTGCTCGAGATCAGGGTGTGTGGGGTCCCAAACCTAGTGATAATATTTTTCCAAACAAACTTCTTGACATCGACGTCCCTAATGTTTGCCAGTGCCTCAGCTTCGACCCACTTTGTGAAGTAATCGGTGCCGACAAGAAGAAATTTCTTGTTCCCTGCCGCTTTGGGGAATGGTCCTAGTATGTCTAGCCCCCATTGTGCGAATGGCCAAGGGTTGGACAGCAGGTTAAGTTCTCCGCCTGGCTGGTGTATGTTCGGGACGAACCTTTAGCACTGGTCGCACTTCTTGACATATTCCAGAGCCTCTTTATGCATGCTCGGCCACCAGTAACGCAACGTTATGGCCCTATGGGACAGGGACCTACCCCCCGTATGACTTCCGCAAATTCCTTCGTGTAACTCTTCCAGGATGAATTCAGTAGCCTCTGGGTGCACACACAGCAGGTATGGCCCTGAGAACGAGCGTCTGTAAAGTTTGGAGTCCTCGGACAACCAGAATCGAGAAGCTTTCCTCCTGATTTTGTCGGCCTCAACCTTATCGTCTGGTAAGGTGTCGTGCTTTAAGAACAGCACCAGAGGATCCATCCAGCTAGGTCCTGCCCTGACGTTGTGTACCCGAATTCTGTTGGCCTTCTCTGTTGTTGGGCGGTAGAGATCTTCTACTAAAATAACCCGAGGAAGTGGCTGAGCCGAGGAAGTGGCCAGCGTTGCAAGAGAATCAGCATGGGTGTTCCCGCTCCTGGGTACATGCGTTAAACGAAAGTGATAGAAATGGGTCTGCAGGTGCTTAGCCCAGACTAGATACTCTTGCATTCTTTCATCCTTTGCCTCCAAATCCCCGTTTACTTGTCCCACGATGAGTCTCGAATTCGAGAACATGTTTACGAATTTTCCACCCAATTTCTGGATCATTAACATTCCCTCCAATAGCGCCTCATACTCGGCTTCGTTATTCGTGGCTGAGAATCCGAGCCTCAAAGACTTTTCTATGGTTATCCCTTCGGGAGAGACCAGAACGAGTCCCACCCCTGAGACCCTTTGGTTCGCTACACCGTCGATGTGTGCTTTCCACCAATTGTGTTCATACTGAGAGACTGCGCTGATTAATTTCTCATTAGCACTTAGTGATCCCGACACTTCCTTTCCTTCTAGTGTGGGCTTCGCAAATTCAGCTACTAGATCGGCAAGGACCTGACCTTTTACAGCGGTGTGAGGCATGTATCTAATGTCGAAAGTTCCCAAAATCATTCCCCATTTTGCAATTCTGCCTGTGCAGTTGGCGCTGCGGAGGACAGACTTCAACGGAAGTTGAGTTAGCACAACTACAGTATGTGCCTGAAAATAGTAGGGGAGCTTTTGCGTGGCTTGTACGATGGCCAAGATAGCTTTTTCGAGGGGGAGATACCGGGTCTCTGCCTCCTGCAGTGATTTGCTCACGTAATAGACGGGTCGCTGCGTGCCGTTGTCTTCTCGGATTAGCACTAAGCTCACTGCATGAGAGGCTACTGCGATGTAGGCGAACAACACCTCGTTGGCATCGGGACTGGACATAATCGGGGGTCAGGCGAGGTATTCCTTGAGCTGTTGGAAAGCTAAAGCACACTCCTCAGTCCACTCGAAGCCCCTCCACTTGTGCAATAGGAGGAAGAAAGGCCTGCATCTGTCTGCTGAGCAGGAGATGAAACGGTTTAAAGCAGCTATCATGCCGGTGAGCTTCTGGACCTCTTTGGGATTCCGAGGAGGCTGCAAGCTATAAATGGCTCTTATTTGGTCAGGTTAACTTCTATACCTCTGTGGGTCACCATATAGCCTATGAATTTTCCTGATCCCACCCCAAATGAACATTTGGATGCGTTCAGTCATAGCTTGTACTTTCTCAGAATTTGAAAGACATCGCCGAGGTCTCTGATGTGGTCGGCCACCAATTTGCTTTTTACCACCATGTCATCTATATACACTTCAACGCTCTTACCCATCTGCTGTTCAAACATCCTAGTCATCATCATTTGATAGGTCGACCCGGCATTCTTCAAGCCGAAGGACATCACCTTATAATGATAGTTTCCAACTGGGGTGACAAAAGCAGTTTTTTCTTGGTCTTCGGCAGCTAGGGATATCTGATGGTAGCCCTGGAAGGCGTCCAAAAAACTCATTCGGGGGTGTCCGATAGTCGAATCTACCAATCGGTCTATCCGTGGCATGGGGAAGGGATCCTTCGGGTTGGCCTTGTTTAGGTCCGTGAAGTCTATGCAGACCCGCCATTTCCAGCTCTTCTTTTTTACCACGACTGTGTTAGCTAGCCATTCGGGGTAGATACTTCTTTGATAGCCCCTGCTTTCTTCAATTTTGCGACCTCTTCTCTCACAGTATGTTCTTTTGACGGTCGCCGAGGAGGTTGCTTCTTAGGCGTTATAGCCGGGTTAACATTAAGGTGATGGCAGATGAGATCTGGGTCAACCCTGGGGGCCTCATAGGGATCCCAGGCGAATACGTCCACATTCCGCCGGAGAAAATCAATTAGTATTGACTTCTCCTGGGGTGGTAATTCTGAGCCGATCTGAAAAGACCTCTCAAGGTCTGATCCGACGAGTACTTTCTCCAGATCCTCACAGCACACCTCCATGGCTGGTCCTCCACCACCTGCAGTTGGGACCGGGGTCATTAATTGCTATAAGTCGTTCTCGGCTGAGGTGGAAGGTTCACTATTTGGTCGTCATGAGATTGCCGACACCATGCATTGCCTAGCCATTCCTTGGTTCCCAACGACTTCTTTCACTCGCCCTCCTGACAGATACTTCACTTTTTGGTGTAAAGTCGATGACACAGCCCCTAGCGCATGAAGCCATGGTCGGGCCACGATGGCCGTGTAGGGGGAATAAGCATCGACTACAATGAAGTCTACCTCCACCACGTCTGAATCTGTTTGTACAGGCAGCCTAATCATGCCTTTGGGGGTGACGGTTTTTCCTTCAAAACTGACCAAAGGGTAGTTGTATGCCGACAAGTCTTTTGGCTTTAAGTTCAATCCTTTATACAAGTCAGGATACATTACTTCCACAGCGCTGCCTTGATCAACCAGCACTCTTTTCACGTCATAACCTCCAATTCTGAGCGTGACGACTAGGGCATCATCGTGGGGTTGGAGGGTTCCTTGTTTGTCCTCATCCGAGAACCCGATTAAGGGCGAGGCAATTACTCTAGCTCTCTTGGATTCCCTATTGTCCGGCTCAGTCGGGAATCTGCCCACTGACATTACTCTGGAAGGGCTAGAACCAGTCCTTTCAGGTGCGGCGAGAATGACATTTATAGTGCCCAGGGATGGCCTCAATGTACTTTGTCTGGCTTCAATATTTGACTGTTCTTGCCATCCTTCAGGGCGATGTAACAGATGCCTCAACTTCCCTTCCCGGACAAGCCGATCCAAATGGTTTCTTAGATTCCTGCAATCATCGGTGGTGTGACCTGGCTCTTAGTGGTACGCGCAATACAGATTCTGATTACGTCTCGAGGCGTCACCTGCCATCCTATTCGGTCATTGAAAGAACGGTTCACCCTTCACCTTCTTTAGGATCTTGTGTAGTGGCTCTCGGAATACAGCATGGACCGCTATTGCCCCTGTGGAATCAGACTATCCCAAGTAATCTCTTCTCGGCCTATTATTGTTGATAATGCGGTCCGACCTGAAGTCCCTCCTCTCTTGAGGGACAACCTTAGCTTTGCCCTTCCCCATCTGCTGGTCTTCCTCAACCCTTTTGTACTTATCAATTATGTCCATAAGTTGGCGCACGTTGGTGACTGGCTTCCCAGTGAGGGACTTTTTTAAGCCATGCTCTGTCAGCAGGCCCCTTTTGAATGTACTACTGGCGACGTCATCGTAATTTCCTTCTATCTCATTATACATTTTCCAGTATCTGTCTGAGTAGGCCTTCAGTGTTTCCCCTTCCCGCATGGACAAGGATAGGAGGGAGTCTAGGAATCGAGGGACTCTACTGCTGGTAATGAAACGGGAACCAAAAGCCTGTGTCAGCTGTTTAAAGGAATCTATGGAATTTGGCTTAAGGGCGTCAAACCACCTCATCGCCATGGGTCCCAAGCTGGACGGGAACACCTTACACATTAACGCCTCATCCCTGGAATGGATGGCCATCCTCTGATTAAACTGACTTACATGCTCTACTAGATCTGTCCGACCATTGTATATAGCAAAGGTTGGTTGATGGAACCGCCGAGGAAGCTCTGCCCTTTCTATTCTACACGTGAAAGGCGACTGGGAGATGCGATCCAGGGCCTTACTCATAGCATCGTTAGCTAGGCCTTGATATGATGGGCTTTTGCGACCGCGTTTGCGAGGTTGCTCTTCCTCATAGGAGAAAGTCTCGCTGGGAGGGGTTCTTGATCTCCGCCTATACTCATTATCCTCCTCACTGCTAGTGTCTGAGCCGGGTGAAGGAAGTTTTCGCTTTGCTCGGCTCAGCTTTTTCTTTAAGTCATCGATTTCTCGCTGTAAGGCTTTGCAATTATCTCGCTTACGGGACGCATGATCTTTTCCTTTCGAGCGACTTCTGCTCGTGTGGGAGGTGTTCACACTGCCCTCTCGCTGTATGTCCTGATTTTTCTCCCGTTGGAGATTCAAAAAGTTGTCTTGTCGTTGGGAATCTATACGTCCGGTTTGACGTGGACCTGATCCTTCCATTTCTTACAGTTTCACTTGTCGAGACACAAGTTCTTCCCACAGACGGCGCCAATTGTAGGGTCAGTTTTTGGGGCCCAGGCCCAGCAAGTAAGTGGTTCTAGCCCAAAGGACCCTAGACAATGAATTTATAGAGAGTGGGTTACAGAACTAAGGCTGGACGAAGTGAACGTTAGTTAATTGTATGTCATGCAACAGATTGAACGTAAGAAAATCTTCTTTATGTCCACAGGATACTCAGTCCGAGGAGACGTATGAGCGCACCTCTTGTTATGATTAAAGACTACAGAATTCTTTTCTCTCTTTTCTTCTTAATTTCTCTCTAAATTTCCAATCCCTTTTTCATGGGGATTTCCTTCTCTTATATAGTCTCCTTAGATTGATAAGAACCTTACACTTGTTAACCATCTGGACCCTCACTTGGGTGCCTGTCCCATCGGACATCCACCTTATCTTTCTGTGAGTTGCATTGGCCAATGTAACACTGTTCGCCTGTCTTCTCCACATTAATGCGGCTGGGATAGTAGCTTCCTTGCATTTAATGCAGTAGTTGTGGCTGCCCCTTGGACGTCTTATCTTTTCTTCCTCCTTCCTGCTTTTTGGGACTTATCCTTATTACCAATATTTGTTTGGAATGACTCCTTATTATGGATAGGGTGCACGTTAGGCTTGTATTTGGCGCGTCCGAGGAGACACTCCTCCTCGGACGTCTCCTTTAAATAAGTTTGGACTTATTAGGGTTGGGCTAGCATTTGTTTTGGCGGCCCATTTCTCCCTTTGGTCGTAGTTGGACTCTGTATAGGGCCCAAGGCCCATTGTTTGACTTGGGAATTTTACCCTTACAAAAATAATTTGGTCTAAGTCAGATATCACATCATCACTCTGTTAGATCACAAAAAGTATAAACTAACGGACATAGACGGAATGATGATAAGTAAAATGTTTTGCAAAGTTTAAGAATAAAAAATGAACTTTTATGAAAATTTAAGGATGAAAACGATGTTTTACCCAAAAATATATATTCTACTTTAGGTACCTTATAGTCTCAAACATAATTGACAATATTTCAGGTAAGTAATTTAGAGCATAATTTAGGCATAAGATTGTTGTGATAAACAACTAGTAGCTTAGGTTTTTTTTTTTGTTGTTGGAATAATTCGATATTTACTATAAACAAAAAAAAAAAATGGAGAATTTAAACATAAATGTCTCAATTTGAAATGCTAAGAAGTATCAGTTAAAGTACTAGTTAAATTAGAAAGTTAGTTTATCTAATTTAAGAAAAACACAATCTCTCTCTAATACCTTTTTTTTTTTTTTTTTTGTTCTTTTTGATAATTCAAATAGTTATAATGATTTAAACTTAGATGCTCTGTTGAAAATTTCCAAATTGAATTACATGACTTTTGATAGATTTTTTTTTTCTTTTTAATAATAAACTTGAATATTTTTGTAAAAAACGCCATGAAATATCAATTGAGTTAGAAGATTCTTGATTACTTTAGAGTTAATCTCAAATTCCGTTCTTTCTTTTTTCATTTCTTTTCTTATCTTAGAATTAACCAAATGTTTTTCTCTCAAGAATTGTCTAGAGAAATATTGCTCATGGTAAGGGCAAAAAGTTAATGTGGAGAAATTTGGAATTTTTCCCTCTAAGGGCAAATAAACTCATGCTGGGGTCTCAATAGGCTTCTGCCCAATACAAAATACCTGGGCGTTCCACTTTTCTTCACTTCCAATAGATGCAAAGATCTCCAACCAGTGAAGGAAAAATTGGAAAATAAGTTGAGTGGATGGAAAAGTAAGAACCTATCATGGATAGGGAGAGCCGCCCTTATCAAGTCAGTTGCTCAGACCATTCCAGCCTATCACATGTCAACCATCCAAATCCCAAAAATTCTATGTAAGCAATTGGATGTAGTGTAAAACGGTTCTGGTGGAACCCAAAATCAAGAGAGAGACACTACTTGACTCCAATGGCGTGATTGTCCGAGATGTTGGCCACAGAAGGAAGGAGGTTTGGGCTTTAGGAAGGCATGGGATTTCAATCAAGCTCTTCTCTCCAAATTGGCTTGGTGGACACTGTCAGAAAAAAACTGTTGATAGTTTTTAGATCCCTTAAAAATAATTGATTTAACCTAGGTAATTAGCCAAGTTGTTATTTAGTCCAATTTAACAAGTCTAGGTTATCACAATAAAAAAGATCAAATCATGCAAAGCAACGGAAAATAAATAACACAAGATATGATCACCCAGGAAACCAAACCAGTAAAAACCTGGGGAGGATTTGACCTAGCTATCCTCAAGGTAAACTTGAATCCACTATCTTGAAAGAATCGAAGTTCATACAATAAGACTTACAAGCCCCCACGTTCGACTTCTTATTACTACCAACCAGTAGAACTTACTGACACGACCATGTGCAACCTCCGAATCCACGGACTCCTTCTTTCTTGGATTCACCACTAGATACAAGCACACCCGCTTGTGTTTTCTTTAAGCTTCAATGGCAGCAACCGAGTTGATCATCAAGGTATAGATAAATATTCTCCTTGAAAACCCTAAGTTTGTGTAAATGAAAACTCCTCTAGATCTCACAAGAGATTTACACAAACAGCAATATGAGCAACACTAAAACGTGGCTAGGATTTGCCTTTTATACTTAGGACAAATAAGAAACCCTAAAAACGTTTTAAAACAACTAGGGCTGAGTTGGAAAATTCTGCAGAAAAACATTCTGCCCGAGCTTCGATCGATCGAGCCTAAACTTCGATCGATCGAGCCAAGCCGAAATGCATTAATCTTTTCTACATTAAGCTCGATTCCAACTTTACATAAATGCACAACTTTGAGCAAGACTAAAACACATCTAAACACATTGTTTTGATCATGGTTTGCCAACAATACAAATTAGAGTTCTAAATACATAAAATCCTAAGTCTATAGAACCTAACAAACTCCCCTTTTGGCAATTCGTGACAAAACACAATTAGAAACTCAAAGTTTACAAAATAAAAAGCTCTTTAAAAAAATAATGCTCATAAAACAAATTCAATCCTAACTACTATCCCTTAGTTGCAAGTGTAGACAGTAGCTCAATTGAATCAACCTGTATATTTCCTGAAACACTAAACAAAATGCATAACCGCATGTGTGGAAACAATACAAGTAAACAAATTAAATTCGTGATTTCAAACAACACACAATAAAGACATATATCAATGAATAACTCATAAATATAAATCAATAAACAGTTTGAAACAAGAAACATATAAAGTACCAACAAAAAAAATACTCCCCTTAACATGAATATCCCATAAAAAACATGGCAAGAAAATACAAAGTGAAGCACCTAGATACAATCTAAACTCCACAAGCTCCAACCAAAGAAAAACTCTCCCCTTGAGAACAAAAACTTTACAAACTACTCCCCCTTTTTGTGATGGAATGCCAAAGAGCAAACAAAATCCTTCATCAAAAGGGAGGTGGTCTAAATTGCGCCAACTCCGCACACAAGGCACGGATCTCATCGATCATGTCCACCAAGATCTGTCCATGAGCCGCCTGAACGGTCAAGACATGATCCAACGTACGTCGAATGTCTGAATCATCCGAAGTAGTCAGTGGAGGAACATCAGGATCAGCAGCAGCACCCGATATCTCAGCAGCATCAGCACCTGTAAAAGAGGGAGGAGGGGGAACACCACTAGATGACGCACCTCTAGGATATGAAGGAGCAACTCTCAAGTGAGCAGGCCTCTGTCTAAGAAAGGTGGCACCTATGGGAGCAACTACATGCACAGGCTCACCAGACGGGAAACCATCTAGACCTAAAAAGAGCAAAATCCTATGAATGAAAATAGGATGAATAAGCGCATGCCCTATGGCAGAGCTCCTATGAACCTCGTTCAAAGAACGAAGGAACAAATGAGGAAAACTGACAGACGCTCCAGAAACAAAGGCATACAAAAACACACATTGCTCTAGAGGGATGGTGTCGAAGTGAGAAATAGGCCACAACGAATGACACGCTATCCTAAAGAAAAGATAGGCAGTCTCGGTAAGCTCAGCGAACGTGATCCAAGGATTAGAACCCCACTGGATAGATGACCCAGTAATGTATGACATGACAACATCTAATGAGGGTGACTCATCATAGGGATAGTCAGGCTCCCGAACAACCGGAACCCCAAGAGCCTCAACCACTACCCGAGGGATAATGGTGAACTCAATACCTCGTATCCAACTCCTAACAAGGGTGTTGGAATCATAGACGTGGTAAGAGAGGTTCAAGAAAAACTCTTTAATCAGGGCAGTCGGGGTGGATGATTTATCTCTAAGAGAGGCAACCAACCTCTAGACTCAAAATTAGCCCTAATGGCCGGATCAATCTCATCTAAAACTACAGCTCGCTCAGCCCATATCTTACGCTTCCTGTTCAAGGTATCAAAGGCCTCTCTACACTTGTCATTCCTAAACACTTCACTCCTAGAGGGAGACTCAGAGGAACTGGAAGGGGTCCTATGGGCTCTAGTTTTCCTAGGTATGGTGCTAGGATAAGGACCAAAATATAGAGCAAAAGAACAAAAACACAAAAGATAGAAACAAGGGCAGACTACAAGTTAGCACAAAAAAAAAATAGAACCAAAATCTATATGATGCATGAACAATTTAAATGGTATGATGCATGTTCTAATGCAGTGCAATTAAGTCCAAAAAGTTCAAATTCACAAAATTGGCTTGAACACAGAGGTATTAACACAAAAACCCCAAAATTTTGAAAACCACTTGATCAATTTGAAAGATATTGACAAATTGATCATTAGACATGATACAGTGCAAAAATTAACGACCAAATACATCAATTTAACAAGCCAATTTCATCAATTTAACCCAAATTGAACAAAATCCCCAATTCGGAACAATTTCAAACCCTAGAATTTCCAATTTTTCAAAAACCACAAAATTGATCAAATTAAACTACAAGAATCATGATAATACCATCCTAGAACAAAAACCCAATGATCAATTTCATCAAAAATGGTTTGAATCAACAACAACCCCAAAATATGAAAAGTGCCAAAATACCCAATGAATATGCATGAAAAATGCATGAAATCATGAAATAAAATGCAAAAGGAAGGGCAAAAAGGACTTACCGGCCTTGGAAGACAAAAACCTTGCAAAAATTTCGGAAGAAAACTACAAAAAATTCTTGGTGGAGCCTTAGCCAAGTCGGAGAGAGAGGAAAGTTTGAAAAACTTTTGAAAAAGTGCCTTTGAAAAAGACAATCTGACTTTTTAAAAAAAAACATGTTTCACAAGTTTCGATCGATCGAAAAACAGCCTCGATCGATCGAAACAGACAGAGACTTTAACAAAACATTTTGAAAAGATTTCGATCGATCGAAACAGACAGAGGCTCTCTCTAATATATTTAAAAAATTTCGATTGATCGAAAAACAGAATGGATCGATCGAAATGGGCAAAGGCTCACTAAATTTGAGGAAAAACACAGTTTTTTGAAAAACATTTAGAATCAACTCAAAACATTGAAATTTTAAGAACAAAATGCATGAGTATGTGATAATGTGATTTTCAAAAACAAAAGTTTTAAGCCCAAATTCCCCAAAAACAAAATTTCTTGCATTCTCCATAAATTTTCAAGCAACAAATTAATTTTGCACAAAATTCAAAGTATTTGCAAAGCATAGTTGGTCAGACCATAAACACACATAATAACATGTACAAAGTTTAGCAAAGAGTAACTCGTGTAGTATGTGCAACTAGCAAAAGTTTGAGATACATGTGAGGTGATATGTGAATAGCAATCAATCACAAAGTCTAAAAAATTCATTACAAAGAATTTAAAAGAGACTATCACCTAAAGAGTTACATCATATAACTCCCACATCTCCTAGATCATAAACTTGCAATCATATAAGTTTCTTGAATTTATGCCTCATAATATACATACCAATTTTAAGTCATGTGAGTTTGGCATCAAGCCTAATAGTACACACCAATTTTAAGTATTAAGCAATTTAAATCGAGGCTTCACCTTATGTTATTTTTGTGCATGTGCTACACTTTCTCGAGCACAAAATCTTATGATATGCACTAAGGTGTTTATGATTGGCTAGTGAACAGTGGTGAGATGGTTATTTATGCCTTTCTCTAAAAGTTCAAGTCCAACATTCAAAAACATGTGACTTCAAGATTAAGACAGAGTAATCAAAAACCATAAACATCTTTCCCACACAACATGCACTACAAAACTTCAACTAGTAAAGTGCAATAAGTAAGCTCATCAAAGCTAAACAAGGTACAAACGACATGTTATGTGAAAATAAATTGACCAACCTTGTTCTCAAAAACCAAGAAGAATAGTACAAAACAAAATTTGCTTCCTTTTTCTTCTCTTTTATATATATATATATATATATATATATATTAAAAAAAAAACACCTAAATGAAATGCATGAATGTTATGCAATGCAAATCCTAGAAAACAAAAAAAAACAAAAACAAAACCAAAGAACAATGGTCACAAAGGGTAGAGTAATGAAGCATAAAGACCATGTCAGAAAGACTCAATTAGTTCGAGTCTTTTGCATCCAAAACCTTTTAGATGCACCATGAGCATTAGAGTTCTTATTCACATGGGAATGATTACCAACTCTAGGATTAGAATAAATGTTTAAAGCCTTTACCAATTCACCAATAAGAACCATAGGATCTTGTGCTTGAGGTACAGGTACTTTTGGTTTATTTGCTCTCTTTGCAGCTTGCAGCTTGTAACAGTTTGGACGAATGTGTCCAGACTTTCCACAAAAGTGACAAACCCATGTAGGCTTATCATGTGTCTTGTCCTTAGATAGGGTAGGCTTCTTAGACTTAGACTCTTTCAGAACAACCCTAATGTTCCTAGATGGTGAAACTTCTATGGGTTTGACAACCTCACTCACAGGGGGTTTGACAGTTTCACTCACTATCTCACTCACAGAAGGTTCAGAAGAAGAAGATGAAGGAACAAACTTTATGGAAAGGGGAGCAGACACAGAGGTGCTTTCAACATAACCTAATCCAATTTTATCAGAAGAAGACTTTTGAACACTCAACATTTGATCAAGTTTAGAACTAGCAGATCTAGCAACAGTTAAATCAAGTTCCAAAGATTTAACTTTATCAAGCAAAAGCATATTCTCATTTTTCACATTATTCAAAAGTTCATCAGCATCAAACAGTTTAACAAGCAAATTCTTCTTATCAAGCTCAAGAGATTCAATTTTCTTCAGGCCAAGTTCAACATTCATAGCATCCTTTGCAGCAACTTTGCAAAGTTTATTATAGGCCTCTTGAAGATCTGCATCTTCAAAGAGTTTCCCATCAGAAGGGTTCTCTTCAACAGATATGCTCTCATTGACTACAGCAGTAGCGGTGAAAGCAATGAAGTTTCCATTCTCATCACAATCAAACTCATTATCAGAAACTTCACTATCACTAAGGGTTACAGCCATAGCCTTACCCTTAGACTTCAAATAGGTAGGACATTGAGATTTCATGTGTCCATACCCTTAACATCCAAAACACTGAGAGCCCAAAGAATTATTGGAAGATTGACCTACTTTTTCTCTAAGTTTATCATTATTGTTAACCTTAATGGGATCATGCTTCCTAAAGTTTCTAGGTTCAGCAGTGTTTGTGCCTCTTGCCTTTCTGTTACTATTCCTGAGAAAGTTTCTAAAGTTCTTGGCAAGGTAAGCAATCTCTGTAGCAGAGAGCTCATCATCAAATCCACCACCTTCAACATCATCAACTGACTTAAGAGCCATTGATTTGGATTTGGTAGTTTTGGGTAGATCCAACTCATAAGATTGAAGAGATCCAACAAGTTCATCAATAGGGATGGAGTCCACATCCTTGCTTTCAGTAATGGCAGTCACCTTGGGTCTAAAGTTTTCAATTAAAGATCTAAGAATCTTCCTAATAATTTTAGGTTGATCATAGATTTCACCCAAGTTAAAAGCAGAATTAACAATATCATTCAATTTAGCATAGAATTCATCAAAAGATTCATCATCAGACATCCTAATGCTTTCAAATTTAGAAGTCAATTGCTGCAATTTATTGATTTTGACAGTCTTTGTGCCTTCATGCATAGTCTGGAGGATATTCCAAGCAGTATGAGCAACCTCAACATTAGAAATTCTCTTAAATTCTTCCATAGAAACTGCGTTAAAGATCGCATTCATAGCCTTGCAATTAAACGCAACTACTTCTTTTTGAGAAATTTCCCACTCACTAATAGGAGTAGTGGGATTCTCCCATCCGTATTCAACGGAGTTCCACACTCTCTCATCAATAGATTTCAGGAATGCTTTCATCCTTACTTTCCAATAAGTATAATTATTCCCATCAAAGTGAGGAGGAATAACTAGAGAGTGTCCGTGTTCCATGACAGCAGGGGTCAAGGATCAGTTCAGTGATCAAAGGATCAACAACAAAAGAGCAACCCGCTCTGATACCACTTGATAGTTTTTAGACCCCTAAAAAACAATTGATTTAACCTAGGTAATTAGCCAAGTTGTTATTTAGTCCAATTTAATAAGTCTAGGTTATCACAATAACAAAGATCAAATCATGCAAAGCAGTGGAAAATAAATAACACAAGATATGATCACCCAGGAAACCAAACCAATAAAAACCTAGGGAGGATTTGACCTAGCTATCCTCAAGGTAAACTTGAATCCACTATCTTGAAAGAATCGAAGTTCATACAATAAGACTTACAAACCCCCACGCTCGGCTTCTTATTGCTACCAACCAGTAAAACTTACTGACACGACCACGTGCAACCTCCAAATCCACAGACTCCTTCTTTCTTGGATTCACCACCAGATACAAGCACACCCGCTTGTGTTTTCTTTAAGTTTCAATGGCAGCAACTGAGTTGATCATCAAGATATAGATAAATCTTCTCCTTGAAAACCCTAAGTTTGTGTAAAAGAAAACTCCTCTAGATCTTACAAGAGATTTACACAAACAGCAATATGAGCAACACTAAAACGTGGCTAGGGATTGCCTTTTATACTTAGGACAAATAAGAAACCCTAAAAATGTTTTAAAACAACTAGGGCTGAGTTGGAAAATTCTGTAAAAAAACATTCTGCCCGAACTTCAATCGATCGAGCCTAAGCTTCAATCGATCGAGCCAGGCCGAAATGCATTAATCTTTTCTGCATTAAGCTCAATTCCAACTTTACATAAATGCACAAATTTGAGCAAGACTAAAACACATCTAAACACATTGTTTTAATCATTGTTTGCCAACAAGACAAATTAGAGTTCTAAATACATAAAATCCTAAGTTTTTAGAACCTAACAACTTTCTTTGTGTTAAATTATTGAGAACAAAATATAAGGTGTACGGCACCGAGGTCCCAAGACCCAAATGGGCCCTGGGCTCAGGCCCAATGGCACGACCCCATCACTTTAAACTCTACTTGAAACTACCTTCACGAACTACGAGTTTTGAACCTCGACCCCTTACCGATGCTCAGCATAAATTTCCCGAACAAACAATGAAAGCTTGTCCGGACGTACCATAGGATGCTCGGCAATTCAGGAAACATCACTACCGAGTATATTAACCTGAGTTGGAACGAAGTTCCAAAGCCATAATCACTGCATTCCACTCTCACCTAAACATCCACTTACAACAGATAATATTGGACCTTCAATTGCACTAACAATGGCAGTAATCATGATCTCCCCACTAACTCAGAGCTATAAATAGGAGAAGCTGGGGAAGAAAGAGGGGTTCAGGGAAAAGAGAGAAAATACAGTCATTCAGGAAGAGAGAGAGGATATTACTTTGAGTCTCTATGCCGAGAACGACCTAAAGTAGGAAATCCTAAAGCCCACCTTATAAATAAGTTGTGAGCCCAAGTGAGGCTAAGCCCAATAGTTTCATTTCCGGCGTGCACATAAGGTTAGATCCAACTGGTTGAATCACCAAACAGCAGTAGCTCATCTCCCACTTGGAGAAGCATTGAAGGTACAAAACATCTTATGACTTAAAGTGCTTGTATTCAAGTTGGTAATGGGAATTCTATTAGAACCTGGACAGATCCTTGGATTCCTGATATATCTTCTTTCATCCCTCATCCAAAGGAAAGTTCTAAGCCAGACAATGCACTGATTGTATCCCAACTCATTAATCCAAGTCATAAAGGGTGGGAATGTCATAAACTCAGATGAACAAACTGTCAAAGCTATTCAGAAAATTCCTATTTCCTTACACTCACAAGCAGACAAGTGGATATGGACTGCCACTTCTAATGGGCAAACATCAGTGAAATCAGTTTATTGGCTTTGTCGCAAAGAGAGCCCTCCTACTGGTCAAGATGTGTCTTGGGGAGAAATTTGGAAAACCAAGGTTCATGAAAGACTAAAAATGCATTTATGGAGGATTGCAACAAATTGTCTACCTACTAAATCCTTTTTGGCCAGACATATAAATATTGGAGATACATCTTGCTCACTATGTGGCATGGAAGAGCCTCCATTTATTTGTTTTGTGCCCATTGACAAAAGCTATTTGGTTTAACAGCCATTGGGGGTTTAGGTTTGATGGTTTGGGTCTTTCTTCCTCCTCCCAATTCATTCAAACCTTAATCTCCCCACCGGATGCAGTTGGGTTGAATTCAATTAATAAGGCAGAGTTTTTACTGCATGGTGCAGTGATATGTGATGTGGTTTGGAAGTTAAGGAACCAAGTTCAATTTGAGGGATTATGTTCAAAATTGGATGGGATTTTGTTAAAGATATCCAAATTTGTTGCAGAGTTTAAACAGGTCTTGGATCTCCCGATGGGGTCAACAAGTAATAGGATCCAATCAGCTTGGTATAAACCGGATAGGGACACTATTAAGATTAATGTAGATGCTGCTTGCAACTTTGAGAGTTCATCCATTACAACTGTAGCTAGAGATTGGAGAGGGGAAGTGGTGTTTGCTTGCTCTAAAAGAGTGAACACCACATTCCCTCTCCAAGCAGAGGCTGAAGCTATAAATTGGGCCCTCAACTTGGTAACAAACTTGGATGTTGACTCCATTTTCATCAAGAGTGACTCAAAGTCCTACATTGATGCGTTGAGATTTCCTAACCGGGATGTTCCTTGGAGAATAAGAACTATCTGTTCTGATGTTTTAGCCTTAAAATTGAATTTCTCAAATTGTAGATTCAGTTAGGTGGCTAGAGAAGCAAATGTTGTTGCTCATGTTTTAGCCAAGTGGTCTTTGTCAAACAACTACTTTGGCTCTTTTGATGTGGGGTTAGTGCCTTCTTATTCTGTTTCTATTATTAGAGCTGAGGCTCTTTCTCTGTCTACGTAGTTTTGTTTCTTCCTTAATAAAATTTCCGATTTATAAAAATAAATAAATAAATAAATAAAAATAAAAGAATTAAATGCTACATTTAATAGGGAGGATAGAAAATTTATTGAAAAGAAAGTGACAAATAGAAAATTTATTGGAAAGAAAGTGACACGTATAAGTTATAAACGGTTACATACCGAAAGTGAGGTTGATATTTTTGTAGTGGGTTATTATGGGACCCATTGAACACGTCACAAACATCACACAATCAAAGGTTTCAACAAGTCCATGATGGCTTAAGTAAGCATGCTTTCGATTTCATAATAAACATATAAGAAAGTCATAGGAGCCTTGAATGTTACAACGTTACAAACTTGTACAAAGAGTAAAATATACTCAAAACGGCAAAAGAGGAAAAGTATATATAAAAGTGAAAGGTTGAAGAAGAAGATCCACAGAAAGCAGCAGGAAGATAATTAATATCTATAAGACTATAATGTCTCATGCTTGTCTTTTCTTCTTCAATATGCCTCATGCTCTCCCTGTCCATCCACATTCACAAAATCCCATAAAAATTAAAAGACAAATAATAAAAAAAATTCTAAAGAAAAATCCACACCTCAAAAGATGTAGCTTGAGAGACTATAATTTTTTCACATTTTTTTTTATCATAAGAATGAAGAACATGCTTGGAAATAACATTTTTGGGATTGAAATTTTGGAAATGGTAAAAGGGTCACACTCACTTTCTTGGGGGTGATGATATCCATAAACTTGTGCTTGCCCTTGTTGACAGTAGGGGACGTGTGGTGTGGTTGATCTCTCACCCCTCTATATTTCCTTATTTGTTCCCTCACATATCTCTCATATAAGAAAGCTGCGCCTTTGAACTGTGGTAGAACCAGCCATGCCACGAACATAAGCTTCACATCATACCATATTGGTAACCTACAATACAATTAAAACCCAGAAAGGCTTACTTAATAAAACTAATACTATACAATAACAGATTTTACGATGCAATAATAATAATCATCATGAAATTTCATATATATTCTCACCACTCTAAAGCGGGTTGGAGAACCATCTCCATGAGAGTGAGGAATGAGTATATGATCCAATAAGCAAGCCACTGCTCATCATCCAGTTTTTCTGTGCTCTCTATGGCCACCACTGATGCATATCTGTGATATATTCAACCATGCATAATCAATAAGAAGTAAGAACCAATTTTAATCCCAAAAACTCTAGGATATTTTTATTAAGTTTCAATAATACCAACCAAGTCTTGTCCCAAAATTTTAGGATCTATTGTAAATCCTTATTTATTATCCATGCAAATTGACCCCACCAAAAAAAATATTCATTTCGTAATATAATTAGTTTCTTTAAGGAGATAAGCACAAAACACAATATGGAAAGTTAAAATGAAATATCAAATTTTAAGTATTTATACTCACAAGGGGTACAGCAATGTTACCACCGGCCTGCATGAATCATCAAAAATATTGGAAATCAGATATTAAGAAACTTGTAGGTCAAATTGATAATTAAATAACAAAAAATTATTGTCAAACACCACTGAAAATTACAAAATACATTTCACTTCACATAAAAAGGATAAATTTTTATATTTAAAACTTTGAATGATATGTAGATCCAATTAATATCCAAATTAAAAAACAAAACCTTAATATTATTCCTGAAAGATTGTGACATAAAATAAAGCTTACTTACCCAGAAACTGAATGAACCTGAGTGACGAAAGTCCAGAATTTCCCCATTATTCTCTTCTTCAAGTGTGAATGCAAGAAACAAAGCAAAGTATTTGTTGGTGAGTAAAGTGAAGAAGGTGTGGTGGTGGTGGTGAAAGATCAATGTCAAATAAGAAAAACAGTACTCAGACAGAGAGATATTAATAAAGACAAATCAGGTGGCAAAAAAGTGGGTAATGTTCGGACTATGGAAGTGTTACTTATATATCAGAAAGTGATTGGGGGGACACGTGGCATGATAAGAGAGAGTATTGGATTCTGCCTTAGACGCGTCGAACTAGCATCTAACTAAGATTTCGCAACTGGCACCGTCCAGATAGGTTTTTTTTATATTTTTATACACATTAAAAGCTTAATTATTTGTTAATTACATGCTGGTCCTGCTATATTTAATTAAATTTTAGTCACCCTTTATAATGGCATTGTTCTTTTCCTCAAGCACAAGCCTCGTGTTCGCTGTTTTTGATTATTAAGGTCGGTAACACACTAACACGAGCCGTCAGATAGGCAGGCCTGGTGATGAGTGGGACTGTAGCTCAATATATTCCAAATAAACCAAGACAAGTGCTTAAATTATTAGAGGATGCATGGTGACTACTGGCATATTGATTATGTCGGCGGATTTAGGAATTCTTTTTTTTAGGGTGGTTACTAAAAAATTTAAATTATACCAAATTTAATAAAGAAATATTTGAATATATCAACGTCATAAAAAAATATATAAATACACAAAATATTACATTTTTTTGTACTAACAAAGAGAATAAGAAAAAAAAAATAAACTAATAAAAGATAAAGTGCAAATTGAAAATGCTAATATGAGAATAATAAAGTGACCACAACAATTTCATAACAAATCTTATATAACAAGTTGTTAGCCTGTTATTGGTGGATAAAACATGTCAATACTGAACCCGAATTAGAGTAACAGCTTATCACATAAGATTTATTGTGAAAATATTGTGGATGTAGCATTATTCTTATATTTATTGAACTCAAATTCTTATGAGTCTCAAGTAAAAGTATTCAAAATTTTTATTATGGTGGTCAAAATAGGTTAATTTAGTAAATAATATTTTTTTTTAAGTATATATATACAATTTTTTCAAGTCAGAGTGGTCACAGAACATATTAATTTTAAAAAAAAATTATATAAATTTTTTTTTTTTGCATGTATAAATTTTATTTTATTTATTTTTTTTTTGGACAAGTGAGGGTTGTACAAAATAATTAAAATTTTCAACCGTTGTTTATATTTTCTATGAAAGTGGTTCACAAATTTTTCTAAAATAATTTATTAACAAATGCTTTAAGGGTATACATTAGTAAAACTCATAAACAATTGCTTTTATATGGATCTATCGTTTTTTTTAATATAACTTATATTGAACTACTTTAGTAAATTGTGACAAAAACTGTATATCTAAACTTATTGTACTAACACAAGTATATAAAATAAGTTTCTCTAACAAAAAAGAGAGTAAATAAATAGGCAGGCCTGGTGGTGAGTAGCTCATACATTGGATACAATTGTTTTCGTGCCATTTGTTAGGGGTTGGGCCTGACAAGCCCAAAAGAATTTTCATTTATGTCCAAATAAGTCTCTAGGCGTTCTCTCTTGAGTCTATAAGGATCAAACCAATTTAGGGCTCTTTTTGGAAGTATAAACTAGAACCCAATCCTCCTAGGAACGAGTACCAAATACTTAGGACAAGCAATATGATACACAATAGTCAGCCACCTCAAGATTACATTGCTTCCGACTTATAGATCCCTTTCTTCTGGTTTTTTTTTTTTTTTTTTTTTTTTTTTGCTGAATCCTTTCTTCTGGTTTGTCACATAGTACAAACGAAACAAACATCCTTAAAAGAAGTGGTGCTTTGACCAATTGAATTACAATTCCAAAACACTGATCAGTTTTTAGTATAAGCAAATTACATATTTTTATTTAAGATCTTTTATATACACACATATATATATATATATATATATATATAATGTATCTGATTGCAAAGCACCACTAACCTTCTTCATATTAGCATTTAATACATCTCACCAACTACATTGTATTTAATATTATTGGACATGTTACATCCACTTGCTATTTAGTTTAGGGGTTGTTGCCTTTACACACGTTCTCTTAACCAACTTAAGGGAACAACCATCTAGCAAGCCTACAACCTGAATTTAGGGGGATTTCTTGCTAAATCTATTTTTGCCTTTCTAGATTAATACACAATCATTCCACTTTACCAGGTTTTAAGCTCCAAATGTTGTTATTATGCCACTTTCATTTCTACAACTAGTTTAATAATTTAACCATCGAAGTCTCCTTAACCAATCATCACTAGTTGGTCTTAATTGGATTGAGGTTACTCTTTCCTAGCAAGCTATTCTTCTGCTTGATTATGAGTTACCTATGCTTGGTTCAAATCAAATTATTTATTATGATTTTATTGTATTTTTAAATTTTCCCACCTAAAATCGTTTTAACTTGTTATAGAGATAAAAAAAAAAGCCATGGAATATTATATCCAAATTAGAGGGGGAGGGGAAGGGGGAGAAGAAGTGAAATTGTCTGTATTCCTATGCTTCTTTTCTTATAGAACATTGCATGGGGTCTAAAGCAACCTTGGAATGGGTCATCCAAGTGAGCAAGATGATTGGTTGGCCGCATGGCGTGAGCTATCTCTGAAGGGGCTAATTAGACAGTAAATTCTTCATATATCCCAGCTAAGGATTGGTTGTTTAATAGAATATTAATAAGAGTAGCCCAAACAACTATAAGCTGTCCGACATAATCGGGCCCATCTACATTTGTTTAATTCTAGAAGTAGTTCATCCAATGGCCAACTAGACCACCTATGGGTCGAGAGTGACAAGTTCTAAAATTACCCATATTTGAGTTATAGAAGTTGGGAGTTTAACACTACATTAATGCTAGCTTTATCAATGGGTTGTGTTTAGGATAATTTAAAAAATCCAACCAATTTCACTTGTAGATTAGAGATAGCTTCTTAACTAAATTACACTTTTGCTTTAAACTTTGGGTTGTTTTTGTTTTAGTCTTTGAATATTGATAATTTTTATTTTGGCCCACCAAATTTGATTCTATTTTCAAAATAACCCTCCTCTCTCTCTCTCTCTCTCTCTCTCTCTCTCTCTCTCTCTCTCTCTCTCTCTCTCTCTCTCCATGGTCATACCCACAACACTTGTTCCTTCTCTTTTTCTTTTCTTTTTTTTAACATTTTAAATGGGAAAAATAGTGGAGACAATGAGTGAACACAAAATCTTCTACTCTAATATTATGATAAATTATCAATTGTCTCAAAAGTTTAAACTATTAGGAAATAATGAATTTAATCATTTAACCACAATTTTAACAGTTTTTTTTTTTTTCCTTTTATATTGAAGGCAGCCTAGTTTTCTCTGATATATATTTGCTTAAATGTATTTCTAAACTAATATGTCATATAAGTTGTCACATATATAAGCTTATTTACCATTTATCACATACATCACTAATGGAGATGAATGAAAAGACCATTTTTAAAACCTAATCAAATTTTATGGATTAAAATGAAAATTATCAAATTTTGGAGACCAAAAAAAAAATCTTAAACTATAAGAGACAAAAGTATAATTTTGTCTAAATTATTGTTAGTATGTTACTATTCGTAAAGTTTAATCAATGGTCAATCTTTTTTAAATCAATTAATTTCTCATAAAATTCTATAATAGTATTTACGCAATGCTCTTCAACACCAATAGGTGATTTTTCACACCCTCAAGAAACCATCCAGCTTTCAAGGGCAGATGGTAGACCTTCCTTCCCTTCGTCGGTTGTTTAGTACAATCAAATACTATAGAGCATTTGTAGCAGTGGTGCTAAAAAGCTAAAAAAACTAGTTTTAGTACCACTAAAAAGCTATTTGGAGTTGTAGCAGTGGAGCTATAGCAAAAAAATTTGGCTTCTCAGCTACAGTGCACAACTATCTTTAGCTGTGCACTGTAGCTCAAAGGTAAAAAAATATATATACATATATATTTTGTGTTCACACTGCTGGTTAGAATATTTGTGGTGTTTTTTTTTTAGGGGGATGTATTATTTTATTGTAGTAGATATATTATTTTATTGTGATGTTTATATTATTTTATTGTATTGAAAGCTAAAATAGATCCACTGCTGCAGTATGTGAATAGGTAAAATAAATAAAGTAACTTTTTATGGTATTAAATAGCTAAAAATATAACTCCACTACTTTGAATGCTCTTATTAGTCACAATGTCACAACACAATGGTCTACCGGCCAAAAACCTCACTATCATTATTTTACTATTAATGATTGTCATAGATCAAGCTATTATTCTACAATTACTAGGTACAAGCCTCTCTCAAGTTTCAACAATAAAAAGGTGCTGCATTAATTATTGGTAGATAGATGACCTAAAATAAGGTTTACCAACTCTTATTTTCTCACGGATCTGATTCTGAACCACTCTAATCTCTAGAGGCATCCCTTTTTCCTAGCACAATGAGTGGTACTCTTTAACTATTTATCTAACTTTTTATCACCCAAATAAGTTACCTATTATTAAACACTTCCATACAAAACCATGCAACAAGGCCATTCAAATATCTCTCTACATTTGCGTGTAAGCTTTGAGAAAAATACCTCTACATTTTCTCCCCCACCCATTAAAGTAGTTGAGCTGCAAACTTCAATCTCCATTATTCATTATTCTTCACATAAATGTCTTTAACAAATCGTATAGGTTTCCCTTTCTCCCGTTATGTCTGACACTAGTCAATTCTTTCCAAATTGGTTACACCTACCAATATATTGAAAATTAAATGTCTTCAAGAAGGTAACATGAGACAGAAGCAACACCACCTTATAGTTCCAAACTCATATTTTGCTTCTAATTTTTCACCAAGAAACTAATGTACAATTAGCCAGGATACATCAATGGCTGCAACGTGCAATGCTATAGTACACATTCAAGAGCCTTTTTGCAAGGTAGAGAAGAATAATTTGGGGGTGACCAAGGCGGTTTTTTATCCTCGGAGGAATACAAATTCGATCAAGCTAAAGAAGCGAAGCTTCTCCGTGGTAGCGAGTGGTACTAGTCCTCTGAACGTAGATACCATCAATGGAAGAAAGGTGAATGGGACTTATGTGGGAGAGGCTGCAATTATAGGTAATAAGATTAGTGAGCCTCACAAAGAAAGTGGTGTTGATGCACCCCTTCATTCAATCTTGCTCGGAAGGTTTGTGGAGGAACGGTTTGTTTATAGACAGACATTCATTATCAGGTCTTATGAGATTGGGCCAGACAAAACTGCCACCATGGAAACACTAATGAATCTCCTTCAGGTTGGTTCATGGTTGCATAAAACTCATTGTCTGTGTGGAAATTTTTCTGGGTCTTGAAAGACATCAATATGATTTTTGTTTAGAAAAAGGCTAAAGTTACTACCAATTTTACCACAAAAAATTCACAAACTGACATGCTAATAAATATAACTGGTCACTTAAACATTATATTAAAGTACTCGTTTAAATTATTTTTTGTGGTTGGTCACACATTAGTTTCTATAGTTTAAGGTTTTGCTTATTTGTAGAGTCTATAACTCAATATTACCTGGTTCCATGCAAGTCCAATGGCCAAAATAATGTCCATTTCATCTCTGGAATCAAATAAATTGAACTAAAAATTGTACTCATTGAATGTGCTAAATGATGTTATTAATACAGCAATGAGTGCATAGTATTTTGCACTAAACAATATCTGCAATGAGTGCAGGAGACAGCTCTGAATCATGTGACAAGCTCTGGCCTTGCTGGAAATGGCTTTGGTGCTACCCGAGAGATGAGCCTTAGGAAACTAATTTGGGTTGTCACACGTATACACATTCAAGTGCAGAGATATAGCTCCTGGTATGTATAATCTTCCTATTGTACTACAACAATCTCCCCACTATGTGGAAATTTCACTTTGGCATGGATTTACAGTGAAGAAACAAGTCAAACAATGGATATATATATATATGAGCTAAGATAGTAGGCCTGCTTTATATGTTCATATAAACTTCTGAAAGGCACTTTTCATAAACAATCTCAGTCACTGTATCTTTTACCACTGGGCCTATAACATTGAAGGAGGAAATTATCCCCGGCGGGGGGAGCACAATTGTCTAGGAACCATGTTTCTTGAAGTAGAAGTCACTGGTTCAAATCTCCATTTTCCCATTCCTTGAGGCCCAAACTCACTTATCAAAACAAAAAAAGGAAATGAAATGATATAGCACTCCTCAAAACATTATAAGAAGAAACCTATGTAGGGAATTTAACCGAAATCCCAACCTATGAAAAACAAAAAAAATAGAAAAAATACACGCCAAAGAAAAAACAATCACACGCACGAGACAATATTTACATGATTCGGCAATTTACCTACGTCCACGAAGTTACAAAAATTTTATTATTATTAGGGAAAAAATACAAAGTGTGGCTACAGTTTTTCCTCTCGCTCAAAAAACACGACAACAACACAATAAAACCCTAATCACAAAATTGTGTTTTCTATACAAAACAGGCCAAAAAAAAAATTTTTGGCTCAAGCTTTCGCTCCATGGACTAACCCTCAAAAAATCTTCTATTAAAAACCATGCAACATTATTCGGGTCAAGTCGGATTGTTAAACCAGATCAAACAAAACTAGACTCCACAAAGCCAACAACCTATTAGCTAGAATATATTGCAGAAATATTTAAGGAGATATGCTTACAAATCTACATATACGCTCCTCAAAACTCATCATATAAAAGAAACAATCACGCAAGAAAATCTTGCACAAACGTTTGCTCATGACTTAATCGGTGTCTAATTTATTTTGTGCTTGTTTTACTCTCTACTAAATAATGAACCGACTTAAAACAAAAATGTAGCATCTGCTCATTCATTAGAGATTCTCAATATTGTTTTGTCTTCAAATTTAGTGTTTTAGTTCATTCTTCCACACAAGCTGATGTAAAAATTTTGGAATGTGACAGGGGAGATGTTGTTGAGATTGATACTTGGGTGGATGCTGCTGGAAAAAATGGAATGCGTAGGGATTGGATAATCCGAGATTACCACACCCAAGAGATCATAACTAGGGCATCAAGGTGCAGCATCTTTAGGTTGCAACCCCCTCCACATGTATGGTGATAGTCTTTTAAGTACTTAACTCGTTTATCCTATGTTATCTCCATGCAGCACTTGGGTGATCATGAACCAAGAAACAAGAAGGTTATCTAAAATACCTGAACAAGTGAGAGAAGAGGTGATTCCATTTTATCTAAACAGACTTGCAATTGCCCCTGAAAAAAATGACAACGAAAAGATTGACAAGCTTACTGATAAAACTGCAGAGAGAATCCGATCAGGTTTAGCTGTAAGTATATACTCATTTGATTTCATTAACATTTGTCTAAAGCAACATAAGCTCTATACACGGAATGTAATAGGAGTCTAGGAGATGCTTGACTTTGATTAGTCTATTGAGCATCCATAGCCAACCCCAAAATTTTGTGACTAAAATTTGGTTGTTGTCATCATATTTGGGAATGAATTGCACTGATTTTTTCTCTCTTGAAATCCAGCCAAGATGGAGTGACATGGATGCCAATCAGCATGTAAACAACGTGAAATATATCGGATGGATTCTGGAGGTACTACGCAATCACCCTACACAACGAACTGTATGTTGTTAGAATATTATGGTAAAATAAGTAGTTAGGAAATAGTGAATTTAATGATTTAAAAATAATATTAAAACATATGTAGTGATTAAAATTGATTGTTTTGTAAATGTGAAATTAAAACACCATTCATTGATAAAAATTCCTTGGTTTAAAAGAAGAAGCAAATGTGATATGAAAGTGATCTCGAAGTAGCGAAAAAGAATATAATCAACTTCACGATTGTTAACATTTTGCACCTTAGGTAGCTCAATTTGGTAGCTACATGGCAGTTTGTAAGTTTTTTTGTAATAAATTGATAAAAAATTTAGCATTTTCCTAAGATATAAAGTACTTACAAGTTACAATTTGCTATTTTATTTGCAGAGTGTGCCAATAAATGTCCTAGAAAACTATGATCTCACAAGCATGACTCTTGAGTACCGCCGTGAATGCCGGCAATCAAATTTGCTTGAGTCCTTGACTACTTCATCAGAAACTCTAGCTGAAGATTCAAATAGTTACAACAATCGCAGACCAGACTTAGAATTCACACATCTGCTTCGAATGCTAGCTGATAAGGCAGAGATAGTGAGGGCAAGAACAAAATGGCATTCTAAACAAAAACAGCAAGAGTGATATGATCTCAATCATGTGCACCAACTCTCTCTTCATGTTTATTTTTATTTCATTTTTTGTTCTTTATTTTTCATTTTCCGCATTACGATTTTGTTTCCCATTTGTTGATATATTTCATTGGTGAAGAGTTTGAACCACCAAAAAAAAAAAAAAATGTATTGATTAGAAGCACAGATTCTTCTAGGCATGAAAGATGAAACATTTACAAAGAACTTGCTATTTCAATCATTTTCTCAGCATTACACTGAGAAACTGAACATTATTAATGAAGTTAAAGCAGATTTGTTGTGAAATATCTAGCTTCCTCATCATTATTAATTAATTGTTAATGATAGTCAAAATGGAGCCAAGATGCAAATGTGTTTTCTCATAGTTTATTTAGTTCTGTGCACAATTTTAACGTGTGTTGCAGATAGCAGCTTGAGATTTCTAGCACAAAATGAAATTAAACTGGGCCTGGGAATATAACAATTTCTGATGTAGCTAGGCCTCAATCCTGAAGAGCCCAAACTTGTAGCCCATTAACAAAATGAACCAGGATGTTCTAAATGTCTCTTATCTCATTTAAATGATAAACATTTAAGAGCATTTGCATTGACAATGCAAAACAGAAAAAGGTAACAATTTTACATATTTCAAGCCTCAAAATCATTCACATCAGTCAAGTTAAAACTATGTAAATTTGAAAAGTTATTATAATAATTGTATAAATTTACACTAACACTATTTATTTTTCAATTATTTTTTATTTTTTTACGTATTTTGAGATGAAAGAAGAGAGTGAATAGTAATTATTATGTGGGAAGAAAAAGAAATAATCAAAACAATCTAGAAAATTTGATATTTTAATGTAATATAGTGTAAAATAGATAATTTGATATATAGTGTGCGTTTGAATACCGCTTGTTTTGCTGAAAACTGAAATCTGAAAACTAAAAACAATAAAAAATCATTTTCCAGTTATTGTTCACTTTTAAAATTACTGTTCACATGCCTATTGCACTGTTCATGGGATGCAATAGGCACTGGCTTAAAAAAAATTTAAAAATAACCCTAAAACGCAAACGTGCAAACCAAACAAACACATAATGTTTTGAAAAGTATGTATAATAGAAAAAGTAGATTCTTATGCTAAAATAAGCACATTATTTTACACAAGCTAACATGAATACTTTAACGCTACTTTAACTATTGCTCTTACTAAAAGTGTTTTTATCTATCAGATCTCTTCACAGACACGTATAGTTCTAAAAGGATCAAGGTTATCCATTGATGATATACATAACATTCCCATATTCTAATTCTTTGTTGGACAACATCAAGTTCTACTTTTTAGTGGATAATGATGAATCTTTAAAATATGCCCATTTTTACCTTCTCTATCCTTTCATGGTTGAACTGTCCATATAGTCCTGCACCAAGTGTAACATAAAGCAAAAAAAAATAGAGCAATATATAGTCCTGCACCAAGTGTAACATGCCCAGCAAAAAAATACTAGGGCCGGCCCAACCTGTACAGATTTAAAGGTCTACCTTTTCGGCTAAGTGGGTTAGCTTCAAGTCAATCAAGCCTTTCACCTACCAATCAATGGGTGTCGTATAGGGTACGCCACTCTTTGGGTTTCAATTACTTCCTTGGAAAAAGAAAGGTCATTCTTTTGGGATGGCGATGTTCTAAACACGAAGAGGATGTGACACACGACTTAATCCATAACAAGCCCATTCCAGCATTTCTTTGATAATGATTGGGCTAAAGTTCTCATAATTTGTGATTGAAAGTTGAAAGTTGAAAACCAATTATAATGGAGTGTGTACCGTGTGGTACACTAGGAAGGAAAAAGGCAAACTTTATTTACAATAGCTTAGAGACAGTACATTAAATTTCACATTTATATTGAAGCATAATTGCATTGAATTTAATTGTTTGTGGAAATTATATTGTAATGTTTTTTTTTTTTTTTTTTTTTGTGTTTTATTGGTTGATAAAATCAGGTGTTTGAATTTTATTAGGGAATTTAGTGTGCTGCACTAAAAATATTATACCCAAAATTTTACCGTAAGGAAAATTATGCGTCTTGATTTAAATTTCCGTCCCATTTATAATGTCTCCTCAAAATATTTATTTGCTTAATTGACATTTGACACTCTAGTTTGAAAAGAAGAAAAAAGTTGTATTAATTTGACATATATCACCTAAATTGGGAATTAAATGAGATGAGCATTAAGTGTAATTACGAAATTACCATCATTAGTTACAATGGTTAAATAATTAAAGGTAAGGATTCACTATTTCCCAATAACATAAGTTTTTCTCATTATAAAAAATTAAATAATAAGTTTTTTAGAAAATCAATAATTTGTCGTGGTAATAGAGCAAGTGAATCTAAGTTCAAACTCTATTCCATTTAAAATTGTGTAAAATCCCGTATTAGGAGTGTGTTAAAATTATGGCTAAATAATTACATTTATCATTTCTTAAATAGCTTAAACTTTTCAGATAATTCAGCAAATTGATAGTTGTAGGAACATTAAAAATAAAATTTAAAAGATTAGGGTGAAAAAAAAAAAGTAATTTTGGGCAAAAATCAAGAAAGTATTGATCATGTGGTAAGTGTTGAGCATCATGCTTAAGTGAGTCTATCATTAGTGAGAGTTTATTTATGGATAGTTAAAATCAAGGCCCAACATGGGCCTACTTTGCCCAAATGGCCAAATTTCAAATCCATGAATTTTCCTTTTGAACAAAGAAAAACCTAGAAGATCGATGATGACAATAATTAAAGGAATTGGTGATGATTAGGAGGTAACTTGAACCTCACATGATGGATATTGGATCAACCACCATATATGTACCATTAATTTTATCCTCAATTAATGTCCCAACTTTCCTCAAAAAAAAAATAATAATAATAATAATAATAATAATGTCCTAACTTTGGGTGGCTACAATGGAGGAACTGTACGTACATGTGGGCTTCCTCTTCCTCCACCGTCCACCAAATTATATTTCTCTTGATTCGTCAACGAAAATTGAGAGGATTTTGACGTGAATATCCCGTCAAAGAACTTAATCAATGAGTGGAATGAAGACTCTCAAAAATGCATTAGAACCAAGATAACAATTATAATAATAATAATACAATTAAAGAATCACATCATTACTTTCTTTTTTTTTAATATTTTTTTTATTTATAGTGTTTCAACTTATGTATTAGCCGTTCGTTTATATGATTTTACTTTTTACTATTAGACCAAAACAACAATCGATTTTTGGTATAAATAGGGATTGAACTCCAGATATCTTATTCAACTAGAAACTTTAAGTTAAGCTAACTGAAACCCACAATTATATCATGTCCTATATATATCCATCCAATGAATTCTCATCCAACCACACTTTGAGAAGACACATGCCCTAAAATAATTGAGAATTACGTCTCAGTATTGTCCTTTTTCTCTCATAATATAATACTAAAAACCAAAAATCATGCTAAACAATTATGGCTAGCATAATATTTTATTAATTATCAAGGCCTTACATCCATTCTTTTATAGTGGAACAAGTTCGAGGTCAGGATCTTTTTAGTTCTTGTATAGCAGACAGATATAAATAAAATAAATTATGAACATAGATGTATAATATTTTTCCCATCTCAGTATCGCACATGTTCCAAAAGATCCCAACCCTAAGAAGCATAATGAGTTAATAAAATAAGAGTTTCCAGTCAGATGGAGTACATAATGCACTAGCTTTTTATGGTCTCGATCACTACTTTTTTTTTTTTTTCAAATTCAAAAGAAAAATATAAGTTGTCCCTTTTTTATGACAAGATTATTCCAATAAAAGTTAACATAATCTCCAAAGTGATCTGAGTGTGAGACATAGCTACTATATTCATATCTAGCTAGGAGTGTTTTTGTCTGATCCAATAGTGGTAGATGTTCATATTTTCAGTAAAAAAAATGACCTTTCTCCGAGAAGAGATTTTGCTTAATTAATAATTTCCATTTGGATGTGCAAAAAAAGGGGATGTTAATTAGGATAAGTGTTAATTGATTAAATCAATAATTGTCTAAAAACTTATTATTTTGAGACATTTTATAATTTATCATTGAATCAAAATCAGCTGTCTCAAATTTGAACCCAATCCTTTCTCAAAAAAAAAAAAAAAAAAAAAAAGAACTCAATCTACTTCACTCTACCACCCATCTAGGTTGTGCATCTACTTGAAACAAGTGATAATTTATCAAGATACAAAGCGAAGAGAAATGTTATAAGGATATAACTTTTTTTACTAAATTACATTTTTTTATCCATAAAGTTTGATATTGTTTTTATTTTGGTCCCTTAAATTAGTTTGTGATTTTCATTTTGGTCCGCAAAATTTGGTTCTATTTTCAAATAATCTTTTCGTCCATCTCTATGATTCATCTGGCCATTAAATACTAATAAAACGACGTCTCTTTTTACTCTCTTAATGGTTATATTTATAACGTAAATAGAGATCTAGACCTAATGACCATTTAAAAAATATAATCGAATTTGGTGTACCGAAATAAAAATGATCAAACTTACATTACAAATGAAAACAATTAACCCTACTAAACTTAAAAAATAAAACTATAAATTAGTTAACTATTTTTATAATTTATTAACTGATAAGTGCTTTTTTTCCCTCCTTTTAGAACAAGGGAAGAGGAAATGCATTATCACAATTCCACTACACAGCATAGTCTCTGAACCATCAAAACTTTAAAGTGATAAGTTCTGATTACAACAGGTGCAATATATATTGCATCTTCTTTTGGCCTTTCCTTGTGAACAACACCAGCTTCTAACATCCACAATTCCAGTTGGATGATGATAAGCTATGATTGTTTTTTCTGTTTTCTACTTTCTTTTTTCTTTGCTACACCACTGTGAAGTATCTTTTACTAGAAATAAAGTGTACTTTTGCATCATTAGTCGAGTCACATTTCTTTCTGTTCATGTCACGAGTGACTATATGAAGTTACTACATTCTCAACCCTGCCAATCATGAACAGTACTGAGTTCAGCACCCATTGCAGTGATGACTATGTTCCTGTATATTCTTGTATTATATATAGCACTACAACCTAAAAGTATATAAAAGGAAAATCTATACAGTATCGATGACAACATAGTACCAGAATCTCAAGTGTACTCAAGCGCAAGACAAGCAACTAGCTAGTGAAAACAATTTTTACCTCTTTTACTTTATCTTTTATGTATTGAGAAAAATATATCCTTTTGTCATCAATGGTATTTTGTTTTTTATTCCTGTTTCTTCATCATTAGGTCATTACAGATTAATTTTATAATTAATCTAACTTTTAGCACAGTAATGAATTTCTTTCTTGCATGATTTAATGCCCTCCGTCCATATGTTAGGTAAAACCTTTTTGCATAAAAATGGATTAGGTCTAAATCTTACTTTTCAACCTTGCTCCATCCAAGTTGATATTTCCATTGAGTTTCAGATTTTGTTACAAATTGTTTCACTCTTATTATTGTCTTCTTAATTTTTACAGTCAAGCTAAATACACAAACTGGTTGCCTCAGTCATTCTCCTTGTTTTCTAACCAATATTCCCAAACATTTTAATTATGAACTAGTAGTAGTCCCATGCGTTGCATGATTTCGGTCCACGTGGCCTATTTGGTCTACTTCGATTCACTCGGTTTATCTAGTCCATTTCGGTCTATTTTGATCAACTTCAGTCTATTCGGTCCAATGTGGTCCATTTTGGTCCACTTTGATCCATTTCTGTTCTTTTAGTCCACTTTCATGCAATTCGGTCTATTTCAATCTACTTTGGTTCATTTCTGTCCATTCGGTTCACTTTGGTGCAATTCAATCCATTCAGTCCAACTTGGTCCATTTTAGTCCATTTCGTACACTTACTTAAGAAGGAGAAAAAACAAGTTTAGGTTGAGAGCATGAACAATAATCACAATCATCTTTACATTTAATACTATAAGACAAGGCCCTTCCCTTAGGAAATGTACCCTAAGATCAGTTTCCCTCGGTTGACCCTAGAGAATAGTGCAAGATCCATTCATGACTTCATGGGTAAGCTGCTCACCCACAAGGCCACAACACCCCATAAATTAATCCCCTCAAATCAATAAATAGGAATATACACACACTTGATTCTCGTTACTCTTGAAATTTTTTTCATAAAGATTAATTTGTGAATCTCATCATTGACATAACTTACATAGTAACTTCGACCAATGTCTAATTAGTAAGCTCATTCCTCTTTCTTAATAGGTCCCCGAATCAATGAGTCCTTAAAATTCCAAACTCCATTCTAACAAGAATCCTTACTACACTTCTATTTTCTAATTAACCTATCCACAGAGTTCAAGTAATGACATATTTTCCAGTGTCATACATATACTAACAACCACACTTTCTCATCCTCGTCACAATCTACCCATCTATATTAAAAAAACAAAAATTAAAAGAAATATATATGCATGAACGCCACCGTGATTCACTTAACAATGTACAAGAAAGATGTGACTTCACAAGTACCGAAGTCACGTTAAAAGTAGTGTTAAAATATTCACTTTGGAACTAGATTTAGGACCAACACATCCAAATTTTACCCACTGCTCTCATCTACTCTTTTTGGCTAAAGTCCCTTACACTAAAACACAAAAAAGAAGTATTACCTAAATGTTTAATCACTTCAAAACATCTTATCTCTTTGTTTCTTCCTATCTTGCATTGCTATTTGTGTACACTCATCTCTGATTATATCTATATAAGACATTACAGGCATCATTATTCATTAACATATCTGATCGTATCCTTTGTATTTTGGTATAGTGAATGACTATACATATAGGATAGGTCCATATTTCTTTAATTAATTTCCATTGTTATATATATATATATATATATATATATTCAAAATGGTCCACAATCGTAGGCTGGCTAAAGTAGACAAGACAAAGATACCAGTTACTACCACCACGTGATGACCACAACCTATCATTGTCACTCTAACAATCTGGGTCAAGCTTCTGACACACAGCCGCAACGAAAGTGAAGCTTGCTGGTACCCTACCCTTGCCGCCATGCCTATACATTTTCAACCATTGGATTTCAAAACTTTACTACTTGGATATAATAGTAGCTAACTGAGATAACTTCAACCTCTAGAAGCAAAGCAAAGCAAAAAGAAATAATACCTTTCTTTTATTCTTCACCATTGAAGCAAAAATATGCTGACATATAATATAATTGTTTGTATTGCAGTTCCTTGCAGCACGTAGCTCTCATCTTCTATCGACCAATAGGGTTTTGCCATTTCCAAGCTGCAAGTCCCAATATATATGTCATACTTGCATGTACGTTGAATATAGTGTAACTGCTTTTTTTTCTTTAGTATTATTACTTTTCGGCGTTTGCGATGGCGTAAGTAATTTTGAAGCGGTTCTAGAAATTTTTTATTCAACGAAAATGATAGATTTGAATTTATAATATTGGTTTCATAATTATTATTATTATTATTTCTTTTTTAAGAAGAATGCTGTAATTTTATTGAGGAGAATCAGTCATATCAGTTAGGATTACAGCATTAAAATGCAGATGAACATTCTCTATCTACACCAAAAGTCTGTTAATATGTCTAGCAAAAATATGAGCAGCAGAATTACCATGTCTCCTAATATGAAAAAACTGAACAGCAAAAAAATTTTCAGCTAAGCCTTTAGCTTTCTCAATCAAATGACCATAAGGTTCAAAAGAGAGAGCCTCACTCTCTGAAGCATTGATGACTATCTTTGAATCTCCCTCAAAATAAGGGAAGAAAGTCCAATGTCTCGTGCAAGAGTTAAAGCCTTGACAGCTGCTATAACTTCCACAGATGCAACAGAATTTGTGAGGTGAGTCTTCTCTGCTAAATGTGAGCTAGTTTTTTATTTTTATTTTTATAAATAGAATACAAACTTAGAACATTTAATTAATGATAATTGGTCATTAATTATCATCAGGCTAAAATGCCAATTGATTGATTTAATGTGTAAGTAGGGTTCGAACCTCAAATTTTTTATTCGACAACAAGATATTTTATTAGTTGAGATTGGAATCCACAATGTGAAAAAAATTAAAACTTAATCCTTTATTCAATAATAAAAAAATTATTAATTAATTTTTTATTTTTTTAAGATATGATTGTTAATTAAAAACTTGAACTAACTAAAACCCTAGTATATATATTGGCAGTACCAATCGATCGGTTCTTAATTTTCATCAAGGCTAAGATGCCAATTGATTTAATGTGTAAGTGGGATTTGAAACTCAAATCTCTTATTCAACAACAAGATATTTTATTACTTGAGATTGGAAGCCACAATGTGAGAAAAATTAAAAATTAATCCTTTATTCGATAATAAAAAATTATTAATTAATTAATTTTTTTTTTTTTTTTGAAGATATGACTGTTAATTAAAAACTTGAACTAACTAAAACCCTAGTATATATATATTGATAGTAATTCAGTACTTCGAAAGAGAGGCCAAGCATTTTGAGATTTGATTATGCAATAATTATCTCATACATTACATACATATATATATATATATATAGTATATGCCCTAAATTATATAAAACTTACATTATAAAAATATCAAGGCATATATCTAATGTATGAAATATTAAATAATGAGGCATATATTTAATGTATGAGATATTCTTGGTAAGGATAGTGTCACATGAGTACTTTAAGGTTCAAGAACTAAACCCATCAAATTGAAATGTTCACCACCTCTTTTAAAGTCCCAAATCCAGAAGCTCTGTATTCACGTAATGATATAGAGCGTGGTGTGATATACAAGTATGCAACAGGCACAGGAAAAGAATCTTTCACTGACGTCACAAATATACAGACTGACATTAATGTAAGGTATTATGCCCTCGGTGCAGGAGATAAATGGTTTATCAACTGACATTCATTTTAGCAAAAAAAAAAAAAAAGATGTTTTAATGGATTATAGAAATAAAGAATTTTTTTTAGTAGAAAAAAAAAAATGGTTACAAGAATATTGCTATAGTAACACTTTAACCTCTCCCGGACTAAGACTCTCATTGTGCATACAATACAATAGTAGGAGCACCGACAAGTTGTTGGTATGTAAGGTGAAATTTGAACCCACGACTTAAGCTGTGTTGGCTCAAGTGACTTACCACTAGACCACCAACTTGGTTGATAAGAAATAAAAATTCCATTTAGGCATTTACAAATTCTTAAATTTTTTTTTTTTTCATATGTATGGTTTAATCTTAGCTTATTACTTTCATCTTACTTAATAGGTCAAAAACGAATTGATCCCTTGTGATGAATTAATTGATTAATTAGCTAAATTTATTAATTAATCAAATTAACATACAGACGCGTGGTAGCATAAACAAATCACCAATTAAACTAAGTGCAGCGAAAATTAAATTGACACGATGATTTGTTTACGAATGGGGAAAACTAAGGCGAAAAAAACCCCACCGAATAATTTTAAAGTCACCACTCCCGAGAATCCACTATTATCAAAACAAGTAGTTACAAGTAAAGAAATCTCAGTACCTTCTACCAACCTACAATCGAACCCTTACCTCAATATCCAATTGGATTTGTTCTGTAGTAACAATCTCTCCTTGTAATGCACGGCTCTCAGTACGTGACTAATCAATTGCGCAGATCCCAGTACGCAACTTCAATCACTAACTAGAAAAGATTGCTAGCTGCAAAGTTCTTCAGTTCATCACACGATGAAAATCCAGAAAATGCTTAATCACAAAACCCTACAGTGCACAAACACAGCAACTTCTACACAAGAACGATGAACTAGGGCAAATTCTATCTCTAGTTACAATTTGCTTGAACAAATTTTGCTCAACACTTGTGCAACTTGTGTCCATATTGACGACCTTTAAAATAATTATTTTATATGTCTAGGGTTATGAGAAAAGAAAACTCAAACACATAATCACGGATTAGAGTCAAAACAGAGCTAAAAATATGTTTTTCTTAAACCTCAACAAATAGCCATCTATCGAGCTTTAATGAACTTTGCTCAACACTTGTGCAACTTGTGTCCATATTGACGACTATTAAAATAATCTTTTTATATGTCTAAAGTTATGAGAAAAGAAAGCTCAAACACATAATTACAGATTAGAGTCAAAACAAAACTAAAAATCTGTTTTTCTTAAACCTCGACAGATAGCCATCTATCAAGCAGCTGTCGAACTTTAATGAACTTGCACTTTTTAGCTTTAATCTTGGACAGACTTGTATGACTTCAACACTTGATCTTAAAACAAAGTTTCTTGAAGTATTAAACACATCCTAAATCTATCTAAATACAAGTAAAGTATGTTTTGTCAAAGGATTAGCCAATTACATAAAATAGTGACATATGTTCCTAACAAGTGAATCACATATGTCCTAACATTATCAACATAATATATACCAAACTAGCAAAATGAATTTAAATTTAAATTTAAAATAAATAGGAAGTTATATAAATATTTATACTATTTTGTGATGAAGGGAATGAAATAAATTAGTTGTTCATTTTCAAATAAAGGCGTTTGGAGTTCAAAGTCTTGCCAAGTCAGATGAGCCCAGTGATGAAATGGCATGTTCTGACCCAACCAAAATAAATAAATTTTAAAATTAAAAATAAAATAAAATAATAAAAAGAGAGAAAACAAGGTGACGGGGTATGGCATTATGTGACTAAATGGGCCACTTTCATGCCGGTACACAATTATATACACATACTTCTTACACTAAAATCATGACTTAAAATCACAATTTTGATGTAAAAAGTGTGTATAATTGTGTGCAATAAAAAGTATGAAATAAACACCAACCAATTCCATAAGTTTGAAAGGCTCACATATTATGAGTATTTCACTGCATGTAGCGAAAACTTGTTTCATTATATAAATATATATATATATATATATATATATGCAACATAAACACAATATTCTTTTTCCTTCATAATTACCACATATTGCATCTTCAATTTTCAATTTTAAATCCCACACTAGATTTTTTTTCCTCCAAGCACAACATCTTAGATTATAAATTTATATATATCTAAAAGTTAAAATATAATATTTATTGTTACTACACTCCAATTGAGCCATATCAGCATCAACATCATTATCTTTTTTTTTTTCAATTTTCCTATAATTGTTTTTAACATTTTTTTTTTTAATATTTATACTTCTCCGACCTTTCTCCCTCCTTTACTTTTTCATCTTCCCACTACCCTCTACATTAATATCATTCTTCCTCTTTCTCTTCATTTTCCTTTATTTTTGTCTCTTCTTATTCACACCCTCCTACTATAAATTTGTCACTATCTCTTCCATTCTATGCATAGCTTTCCCTCACAAAAAAAGGTTGCTTCTCTCTCTCTCTCTCTCTCAATTTTTTGGTTGATTTTTTATTTTTCTTGCATCTCTGCTTTAAGTTGATAATTTTTTATATTCTTTAATACTCTACTTTGGGTTAATGAAATTTAGTTTTGTTTTTTAAATTGTTGTTGTTGTTGTTGTTGTTGTTGTTGTTGTTGTTTATTTTTTATTTTTTAAATGTTATCATATTGAGTTATAAAGAATTAAATATAGCATATAAAAATATAATATTATTCTATTACGTAGCATGATTTTTTATAATGCTCAATTTAGATGTTAAATTATGAGATTTTACTAATTTTTGTTTATTTTTTAATTCTTTGTGGTAGACAAAGTACTCTTAATAGTTGTATTAGAAGTACTCTATAATGCCATTTAGTTAGAGAAAAGCAAATGTTAGCCAAACGAAAATAATTGGATGGGTGACAAATTTTAGCTTTTTCAGTTTTATTTTAATTATTATTATTATTTTATAACAATGCATATATAGAAATTTAATTCTTAAATTTTGCTAATAATTTTTTATTTGATAATATGTTTTGGGTGGAATAAATTACAATTTTTGCAAAGAAAATAATCTTAATAGATTATCAACAACAAATTGTTTTCCTAATTGGTCCAATTAATCATTATTAAGTTTTATTAATTTTTTAGTTACGTTTTTCAGTGTTTTGTATTATCAGCAGAAAAAATAAGGTTTGAGAAAGTTTTTTTAAAACTAAAAGAATAATTTCCAAATTTTATATTTTTTTAATGATTCACAAAATGTTAAAAATAAATTTTATTAAAAAATGAATACTTGTTTTTTGAATTTCTAAGAAAAATTGTATTGTTTTCATTTTGGTATGACAAAATTTATATTTATGATTTATTATTGATCCTATAATAAATAAAAATAATACATTACTCTTTATTAAATTAGTTTAATTTTTTTTAATTTAATAAAACTACCATAAGAATAATTATCACGCGCAACACATGGGTTCGCGGCTAATTTCTATAATAAGCACATCATCTTAGCATGTTTGGATGAGCCAATTTTTAAATTTACTTGATTTATTTAGCTCATATACAATTTTTAAAAATATTTTTTTTCAGATACATTCAACTTATTAATTTCGAAGGCTTCATATTGTACGTAATTGTTATAGATTTTGACGGACAATAATCTATCACCCTTCTAATAAAATAAAGGGACACATAGGCTCATCCACCTAGATTGACAACCATTCAATCAACTGAACCGAAAAAGGAAAGCATAACTGACAAACACATTTAATATATACCATCATATCGTATCCATCCTCAATGATCACGTATATATTCCAATGACTTCGTGACTGTTACCGAATTTTTAACAACTCATTTCAATTATAGATTCTACATAATGATACAACATCATTCCATTTGCTAAGATATGCTTTAAGATCGATACCACATTTATTCAACCTCTCTCAAATATAAAATTTTGAAGATAATCAAAACATGATTCGAGGACTTTGGATGACGCAAGAATGGGATCTGACACCTGCTTGAGCTGAAACCTGCTTGAGCTGAAACTGGTATCTCTTATAAATTAACATAACCACTCTCTCCCAGCACAGTTATAAGAGATAACGTGTTGAGCTTGCGGCGTTGTTAATTTTGGCCATGGTCGTCTTCATCATCATCATCATTGTCATTATCAGTAAAAGGAAAATAGTTCAAGGAAAAAAACATAAAAGGTTGTTCATGAAAATAAGAGCCATTGTCCACCATTGCTACCCACCGTCACTGACTCACGTACTGATGCCCCACTCGTGATGCCCAATGTATGGTCAAAGCCTAGAGTGTGGTTGAAGTTTTTTTTGCAATGAATAGAGTGCATTTACGGCCTTCACGCATGGTCCCAATAATTATTATTTTTATTAAAAAAATAATAACTTTTTTACAAATTCTTTTAGAAAGTAGATTGATACGATATGATTGAAGTCTTTTTATATATATATATATATATATATAATGACATTTAACTTTTTTTTTTTTTTTTTAATAATTGTTCTTAACATATATACCAATCTCTCTCTCTCTCTTTTTTTCTTTTTTTTTTTTATGTAAACAGAGTTCAACAATAAGAAATTTTACCTATTAAACTCACATAATTGAAATCTTTTCAACAATATAAATTATTATAAATTACAAAGGTTAGATCATTTTGTAAGTAAATCTTGTCTTCCCACTCCTTCATTATAATACCCATCTCCTATGTCTTCTGTCTACATTATCTCAAAAAAGATTTTTTTTTTTTTTTTTTTTTTAATGATCGATGATGCGTCAATTTATACCAAAGAAAGCTATGCATATTGATCACTTTGGAACAAGTTTAACTCCAAATATATTTGTAGCATTGTAATGAACATAACTCATTTGATTAATTGGTTGCGTCAAGTGTGGTTAAATGAGTTATATATGCATTGCATATAATAGAGACATGTCACTTTTCTAATATGAGCTGAAACCTGATTAAAGCTCTAATAACATATTTTGAGCCAAACCTTCTCTTCTCACTTTCTTAAATGAACTCAAAGCATATGGACCATAATTGATTTTTTTTTTTTTGGGGGGGGGGGGGGGGGGGGGGTAGTTGCAATTGAAAGATTGTAGTACCCCATTACCCATCCGAGAGTGTTGCGCAAGAAACCAGTTGAAGATGGGCTTCTGGGCTTGACCATATGTTTGTGTAGGAACATTGAATCTCACTTTCCAAGGATGCGACTATTTGCGTAAATTACAATACGAGGAGTCTCGAAAACATTGAAGACGGTCCAAAACTATATAACAGATGGTTATCTACCTATAATATATAATAATTCTGACATTATATATATTCCTGGTTGCAATTTTAGTTTTCACTGTTCATCACTCAGTTACTCACTACTTTTACCATCCTTATTTCTTACCTTCCACAACAACATAGGACAAAAAAAGAAAAAGAAAAAAAGGTATAATAATAACTATTTGGCATTATGCTACCTACTTATTTAACGGAAATGCACCTAATAATAAACTCTATTCTTTGGCCAATGATAGGTATTATTTTTCCTTGAACGTTACATAATATGATGCAGCCATGCATTTTTTTTTTTTTTTATTGACAAGATTTGGAAATCTAGGAGACTAGGACCCTATTTTTTGTCATGAGTAATATAGACAAAATTGTTTACCATAATGTTTTTTACAATTTATTAAAATGATTAATGCAATATTATTTTCACATGCAAGGTTCACAATTATTATTATTTTTATCATTTACCAACCACAATATGCATCCTAAAAGTTGTAAAAAAATTTATGTTACTAAATTTGTTGTTTCATTACAATTATTACTTCAATAAATTTCAGTTCATTCATGATTGCACACCAAACAACAAGTTATAGACTTTTTTTTAACTTAGAATAAGAGAGGGCAGATGGTTTTGAACCCAAATTCTTCTCATTTCAGAATCAAAACAATATTATTGCTTTTGACAAACTTCTCTCTTATTCTAACTTGTAAGTAGGTCTTAATTTTTGTATCTTATAAAATGTGAAGAGACTATAATAATGGTAAAATGTCCCTATCATAATAGATACCCTTATAAATTAAGTGCATTTTTTCCCATAGTCCAAAAGGAAACTCCCCTTTTCTTAAGTAGCAAGTATTTCTTGTTTCAATTGTGCTAATGGCAATGCTATCTCACTTGAACTTTTTGGTGTGTGAAAACTCTTATTTCCGCAACCCTATTTGGGTTGCCTTCTCCATATAGTAATATAGTATCCAGGAAGCTGCACTTGAGACCTAGACTCTAGTTTCTCATTTTGGGTTGGTCAGAAATGTATAATTCCCAAGAGACTGTTTTGGACCTTTTGGTTCAAAAGTTAAAGTCTACTTTCTAAAAGCATTGGAAATTAAGTTTAATAAACTCTAACATTTTGGGTTGGTCAGAGATGTATAATTTCCAAGAGACTGTTTTGGTTCAAAAGTTAAACTCTATTTTCTAAAAGCATTGGAAATTAAGTTTAATAAACTCTAACATTTTGGGTTGGTCAGAAATGTATAATTTCCAAGAGACTGCTTTGGTTCAAAAGTTAAACTCTACTTGCTAAAAGCATTGGAAATCAAGTTTAATAAACTCTAAACAACACTTTTAACATCTCAATGGAGGAAAAAAGACCCAGAAAACAACTATGAGATGGGGTAGCAATGTTGTTTTGGTTCAAAAGTTAAACTCTGCTTTCTAAAAACATTGGAAATCAAGTTTAATAAACTCTAAACAACACTTTTAACAATATCTCAATGGAGGAAAAAAACACAGAAACGACTGCAATGGGGTAGCGATGTTGACATACACAAATCAAAGGGGACCATATCTTTCCTGAGATTGGAAAAAACACCTTAGTATCACTTCTAAGAAGCTCACATATGGTTTTGTCATTGAGAGGAAACAACGAGTGACTGGCAAAGTAATAGGGACAAGGACGTTTGTATTTTTTAATTTCTAACATCTACCCCTAACACACTCCATGTCTATTCTTTTGCTTTCATATGTGAATTTTTGAAACAACTTTTACAATTTACCACTGTAAACTGCCCATAATAATGACCTTATTTTTATCATTCAATCTGCAAGAAAATAAAGACAATTTTCAAGATAAAGACAATTTTCAAGAGTTTGAGACTAAACCTCTGTTGTTGATGATATTTTGCACATTCAACCTAATTATCCAAACAATTTTTCGAAATATACATTACAAGAAACATATGCAAATTTAAGTGTTAAATGGATTAAATGTCATTGAAAATACAAAAAGAATAGTATGTTGGCACATAATTTAACTTAATTTTGATGGTAACATATCGAAATATTCAAAAGTTGTATCCTGTACACAAAACTCTCATTTCTGTGAGGTTTGGATAAGGTAATTGACTAATTAGTACGCACATTTACCCCAATAGAGATTATTAAAAAACACTCATTCCCTTACCTTAAAATAAAAAATAAAATAAAAAAAAAATCTCTTGAGAGGTGGATTTAGGACTTGAATCCAAGACATATCGCTTTGAATGAAAGACATTTCTATCTTGAGAAGGGAGGCTATTGTATAGTTTGGGTACTACTATACTTTTACTAACTTATTTTGTAACTCAATGAAAATTACAAACCACACTCAAATAGATAAGAATAAAACAAAAGGTTTTGTTAAGAAAAATAGCAGGTGTGTTTGGGAATGCCAAAAAAAAAAACAAGTGTATTTCCTGCTGACTCACTATGTCAGTAAGAGACTCCTCAAGGAAATGACAAAAAGATAATTCAGAACTGTACTTTAACGAAGCCAACCATAGAGTTAGATATGTAGAATGAAGTAGTTGGGAAGATCATATATTATAAAAAAATGATTAAGAAAACAAAAGGTTCATCTATCTGTATGATTTTTTTATATCCTAGGAAGTACATGCTTGAGTTGGGATTCAAATTCCATTGCATATACTATACTTTATACCCAACAAAAGAAAAACATAAACAAAATCTCTAGCTGGAATGATGACTTAGCATGTGAGGGTCGAATCTCAAGCAGAAGCAATCACATAAACTTATGGAAAAGGTTCACTGACCCTTCCCATAATGTAATTTGTAGCCATGATTAAGTTTGTTCAAACATTGTTGGCACAACCCTCTACATTCTGCTTTCAGCCACAAGTATTTGACATTTAAGGGGCAATGCATGTGCTAACATCCTAGTCTGTATCATAGCTTTGAATTATCTCTTGTATTATTCAGACTAATGAGCCCACTCATGAACTAGTTCCACTTTTCTTTTACAAGCAAACTTGCCAGGGCCAAGAAATTTTTTTTTTTTTTTGGGAGCACTTTAGTACATTGTTTATGCAATCGGAAGAAAAAAAATCAACAATGTCCAATGCAAGAAACCACAAACACGTATAAGATCCAAAACACATACAACACTAAAAAAAAAAACTTGTTGAAATGATGCTATAGTGTGTATGTATTGAACAAAAAGACAAAAGTGACATATTATCATTCTTGGTCATGTGTCGCACTAAATGCACTATAAAACTAAACGTAAACCAAATCCTAAATTAAGAAAAGAAAAAATCAATAAATCACAAATAACTAGTAGTATTACTACTACATTTATATACTCTAATCGAGAGAGTATCTCTTGAGACGGACTCATCACAACCATGCTTGTCTAATACAAGAGTTTTCCACTTGGATCCCTTTTTATTTCATTTGTGTTTTTGTGGGTTCTCCAGTCGTTTTTGTGGGTTCTCTAGTCTTGGCTGCATGGTTCCCGATACAGTGAATCGGTGAGTGGGGTAGGTAACGGAATCAATAATGACAGAAAAGGTTTGTCAAAAAACCAAAAAGAAGGAAAAGGTTTCCCAGAAACCGCTCGTGAGAAAATGGTTTCCTCGTAGCTGTGAATTAAATTCAGGATGTAAATTTTGAGGAGGGTGTGGTCTTCCAAAAAGTGGAGTTTTTCAAGATTTAGGTGAAAAGTAGAGGTTTTGAGTAACTTATTAGACTAGAACAAAAAAGGAAAAAAAAAATAAAAGGTCTCAATAGGTGTAAGTTTTTTATAGAGGAAATGTTACATAAAGGACGATGCTGAAAAATCATTATAGGAAACAGAACTATCCCAAAAATTGAAGTAAAGTTATTACAAAGTTACAGAAAAACATAGCCAAATGAAAATAGTGAGTTTTTCGAGTCACTCTTTACTTTCTAGTTCCTTCTACGTGTTTTCTGAGTAACATACTCTGCAGGGCATAACTTTTTACTTTAATCCAAATTCCAAAAAAAAAAAAAAATTGTTTCGTTGTTTTCCAAATGTTCCCATCAACTTATTCAGGTTATATTACTCATTTACCTGTATTATTACAATTATTTAGACCGGATGTTCCCACCAACTAATTTAAAAACAAAGTAAGTGCTTGATTTCAAAAGAATTACTATTTCAATTATTTAGATGCCAAAATTGTGTATCTATCCCCAAGTCAATGTCTTAAATGCGAAATCTAATATCTAATCAATGTCTATTTCCCTTTAATCTTTTCATAATCTCCTAATTCACATCCTAAAACAAACCAAGCATATCTTATCTCTCATGCCATTCATTCCAAGTGGGAAATCTCTTCAATTTCAATTATTTTAAGATGTTTTAATCTTTCTTCTTACATAAATGGTGAATCTCACCAATCATATAAAAATGGAAATGGAAATACTACGCCACTATGATATGAGAATAGTGCTTAATTTTCCTTCAACTAGACTCTCGTTTCCTATTATTCCACTAAAGTCTAGCCCCAAAGAATAAGTTAAACATCCCTCTCTCTCCTTTTAACTTTTGCCATATTTTGTGGGTGTCACTTCAAGTCAATGTTCCATTCATTTCTTTGATACTCACTAACCCCAAATCCACTACTTTAAACAGTGTAAGAGAAGACACATTTCAACCGATAATAATAATAATAATAATACCTTCTAAGAAGAAATTATATATGTCAATGTTCCATTCATTTCTTTGATACTCACTAACCCCAAATCCACTACTTTAAACAGTGTAAGAGAAGACACATTTCAACCAATAATAATAATAATACCTTCTAAGAAGAAATTATATATTTTATTTATTATCTAGATTAAAAATCCTTATAACCTAATTCCCAACCCAATCCCACTCTAGGGGCTCGAATGAACGATCACAAGCTCATGGATACCCCAAGCCCTCGTGGTGGCAAAGAAGGTACCACTTCACCTAACTTGAGTAGGAGTGAGAAATTATACATGAACAATAATGAGTAGTGAGAATTTATCGGTAAGAGAAGAAGGTACCACTTCACCCAACATGAACAGTAGTGAGAAATTATCAGTAAGGGAATGTTCCATTTCACCTAACCTAACATGGTCCATGGTGAGAAATTATCCCTCCTTAATTACTCAAATCCTATATAAAGACTCACATGAAGAATCCATTCACTTTTAAAGAACCCAAAACCTCACCCCACTTTTATCTCAGTATGTGAGAAGAATGCACGAATTAATTTCACAATTGGAAGAGCTTTTAGATTCAACAAGATCTTTCTCCATTTCAAAAATTGTTCATTTCATTTCATCACTCGTTGGTCACTTGTTGGAAGTGGAACAATTGAATTATTATATAATACTAATAACCAATCACCCAAAGAAATGAAGGAAGAATAATAAACAAAATGAAAAAGTTCAAGGTTTCCAATTGATATATGTTATTATTTGCAGTTATTTTATGTTTTGTGCTTCATAGAGTATATAACAACTATTAAAAATAGAAAAAAAAGAAAGTACAATCTTACAAAATTCTACAGCTTAACTGTAGATCGTACTTTTACAGCAAGAACTACACGGTGCACATGTAGAGCACCCATTCACCACCCAATTTTCATTTTCACCCAAAGACAAAGTTTCTCATTTTTTTTTTCTTCTTCTTTTACATGACAGAACAGGCATTTGGGTTCTCATCACTGAAGATCTGAGGTGGGTAGGCATATATTTCATTAGCATACCTTTGTGGATACATTTCCGTAGCATACCTTTGTGGATACATTTCCGTAGCATACCTTTGTGGATACATTTGTGGATAGTGCTGAAATGGATTTGCTTGAAGCTCTATCATCTTGTTAGTCTCTTCTGTAGTGGCTGCTGCTGCTTCTTTTGCCTCAGGCTTTGCTTCTTCTCCCTTACCTTCTTTTTTCTCTTCCTTAGCTTTGGTTTCTTTGTCTCCACCACCACCACCACCACCTTCCTCAGCTTTTTTCTCTTCCTTACCATCTTTGGATTCTTCTTTGTCCTTCTTTTCCGGTTCTTGTTTTACAATTACCGCATGCTTTCCAGTCCTCTTGTACACGTATTCCACCAACTTTGGTGGGTCAAACACGCCCTTCACTGTTACCTCTGAACTCTTTAGATCTGGCTCTGCCGACTCAACTCCTAAAAATAAAAAATAAAAATGAATAATTGAGAAATTTTTTAAAAAGGGATCTATTTAGTATAAGCTCAAAAACACTCAAAATTAAAAATTGGGATTATGGGATTTGAGGGTGAATGATTGAAGGGGCAAAAATTGGGTTTGATTTGACCAAAAAGAATGGAATCTTTTAGTGATATAATTTTAATAATATAATATCAAAAAGAAAAGAATGTGGTTGATTTTGAATTAATGGTAAAGAGAATAAACTCTGTTTTTAATAAGAGATTCAAAAGGTTTAACAACAATTAAACAAAAGGGCATGACCGTTGGTTGCCAACGGATTCATATTTCATAATCACAACTTTTTCATTTTTGTTGAAGAAATCATAATCACAACTAAAAGCCAAAATTGCATGAACCTCAAAATTAATTTTTCATTTTAAAAAAAAAAGCTCAAACCTTTCATTTTCAGTATACGTTTCTTAATTTCTTGTGCACAAGCCTCACAATGCATGTGAACCTTTAGCACCACTGTGATAATCTGAGGCTGCCAAACAACAACATAGAAATGAATCAACAACCAAAACCAAATTATTATTATTAAAAAAAAAAAACCATCTTGATTTTTTTTGGAAAAACAAACAATTTTTTATTTTATTTTTTTAAACCTCTTCTTTCTTCTCTTCAGGCTTGGGCTTCTCTGCCTCCTCGGGCTTTTTCTCCTCCTCAGCCTTTGGTTTTGGGATCGGAGAGATGAGCTCAACTTGCCTATGGCTCTTCCTTTGAACTCTCTCTAAAACCTTCAATGGATCAGCCTTTTCACCTTTCACCACAACCTTTGAAATCTTGCAATCCGTTATAACATCCTCAACACCTAAACCCCACACACACACACACATTTCAATCAAAACCAACACTTAGAAACAACTGAAACATACAAACATTGATAGCGTTTGGCTCAAAATGAACAACAACCCCACTAATTACCTTCAAAGCCTTTGAGGCAGCGCCGAACCTTGCGGGCACAACCTTCACAATGCATGTAAACTTTGAGCAAAATTTCTTGAGGTGGTGGTGGTGCTGCTTCTTTAGCTTCTTTGGATTCCTTTCCATCCTTAGCTGCTTCCTCTTTCTTTTCCTCTGCTGGTTTCTCTTCTGCCTTCTTCTCTTCTTTCTTCTCCTCCTCTGGCTTTTTCTCCTCCATCTTCTTCTCCTCTGGTTTCTTCTCCTCCTAAAACACAAAAGGTAACATTCACAACCCCAAAAAACAAATACTATAACTAATGAAAACCCGTCATCAAAATTTTAAAGTCAGCTATGATTCCTCGACAGACTAGTCAGCGTCAATAACACATAAAGCAAAAACAGAGAAGAATAGGATAAAAGAGTATGATAAAGACTTAAAAGTTTATAGGGGTTTCAAAGTTTCAAGACCTCCCCCATTTGTTTACTCTCTCTTCGTGGATAATGGAGATTTAGATGATGATGATGATGATGATGATAAGGCTTTGTATAGCAGCACTTCTTTTCTCTAGTGAAATTTTTTGGACTCTCTTTTGTAAACAAAACACATTATGAGAGTTTTGGACCATCAGATCTGAACGCTGAATAGGCTCTTTTATGATCATCATCATAACATGACGTGGCTACCTGTAAAGGGCACGTGCAACGGAGCAGGGACATGCTGCAGACAAATGGTGCTTGGAGGTTACATGGCTTCTTTTGGAATTTTTTGGGTCTTTTTGGGAATTCATATATAAAAAAAATTTGTTATAGCGTGGATATCTATGTAGAAAATTTTCTCTTTTTTTTTCCATAATTTTTTTTTTTTTTACTTTATTAAGCAATAGAGGTAAATATACATATGAATGTGATATGCTATACCATCAAAAAAAAATGTGATAAGCTATAATTAATTTATAATAAAAATGATATTTGTGATAAATTTAAGTTAGAATGATTGATGTTATTCCAAATTTATAATAAAAATAAAGGCGGGAATAACTATTTCAGTTGATTGCCGATAAGAAGAATGAAAATTGAGCAAGCAGGACAGTTGGCAACCACTAATGAAGTCACGAGTATCTGCATTGTATTCATAAATAGAAAAAGAATATCTTTATGAACATGATATGTGACGATTGATTTATAATTAAAATGATTTTACCAATAAGTTTTGAGTAAAAATGATGGAGGCTACTCCAAATTTATAATCAAAAGGAAAAGTCTCTTCACACGAAATTATTTATTGATTTGTTTACACTTTTCTCTACGCTGTTATGTTATGGTGGACCCACTTGAATTTTATCTCATATGCTAGGAAATGAGATATGAAACTTTTGATGAATTTGTCTATAGTAAAACTATAATAAAAATAGTATTAATGATAAGTTTATGTATAAATGATAGATGTTGTTCTAATTACAATTTACTATAAATAGCAACTTGTGAAAATAATTGTGTACTTGATGGTTGACATTATTTTTTTTTCTTGGTAAAAAAAATGATTAGAAGGGGGACCAGTATGTGACATTAATTAGCTAGTTAGATTTTTTTTTTTTTTTTTTTTTTTTTTTGGAATAAGTTTACTCGGTTGGATTTAGTAAAATATGATGGTGGTATTATTTAGAATGTCAATATCCTGAATTTGATCAGTTGACCATGGAGTATTAATCCAATCCAATCCAATGAGCAGGAAATCATCATATTGAAAACTTACTAATTACTAAGTACGAAAAATGTTTTCATGTGAATTTCTAGGAATTGGATTTGGGATTTGTATTTTTGGTGTATGCCTAGAGATTTTTCTATTGGGATTTTGATCACACACTTTTAACTGTCATTTTTAATGATTCAAACAAAAAAAAAATGAAAAAAAAAAATGTCATTTTTAATTTATGTAGTCGTACAATTAGGAAGTTTAAACATTGTATTCACGTGGTTCAAAACCCTTCTCAAACGGTGGGCTTTATATCAGTGTGCTGAGATTCAATACAAACTTTTTTTTTTTTTTTTTTTGACTCACAACCCTGAACATAACTATAGGAGCACCTCCAGTAGAAAATGCTAGATTGAGCCATAGTTACTGTGGTCGGAGGTGATCACATACCTCATTCTAACCCCACAAGAGAACTAGTAAATCAAGGGTTAGCTGCAATAGACAACCCCACCCCTCGTTAGGGTTTAAACGTGGGAGCTCAAGACAGTGGTCACAACCACTAGGTCACCTCTCTCAGTGGTCAATACAACCCTTTTATGTACAAAAATTTTCTTTACAAATCATGATTGGTGTACCAATATTACTATTTTCTGTCAATATTACTATTTTTTGTCAATATTACTATTTGCTACTTTACTTTCAACAGTGTTAAGAGTTCAAGAACTTCAGAGATAAATTGAATCTGAGAAAAAAAAAATTATAGATTTTCTGTGTAAGAGGTTGAGGAAAAAAAAAGGGGAAAAGAAAGAAATAATATCATTCAGGAAAAGTTTTATGATTTTGACCTATGGTTACCTAGTCAGTGGTCTTTTGTCCATTCTTGGAATGTGAATTGTAAAATAGTTATACAGGGCAAAGCATGTGAGTTAACAATTTTGCAGTTTTAGGTGTGTCTTAAACTTCCTCTTTTATTACTTTTTTTTTTTTTTGAGAAATCCTCTTTTATTACTTAGCTGTGACTTGCCATGTTAGGAGAACTATAAATGTAAAAACTTTATTGTAGAATGTATTTGCACTGCCACGTATTAAATACAACATTTTGCTTTTCTTGGTCCTGTATTAAATACATGAAAGGGGCTCGTAATTGTCACATTTATTGCATATTAAACAACAGCAGTATGATTAAGGGATCATAATTGCCATGGAACAGTCCATCACCTTTAGATGTTTTTAATAGAGATTTTTAAAAAAAAATCCTCAAAATTAAGTTACATATATGTGGTCATTAGCCATCAATCAAGTCCTAGGCTTACCATGTGCTTCAACACTCTATCGCAACTCTAATTAAATCTAAGAAAGAATCTCTTGTGTTAGGCCTACCAAGTCACCCATGTAACAAGTCAAACAAGTGAATGTTATGTGTTTATTTCGGGTCTGTTTGAGATTCGCCTATTTTATTAAAACAAAATTTTTTTTACTAAAAGTACTATAAAGTAAAAGTTAGCATATGCTTCGACACTCTATCGCAACTCTAATTAAATCTAGGAAATAATCTCTCGTGGTTGGCCTACCAAGTCACCCATGTAACAAATCAAACTAGTGAATGTAATGTGTTATTTTGGGTCTGTTTAGGATCCGTTTATTTCGTTGTAATTAAAAACTTTTTGCTGAAAGTGTTGTAGATAAAAGAAAAAGTTAACTGAAATATACAGTGAGATCCATAAATAGTACCAAAAGTGCAGTAGGGCTCATGAATAGTAGCAAAAATAAGCTAAATAATAAAATAAACTGGCAAATTTCATCCATGCGAAACACACACTTTATGTCCCTTTGTGAGAGTAGGTACTTTTTTTTTTACTATCGTGGTTTAGAGCACTTCAAGCACTTCTCCCCCCCCCCCCCCCCCCCCCCCCAAAAAAAAAAAAAAAAAAAAAAAAAACATACCATATAATTAGAAAGAGAAACCTCTTGGAGCAAGTCCAAGGCAATGATTAGAAGTTTTGAACCCAAAACATGATGAGATACTAGCCTCGTCACATGTGTTTTGCACATACGATGAGGCTTTTTTTTAGGGGAGGTCTAATATCTAATTTTTTATTCATCTCAATTTTTAGATTATGACACAACCCAAAAAATTAAATAAAAGAAATCGGTGAGTCCTAACCAAAAAAAAAAAAAACACAAAGCTAGAATGTGGTCTTGAAGGAAATATAAAAAGTGGACTAAGAAGTTTTTTTTTTTTTTTTTTTTTTTTTTTAAATTTGGATAAGTTTGTTTTGATGAAGACATAGATTATTAGAAAAATATCCTATTTTGTAAGCATTCTAATTAGTGGAGTTGGAGGTATATTTTTACCAGGTTGGTCCCAAGTTTTGTTTCTATTAAATATAAGATCTAGGGTAATTATTGAACCACATAAAAGTTTAGTCCAAAAAAAGAAATCCTGTTATAAATAGTTTAGATAAGGGATAATTAAACAACTCCCTTAGGTTCTTGTAAAAGTTAATTCTACTAAAATCTCATATGGTATTTATTAATTCACTTGTTACATGGGTTATTTAAACTGGGTTTGGATAGTGTCTGGCATCTGCATTTGGGCGTCAGGCGTTTAAACAATGGGTCCCGTGCACTGTTCACGGGACCCACAAACTTTTTTTTTCAATAAAACTTTCATTAAAAATGGGTCCCACGGCACTATTCACACATTTAAAAATTATTTTACTACAATGTTTTTAGTTTTCAGCAATAAGCAGTATCCAAACACACTCTTAGTATGCCTAGATAATTTTGTCTAAAAAAAGAAAAAGAAAACTCAAGATGTTGTGGGACAGTTAAAAGTCTGTCTCAAGTGTAATAGCTCCAAAATATATTATTTATAAAATTAGAGCAATTATAGTATTTCTACCCAATTCTTGGTGATAAAACCCACTTTGAAATTAGGGTCTTCAGCCAAATGATTAACATGCCTTCTGATCTAGGCATTGCAGGTGTACTCCCTATCTGCGCACTCCTCACCCAACTTCTATCTTTCAATTTCTAATGAGTAATATTTAGACTCATTGTGTATCAAATATAATAAGACAAAGTTTGATTACAACTCTCATTAAAAAAAATTAACATGACTATATATTTTGAAAATTTAACTGTTGAGTTGCATGTTTTTTTATATTCTTAACACACATGTTAAATTTCGTTTCAATCAAATGTTATTTATTATTCGATCCATAAATTTAATTTTTTATGTATAATTTTATACTACAAAAATTTGAAATTTAAACATTTAATTGATGATATACTTATTGATCTTTGATTTTCTGGAAATTTTGCAAGCATGGGTGATATAATAAGAAAATGTAATACAATTGGAGGATTTGTCAAAATTCACATCCAATAAAAAAAAATATTAAGTGAAGTTGTAATCTTAGACTACAACTAAATTTGTTGCCAAACTTTGTTCTATATAATATGTTAAAGGAGAATCTCAATCAAGAATTTAAATTCGATTCTAAATACATTTCAATTTTAAGTCAAATGTCTTTTTGAACTATAATTTGACGCTAAGGGTCCTTAGATTTTTAATACACCCCACTTTCATACCATGTTTCATTCCAATTATACTCTTATTTTGTGTCAATTATATTTACATTCAAATTCATGCATCTAAACCTATAAAATATGTATATTAAAAAAAAGAGACTTGAATTTATTATGTTCCTATTTAATACTATGAATATGTAGAAAAAGCTCCACGCACATACATATTTGTGTGTGTGGTTATTTTTAATTAAACCAATGCATATACATGAGCTATAAGGTTTTATTTATTTATTCTAGATATGATAGATTTTTCAACTTATGGTATCTGCTTCATGACAATTGTTATTTATCAATAAGCTAAAAATTGATTTTTAATGTAGACAGGATTTGCATCCTAAATATTTTATTTAATGATAAGAGACTTTATCAATTAAGTTAACTCGAACTCATTGTGAGCTAGACAATGGCAGCTATCAAACCAGAGTTCTTTTTTTTCTTTTTTTTTTGTCCTTTTATTTTTAGTGAAACCCTAAAACTTAATTACATTAATGATTCTGGGCTTTACAAAGAAAACATGTCCAACGCCACAAAAGTTTCCAGTTTTCTAAACCTTCTCTGATCAGCTCAATGGCATGTTAAGCATGAATTAACAACCTGCCCAAAAAGTTCATAAAGTCATATGAAAAACACTACCAAAAATGAAAGGGAACAAAACCGAAATGATTTTGTTGGTGGGTGTGAGCATATGTATAGTTGGATACAATTGTCACCAAAAGAAAAAGGAAAAATGAACATGATCTCAAACTTTCAATGCCAGGAGAATTGAAATTAAAATGAAAGAACTTAAGTTCTTGGAAAATTAGCGTAAAAAAAAATTACAATATTGAAAATGGTCATAAAAGATTATGGAGCTTTCTTTTTCTTTTTTTTCCCATCATTGTCTATATATTACAGAACACTTTTAAAAAAAATTAAATCAAATAAAAGTCAGTTTAACTAATAAAATCTATTATTATCGATTAAGCGATCTAAATTAGGTTTAAATCCTAATGTGAAATAGATTGTCGAAAATTTAGAATAATTAATTTTAAGAAAATGACATGATTTGTTGATAAGGCTCTATACTTCTACTGTTACTTCATGGCAGTAGCATATGGCAAAAATAGCTCTAAGTAATTTCTAAGAATGGGCAATGTGCTGTAGACTATAATTCCATGATTGATGATATATAAATCTGATAAGGGAAATATATTGAAGAGACATTGTTGGCTCTGAATCATAGGATAAGTTGGCATTGATGTGTTTTTAGTGCCAATTTTGATTTGACTTTGATTTGATAGACAGTGTTGTATTATGTAAATTTATAGAGATGGTTACTTTCTCCACTAAGCTCTAAGATTGGAGGAAACGTTTAAAATCAAATGTTCAATACCATGTTATCTCCAATGAAGTGAAATCTCTACTGAATTTTAATGAAACCTCGATATCTGATAAGATTTTTTGATCAATATCCTTTTCTTAGTATCATTTTCTTTTGTTTTTTCCATCTTGTTCATTGAATCGTGTTAAAAGAACTTTTTTTTTTTTTTTTTTTTTTTTTTTTTTTTTTTTTTATGTAAGGACTGATTAATGAGTGTCTTTATGACAGTTGTTTTTTTTTCATAAAATTTTTTTTTATAAATATTTCTTAAACTAATATCTCTATGGCATTGGTTAACTTTTCCTTTTTACATATACTATTTTCTTTTTGTGTGTAACATAAATGATAGTTCTATTTATTAATGCCTGTTTGGGATGGAAATTGGTTTCATTGGCAAAGTTTGATATCAAAATTAGGCCAAATGAATAAATTAATGAAGGAATTGATGTATAAATTATTTGCTCAATATTACGCACCAAATACTCCTAATTCACTCAACTTGAAAACTCAATTCAATCTAAAACTTCTTTTTTCTGGAAACTGAAAATCCCAACTCAAAAGCTTTCGTGGTATGCTTAACCAAAAGCATACTATGCATGCATGTCAATGTCTAGTTATTAGGTGCCTGTCTTTTTTTTCATATTGTGTTGATCGATTTCCTTGAATCCCAAGCTACATAAAACCTAATATCAGCATCTACCCAACATGACAATAACAACCATAATTATATATTAATCTCAGAATATTAAGATTGACGAGGGATTCTCAATAGACTAATCAAGATCAACCATCATAAGAGAATAGATTTTATAAAAAAACTATTGGGAGTTCCAATTAAAAATGACAATATCATAACCATTGCTATAGGTTTACAATTGTGATGATTGAATTTTATCATCATACCTAGAATCATAAATTCAAACCAACCAATAGGTTGGGTTAGGTAAGTTGTGCAACACTTAAGACCACAACCTTTGCACCTTGAAGCAAGGGCTCATTATCATCAAGACAGCAAGCTATTCATATGGTACTTACAGCTCATTCTTTCATCATATCATGATTGTTCAGTGCACTAATTAACTAATATTAGCAACAACAAAAAAAAAAAACTAATATTAGCATGATAGGATTTAAAACTTACAACATCTACTTCGTAGTAATTATTTTTTAGTATTAGGTCAAGACACTAATAAATTATTTTATAATGTAAGTGTGGGATTTGAACCTAAATCCTTTATTTGACTAAAAAACAAACTTTCTGAATTGAGCAAATTATAACCCACTTAACTAACTAATATTGAACTTTTTTTTTTTTTTTTTAGAATCAATAATATTGAAGTTTAAAGCTTTAAGTTTTACTTTCAATTACATGGAATATTGGGTTTGTGCAAGTTAGTTAACAGCCTTGACTAGTAGGTTGTTGATAAGGCTCTTAAAATGTTGGCAGCACAGGATTACTTTCAGATAACATGTACCAGTCCGCCATGGCCCCCAAAAAAGACTACATTTTGCATTTACAAAACCAAAACAAACAAACGGGCCAACATTTATACTTGTATTTAAGAGAAAGAATAAAGTTAGCTGGAGTTTCTTTTTCATTTTTTGTTTTTTGAGAAGGAGTTTCTTTTTCATTTTTTGTTTTTTGAGAAGTATTCTTTGCAGTGATGAAATATATCTGAATAAAGTGACAAATATACGTATTCAATGAAAATTTAAATCTTATGGGATGGTGTGTATTATATATATATATATATATATATATTGGGTCCATCAAATATATTTGTATATATATGTTATATAATATTTTGTTTTCTATATTACTTTTCCACAGTTGTCTAGTTGGAGTATAAAGTGATTTGTTTCCAATTTGGGGTACGAGTCGTGTCACAAATCATGATTTCATGCTTTTTTTTGAATGAGGTGTGTGTGTGTATATATATATATATATATATAATGGTAGTTCTGGATCAAAAATGGAGTCATTAGTGCTATTGCAGCAGAAGATCTTACTGGCAGTGGGCTTCATTATATGGTAGCAGAAGTGATATCTTTATTATCTTTAATTGGACCAGAAGACTGGTAAAGTTATTGCAGAATTTTTATAATAATTATCTAGAAATCATGGTAACTTTATTGGCAATGAGGGGCTTACACAGCCTTTATGGATTTTAGTGAGACTTGGTACTGTCTATTATGGCATTCAGGGCATTCAGTATTAACTATTAGGCACACTGCACCATCAAAAGCAATTGTTACTTACCCCCACAGGCTTTATTCCAAAAAATTAATGTTACAAAGGCAGTAATTTTTATATTTTTCATATTATCAGGTGTTTTTTTTTTGTCAATTGTTAATAAATTATTTTAGAAAAGTTTTAACATTACTTTCATTATAAATATAAAAAATTATCAAGAAAATTAATTACTTTTTTTTCTTTTCTCATTAAAAGTTTTTAAAAATATTTGTTAAACCAATAACGGTATTACCTCTATTAGAATCTATTATCATTACCATTTTTGTTTTGCATTAAATATCTAAAAAATTGTGAAAAATGTTGTATACTTAATATCCACATGCATGCAGAATTTGATATCAATTTTTTTTTTTTTTGTATGTTTTGATATGAAAACATTTTCACGTATTTTCATATGGAAGTTTAGTGGTGCACATGGCAAACGAATTATTAACTCACAATAGTGTCTCGGAAGACCCATTTTTCTAGACAGGGGAATGGCAATGGGCTTATTATTATGTACTAATAATTGTCATAGAAAGACATTCATCACGTTGCTTTGCTCAGAAAGAAAGAACAATCTCTCTCAATATGGCCCACACCATCCATTGCAAAACCACGTTATTTTGGCCTGCAAAACGGAGTTCCATTCTCCTTGTATCATGTGAGTTTGTCTCATATCACCTATGAAAACATTAAACATCCCACCTTTGCATTTCTCTCCTTTATATTTGAATTCTCTAGAGCTCTAAATTTTTCTTCTTCTTTTTTGCTAAATAATGACTTTATTGCTCAACCCGAACAGGGGAGAAACAAAAAGATCCAGGCTTGGCTCTATTTCTAATTATGACCTGAATATCAGAAGTTGACAAATTAGAGATGAGAATCAGTCCAGACCAATTTATAAAAGCTGCCTACTGGGCTACAAGATGGGCTAAAGAATTGCCCTCTCTAGAAACAAAAGAAAATAATACACTTTCAAAAAACTTAACAAAATACAAAATATCATTAATAAGGGAAGGTAATTCAATCTTCTTAATGCTTGATTTAGATGCTACCATGTGTGATGTGTCAATGAAATGTCGTGATCTTTTGATAGTGTTAGAATATAGCAAAAAATTATACGTTATGATTTAAATACATAGATACAGTAGCTACCCTGATTTTGTAATGCCATGAACTGCTAGGGTTTTAGAATTATCATACTGAAGTCTAATATATTTTTATATATACCATATACTTAAGTCTAATGTGAAACCAATTAAACTTTTCGTTATGGATGCAAATCATCAAACTAAATCACTTTAATTTTCCTACTTCCAATCTCTCTACATAATTTTGTTTAAACAACTAAATTCATGAAATTTGACAATAAAGTTACCGTCAAGACCCACATGACAAGAAAGTGGGCATGCGAATGTGAAAACTTGACATAACATTGATGTTGCTCAAACTTTGCAACACTACCAAGTAACAACAAGCAAACAACATTTTGATTGATGCAATTTTTTTTTTTTTTTTTTTTTTTTTGAGAAGACATTTTGTTATATAGCAAACTTTACTACAATCTCAGAAAAATCATTCAAACTACACTTAACTTCAAGAACTTCATAAGAAGTCACTTGATGCACTTGTAGATAATCACTTGTTTTTGTTTTACTCAAAGCTCTATTTATAATTACATGGAAGGGACATCACCTTATATGTATTATGTAGTAGTAAAATATTCCTATATATGTTCAATTTCAATTTCTCCTTAGACAACTTCATATTTTTTTACCCAAATGCAAACAAGAAAAATACATATAAAAACCGTATAAACTAGCCCCTATAGTGTTAGAATATAGCATGAAATTATACATTATGATATAAATACATAGATATGGTAGCTACCCTGAATTTGTAATGCCACGAGTTACTATGGTTTTAGAGTTATCATACTTAAGTCTAATGTATTCTTATATATATTCCATACTTATGTATGATGTGGAACCGATTAAGCTTTTCCTTACGGATGCAAATTCTATCAAACTGAATCACTTTAATTCTCTTATTTCCAATCTCTCTCTACATCATTTTGTTTAAACAACTTAATTCATGAAATTCGGCAAAAGTTATCAAGACCCACATGACAAGATAAGTCATGTTTCCTTTCGGCATGTGAATGTGAAAACTTGACATAACATTGATGTTGCTTATAAACTTGCAATACTACCCAACAAGCAAACAACATTTTAATAGATACAATTTTTTTATTTTTTTGAGAAGAAATTTTGATATATAGCAAACTTTATAAACTGTGATTTGTTAACTCTTAAATATAAATCTAAAAAAGTAATTAAGAAAGTTGATTATTGGTAATGCTTTGTTACATTAGTTTATGAGTTCTTCATGACAAAATTGGTAATGCTTTTAAAATATTTTGGAAGCAAATATTAAAAGTAATTTGTTAAATCAATCATTTATCATATCATTTCCATACACGTGGCTAACAACAAATGGTAATAGACAACCTTTACTTTATTGATTTGTGGTTGATGGAAATTGCTTAAGCCACCTTTAGCAAATCACCAATTGGATCCAACTAATTTGATCTTCTAAATCTCAAGGCAGTTTATGTGAACCATATATCTAGTAAAAGCAAAAAAAATGATCATAGACTTGCATAGTTGCATTGAAAACGCTGTTTGGGCTTCAAGGTTGGGCCAAGTGGAAAACCAGAGGCCATTCATATTGTTGTGGAAGTCCAATCCCCTGGTCCATCTGCCCCATACAAAAAAAGGCATACCCAAAAAGAATGGTCGGGCATTAATAACCACTAATTAAGTTTCAATAACCTTAAAGCACTGAGAGATCAAACAATATTCTGGATACAATAAGAATAGAATAGGTAGATCTAGATACTGTATTCAAAATTATGAACACATAGCTATGTGTAGGTCTTATTGCCTTTTCTTTTTTAACTTTCTTCTTCTTTTTTTTCATTTAATATGCTTAATAGTGGCCATGGTTTGCTTTGAGGTTAGAAGTGCTTGGTTGCCCCCACTAGAAAGTGGCAACGTTGCATGGTCAACATTGTAATGTACAATTATGTAAAGTTGTGATTTACAACTATTTTGTGTTGGCTTTTATTCCATGTCAAATTTGATTGTAATTTTGTTCAATCTTATGTTCCCTGTATTTTATGTGGGATTTTTTTGTAAGGGTTGTATGTGAGAGAGAGTGTGAAGACTCAAGACAAAGTGAAGAGCAAGAAGTTTACGCAGGTAACTCGCGAGAAGCCTTCCCGCAAAGTGAAGCATATGCCTTGCACATGACTGGAATGCGAAGAGTCATGATAGATGGTGATAGCTGGTTTTCGCGAGTACGGCCTTCTTGCGAGATACTCACGAAACATTCTATTTTGCCAATTGGTCATATCTGATACACCAGGTCTCTACACACACTATATATACCCACTTACCCACATTCTGAGAGGAGTGTTTTTCAAAGAGAAAACCCTAGCCACTATCCTTGAAAGTGAGAGATTGTTATACTCACAATTTTCTACATAATTCATTGTGGTTTTCCTGAACTTCTACCTCTCAATTTCCAAATCCTTAAGAGGTTAATAGTCCAAACATTTATCACACCCATTCTGAGTGTCAAGTGAGGTTTTGGTGTTGCTGGGAAGCATTGGAAGAAGCCAAAATTTGGCGGATGCAATTGAGCGTATTGCAGAATTCAGAGAACTAGACAAGACATAATTCTGAGAAGCCTTATTAGAGTAGGAGTTTAGAGGGCTTAAGTGCATTGGGTAGATTAGACTTGAAGAGTCTCTTGCTACTTATGTATCCTAACTTATTGTCTAGTGGATCGATTTACCGCTTGGAGGGCGGTGGAGAGGTTTTACGCCTAGTACTTCGGTTTCCTCTTCAATAACACATTTGCGTGTTATCTTGTGTTTGCATTCTTCTTCCCTACTCTTTTAGCTTTCATTATACTGCTATGTTTTGATAAATATGGCTTAGAGTAGTTTTATTGTTTGTTCGCTCGCATTTACTCTATTCCGCACTTAGTTTAAGTTAGAGTAAAATCAACCAAGTCATAACTTTTTATTTGGGGGTCTAAACAACTCTTGTGTTTTAACACATAATCGAGCTTTCAAATTACTTCAGATTAAAGGGTTTAGTGTTGTACACCAACTTTTTTTGGCTAAAAAAAGAGTGTTGTACACCAGCTTTTTAAGATTGAAGAAAAAAAAAGTTTATAAAAAAAAAAAAAATTAGATTATTGCATCACATGTGTTATTAATTGTTGAACAATATTAATTTAGAGAGAAACCCTTTAAACTCCTCATATATCTAATAACTAGATTGCATGTTCTTAATGTTTTTAACATGCATGTCAAATTTCGTTCAAATTGGATGTTATTTTCTATTCGATCAATAAACTTATTTTATGCATAATTTTAGAACAAAAAAACTTGAAATTTAATTATTTGATTGATAACATAAAAATTGATCTTTGATTTTTTTGAAATTTTACAAGCATACAAAATATAATAAGAACAGGCAATCGATCCAATGATTAGATTTTCAAAATTCACACACAAAAAAAAAGATATAAGAGAAGTTTGAAGGTGTTTAGAGAGAAAATTTTTCTTAATTATTTGTCACACTAGTTTTTTGAGCTAAAAAAAATGCCCTTGTCTGTTCAGCTTTACAAAAGAGCTTTAAGCTCCCAAAAGCTCCACAAGGAAAATTCAAATTTGGAACTAAAAGAAGAATTTACAATTCATCCTTCATAATCTAGAGCTGTAAAATATTATTTGCTACAATTTACCAAAAACTTAGAACACTAAAAAATATTTCAGTTAAAACCTCTAGATAGCAAGAACTCTACCACTTAGATCTAAGAAAAATCATTCAATCTATACACTTAACTTCAAGAAATTCATAAGAAGGCACTCTTCTCCGATTAGTGTGGCAATCCCAAGCCAAGGATCACTTGATGCACTTGTAGATAATCACTTCCTTGTTTTTGTTTTACTCAAAGCTCTATTTATAATTACATGGAAAGGACATCACCTTATATGTAGTTTGTAGTAGTACAATATTCCTATATATATGTTCAATATCAATTTCTCCTTAGACTTCATATTTTTTTACCCAAATGCAAACAAGAAAGATACATATAAAAGCCGTATAAACTAGCCTCTATAGTTTTGTTCAAGTCGTACTCATATAATAGCAATTTAAAGAGACTGAAATGTCAGTCATGTCTTAAAAAAGCATAGCAGATCATGGGAAGGATTTTCCTTTCTTTCTTTTTTTTTTTTTTTCTTTTTTTTTTTTTTGAGAAAGTGGTAAGATTATTTGATTGGCCATGCATGTGATGATGCCTTGTGGAGCCCTATTTGTTTTTATTATATTTTTCATGTTTGTAAAATTTCAAGAAGATTAAAATTAATAACTATGTTATTAAAGACATGTTTAAATTTCAAATTTTTGTGGTAAAAAATTATGCATAAAAAATAAATTTATTGATCAAATAGTAAATAACGTACACTCGATTTGAACAAAATTTTACTTTTGTTTTAAGAACATATAGAACTTACAATTCAACAATGTGAATTTCAAAATTCACATTTAATAAAAAAATTAAAAGATTTCTCTTTAAATTAATTTTGAAAATCTAATAATTTGATTAGATATTATATATATTTTTTGAGCCAAGAATTGTACTTGGTTTTTGAGACCCGTGTATTCATGTAAAAAAATGCATGCACCCTTAAAAAAGCTCTTGACCGTAAGAAAGTAAAAAACACATTGCAGATTTGACACATGCATGTACGATTACCGATGGTTTAGGGATCCTTTATCACAAGGACATTATGGTACTGATCTCATGGGCACAGGTTAATAATTCAACAAGGTATATTAAGAAGTTCAATGTATTCAATTAGTGATTTGACTGAGGAAATATATATGTTGTAAACCCTATTTGTTTCTAATAATGAAAAATTTGTCATCATTCTTGTGGATATAGACATACTTTTTAACCATGTAAAATTCTATTGTGATGTTTTTCTCTCAATGTTTTATTCGTTTTTTTTCACTGAAGTGCTAAGATCGGTCATCTTTGTCTAATTAAGTAATCAAATTGTCTCCAATTATATATATTTGTTCCTGGTGGCCAATAGAGAATCATAGATAATGGATGTAGGACCTGTACCACTGAGAGTGTCTGGTCCTAACTTTTCAGTTATATTGTTAGGGACATTGGTGCCTATTTATGTATTGTGGACCATCACAATCGTGTCTTCAAGTACTGGCATGCATGAATGAGAATAAATCCCAACATGTTATATATGGGATAAGATTTCCATGTTATTGGTTTAAAATGAAAATAATAGAGTCCTTTTGCACTGTTTGAAAAAGACCATTATTTGGTCGACATTTTCTGGAATTAATCTTTATTTGCTAATATGAATATATGATTATTTGAGTTCAGAAAGTCAATTACAAAAGCTCAATTATTCAAGAAATTTCTGGAAATGCTTAATCATTCAAGAAATCCTTGCAAAAGTTTAGTCTTATTTTCAAACAAAAAGATATCTTTAATGTGAATCCAAATTGCATAAAATAGACCTTGTATGGCGTAAAGAAAAAGCAAATCAAACTCATTTATATCTTAATTTGATGATAAAAAATTATTATTATGAAACGGATGCCATTACTTCAAGTTTAGCATATCTTTGAAATAAATTCTGATATACTTCAAATTCAATATTGCTAGATAGAGCTCTCTATAAAGGGGCATTCTGAGCATTTAGAAGACAAAACTAGCTTTAGCTTACAGTACTTCTTTGTGTGAGCTTGTGTTAAAATTCTCTCTATATACGCATTCTAAAAATAATTCTAATGGTTTTTAAGAATACATCTTGGATGCTTGAATTGCAAGACTATTTCCAGAATTTCATTGTAAGTGAATTTTATCAATTCAAAGCGAAAATTGATCAATTACTTATTTTTCAGCTTAAAGTTATTTGTTTCCGATATTTGTTCAGCAATGACAAGATTACTAATTCTATTGGTTGAAGCCTTGAAGATGATGATTAGGAAAAAGCATAGGCAGCAGATGGGCCAAGGGCCTGGTATCCATCAAATTTTGTTCATGCCTTTAGGCTGGTAATACTTATATTTGGACATGAACTTGAAAAAGACCTCTTTGGGCCTAATTGAGGAATTGCTTATATTTGTCAGAGAAAATTATGTTTCGTTTAATTGGGTTGGTAGTTGCGATTACAGGTTGGAAGTCTAATTGTTGAAACAATAATTCTAGTATCTAGCCCGGCCTTTGTTTTAATTCTCTCAAGGACCCTGATCCATTGGAATCAAATTGTGGACTGTAATGGGCTAACTCAAGTTCTTTAATGGGTTCTACTTAGTGACTTCTCTAGGCCTGTTCCTTCTCTTTACTTGACTGGGACTATTGTGGCCTACTGTTTTTTTTTTTTTTTTTTTGGGTACTCTTCTGGTTTGTTTGCGAAGGAATGTATTCATTTAGGCATGGCGGGCGGAATGGGGTCGGATCTTTGATGCCCATCTCTGTCTTATCTCCTTATTGAGGCGAGACGGTTTAAAGGTATTTTGCCATTTCTAATGAGATTGTTTCAAAATTGATGAGATTGAGATGAGAGAAAAAGAGAAAGGCCTAAAGGGTCCATGAGAGATAGAAGTGTTTTAGTAGATGGCATAGAATATGTACTGAAAATTAAATTTTCAATAGAATATATATAAAACAATAAATTGTGTATATAATTAAATTTAATATATATACGCACACATTCAGAGTGAGGTTAAAAATAATTCAAGATTTACAAGTGGGTTTTTGTTGCAAAGATATAGATACCCCAAGTCCAATTTTTTGGGCTGTCCATGCAAATGTGAGCTTGGTCCAGTAACAATAATTTAACAAATGGGCCACTTTTGCAAGCAGACCAGCGGTCTCAACCTTGAGGATCCAATATTGATGAGCCTGCTCAGCCCCAATAATGTTGATGAGTCCCATAAGCCCACCAAGCTTTCACAGAGGTACTATCGTATTTGTACTGACTTGTTTGGACGTAATTCTTCAAAAACATAATTACAATAAAACAAAGTTTCTATCAAAACTAGTTTAGAGAGAAACCCTACAAACTCATCATATATTTTTATATTGAATGTGAATTTTGAAAATTTAACCATTAGATTGCATGTTCTTATTACATTTTTAATGCTTACAAAATTTCAAGAAGATCAAAAATCAATTGCTATGTCATCAAATAAATGTTATAATTTCAAGTTTTTGTGATCTAAAATTGTATATAAAAAATAAGTTAATTGATCAAATAGTAAATAATATCAAATTTGAACGAAATTTGATACATATGTTAAGAACATAAAGAATATGAAATTCAACTGTTAGATTTTCAAAATTCACACTCAAAAAAGAAATATATGAGAAATTTGAAGAGATTCTCTCCAAAAAACTTTATTCATTACATTATGCTCATGTTTCAATGCAAGAATCTTTCAGTCTCAGGGATCTACCAACTACTCAATTTACATGAGAAGAAATTATTAATATGAAATTATGGAATCCTTATGAATACTATGTCACTTTTTGGTAAGAAAAATAAATCCTTTCACATAAAGAAAACTTACATAAATAATCAAGTCAAAATAGAAACTTTAAGTAAATTTCAACATTCTTTAATCAAGCATTTAGAATTAACCTAGTGACTTTAGGTTCATTCTCTATTTTGAGATACCTTGTTTCATGAGATACTCTCTCCTCTTAGTGACTGGGGATTTTAGGACTTAGAAACCATCTTGGTCCTTGTCACTTGTAAATAGCATAGGTGGACCTTGGGAGTTGAGGGTGAGTAACGGTTGAGTGGCTAAACTTTTTTAGAGTTAGCCATTATTTTTAATTGCTTAGATAGTACTTAGTTTAAGTCTATTTAATTTTAAGTACAACTTAAAAAAAAAATTATAGGCACAATTGTAATTTTATCTAAACTGTTATGCCCACTAAACTAATGAAAATAAATTCTCCTAAACAAGTAGGAGGCGTTTGGTTCGCCATGATATTACATTACACCGTAATATTACATTATTGTAATTTTACATTAATATAATCTTAATACAAAAATACAATATTAAATTGTTTAAGAAGATGATGAGATTAAGGTAATATGATATATTTTTTAATTTTAGATTATGATAATATTAGAAAAAATAAAATAAACCAAAAATTTTAATGTTATATCATCCTAATGTGTGTCATATTAAGAACATATTATAACGAACTGAACAGCCGTAGAGTAATCATTCAATTCACACTTCCTTGAGATTGAGGGTGTTAAAGAATAAAGACAATACTTTGGTCTGCATTTACATCTGCAAACAATGCACGTCATTATAAGTTTCAAGTCAAACAAGTTAATGGTTTAGATATTCAGTAAAGTATCTTTAATCTCTCATTCAAAGAATAGATGCTGCGTATAACTCAGGTAACTTCAAAAGTTGAAAATAAAAGGCACTTTCTTCCCTAAGACTCTATTAAACACCACATATTGGATGAAAATTTTTCTATTGTTTAATAAGCCTTTGCCTCAAATTAAAGCTAACTCCATGTTTAGCCTATATATTAAAGGCCAGTCTGGGCAATGGAATTTTGGGCATGGTATCATGTATCAAACAAGTCCAAATATTTTTCATTTTTATTGTTTGGTCAATTCAATTGCAATTTCTTATCATAAGTACTATGAAGCAAATTCTACAATTTTTCCTCTAAATTTAGAAATTGATCAATGTCCCCCTTAACTTGGTAATAAACACTTTACCTCATATTTAATTAAAATTTTCGTCATATTTAATGAGATTTTTTTTAATAAAGTATCAAATAAAAATTTTAATTTCCATTAAATTTGACAAAAATTTTAAGAATAAAAGATAAAGTGCTTATAACTATTAGTTTTTTTTTTTTTTTAAAGATAAAAATAAAAAAGATAGCTTTATTGTCAAATTAGGGGGACATGTACATCAGCATTTATCATGGTATTAAGTACCTGTGAAACTCCTTTAACATACTTCAATTCAATTTTTTTTTTTTTTTTTGATAGAAAGAACATACTAAAAATTCGATATCATTCATAAACATTATCTATCCAAATTAAGAACATTTGCTTAATTTTATAATTTAGGGATACATTGTAATTACACCATAAATAAGGGACTGAAGTGCAATTTTGTTATATTATTTTTTAAGTTCCCACAGTCACATGTATCAGCAAGCCTAAATCCTAATTACAGGCCTATTAAGTGCCCGTTTGGATTCAGCATTTTCCATTGAATCTTGGGCTGCGTTATCTTTTTTTTTTTTTTTCCCCAGCCGTACTATTTGACCAAGTCAACCATGAACAGTGCACTTATGCATTGTTCACGGACCCATAAATTCCACTTTTCAACAATTTTTTCATTAAAAATGGGTCTCACGATACTATTCACACATTTAAAAATTATTTTGCTACAGTGTTTTCAGTTTCAGTAAAAATAAGCTCAATCCAAACGGACCCTAAATGAAACATCTATGGACCAGCCGAAGGTGGATTTTCCTCAAATCTCTATCTGACACGTGTACTCTCCCGAGCTCTCATTGGTTCTGCGTTGTTGCACTTGTCACGGAATTTGAATGTGACAAAACGTGGAATAGCATAAACCAAAGCAAATGTTGCCGAGTAAAATAACACTGTTATGGATTCAGCAAAAAAAGAAAAAAAAAAACCCACCGTTATGGTTATCCGTTTGGATGGCATTATTCTGCGTCCATGTTTGTGCGTTTGCACATTTTACTTTTTTCTTTTTCTTTTTTTTCTTTTTTTTTGACACGCGTTTCAAAAGCAAATAATACTGTTATGATTACTGTTTATGCACTATTTATGAACAGTAGTCGTAATATTTGATTTTTTAGCACATTAGTAGGCCTATGTACTGTTTACAGAACTCACAAATCTCACTTTTTAGCAACTTTTTTATTAAAAATGGATCTCACAGTACTATTCACACATTTAAAAATTATTTTACTACAGTGTTTTCAGTTTTTAGTTTTCAATTTTCAGTTTTAGAAAAAGAAGTTTTATCCAAACAAACCTTATATATATATATATATATATATATGGAGATGGGTTCAAGTTACACCTGGTGTAACTCCACAAGAGTTACACCTTTTTTAAGCCGTAGATTTATGAGAGATCCAACGGATAAAAACAAAACACCATTATCCATTACAACATTAAATACTTATCTAATTAATAGTCTCCTCATTATCTCTCTCCTCATTAAATATTTCTCATGTCTCTTTTTCTCTCTCCTTATTAAGTCTTTCTTTCCATTTTCTTTGCAATTTCTCCTACGATTTTACTTTCTTAGTTTTTTTCTCCCCGAATATCACTTTCCTCATACTTGTTTTACAAAATGTTCAAGCACAAATATTCATGGCAGGAGCTGCAAATGGCATCAGACAACTAAATGAGGAGATCTTATTGGGATGTACTATTTGAATTGCATTTTCTTTTATGCGTATTTCCATGATACGGAAGTACGTTCTCTTTTCTATTGCACTCATTGGATAACTGGTTATTTTCATAGAGGGCCTGGCTGGATTCATTTAAAGGGACTGGTATAGTAGTAGACCAAATGTGCTGATGAAGGGTTTTACTTGCTATAGTGTCGCATGAAGGACTATATGTCGAGATCAGAATTTATTAGCAGAACTATAGAGGCAACTAAAACCCACTTTTCCTTAAGATCAGCAGAGGCAGAATCCATTGAGACTACTGCATCTGTAAATATAAAATTTTGTCCCACAACCAGGCTGTTGACAAAGCATGAACTGGAGGCAGCAGCTTTTGCTTCTCCATCTTTGGGTTCTCTCTCTGTCATTTTAATTCTAATAACTAGTGCTAACAATGTAAGAGGTCCTCATAGAATCTCTCACCTTTGAGTTTTGTAATAGTTGTATTGTTTTTGTATGAAATTTAATGTTTATATGACCATATTTGTTTGATGTCACTGGAGTAATCCTAATACTCGCCTGAGGCATTGACATTTTGTAGTTTAAATTATTTCTCTTAACTGGGGAAATATTAATGGAATAAATTTAATAGTAATTCTCTCAAGATTTTAGGCACCACTCAAGTGATCATTGAATAATAAGAATCATTTCAAACGAAAAACACCTTGTTGGGCTCTGTCAAAAGAGTATTTCTCTACATGGAAAAGCTAACTCTGTTGTCAATTGGTTGCTCTTTAAAACTCTATATTAAAATTTCTTTAATGTGCATTAGGAATCTCAATTGGACAAATATTAGGTTTTTTTATTTTTTATTTTTCAAAGAACTTTGATAACATCTGTTACATCATATTATTAGTAGAGTGATTAGACTCATTACATAATACAATTATTTGTAGGAGCAATATTAGTGCTTTGATCATAATACGTTCTTTCTTAAATGTCTTAATTGTTAACTTTCTAATGTGGAAGAGTTAGTTAAAATCTGTAGTAGAAGATAAGTGGTCCCAGCCCCCAGGTTCAACTCCCTACAAATTCATTTGTTGATGATGAGGGAGCAATCTTTGCAGAGTTTCTTGAGTAAGCGGAGGAAGGAGATTTCGTTAATGCAAGTTTCTTCAACTTCTAAGCTGTTTATTCTATTTGCATTGGTTTTATTATAGTTATTGTGCTGTTTAATTTTTTGTGTTATTCTATTTGCAGCTCCTGCCATGAATAGTTTTGCTTGAACATTTTGTAAAACAGGTATAAGGAAAGTGATATTCGGGAGAAAAAAACTAAGAAAGTAGATACGTAGGAGAAATTGCAAAGAAAATGAAAAGAAAGACTTAATAAGGAGAGAGAAAAAGAGACATAAGAAATATTTAATGGGGAGAGAGACTATTAATTAGGTAAGTATTTAATGTTGTAATGGATAATGGTGTTTTGTTTTTATCCATTGGATCTCTCATAAATCTACGGCTTAAAAAATGTGTAACCCTTGTGGAGTTACACCAGGTGTAACTTGAACCCATCTCATATATATGTGTGTATGTGTGTGTGTGATTTTCATGTGAAAGATGTTATGTGTATTGGACTTTTTTTTTTTTTTTTTTTGGGAGTATGTGTATCAGACTTGATACAATGCGAACATTTTTCCAAAACTTATCATGTGTCTGTGTTGTGTTGAGTCCAATTCACAAGAGTATTGGACTTAAACTTTGTCCCATGGTATTAATGTAACAAAGATATGTGTAATGTCTCTCACATTATAGTGGATCTTAGTTTCTTTGTTTTTCATTGGAAATTTAAGAGTATGACACAAAGAAATTTATTGCACCTACAAGAAAATTCCGCCTCACCAAGCTTGAGTTATATCCTTGTTTTTTTTTTAGAAGAGAGTTATATATATCCTTAAGCTTGGTTTATTTATGCATCGAACAAATTTAAGTTACCTATGTTGTAATAAAAATTATATTGTTCAAATTAATTGGAAATACTAATTTTAATTTGTGAACTCCCAATCCGCCACCAGTTGTAAGCCAAAAAAAAAAAAACTATTTATGAACTTTGTTTTCCTCATATTTGGAATAAATCATAACAATTCTTATACCATAAAATGGATTTGTATTATTATAGAAAATAAATTGAAGACAATGATTTTATACTTTATGGCTTTATTTATAAATTTAGATAATCCAATCTCAAGTTTCTTAAAAAAAGAAAAAAAAAAAAAAGAAAAGAAAAGAAAAGAAAAAGATAGTCCAATCTTAATATAGTCTTATCTTATGAGCTTGATCACGAATTTGTTATTATCCTTAAATTTAATTTAATTTATCAGTGAAACAAACAGTACATGTGGGATTGAGTTTAACTTATTTACTAATTAAATAAATATAAATAAGTGTTTTTCTAATCAAGCATGATCTATTTACTAGCAACTTAATTTGCTTAGAAACCTTACACTCCAAGTCTCCAAGTATGCCTCCTAAAGCTCTTACCAAAATCTGCTCAGAGTCTACGATCGGTAGGGTTGTTCTCTTCTACTGCCTCTTAATTCTTAAACCTACCACATAAGATTTGCTCAGAGTCTACGATCAGTAGGGTTGTACTCTTCTACTGCCTCTTAATTCTTAAACCTACCGCATCTCATCAAGATTTTTTCCAATAAAACTTTAACCATAGTAGTATAGTACCTCCTATACATCCATATTTGCCCGTAGTATAGGTAGTAATAATACCCAACTAGTAAGGTGTCTTCTTTTAATATAATTTAAAAGTAAAGAGTAATTATCATGAATAAAATGTTATAAATTCCTTTTTTTTTTTATGGATATAAATTCATATTCTATTCCTATCTATAAACTCTTAAAAATAATCTAATCTATAAAAAAATATTATATGTGATAAATATATTTTCTATAATACACTTTGCCACTTATTTTTTGGTTCTCATAATTCGACAACCAAATAATTTTACAAGCTTTTCACATACATTAAGGTAATAGATTGTAATTGATGTAAATATTGATCTCATATAAAGTCATGATATACTAGTCATAACCTACCACTACAAATATTGTGGAAACAAATATGAAATTTGTTATATTTTTCTATTATTGTTTATTTTCTCACAATGATTTAATATGGAATTATTTTCATTAACACTTTGCCATCAATCTTGATCTTATGGTATCCTAAAAGCCCTTATTAGCAAATTCCCAAGTCATAGCTGGTTGTTTAGAGCACCAGCATCCAAGGATGCAAAAAACGCTCTATTTTACATCCTCAAACACCACTTTATCTATTTTACCATTTCATTTTACAACTCACCTAACATCTCAATTTCTATTTTTACATACAACTCATTAAAATAATATAAAACATCCCACCGAATAATAATATAAATATAAAGTAAGTGAGACAAAGTGAGAGAGAGAGAGAAAATTTGAATAAAATATATTATTTTAGTTTACAAACTCATAAATAGTAAGTTCTAAATATAAGAATTGTAAAAAAATTTAGCTATACATCCTTGGATGGAGCTCTTTTTTAGATGTTCAGTGGCTACTTTAGCAACTTGGGGGTTTTACATCCCAATGCTAATACTCTTAGTGTGCGTTTAGATACAACTTATTTTGCTAAAAATTGAAAATACCGTAGCAAAATAATTTTTAAATGTGTGAAAAATTAATATTCACTCTTTTTTTATTGTTCATATGTCTTGGTGTACTGTTCTTATAAAAAAAATAAAAAATAAAAAAAAGCTAAAAACGCACAAGAAGAACAAACATGAATGTGAACATGCTATCCAAACCAACCTTTAGTGTACCTTTGGATTGAAATGATAAATAAAAATTATTTCACTATTCAACTTATTTTTACTATTATTTATAGAGCTTCCTACACTTTTAACACTATTTATAAACTCTATTATACTATTTTACCTCACTTTTACATTCACCTACTTTACTTAAAATTTTCACTTTTCAGCCAAATAAGCCAAGCCAAATAAGGTGTATCTTTTTTTTTCTTTTTTTTTTTTTTTTTTTTTTTTGAGAGGTAAATAAGGTGTATCTTACAGTGTGACACTATAGTGATCAAGTACTGTAGTCACTCAACACAGAAGCCCAACACTTCACATGTTGCGCCCTCAAATGTAACTCCCTCAGTTACCTCCTTCTTCATTCTCTCCCTCTCTCTTCACCTTCTTCACTCTTTCCTCGTTCCAAAAAGCACCAATCCCACGCTCCCTTTCACGCTATAAAAAGCCCATCACATCACTAAAACTCGTACTCAGTAGACAAAACTCCCACTTCTGCGAGGTCAGTCAGTCTGAGAGCGACCAGTTTTACCACCATGGCTCACCCAATAACTCCATTGTCACCACCCTTGAAAGACGAGCTAGACATAGTGATCCCCACGATCAGGAACCTGGATTTCTTGGAGATGTGGAGGCCATTCTTGCAGCCATACCACCTCATCATTGTTCAGGATGGTGATCCCGCCAAGGTCATCAAGGTCCCAGATGGGTTCGACTACGAGCTCTACAATAGGAACGATGTGAACCGGGTTCTAGGCCCCAAGGCTAGTTGTATCTCCTTCAAGGACTCTGCCTGTAGATGCTTTGGCTTCTTGGTGTCCAAGAAGAAGTACATCTTCACCATTGATGATGATTGCTTTGTAAGTGTTTGTTTTGTTTTTCCTTGTGCGTGCGGAGTAAATTTTACTAGTCTTAAAATAGTCTTAGATTTGGATATTTGATGCATAGATTTTTTTTTTTTTTTTTTTTTGCGAAAGTCAAACAGTTCTTTGAGGATATACCTAGGACAAATCTTTGTGAAAAAAGGGAATTTTTAACTCTACAGAAGACTAGAAGAGTGTACAGGTTGGATGTCCACCTGCTTCATATGCATGACATCTGTCCAATTTGAGTGCATAGATTGCTAGCTACATCTTATTCTCACAGAACAGAGGCCCTATATGTGGATCTTTTATGTGTCACGTTTACGTGAGAGAAGGGTTATACTTATACACTAGATGTACCAATAATTGTCCAAGGATAGAATCAAAGAAATTAAAAAACATAGTTGATTCGTTGAATCCAGCTTTAAAGTGGGACCAGCATTTTATGAGGTCCCACAGACAACTACTAGATTTTTTTTTTTCCACATTTTGAGGCCTGGCGAGAAATTTTAATGGATTTTTTAATATTAAATATCATTTAGTAGTTTCATGAGGCTGAATTCTGGTTTCAACTTTTATCCTGTCTAAGTTGTTACCATGAAAATAATTCTGTGGATCAACGCTCTCTATGTTTAATGAGGGAGTAGAAACAAACACACACAAGGAAGAAAGAATGAAGTTTTAATACAAACACACCACAAAACAAAACTTGAAATGTTAAAGCTTGAAAAGGATCACACCAATTTTACTGTACCATAATAATTAATGTAATTAGTACTACACTATCAGATTAATAAATAGAAGTTTAATTCTTTGTCTTATAAAATTAACGTCAATTTCTGAGATTTATAGAGTAAATTTGTAGCAAACTTGTATCTTTTTTTAATAATTTGATAGTTATAACAAGGGGAAAGGATTTGAACTCTAATTCTCCTAATGAAATAAACTAGATAATGCTATTGAATTACAAGACTCTTTTAACATTATTCTTTAATTATATGACGGCTTTTGATTGCATATATGTTCTTTCTTGGATAGCCTCTATGTGGACCCATCCAGCAGGCTAGTTAGCTAAGGCAGCACACTTTCGATCTAGTGCTAAATGCCTTCTAATCTTTTGAATGAGACATTTACCAGTCCCATTATAGTTCCAATTTCATTCACTTCACTTTTGTATCAGTCAAAGAAGTATGGAACAAACTTTTTATTATTGAATTAAAAAAGGGACTTATAGATGTGATCATTGCCCCAGCCCACTTAAACCCAAATTAGACATGGTGTGAGACCATCCAAACTATCAACCTTGAACACGCAAGGTGAAGTGCTTTGAGGGCTTCCTACCACTAAGTCACTTTTGCTGGCGGCGGAAGTATAAAACACACAAATCAAACATAATTAAGCATTTTCATGTTTTAGTCAAAACTACCAACCATAGGTTGGTCCAGGACTGTACTTGGATAACATTAATCCTGTTTATGATGCATTTTCTTTGCACGCGGGTCTGGATTAGTTTGTTATTAAAAGTTTATTTGCTTATTTGTTGAAATTTGACAAAATCACAGTTTTAAACTCGTAAATGAGGTTTGGCGTATTCTTTTTTATGTTTTTGATAGGAAATCTTTCTTTTAAAATAATAATAATAATAATAATACTGTAATAATAAGAAGAAGTCTGCATTGTTTTCTGCAAGTGTTTATGTGTTACTGTTCATGAATCATGTTTCATATTATCTGGATCTAAAGAAAGAGTCACAATAAAATGCTAATGCTATATGATTCCAATACATAAGGTCCATGAGTGATCTTATAAAGGATAGTGGAATAAAGCATCAATACTAATTTGATTGAACATAACATTTTATACCTAGTTAGTTGAATAAAATGCTAATTCATTTTTGACACAATAATTTGATATGTGTGGCACCATTTTCCTTTTCCTTATCTTGTTTGTGTCATTGAAACTTGGAATAAAATGTGAAAAAGGTGGCGAAGGATCCGAGCGGGAAAGAGATAAATGCGTTAGCACAACACATACAGAACCTGCTGACACCATCAACACCATTATTCTTCAATACCCTCTATGATCCATATAGGGAAGGAGCTGACTTCGTTCGTGGATACCCCTTTAGCTTGAGAGAGGGAGTGTCTACTGCCATCTCTCATGGGCTTTGGCTCAACATTCCTGACTATGATGCTCCTACTCAGCTTGTCAAGCCTCGTGAGCGCAACACCAGGTTAAGTTTCTTATCACTCTTAGTAAGGCTTGCTGTTGCTTCTTTTATTGGTTTGTCATTGCTGAACTATGATTTTTTTTTTTTTTTTTGGTTGTTATTAGTATTATCTCACAAAAGGCTCTGTTTTAATGCATTTGGTAATATGCTATTTTGTATTTTTCTCAATCAACTTTCAACTTGATGTCATTCTTTTCCTTGGCTGCCAAATAGAGGTAAAGATTATTATCTGATTTTACAATTTTGTAGGGAATGATTCCTTAGTATTGTTGGAATAGACATATTTTAAGTCTATGACTTCTCTTTTATTATGGTTTGGACTTTGGACTATTGCTGCATTTTTTTTTTCCTAATGTTTTTAAATTCTCTAATAATTTGGACTCTCACTTATTGAATTTTGGTGTGTGTATGTGTGTGTTTGTAAAATCTGCTTGTAAACTTCTATGACCTTGAATGACCTATTTCAATCGCCTTCTTTTTTGAATGATCCAAGTCACTGTTAGTGACAGGCTTATCTTACTGCACATCAACTTGCTATTTATTAATTTGATATTTCAAAGCATTGACATGGAACTTAGAGCTCTCTTCAGCTTAATGTTGCCTAATTGTGCATTAATATTAGTTCACACAGGTATGTGGATGCTGTCATGACAATTCCAAAAGGCACACTCTTCCCAATGTGTGGGATGAACCTTGCTTTCGACAGGGAACTGATTGGACCTGCAATGTATTTTGGCCTCATGGGTGATGGCCAACCAATTGGCAGATATGACGATATGTGGGCTGGTTGGTGTGCCAAGGTATCTTCATTCTTTCATCTGAGTGCTTTATAGCATGCCATCTGATGGTTGGAGAAGAATCCTAATTTATTACAGCATTCCCAGTTGATTGCTATAACATCTGGGATGTGGCTAGTGAGCTCAATTTGTAGGATATAGATATTAAATACCAATCGCCTCTTCCAGACCTCATAGATGGGGGAGTTTTTGTACACTGATACGACCTTTTAATGCCTTTTGAATTTGGTTTTCAGGTGATATGTGACCAGTTGAATCTAGGGGTGAAGACAGGGTTGCCATACATTTGGCACAGCAAGGCAAGCAACCCATTTGTTAATTTGAAGAAGGAATACAAGGGCATATACTGGCAGGAGGAGATCATTCCATTCTTCCAGTCTATCGTTCTCTCAAAAGAGTGCACGACCGTGCAGGAATGCTATGTTGAGCTCTCAAAGAATGTCAAGGAAAAGCTTGGCTCTGTTGATCCTTACTTTCAGAAGCTTGGGGATGCCATGGTTACCTGGATTGAAGCCTGGGAGGAACTCAATCCACCAAAGGAAGCATCAGCTGCAGCAGAGCCCAAAAGTGTGAAGAAGGAAGAGCCCTCTCCCAAATCAAAGTAGACAGCATTTAATTCACTCTCATTGTTGTAGTATTATTTCATTCTGCTTTACCCTTTTTTCTTTGTAAACTTTGGTCCCTATTTCTTCTTGTTTTATTTATCAGTGTTGCTGGTTTATTACTTTGTACCTCTATGTTTTTTGTATCGGTTAAAGTGTTGTTATCCTCACCAAATGAGGAGATGAGGTTCTTTCAATCAGTGTTGTTTGATTTAATGAAAGTAAAAAATGAGAGTTTTGTGCATTGGATACTACCTTTTACATAATAGTATTGGCATGTCAAAGATCATTGAACTATGATTTTTTTTTTTTTTTTTTTTATAATTTGAATTTCCTTTGCTCAGGTGGGGAGGACTAAAGTGATAGGAGGATATGATAATGCATGCAGCATCATTGTATATCCCCTTTTGGTGTCCATAAATCAAATGGTTGAAATTTAACACTTTCAGAGTATAGCTGGATAATAGTTGACATGGTACTCCAAATCCTAAGAATAAAAGATAAAGTGCTTATAACTAGTTTCTTTTTTTCTTTTTTTTCTTTTTTTTTTAAATAGCTTTATTTTCAAATGAAGGGGATATGTACATCAGCACATCAAAATTTATCATCGTATTAATAAGCACTAGGGAAGCGTTTTACCAAAAATAAAAGTACCTGAGAAACTCCTTTAACATACTTCAAATTTTATTTTATTTTATATTTTTTGAGAAACATCATTCAAATTTGATACCATGGGAATGTCCTTTTTTTTCTTTTTCTTTTTTGAGGAAGATATCATGGTAAGTCCTTAAGTGTGCGTTTGGCAAAAATTATTTTTGCTAACTTATTTTACTATTTAACTTATTTTTGCTACTATTCATGCGTCCCGCTCAGTGGCGGCGCCACGTTGGACTCAAGATGTTCCCAGGAACACCCTAACTTGAAAAAAAAAAATTATATATAATAATTAATTTTTTTTTATTTGTTTACCCTTTAAAAAAATGAGGAACACCCTTAAGCAAAATTAGGAACACTCTCAAATTAAAATAAAATAAAATAATTATTTGTTCTACTTTCAAGAAAAAATTTATAAAAAATTAAAAAAAAAAAAAAAAGCCCAAAAAAATTTTGAACTAAAATCTGGGAAAAAAAAATTTGTAATAGAGCAAGCCCACAAAAAAGCCCAACATCAATCCTAAACGTAAAGCAAACCCAATCTAAACAAATATTAAAAAAAAAAAAAAAAAAAAAAAAAAAAACCCAATTGATGGTAAACAGGTAAAGCAAACCCACAAATTCTCAAAAATAAATTAAAAAAAACCCAATATACACTGCAAATCACTAAATCAGAAACCTCAAATCACTAAATCAAATATCACTAAAGCAAACCTAAAGACAAAAATGTCAACATAGCAATGCAACCAACCCTGCAACATAAGCCAACAGACGGATCGGGCATCGCCACATTGGAGATCGGTCAGCCAACACAACTCGAGCTCCAGTCCAGTGCACATTGCATCGGGATTCAAGCATTGGAGATCGCCAATTGGTCACGCTGCTTGCTCTGTCGCTCGTCGCTTGGCTTGGTCACGTTGCTGGCTCCGTTGCTCGTCACTCGGCTTGGTCACGTTGCTCCCTCAACCTCAACCTCAAGGTATTTCATAACTTCTCTCTCTTTTTCTCTCTAACTCTCTCAATCTCTCTCTCTCTCTCTTTATCTAAAAAATGAAAATGAAAGTGAAATCTAAAATTAGATTGAAATGAAATGAATGAGTCTCTCTCTCTCTTTTTATTCTTTTAAGACTTTAACAGTTTAATAATTTATTTGATTCTTTTGAACAACTATGATTGACTCAGCTTAGCTTTAACTTTATTAATATTTCGGCCTTGTTCTTGACTTTTTCTTTTTGACTTTATCCGTTGGTGTTGGTGTGTGTTGGTGAGATACAATTAATTGTCTTATTGTGATTTGTGATTGTGAAATTTTTTGATTGGCAGCTGGCTCGTAGGGGGTGGATGGGCACATAGCACATTGGGCCAGGTGAGGAATTTGAATTGGGGGAAGTAAATGCACATGGAATGTGTGCTAGTGTAACTAATAAGCAATAATTTAATTAACCAATAATTAATTAAGGGAAGCAACTAATAAACAATAATTAATAATTTAATTAACCAATATATTATAAAAGATAAACAAATTAAATTATGTTAAGCTAAATAACAATTAATAATTTTATAATTAATGAAACAACAATATAACAAATTATAGTTTATAAAAGACAAACAAATTAATGAAACAACTAAATAATAATAATTAATAATTTTATTAATATTTTAAATGAACTTATAGTTTATTATTTATTCTGGAAAAATTCCTGGGAAAAATGAACTTTATATTTTAAATTTTTAGGAACACCCTAGGAAAAATTCCTAGAGCCGCCACTGGTCTCGTTACACTTTTTGATATTATTCACGGATCTCACTATACTATTTCAGCTAACTTTTACTTTTATCTACAGTACTTTCAATAAAAAGTTTTCAATTTCAGCAAAATAAGCGGATCCCAAACGGACATTAAATGTTCTTAATTTGTCAAATTTTATGGAAATTCAAATTTAATGAATGGACATTGCTTAATTTTATAATTTAGGGACACATTGTAATTACACCATAATTAAGGGACTGAAGTACAATTTTGCTATATTGTTTTTTAAGTTCTCACATCACATGTATTAGTGGACCTAAATCCCTATTAAGGGTCTATTTGAGATCTACTTATTTTGCTAAAACTAAAAACTTTTTACTAAAAGTACTGTAAATAAAGGTAAAAATTAGTTGAAATAGTACATTAGAACCCATGAATAATACCAGAAAGTGCAGTGGGACTCATAAATAGTAGTAAAAATAAGCTGAATAGTAAAATAAGCTGGAAAATTTCATTCATGCCAAACGCACACTAAATGTAACATCCATGGACCAGCTGAAGGGATCATAAATCCTTCATTTTACATTGAAAATCTAAGCGTATGACACGAATTGATGTATTGCACCTATGAGTAAAGTCCGCCTCACCAAGCTTGAGTTATATCCTTATACTTGGTTTATTTATTTTTCTTACAAATTTAAGTGCAAATCCATAAAAATGGTTAGTTCCCTTCCTGTAAAAAAATGATTAGTTTCTTATGTTGTAATTAAAATTATATTGTTCAAGTTAATTTGGAAATGCTAATTTTATTTTGTGAACTTCCTCTCTGCCACTAGTTGTAAGCCAAACAAATATATATTTATGAACTTTTAAAATTTAAATTTGCTATCCTTATATTTGGAATAAATCATAATAATTCTTAAACAATAAAATGGATTTGTATTATTATGGAAAATAAATTGAAGACAATGATTTTATACTTTATGGCTTTATTTACAAATTTAGATAATTCAATCTCAAGTTTCTCAACAACAAAAAAAGGTGCAATCTCAATAAAATCTTATCTTATGAGCTTGATCACGAATTTTTAATTATCCTTAAATTTAATTTAATTTATCAATGAATCAAACATTAAAAGTGGGATTGAGTTTAACTTATTTATTAAATAAATAAATATAAATAAGTGTTTTTCCAATCAAGCCTGATATATTTATTTGCAACTTAATGTGCTTAGACACCTTACACTACAAATATGCCTCCTAAAGCTCTTATCCGCTCAGAGTCTACCATCTGTAGGGTTGTACTCTTCTACTACCTCTTAATTCTTAAACCAATCTCATCAAGATTTTTTCCAATAAAACTTTTTTTTTTTTTTTTTTTTTTTGTTGTTGTTGTTGAATTCCAGTAAAACTTTAACCATAGCACTACCTCCCATACATCCATATTTGCCCATAGTAAAGGTAACAATAATACCTAACTAGTAAAGTTTCTTCTTTTCAATATAATAGTAAAAAATAATTATCATGAATAATATGTTATAAGTTCAAATCATATTTATAAACTCGTTAAAAAACAAACTTATCTATAAAAAGAAGTATATATGTGATAAATATATTTTCTATAATACACTCTGCCACTTATTATTTGGTTCTCATAATTCTAGACAACCAAATAATTTTACAAGTTTTTTGCAGTTAAGGCGACAAATTGTAATTAATATACAACAAAAGTAATGCAAATAATAATTGTGTGTGTGTGTGTGTGTGTTTTTTTTAGCACATAAGCCCAAGTAGAAACAAGGATCCTGAGCCCAATACTTATTGTTTTAAGGGACTGGGCTTGGTTCACCGCAGCTAAATTAAGCTGATTTCGAACCAAGTGGTGCACAGAGCACGAATCCTACAACACATACATGCTAAGAGATAAGAAATATATGCATTGAACAGCAAGAAACAACAAAGGAACGAAATTGATCAAGAAGGAACATAAAATAAAGTGTTAGGGATCTTAGAATAATGCAAAATACTTTATTACTTTCTTGATAGTGTAATACACTATGCTCACTAGGACGTGTTACAAGGTTCAAATAAGTTTAAAAATCACAGACTTAAATGACTCTTCAGGCTTCTAAGACTTACAAAGTTTGAATCCCTTTGAATCCAAGTGTGTTCTCTAGTGGCGGTTTGAGAATACCAGACGGTATTTCCCTCTTTTTCTCTCTTTTTTTGAATTCTAACAGAGTTTTCTCAATGATTTTTACTCTAATTCACTGTTGCTGAATGACTTTCACTGCTGACTGCTTCCCCTTTTATAGTGTCATCCTAGGGTTTCCGGGGTATCACTGATTCCCTCTATTTGTTCTTCTGGGTACCAGAACCAATGTTGTGTCAACAACATTGGTGGTTGGTCCCTTCCTCATTCTTCATTATTTCCTTCTTTTGAGATTTTCTCTTCGAAAGACCCCAGCTGACCTTCCCGTTCTAGAGTGTCCTAGAGGGTTGACCTTTGGTCTTTCTTCTTTCAAGACTTCTAGATTCCACCTTATTAGACCCAACTTTTGGCTACTTTTCCCTTTGTCATTTTTCCCAAGTGAGTTGATTCATTTCTACCAGATTGAAAGTTTCCCAGCCACCTTCCTTCATGGTTCTTCTTTCTAGGTTTCCCGAGGTACCAACCCCTTATTCATGAATTATTGGTTCCCAAGCCCTCTGATCCCCTTTCTGCATCATTATGTGGTTGATAGGGACATATCTATTCTAGTTCCTTGTGTTTCTTGGTACCCACCCTGAACAGTCTTAATCCCAACCTGGCTTTGCTGCATGTCCCGAGGATCTCAGGCTCCTAGGAATTCCCAGGTATCCTAGCCCAGTTATTTTCTCGAGCTCCTCAGTGATTTTCTAACCTTTGAGGGCTAGGCTGGGCTTTTTATCTTCCTTTATTTTATGGGGCCCGAAACTTGCCCATTCATGGATTTGGATCTCTCCTTATAGACCCTTAATGGGTTTAGACCTCTCCTTTTTCTTATTGGAAGCCCAAACGCTTTATTTTTCCTAAGCTTCAATCCTTTGCTTTGTTTTGGGCCTTGGTATAACATTGTGATTTTTTTAGACCTCAACAATAGTCCCATATAAAAGTCATGTTAAACTAGTCATAACCTACCATTACAAATATTGTGGAAACAAATATGAAATTTTTTAGATTTGCCTATTATTGTTTACTAGTGTACAATCTCGTGCATATGCACAGGTACAATTAAAAATTATCACAACTAAACGGTTCAAATTATACTTTTTTTTTAAGAAGAGGTACAAATTATACATCTTTTTAAACTATACATTTTTAAAATATGTAATGGTTTATCAACTAGCATCTAATTGGAGTTGGACTTTTCAATTTTTATACTCAACAAGCATGTAACCCATGCAAACGCATGGATGCACTTAAAATTAAATAAAAATTTTATTATAAAAATATAAATAATTAGTCAAATTTAAAAATAAAATAAAAAATAACATGTAACACACGCATACATATAGATATTTTCAAAATGAAACATAATTTTTATCATAAAAATATAAATAATTAGTCAAATTATTTTTTTAAGTAAACATAATTAATCACATATTAAAATTCTTACCTAAATTTAATACTACATATGATGATTTTTTTTTCTTATTTTTAATAAGATAGAACGTGTAGTGATCTTTGTTGTGAAGTGATTTTTATTAAGTATATGTGATTAGTTTATTTATTTATTTTTATTTATAGATCATTAATATTAGATTCTTAATATTTTGCACTCATTAACTCATTTGGCACAAAAATTTAAAAACTTAAACGGACACATGACACAAGTGGATAATTATGGTGCCCACATAAATTTAAACACATGGCGCAAAATTGAATTCTAATTTCAAATTCTAATTGAACTTTCTCTAAGCTTTACCTATTTATATATACACACACACATACACACACACACACATATATATATATATATAGATAATTCACTTGGCACAAAAATTAAAAATTAAATAGGACACATGGCGCAAAGTTGGATATTCTCTCAAGTTTGACTTTTAATATATATAATTTTTTTTCATATTAATATGCAATTAATTTCATATTAACACTTTGCCATCAATTTTGATCTTATGGTATCTTGTACTCACCCAACACTTCACATGTGCCCTCAAATGTAACTCCCTTAGTTACCTCATTCTTCATTCTCTTCCTCTCTCTTCACCTTCACTCTTCCCTCGTTCCAAAAAGCACCAATCCCACACTCCTTTTTACACTATAAAAACCATCCCATCATGTTAACTAAAACTCGTACTCAATACACAAAACTCTTGCTTCTACGAACTCAGTCTGAGAGCAACTAGTCTTACCAACATGGCTCACCCAATAACTCCATTGTCACTGTCACGACCTAAATCCATAGACTATGAATTTAGATGCATGACTAACTTGTTGATCTTGCAAAACTCAAAAAACATAATTAATTTAAAATTTGAATAAAACTCCAAACAAAGAATGCTCTTAATAAACCTCTTACAATATCTAAAATCCACAATTTAAAAATAATCTCCAAATACTATAAACCTAAGCGAAATAAAAATAACTAAAAATCCTTTAAGGCTTCAAGCATTATTGACGTCACCTAAAAACTCCCACGCTCTACCTTGCACCCTACGAAGTAATCCAAGGGCTCTATTTCCCAACTAAACTTTAATCTGAAAATGGTAATTGATAGGTGAGTCACACATCTAGTTAGCAATTATTCGCAATACACAACAAGATAGAGTCAAGCAAAGTACGAGTATTTTGATTTTTCACAAACTCATTCAATATATCAAAAATAATTATTCCAAAACATATAATGAATCACTTAATACATATGTAATCACATCTTAAAATCATTAGAAAAACACATACATATAATTGATCAAAGCACAATGTCACATATACACATCACATATTCTCACATACAATCTTGTGAGTGGATACCATCTAACCTTTGTTGGTGAGGGATCAACACATATTCTCACATACAATCCTGTGAGCGGATTTACACATATATCTGATTAATTCTAAAAACACTCATTTTGAGTCACATATCACAAAACAAAATATATACAAAATAGAATAATTTTCTTAATATTAACAATTATTCTAGATATAGAGACATATCGAACATCACAATATTGAATTGAAATAGAATCAAAGGATGCTTGACTCTCTCGGGAATGAATAGGAATTGAGGAGTTTATATAAATATTTTACGATTCTTGAGTAAGTTTGAAAGCTCAATTTGCTAAATAAAAACGTCTTAAATACCATTTGAAAAATAAGAATATGACTTTGAAATCACTTGATTTTAAACAAACTTAAAGAACAAGAACCATTTAGAAAACTTATCTTGAAACTCAATTCCTTTCTGAAAATATTAAAATAATTTTGTTTAGACAACATCTTTTAAATGAGATTTAGATGTTCAAAACTTTATTTAAAATTCAAAGTTTCTTTTTAAAACATTATTTAAAAGTCGAAGTTTCTCTTTAAATAACATAAAAAAAAAAAAAAAAAATGCTTTTGATAAACTTTAGAAATCGTAGGCTTAAAAACATAACTTTTGAAAACTTCTGACTTCTAAAAACCTAATGGATAAAACTTGTGCATATTATGCATAATTACTTACAACCCTTGAATCACATTGAAAGCCTAGCCAAAACAACCTCCAAAAAGCCTCAAAACACTCTTAAATAGGACCTATAATCAATCATGGAAATATACTTAATATCCTCTAAAAAATATAAAGCTTATAGAACTATACAAATGGACTCACTAGGATTATATTTTGCTGAACTAATAACACTTTCAACACTAAATTAACATTTCTCTAACCAATGGTATTCTAATCAATAATACATCCTTGCATTAATCGAAACTCATTTTACCATGAGGAATGCAGTAGCCAACACTTTCGGATTTAATATATAACCCCAATGCAAACGGTGGGCCAAAACCAATATGATTCTATTCATGAATTTAACATTCATTGACCCTATAGATTCAATATAAGAATTTTGGTATGAAATCTCAAATCTGTTATTATCCTTTTAAAAATTTGTAGACGTGTTGAACCTAAATGGTTCATTGTGTTTGGGAATAGTCAACACCTAGGCATAGACTATCAAAGCTATCAATAAGAGAAAATAGGATTTTGACAAAATGAGAGCTAGCTAGTGAAACATGTGTGGGGTCGGGTGCAAATTGTCCAACAACTTAGAATTAACATTATGGTATAGATCAGCAGCCCAAAAGCTCTTATAGTCCTATGAAAACGATGCAAGCCTTATTCATGGATTTAATAATTTCAGCTTTTGATCTAGAATCCGAACAGTGGCAACCTAGGATTCAAGAATTATTGAAATAGTGTAAATTGTAATCTAAGAAACTACCAATTCAACAATCTACACATCACTAAAGTTTTCCATGATAAAATTCTAACTCCTTAATTCTTTGTTTCTAATGGTGAGAAATTATACCTTGAACAATTTGATTGCCTCTTCAATTGTATGTGCTCTAAACTTCAAGGAAAAATACACCTCCTAACCTCCTTAGTGATGAAACACTTCTTATGAAATTCTAATTTATCTTTTCCTCCACCTTATATTTAACACATCAAAGCTTTGGGCTTAGTGGGGTAGTGGACTGGAGTTTAAAACCCACTTGAACTTATCTCTTCAGTCTCCCAGAGGCCCATAAAACATCTTCCTCTTTTATTTATTTATTTATTATTTTAACTGCCACACTAAATTGTATACTCTAAAACTTTAATTTTCTCACCTATTTTGGTAACACCACAAAATTGTCTACTCCCATCTTACGATGCACACATATATAGTACCTCAACTCTATATTAATAATGACAATGACAGTGATGATCATAAAATCAAATCGGGATATTACAGTCACCATCCTTGAAAGACGAGCTAGACATAGTGATCCATACGATCAAGAACCCGGTTTTCTTGGAGATGTGGAGGCCATTCTTGCAGCCATACCACCTCATCATCATTCAGGATGGTGATCCCTACAAGGTCATCAAGGTCTTGGATGGGTTCAAATACGAGCTTTACAATAAGAACAATGTGGACCGAGTTCTAGGTCCCAAGGCTAGATGTATCTCCTTCATGGGCTCTGTCTGTAGATGCTTTGGCTTCTTGGTGTCCAAGAAGAAGTACATCTTCACCATTGATGATAATTGCTTTGTAAGTGTTTGTTTTGTTTTGTTTTTCCTTGTGTGTGTGTGAAAATTTTACTAGTCTTAGTCTTAGTCTTAGATTTGGATATTTGATGCATAATTTTTTTGTTTTTTGGGTGCAAAAGTCAAATAGATCTTTGAAGATATACCTAGGACAAATCTATTAGTCTATCTATATATAAAAAGCGTCAATGGGCAAAGCTACAATAGACAATAGTTTTGGTTTATTCAATCCAAACTGTTTTAGGCTTTCTTTTGGGGGGGGGGGGGGAGGGGATGATGGGGGGATATTGCCTATTGAACATACTTTTTTTTTTTTTTTTATCTGCCTATGAGTTGTTTGCCTAAAAGAATAAAATATTATCGCAACAAATTATCACAATAGTTTCACAATTGTTGAGGTGTTAATTCTTTATAAGCTAAAATAAAATTAAAAAATATCATACTAGAACCAACCATGACTAAAAATAAAGGTTTTGTAAAATAAAATAAAAAAAGTGCAACATCTACAACATTTTTCACAACACTTTCATAACAAATCATAGGTAGTAAATTGTTATTAGTTCTAATTTAAACTTACCAATGAAATTACTTTCTTGCCTACCAATAATAACCTGTAACAACCTACAATTTTATGATTTGTTGTGAACATAGCATTTCTCTTGTGAAAATATTAAGACAATTTGTTGTCGTCATAATATTTTCACAACTACTAAAGTGTCAATTCTTTACAAGTCAAAATAAAATATTACAAAATTATAAAGGTATTACAAAAATGTTGTACCATTATGTTGTGTTTCTAGAATTTTTTTTTTTTTTTTTTTTTTTTTTTTTTTTTTGGTTTAGTCAACTTTGTTAAGCCAAAATTCACTATTTCACATATAGTTTTCTTAGGTTGACTTTTTGTATTTTTTATTGTATTTTTATCTTTACACACTATTTTAAGTAAAAACACATAGTTCACACACACACAAAATAAAAATAAAAAACTTAGGATAAAACATTTTTCATCATTTATGTTTGGGGTAGTTCACAATTCCTCCTTAAACTTTAAAATCAAGTAATTTTTTCCTTAATATTTTGGAAAATAGAAAATATGTCATATTGTTATTCTCTTAGTTAAACCCCAATGAAAGCTTATGATTCTTAAAATATTACATTGTGTAATGTCTAAAATACTTCCACTAAATTTTAACATCCCAAAAATTTTCTTCACATACTTTGAGTTTTAGATGGTGGTAATGCTTAGAAAGTTGAAACGATAATATAAGGTGTTTTATTTATTACCTAGAGAATATTGATTTTCTAGGTTTAAATATTCGAAATTTATAAATTCTTTAATGAAAAATTCGATGACACATGCTTTTTGTTATCTTTTTTTTTTTTTTAATTTCTTTTCTTACCTAAAATGGGTGTTCATTAAAAATTAAGTAAACTAAATATTGTACCTAGACTCATGTAGAATGATAAAGAAGAAAGTATGAATGTCAAAAATTTTCATCGTATATGGTTGAAAGTATTTGATGAAGAGTTTTAATTGTAGTATATGACATCATTCATTACGAAAATTTAAATATTATGACATGTCTTAGCAAAAATTAGTTGCTTATTGTTGGAAGATGATGATATGCATTAACATTCTTAGAAGTTTTTAGTGAGTAGATATTGTCTTTAGTAAATAAGTACTAAGAAACTATTACAGTAAAATAGATATTCATATGTTAAATAGCTACCATAACTTTATGTGTGATAAAAATTCTTATACGAATGAGAATAACTTTGTATGACATACTTTTTTTATGTATATAGTTTTATACTTTTTCAAGTAGAAATTTTATCTTAATTTTCTCACATATAAAGGTAGCATGCGTTCTAACTATTCTCTGTGAAAAATGAAATTTTTAACTCTACAGAAGCGTGTACAGGTTGGATGTCCACCTGCTTCATATGCATGACATCTGTCCAATCCGATCACTGATTAAATTATTTAGTGCATAGATTGCTAGCTACATCTTATTCTCACAGAACAGAGGCCCTACATGTGGATCTTTTATGTGTCACATTTACGTGAGAGAAGTGTTAGACTTGTACACTAGATGTACCAATAATTGTCCAGGGATAGAATCAAAGAAATTAAAAAACATAGTTGATTCGTTGGATCCAGCTTTAAAGTGGGACCAGCATTTTATGAGGTCCCACAGACAACTATTAGATTTTTTTTTTCCCTCAGTTAGAAACAAATACACCTGTTCAACTTTCATCCTGTCTAAGTTGTTACTATTAATGTTCTCAATGTTTAATGAGGTAGTAGAAACAAACACACACAAGGAAGAAATAAAGAAAAGAAAAAAAAAAAAGAGGTTTTAACACAAATACACGTCACAAAAATGTTAAAGTTTGAAAAGGATTAGTACTACACTGCCAGTTTAATAAATAGAAGTTTAATTCTATATCTTATAAAATTCATGTCAATTTATGAGATTTATAGAGTAAATTTGTAGTAAACTTGTATCTTTTTTTAATAATTTAATAGTTATAACAAAGGGAAAGGATTTGAACTCTGCTTCTTTTTATGAAATATACTAGATAATACTACTGAATTACAGAATTTTTTGACATCATTTCTTAATTATATAACGGCTTTTGATTGCATATATGTTCTTTCTTGGATAGCCTCTAAGTGGACCCATCCAGCAGGCTAGTTAGCTAAGGTAGCACACATTCAATCTAGTGCTAAATGCCTTCTAATCTTTTGAATGAGACATTTATTAGTCCCATTATAGTTCCAATTTCATTCACTTCACTTTCGTATTAGTCAAGGAAGTATGTAACACACTTTTTGTTATTGATTATAAAAAAAATTGACTTATAGGTGCGGTCATTGCCCCGCAAATTTGACATAATGTGAGACCATCCAAACTATCAACCTTGGACACGCAAGGCGAAGTGCTTTGAGAGCTTCCTACTACTAAGTCACTTTGGCCGGTGGCGGAAGCATGAAACGCACAAATCAAACATAATTAAGCATTTTCATGTTTTAGTCAAAACTACCAACCATGGGTTGGTCCAGGACTGTACTTGGATAACATTAGTCCTGTTTATGATGCATTTTCTTTACACGTGTGTCCGGATTAGTTTGTTTTTAAAAGTTTATTTGCTTATTTGTTGAAATTTGACAAAATTATAGTTTTAAACTCGTAAATGAGGTTCGGCGTATTCTATTTTATGTTTTTGATAGGAAATCTTTTTTCTTTTCTTCAAATCTATATTTTACTAAAAGCTGAAGCGTAGCGTTTAATGCTACCGCTTTCACGTTACACCACATCAGCTGCCATGTCATTCTTTTTTTTCTTTTCTTTTTTTAAATATAATTTGTCCTACAATTTTAAAATGGGTTTTACAATTTTCAGCCCTATAAACGTAGCTCACTACTTATTTATTTACTTCCACTATCACCCTATAATAAATCTGTATAATTAATCCAACCCACCTCTTATTTATTTAGTTCCACTATCAAGCCCAACCCAAATCCTTTTTCAGTTCAGCTTTAGGGTTTTGTGTAAGTCTTTTCAGCTTAAAGGAAAAAAAAATAAAAAATAACACAAAATAAAAACAAAAACGTTGAAGCCTTTCAAGCTTTAGGTTTTTTTTTTTTTAATTTTCTTATAATTTTTTTTAACATTTATTTTTTTTTAATATTTACACTTCTCCAACCTTTCTCTCTCCCTTACCATTTCATCTCCCCACTACTTTTTCAATCTTTCTCCCTCCCTTACCTTTTCATCTCCCCACTACCCTCTACATTAATATCATTCCACCTCTTTCCCTTCATCTTCCTTTATTTTTGTCTCTTCTTATTCACACTCTCTTACTATAAATTTGTTACTATCTCATCTATTCTATGCATAGTTTTCCCTCACCAAAAAAAAAAAAAAAAGTTCCCTCTCTCTCTCTCTCTCTCTCTCTCTCTCTCTCTCTCTCTCTCTCACTATAAATTTTTTGGTGGATTTTTTTTATTTTTCTTGCATCTCTACTTTAGGTTGATAATTTTTTATATTCTTTAAAACTCTATTTTGGGTTAATGCGATTTAGTTTTGTTTTTTAAATTGTGATTTAGTTTTGTTTTTTAAATTGTTGTTGTTGTTTTTTTTTTTTTTTTTTTTTTTTTTTTTTTTTTTTTAATTCTCTTTGATTGTTAAATGTTATCCTATTGTGTTCTAAAGAATTAAATATAGCATATAAAAATATAATATTATTTTATTACATAGCATGATTTGGATAATTTGGTATTTATTCTGTGACATAGCATGATTTTTTATAGTGCTCAATTTAGATGTTAAACTATGAGACTTTACTAATTTTTGTTTATTTTCTAATCCTTTGTGGTGGTCAAAGTACTCTTAATAGTTGTATTAGAAGTACTCTATAATGCCATTTATTTAAAGAAAAGCAAAGGTTAGCCAAACGAAAATAATCGGATAGGTGACAAATTTTAACTTTTGCAATTTTATTATTATTATTATTTTATAACAATGCATGTATAGAAATTTAATTCTTAGATTTTGCTAATAATTGTTTATTTGATAATATGTTTTGGGCGGCCGAAATTATAATTTCTACAAAGAAAATAAACTTAATAGATTATCAAAAACAAAATTTTATCCTAATATTGGTTCAATTAATCATTGTTAAGTATTATTAATTTTTTTTAGTTTACATTTTTTTAGTGTTTTGGATTGTTCCTATATTACAGTTATGATTGTTCCTATAATAAATAAAAATATAATTATGAAATACATTACTCATTATTAGATTAGTTTAAATTGTAAAAAAAAAATTAATAAAAACACCATAAAAATAATTATCATGCGCAACACGCGGGTTCACGGCTAGTAATAATAATAAGAAGTCTGCATTGTTATCTGCAAGTGTTTGTGTTACTGTTCATGAGTCATGCTTCATATTATCTGGGTCTAAAGAACTAGTCACAATATGATATATTGATCATATCATTGTAGCAATTGAATTTTTTTTTGCATACATAAACAAGCAAAAAAAAAAGAAAAACCAATCTGATTGTAAGTTGTGAAGCAATAACAAAAAGATTGCAGATAGATGGAAGGGTGAGAGAAAGAGAGAAAAAGAATACTAATGCTATATATTCCAATATGTAAGGTCTATGAGCGATCTTATAAAGGATAGAGTAATAAAGCATCAATACTAATTTGATTGAACATAACATTTTATACCTATTTAGTTTAATAAAATGCTAATTCATTCTTGACACAATAATTTGATATGTTTGGTACCATTTTCCTTTTCCTTATTTTGTTTGTCATTGAAACTTGGAATAAATGTGATAAAAGGTGGCAAAGGATCCGAGCAGGAAAGAGATAAATGCATTAGCAGAACACATACAGAACCTGCTGACACCATCAACATCATTATTCTTCAATACCCTCTATGATCCATATGGGGATGGAGCTGACTTCGTTCGTGGATACCCCTTTAGCTTGAGAGAAGGAGTGTCTACTGCCATCTCTCATGGGCTTTGGCTCAACATTCCTGACTATGATGCCCCTACTCAACTTGTCAAGCCTCGTGAGCGCAACACCAGGTTAAGTTTCTTATCACTCTTAGTAAGGCTTGCTGTTGCTTCTTATATTGGTTTGTCATTGCTGAACTATGATTTATATTTATTTTTTGGTTGTTATCAGTATTATATCACAAAAGCAAGGGCAGAGCCACATAGTAGCTTGGGGGGGCCGTGGCCCCTGCAAAAAAAAAAAAAATTTCCCATTAGCCTATGAAGAAAAAATAAATCGGCCCCCCTACCCATTTCTCACCCATTCTCCCAGCCCTCAACCAAAAATTAAGAACATCTCAAATTAAAAAAAAAAAAAAATTATCTGTTCTACTTTCAAGCACAAAAAAAATTTGAACTAAAATCTGATAAAAAAAAAAATTTAATAGAGCCCAGCCCATGGCAAGCCAAGCCCACGGTGAGCCTAATAGATGACAGAGGTGGCTCGCTCACTGCAAGCCCACGGATTCTCAACCAAAAAAAAAAAAAAATCAATACAGAGAATCAGAAAATACCCATCACGTCGCTGGTCACGTCCCTGCCAGAGAAATCAAACCCCAATATTACTGCCCATACAGAGCAAATCACCAAAAGTAAATCAAACTCCAACAAAACCAAACACAGACTCACAGAGTGACAGAGGTTTTTATCTTTAAAAAAAAAAAAAAATCCCCAATACACAAACCAAAACCAAACCCCAACGAACCAAACCCAGAAACCAACGGTCATGTCGCCAGACGCCGCAGCTCGTCGTCGCTCGCCCCTCATCGCAGATCGGAGCTCGCTCTGCGCCTCTGCCTCTGCTCCGGTGCTCGGTGCTCTCCCTCCGGCCCTCCCTCAAGGTATTTCTCTCTTTTTCTCTCATTGAAATGAAAAAATGAAATGAAAGGTAATTTTCGCAAAAGGTCGCAGATCGTAGATTGTCATCGGAGATCGGCTCTGCCTCTGCTCCGGTGCATCAGTGCTCATTGCCGGTTGCTCCCTCCGGCAGTCCAGCCCTCACTCAAGGTTTCTCTCTCTCTCTCTCTCTCTCTGAAATACTGAATGAAAATAAGAAATAATGAAATGTTATTTATGAATATTTGATCTCACATCTCACATCTCAACAAGTCTCTCTCTTTTGAACGGTCTCTTATTGTTATTGGCTGGCTTTTACCTTTTTTTTTTTTTTTTTTTTTTTTTTTTTTTTTTTTTAATTTGGCTTTATCTTTTCCCTTTTTGTTGGTCAGTGTGTTGGTCTTTTATTTTTTGCTAAAAGTCAGTGTGTTGGTCTTTAGCGTAAGTGTAATGTGTGTTTACTGTGTTGTGATTTATGATTGGCATTACGAAATTTTCTGATTGCAACTGGCTATTGTGATTGGGGCGCATGTTGTGCTTGTCTGTTGTTTGTTGAGTGGGGTGGGGAGGGGGTAGATGGGCTCATGGGGTCGGGTAAACAATAATTAAAGCAATGTAATGTGCAACACATTACATTGCTTTAATTATTGTGCTGCACATGGAATGTATAATGTTCGGCTCTTTTAATGTAATATGTACAAGGGGCTAAACAATATAACAAATTAAAACAATATAATTAATGATAAATAAATTAAAGCAATATAGTTTATTGTTACGCTAAACAACAATAATTAAAGCTATATAATTAAATTAACCAATACATTATAAAAGACAAATTAATTAAATTATTTTTGTTTTTGTTTGAGGGGTTATTATTAATTAAAGTTGTATTAAAAATGGGTTGACTGTTTAAATTATAGTGGAAATTTTGTTTTTTTTTTTTTAGTATGAATAACATTCATATAATTAAATAAAAATTTCTAATTAATATTTTATTTTTTAAAATTCTTTTCAAGTTAATTTTTGAGTCATATTCTTAAAGCTAAAAGAATTATGAGCAAACGAAAAACAATTGATGCATTCTTTAAGAAAAAAGATTTTAGCAATTCAGAAATTAGGACACCTATGGTTGTAGAAACAAATGTTAATACTTCGATGCCTGATGAACAAATATGTGAAGAGATAGATCGTGATCCAGGACCATGTAAACAAATATGTGAATTTCCTATCAACAAACAAGATGAAATCCGACGAGATTATCTCATAAAAGGTCCATACCAACCTGAAGATATAGTCTATCCATACAAAAGAGCCATTTTTTTTGGTGATTAGGGTTTTGTCTTGTTGTTGTTTTTGAGAAAGAAAAACACTGTAGCCGCACATTGTAATTTTCTTTGATAATAGTGAAATCCCTGCAACTCTGTGGACGTAGGCAAATTGCCGAACCACGTAAATACTGTCTTGTGCGTTTGATTGTTTTACTTTTGGCGTTTTGTTTTCTCTATTTTTTTGTTTCTCACAGGTTTGGAATTTCGGTTGAATTCCCAACATGTTCAAGTATATAATGATATATGAAAGTTGATAATTTTGTATCCAATAGACTTAAGAATTATATTTAGTATATCTTTGTTACAACCCGGCCCCCCCAAGTCTGTATTCCTGGCTACGCCCCTGCACAAAAGGTTCTGTTTTAATGCATTTGGTAATATATGTGCTATATTGTATTTTTCTCAATCAACTTTCAACTTGATGTTATTCTTTTCCTTGGCTTCCAAATAGAGGTGAAGATTATTATCTGACTTTAAAATTTGTAGGGAATGATTCCTTAGTATTGTTGGAATAGAGATATTTTAAGTCTATGACTCCTCTTTTATTATGGTTTGGACTTTGGATTATTGCTGCATTTTTTTTCCTAATGTTTTTAAGTTCTCTAATAATTTCCAGGACTCTCACTCATTGAATTTTGGTGTGTGTGTATGTTTGTAAAAGCTGCTTGTAAACTTGTATGACCTTGAATGACCTATTTCAATCACCTTCTTTTGAATGATTCAAGTCACAATTAGTGACTCATTGATCTTACTGTACATCAACTTGCTATTTATAAATAGGATATTTTTTTCTAGTGGGAATCAAACTCATTCCATAAGTTAAAATTCTAGTGGGAGTTTTTGTACACTGATACGGCCTTTTAATGCCTGTTGAATTTGGGTTTCAGGTGATTTGTGACCATTTGAATCTAGGGGTGAAGACAGGGTTGCCATACATTTGGCATAGCAAGGCAAGCAACCCATTTGTTAATTTGAAGAAGTAATACAAGGGCATATACTTGCAGGAGGAGATCATTCCATTCATCCAGTCTATCGTTTTCTCAAAAGTGCACAACCGTGCAGGAATGCTATGTTGAGCTCTCAAAGTTGGTCAAGGTAAAGCTTGGCTATGTTAGTCATTACTTTCAGCAGCTTGGGGATGCCATGCTTACCTGAATTGAAGCCTGGGAGGAGCTCAATCCGGCCAAAAGAAGCATCAGCTGCTGCAGAGCCCAAAAGTTTGAAGAAGGAAGAGCCCTCTCCCAAATCAAAGTAGACAGCATTTAATTCCCTCTCATTGTTGTAGTATTATTTCATTCTGCTTTACCATCTTTTCCTTGTAAACTTTGGTTCCTATTTCCTTATGCTTTATTTATCAGTGTTGCTGGTGTATTACTTTGTACCTCTATGTTTTTTGAATCAATTAGAGTGCTGTTATCCTCACCAAATGAGTACATGAGATTCTTTCAATTAGTGTCGTTGGATTTAATGGAAGTAAAAATGAGAGTTTTGTGCATTGGATACTACCTTTTACATAATAGGATTAGCATGTTAGAGATCATTAAACTGTGATTTTTTGTTTTTTTATTTAATTTCCTTTGCTAAGGTGGGGAGAACTAAAGTGATAAGAGGAGATGAAAATGCATTGCAGCATCATTGTACATACCATTTGGTGTCCATAAATCAAATGATTGAAATTAAACATTTTTTAGTATAGCTGGAGTATTGCTGACATGGTACTCCAAACCATTTACTATTGGACAATGAACTTTTTCACATGGTTTTTGACTTTATGTCATATTTTGTATTAAGTAACTTATTTTTATTGGTGTAGAATATAGTGACAATGAACTTTTTCACATGGTTTTTGACTTTATGTCATATTTTGTATTAAGTAACTTATTTTTATTGGTGTGGAATATCATGTCACTATATTCTTTAGATGTCTTATTGTTTGATTTGAAGAAAGTAAAAAATGGGAGTTTTGTGCACTAGATATTACCTCTTACATAATAGGCTTACATAATAGGATTGGCATGTCAAAGATCATTGAACTATGAATTTCTTCTTCTTTTTTTAATTTGAATTTCCTTTGATAAGGTAGGGAGTACTAAAATGATAGGAGGAGATGAAAATGCATTGTAGCATCATTGTAAATACCCTTTGGTGTCCATTAATCAAATTGTTGAAATTTAACACTTTTGATTATAGCTGTGGTATAGTTGACATGGTACTCCAAACCATTTACTATTGGATAATGAACCTTTTTACATGGTTTTTGACTTTATGTCATGTTTTTGTATTAAATGACTTATTGTCATGTTTTTGTATTAAATGACTTATTTTTATTGGTGAAGAATATCATGTCACCATACCCAAAAACCTAATAGTCTCTCTTGACATAAAGGTGCAAGGTTACTATTGCAAAAGCAGACCTATATTACACGGAGCCAAAAGAAATATGGAGCATGAGAAACATAATATTATGGCTATGTACATGTGGTTTTGTGTAGCAATTTTTTAAACAAAAAGTGGTTACTAGCTTATCAAATTGCAACTTTATGATTTGTTACCCCAACGCTTGAAATTTTTCACACTAGAGATAGGTTGGTAACAATAATTATCTCATATTTATAGAGGCATCATCTCTCACAATATTTGGACCCCACAATGCATATATTGGATGCACAAAATACCTTCTCGATAAGTGGAAGTGTTTAAGTTGGCTCATATGTTTTCCCTACAATACTTGCTACATTCCACCGAAAGATCACCTTTTTTTTTTTCCTTTTGTCTTCATCAAGCATTTCTACTTGTCATTACTACGCAACTTGCTCATGTAATGTGAACCGTTGCCTATCCATTTCATTTCAAATATTCCATTTCTTCCACACGTCCCTCACTTCTACTTTGAAATAGTGTCATTGTCACATGTTAGATTGAGCACAGCTTGGCTTCAAATGCAGGACTCTTACTAAAAACATACCGTAGTCCTTCATTTTAAGGTTGACCAGATAAAGACAACCTTAAGTTAGGCAGAAACACCATCCCAAGTCAACTGTGCAAACCTTCATACACTTCAATCAAGGTTTAGAACACATTACCTATGTAATGTAACCAATTGAGCCAAGTAATCAGCATACTGTGTCTGTTTAGTATTGTTGTAATAGAATATTAATTGAAAAACTTTGCATTTTGAGTGTGTGGAAAATAATAATGAATAGTGATTTAAAGTTATAGATTTATAAGATATGATCAATTAATTTTTTTTTTCTTAAAAATTCAAAATTTTAACCTTTAAGGCCCTTTCGAAAAAGGTTTCTTTCCAACTCCTATATCTTTTTACTAGATGTAAAATTTGAAAATCTAACCGTTAAATTACACTTTCTTTATGTTCTTAACATTTTTGTCAAATTTCATTCAAATAAGATGTTATTTACTATTCGATCAATAAACTTATTTTTTAATTTCTTTTAAAGCCTGTCTGATTTTTCTCCAAACTTGTCCGGCTCTTCAAGCTTTCTAGCAAAGTAATTTCGGACTCTCCAAAATCAAAACCAGACACGCTTTTTATCTAAAAAACTTGCAATAATACTGTTCATGTTTGGTAATCCTAATCTAACTATGCTACTCTAATCCTATCAGTACTTTGCGTGTAGTTTACGCCAAACATTGTCTTATTCATGATAGATATACGTCCTTGTACACATTAGCTTCTATTCTATGGCCCAAATTTCTTCACAGCCGCCCACCAAAATTCCACATTTTTCTCTCTTATATCAATCTCATAAAAGTAAAACACGCTCTTCATTCCCTTTTCATCTTTGTTTTCTACCTAACAAAAGTGAATAAAGTAGTATTAAGTTTCTCAAAAAAAAAAAAAAAAAAAGTAGTATTAAGTTCTTGGAATTATTCTACATGGCTCCAATGCAAAACAACCAAATGTTATTACTAGGTTCTTCTAGTTCATCAGCAGCTTCTACTTCCTCATCAAACATAGAGAATTTTAATTCTCAGAATCTTTTTCATGGTGCCAACAACAAGGACAAAATGAAAGCAGAAACCAGAATTCAACATCATGAAGCTAATAACATTTCTGAGAGGGGAGAAAAAGTTACAAAAGGAGACAAGAAGATCAAAAGGCACAGATTTGCATTTCAAACAAGGAGCCATGTTGATATACTCGATGATGGGTACAGATGGAGGAAATATGGGCAAAAGGCAGTGAAGAATAGTAAATTTCCGAGGTTTGTTATCTTTTTCTAATCATCTTTTAGTTCCCTTGGCTTCAAATTATGGTTATATATCGAGGGTTATGATCAAATTATGCGTAGTATAACTATGTAATGTTTGCCTCATTTCATTTTTTATTATATTAATATGATAATATCTTTATAATTCTATTGGATTCCATTTTCTTTTTGTTTGTAAGACATACGCCAAATTTCATGTCTATTGAAGTTAATATTTGAAGTTATGAACATTTGAAATATAAATATTTTATGATTAGCTTCATCATTCTCTGTGATTCCACTTGATGGAAAACTCTCATTAAGTAAAGAAAGATGATTTAGCTTGATTGTTCCTTTTCCCAATCAGAATTTAAGCACAATTGTTTATGTGACCATGCATGACCCGTGTACCTTTGCATGATTGCATGTATCTAAGTAAGCATAATACATTCTTGTCTCATGATGGGTTTTAAATCGGAAATTGGGAATCATTCTCATGTTGAGTCTTTCATCTAATACAGTATTTAGGACTGATACAAGATAGGTCTGTGTAGTTTCATTCGATTCTCCAACCCCAACTGAGTAGTTTAGGTTTGAAAACAGTGGTTTAACCATTGAGGTCTAAGTTGCTCACTTAGTTATGGAGCATAAGTTATGGAGCATAAGGTTGTACAACAACGAACAAAGCCTTAGTCTCAAAATTTTGAAGTCAGCTATAAATCTTCAAAATATTAGTTAAGGTCGATCATATGTATTCTTTTCCCCCATTTTACTCTATCAAAGATTCTAAAAATCATATTATCTGTTACTCCCTTAATTAACATGTCTTTTTTTTTAATCTCTTCTACTAATGTAATTTTGGTCTTTCTTTATATTATTACATTCCCTCAATTTGGATAAACTCGCTATTTCTTACTGGTGCATTAGTTACTCTCCTTTGCACATAACCAAAACATCATAAGCGGCTCTCTATTATCTTTTCATCAATAGGAGCTACTCCTATTTCTAGGCGAATTTCCTCGTTTCAAATCTTATTTTTCCGTGTATATTCACTTATCCATCTTAACATTCTTATTTCAGCCATACTCATTTTATGGAGCACAAGGTCCTTAGAGCTGAAAATTAGGATTCATGCAAAGGAGGCTAGTACCATTTAACGTGTAGAACTTATACCTTAACCATTTTTTTTAACTTATTGAGAAATTCATTTTTGTGAGGGGAAATAGTAGATGCAGATGCATGATTATCTTGGGTAGTACTGGGATATGGCCCCCATTCATTGAATCTGATTGCTCCAAAAGAAGCATTCTTTATAATTATGTTCGACAAACTTAGTTAACTTTTCTTCTTATCGAGAAGTTATATTTCAATTAGTATTAACTTATTTTATAATAATTGGTTGAAAAGTAAGCTTGTAAGTTCAAGACCCATTGAGCGAGCGAGTGTATAACTTACCACTAAAAAAATTAACTTGTCTACTTTTGCTCAATTGACTTAAATGAGCAGATTTGCTTATCTTCATTTTTTTTTTTTTTTTTTTTGAGAAAAATTTTCATTTTGTCTTTGTTACATCGTGGTCAACAAAAATTCACAGAATTGGACACTAGTATACTAAGGCCCTATTTCGTTTGTTGTCATCTTCACGGTGGATCAGGCCTATCTCTAAACTTTTTTTTTTTTTTTTTTTTTTGTGAGAATCACCTATCTCTAAACTCAAATGAGACCTTTTAAGTTTTTTTATTTTATTTATTAACTTTCAGCCAAAAAAAAAATTTATTAACTAGTATACTTTATTCCAAGAGAAAGAAAGTAGAACAGTTAAAAGGTTAACATAGTTTATAACAAATACAAGTCCTTCAGCTTACTGTTTGTGTTCCACTCTATATTCCACCAATTACAACTTGTCATATATTTATTTGACTTTTCTTATATAATAACTAAAGTTTAAAATGGAAAAAAAAAAAATATATATATATATATATATAAATATCAATTAATCTCATGATATACCATAATTGGTGGAACATATAATGAAATATAAAAAGTAGGACAAAGAATTTGTATTTGCTCATAACCAAAATCTAGACTACAAATCAACTGGCCAAAGAAAATTGCATTTGCCAAGACTATAGATAAAAACCATTATATATATATATATATATATGAAAAAGGCAAATGCATATAAATTGTACAATTCTTATCATAATCAAGAACTTTGTCACTAGTTAGTAGCTCGACCTGAAATCATTCATGATGTGCTCAACATGTTAGCATCTCATTGAGCTTGATTTGCATTGTTGGCCTACTTCCACAACCATTCCTTATTTCTTAAATTGCTTCCATTCATTCTTAAACTCCTCTCCAACTATTATGGTCTTGTTTTTTGCACAGTAAACCTCTACTGTGTGTTACCATTTTAGTGAGAATTGATGCACAACCTGGTTGTTTTTTTTCATTCTTTCATGAGGAACCTTTATGATGCATGACAAATTTTCAAAAACAATACTATTATCTTGCAGAAAATGAACTGATTTTGTGTCATTTTGTTTCCAGGAGTTACTACAGGTGTACTCATAAAGGCTGCAATGTCAAGAAGCAAATCCAACGCCTTTCCAAAGATGAAGAGATTGTGGTGACAACCTATGAAGGGATGCATTCACATCCACTAGAGAAGACTACTGATAGCTTTGAACAGATCTTGCAACAGTTACAAACACCAGCTCCCTCATGAAGTACGCCATGTCAAAAAACATTGCAGAGTGTCTCAATGCACACAGTTTCTAATTAATGTACTGTTCTACTAATATGTTCAAGTGTATGCATAGCATGTAATATGAGATGAATATGGAAAGCAACCGATCTTATTTGTAAATAATTTATCCTAAACATGAAATTGAAACTTTTTGAAGAAAAGAAACATCAATTAATGTACTGTTCTACTAATATGTTCAAGTGTATGCATAGCATGTAATATGAGATGAATATGGAAAGCAACCGATCTTATTTGTAAATAATTTATCCTAAACATGAAATTGAAACTTTTGAAGAAAAGAAACATCAATTCATCAACATCTATTTGAAAATAAAAAAGGATTGATAGAGACAATTGTTTGTTACTAGCACCCAAACTGGTTCAAATCATAAAATATCAAAATGAGAGAGGGAGAGAGACATTTCATGTTGGAACTAGGATCATCTCATGTTCATCTCTATATCCACCAAAGCTCCTCATTGGAACAATGCAAATTGCATACACAATTGAAGCAATAGCAAGCCAACCCATCACAACCACCCACCTTCTCCCATTACCACTTCCACCATAAGAATCTCTTCTCATCTCCACACTTGCCACCACTTTCTTTTCGTCCTCCACTACTACTTCTCCTTTCACATATTCATCACGCAGAGAAAAAGAAGACAATGAAGACAACGACGAAGATGAAGAACAACAGCACTGAAAACAAACAGGCAATACATTGCTGAACATCCCACCAGTTTCATTTTCATGATCATCATCATCAGACTCACAAAAGGACACTGATCTCACTTCACTCTCTTGAGCCAAACCATTACATATCTTCTCTTTCCATCCAAAACCCATCTCAGTTTCACTCGCATCCGCCTCAAAAAGCCGCCGCCCTTTCAACCTTCCACTCTCAATGACTGCTTTTCTTTCTCTACGTATCTCTTCCATTGCCAAATCATTGGTCCTCACTTTCCACGCTCCTTCTGGAGGAGACAGTCTTTTTTGAAGTGAAGACATGAGGCTTCTTGGAGAGCTGTCTAGCCTTTGAAGAGATTTAGCCATGTGGTTAGAGTTTGTTGAATATCTTCGTTGGGTTCTTGGGTGAGACTGATTGTAGGAATGCCAATCTTCTTGTAAAACCATGAACTGGTGCTGCAGTTTATCTTGTTCTCTTTTCTTTTCTATATGATAGCCTTTCATGGTGGGGTCCCTTTCTCCTTTTTTGCTCATTTGATCATGGCTTGTGCTTCGTGTGGTTTTTGAATGGGAGAAGAGAGAGAGAGGCTAATTTTGGTTTGAATGTCTAGAGATTATAGCGGGATAAGAACAACCACCCACGTCTTGATTTTATATTTTGAATTTTGTTTTGAAGAAGTTGGGATAAATAAGAATCTACATTAGTTACAATTAAAATTATTAAAAAAAGAGGTTACACACTTCAATCCACCACACTATCAGTTTATGGGATTTATAAGATGTTTCATAGTCATGGGCATAGAGTAATTTACAACGGTTGACAAGACATGTTGTAATTTTTCTATAATAAAAGTAATATCAATAATAAAATCATGTTAAAGAAATATAATATCAATCACAACTTATCACTTGGGAAAGAAATCCTCCCACTTAAATTCTCTAATTCTCTCTAATTTTTAGCAATGAGAGACATATCTAGCATTTAAAAAATTCAATGGTTTAACAACCCCCATTTAAACCACACAAAATCAAGTAATGATGTGAATCACAAATCTGGCTAAAAATTGGAAAAAAATGAAAAGGATCTTGTCTCCTTAATAAATTATGATTTTTTTTTTTTTTTTAATCTCTGTAGCATCTCTTACTCTTTTAGTAATGTATAAATTTCAAATTTGGACCATCAAGTAGGTCTTAATTTATAGATAAGATTTATCTTAAAAGCATGACTAGCAATCTTTAAAGTTTTCCCTTTTTCTCTTCCTAGGATCTGATGAATGATTATTACTTTTGCTTTATTTTTTTATGGGAATTACTTTTGCTTTTAATTCTCTGTCGTTGGTGATGAATCACTTATTGTTTTTTTTACCTGTGGTTTATTGCCTTTTTACCTGTGGTTCACTTATCAGAACCTCATATGCTAAAGTGAACAACTGAACTAATGCAGACAATAATTAGTTATACCCTTTTCTTCATCCTGATAAAATCAAAAAATTATAAATTGACTACGACCCAAATTATTAGATTTCCAAATGATGTAGCTTTAATAGGAGTGAGGCACTGTAGTGCATATACCAGGCAAGCATATATACCACGTGGTCCTGGCAGCTATAATGGTAATCGTCTTCCTTTTTATCTCCCTTTTAACTTTACAGGACAGACTAAATGCCTATTCCCCACCTCCCATGATCACAAAAGAGTAATGTACACAGGGGGGGTCTCTCTAGTATATAATAAATCACATCATCCATAACTATTATACCTTATATTCAACATGGGATACTGCAATTACATAAAGAAACTACCACTTTTCTTGGCATAGGTGTAGGACCAAGCTTATTTGCTAACTATTATTCTACAACTTATTGAAGTGATCAATTGACTGTGAATGGTGGGTTCGCGTGATTAGTGATCACTTTCGCATAAACTCACCATTCACAGTCAACAACTTCAACAAGTTGTGGCAAAAATTACTTGGTTAATATTGATTTATTGGATTTACAGTCATGCTGCAAATAATAACAACTGTGCACTGTGGCTTCCTGAATAAGTTCTTTGCTTATTTGAAAGAGCATTATGGTCAAAAACATCATCATGTGCTTCGGCACCACAATCTTTCTTAGTTCCTGTGCTTTTTCCTCTTTTTTTTTTTTCCGTAACTATTTTATTGTTTGTAACTTTGTACTTTAAAATAAGAGCATTATGATACTAAACTTGAGTTAATCTCCAGTTGTTGCATCCACTTCATGTCAGCTCCATTCAGGACTAGTAAAGTTTTCTCAACAAGCACAGGAAATTGCATAGAAAGCATAAAAATGGCTTTTTAGCATGCATGCACTAAAGAATCCTTTTTCCGTTTCTTACTAATACTAAAGCTGAAAACACATATAACTCAATAGTCAGACATGAATAACAATGAATGAACAAGAACATGACAATTCCAAGCATCATGCATCATAACTTAAGATTCAATAGCAATGCAGCAAATTCCAATTGCAGAAATATCGGTCTCTCTCTAACAAGGTAGTGTTATCTTAACTTCAATATTAGGAACAATAATATATCCATTGCAGGTCAGTTTCTTCTTGTCAAAATTCTTTAATTTTCTACACACAACTTACGACCGATTCCTCTTGTCAATCCTCTATTTCAAAAGCTACCCTCAGAAAGGCTGCTCAGCTTCCACTTTTAGGGTTTGAATTTGAAATGTCCTCTATTATCCCTTTCCCATCCACAGCATCAAAGAAGAAGAAATTTTTTAGGGGGTCCCCTTTGCCTGATATTGCTTTGATAACCTCCTAATAAGTTCAACACTAAACTATGTCAAAATAATGTCTTAAATGTTAAAAACATAACAAAGTGATTCGATATGGCACCTGTCCAAGGATTCCCCCAATGACAGCACAAACTGGAGGGAATTCTCTTGTACCCGTTACCAATCTTTCAAGAAGTGCATCAGGAATATGAGATTCATTCAATGACTGCCACAATATCATGCAAGCAGGAGTTAGAAGATGAACAACACAATCATAAAACATAAGCAAAAAATTCCAAATACCATACATTTGCCTCACAAAGCTCCTTTTTCAGCTTCAGAACACCAGGAAGATCTGCAATCGAAACGTCTCCTGGATGGCGCCCCTCAGCCTCAAACTTTTCTATCACTGGAACAAGAGAGAGGATAATTTAGTAATTATTCTATTGATACAGATGATTTGGAACCTATTACATTCAATCTTAAAAAGTACAAATGAAATCAAAAAAGGCATATTAAATTTGTCACTAGAAAACGCCATAAGCAGCCTTCGACTTCTTATCCAAAGTGTTCAAACTTAATTAAGTAATGGTAGAAGGACCAGGTATAGCAGATGAATTGGTAGTATCTTGTGAAAGTAGAAAATTAGCAGCATTTTTTTAGGAAAAAAAAGGGAAGGGGGGGTGGGGGGGGTGTTCATTGTTAAGAAAGCTTTAACTTTACAATTTACCCGACCTCTCATAGCAAAGTATAGCTTTGACACTCTCCTTGGCAGAGCTCTCCAAGGCACTGAAATTGCTTCCTGCAATGAAACTAATGCGTCAAGATTCTTTTATGAATCTTAAAGAAACCAAAGCCGTTGCAACACATTGTGTTGCCATGGCACTCAAAAGGGAAGGTTTGGATTAGGGATTTAATTCTTCCAGCTAAATCCCTCTCCCTGCCTCCAAACTAAAAATGATTTGGGTAAATAAATTTCATTGAAAGAGTGGGGATGAAGAAAAGAGTATGCGGTACAGAAAAAAGACTAATTAAACTCGACATCTTTAGAAAGAACCATGAGCATCCAAGTCATACCTCAAAACTAGGATATTGCAGTTTGCATTCAACGGTCTCCTCAAGTTTTTTCTGTCAACAAATAAAAACAACACCAATTAAAGGAATGCTTTCATCAAGCATGATATCTGAATATGATTAAATAACTAAGATGCTTAACAGCTAAAAAATACAAATATTAGTCAGAAATTTATAATGCAAAAGTCAAAGCATAGACATTTGAGAACCCTTGGATGAGCTATCTACCATTCCAGAGCCATAACAGTGCTATAGAGACTTTTGAAATTAATACAGCAAATAAGGTTCCACTTTGCATTCAACTATGGCTTGACTACACAAGACTTTCACATGCAAAATTAGTCATTAATCTAAACATTCTAGAATCCACATGTAGAAGCATTTTCATTATGGGTGCAGAAATATTTTCACAGAAGAGTTAACACAATCACAATAAGATATCAACTAGTGATATGGGACAACTGCAACATATAACACGAGGTACAAAATTTACATGGATGCGGAAATATTTTCACAGAAGAGTTAACACAATCACAATAAGATATCAACTAGTGATATCAAACAACTGCAACATGTAACACGAGGTACAAAATTTACATTGAGTAAGATGATCACCTTTGAATATATATGGTCTTGCAGATCAACAAATATTTCACCAGAAGAGTCTCTACAGTCAACTGTATAGAATGCTATATGCTTTGATAACTTCCGGCATTTCTCATTGACCGATTTCTGCAGCCAAGAAAAATCAAACATGTCAAAAGAAACTTATATAAAGAGTAAACCATTTACAAGCTACGCCACATTAAGGAAAACGAGTTTGTATTGTACTTTTGTCACAAGTGAGCAACAACTGACAACTACAACATCATATTTATTGAAGAACTCCCCATCAAAGCCTGACACATCACCTGCAAGATTGAAAATTTGGATTTAATCAAATCTCTTCCAACTGACTTGCACTAGAAAATATAGATTATTAGCAACTTAAGTAATGTAACACGGCCAGCTTTGGTAAATAAATTGTACTCATAAATATAACATCAGCAAGTTCAACAGAACAAAAGGGGCAAACCTTTTTCAACTGAAACACGAACCATCGGATTGAAATCTTTCAAGGAATCACAACAAAGCTCGGCGAGCGTTTTCCCACGATACACATTCTCATCAGGAGGTATCAAAAAATTAGAAGAAAAAAGTGCTTCATCGGTCGCTACCCGATCATCCACCAATGTCAAACTACCAACCCCTGCTAGAACAATGTTCTTGCAAAACTACCCACAAAAAAAAGAGCTTACATAAATCAACACCAAACAATAATTACCATAATAATTGAAATGAGTAAATAAGAATGAATATACCAACATTTAGCAATATATATGATAAATTACCGATTGCCTCAAATCATTAGGAAATGGTAAACACAATCATTAAACCATAATTATAATGCCACTCCCCCCATGTATAGGCCCAGACTCCTTAATTAGTAGAACCTAGGAAGCTCGGACACGAACACGAGCATGGGTATGGAGACGGGTACAACATGACAATACAAGCAATTTCTGAAAAATTATAACATGACGAGACAAGTATGACACTAGTACAACATAGATACGACACTGCACCCCCAATGAAGTGTTTGTGCTTCCTCGAAGTAGTGTAGAACCCAAGACATGATTTTTTTTTTTTTTTAATTTTTTAAATGAGAGAGAACCCATGACCACTCTGATACTGTAATAAATTACCGATTATTCTAAAAGCTTAAATTCTCACGAAGCAGTGAATAATCATTCAACCATTACTCTAACAACATTTAAAAAAAATTAATAAATTAAGAATTACCTCAGCAACAGTCCCTTTCATTCCACATACTAATATATGAGATTTGCTCAATCTAAAACAAGCAAATAAAATAAAATTGTTAGTTAAAAATTAAAAATTGCAACTTGATAATATAACTAAACAAAATCATGATATAAATACGAATTACTATTTCTAACTCATGCTCATGCATTATATCAAATTATTGAATTATTAAATTTAAATTAAAAATTAAAAATTAAAATAAATAAATAAATAACAGAGCTAGCTATAAGAATGAACTCAATGAATAAAATCACAAAATGAACAGCAAAATTTTGGAAAGAAAAAAAAAACTTACCTTCTTTGAGCATCAGCGCCCCAAACCCTAATTTGGCGGTCGTAGAGAGCAGTCTCTTGCTCAGTCAACTCTTCTCCGTCCATTCCTAGCCGTAACCTGTTTTACAAACCCTAATTCAAAGCGCAGAGAGAGAGAGAAACCCTAGAAAAGCTCGAAGTGCTGCGTTTTATGAATAGTGAAGAAGAAGCAAAGCAAAGCAAATACGAGCTCACAATTTTTTGCTTTTTTACTTTGAAATGAAACTGAGATAGCTTGGTTTTTTAGATTTTTAATTTTTAATTATTTTTATTTTTTTGGGTTTCTAATATGAGTTGGGCCCAATGGATGGGCCTTTCTTAAGGGCTAATCCATTTATGTTTGAGATGCTTTGGGTTTAGAAACTAACAGGCCTGAATTCATGGGCCTAATTTGGATCTAGCCCAATTTAAGGATTTGTATTATTAGGCAAAACTTTTGCATAATTAACTTCTTTTCTTGTTTTTACATTTTTAAAGTAGCATGTTATGCACTTATGCTTGACGTTTTTATTATGATTGACGTAAGATAAAAATAATAAAAATTATGTGAGTAATTGGACCTCGGTGAAAGTGATACTAAACTAATTGTAAAGATTATGTGAGTATTGGACTTAAGTAAAACTGTAAAAGTGATATTAAATTAATCATATTTTTTTCATTGTGAAAAAAAAAAAAAAAATTGTCTTTAATATTAATCTTATTGTAAAGATGCTCTCTATTACTTCTTCTTTTTTAAGTCAAGATGTTCTCTATTAATAGTCCAACAATTATTATTTTTTCACTTCTTTTTAAGTGAAAGGTAACAAGGAGGTACAAAAAAGAAATTGCCATCTTCTATATTCTCCTTTAATTTAAATCTCTTAGTATTGGGTAACTTTGCATAATTTAAACTTCAAGAATCCTTTATTTGATAAGAAAGGAAATCCATCACGTATTAAGAAGGCTTAGGATATGTTTGGATACCTCTTATTGCTAAAAATTGAAAATTTATGATTGAAAACACTGTAACAAAATAATTTTTAAATGATGAATAGTGTCCATGGGTCCCATGAACAGTTTTTAAATGATGAATAATTTGTGTTTTTCCGTACAGCTGGGTCCCATGAACAGCGCACGGGACCCAATTGTTGAACGCAAACGCCAGACGTGATGAGTTTGGAACGCAATCCGAAGTCACACTTAATTTCACGGATTATTTAAATGAGTCTATTTTATGGTTTAAACTAAATATTATAAATCTAAAAGTATGAATATTAATATGTTCAATTTTGAATAATGTAACACCATCAATATGGTTAGATATAAGAAATAAAATCTCATTATAAAAATAGAGTATCTATGTCATTTAATATAAGATCTTACACACCCTTTATTTCACTTGAAATAAATTGAATTTTATCTTTGTTGTTACATTTTTTTTTTTTTTTTTTGAGATAGTTACAATATGCTACTAACTTCACAATTCGAACATTTTCTCCCTAAACCCCCAAACACTTTATGCATGAAAATATGTCAATTAAATTACAAAACTCTTTACTTATTACATTCATGATGAACAAGAAGAAAGACAAAGACACATGAGACTTTTAAAGTACCTAGAGAACATTGAAGCAAGTGAAATGTTTGTTGAGTGAATAAGCCGAGTCTTTGCCTCCTCAACGGTCCACAATAAAGCCTTCAATCCTACAAAAACTTTTACTAGAGTGAAAATCACAAAAGATATTTACCATAGAAAATACTAATTTGAAGCAACAAATAGTGTAAATGCATCGACTGAGAATCATGGTGTTGACCCAACTTAGAATAACATTTCTAGTTGAACTGAGCTAGATAATTAAAGTGCCCATATGTCATTTAAGTTCCCAGTAGGTGGGAGATAATTGCTTACCAGGATCTTGATGTTTATTTTGCTTTGTGTTTCTCGTCATGGTCTTTAGTCTTGCATGACGTTGCTGCTTAGACTTCAAATTGTTCAAGTCAGAACTTTGAGTCTTTCTTCTCTTACCATGGATTCAAATTTCAATATAGGTTCTGCTTAAGAAAATACGATAAGGCAATTCATGTACGTATAAGGGAAATAATCTAGGAGTCACTTAGAATTGAGAAGTGCAACAGACAGACCTTAATGCAACTTCTCAGGAAATATTCAAAGCACCTAATGCATTAACAATTAAGGTTAATAATGATTATTAATGGAACATGTATTTGTCATAGATAATGTTGATTGAATCCTATAGAGACAAACTTCCTTCACAGTCCTTCATGGTCATTGACACATATAAACCTATTTATCAAAACGTACACAGATAAACCCCAAGCACATGTTCACGGAAAAAGATGCAATAGTTATCTTATACATCCAATCCAACACATATATGTATCATATATCGCTCTCACAACATGCACTTCCACTCAATTATAAATCAACACCTTACAAAAGGTAATGATTATATAAGACAAAGATGTATAAGATACCTTCTCCTTTCCGTCACGTAAGAAAGTTGGAAGATTCAACATGATGTTGTCGTTATTTCCTTTCTCTGGGGGTCCTGTTTTGGTTTCCCTAGAATGCAACACTTGTCGGTGCAGAAGTTTAACACTTATCAAAACTCATTGACCTTGACTTTCAAGGAGAAGCAGCCTTTTTGTGGGGGTGAAACAGATGGCAATTAATGACTATTGTACTCTAGTTTGTTACAGAATTAGAGGCGGAGCAAGTGAGTGGATTGAGTTAGAGCTTGCTCTGCAATAGCTTACTATAGGGAATAGTGTAATGGCATGTTGCTACTGTTGATTTGTATCGTTTGTATGAGATATTAAGTTCTGTGCAGTTTTGTCTTTCAGGGCTTAGCTGGGGGAGGTAGGGGTCGAGCCCTAAAAAATTCGACACCTAGCCCCTTTTATTTCGTACTGATAGATTTGTTTTCTTTTTAATTTTATCTTTTGATATTATCTCTTGAGTCTTGAGATTTCATTATCACAAAAATACAAGTAATATCTTGTGTTATTATATCAAACTTAAATTTCAATAATCAATAGTGTTAGGAGCTCAAATTCTTTAAGTAAAATTCATTATTATTCATTAAAAAAAAAAAAAGTGTATAAGAAATAAAATTAGGAAATAAACTATAGTTTGATATTATTTTTAAGTTGAACCCTAAAATTTTTTATGCACAAATGAAATGCTTACTATATGGCTTAAAATGATACTATAATTTAATCATTTTATAAGTTTAACAAAAATTGACATAAATTGTACTTGAAGTTAATCTAGTTATTAAAAATTATTCAAAGAGAACTATAAATGAAATTTTGACTATAACAATAATAACTACACGACTTAATTATATGTGTGCGCGCGTATGCAATAAGTTTATCTTATAGGTATATTGAGAGATATAAAAGTTAATAAAATATGCCCTCTTAAGTGAAGCTCAATCTGTACTCTTATATAACAAGAGAGGAGAGAAATTGTTGTTAGCTAGTATCTAGATATTGTAATCAAGTAGAGTTAGAAATTTTTCTTAAAGAGGCAAGCTTTTGGATTCAAATAATAACCTAAAGAATATGTATATATATATTCTTGTCACAATCCAAAAAATGGCAATGAATGTAACACTTTGCTGATGAAGTTAAAAAAATTAATCAAATTCATTCATTTTCATCACTTTCAAGGAAATGGCAATATTTTTTGTGGGTGTAACTAATGGAAATTAATTATTTCAGTTGGTGGTAGAAGAGCAAGAGCCCAGAAGAAGCAAATGGAGCTGACAGAGTTTTGTCTACAAGTGCATAAGAAGATTGCGAGAGATAAGAGTAATGGCAGGTTGCTATAGTTAGTATGTATGAGATAAGATTCTATGCAGTTTGTTTGTCTTTCTGTGCAAGAGGTGATAAAATTGGCCTAAGCCACAAGGTTGCTATAGTTTTTAAATTACAGTAAAGAAGTTAGTGATAAAAATAGGCCTAAAGGCATAAAGTTATTATACCTTTATTAGACACAGAGTCTCAAACAATAATAACTTATTAATAATATAAGTATAATGTATAGTACAAGAAAGTAAAAATGGTGTGAAGTAGCATGCATGATGGATAAATTACAATTAATTTTAAATTAATTCAGTTGATTTCAAACGTTTCAAATTCAAAATAAATTATGTTTTCAAAAATATTTTACTGCAAATTATATATATAATATCCATTACATGTGATATGTGGTTAATAGAAAATCTTTAAATAAAAAAACACCTGGTGTAAATAAATATCCATATATAATAATGTCTATTAGGCTAAAAAGAAAGAAATAACTGGTAATAGACTAATCGAAATTTTAAGAGGATCGATCCAATCAGAAGCTGAAGTTCAAGTTGTAGTAGCAGGAATTTGCTACTACAAGTACAAGTACATCTATGATCTATAGATGTACTTGTTCTTGTACATCTATAGATTAGGAGGGTTTGCAAGTGTATTATAACACAACTATCTTTTCTAATGAATCCATTTCTTAGGTTAGGCCCCGAACAATTTTTTTCCCGTTGTAGGTTTTTCTTTCCTAAACACATCTTGTGATTAGGATTTTCTTTCCCGTTATAGATGTACTTGTACTTGTAGATCTATAGATTAGGAGGGTTTGCAAGTGTATTATAATCAACTATCTTTTCTAATGAATTCATTTCTTAGGTTAGGCCCCGAACAATTTTTTTCCCGTTGTAGGTTTTTCTTTCCTAAACACATCTTGTGCTTAGGATTTGCTTTGATTTATGTTTCTCAATGAAACAAGTAATTGGCTAACTAATGAATTGGACCTAATTAATCAATTGCTTAAAATTGGTAGATAGCGGTTTTAGACTTTTAGGGGCCTAAATTTGTGTTTTCAAACCCAACTCACATTAGGAAGATTTATTTTACAATTAAAATTTTGTTTTGTGCACACCACTTAGTTTGTAGATGAAATTAATTTTCACAATATATCCGGTTAATGTATGTCCTTAAAGAACACATTAATCATCTATTTCATGAAACTTTTTATAAAAATTTGAAAAATCTGTCAAAAAATTTAATAACTTTTTCATCTTTTCATAAAAGGTTTTCTAAAAGAGAAGTACTACATCCACAATATTTTCACAATAAATCATAGGTGGTAAGTTCTTATTGATTCTAATTAGAATCCACAATTTAAATTTCTTTTTTGCTCATCCATAATAACCAATAACAATTTACTACTTTGGATTTGTTGTGAAAATATTATGAATATCGCATTTCTCTTTCTAAAATGGTTTACTAATATCTATTGTAAAACCCTTTAGAATATGAGTTGTGTTAACAGGCACAATAAAGTGCCTATTAACACCAAACTTTATGTCAGAATTTTTGTCTTTATATCAATATTTTGTCAACTTTATAAGTTTTATATAATTTCTCTTATTTATCTAAATTTTTATTAAATAAGGTCCACATTATTATAACTTTAGCAAGTACAGTACCAAGGTAATCGTTAACATTTACCTTAAAATATATATAACTTTTATATTTTATAGGATATTAAGAAGAGTTGTGTTAACAGGCACCTTAGCAACACAGTTATTGACATCTTTTCAATTTTTTGAGCAACTTTTGACAATTTTTTTTATTACTTTTGATAATTTTTTTAACAACTTTTTTTTCTTTTTTTTGGGGGTTAAATGAGACACAAAAAAGGAAAGTATAACAAGCACAGTTAACATTTCCCTATTAAGAATATATCAAAACCAGGGGCGGTGCATGCCTTCCCTTTCCGGCTTTCTTCTCCGCACTGTTAGATATCAATGTCAGTGACATGAAAAGACTATCTATCCACGCAGATGCATCATGGAGTTTGGACTTTGGATCCAGCAAAATTGACAAAGTGCGTTCCTGTTAAAGCTGTTAGAGTAGCTGTCATAGCCTCCAAGTCCAAGTTTTTCTTGAATATCCGTGATCCAAATTGACCAATGTGTTCGGTGTTCCTGTTAAACCTGCTACACTTGCTCTCATAGCCTACAAGTTTTTCAAGGACAGGTACGATGGTAGGAACCCTTTTTTTCTGACCTCAATTTGTCTCCTCCTATTGTAGTATCAGTGTCCGTTAGAAGCTTTTTCATGTTTGCTTTTTTACTTTTTCATTTTGTCTCAAATTTTTTATAAAAATAAGTGTAAGAGCATTAGCCCACTATTTTTTTTATTTGTCATCACAAAAAAATATTTTATTTATTTTAATTATTTATTTTACAAAACATTCAGTAATAGTAAATTTATTTTTGTTTTTAATATAATAAAATAATATAAACATTGTAATAAAATAATATATCTATTAGACTATTACAATAAAATAATATATCTCACTATCAAAAAAATACCACAAATCGATCAATGGCATAATCCACAATCACTGCCAACCAAGAACATCCACCCACAACCACTGCCAAAAATCCAATATATCCAAATTTCAATAATAAGAAGAAAGAAAGATTTCAACAATCATATCTACATGAACTTCCCTACCCACTTGATCAAAACCAATAGAAAGGGTTGGATTACAAGGACCCACAATCCATCAATTAAAAATGAAGGAAACCACAAAGCCTCCAAATGTCTATGAAGCACCCTAACCCATCAGTTTGAAGAAACAAATAACACCGACCAAAAAAAAAAAAAAACCCCAGTTGCAAAATTCAATCCTTTTTTGTTTTTGTTTTTGATAATTTGCAAAACCCAATCTTGAAAAAAGTAATGTTGTGGTGGAAGAACTACTCTTGCTTCCATTGTCGATTCTTTGTGATTGTCTCTGAAATTATTTTACGGGTTTTGCTTTCAGACCCCGTTAACCAGCGCCTGCAGACTAAGGAAAGAAGAGAAGCCGGAGAGAGAGAGAAAAAAAAAAAAAAAAAAAAAAAAAAAAAAAAAAAAAAAGATAAAATATTTTTTTAACGAGAGAAGAGAGATATAGTTTAATAAAAAAAAAAATTTATAGCTTCTTACTACAGTGCACAGCTATAAGAGCATTCATAGCAATGTAGCTAAATAGCTATATAGCTATTTTAGCTACACCAAAACACAAAAAAAGGGTTGTAGCAATGGAGCTAAATCTAAAAATTTTAGTTTCTCAGCTACAGTGCACATCTATCTTTAGATGTGCACTATAGCTCAAAGGTTTAAAAAAAAAAAAAATATATATATATATATATATATTATGGGGCCCAGTAATTTATGGGCCAGGCCCACTTGCTCATGGGGAGTCCAAAGGCCCAAGCCGAAGAAGGCTATGGCCCAAGCTCAAAAATATAAAGCACAAAATGGCCCGGAGATGCAGCCGAGGACAGTTCAGTCCTCGGCAGACCCAAAGTTCCACTGAGAAGAGGGGTAAAAAAGGTATAGGAACAAACTTGAAAGAAGATCTAAAATATCTCGGGAAAGCTGCCCTTACTACCCTTCCCAGATAAGACTCTGCACCTAACAGAACCGGATTCTTCGGCTTTATCAATCACCCCCAACAATTCTGGGATTAGACTGACGGGACAAATATCAGTCTTGGAAAGGTTGACCCTACACGTGGACGAAGGACAGCGAACGTAGGCTAGTATAAAAGAAAAGGTAAAGTAATCAAAAGGGGGGAAAAAGAATGGCCAAAAATGAGAGCCTCCAATCCCACTTCCAGGAGAAAGACTCTAGGGGTGAAAACACCTTAATGATATATGCACACTACAAAAAACCCACCGCCGGGTAACCGGGGAAAGACCTTAATGCTCCTCGGACCAAGTCCGAGGAGTCCAATCCCCCAGGCTACGAAGCTGTAGGGCTTGGATGTCAGGCTGAACCCCTTTTTTACATGAGTTCCCCTAAAAATCAGGTCCGGATCATCGCCCCGTGATCAAAGGCCAGCCTTTTAAGCCCACACTCTACAAATCATATTGTGAGGGATCTTTCATGTGCGAGCCCAACGTCATTCTTGGGCCGTTAAATAATCGTGTCCCTACATATATATATTACACTTCTCTCTCTTCTCTTGTTAAACAAATATTTCCTATTTTCTTTATCTCTCTCCGGCTTCTCTTCTTTCTTCTTTCTTCCTCACTTTTTTTTTCTCAGCTACAATACACATCTATCTTTAGATGTGCACTATAGCTCAAAGGTAATTAAAAAAAAAAAATACAATTCTCTCTCTTCTCTTGTTAAACAAATATTTCCTATATTTCTTTATCTCTCTCTGGCTTCTCTTCTTTCTTCTTTCTTCCTCAATTTTTTTTTTCTCTCTAGCTCGCCGACCAGCTCCTTCATCTCCCTCATCCCTCAGCTCACCGGCCAGCTCCCTCATCACCGATCTGTTCCACCGACCCACCCCAAGCCCCATCGCCGAGTCAACCCGATTCCCAAGTACCTAGATGGGTTACCATTGTTTTCTTAGTTGGCAAGCTGTGAAGGCAAGCTGGTTTTGATGGGTGAGAACAAGAACGAATGGGACGAGTGGGCCGATCTGAGGAATCGGGGTGGGTTTACAATCTGAGGAAGGACGAGTAGGCCGAGTTGACTCAAATGAGTCACGAATAGGACGAGTGCGAAGGGGTGGTGATTGGGTGGTGGTTTTTTCTTTCCTGCTGTGGACTGGTGGTAGTGGTGGTGGTGGATGATTGCGTTGTGCTGTGCTGGTGTTTCTTTTTTTTTTCGGTGGATGTTTTTATTATTATTTTAATGAGTTATTTGTATTATTTTAATCAAATAGCTAAAAGTATAGCTCCATTGATGTGGGGTGTGAAAAGGTAATATAGATAAAGTGATTTTTGTAGGTGTTAAATAGCTATATTTTTTGTTCCACTGCTGTGGATACTCTAAATAGCTATACACACTATAGCAAGAAGCTAAAAAAATTTAGCTATAGCACCATTGTTGTAGCATGCATTTTAAGTATTAGTAGTGTTTAAAATAGCTATATAGTTATTTAGCACCACTATTGCTAATGCTCTAAGTTTGTTGTCACATATTTAGGGGTTGTTTGGTAGTGTATTTCCACACACTTTTTTACCCACATGTATTTCTAAAAAATACAAATACCATTGCTAGAACAACATTATTAAACAGGTCCTTAATATAAAAATTACAAAAAATCATATATTTTTTTTATCTTATATTTAGCAAAAAGCTTTATTGCCAAATGGACGCTCAATAATGTGATGATACACAATAACTTTTACAATTTTTTTTATAGGAATTGAGGTGGAAAATTGTGATAATATATAATAAAAATAAATTAATACTAATCCAAATAAAAATAAAATCACGATCTACTCGATTATTAAAAATATTTACAAAATTTATTGTGTGTATAAGATTATTGATATTATAATATAGGGTTGTACATGAACTAATGTCTTTATGAATAATTCAAATTCAACTTGTGAAATAGCTTATTTATGTTCGTTTGTTTAGTAAATAAGCCAAGTTCAAGTCCAGCTTTTGACTCGACTATTAAACGAGCCAAGCTCAGCCATTATAATGTGTCTATGAATAAGCTTATGAACGTGGTGCTCCATTTAACTATATATAGTATTATATCATTATATATATAATAGTCTAAAAGTATACTTATATAGATATGAAAATTGATTTCATAAATTTGTAAATATGTTCGTATGATGTCAAATTATTATTTACAATTGATCAATAATATAAAAAATTCATTAGTAGTAAAAATTCATAAATTTGTGAAAGAAAAATAAATTTTAGTCATGGTTGTACTATATATGGAAAAAAATTAATTAATTAAGTAATTCGTAAATAAGTTTGAGCTTGTTTGACAAATAAACTAATCAAGTTTAAACATGTAACCTTTTTTGACGATAAGCTCAAGCATAACTCGTGTTCTAAATGAATGAAATGAATAAATTTAAACATTTAATACTCGACTTAACTAACCATGTTTTTCTGTCCTACAATAAAAGACAAGGTGACTAAAGATAAAGGGTAAAAAGAAAAGAAGTTCATACCTATCTATCTTATATTAAATATGAGTATAAGATCGTAAACTATTTCACAATTTTTTTATTACAATTTTGACGTTGTAAATTGTGAGTGATTGTCTATCACTTACACATGTATCCATTATTTATTTTCTTGTTCACACTTTGTCACATTATAAATATAGAATAAAAAAAATTGTGAAATAATTTATGTTACTAAAGAGAGTAATGCTTATGATACAATTTTGTGGTATAACTTGTCACATAACAAATTATGAATGGTAAAAGTGTCATCACATGACCTATCATCACACTTATGCTTCTCACGACTCATCACATGGCGAGTCCTAACACAAAACTAGGCACAGACTTAAAAAAATATCCTTGGTATTAATGTTGATTACTACGTAGCCTTGTTTGTTGTTGCTTTTCTCCTACTTCTATGTTTTGTTTTGTTATGGAATTTAAAGATGCGGAGAAGAGGACAAACAAAAAGTCTCGTATTATAGGGATAGAGATGTCGACACACAAAACAATAATCGATCTGGGCTTGTAACACGTGTCAAGTCATAAACAGCGAAAGGCTAAGATAGTTTTTTGTTTTCTTTCTTTCTTTTTTGTTCTCTACTGTGTACTCATGACTGATTTTGAAGCAGTGGTACGTAGGCCCCACTATAAACAATAGCAATTACAGCTGCCAGCACTGGTTGTTGCAGATTTAAAGGTCCTGTCTCTCTTTTCTGTAGCATCTTCTCACAATTTTTACCCAACCGGAAAAAAAAAATGATGAAAGTAAAGTTACATCAGTGTATCTTGGAATATTATTCATGTGATAATCGTAAAGTTGTATATATTTTTTGATAATATATGTGAATAAAAAAATATGTAATATTGTTTAAAAATTAAAAACATATGTTTAAACCTCTGGGCCCTCAAGGATGACCTATTCTTGGCTAAGCAATTAAACCTCCTAAATGTTAACATTAAACTGGATACTGAATATATTGTGCACTTACTTTCTAACCCCACCGCTGTTAATATTATGCATGAACCTCTCCTTAAGGACTGTAGGACCCCGATCAAATTGATGCCTAACTGCTTTATAACCCACATCTTTCGGGAGGCAAACAAATGTGCAGACAAGATGGCGCAAAGATGGGAGCAGATCTAGTTATTGACTTCCAAATTTTGTATGAACCATCGTCTGTGGTGGATGATGCATTAGCTTTGGACAAAGTTGAACTATTTTGTACTATACTTGTTGTTTAATGTCATTCATCCCGTCTTTTACAAAATATATATATATATATATAATAATAAATTATGCAAATTTTCAAACCTTAATTTTTTTATAATAAAAAAAACCCAAAACCCTTTGTAATTTTCTCTTATTAAAATTGATTTGGGATGCGTTATTTTCAGTAACTTATTTGCATAATATTTATTAAGATATGTGTTTTAGTTAGCTCAACTAGTAAAGTTTTTTATAGTTAAATGAGAAATTTGAGGTTCAATTCCCATCTACACCAAAAACCGATTAGTATCTTAATCTGATAATAAAAAATCATCATTAAAAGCAGATGTCATAGGTTAAAACTCTCTAAAATATATACATATATATATTGAGAGATATAATTTTTGGTAGTCTTTTATATTAAATATGTGAAAAACCCAAAGATTAACTTAATTTTTTTAATTAAAAAAAAAAAAACTTAGACATAAGGTAAAAGACTAAGAGATAAAAACTTTTTTTCCTAAACAATCACATTTTGTTTTTTTTGAGAGAGTTTCACACACAATCACATTTTGTATTGATTATGTATAGATTGTTAAATCTTTAACACATAATTTTTTTGGTTTTGAATGTAACACAAAACCTTTGGTGGTACTATTTTGTGTGAAAATAATATATAGGCACATGTTATCATATGATCAACTCACTATTTATTTTCATAGATATTTAATGGTTTACGTGTAAACAATATTGCCTAAACAGTATTATAGAGGACTAGACTAAAGTGTTAGACTTAAATTTTAAAGGAAGTTCATGTCTTACATGGAAACCATAAGTAGGTTTTGTATATTTTTTTTCCCTTACCTTTTTTTTGCATTTTTTTTTAAGCTTAAGCTAGCCATATTATTTTCTTGTCCAAAAAAAAGAGAAAAAGCTAGCCATATTATTGCATTAAATGGCTTTTTTTTTTTTTTTTTTTTTGGGAGTAACACATCAGAAGTATTTTGAGTGTATCTAGTAAGTATTCACTTATTAACTAATATAATAATAAATATGATTAGTGTCACATTAATAATATAATAAAATGGTTATAGAATCATTTCTTTTGTTTGTGTTTACAAGTTGATACATATACATATAAGATTTATGTAATAAATTTTGTATTAATTATAGCCCCACTCTTTTAAAAGTGAAATGTATGAATTTAATATTATTTTATAATTTAATGAGATACTAATAATTTTTTTTATAAATACGATAAAATTTTGAATCTATGTCTTTTTCGTAATGATTATTCATTATTATCAGGCTAATATAGTAATCGGTTTTTGGTATAAATAGAATTGGGGCTATTAAAAGTGAAATGTATGAACTTAATATTATTTTATAATTTAATGAGATACTAATAATTTTTTTTATAGATATGATAAAATTTTGAATTTATGTGTTTGTTTCGTAATGATTATTCTTTATTATCAAGTTAATATAGTAAGCAGTTTTTAATATAAACAGAATTTAAACTCATAATCTTTTATTTAACTACAACAAACTTTGCCGACCTAACTAAAACTCACCTTAAATATCAAATTATGAGTGATCTAATATCATTTTATGAAAGGTGTAAGAGTCATGTAACAACACTTTTTTTTTTTTTTTTTTTGAAAAGCGTGTAACAACACTATCAAATCTTCTTTTCAATATCTTCTACTTCTTTTTTTTCTTTTAAATTTATTCTTTATCAATGACATCATTTTATTGTGCATTTTAGACAGCACACGTCTACCATGGGTTTACGTCATATGTGTACTGTTCACGCTCCACGTTCGAATCCCAAAGTCCACATGCTACAATAAATTGATCAAAGTGTGGACCACAAATTGATAAGTGGCCCAAATTGGTTTCATTGGGTACGAACCAACTCCCTAGTTCCAAATGCATAGATCTCTCATCCAATTACAAAGGAAAAAGTTGCCAACCAATGCGGCTAGTCAATTTTCAACTATATATGAATAGAACAACATTGCATACTAGTTTGTCATATGCCTATTTATTTTTCTATGGCCTAGGTTTTTTTTGGACTCACTCAACGTGAGTAAAAAAAAAATTATTTATTAGTTTTTGTTACTTCCTACTAAAATATGATTCATTCGATTTTTCTTTAATGAGAGCATTCATGTAGCTATTAATATACTAATTTTTCTACTTTTGAATATATATAACAATAAAAAAAATGATAATTTAGATACTAATCAAGAGCCTTGTAACTCAGTGACATAGTTATTCTTTATTAGGAGAATGATTATGATGATTCAAATCTCCCCATTATACTATCAAATTATAAAAAAGAAATTAGGATATTAACTCATTAAGATTGTATTGGGTTTTAGTTAATAGGTTCATGATGGGAATAAATTACTATTTTTCTTTTTTTTTTGGGGGATAAGTCATAAGACATCTATGCATTTGATGAAGCATCGAAAACAATGTTTAGGGATGTCTGCATTTGGTGAGAGTTATGGAACTCGCTTCATAGTTAATTCTTTTATAAAAATTCAACTTTATTATCATTATTTGAATATATTGATAATAATAATTATTTTGTGAAAGGAGAGGCGATTTAAAAAAAGAGAGCAATTTAATTGATTTAAACACATGATTACTTATACTATATTTATTCTAATTAATTTTAGGATATTAACTCATTATGATTGTATTTGGATTTTGGTTCATACTTCATTGTGAAAATAGAGCAGAAGTTATGGATAAGTTAAAAAACATCTTTGCATTTGATGAACATGGGCTAAAACGTATGGAAAGACTGGAATTTGGTGCCCATACTAAAAGTGCGCGGAGGATATCTTTTATTTATTTATTTATTTTATGTTACGATAATTATGGGTATGCTTAGTTAAGCATTTTGAGAGTTTAAAAGAGTATCTTTTTAAAATCTAAAATTCTAGTTTGCAACCACAACTCCTCATATACAAATATTCACTTTAAACTCTATTTTTTAATAATCATGTTTATTTTAAACTTAAAACACAGGTATCGAATAGCTTATACGAACATGCTCAATATATATTACAAAAAATACAGGGAAAGAAAAAAACAGCATTCCCAGCAGCCGCTATTATAGGTTTGTTTTTTTGTTGGCTATATATTAGTCACCAGTTGAATGCTCGATTGTACTCATCTCAAAAAGTCTTCAAAAATAGGAACTTTTCAACTAAAGAACAGTGTTCATTAAATAATACAACTTGTTTTTGCAGCCCATTTTGTATTTTGTTTCAAGGAATACGACATTAACCATTAATTCGATGCCCGTTGTGTGAAACAATGAGAGTACTAGAAACTAGCCATTCATGACTAGATTGCACAGTATTCCAGGACACCTCCATCAAACCAGTATAATAAGAAAACTGCATATGGTTTTGTTTTTTTGGGCATATAAAAGTACAATAATTTTATGAAAATTGAATCATGTTGTACCTGTGGAAATTAAATTTGATGTGTATAGAAATCATTACTATGTGTTCAAAGTCAATTTGATGATAATTGATTAAAAAAAACTGTTGGAAACTGTTGATTAAATATGATTAGTATAGAAGTCATTGCTGTTTTAAATTTCGAATTTGGTATAAAAAAAAAACAAAATTGTGTTAGTTGTAGCAAAAACGTGCCCTATGTTTTTTTTTTTTTTTTTTTTGATAAGAAAAACGTGCCCTATGTTATCAAAATAGAATCAATTCAGTATCACCAATTTGTGATCTCTAATTAATTTTTAAACTAGTACAGTATATAATAAGATTAATTTTGGCAAAACATAAATGGACAATAGAGAATCTTATTATTATTATAATATATATATATATATATATATGATCATTAATTAGTTCTGGCAAAAAAAAATGAAAATCAAAAAAGTTTATTTCAATTATATAAATAGATACAAATAAGGATTTGTAATTTGCAAGATTCTCACATATGTTTTTTTTTTTTTTTTTTTGGGGGGGGGGGGGGGGGTGGGGTTAATTTATATTCACAAATCTACTTTTCCTATTGCTTTATGCTTAATGCGTTGCTTCTCTTCTATATCTATATATAAAAAAAAGGGTTGCTTCTCTTTATCAACCGGTGCTTTTCATCTCAATATGCGCAAAATTAAGGTCAGGTTCAACTTTTAGGCAGATGCAGCTTAACAAAGAATGTAGTACTAAAAAATTTATTTATGAATTATTCTTCTAAAATTGTTCTCACTTCTCACATATTTGTTGATGTACACTCTACACATACAACGTATACAATTTTGCATGAGATGTTCATTTTTTTTTTTATTAGTGTCCATATTTAAAATGCAGATAAGTAATATATACGAATGATATATAACGAGGAGTGTGAGAATCAACCCTTTTTTAGTATCATTCTAATTTAATCCGACGTGTTAAGTGTATTTTCTTTTTAAATAGCTTTTGATAATGGATGTCTTGAATGAATCCCTAATGGGCGTCTTGTAATCCGTCCCAAGCAGCTATCAGTAGGCACCAACAAGATCGACAACAAAATAATCAGCGTAGATTATGGGTCCCCTGCAAAATTAGATAAAATTTACCGACACATAAAATTTGACAACAAAATATGATACTTATTAATATAACAGACTATTAGTGGTAGTTTAAAAAGTAATGTCAACGATGAGTCGATATGAGAATCAGTACAAACTTACCACATCAGAAAACGGCAAAAATATTGTCAAATTTTTTTTGTGTCCGCAGCGTTGCTCACAAAAATAATCATTAGAGTGGGAAGATAGTCCATCAAAAGTGTAAGGCAACTAAAATTAGATTCCAATTCCAATTCCCTTTGAGCTTCAAGATGGGGTTTCAAAATTTGAAGTGTAGCTTTCCCACTCTCTCCCATAGGAGCGTGCACTATGGTTCCCAAAACCCACGTAGTAAAAGAAACCCAAAAAGAAAGACATGCCATGAAATGTGAAACACAATGCCACATGCTTTGTCTTAAGCACCCATCCTTGTACTTCCTTTATTTTTTTCTTTGGCTTACAAAAGTTGAAAGCAACAACAGCCTGTCCTCCTTCCTTTCTTCAAGACCTACCTACAATACATTCAAACAAACAAAACCCTAAATGGAAAAGGAAAAAAAATATTAAAAAAAAAACCAGAGCTTGCTTAGAAAAAAACCCAACAAATCTAGCTATAGACTTATAGCTCCTCACACTTCCACTATTATCTTTTCTCTCTCAATATTTCTCTACCCATTTCAATACATTATCCATTCTCTCTTTCTATGCACAAAAAACCTTCAATTGCATTGTGCTAACAGGTACAGTACTGAATGATTCTCTTTTACAAGTTCTTTTCTTTTTGTATTAACCAAAAAAAAAAAACCGACTTTGCTACTTTAAAGTTTGTAATGCAATCCTTGTCAGGGAATGAGTGGCTGGAAATAGCAAACAGTCTTCATTTAGCTGTAATTGACTGTAACTGTAAGTTCTCTCTCTCTCTCTCTCTCACCTCTTTCCTCTTGCTGTTTCTTTATTTGTTATATTACTTCTTTATTTCTGGTTGGTACTTTTCATTTTTAGCTTCCAAAGTCCTTGGAAGTCTCTCTGCTACTCTCTACTTCTATTCTTAGCAGTCATTTTTTTAATTAAAAAAAATGCAACTTTCTGCTATGTTTTCTGATATTATTACTATTTTTTTGGCTTTTATTTTAACAAAAACAAAAATTTTGTGATGCATTTTAAGGATTCCTATTGTTTCACTTCTAGCTTTCCTTTTACTTTCTACTGTTGGTTTCTTTGAAATTTTACAATTTGAAGGTACCCAATAAAAGATGTATGTAAATTAATGGTTTTTTTTAATAAATTTTTAATTTCTAACACAGTGCTTATTCTCTAAAGACAGTAATTTTTGACTTGTTGCTCTTGTTTTGCTTGATGCTGTCATGAAATAATTTCTCTTTAAGGGTGCCTCAAATTCATAGTGAAAAAGAGAAGCTTAAAAGGGTTGTGTGGGTGAATAGAGGTGTTTGGAGAAGTAGAAGAAATCTAGAAGTGACAGTTTGTATGGACTGGAACTTGAAAGCACCTTCTTGGGATTTGTCAGAATTGGAACAAGGAGCATTTCCTAACATAGAAACAGTTAGTGGGTCAAGTAGTTTTGGAGATCATAGAGCCCAAAGGGGGGATTTTTCAGTTGATTTGAAGCTTGGTCAGGTGGGAAGTTCAGGCAATGAGTCAGTGAATAAATGGAAGGAGCCTGGAGTCTCAAAAATGGCATCACCACCTTCAGGGTCATCGAAGAGAGCAAGAGCAGCCAATAATGGAACTCAGCCAGTGTCATGCCTAGTTGATGGATGCACTTCAGATCTTAGTATTTGCAGGGATTACCATAGGCGCCACAAGGTGTGTGAGCTCCATTCAAAGACTCCACAAGTAACCATCTGTGGTCAGAAGCAAAGATTTTGCCAGCAGTGTAGCAGGTATTAGTTGATTGATGGTATTAGTTCTTTCCTAGTGAAAGTCACATCAACTCTGCTGTTGATTACTTAAATTTGTTTTTAGAAGTGTGTGTTCTGTAGTCCTTTTGCTAATATAACTGTAATACACTATTTCCTAATTGTATAGTCAATAAAAGTGTGTGGACTAATTTCAATAAAATTTGTTTTTAGTGTTCTCTGTCCATGAGTATCTCTGGTCTTGCTTTGTTTTAGAGGTGTAAAATTAAGCAGCCAGATTCTGATAGGAGTATACTTTCTGTGTATAGATATAATAGCTTGATAAGGACTAGCTTTAGTATACAGAGAACTTAAGTTTAAGGAAAACATGTGATATCATATGAAAGACTGAAACTATTGACAAGCTATATTTTTCGTCTAAATGTCTAGGAGCAGTCTCCCATGTCCGGTCTTTGTGTGATATTGAAGTCTGTATTTTTTTTCCTTGACCCTCTTTGACCATTCATTACTTTGGATGGTTCATCTAACTAATCTCATCCCTCTAATAGAAATTTTGTTTAGTTTTATATGCTCAAAAGTAGTGTTTTTTTTTCTTCATAAAATCCTTGCTGATGACTAGCTCAGATTGTTCTTCTCATGTAAGTAAAATAGGGAGGTGAAAGAGAATATGATTTTAGATGGGATAGAATTGCATAAAAGAATACAAGTCACCAACCTTAATTAGTTGATGAAGATCCATAGCTCAGATTCTTTTTCACATTGTTCTTCTCATTTAAGTTAAATTGGGAGGTGAAAGAGAACACGATTTTAGATTTGACAGAATGGAATGGTATAAAAGAATACACGTGATTGACCTCAATTAGGTGATGAGGATCCATAGTCGACCCTAACTTAATTAGGACTAAGGCTCAGTTGAGTTAAGTATTTTTCTTCTCATGTGCATATGAAGGACTTCAATTTTAGATTTAATTGATATCTCTATAATTTATTGTTTCTTAATTTCATATGCAAAGAATCCCCTTATCTTCTACACCATTACCCCTTGCAATCCTAGTTTCTAAATAATTCCATCACTCTTTTTGTAGGTTCCATTCACTGGAGGAATTTGATGAAGGGAAGAGAAGCTGCAGGAAACGTCTTGATGGACACAACAGAAGGCGAAGAAAGCCTCAGCCAGAACCCATGTCTCGATCTGGGAACTTTTTGTCTAATTACCAAGGTTAGCTTTGATGATGGCTGATTGAACTCATTGTCAGCTGTGAATTGGCATGTGCACTGCGCACACACAAACACAAAGCTTTTAGGATGTAATTTTCACTAAAAGACTAAAACTCTTTATGCTGAATATCCACTCAGCTGAGTGCTTCAATGCCTGCTATGATTGATGGTGAGATTTCATGACTCTAGTGGCCACTAGAGTCATTTCTAGAGGTCAGTTCAATGTGTGTCATTCTTTGGCTTTTCGTACTAGACAAAAATTGTGATAACCAAAATGTTTTTCAATCTCTACAGTGGCTCTTTTCAAATGGAAATCATTTTAACTGCAGATTTTTTCTTGAGGTCATTGAGTCCAACATGAATTAGAAACTTGCGTGCATGTTTAGCATATAACTTTTAATATGTTTACAGTTAGTTACTTCTTCAAAGCTGCTTTAATATCAGTTTACAAATCCAGGTAGCTCTAATCCCAAAACTGATTCTGACTTATTAGAAGCATCCATTTGGATGAAATAGTATTTTTGGAAAAAGCACCAAAAGACCGTAGATACTCCTAATTCTGTCAGATCAATAACTGACTTAAAAATTTTAGGACTAAAGCTTGGTTTTTGTTGTTTCAGGTCCCCAATTCATACAATTCTCCGGTACACATGTATATCCCTCCACCACTGTGATGAGCCCTGCCTGGACTGGAGTTCTCAATACTGCAGCAGATGCTAGGCTTCCTAACCAGCAGCAACAATTACAGTTACTTGATAAACAGAAACCATATATTGGATCATCCCCTAGCACTAGCAGCTATATAGGCGGAGGGAAACAACTCTCATTCTTGCAAAATGGCAGCACCACGCTCAACAATCAATTATCTCTTGAGGCTCCTGTCTGCCAGCCGCTTCTGAGGACCATTGCTTCGGAAGGTGATAGGGCTAGGAGCAAAATGTATTGTGACAGGTTAACAGCTCGAGTCCATGACTCGGATTGTGCTCTCTCTCTTCTGTCATCACCTCAGTCACAATCATCCGGGCTCAATTTGAGCCATGTAATGCATCCTAACTCAGCCTCCCTAGTGCAGCCTTTAGGCCCAAGCCTACATGGTGACAGTACTTTAGAGCCAATGGATTCAGTTCTGGTTTCAAATGGCAGTGGTAATAATGTACATTGCCAGGGAATGTTTCTCATGGGGTCTGATGGATCACAGGGAAATCAAACCCCTCAAAATCTTCCCTTTCATTGGGAGTAAATTAAGGTATTACTTTCTTTTACTTTTGTTGCATAATGAATCCGGATTTCCTTGTTGATGATCTTAACTATTTTTTTTTTTTTTTCATTTTTTTCCTAAAGTTGAGATGGTTGGTTATTGAATTTCTTTCATTTATGAACATAATCACACTACCCTTATGTTTCTCAGAGTAACTGTAATGGATTCTGCATTGGGATGTTGCGATGATTTTAAGTAATACTAAAGTTTCCATATTTTTAAATTTCTATGGTAAGTCTTTTATGACAGCAACATACTTGGTGAATGCCTCTTACTTTGTTGGTTTTATACTTCAATAGCTCCCTAATGCACATGGAATTTTAGTGTGCAAAATTTTGTTGACTTATTCAATTCTGTAATTTCTTTACCTGCTAATAATTTTTTTTAAAGGAGAGAGAGATGTAAAAACTATATTAATGCTGTATCTGAACCACCCTTTAGGTACAACAGCTTGGAGCTTTATGATGTGCTATTCTTTTGTGGTGTGAAATTTCTGTTCTATAATGCACTTTTGACTCAACATTTTCCTAGCTCTAAATAATGGCATATACCATTATCACATTCATATGTTAGTCCTTTTATGCTTTCTTGAAGTGCTATCTGATTCTCACTCTTCATGTGAATTTCCTAATGATACTTAGCAACTATCCAAATAATAAAATGTACAAATACTAAGACACTAAATTGTATGTCCAATTGTTCAAGTACCTTTTCAGCTTGACTAATAAAGCTGTTGTTTTACATATCAAAAATAAATTAATAAATAAATAAAGCTGTTATTAACCTAAAGGACAATGAATCTTGTGGTTTAATGGTATTGGTTGATTTTTTCTATTAATAAGAAAAAGAAGCGACATCAATTTTTTGGTACTTAATGATCAAATCAATCTAAATATTCAAAGATGGATGAAAGGGCTATTTTGAAAACAAATTAAACATGGTAGAATAAAATGAAAAATTTAGACAATGCATATTAAAAATTATCTTAAACTTTGCTAAAAATATAATTTAGTCTAAAATACACTAATTATCTAATCCCGGCCAAACAGGTTAAAGAAAACACCAAGACCATTTGCTTGTTCAAAAAATGTCAAAGAAAGCACCAACCAGTTTTTCTACGGACGCATACTCTTACTTATACTTTTACATAATTTACACATCTGTCAATGTATAATTAGATTACATCACTTACATATGGTCCAATCATTGTTCACCGTATGTTTAAGTTGTGTTAAAATGTGTGGTCCTAAACTTTTTTAACACCAAAGGATAGCCAAAACTCTGTTGCCCCTTATGGAAGGCTAGTTCCAATCCAAAACTCCAATGCCATTATAGGAAGGTTAGTTCCATCAGAAACGTGAGGACCTTTTGACTAGAGGGAAGAAAAAGGGGGGTAGGTTTGATTACTTGTGATAGGTTAGGTAATAGGTACGCAGCTTCTGACTTGTGAGTGAATGCACGTATGCCTCCATTGATGCATAGCATGCCTACGTTCAATAATAGTGCATTAAAAGAGGTGTGCTTACTAGTTATTATACCCACTATTTGATTTACCTTTTAGACTACGAATAGTGAGCAGTGAAGTAATTTCAATTGTTTTCCATGTGTAGTTTTGTTTTATTTATTTCGGTGGAAAACTTTTTCCAAAATTTCTGGTATTTGAAATGATGGAAGTAGCGACTTTTTCTATATCAGTGCTTAGTATAGTAGGCACCGCCAGCTTTAGAAAACATAAAACCCAAACCGAAAACTTCATTTTTATGTGTAAAAAATATTTAATTTTGATGGTCTATTTTGCCAAGAACCTTATTGTAATTCAATTAGTTAGCACTTCGTAGTGTTTCTAACGGAAACAAGGGTTCAAATCTCTCCTCCCCAACTATCGAATTATATATATACATATATATTCAAAAACTAAAAAGTAAAACACTAAACCAAACACCATAGGGAGCAATATTTTTGTTTTTAAAAGCTTAAAACAATTTTTGCTAGGAGCTTTGTAGCAACTGGTACCACTTGATGTTTTCAATGAAGACATTCAAAGTTCAAATCTTCTCACTCCTAACTATTGATGTATTAATAAAAAGAAGAAGCTTAAAACATATTTTAAGACGTGTTATCTAACATAAGTAATTATTAAAGTATTTTGGGACTAATGTTCATTCCTCTCATATAATTGTAGGTCCAATGATGGAGAGATCCATCATTCATGTGAAAGGTGTAAGTAACTAGGTATTGTTTTTAGTGTATTAGTATATAATTTCCCATCAAACATGCTTAAAAGTTTCATCTTAAATAGCAAATCAAAATTGGAAAAAAAAAAAAAAAAAAAAAAAGGCAAATCAATAAGAACATGTATTCATCTAGCAGATTTAATCAAATTGATGAGTTATTATTGATTTCAATAGTTTTTAAAGCATGCTATTAAACCATTGTAAGTTTTTGGTACTTCCAAGAGCAATACTTTTTCCTGTCATATAATTGTGAGTTCCATTAATCAAAATTTATAGTGGGATTATTATGTTGGAAGACGGGGGAAGCATTACTCCAGGTGTACGTATTGAATAATATTTCATCAAATATGGCTTACATCCTAAATGCATTTCTTAAATATGAATCATGTCATGTAATCAATCAACATATCTAATCAAGTTACAGAGTTATTATCTATTTAATGGTATTAGATTTCTCCTTGTGAATAGAAAACCTAACCAGAAATGCCAAAACGATGCTAATGGGACTAATGGTTTTCGAAGTACACATATCTCATAATTTACAAAAATGCCACCGGCCCCTTCAGAAAACACATAACCCAAGCTCAAAAAGTTGAAAACTTCATTTTGATGTTTTTCAAAAAAAAAAAAAAAAAAATGATATCAACATTGTATTTTGAGAATAAATTTTAAAAACTGAAAACTAAAACACTAAATCAAACAACATTGGGAATAAGAGTTTTTGTTTTTGTTTTTGTTTCTAAAAGTTGAAAACAAGTTTTTTAAAAATGTGCCATCAAACAGGGAATAATGCTCTTTTTTTTTTTTCTTTTTCTCAGATAACAATGGGCCTACCATCGGTCCATATTATTGGTTTGTATTGTTCTTGGTGTGTTGAATATTTTTTCATCAAATAGGCATACAGTTTTATCTTAAATGCCAAGTACCTTGTAACTTAATTAGTACTTCTCTATTCACAAAATGCTTAGAAGGTCTACAGGAGAAAGGGTTCAAGCTGCGAAGTTAACAATATATTGTAAAATTTTCAACCAAAAAAAAAAGAAAAAAAAAAAGCTTCATCTTAAATGAGAATGAAAGGCATGTAATCAATCAACATATCTAGTCAGAAAATTGAGGAGTTATTGTCATTTTAATGGTATTAGATACTCCCAGTAAACAAAAAACCCAACAAAAAATGTTTAAAATGTTTGATGGATTTTGAAGCACTTATTTCATAATTTACAAAACTGTCATCCACTTTAGAAAACGTAAAACCCAAGCTGAAAGCTAAAAGCATCATTTTGATGGTGTTCAAAGAGCTGATCTCAAAAAATTTCGAGAATAATTTTCAAAAAATGAAAACTAAAACACTAAAACAAACACTATTGGAAATGAGTTTTTGTATTTAAAATTTAAAAACAATTTTTAAAAAGTATGATCAAACAATACTAATTATTTAGTACTTGAGGAATCATGCTTATTCCTCTCACATAATATTGGATTCATTAATTAAATTCATGATGGAACTCATTATTTAGGTGAGAGGAGAAAGCATTTGCTTCTAGAGTATTTTCTTCAACAAATGACCGTTATAATTTCATCTACTCCCTCCTCACATGAATGGTGGATCCCACTAATTAAATTCATGGTGGGACCAACCATTCATGTGAGAGGAAGGACTACGCATTTATGATACTTCGGGAGTACCTAATAATTTTCCTGACAGATAATCAATCAGCAGATCTCTTCAAGTTGAGAAATAATTATTCATTTAATAATATTGAATACTCCTGTGAATTGAAAACCAAACCATATCTCATAATTTATGAAAATGTCACCACCCTTTTAGAAAACATAATAAAACCCAAGTTGAAAGCTGAAAACATCATTTGATTCATTTTGATGTTTTACAAAAACCTGAACCTCAACATTGTATTTTGAGAGGAATTTTCATAAATTGAAAACTATAACACTAAACCAAACACATGGGAAATAAGAGTTTTTGTTTTTGTTTTTATTTTTAAAAGTTGAAAACAAATTTTAAAATCTGTTATCAAACATAAGTAATTATTTGATACTTTGGGAGTAATGCTCATTCCTCTTATATAATAGTAGGCCCGGTTATTAAATTAGTGATGAGACCCACCATTTACGTGGAAGGAGGAAGCATTACTAGTAGACTAATTCTTCATCAAACAAGCGTTCCAATTTCATCAAACAAGCATTTATGTGTGCTATCAAACATGAGTTTTTTAGTACTTCAAGAGTAATGCTAATTTCTTTCATATAATAGTAGGTCTTGTTAATTAAATTTATTATGTGACCGTCATTCATGTGAGAAAGATGAAGCATTACTCGATTAATTTTCTATAAAACAATCTTAAACCTCTTCTTTTTTTTTTTTTTAAGTAAAGCATCAAACGGCCGTTACAGTTTCATCTTAAATGCATTTCTTAACTACAAACAAATGACATGTGATCAACAATAGATCTAGTAAGCTTATGAGTTATAATCATTTTCATGGTGCAAAAACATTTTTCAAAATGTGCTATCAACATGAGTTTTTAGTACTCCTAGAGTAGTGCTCATTTCTTTCACATAATAGTAAGTCTTGTTAATTAAATTCATTGAGTGACCCTTCATTCACATGAGAAAGATAAAGCATTACTTGAATAATTTTCTATTAAACAATCGTTACTTTTTTTTTAAAGCATCAAACAGTCGTTACAGTTTCATCTTAAATGCATTTCTTAACTGCAAATAAATGAAATGTAATCAACAACAAATCTAGTAAACTTATGATTTATTATCATTTTCATTGTATTGAAAATATTTTTTTTAAATGTGCTATCAAACATGAGTTTTTTAGTACTCCTAGAGTAATGCTCATTTTTTTCACATAATAGTAGGTCTTGTTAATTAAATTTATTGTGGGACCCTTCATTCACATGAGAAAGATGAAGCATTGTTTGAATAATTTTCTATTAAACCATCATTAGTTTTTATTTTAAAGCAAAGCATCAAACGGCAGTTACAGTTTCAACTTAAATGCGAATAAATGACATGTAATTAACAGTAGAACTATTAAGCTTATGAGCTATTATTAACTTCATGGTATTGAAAATAGTTATTTTTATTTTTTATTTTTTATTATAGGATTTCAACTTATGGCGTTTGCTTCTAATGATTGTGTTCTTTATCATCAAACTAAGACACCAATCAGTTTTTGATTGTGACAGGAATTAAACCCTAGATCTCTTATTCAACTATCAAAAACTTTTCTAGTTGAGTTAACTAGAGCCCACAAAAATAGTTTTCAAATATGCAATCAAACATGAGTTTTTTAGTACTCCGAGGGTGATGCTCATTTCTTTCACATAATAGTAGGTCTTGTTAATTAAATTTATTGTGTGAAAAGATGAAACATTGTTTGAATAATTATCTATTAAACAATCATTAATTTTTTTTTAAAAATGTAAAGTATCAAAGGGCCGTTACAATTTCATTTTAAATGCATATCTTAAATGTGAATAAATGACATGTAAATAACAACAGATCTATTAAGCTTATGAGTTATTATCAATTTCATGTTATTGAAAACTGTTTTTTTTTTTTTTTTTTGGATAAAGTTTCAACCTATGACATTTGTTTTTTATAATTGCGCCTTTTATCATCAGACTAAAACACCTATAGGTTTTTGGTGTAGGCAAAAATTGAACTCCAAATCTCTAGTTCAATTATCAGAGATTTTACTAGTTAAGCTAACTAAAACCCATGAAAACAATTTTTTAAATGTGCTATCAAACATGAGTTTTTAGTTACTCTAGAGCATAGCTCATTTCTTTCACATAATAGTAGGTCCTGTTAATTCAATTCATTGTGTGGCCCTTCATTCACATGAGAAAGCTGAAGCATTGTTTGAAATAATTTTCTATAAAACCATCATAATTTTTTTTTGTAAGTAAAGCATGAAACGGCCGTTACAATTGAAAGATGAAGCACAATTTGAATAATTTTCTTTAAACTATCATTACTTTTTTTTTTTTTTTTTTTTTTTTTTAAATTAAAGCATGAAATGGCCATTACAGTTTCATCTTAAATGCATTTATTAAATAAAAATAAATGACATGTAATTAATAATAGATCTATTATGCTTATGAGTTATTATCAATTTCATGGTATTGAAAACAAATTTTTTATTATTTTTTTTTTTTATAGAGTTTTAACTTATGGCGTTCGCTTCTAATTATTGCGCTCTTTATCATCAAACCAAGACACTAGTCGATTTTTGGTGTAGGCTGGGATTAAACCCTAGATCTTTAATTCAACTATTGGAGACTTTACTAGTTAAACTAACTAGAATCCATGAAAACAGTTTTTAAAATGAGCTATCAAACATGAGTTTTTTAGTACTCCGAGAGTAATACTCATTTCTTTCACATAATAATAGGTCTTGTTAATTAAATTCATTGTGTGACCCTTCATTCACGTGAGAAAGATGAAGCATTGTTTGAATAATTTTCTATTAAACACTATTGTACTCTTTATCACAAAACCAAGACACTAGTTGGTTTTTGGTGTAGGCGGGGATTGAACCCTAGATCTCTAATTCAACTATCGGAAACTTTACCAGTTGAGTTAACTAGAACCCATGAAAACAGTTTTTAAAATGTGCTATCAAACATGAGTTTTTTAGTACTCCGAGAGAAATACTCATTTTTTTTCACATAATAGTAGGTCTTGTTAATTAAATTCATTGTGTGACCCTTCGTTCGCATGAGAAAGATGAAGCATTGTTTGAATAATTTTCTATTAAACCCTCATTACTTTCTTTTTAAAGTAAAGCTTGAAACGGCCGTTATAGTATCATCTTAAATCCATTTCTTAAATGTGAATAAATGACATGCAATTAATAACAAATCGTTTAAGCTTATGAGTTATTATCAATTTCATTGTATTGAAAACAATTCTTTTTATAGACTTTTAACCTATGGCGTCCGCTTCTAATGATTGCGCTTTTTATCATCTTACCATCAAACCAAGACACCAGTTGGTTTTCAGTGTAGGTAGGGATTGAACTACAGATTTCTAATTCAACCATTAGAGACTATCAGTTGAGCTAACTAAAACCCACAAAAACAGTTTTTAAAATGTGCTATCAAACATGAGTTTTTTAGTACTTCAAGAATAATGCTAATTTCTTTCATATAATAGTAGGTCTTGTTTTAAATTCATTATGTGACCATCATTCATGTCAGAAAGATGAAGCATTGCTTGAATAATTTTCTATTACACAATCATAAGTTTTTATTTTTATTTTTATTTATTTATGTAAAGCATCAAACGGCCATTACAATTTCATCTTAAATAATTTCTTAACAACACATCTAGTAAGCTTATGAGTTGTTATCATTTTCTCGGTGTTGAAAACATTTTTCAAAATGTGCTATCAAACATGAGTTTTTTAGTACTTCTAGAGTAATGCTCATTTCTTTCATATAATAATAGGTCTTGTTATTCAAATTCATTGTGTGACCCTTCATTCACGTGAGAATGATGAAGCATTGTTTGAATACTTTTCTATTAAACAATCATTACTTTTTTTTTTCTTAAAAAAGTAAAGCATCAAACAGCCATTACAATTTAATCTTAAATGTATTTCTTAAATGCAAATAAATGACATGTAATCAACAACAAATCTAGTAAGCTTATGAGTTATTATCATTTTCATGGTATTGAAAACATTTTTTAAAAATGTGCTATCAAACATGAGTGTTTCAATACTCCTAGAGTAATGCTCATTTGTTTCACATAATAGTAGGTCTTGTTAATTAAATTCATTGTGTGATCCTTCATTCACGTGAGAAAGATGAAGCAATGTTTGAATAATTTTCTATTAAACAATCATTACTTCTTCTTTTTTAAAGTAATGCATCAAACGGCCATTACAGTTTCATCTTAAATGCATTTCTTAAATGCGAATAAATGACATGTAATTAACAACTGATCTATTAGGCTTATGAGTTATTATCAATTTCATGCTATTGAAAACTTTTATTTTTTGGTTTGATAGAGTTTCAATCTATGGAGTCCACTTCTGAAGAATGCACTCTTTATCATTAGACTAAGACACTAATTGATTTTTGGTGTAGCGGAGATTGAATCATAGATCTCTAATTCAATTACTACAGACTTTATCAATTAAGCTAACTAGAACCCACAAAAACAATTTTTAAAATGTGCTATCAAACTTGAAATTTTTAGTACTTTGAGAGTAATGCTCATTTCTTTCACATAATAGTAGGTCTTGTTAATTAAATTCATTGTGTGAAAAGATGAAACATTGTTTGAATAATTATCTATTAAAAAATCATTAATTTTTTATAGAAAGTAAAATATCAAACGGCTGTTACAATTTCATTTTAAATGCATTTCTTAAATTTGAGTAAATGACATGTAATTAACAACAGATCTATAAGCTTCTGAGTTATTATCAATTTCATGGTATTGAAAACAATTTTTCTTTTTTTTGGGGTAAAGTTTCAACCTATGACATCTGTTTTTGGTGATTGCGTTTTTTATCATCAGACCAAGACAACTATAGGCTTTTGGTGTAGGCGAGAATTGAACTCCAGATCTCTAATTCAACTATCAGAGACTTTACTAGTTGAGCTAACTAAAACCCACGAAAACAGTTTTTAAAATGTCCTATCAAACATGAGTTTTTAGTTACTCCAAGAGCATTGCTCATTTCTTTCACATAATAGTAGGTCTTTTTAAATTAATTCATTGTGTGACCCATCATTCATGTGAGAAAGATGAAGCATTGTTTGAAATAATTTTCTATTAAACCGTCATTATTTTTTCTTCTTTTTAAGTAAAGCATGAAACGGCCGTTACAGTTTCATCTTAAATTCATTTATTAAATGCAAATAAATGACATGTAATTAATAACAGATCTATTATGCTTATGAGTTATTATTAATTTCATGGTATTGAAAACAATTTTAATTTTTTGATAGAATTTAACCTATGACGTGATTATTGCGCTCTTTATTATCAGATCAAGACACTAGTCGATTTTAGGTGTAAATGGGGATTAAACCCTGGATTTCTAATTCAATTATCAAAAATTTTACCAGTTGAACTAACTAGAACTCACAAAAATAGTTTTTAAAATGTGCTATCAAACATGAGTTTTTTAGTACTCCGAGAGTAATACTCATTTCATTCACATAATAGTAGGTCTTGTTAATTAAATTTATTGTGTGACCCTTCATTCATGTGAGAAAGATGAAGCATTATTTGAATAATTTTCTATTAAACCGTCATTACTTCTTCTTTTCTTTTCTTTTTTTAAGTAAAGCATGAAACGGCCGTTACAATTTCATCTTAAATGCATTTCTTAAATTCGAATAAATGACATGTAATTAGTAACAAATCCTTTAAGCTTATGAGTTATTATCAATTTCACAAGTATAAGTGTTTGTAGGGTGTGGAGGGTAAAGGCCGGGGTTCAAGTCTTCAGGAGGGAGTTTCATACACATATACACTTAGATTTTGCTAGAGTAGAGTTTCTATCTTGTATCCAATAAAAAGTTATCATTTTCATTAGAGTTTTAACCTATGACGTCTAGTTTTGATGATTGCACTCTTTATCATCAGACCAAAACACGAGTTAGTTTTCGGTATAGGTGGGGATTGAACCTCAGATTTCTAATTCAACCATCGGAGACTTTGCCAGTTGATTTAACTAGAATCCACAATTTTTATTTTTTTTAATGTGCTATCAAACATGAGTTTTTTAGTAATTCAAGAGTAATGCCAATTTCTTTCATATAATAGTAGGTCTTGTTAATTAAATTTGATGATGCCGAAAAATCATCAATGAGCCACACAGCCCTTACGCGCTCATGACAGTACCTACACAACAAAAAAAGAAGACCTAACAGAGAGCACCGGTGTGGTGCCGGCCAAAGACCCTCCGAAGGTCAAGTTAGAAAACTTCTCACAACTCTAGAGTGCTAGAGTTGAGGTAAATTATGCGTATCTTAGTTTATGAGGGTCTTGGGGTTTTTATAGTAGTGTAGGGCTGACATTCGTGCCTTGGTTAAAAAAATGTTTCCTTGTAGGAGAGATCCTCTTTAAGTCGCGTATTTTGTGGAGTTCTTTCCTTATAGGACTCTTCTTGATTAGGGTTAAGTGTAGGGCGCAAGATATTTCCTTATATACTTATGCGTGTAGACCAAGTCATGTTGAATCCATCAGCTTCATCCTGTTAGCTTCGCTATCCGTCAATGCCTTTTGATCGTTCCTATTTACATTGACAACCTTCAGGTGCGCCTGTTAGTCCGTGAGATGGATCGTCAATCTTTTAGAGGTGTTTATGGGCATGTAAGCAAAGTCGTCAGCTTCCACAGGTTCGTCAGCTTTACTTTAGGAATTTCTACCTATCAACTGCCCCCTACTTCATAATCCTGTCAGTTTTAGCTGTTGGGTTGTGGAGTTGATTTATATATATTTTTTGGTAAATGGGGCATTTATTGTTTGGTTCCTTGAGCAGCCATAAATGTCAGAACACGTGGCTCAAGCCAATTGGCCTTGTTTCTGGACAAAGGTGTCGCTTCGTCTTCTGTGCGTTTCTTACCCTATATATTCTTCACTTCCTTCCTCATTTTCTTCTATTTCATTGCTGCTGATCATCAGAGCAAACCCATCACTTCAAGGATTTCGCCTACGTCATCGTGCTTTTGTTGTCGTCCTTTAGCTGAGATTGTCATCTTTCAAGAAACCGTCTGCTTTACTTGGTAAGTCACCTTTGCTCTCACTACCTCCTGTCTTTTACTTTTATCCTAGTTGATTGTGAAATTTTTTTAGAAAGACTGTCAACTTAGGTTCTTAGAATACCCCTGTCGCTTATAGGTAGTTAGATGTCTAGAAAGGCGACGAGTGAACAGTCGTTAGTCCACAAGGGAGCGGGCGACGACGAGGTCTTCACATCAGGTCATGAGCCCGAGGAGGGCTTCTCCTGGTTGTCAGAGTGGGAAACGTTAGCCCAATCTTCTGACGAGGAAGTGGAAAGTTGTGGAGGAGAAGATGAAGTAGTAAGTGAGGGCGAAGATGAGGATTACGAGGGAGAAAAAGGGAGAGAGAGTGACGGGGATGAAAATGATGGTGAGGAGAAGGTCTTAGAGAGTACTTCAGGTAGCCCAGGAGACGACCATCCTTTCATCCTCCCTTAAAAATGGACGGTAAATGACTTTCTACCAACGATGTCGGACAAGGTTTTCAACACTTTACGTGACCGTTACCAAATTTCGAATAACATCCCAATCTGTCTACTTGGGAAGTTTGAGAAGTGCTATTCAGGGAAGACCGCGGATGTCGACATGTATGATGCCATGTTCATGGCAGGATTGAGACTACCTCTGACAGCACTTCATCGTCAGTTGGCCAATTTTTGGGGTTGTTCATCAACCAAATTGCCCCCAACGCTTAGAGGATATTCATTGAGACTGAGATTTTGTGAGGTCGTCTAAGTGGAGGGAACCATCAACTAACTCTTGACAAGTTCTTTTGGTGCTACCGTCCTCAACACATTGTCTCGTCCCAGGGAACATACCACTTTGCTATAAGGAAGAAGGGGCTAAAGCTGGTATCTGATATGCTTGATTCCAATAGGAATTGGAAGGGCCGGAATTTCTTCATCAAAGGGACGAACTGGGTGTGTCATCAGGAAGAGTGGGAGACGATGTCTCATGGCTTTGACAACACTTGGGCTTATGTCAAGGATTCAGGTTAATCCCGTCTGCTTCTTTCAATTTATTTGTTTCGAATTTCTAACATCGTCTACTTTTCTTGTTTTTTCGGCTAGTGTTCGTCCACATATCACCGACGTGCAAGAAGCTTTTATTTGTCGGGTAACAGAAATCCCGTTGGATAAGCGGAAGTGTCGGGATCTCATTACACTCGACACTTTACACGCATATTATGGGGGTCCTAAGCCAACACTAAAAGCCCGTCGTCTTAACGCTTATTCCCGTCGTCGTAAGTTTATCCATTTTAACCCTTCTTTTTTCTTTCTTCGTCGGCTTGTCTAAGGCCGTCACTTGTTCCAATACTTGTTATTTGCCCTTTTGTAGAAATGGAGGCAGCTAGGCTAAGGACGCAGGTAAGGGTAGCTGCAACGTGCAAGAAAGAGGAGAATGCCAAGGGAAAGGAGGGGGCGTCCTCATCAGCCCCCAAGGCCGTCAGTAAGGGTGCAACTAAGAGGAAGGGTGACAGTAAGGACGACTGCCCGTCCAAAAAGCTGTCTGTCACGCTTGGAGAGAAGCCCCCCAAGAAGCCTCCCAAGCCGAAGCACGGGGTAAGCAAGGGGCTGATGACGACGTCCGGCCTCGTCACCCAAGATCCTGAGCGTCATTTTCTCACTCACAAGGACTATGCCTTGAAGATGATGGAGTCCATTATTAGGGACAAGGACGTGGACCCTTGTGCTGAGCAAGCCATGGAGGAGCTGGGGGCGTCAGGTCTTTTTTACCTTGCTCGGGTACGTTCCTTCCTTTGTCTTTCTATTTATTCATTCTTATGTTTAATAGCTGACAGTTATCCTGTCTTACAGGCTTTCGTTCGTATGAAAGCTTTGCAAGATAGGGGCATCACCAAGGAAGGGGTGATTACCTATTTGTATAAGCGTATTAAGAACCTGACCGACGAGCAAGAACAATACAAGGGTGCCCTTCGTACCCTTAACCAGGAGGTGAAGGAGCTGAGAGAGAAAGTGGAGGAGGAGGGTCGTCAGAAGAAAAAAGAGCAAGAGGCCAAGGAGGCGACGGAAAAGGAGTTGACGGCCTTTTTAGGCCAGGTGGAGACAACCAAGGTTGACGCCGTGAAGGAATTTAGGATCACAGACATTCATTGATTCCTATGCCGAATACTGTGGTGATGGGTTTGAGGATTGCCTTAAACAGGTCAAATCCATCTACCCTCACTTGGATTTGTCTAAGGTTTCCACGGATGACCCCTTGTCGTCAACACTTGCAGGTGACACTATTCCTGAAGAGAGTGACGACTCCACCTAGTCCGAGGTGGATCTAAAGGATGATAGTGTCGTTCTTGCCCAACCTGGTGTGGACCAGCCCATCATTCCTCTGACCCCGTTGGCCAACATCCAAATGCTGAAGATCCTTCAACTCAGGATGTCTAGGACCTGCCTCTTAAGGGTGACGAGATCCCACAAGACACCCTGTTCTCCTAAACTTTGCCTGTTTCTTTCCTCTTTATTGTAAATTTAATCTAATTTTCGAACAATGCCCTTTTGTTTTTTGGGCTCTATTTGTAAAAGCTTCACTTTATTTATGGTATTTCATATTCGTCGCTTTCAATATGTGTGTTGCTTATTGGTATGTGTATGTTCATCCCTTGCCTTTATCAATTTGTCTACTTCATGACTTAATAATTTTGATTCGTCTATTTCAAACTCGTCCATTTGTGGGCTAATAAACTTCATAATGGACTCGTCCACTTTGTGGGCTAAGAAGCTTGTTCCTTTGTGGATTATAATCTCTTCATGTGATGAATTTGTCCACTTGTGGACTTTTTAAACTTTATAATGGACTTGTCCACTTTGTGGGCTTAATCATGGATCCGTCCACTCTATTGAACTCATCAAATTTATGGACTGAGTTATGAACCTTTCTTCTTGTGGACTTGTCCACCTTAATTATGGATTATATTAAGTCATCCTTGTGGAATGAGTTCGTCCTCTTCATGGACTTTATAAGTCCGTCCACATTAATTATGGATCCGTCCACTTGTGGACCAAATCATGAACCTGTCCACTTGTGTAATGAACTCGTCCTCTTTATGGACTTATGAATTCGTATACTTATGGACTTTATGATAATAACTTATCCTTATGGGATGAACTTGTCCACTCTATGGACTTCCTAGTAAACTCGTCCACTTTATGGACTAATAATAATTCATCCTCCTGGAATGAACTCGTCCACTTTATGGACTTACTAATAAACTCGTCCACTTTATGGACTAATAATAATTCATCCTCCAGGAATGAACTTGTCCACTTTCTGGACTTACTAATAAACTCGTCCACTTTATGGACTTACTGATAAACTCGTCCACTTGTGGACTTGATAATATTTTGTAGAAAAACACATTAGTCATATCTGAATAAACTCCTTTTATTATGATAAACCATGCATTCGTAGAAAAATTACTCTCTAAAGAAAAAGACCTGCCCTTTGGGCTTAAAAAGTATTGTAGCAAAAATTAACTAAGGTAAACTGAAAAACTAAGGAGTGTAGCTAAAATTAACTAAAGTAAACTGGAAAATGAAGAGTGTTGCTTTCCACGCTATCAGCTCTACTGGTAGTACTTCCGTAGGTGCTCAGTGTTCCAAGAATGGTGCAACTTTTGTCCGTTTAGTGTCTCTAGGTGGTAGATGCCTTTCTTCTGCCATGACATAATCCTGTAAAGTCCCTCCCAGTTGGGGCCGAGCTTCCCTTGGGTAGGGTTTTTAGTGGCGCCCATTACCTTCCTCAAAACGAGATCTCCAACCTGAAAGTCTCTGTGTCTGACATGAGAGTTGTAGTGCTTGGCCATGAGGTCCTAGTACCGTGCGAGTCTTTGTTCGGCTATCGCCCTGACTTCGTCCAGGAGATCAAGCTGTAGATGCATAGCTTCGTCGTTTTTGCTTTCATTGTGGTTGTCCACCTTGTAGCTTGTGAGCTCGACCTTGGATGGAATGACCACCTCACTCCTGTATGTTAGCCAAAATGGTGTCTCTCCAGTAGGTGTTCTTGCTGTTGTCCTGTATGCCCATAGTATGCTTAGCAGCTTTTCAGGCCATATACCCTTTGCCCCCTCAAGCCGAGTCTTGATAATTTTAAGCAAGGATCGGTTTGTGACTTCAACTTGTCTGTTAGCTTGAGGGTGGGCGGGAGAGGAGTAGTGTTTTTTGATCCCCAAATGCGAGCAAAAATCCCAGAAGGAGTCGTTGTTGAATTGTTTCCCATTGTCTAAGACTAGGACCCTAGGGATCCCATACCTGCAGATGATGTACCTCCAGACGAAGCTTTTCACATTCTTCTTTGTAATGGTTGCCAGGGCTTCAGCTTCCACCAACTTTGTGAAGTAGTCTATGTCGCCTATTATAAGGAACTTCAGTTGTCGCATCGTTATCGGAAATGGTCCTATGATGTCTAATCCCCACTGAGCAAATGGCCATAAGGCTGTTATCGGGGTCAACTCTTCAGATGGCTGTCTGATGACGTTGCTGAACCTTTGACACTTGTCACAGGTTTTGAAATAAGTTTGGGCATCCTTCTGCATGGTGGGCCAGTAGTACCCTACTCGAATTAGTTTATGTACCAATGATCGTGACCCTGAGTGGTTTTCATAAATCCCTTCGCAGACTTCTCTCATGACGTAGTCTGCTTCCTCAGGGCCTAAACACCTTAGGTATGGGCAGGAGAAACCTCTCTTGTATAAGATGTCTTTTATTAGAACGAATCGCGCTGCTTGAACCTTTAGCTTTCTTGCGGCTTCCTTCCCATCTGGTAACACGCCATTTTTCAAGTAGGAGACTAATGGTGTGGTCCAGTTATTTTCAGAACCTATCTCCTGCACATCGTCGAAATTTATTAGTGGAGAAAGCTGAACAAAGGAGACTACATTGCCAAGGATGGTCATATGTTCTGCTAAAACGGCTTTGGCAAGGCGGTCGACTTGCTCATTTTCCCCTCTGGGGAATTGAACAATCTTGGCCTGTAGGTCGTCCACCTTTCTCTTTACTTGCTCTAGGTACTTCTTCATCCTTTCACCTTTACATTCGTAATCACCATTTACTTGGTTAGTGACGACCTAGGAGTTGCAATGAATGACCACACTTGTGGCCCCTGCCGCTTTGGCGAGATCAAGTCCTACCACTAGAGTTTCGTACTTCGCTTCATTGTTAGTGATAGGGAAGTCGAGGCGAACCATGCATTCAATCTTGTTTCCTTCTAGAGAAAGAAGCACGATACCTGCTCCACCAGCCTGTCTGTTAGACAATCCGTCTGTATGTATGCTTCATCGAGGACACTCATCTGCTCCTTTGCCTTCCCCGTTGGTGAACTCCACTATGAATTCAATGACGACCTGTCCCTTGATGGCGGTACGCGAGCGGTACTGAATATCAAACTTATTCAACTCTATCGCCCACAGTGCCAATCGCCTGGCAGCTTCAGGGTTGCTTATCGCTCGTCATAATGGTTTGTCGGTTAGGACGATCACTGTTTGCGCTTGGAAGTATGGTTTGAGCTTGCGGGCTGCCATAACCAAAGCGAAGGCGTGAGCTTCTCCATTGGCGGGTACCTTTCTTTTGCACCACGAGGTGCCCGGCTAATGTAGTACACGGGCCTCTAAACCTTGTCTTTTTCCCTGACTAAGGCCACGCTGACGGTTGCAGGGGAGACGGCCAAATAGAGGAAGAGCTCTTCCCCTAGTTGTGAAGGACTTAGTAGCGGTGGGGAAGAAAGGTAGACCTTTAGATCCTCAAATGCCTGCTGACACTCAGCCATCTACTCAAAAGACTTTTCCAACATGTGGAAAAAGGGTAGACACTTATCCGTTGCCCTTGACACGAACCTGTTCAGGGCGGCGATTTTGCCGTTTAAACTTTGTACTTCTTTTACGTTCTTTAGGGGGCCATCTCTACTATGGCCCTAATCTTGTCCAGGTTGGCCTTGATACCTCTTTGAGACACCATAAACCCTAAGAGCTTTCCCGCCGTCACCACAATTGCACACTAACTTGGATTGAACTTCATGTTGTAAGAGCTAAGGGTGTCGAATGTTTCCCTAAGATCCTCTAAATAGTCCTCCTCCCTTCGGTTCTTTACCAACATGTCGTCGACGTAGACTTGAACATTCCTCCCGATTTGGTTCGTGAACATCTTGTTCATGAGCCTCTAATACGTCACGCCTGTGTTCTTGAGGCCGAACGACATCACTTTGTAACAAAAAAGGCCTTGGCTGGTAACGAATGAAGTTTTCTCCTAATCCGACTTGTCCATTCAGATTTGGTTATAACCAGAAAAGGCGTCCATGAAACTTAGTAACTGGTGCTGGGCTATAGAGTCAACTAGGATGTTAACCCGCGAGAGGGGGTAGCTATCTTTGGTGCATGCCTTTTTTAGGTCGGTGAAGTCTATGCACATCCTTCATTTCCCATTGGCTTTCTTGACCAATACCACGTTTATCAACCAGTCGGGGTAGTAAACTTCTCTAATGAAGTTTGCTTCTTGTAGCTTGTGAATTTCTTCTACTATAGCCTGGTCCCGTTCTTGGGCAAATACTCGCATCTTCTGACAGACGGGTGGAAAGGAGGGCAATACATTCATTCTGTGCACTATGACCGAAGGGTCGATTCCTGGCATGTCTTCATGGCTCCAAGCGAATACATCCCAGTTATCTTTGAGAGAAGTTTAAGTGCTTGTCAAATCATCGGGTTGGCTAACGTACCAATCCTGGTCGTTCAATCAGGCTTAGAGTCATCGAGAAGTATCTCTTCAAGCTGTTCGATTGGCTTTGTCATTGTCCGGTGCTCCTCTATGTTCATGGCCTAGAGGTGGTCATCCATCTCCATCATAGCTATGTAGCATTCGCGTGCGGCTACTTGATTCCCGCGTAGCTCCCCTACTCCATAATTTGTGGGAAATTTGATCATTAAGAGGTATGTTGAGGTTACGGCCTTCCATAAATTGAGGGTAGGCCGTCCTAAGATGGCACTGTAGGCGGACGAGCAGTCGACCACAAGGAATATTACGTCCTTAGTGATCTGTTGGGGGTAGTCGCCTACCATTACGGATAATGTGACTGCACCCATGGGGTGTACCCTTGTTCCTCCAAAACCAACGAGCGGGGTGTTCGTCGAAACTAGTCGCTCTCTATCAATCCTCATATGTTCGAATGCTGGGTAGTAAAGGATGTCAGCTGAACTACTATTGTCAACCAAAACCCGGTGCGTGTTGTAATCTCCTACTCGTACGCTGACGACAAGTGCATCGTCGTGTGGGTAGTGAAGACGTCAGGCATCTTCTTCTGAGAATTTGATGATGTGGTTGTCGATCCGCGGCATCTTCAGCACGGAACCTATCAATTGGAGGTTATGGACCATCCTCAAGTAAGTTTTACGGGCCTTTTTGGACGACCCGGCAGCTGTTGTGCCCCCCACAATCATTCTTATGTCTCCTATAGGCAGCCTAGGACGCTCGTTTTCTCGTCAGAGAGCCTGCTCTTGGGGTGGATCCGTTTTCTCCTTACTGACGAACCTCTGCAGCTTTCCTTGCCTGATAAGGGCTTCAATTTACTACTTCAAGTTGTAGCAGTCAGTTGTGTCGTGGTCGTGATCCCGATAGAAGTGGCAGTACTTGTCTCTAGACCTTTTATTAGTATCCCCCTTCAACTTGCCGGGAAAGGTCAAGACTCCTTCATCCTTGATTTGCATCAAAACCTGGTTGTTTGGGGCAGATAGTAGGGTGAAGCTTATGAACTTCCCTACAAGGGGCTTGGAGCGTTTGTCCTCCCGTCGCTCTCCGATCCTAGCCATCTTTCTCCCCCTGTCTAGCCATATGTCTTCTTGTCTTTCCCTTTTCTTGGGCTTCTCTTCTCGGGCTAGTAGTGCGTCTTCTGCGTTTATGTACTTGGTTGCCTTGTAAAACACATTTGACATAGTCTTTGGGTTGTTTTTATACAGAGAAAATAGGAATTTACCTTTCCGTAGTCCATTGGTGAATGCTGCCACGAGAATCTTGTCATCCGCTTCGTCAATCGAAAGGACCTCCTTGTTAAAGTGGGTTATGTAAGACCTTAGCATTTCGTCCTCCCGCTGCTTAATGTTCATCAGGCATGCAGTGAACTTCTTGTACCTGTGTCCCCCGATGAAGTGTGAGGCGAATTGGGCGCTTAACTCCTTGAAGGTACCAATGTAGTTCGGCGTCAGCCTACTGAACCAGATCCTTGCGAGTCCCTTCAGCGTGGTGGGGAAGGTTCTGTACATGATCTCATCTGGAACCCTTTGCAAGTGCATCAAGGTCTTGAAAGACTCCAAATGATCTAAGGGGTCCTTGGATCCGTCGTAATTTTCCACTTGCGGCATACGAAACTTTGGTGGAAGGGGGAATGAAGTGACGGGCACTGTGAATGGCGAATCAATTCGGAGAACCAAGTCATCAAGGTCGCAGGACACTTGTCCTCTAAGGGTGTTCATCATAAAGTCCATTCGCTTCTTCATCATCTGCATCTCGGCGACTATGTGAGGTGGAACCATATCGGTGACGGATGGCCAGCTCGTGTCCTGTCGTTCTGGTCTACTTGGGGCATTGCTTCCTTCCGACCCTTCTTGGTTCCTTCTCTTAGCACTGGTGCCTTTTTGGTCTTCCTCTTGGGTATCTATCGCTGCGTTCTTCTGGCACAGCGGTTCCTCTAAGTCATGATTCTGCTTGGTGAGACGTTCCACTGCTGCTGTGAGGGTTTGGACTTGCCTCTCCAGGGCAGTGGGTTGCAATTCGTCGCCCTGATTGTTGGTGGTTGTTGCCATTGAACGAGTAAGTACCATGCAACTTTTTGTCTGGGAAGTGGTGAATATGGCTTATCTCCTAATCGCCATGTTCCCACAGATGGTGCCAATTGATGATGCCGAAAAATCACCAGTGAGCCACACAGCCCTTACGCGCTCGCGACAGTACCTGCACAACAAAAAGAGAAGACCTAATAGAGAGCACCGGTGTGATACTGGCCAAAGACCCTCTAAAGGTCAAGTTAGAAAACTTCTCACAACTTTAGAGTGCCAAAGTTAGGGTGAATTATGCTTATCTTAGTTTATGAGGGTCTTGAGGTTTTTATAGTAGTGTAGGGTTGACATCTGTTTCTTAGTTAAGAAGATGTTTCCTTGTAGGAGAGATCCTCTTTAAGTCGCGTATTTTGTGGAGTTCTTTCCTTATAGGACTCTTCTTGATTAGGGTTAAGTGAAAGGCGCAAGATATTTCCTTATATACTTATGCGTGTGCTTGCTCACTCCCAAGTACAGGAGATCGTAGCAATATATTTCTTAGAGTACTGAGGTCGAACCACAAGGAGTAGGGTAAATTTAAAGACAATATAATTAAATAACAATTTGAGTGAAGAAGAAAAATACTTTTGCTTGGTGATTGTTAACAAGAATAATAATAAAAACTGATTTTAATCAATAATGTAAATACTAGGGTATCGGGGTGTTTCTCTATATCGATATGAAATTCTTTGTGATCTAAGAAAACATCTATTTCATAATTGATTGTTCTTATACAATTAAAAACTTATGATTCGGTTGAATTGAGATAATTCAAGAATGCATGATAACCTCGATTGATAATGCGGTTAGAAAAGTTTTCAGAAAAACTCATTCACTTTAAATCCTGATTTCTATTTGAAACTATTAGAAATTCATCTAAACAATAAGAAAAACATGATTGAACTTATTGAAAGCATGGAAGAACTAATACATCAAAAGAAATCTAATTGAACAATCAAATATGTCGTTGATAAAAGCCTAAAAAGAATCACATTAAATATTCATACCGTATAGAAGAAACATAACCCCTAGCCCTAGCAAAGAGTTTAGGCTGCCATTAGAGAAAGGAAAATACAAGGTTTTCTCCCCAAAAATCGTTCTCCACAGCCTCCCTTCAAAACCCTAATGTCTAAGTGTCCAAAGAAAATAAAACATTTACTATTTTAATTTCCGTCCAGGTTTACAGCGGTAACTTGTGAGTTAATTTTGGCTTTCAAAAATTGAGAATTTCTAAAAACTGAAAACTGGAAAGTTGTAGATATTTAAGTCACGGTTCCAACTCATCTAGCCTTGTGTCAATTGGATTTTTGGGGAGAAAGATACGCCCAAAATACTGATCAGTGCTCAAATCAGATTTTTCCTTTTCAGATTCTGCTTTTTTGATTTCTTTCCTTATTTGAAGCTTCCAATCATGGTAGACGATCCAAGCACTCCAGCTGCACCTCCTTAGACATTTAAGCATGGTCCTTTAGCTCCACTTTAATTCTAGTTTGGCCTCCATTCTCTCACAAATTCCTGTAAACTCATCTTTCTCACATAATTTACTGAAAGTAGAAAATTACACACAATGAATAGCATTTTATTCAAGAAATTATGTAAAGATAAATAATAGGGACTAATGCAAATCATGGCTTAATTATACAAATTAAGCATAATAATAAGGAGATAACACCCATATAAATATATAACAAGTATACATTTTAAGTCGTTATCAGCGTGTAGACCAAGTCATGCTGAATCTGTCAACTTCATCTCGTCAGCTTCGCTGTCCGTCAATGCCTTCTAATCGTTCCTATTTACATTGACGACCTTCAAGTGCGCTCGTCAGTCATTGAGATGGATCGTCAATCTTTTAGAGGTGTTTATGGGCATGTAAGCAAAGTCGTCAGCTTTACTTCAGGAATTTCTACCTATCAAAATTCATTATGTGACCATCATTCACGTGAGAAAGATGAAGCATTGCTCGAATAGTTCTCCATTAAACAATCATAAGTTTTTTTTTTTAGTAAAGCATCAGAAAGCCATTATAGTTTCATCTTAAATGCATTTCTTAACTACAAATAAATGACACGTGATCAACAATAGATCTAGTAAGCTTATGAGTTATTTTCATTTTCATGGTGTTGAAAACATTTTCCAAATGTGCTATCAAACATGAGTTTTTTAGTACTCCTAGAATAATGCTCATTTCTTTCACATAATAGTAGGTTTTTGTAGGGACACGATTTTAGTTGACCCGATCCTTGTTGGTCAAGTATTGGCCCAAAAAGTCCCACACAATGAATTTCTGTAGAGTATGGGCTAAAGAACTTGGTTCCAGTTGGCTTAAGCAGTTTGTTGCATGGACTCAGGAGACATAGAAACAAGAAACAAAAGGAGGTAACAGTGAAAAGAGATCCTTCTCAGATGATATGGTCTCCAATTTGATTAACAGGCATAGATTCATGCAAATAAAACCTCTACAATGTTCTCTCCTCCCTCTCTCTCTGTTTTTCTCGTCCCCCTCTCTTGGGGGACTTTTACATATTATATAGACCCTCTTCTATCATCTGGGCTTTACACTTATTGATCATCCAAACCCCTACTTGAGCACCTGTCCCATCAGACATCCTTATCAGTTCTTTGTGAGTTGCAATGACCAAGGTAGCACTGTTCAGGGGTCTTCTCTTCATTAATGCGGCCAGGAGAGTAGCTGTGGTGCATTTAATGTGGTGGTGGCAGCCTTTGTTGAGATATTTTGGGTTTCCTTTCTTTTTACGTGCTTGGAAGGGAGACTACAGTAGCTGGGATGCACCTTTGATCCGGATTTTGGAACGTCCAAGGAGGAATTATTCCTCGGACGTGTTCTCTTTGCCCCAGTGGGCCTGAATAGGGATTCTGGGCCACGACGTCTCCTCGGACAGGCCCAGGGCCCAGCCAACCTATTATTCTGGGCCGGTCCCCACAGTTTTGTTAATCAAATTCATTGTGTGACCCTTAATTCACGTGAGAATGATGAAGCATTGCTTGAATACTTTTCTATTAAACAATCGTTACTTTTCTTTTCTTTTTTTCTTTTTTTATAAAAAAAGTAAAGCATCAAACTGCCATTATAATTTCATCTTAAATGCAAATAAATGACATGTAATGAACAACAGATCTAATAAGCTAATGAGTTATTATTATTTTCATGCTATTGAAAACATATTTTTAAAATGTGCTATCAAACATGAGTTTTTCAGTACTCCTAGAGTAATACTCATTTCTTTCACACAATAGAAATTCTTGTTAATTAAATTCATTGTGTGATTCTTCATTCATGTGAGAAAGATGAAGCATTGTTTGAATAATTTTCTATTAAACAATCGTTACCTTTTTTTAAAAGTAATGCATCAAACGGCCGTTATAGTTTCTTCTTAAATGCATTTCTTAAATGCAAATAAATGATATGTAATTAACAACATATCTATTAAGCTTATGAGTTATTATCAATTTCATGCTATTGAAAACAATTTTTTTTTTTTTTTTTTTTTTTGGTTTGATAGATTTTCAATATATGACGTCCACTTCTGATGATTGCGCTCTTTATCATCAAACTAAGATACCAATTAGTTTTTGGTGTAACAGAGATTGAACCCCAGATCTCTAATTCAGCCATCAGAGACTTTACCAGTTAAACTAACCAGAACCCACAAAAACAATTTTTATAATGTGCTATATCAAACATGAAATTTTTTGTACTTTGAGAGTAATGCTAATTTCTTTCACATAATAGTAGCTCCTATTAGTTAAATTTATTGTGTGAAAAGATGAAACATTGTTTGAATAATTATTTATTAAACAATCATTAATTTTTTTTTTTTTTTTAAGTAAAGCATCAAACGGCCGTTACAGTTTCATTTTAAATGCATTTCTTAAATGTAAATAAATGACATGTAATTAACAACATATCTATTAAGCTTATGAGTTATTATCAATTTCATGGTATTAAATAAAGTTTTTTTAAAAAAAATAAAATAAAATTTCAACTTATGGCATCCTTTTTTGATAATTGTGTTTTTTATCATCAGATTAAAACACCTGTAGGTTTTTGGTGTAAGCGAGAATTGAACCCCAGATCTCTAATTCAACCATCGGAAACTTTACTATTTGAGCTAACTAGAACCCACGAAAACAGTTTTTAAAATGTTTTATCAAACATGAGTTTTTTGTTACTCTGAGAGCATTGCTCATTTCTTTTACATAATAGTAGGTCTTGTTAATTTAATTCATTGTGTGACCCTTCATTCACGTGAGAAAGATGAAGTATTGTTTGAATAATTTTCTATTAAACCATCATTAATTTTTTTTTTTTTAAGTAAAGCATGAAACGGCCACTACATTTAAAAGATGAAGCATCGTTTGAATAATTTTCTTTAAACCATCATTACTTTTTTATAAAAAAAAAAAGGTAAAGCATGAAATGTCTGTTACAGTTTCATCTTAAATGCATTTCTTAAATGTGAATAAATGACATGTAATTAATAATATATCTATTGAGCTTATGAGTTAATATCAATTTCATGGTATTGAAAATAGTTTTTAATTTATTTATTTTTATAGAGTTTTAACCTTTGGCGTCCGCTTCTGATAATTGCATTCTTTATCATTAGACCAAGACACTGATCTCTAATTCAACCGTAAGAGATTTTACTAGTTGAACTACCAAGAACCCACGAAAACAGTTTTTAAAATGTGGTATCAAGCATGAGTTTGTTAGTACTCCAAAAGTAATACTCATTTCTTTCACATAATAGTAGGTCTTGTTAATTACATTCATTGCGTGACCTTTCATTCACGGGAAAAAGATGAAGCATTGCTTGAATAATTTTTACTTAAAAAAAAAAGTAAAGCATCAAACGGCCGTTACAATTTCATCTTAAATGAATTACTTAAATGCGAATAAATGACATCTAATTAACAACAGATCTATTAAGTTTATGAGTTATTATCAATTTCATGGTATTGAAATTAGTTTTTTATTTTTTTATTTTAGAGTTTCAACTTATGATGTCTGCGTCTAATGATTGCGCTCTTTATTATCATACTAAGATGCCAATCAGTTTTTGGTATAGGCAATGATTGAATCTCAGATTTTTTATTCAACTATCAGAGACTTTACTAGTTGAGCTAACTAGAACCCATGAAAATAGTTTTTAAAATGTGCTATCAAATATGAGTTTTTTTAGTACTCTGAGAGTAATGCTCATTTCTTTCACATAATAGTAGGTCTTGTTAATTAAATTCATTGTATGACCTTTCATTCACGTGAAAAAGATGAAGCATTGCTTGAATAGTTTTTACTTAAAAAAGAAGTAAAGCATCAAACGGCCGTTACAATTTCATCTTGAATGAATCTTTTAAATGTGAATAAATGACATGTAATTAATAACAGATCTATTTACTTTATGAGTTATTATCAATTTCATGGTATTGAAATTAGTTTTTTTTTTTTAGAGTTTCAACCTATGACGTCTATTTCTGATGATTGCGCTCTTTATCATCAGATTAAGACACTAATCGATTTTTGGTATAATCAGGGATTGAACCCTAAATCTCTTATTCAATCATCAGAGACTTTACTAGTTGAACTAATTAGAATCCACAAAAATAGTTTTTAAAATGTGCTATCAAATATGAGGTTTTTAGTACTCTGAGAGTAATGCTCAAATCTTTCACATAATAGTAGGTCTTGTTAATTAAATTCATTGTATGACCTTTCATTCACCTGTAAAAGATGAAGCATTGCTTGAATAATTTCTATTTTTTTTATATAAAAGAAAAGTAAAGCATCAAACGGTCGTTACATTTTCTTCTTAAATGCATTTCTTAAATGCAAATAAATGTCATGTAATTAACAACAGATCTGGAAAGGTTATGAGTTATTATCATTTTCATGGTAGCAAATTCTCCTTGTGAACCTAACTAGAAATGTCAAAACTAAGCCAAAGAGACTAGTGGATTTTGAATCACAAAACTTGTAATTTACAAAAATCTCCCCACCCTCTTTAAAGAAGAATAAACTCAAGTCTTGAAAACATCAATTTGATGTTTTCAAAAAACAAATCTCAACATTGTATTTTGGGAATAATTGTAAAAAAAAAAAAAAAAAAAAATTTTTAAACATTGAAAAAAACACCATGGGAACTATATTTTTTTTGTTTTTGTTTTTAATACTTGCTTAAAGCAGAATTTTAAATTGTGCATCAAACATGAATAATTATGTTGGACTCTAAGACCACTACTCCTTCATGTCACACATAATATTATGCTATGTTAATTAAATTCATAATAAGACCTTCCATTTGCGAGAGAAAAATGAGTATTAACACGCGGGATTTTGAATAATTTTCCATTAAAATAACCTTACAATTTCATCTTATATGCATTATTTTTAAATGCAAATCTAAGTAATAAACAAGCAAATCTACAACTCAAGTTGAGAATTAATGTATCATTGAAGGATTTGGATACTCCCCTTGAATCAAATTTAGAAAAGCTCTAGAACCTGATTTTGTAACCAAATTTGCAATGAATCTCATAGTATCCTAACGATAGTAACTTATTTTAAAGCAATTGGATTATGTCATAATTGTGTGAGTGTAGTGAAGTAAATGACCGATTTTTCTACCCAAAATTGGATTTCATTTTTTATATTTTTAAAAAAAAACCTAGTCCACAACTGACGTGTACATGCTGACGTGGCAAACACTCAACTATTATAAAACCCCACCAACACCACACAAACAGAGGCACACACAGACAATAGGACAAACCAAAAAGAACAACCATAGTACTCTCTCTGTGTCTTTGTTTGGTACTAGGAGGAGAGAACTGTGAGAGCTGAGGAAAATAAGAGCGAGTGAGCGAACCGGCCGAAATGTGTCTTACCGGTACAGACTGTGCCGGCGGAACCGGAGGAGGAGGGATTTCTAAAATAAACGATGACGTTTTGCAGAACATTCTAGGGAGGTTGCCAGCCTTAACCTTCGCATCAGCTGCGTGCGTTAGCAAATCCTGGAATCATGTATGCAGTCGGTTCCTCACGCGCCCTAAGCTCGCGTCGGCTCTCTCTCTCAACCCCTCTCTACAAGTAAATACTACACTCAAAAATAAATTTTATTTTATTTTTCTCATTTTTAATTATTATATATATATATATATATATATATGTATATCATTCTATTTAATTATGACTTACACTTGGTTTTAATTTTCATTATTCTTATGGTTTCAATTTTTCCATTTCAATGATATATGTTAGTTCTTTTTCAATTCTCCAAAAAGAAAGTCCTCTTTCAATATATATATATATATATATATTTTTTTTTTTTTGTTGAAAAAGTTAACTGATATCTAAAATAATATTTTTAGAAACTTTTTATTATATATATAAAAAATTGTTACAGTTTTTTTTTTTTTTTTTCATAAAAATGGTGTCCTTAGGCCACCAGTTTAAAGAATTTTTTTTTGTTTTTTTTTAATTATAAAATATTTTTAAGACTCTCAAGTAATATATTTTCATTATGTTTTTATCGCCTTTTAAATCCATTTTTCATAAAAATGGTGTCCTTAGGCCACCAGTTAATAGAACTTTTTTTTTTTTGTTATTATAAAATATTGTTAAGAAACTTGTAGCTCAAGCGATATAAATTCATTAGGTTTATATTGCCTTTTAAATCCATAGTAAAAGACGTTATCTTTTATTGGAATCGGAAATGGACGGAATGACTATATTGAAAATAGATGTAAATTAAGAGGCTGAAAAAAAAAAATTTGAAACTATAGGATAGAAATAAAAGCATGTTAAAGTTTAAAAGGAAATAATTAGTTAATTAATTACATATGTTTAAACTTTAATCACCCTCAATTCCTCATAATTCAAAATTGTGGCTCACTGATTTTTTTTTTTTTTTTTTTTCATGTTTATTTTTGTTTTATAGGAAGCTGTGAAAGAGGTATTTGATAAGGTGCTTTCGGAGCCAATTCGTCCACAATTTGCAATCGCATTCATTGGCGTGCAATTCAACTTGAAAGAGACTCACAAACTTGTATTAAGTTTAACTCTGTTTTAATTAAATATATTTATCATCCAATTTTTTTTTTTAACTAATTTTTTTTTAATAATGCTTTGTAGATTACAGAAAAGCTAGGCGGTGAGATTCCTATAATTACTAATGCTGCCACTGGAATCATTGGTGTCGATGCGAAAACTAATGTGCTCAGAGAGGTTTGTGACTGTCTCTGTGTGTGTTTGTTTAATTTTATTCATTAATTTGTTTGAAGTACATTAAATATTATTGGTATTAATTTTAGGAAAAAGTTTACTCCAAACTGGTTTGGTCGAAAATTCTTCCAACCCACTATGTGAAAATTGACAAGACTATGCATGCGTACTTTTAGTCACATGACATTTTTTAACGAGTCACGTGACTTGCTTAAATGATACATGTGAACAGTTTTATGAATCGCAAAGTATTGGGTTGGAGAAAATTCCTCCAAACTGGTTTGGAAAAAAAAAAAATTATCCTTAATTTAGTTTTTATTTATTTTTTAAATGCAGGTGAAGTGGGAATTAGGAGATGAGGATGGAACTAATTGTGAGGAATATAATACTGTAAGTAATTTAAACCGAGGGATTGTTTTGGTTGTTGGATTTGTACCTGGGCTCAAACTTGCTGCTGTCCCGCTTATACGGCCTAAGAAGGTATATAAATTCAGTCTTATATGGTAAAATGATATGACAATGCAATTTTTACATGTGCTTTATACTAGGATGCTCTCAATTTTGCTGTTTAAAATGAAAAGTGAACATTTACTAGATGGAAAAAGATCACTCCCCCTATCAAAAAAAAAAGATCATTACTGTTTCAAATTGATTTATTTCATGCATGACATTAAATATTACAAATCTGAACGTTTATGTGTTTAAATGATAATTTTAAATGACGTGGTATCGTGTCCACTGTTGGATATAAGTAAGAAAATCTTAAACCTGAAATAGACTTAGGGGAAATGGAGAAATTCTAGCTTCATGATTAAGATTTGATTTTTCACAAGTTCATGGGTGAAAATGGATATTTTAAATGATGTGGAGTTATTTCCCGCTATTTTTGAGAGGGAGTATTTGTGAGTCCTACAAATTATTCAGTAGGTTTGTAAATGTATGAAGAAATTGGCTTAGGCATTTCTTTTTCCAATGACAGGGAAATCAAATGGCCATGGTTGACAAGTTTGTGATTGATATTATGAATTATACAGCATCTGTTTCGGGTTGTACATCTCCAACTGGCATCATAATGTTTGGAGTAAGTATGAGTGTGTGTGTGTGTGTGAGTTTTGATGGGCTATTAGTTGTTTCACTTCTAAAGAAAATACATGATTTTCATTTCTTAAAGTGGGGTTTAGTTCTTTTGTGTTTCTAACGTTTGACATATGTGATGTTTTAGGATCAAACTATTGACATGAAACCCGTTATTGCAAAGATGGGTGAGAACCGAGCTCTTCTTGATTCCATTTCTTTGTTAATACTTTTCATGGATCACATTGAAAATTTTGCAATCTTTTCTGTGTCAATGATAAGTTTTCTTAGAGTTGTATGTGTGTATGTATTTATTACTCAAGCACCTGCTGGATCTTGAATTCACGGTCTCACCCTCTTCCTTGTTTTTATAAGGAGAGTATATATCCTTTCAGCTAGAGTCCATTGGCTGTATTGATTTAAGTTTTAGTTAGTAAATAGTAATGTAGTCCGAGGTATTTAGATTTTCTTGTGAATTGTAATAGATGCTATTCACATAGCTTCCAAATGATTAAATCTAACTGCTCTAACTGCAGATCACGCTATGCCTGAGGAAACAACCATCGTGGGTGATGCAAGTGGTAACTTCTTGTTCAGAAGTGGGGATAGCTCTCACAGCTACAGTGGGGATTTGTACTTTTTTGATGCTGTTGCTCTTGTATTTGCAAGGGACAAAGCAAAGTCTCATGGTACTTCATTTTGTTAATAAATTAAGCCCCAAGCTTCTAGTACTTGTTTTGAAATTAAATTTTGTGTTTTTTCCCTCTCATTTTCTGGATCATTAGCCACAATAAGAAACTTTATATTTTATCACAAATTCTCTAGTATGATATGATTGTAGTACCTTTAATGTTTCTGATGCTCCATTACGTATTGTCTTCTAATGTTTCAAATATTTTCTTTGACAAAACTATCAACTGGGGGGATTCTGTTTCAATAAGCAGGTATAGGGGAAACTCAGTTCTATGTTACACTGTCAACTGGTGTAATTCCATTTGGTCCTCAACTCACGGCAGTTTCTGTGAGAATGAAAGATCAAGGATGTTCGTGGCTTTCTGCCAGCATGGAAGGATATCATGAGATTCTTGGTGGCCAAGATCTTTTAGACAGTATTAATGAAGTGGTATGTTGATTGAGTGTTAACTTGTATATAATTATTTTTATTCACAAAGTATTCTTCTTACACCATCCATTCTTAAATTACATAGTCTACATTTTTTTGGGATGCCCCTTGCCATCAAATCTGTTACATATAATATAATGTATTTTCACATTTCCTTTTTGATAAGTAAAATGTATTTTTCACATTTCATTGTGATATTTGGAAGTTGATAATGATAAGTTGAAAAGCATTAAGTAGTTGTTATGTTGTTAAAATGCAATTGGTCTAGTGACCAAAATTTGATTTTCATAAGGTCTATTTTTTTACAATTCAATCTTATTCTCCCTTGTTCTCTATTTTGAGTTACTGCTGAGTTTGTATTTACTTTTTATCTTTTAAAGATCTTTCTTTTCCTCAAATGACAATGGATTTTGTTGCAGATGGATCAAGATGAAATCGATGAGTCTCCTGATTTGTACATCGGGGTCACACAACATAGAGAATGCTCCATTGGGTCAGTCCAATTGAGGTCGGCAACATCCTTGGCATTTTATGAAGTTTTAGGGTAAGATATCATTTTTGCCCCCTAATATGTGGTTTACCTCATTTGCATTTGTGATGACTGTTCATTCAAGCTACAAGGACTGCCATTGAGCATGTCCATTGACTCAAGTTGCATATCTTGTGTTGGAAATTTTCATGTTAATGTTGAGTTTTTAAGTCCCACATCAAGTAGTATTGAATATTTGATAAGAGTGAGAAAATTGATATACTTGGTGGGACCCATTAGCTTAGAGCTTATGTCTGTGTCCCAACATGTATATCAAGCCCCGCAGCAACACTTGAATCAGTGCTAAGTTGCACACCACTGGTATATACTCATCTAATGTGCTTCTTCAACTCTTGAATGGTGCACAAAGCTGAGTAGGTAAGTTCACCATGAAGCAATCAGCCAAATACTATCAATTACTTTGTGATAATCAGATGACTTTTACATACTGGGTTTAGTGCTTGAGAAGTTTAAAGTTTGAATGGATTCTGGTCTTGTGGCACATATGGTTTACTAAAAGACACACAAATTTTGGAAGAATGGCCTGTGGTGTGCACCTATAAACGAGTTTCTGGAATTTTCATATTTGCAAGAGGATTTTTTGTGGTGCATGTCCATAAATGATAATTTCCTGAAATCTTTAAGCAAAATAAAACAATTGTATAAATAATATGGTGTTTTCATTTCATAGAGTATTGGTAACATTTTCCTAGAGAACTTGTATTTTCGTTGAGACAAATGATTACTGATATACATTTCATTCTTGTCCTTTTCCCCTACAGAAACAGAAGGTTGAAAAGATTAACAAATCAAAAAACTGATTTCTGGGTTCTTATTGTTTTTAACAGTGGAGATAATCAGTACTTTGTTGTTGATGGTGTTGGTATCAAACCTGGTGACTCCTTCCTATTCTACCATTCTGATTCTGAAACTGCATCATCTTCTTGTGCCAATGTCTTTGAAGATCTTGAAGCTTTGAAGACAGGTTCGAATGACAAATATCACCGTGACATAATAGGTGTTGCTGATAATGGTCTGAAGAAAGAAGTCTTTGGAGGCTTTATCTTCTCTTGCCATCTTCGTGGTGAGTCATACTTCGGACGCCCTAATGTTGATAGTGACCCATTCTCTTTGAACTTTCCGAATGTACCACTGGCAGGGTTATTCTGTACTGAGGAAATCGGGCGTGACTCTCCAGGCTCAAGTGAACAAAGGGAGGGTCAAGAACCGTCTTTTGGCCGATGTTGCCTGCATGTTTATAGCACAGTTTATTTAGTGATGTCATATGTTCCTCCACCTTCGAAGCTCTGATCTTGTCCATGTTATTCTCCACAATGGTTGGAAACTTGTGGGAAAAAAATTACTCTACATGAGCTCTAAATGTATGCGTCTATGCGGATTTTGGTTTTGAAAAGTAATACTCTGAATTTATTTTTCAAGTAAAAGCTGCTGATATTAGAGTATGGACTGCAAATATTTTACTAGGAAAACTGTTAGTTTTTATATGCATATTGCCTGGAAAATTTTTCTTCAATTAATGCTATAGAGATTGGAGAAAATTTTGTTTGAGCAACTTAATTTCAATGGTTATGCTGAGTTGCAAAACGGCTAATTTGGTCTTAAAAGTTTGGTTTTAGCATTGTAAATAGGTGTACAAGTTAAAATGGCAACTAGCTTTTGGCCTTACATTCTTTTTCTTTCCTCGACCTGAAGTGCTGTACTTGCAAGCCCTGCACCATTGGTCTCCATTTCACATTATAAACCATAAAGCATAAGGAATTGAACGCTTATGGGACACCCTCTGTTAGTACAAATTGGATTCATCACATTATTCGTCAAACTAGGTTGTCAGGTTGTCGGGATGTTTTCTCGACCGAAAGTATGGTTGTCTTGAAAAGACTTTGACCCCACTTTCTTATATATATTTATTTTTTTTAAAAGGTAAAACTTAAATAGAGTACTTTATATGCAATATATAAGGTTCTTTAATTGAATTCAAATGGATTGTTTTGAATATAAATATTTTTATGGGAGTTTTGAATTTATTTATTTTTGGAAAAGAAACGCTATTCTAATCTTATTAGTCACTGTAACAAAATGTTTGAATGTAATTGAGATAACTAATATACTACATCTCAAGGTACAATATCTAAATTTTAACAAAAAAAGAAAAAAAAAATTGAAGCCATGTTTACGAATAGTGTCTTATTGATAAAGAGTAGAATAGTCTTGAAAAGACTGAGACTTCACTTACTTATATATAATTTGTTTTTAAAAAAGTAAACTTATAGTAAGTAAATTAGGTTTCCGAATTTAATTGATTATCAAAAAAATGGTTTCCCAATTAAATTTAAACCCTTGTTTTTAGAAGAAAAATCATACACTTGTTTTTTTTTAAATTTAATTATTCTTGAAAAATAGTAACACTATTCTTATGTTATATTATTATATTTAATTAAGTAGATGTAGGACACTATATCATTTTATTTTTGAGAAGTACAATATCTTAGTTTTAGCCCCAAAAAAGAAAAAAATGAAGTCATGTTTGTTTTAATTACAAGTTTGCCACCAATTTAGTTACCGTTTAAATAATTGAGCGTTTCTGAGAGAAGGGAAGTAGAGTAGAGCGGGTAATTAACTTTGTTGGAGCTGTGAAGTTGGTAGAAGAAATGAAGAAGAAAGGGTATGAACCTTACCACTACTATTAGTAGTGGTAGAGAATACTTGGAAAGCCTCATCAGAATTAGTTCTTACTTTGAAATCTGTGAGGGATCACTACAAATCTCGAAGCTTAAGCAATCTTGGTCAAGCTTTAGCCCTGATTGATACTTGATAAAATGCTTCCATTGATGATTTTAATAACATGTTGGGTACTCATTACCCTAATTAAACAAATGAAATCATTTGGCATGATAATTGGCACCCAAAGAGGACTCTATAAAAAAAAAAATTTGGGCATGGAATAGTGTATGATGCTGCGAGCTCAATAAATGCTAAACTCTCTAGTGTGATTCTAGACAAGGCTTTGAATTGGAGCTATGTAAGGTGCGATGATCTTGTTACTATTCTATGTAATTTGTCATGGATTGTTATTGGTGAATGTGATAAGGCTGTATGGATTCCCTCCAAATCAGGTACGTTCTGTGCCTCAAGTGCTTGGGACCAAATTAGGCTAAGGAGGCTTACTATCGATTGGTGGAAAATTGTTTGGTCTAAAGGCATCCCAAGGCATGCTTTCATTACTTGGTTGGCTTTGAGGGATAGATTATCTACTAATGAAAGAATAGTTAGTTGGGGAATAAGTTGTGACATTTTGTGTCTACTATGTAGAACAAGCATTGAAAATGGAGACCATATCTTCTTTGAATGCCCCTTTTTTCAAAGAATTTGGAGTATAATTAAAAGATGGTGCTGTCAAGAAGGCCTTGATGATTAGGGGTGGCTCAACCATTAGGCCATTTATGCAATGGCCTAAAGGCCCCCCCCCCCCCCTTCCCCCTCCCTGGGGGATGGAAGAAGGTCCCCCCTTAAATAGAATGTATTATATCTATTTGTCTTATACGATTGCAAAAATAAAATAAAGAATAAATAAAGTAAAGCCTCTCACCTAGGAAAAAAAAAAAAAAAAAAAAACTTCTATTAGCCAATAGATTGCTTTGTCTATCGGTCTTACAATGTAAAAATTTTAATGAAAAAAATCATTTTTAAAAATATTATATTTTTTCAAATGTTGTGCATTCTATTAATATGTTTTACTATATTTGTGGTAGCTTAAGAGCGTCAAAATTTTCAATCTCCCAAAAATTTTACTTTTCCTTTTTCTATCCATCAAAATTAAAATTTATTGTTCTTCGGAAAAATTCATTATTGAAACTCATTGTTCAATACAAGTCCAATATTGCAAAGAGAAAAAGTGACCATCTCAAACATGATAAACATGGTTTTTATTATTATATGGATTGTTTAGATTTATTTTTAGAGTTAAAAATTAAAATAAGTTTTATAAATAGATGAAAATAGTCCAATTAAAATATTATGTTATGTATAAAGGCTAGATTCTTTTTTTAATGCATGTATTGCTTCTATAATATTAACTAATAATATATTTACATTTGCGAATGTAGAAAGAAGTTATCCATAACTAAATTTAAAAAATTCCTATTTAAGATTGACTATGTTACAAGAAAGATTGAGTGAATTAGCGATATCACCAATTGAAAAGGAAATCTTAGCGGAACTTGGAAAAAAAAAACAAATTAGTAGTAATCTTGGATTTCAAAATGTAAGAAAAATAGATTTTTAAATAGAAAAAAAAAATCAAAACATAAATATTATTCAATTAATATTTAACATAAGAGAAAAACCCACTAAAAATTGTCGCTTTAGGATCCAAAATGTGTTACGTTAGTCCTAGATTAAGCCCAATTATTGCGGACTGTGAATTTAAGCCAAGCCATTTGAAGCATAATTGAGGTATTTAACAAAAACGACGTCGTGAATTTAGAAGCTTTTTAAAATTATTTTATTTCATATTTAAAATACTCTATGCATATGGAAAAAATCCTCATACCAATGTGATCTTATATTGCATGAAAGACATTTAGCATGCCAATAACATGATTAATATATCATAATTTTGACATTATCATCATGCTATTAGTACAAATAAATCAATTCAATTGAGCCTAAAGTCGTAAAAAATAAACAAATATCAAATTGATGGCTTTGCAAAAAAAAAAAATATTCAAAGGATCACTATTGGGATATTGGAAGAAACTATTTTCACATTGTTGGGGGCGTTTTTCGTCTCCCACGTGATGTTAGGGGAGTCAAGACTAAGACTTGACTTTAGGCTTGGAACATGCAGAAAAGGAAAATGAATGTGTGAGGCTAAATGAGTGTGGGCTAAGGGGAATGATTTATGAGCTTGGGGAGGGTTGAACCACAAGCAAAGTGACAAGAAAAGCAAAAATTTTAAAACGGTTGGTCTGTGTTTTGTGGGCTGGTGTGCTTCCCCTTTTATAATGGTGTTTAGGGAGGTATTGATTGACAAAAGTCCAAAAACGTAGGACTGATCAAAATGCAGAATGGCAAACTTAATTATCCTAGATTTTAGCCATAAATAGGAGATTTGCTTTTGGGGTTGCTTTGCTTCGTTGGGTAATATGACACATGATGAATATTTGGGGTAATCTTGCATTAAATGTCAAGAATTCTAAAGCTGAGTTTAACCAATAGGAGTAAGGTAGGTATCAAGGAGGAATCCTAGTGCTGCAACTAAGATTTGGACCCTAGGAAGTAGAATTCAACACCCCAAGCTAGGTATCAAAGTTTAAGTCCACTTCAGAGGGTTCTGTTGGAGATCCTTTTATATCCTCCAAACCACATGTTCCCAAATTTTCCCTTTTAGGATTCATGGGTTTGGTTCATGAATCAATTACATACATTTTTAGTAATAAAATAAACTATTTAGTTGAGGATTTTATGTGCTTGGAGGTCTTGATTATGGCTTCCTTGAGTTGTGACCAAAACTTGGGGAAGAAGGGTATTTATTGCCCATTAGCCTTTAGGTGTCAGTCTCTAGTACTATTCACATCAGAGTTGACAGTGGGACAGGTGGCCAACTCCTAATTTGGTTTGGGAGTTTAGTTGCTTCTTAAGGTAATCTCCAGCAGAACTGAATGGAGTTCACTAGTTAGGTTAATTTGCACACATGGGCTGTTTTGGCTAAGACTTCATGTTGGGCTTGGCCATGAGGGCTAAGTATTTTGATGGGCCTTTGACTTGGTGGTTCTCTTCACTTGGGCCTATTCTTTTGCTTTTTCATTGTGAGCCATACAAAATGGACAAACCTACCATATTTTGCCATGTATCTTTATTCCATATGGGGCTTTAGTTGATAGTAAAAATGAAATGTATTCATGAGATTTAATAAATATTTATGATAAGTTTTGGGTATTAGTTTCCATGGGCTTTAAATAACAATTTGAATAGTTTCTCATAATTTTTGCCATAGATTATTTTGTAAATGATATTTTCTTTGGGGCTTTTTAATAATGACCTCTAATATTTCTTGAGAATAATATTTACCATGAGTTTTAAATAGAGATAATATCCATGGTTTTCAAATAAAATATGGTAACAACCACTATAGTGGAATAATGTGATATTCTCATGGGTTTTTCTATAGATAATCATAATATGCTTGTAAGGTCAATAATTATCATGACTTTTGAAAATAGATATTATGAATGTTGTGATGTAAGATAAATAGTGACCATGGGTTCTTATATAAATTCCATGGGTTTATATTATGGTTGAAATAAATAATCATAACTTTTCGTAGGCTTTTATATTAGTAACACGAATTCATAATTCTCCATGGGCTTGATGTATGTTTGCCATAGGTTTTGGAAAAATGAATAGTGTTACGTAGCATAAATAGTTACCATGGGTTTATAATATGGTATGAAATAAATAAATATTATGGGTTTAGATAAATCATAACTTTCCATGGGTTTTTACATTAGTAATACAAATTCATAATTCTCCATGGGCTTGATATATGTTTGCCATGGGTTTTGGAAAAATGAATAGTGTCACGTAACATAAATGATTACCTTGGGTTTTATAAGATAGATTTCATAGGCTTTTAGTATTATAGTAATATGTTTAAGAACTTAAAACATTGTTAATCCTTGGACTTTAAGTAAAATACTTCTGATATGGTATTTTGCCAAGTATTGATAATTTTGGGCTTTTTACTAGCTTGGACTTTTAATAATGCCAACGGAAATTGAGCTTTTGATATTGCCAATGAAAATTAGGCTTTTGAAATATTATCAAGCATAAGTAGTCTTGGGCTTTAAAAAAGAATGTGATGTGTAAATTGGGCTCGTAGGGCCAATTTTGGGCTCAGCTAAATAATAATAATAAAATTAGACAAGATATGAGTTTTTTGGTTTATATTGTGACCCAATTTAGATAATAAGATATAAAATATTTGTGGTTAATATAATAATATGGAAAAAAATATTTGGGAAAGTCCAATAACTTATTAGTGGTGTTTGAAAATAAATAAGTGGTATTTAAATAAAATTAGGTGTAAAAAAAATGTACCCTAACACACATAAAATAAATTAGACCCCTTTAGATTGTCGCCTCAGTCCCCATAATGTGTAGACTGTTGATGATGAATGGGTATTTTATCACTTGGAAAGTATAAAATTGGAAAGAAAAAAAGACTAATAGCAAATTGTTGCGAGCGCAGTGAGAACATAGGAATAAATTTTAGGGGTTATAGGATGTTGGCGTGTGTGAGTGTGTTTCAAACATTTAGTATTTTACTTTGTGTCTCACATTAGTTAGGAGTGAGCTATTTGATGTTTATAAGTCTTTGTTGCTTGATAAAATTCACTTGATTATTGAAAAAAGTGTATATATATATATATATATTTCTGTTTATTAGTCTTGAGGATATATAAAAATTAGTCTGTTCTAGGAGTCGATTAGCAAAAAAAAAAAAAAAAGAAGAAAGAATAAAACTATCTGTCATGTTAGAAACTGGAAAAACAATAAGAAAGAAGACATTTTAGAGAAAAACAATTAGCAACAAGGCAAATTATGATTTAAAATTCATCTTAAACTATGGATGATTTTTCATTATTTTTTTTTCTATTGTGTTACTTTAATTCATGAAAATATTAAAATTGTTTATTATTACTAGTTTCAACTCTCCTTGTAAAATTGTTTAACTTAGTTTAAGTGTATATGTGTGTGAAACTCCTTCTTAGATATACCATCTAAAAAATTACTTTATTTATTGTACCATACTACTTTACAATAGAATAATGGTAAAGATAAAAATAATTTTACAAACTACTGATGTGGTGAGTAATTATTAGTAAATGAAAAATTGATATTAATTGTGGGCCTAATGAAAATTGTAGGGTCACAAATTGGAGCCCAAGCCCAAAAGGTATGGAGTCTTGGACCAAGGAGCCCAGAAACAATGAATTTGTAGAGAGTGGGCTGTAGAACTAGGTCTTAGCGAGTTGGACAGCAGTTAGTATTGAGCTATACAACAATTGAACACAAGTAAAACATGTTAACATCCATAGATCTTCAGTCTGAGGAGATTAGATGAATATATATCGATCACTGTTTGAAGATTATGGTCGTTTTTACTGCTACAATATTCTCTCTTATTTTTTCTTCGTCTCCTTCCTCATGGGGACTCCCCATCTTATATAGTCTTCTTGAAGCCATCGTGGTCTCATACTTGTTGGTCATCTGGATCTTTACTTAAGTGCTTGTCTCATCGGACATTCCCTTTCAGCCTTCTGTGAGTTGTGGTGGCCAAGGCAGCACTGTTCATAGGTCCTTTCCACATTAATGCGGCCAGAAAAGTAGCTGCAACACATTTAATATGGTAGCAGCAGCCTCTCCTTGGATATTTTGCGTTTCCTTCTTTCCTGTGGGTCTGTGGGGCACGTCCCTACTGCTAATGCCTATTGGAGGGCTCCTTCTAGTAGCCAAAGTGCATGTTTGAGTCATACTCTTCACGTCCGAGGAGGCATTCCTCCTCGGACCATCCTCCAAATGCCCCTTGTCTACGAGAGCTAAGTTGGAAATCCCTTTAGCAACTATTTCCTCTCCTCGGACATTGCTAATTGTCTCGGGTGGGGCCCAAGGCCCATTACATGATTTGAAGTCTTTGCCCTTACAAAAACCAATAAGAGTTGACCATATCAACATTTTGTAAAAATGTTATAAAATAGTTTGTACATGTAGCATTACTCCTTTACAATATACCCAACATCCAAACAATATTCTTTTATCACTTTAGTTATATATTCCTTTTTTATTCTCTATTTACTCTCTCTCTCTCTCTCCCCTCCAAGCAACCACCACCTTGTACAACCAAAATCCCAACCTAGCAACCACTGCCATCAAACCCACCACCATTGCACCACACATAGCAACCACCAAAATGACCCACCAAAGAAACAATCCACCACTAAAACCCACCACAGTCCTAACCCAGCAACCACTGAAATAACCACCACCAATCTCAACCCAGCAATCACTGAAATGACCGCCATAAAAACCAACCACCAATCCCAACTAAGCAACCACGAAACTTAGCCATCGATTCAACCCAATCAAAAAGGGGAGAGAGAGAGAGAGAGAGAGAGAGAGAGAGAGAGAGAGAGAGAGAGAGAGAGAGAGAGAGAGAGAGAGAGAGAGTTAATAAAATATGTAATTCTTTTTTTGAGAGTCAAATATGTGAATTTAAGTTTACAAACAATGAACAATAATTTGTAAAAATACCAAATTATTGTAGTAGGTTGGTATAATTTTTTACATAGAGCAATCCGGTTGTATATTTTTATTGGTTTTGGGTTGTAAAATAGCAATTTGGGGAGTTTTACACCTCTTAATGTTAATGCTCTTAATGAATCAAATAATTGTATGACTAACTTGGACAATGGATACCTGTAAAAAAGGATATCATATGATGCCCAAGTTAGTGCTCTCTCTCTATATAAATTTTTTATAATTTGCTTGTTACCTCGATCATGACTTTAATATATTTATAGTCTGTATTGAGGTTCTAGAAAAAAAAAAAAAAAAAAAAAAAAAAAAAAAAAAAAAAAAAGAAGAAGTTTGTATTGAGGTTTCATGACGCATTATGGGTGACTAAACATGTGGGACGACGATTGTAATTTTGGGCCAAATCCTAAGAAGTATATATATTCATTACCCCACATTTATGGTTTGTTTGGATTGAGGGGGAGGGAGGGGAAGTAGAGTAGAGAAGAGTAGATTTAACACAAAATTAGTCTATTTTCAGCCAATTTTACTCTACTTCTCTCCACTTTCCCTCTTCCCTCCCCCACTCCATCCAAACGAGCCCTTATATTGGTTAGACTTAAGCCTTCATGAATCAAAGTCTTGCTCAATCATTTTGAACATGTTTAAGTTAGGAAAAGACCAACTCGAATGATTTAGCTGAATTGGGTACATAAAATAAGACTTGCTAGTTACACCCATATCATAGCTAATTTAAATCTCAATACAAAATCAAAATCAAATAGATGAAAATGTACCACTTATCCAATTTCAGCATTTCTACATATATATATATATATATATATGTAGGGACACGATTCTCAAACGGCCCAACAATGACGTTGGGTTCGCGCGTGAAGGATCCCTCACAATAAGATTTGTAGAGAGTGGGCTTGAAAGGCTAGCGTTTGGTCACAGGGCGTTGGTCCGAACCGGACTTTAGGGAAACTCAGATAAGAAAAGGCTTCAGCCTGGATATCCAAGCTCTACAGCTTTGTAACTTGAGGGATTGGACTCCTTGGATCATGTCCGAGGAGCACTAATGTCTTTCTCCGGTTACCCGGTGATGGGTTTTTTGTGGTGGTGTACATATATTGTCCGGGCATTCTCATCCCTGGAGTTTTTCCCAGGAAGTGAAATGGGGGATCCCTTTCTGATTAGTTTATCTTCCCTTTTATACTAGCCTACGTTCGCTGTCCCTTGTCCACGTGTAGGGTCAACTTTTTTAGGACTGCTATCTGTCCCGTCAGTCTAATCCCGGAATTATTGGGGATGGTTAATAAAGCCTAAGAATCAGGTTCTGTTAGGTGTAGAGTCTTATCAGTGAAGGGTATTAAGGACAACTTCCCTGAGATATTTTCTGATCTTTAAAGTTTGCTCGTATACCACTTTCATCAATGAGACTTTGGGTCTGCCGAGGACTAAGCTGTCCTCGGCTGTATCTCCGGGCCATTTTGTGCCTCTTATTTTGAGCTTGGGCCATGGCCTTCTTCGGCTTGGGCCTGTGGACTCCCCATGGGCAAGCGGGCCGGGCCCATAAATTATTGGGCCCCACAATAGCCCCTCAAAACCCTGTTGTCCAACATCTTGGTTGGAAAGGTGGGTTTTGGTAATACCGAGCCCTTATTGTGGCTCATTTATTTCAGCCCTTGACTGACGCTGGCGACTCTTCACCTGCCCAGGAAGTGTACCGGTTCACGAGATGTTCCCCTTAATTTGCGCACGATGCCCTTATGCCGTTTGGTTATCCGAAGCGCGTCTTTAATATTTTCCCTTTACGAGATTCCCCAGATCTAACGGTTATTGATGGCGTGGGGGAACGAAACGGGTGTACTCTTATTTGCAGATTTCCCTAGAGATCTGAACGCATTATGTACCCTTTTCCTCGTCCCCTATATAAAGAGAGAAGACAAAGGCTGATTTTCTCATACCTGAGTCCCTCAGATTCCTCCCAGAGTCCACTTCTTCTCTCTGGTTATACCTTATCCGATAATACGTTCACCACAGTAGTCAGCCATGAGTAAACCATTTCATTCCCAAAAACACCATATCCCAATAAAGCTCGAGATGGCTCGGTCAGGGCAAGGATGGCGGAGACTCAAGATTTGTCTCCCCTTCCTTTTAGCCAAAATCCGAAGCAGGGATTTGTCACGTCCCACTTTCGGCGTGACCGAGTCAAATCCATCCATTATCACCACCATCCGCTCTCTCATGAGCATATCTAACATGGCCTCAGTGTGTTAGGAGTCAGGACTGGGGCAGGGACTAAATGCCCCTGCTTCTTCCTCTCTTCGTTCACTGACGCCGCCCTTTGCCTCTCTTTCTTCCTTCTCACCTTTTCCCTCTTCTTCTCCTCCTTCTTACTCATGTCCTCCATCTTCTTCATTCATCTCCTCCATCTTCTTCTTCCTTCTCCTTCAAATTCTTCTTCCTTGTCCTTCAAATTCTTCTTCCCTCTCCTTCATCTTTTTCTAAAGAAGGCTCTTCCCCCGATATGAGCAGTACTGAGGCAGAGATTGGAAAGACTTTGAAGACAAGTTTGAAAGACATCTGACTGTTTACTTATCTGTATTGCGGAGGCTATTGTTGCTTCGGCAATTCACTTTTTGTATAGGCTTGTTTAAGCCCCTTTTTGTACGTTGTAATAATTTTTCATATTAATAAAAGTTGCTGTTACTTTACTTCGCATATTCTGTTTTTATGTTTTTACAAGTTTACAAGCGCTGCTCGGCACAATAATATAGCATTTGAATCAATGACAACTAAGGTTAAAATATTTACTAATAAAAAGATGTCATCATAACTTTAATGAAATTATTCGACATAGCAATGCCCACCAGTGAGGGACGAAGCTCACCTTAAAATTAGCCGAGATGAGGACTAAGTGCTCGATTCGGTATAGGAAGTAACTATCCGAGGACATGTCACCCGTCAAATGAACAGTTTCCTTAAGCTAATGAACATTGGGTCATTTCGCCATCTTCTTAACACACTGGCCTTAACCTTTTACAGTATTTGAGCCGAGAACCTTCCCCATCCGAGTAATTGGTTTCCCCATAGGCTTGAGTCCGAGGACCATGCAAGTCCTAGGTTCTGTCCAAAACTTATGTTTTTCTCAGTACTTGGTTTCCCCATAGGCTTGAGTCCGAGGACCATGCAAGTCCTAGGTTCTGTCCAAAACTTATGTTTTTTCTTTTGTGTACTTGGTTTCCCCATAGGCTTGAGTCCGAGGACCATGCAAGTCCTAGGTTCTGTCCAAAACTTATGTTTTTTCTTTTGTGTACTTGGTTTCCCCATAGGCTTGAGTCCGAGGACCATGCAAGTTCTAGGTTCTATCCAAAACTTTTTGAGTTCAGATTCTCCTTTTCTTCAGATATTTCACGAGGCGCCAAGCAGGGGTTGTCCTCGGCAATGGCTATTTCTCGGCGTGGGCCACAGTCCCTGGGCCCTCATGCAGAGCGGGCCTGGGCCGCGAAGTCACTAAGCCCACGAATTAAGAGGTATCTCTACAGCCTTTGGCCACGCGGTACTCTCTGACATCCCAATGTTCGAGGTGCGCCTTTACAAGACTTCTTTAATCTTGTGGTTGCAGTTGACGTTGGAAGTTGAGCCAGAATCATTTTGTCTGTAGCGTTCCTTGGGACGCTGCGAGAATTAAATGCCACCACCTTACCCTTTAAATAAATAGGAGAGAGAGGTGTTTTACCTTCGCACAAGTCCTTCAGTTTCCTCCCAAATCATAGCTCCTATTCTCAGTGCTGTCCTCCCTTAGCATAACATGTTTGAGGCAAGGGTTAGGAAGAAGGAACTCTCTCCGCCACGGAAGCGTCGTGCCCTCCTGAGACTCAAAATAGTGAGGTATGGGCACAGGAAGCATAAGTTCAAGAGAATACTCCATTTCGATCGAGGGGAAAGGGTGTCTCTCCCTCTTTTAGTCAAAATCCGAAGCAGATTCTGTTCATGCCAGAATTTTGGTGTGTCAGAAGAAAGATTCTCCGTCATCAGCGCCTCTGCCTTGTGGCAGGCAAATATTTAGAGAAAGCCCCTCAACTTCCAGCTCCCTGCACCTTTCCTTCAGCGGTGTCAGGCTCAAGTTGGGTTCTCTCTGCACTTTTTCTTCGAGGTTGCGGGCCCCAGGCTGGGTTCTTTTGCTGCCTGAGTTATGGGCATGTAAAAGCACTGAGGAAGAACGAGGTTTTGAAGCAGTAGCCAACCTCTCTTCTGTGCCACCTCCTCGGCTTTGTTTTATTTTCTTATATCTTTCCTTTTGATTATGTGGTTAGCTTTAGTAGCCAACCTCTCGTCTGTACTGCTCCTCGGCTTTATTTTATATATTTTTCTTGTATCTTCCTACTCAATTATGTAATGAGCTCTGACATAAGCTGATTTCAGCTTTTCATTGTACGCTGTACTACTTCTTTGTTTTAGTAAAAATAGAGATTTATTCACATGTTTTGAGTAGTGATCTTTTGGCAACACTACTTTGTGAATGGGTGTGCTCCATGTGTGTGTTTCTTCAAGAATATTTAGAGCAAGATACCTTGAAACATAATCTAACTAACTCTAATTCTCCAATACTACCAGGCATTGTATCGATAATTCATAGTAAATCAGACTTAGGAAACTAACCGGGGTAACAGTTGAATATTCTGTGATAAGCGCGTGAATACCGTCCAAGACTGATAATCTCTAAATAATCCACCCGAGCAGTCGACTGGGAAGTAGGGAACTTCGATTGTGCTTTTGTGAACTTGGTTTCCCCATAGGTTTGAGTCCGAGGACCATGCAAGGCCTTGGTTCTGTCCAAAACTTATGGTTTTTCTTTTGTGTACTTGGTTTCCCCATAGGCTTGAGTCCGAGGACCATGCAAGGCATTGGTTCTATCCAAAACTTATGGTATTTCTTTTGTGTATTTGGTTTCCCCATAGGCTTGAGTCCGAGGACCATGCAAGGCCTTGGTTCTGTCCAAAACTTATGTTTTTCTTTTGTGTACTTGGTTTCCCCATAGGCTTGAGTCCGAGGACCATGCAAGGCCTTGGTTCTGTCCAAAACTTATGTTTTTCTCAGTACTTGGTTTCCCCATAGGCTTGAGTCCGAGGACCATGCAAGTCCTAGGTTCTGTCCAAAACTTATGTTTTTCTTTTGTGTACTTGGTTTCCCCATAGGCTTGAGTCCGAGGACCATGCAAGGCCTTGGTTCTGTCCAAAACTTATGTTTTTCTCAGTACTTGGTTTCCCCATAGGCTTGAGTCCGAGGACCATGCAAGTCCTAGGTTCTGTCCAAAACTTATGTTTTTTCTTTTGTGTACTTGGTTTCCCCATAGGCTTGAGTCCGAGGACCATGCAAGTCCTAGGTTCTGTCCAAAACTTATGTTTTTTCTTTTGTGTACTTGGTTTCTCCATAGGCTTGAGTCCGAGGACCATGCAAGGCCTTGGTTCTGTCCAAAACTTATGTTTTTTCTTTTGTGTACTTGGTTTCCCCATAGGCTTGAGTCCGAGGACCATGCAAGGCCTTGGTTCTGTCCAAAACTTATGGTTTTTCTTTTGTGTACTTGGTTTCCCCATAGGCTTGAGTCCGACGACCATGCAAGGCCTTGGTTCTGTCCAAAACTTATGTTTTTTCTTTTGTGTACTTGGTTTCCCCATAGGCTTGAGTCCGAGGACCATGCAAGGCCTTGGTTCTGTCCAAAACTTATGTTTTTTCTTTTGTGTGCTTGGTTTCCCCATAGGCTTGAGTCCGAGGACCATGCAAGGCCTTGATTCTGTCCAAAACTTATGTTTTTTCTTTTGTGTACTTGGTTTCCCCATAGGCTTGAGTCCGAGGACCATGCAAGGCCTTGGTTCTGTCCAAAACTTATGGTTTTTCTTTTGTGTACTTGGTTTCCCCATAGGCTTGAGTCCGAGGACCATGCAAGGCCTTGGTTCTGTCCAAAACTTATGTTTTTTCTTTTGTGTACTTGGTTTCCCCATAGGCTTGAGTCCGAGGACCATGCAAGGCCTTGGTTCTGTCCAAAACTTATGGTTTTTCTTTTGTGTACTTGGTTTCCCCATAGGCTTGAGTCCGAGGACCATGCAAGGCCTTGGTTCTGTCCAAAACTTATGGTTTTTCTTTTGTGTACTTGGTTTCCCCATAGGCTTGAGTCCGAGGACCATGCAAGGCCTTGGTTCTGTCCAAAACTTATGTTTTTCTTTTGTGTACTTGGTTTCCCCATAGGCTTGAGTCCGAGGACCATGCAAGGCCTTGGTTCTGTCCAAAACTTATGTTTTTCTCAGTACTTGGTTTCCCCATAGGCTTGAGTCCGAGGACCATGCAAGTCCTAGGTTCTGTCCAAAACTTATGTTTTTCTTTTGTGTACTTGGTTTCCCCATAGGCTTGAGTCCGAGGACCATGCAAGGCCTTGGTTCTGTCCAAAACTTATGTTTTTCTCAGTACTTGGTTTCCCCATAGACTTGAGTCCGAGGACCATGCAAGTCCTAGGTTCTGTCCAAAACTTATGTTTTTTCTTTTGTGTACTTGGTTTCCCCATAGGCTTGAGTCCGAGGACCATGCAAGTCCTAGGTTCTGTCCAAAACTTATGTTTTTTCTTTTGTGTACTTGGTTTCTCCATAGGCTTGAGTCCGAGGACCATGCAAGGCCTTGGTTCTGTCCAAAACTTATGTTTTTTCTTTTGTGTACTTGGTTTCCCCATAGGCTTGAGTCCGAGGACCATGCAAGGCCTTGGTTCTGTCCAAAACTTATGGTTTTTCTTTTGTGTACTTGGTTTCCCTATAGGCTTGAGTCCGAGGACCATGCAAGGCCTTGGTTCTGTCCAAAACTTATGTTTTTTCTTTTGTGTACTTGGTTTCCCCATAGGCTTGAGTCCGAGGACCATGCAAGGCCTTGGTTCTGTCCAAAACTTATGTTTTTTCTTTTGTGTACTTGGTTTCCCCATAGGCTTGAGTCCGAGGACCATGCAAGGCCTTGATTCTGTCCAAAACTTATGTTTTTTCTTTTGTGTACTTGGTTTCCCCATAGGCTTGAGTCCGAGGACCATGCAAGGCCTTGGTTCTGTCCAAAACTTATGGTTTTTCTTTTGTGTACTTGGTTTCCCCATAGGCTTGAGTCCGAGGACCATGCAAGGCCTTGGTTCTGTCCAAAACTTATGTTTTTTCTTTTGTGTACTTGGTTTCCCCATAGGCTTGAGTCCGAGGACCATGCAAGGCCTTGGTTCTGTCCAAAACTTATGGTTTTTCTTTTGTGTACTTGGTTTCCCCATAGGCTTGAGTCCGAGGATCATGCAAGGCCTTAGTTCTGTCCAAAACTTTTTAGGTACTTATTTGCTTTTTTCGCAGGTCAGCCCCTTGGCCATGATTGGGAGAGCTGACTTGAGGTCGGAAGCCCCTAGAGCTGCCCGTGCCGTTGGCACTACAAGATGTAAGCCCTGGCACCAGTTTATATCGGAGCGACAACTGCAGGTCACCGGAGATGGGAAAAACTCGCGAATCTCTGCTTGCTAGAGAGTTGACTCATGCTCCATCCGTGCCAACGCGCAAGCCTTCCCACAGACGGCGCCAATTGTAGGGACACGATTCTCAAATGGCCCAACAATGACGTTGGGTTCGCGCGTGAAGGATCCCTCACAATAAGATTTGTAGAGAGTGGGCTTGAAAGGCTAGCGTTTGGTCACAGGGCGTTGGTCCGAACCGGACTTTAGGGAAACTCAGATAAGAAAAGGCTTCAGCCTGGATATCCAAGCTCTACAGCTTTGTAACTTGAGGGATTGGACTCCTCGGATCATGTCCGAGGAGCACTAATGTCTTTCTCCGGTTACCCGGCGATGGGTTTTTCGTGGTGGTGTACATATATTGTCCGGGCATTCTCATCCCTGGAGTTTTTCCCAGGAAGTGAGATGGGGGATCCCTTTCTGATTAGTTTATCTTCCCTTTTATACTAGCCTACGTTCGCTGTCCCTTGTCCACGTGTAGGGTCAACTTTTTTAGGACTGCTATCTGTCCCGTCAGTCTAATCCCGGAATTATTGGGGATGGTTAATAAAGCCTAAGAATCAGGTTCTGTTAGGTGTAGAGTCTTATCAGTGAAGGGTATTAAGGACAACTTCCCTGAGATATTTTCTGATCTTTAAAGTTTGCTCGTATACCACTTTCATCAATGAGACTTTGGGTCTGCCGAGGACTAAGCTGTCCTCGGCTGTATCTCCGGGCCATTTTGTGCCTCTTATTTTGAGCTTGGGCCATGGCCTTCTTCGGCTTGGGCCTGTGGACTCCCCATGGGCAAACGGGCCGGACCCATAAATTATTGGGCCCCACAATATATATATATATATATTTTTTTTGAAAACTAAGTATGAATAATAGTCATCTTAAATCTATTTTTAAAACTTCAAGATTAAATTGAAACAAATGATAATTTAACAAAATTTTCAAATCTCACTTAATTCAACACACAAAAGGCTAGAGTTTTAGTAATAAGCTTAATCGGTTGATTCTCTTATCCCTAAAATTAGCATTTGCCAATATTAAAAGGATATCTATTGTTATAGGTTTCAAATTATTGTGTTTATCAAAACAAAAAAAACAAAAAAAAAAAAAACAAAATAAATGTCAAATTGCAAACTATACATTTAAAGTCTGAATGCGTTTAAATTTTACACTTTAAAATTTTAAAATTTAAATTTTATCCTTTTTAAAGTTTTATTCCATTTGAATCAACAGCCTTTCCGGCCATTTTTTTTTGTTAAGTCCTGCGTAAACTTGTCTGGTGTATTTAGTTTGTCCAATAATAGCTTAAAAAATTAAAGAGATAAAATCTATAAATCTTAAAATTTTAAGGCGTCAAATCTAAACACACTGCAATGCTTTGTGCGTTAGTATCATTTGGCGGGAATAGTTCCCGCGGGATTATGTGTTAGTTACATATAAAATCACGCGGGTACTATTCTATACTTTGCATTTCACAACAACGATGAGCGAGGCAGAGTCGTCGTCATCATCATCCTCATCGAGGAGATCCAAAATCAAAACGCACTGTACTACGACAACAGGGTTGTCGTCGTCGTCGTCGTTGTTCGCTCTGCTAAACGACGACGTACTGCAGAACATTCTAGCGAGACTACCGGCGTTGTCGTTCGCATCAGCGACGTGCGTTTCGAAACTGTGGAACACAGTCTGCAATCGCGTCCTCTCTCGCCCTAAGTTCGCTTCTGCTCTCTCTCTCGATCCCTGTCCCTTTGTATGTAAAAAGAACAAATTTACCACTCTACCCTTCTCCTATTTCTCTGCTTCAAATTAGGGTTTTGAGTACATTGATTGCATTAACTGAAGTGTGGATTTTTTTATTTTATTATTATTTTTTTTGTATGTGTTGAAAATTGATATAGGGTGCTGTGGAAGATGTTCTTGATAAAGTGCTATCGGAGCCGATTCGACCGCATTTCGTTATCGCAAACATTGCCCGTGGATTCGAGTTGCCTGATGCTTTTCGCTCTGTATGGATTCATCTTAATCTTTCTTTTTTAAATTAGTTTCTATTTTCTTCGTCGCGAAAAAAAATATTAAAATGTCACTCATTTCGGGTTTTTTATGGCCCCCGTGAAGCTAATTTTGCGAATATATTAGTTATGTGACCACTTTTGTAACTCGAGTTTCTAAAACTCAATTCAACTTAAAAAAAAAAAAAAAAAAAAAAAAAAATCATCTCATGATTTTCTGCATGAAACTCGAGCATCTGAGACTTAAATTTCAAAAGTGGTCACCTAACAAAATCGGACATATAACTAATGTGTTTGGGAAATTAGCCTAACGGGTGAAAAAAGCCTCATTTCTGCCATCCCATTCATTTTTTGTGAGCATATGTAACAGAATTTAAAAAAAAAAAAAAAAATTAAGGTAAATTTGTTCCTAAAATATCTTCAAGGTATTATTTTTGTCCACAAAAACTTAATAGGAGTAGAGAGTATTATATTTCTGGAGATAGTAAAAGAACTTTTTAAATTTTAAGGATGAAAATATAAGGTGAGCTATATTTTAGTGCTGAAAAGGATATTTTAGCATACACATGTGTGTATACGTATATGTATATAATTTGTTAATGTTATTTTAAGGCTGAAATATAATTTTTGGCCCAAGTTTGATTTTCCTTTCCAAAATTTAGAATGTTGCACTTTTATCCTTGAAATCGGTCTTATTTTTTCTTTTTCTTTTTTTGGTTGAATTCATGTTTGAGAAAATACAAATTTTACTACATTAGTCTTACAAACTCGAGTTTCAATTTCTAAACATAAGACAAAAGCATAGTAAAGAAATTTATTTTATTCACCAATCACAGTTGTCACAATTATTGTCTTGTCAATTTGTAAACATTTTGTAGTACAATTGATGGGGTGAAATATAATTTGTTAATGTTGTATTTCAGTCAATTTGTAAACATTTTGAGGGATGACAATTGAGCACAAACCAAATATAAGGAATGGAAAGTGTAGTTTAGCCTTATTTAGATTGTGACTTAAATGTTTGTTAGTGCATATAATACAGATTGTGAGAAGGTTTAAGAGAACTCCGATCGTTATTTCTATTGCCAATGGACTAATTGGAAGGGATGCGCTTACCAATGAATTTAGAGAGGTTCATCTCTCTCTCTCTCCTTTTCTTTGGGTACTTTTTATTGGTAAATTGTCATTTTTGGGGGAAGTTGTCGTAGAAGAATAATGATTTTACTTATGTTGATTTTTTTTAACAACTTAAATGTTAATGTAGGCAAATTGGGGAGCTACTGATGGTGATTCAGACGATGAATATGGCTCGAACATAGAAGATACAAATCATGGCATTGTTTTGACTATTGGCTATGTACCAGGATTAAAAGTTGATGCAATCCCACTTCTAGGAAATCCCTGGGTGACTAACTTTTGCACTGAAACATGAATGCTGATTTTCTCTAATAACGGCTTTATGTTAGGAAATATGAAGTATTAATATTATATATATTTTTTTGAGTAAAAGGTCATTATAATATTGATATTATGTTAATATAATGAGTTTATTTGAAATAGCCATCTTAGATGATGTGGCAGGGTGTTCAAGATAATAATGGCTTTATGTTATGAAATATTGATATTATGGTGTTTTTTTTTTTTTTTTTTTATGTTAGGATACTGCATTAATTTTTCAGTGAAAATTGGCAACTTTTTGTCATTTATTAATTTTTAAGGAAAGGTGTTAAATTTATTATGAGATGACATTAAGAAATATTTGGATATTAGGAACCCAAAGTGGCAATGACTGACAAGTTTGTGAAGGATATTAAGAAATACACAGCCTCGGTTTCGGGTTGTACATCCCCAGTTGGGATTATAATGTTTGGAGTAAGTTCATCCTTCTATATCTTTAGAACAGTTCCTCCTTGGTTGTGTTACTAACATGTGATGTGGATGATTTTATAGGAAAGGCTTGTGGACTTGAAACCCCATATTGATGTGTTGGGTGAGTATTGATCTGCCCATTCAATTTCTTTTATTTGTTTTTTTTTTTCTTTTATTAGACTTTATTTTAGAGGAGAAGAAATTAAATCTTTCGTTTGGTTTCTGAGAAAGGCTATGTAATGGAAGATTCCTTTGGTCCTTGGAAGTTTATACTATTACTAGTGAATTTTGATGATCTGTTAGTGGCAAGCTAATGCTTGACCGACTTTAGTTGATTACAACTTGTGTATTGCAGATTATGCCATGCCAAAGGAAACTGTGATTGTGGGTGATGAGAGAGGCCGCTTTCGATATAACAGTAGAGGTTTCTGTGGAAATGGCTACTGTGAAGATGCTGTAGCTCTAGTATTTGCAAGGGATAGACACAAGTCTAGTGGTAGTTATTATAGTGTTTATTTATGTGGTACTATTTGTTATCTTATGCGTCCAAAATGAATTAAGACATTATTTTCTGACATGCATATTTTATATTATTATGTATTAATAGATTTATGGATAATCATGGGAAATAAATTGAAAAATATATGTACAATTAACAGGAGAGGGGTGCTTGGTGAAGCTCAACTCTGTCCCATCATTATATGGTCTCTGTGTTTTTACATCTCTGTTACTCTATTTTTTTTTTTTTTTTTTGAGTTCAATTACTCTAATTCAATTCTTCACGTTATATACTTGTCTGTATTCTATGTTCTTACTTTCCTTTTGCTTGAAGTTATGATTTTCTATCACTTATATCTCTCTCTCTCTCTCTCTCTTTCCTTGGATTTTCTGTGTACAATAAGGTATAGGGGATATTCAATTTCGTGTTGCATTGTCCAATGGTGTATCGGCAATAGGTCCCAAATACAAGGCAGCTTCTGTTACGTTGGACGGACCTAATTCACCTCGTCGTACTACTTCTACATGGCTTACTGCTAGAAGGGAAGGAGATAGGGATATTCTTGATGGCCAAACAATGTTAGATGATATCAGTAATGAGGTACACTAGTATTTTCAAACAATAAATTTGTGGTTGAATCAAAATGTTGCTTCCCATGGATTCTTTTCTCTTGAAATCATGGGACCAGGAGATGATACCAAATGTTAGGAACTCATGGATAGAACTTACCCTTAAAAACTAGCTTGCAAGGGAAGGGTGCTCAAGAGCTTATAAACACGTGGTTAAGCTTACATTTAATCCATGTGGGACATTAGGATTATAACATGATAATCTTCAACTACTTTTCTTCTTTCTTCTTTCTTCTTTCTTCTTTTTGGTACTCAAATAAGCATGGAGACTATGTTTATGCCTTAGATGCACATGAAATGAGCATGGAGACTATATTGATGCTTTAGATGCACTCTGATACTTAAGGAAATGATTTACTAGAGTCTCTTTGTGATAGATCATTAGCTCATTCTTATGGATATTTCTGGTTTCTTCAACTATTCATTTATACCAGTGATAGTAGAAGCGTGTGTGGTTTGTGGTGCTATGCCCCGCCTGCCCCTACACTCACTCACAGATTATAAAATTTAAGAACTTTTTTATATAGAATGAGATGTGTATACTTGTATTATGTCATCTTTTCTCTTTCTATATGCTGGCTTCTCATAAACTGAAATATGTTACAGTTGGATTATCATTATGAGCTGTACCCACTGTACATTGGGGTTACTAAACAAAGAAATTACTGTATTCGGTCAAAGGAAAAGACGATAACATCCTTGGCATTTCATCGAGTTAGAGGGTAACTATTTGAAATTTATTCTTAAATGAATAATTGTGTTATTGGTGTTTCTTTCGCCGTCACTTGACTAGTGTTGAAGTTAACTAATTCTTTGTTGCATTCTTCTTTTTTTAAATAATGTCTTTTGAGTTTTTTGGCTATTGACAGGGGAGGTGAAAGTAGCCTTTATGTCGATGGTTTTAACATCAGAACTGGTGATTACTTCCAATTCTACCGTTCAGATCGTAATAATGCCTCTGTAAATCTCAAAAGCTTGAAGCAAGATGGAAGTTCCAACAATTGTCATCACAAGAGGGCTGTTCCTGTTAATATTAAGAAGGAAGTTTTTGGAGGGTTTATTTTCTCATGTTGTGGGTGCAGTGACTCATTCTTTAAACGCCGCAACCTTGTTAGCTCTCCATTCATAGAGGACTTTCCTGGGGTACCATTGGCAGGAGTATTCTGCAGTGGCGAAATTGTTCGTGCCTCTTCAGGTTTGATTGAAGAAAGCAACAAAGAGAAGTCTTCCCGCTGCTGTCTGCATGTCGGTAGCACAGTTTATCTAGTGATGTCATATACATGTCCAGAGTGTTAAATTTTTTCTGCTCTTATTAGATTGCCTTATGGACTACTAATGTTTTTCTAACAAAGCTGTCAGTTTTTATCTGCATATTGCCTGGAAAAATTTCAACTGATGCTATAGAGATTGGAGATGATTTGACTTTGAGCAATTCAATTTCAATGTTTATGCAAAATCAAACCCGAGTCGTTAAGTTTATCAGCCTCGTGCTCCAGAATCATTCGATTTCCCTCAGTTGCTTCAAAGATTTAAGTTTGTTCTGGCTATTTGTAGGATCGTTTGGCACAAATGCTGTCATCAAGTTGGTTTAAAAACATAACTAGATCTCCAAATAGTTTCAAAATAGTACAAATCAAAATAACATTATCTTGCAAATTTTACTTTTGAGGGTAGGAGTACAAGTTAAAATAGTGGGTAGCTCATGGTTTTACATTCTTTTTCTTTTCTCGTTTTTAGTTGCTGAACCTGCACCATTGGTTTCTTTGTAACATTATAAGAAAACAATTTGACCTCACTAGTTGACATATCAGGCATTGTGACCATCGAGTTATGAAAGTAAAAATTCAAAAGTGGGAGGGGTATTAATTAAGCTACAAGTCATTTGGAAAATGAATAAAACTACAGGTCGTGTTAACTCTAAACCTGAACAGAAAAGGTGGAAAATGTCTAGTGATGTAGTTTACAAATTGTCTTGGAAAAACAATAAATAAAGAGAGGCAAATTACGATTTGACTTCCCTGATAGTTAACTGCTACTGTGTTATTTACTTATTTTACATCATGAAAATGTATAAATCATTTTATATTACTCGTTTTAACTTTTATGATAGAATTAATTTTAACAAAAATAGTTGTTCAACTTATATATATATATGATATGACTTTTGAAAGCACAATTTAAAAAATCACAATTACTTTCTCAAAAAAAAAAAAAATCACAATTAAACATTTGATTTGGGTTTTTGGGCTAATTTGTATTTGTTTGGGAAATTTTTAAGAAGTATTATGTTCATAATACTTTCACAACAAATCTTAAATGAAAAGTTGTTTTTGGTTTTAATTTGAACATACTATTGAAATTACTTTTTGTCTACTAATAATAGCAAGTAATAACCGGTTACTTAGGATTTATATATGAAGTGTTGTGGGCATGAAATTTCACATAATTTTTTGGTTCAACTTTTAATGAACCAAAATTTTGGAGAGATGAAAATTTATTTTTAATGGGCTCAAATACACACACACACACATATATATTATAGGGTGTTCAAGTTTTTACTTTTTCTATACTACTATTTAAGGGGCTGCACTTGTTTAGACCAGATTTTTTTTTTGTTCCAAAATACCCCTATAGCCTATGTTTAAGTAGAGGCAAAACTTAAGGATAACTTAGTAAAAATATATCTCTAACTCTCACCTAAAACATTTCCTACAAAACAGGATCATTCTCCCACTAACCCACTTTTTCAAAGTTTTTTTTCTTTTAAAAAAATAAATCATCCTCACGTTAACTTCAAATCAATTTTTTTTTTTTTTAACATCCTCTACTTTATCCCAAAAAAAAAAAAAAATAGATATATATTACAATTTATTTAAAATGTTTTTAACTTCTTCTTAAAAATTAAAAACAAAAAACCTAATGAAAAAAAAAAAAAAAAAAAAAAACCCCACGTTTCTATCAAAAAAGTTTTTTGTCCCACCTCCACATTTTGTCCCTCACATTAATAGTTTTCTATTTTTAGAGTGCCTCACATTAATAGTTAAGTACTAATACAACCTTTTTTTTTTAATAAAATAACTATTTTTTTTCCCCACCTCTGCTTCAGCAATTTACAACCCAAAAACTGCCTGATCTCTTATCCTCCATCAAATTGCAAAAAAACCAGATACAATTTCAGTTTACATCCTTCTCCTGCTTCTTCTAATTTTTTTTTCTTTCATCCTGAACAGAAAAATATCTCCACCGCCTTTCAACAAACTCAATTTTTTGTCCCACCTTCAGATTTTGTCCCTCACATTAATAGTCAAGTACCAATACAGTTTTTTTTAATAAAATAAAACTGTTTTTTTTTCCCACCTCTGAGTCGGCAGTTTACAACCCAAAAACTGCCTGATCTCTTATCCTTCATCAAATTGAAAAAAAAAAAAAAAAAAAAAAAAAAAAAAAACGAATACAGTTTCAGTTTACATCCTCCTCTTGCTTCTTCTATTTTTTTTTTCTTTCATCTTGAACAAAAAAAAAATCTCCACAGCCTTTCAACAAACTCAAATTCACCATAGACTTTCTATGCACAATTGTCAATCCATTTCTATCCCCAATCTCCTGAAAGTTACCAAAAAAAAAGAAAACACACACACACACACTGGAAGAGGCCAATCTTGCTATGTTACTCAAAGCAGTAACCATTTTCACATTTTGTTAAGAGTGGTGACTAGCAAGGAGGAGGCAACCACCCAAAACAGAGTTACAAAGTATGAGTTTTGAGGGGTGTATAAGTTTTGTTCTTTTGAGGAATCGCAATTCAATAGCAATCACCAGTTTCATTCTTTGTTTCTATAGAGTTCTAGGACTCCCTCTTATCCCATTGGCAAAGTGATGGGTTTATTTATTTATTTTTTTCTTTGGTTCTATTAATAATTTATGTCTCAAGATGGGTTTATTGATGTGTGGGGATTTTTTTAATTGTTGTGCATAAGATGTAATACGTAGGTTGTTCATTTACTTATCAAAATTGTTCGTATTTTGTCTTTATTAAAATTTGTTTATATTTTGTCTGTTTACGCTGAGAAATAATGTTTACATTGAGAAATATGCAAGCTAAAAAATCCTATGATCACTTCGTTCAGTTTCCACTCTCTTTTGAAAGCTTTCGTTACTTTTCAAAGATTTTTTTTATTCTATCCAAAAAAAAGAAAAATAGATCTTTTTTATTTTAATGCTTTGTTCTATTTATTTAGACAAAATTTTTAGTTACTTTGCTTTCAGAAATTTTTTTCCCTTTATTCTAATATTTTGGATTAGATTGATTACTCAAAATCATTTCAATTTCCTAATTCAATGTTTAAGAAGTTGCTATCCTTTGAAGATGGTAAAAATTGGGGAATCAATTTTGTCATTTTTTAATGCGTCTTCTGAATTTTTGATTTGGGGGATTGGAAGATTTGGGAGATTGGAAGTTTTAGGGGTTACTACGTTTTTAACAGTATCCTAATTTTCTATTTTGAAATACAAGAGAATGATTTTGAAGAAAATCTGTTCAGTCATGCTAAGAGTTTCACATATGAATTTCTAAAATTTGAAGTGTTTTAAGTTTTAACTCAGTGGTGCTTCTATTTTTTGGGTAAGAATTAATCTAAAGCATTTATTAAAATTTGGGATTAGTACATTTTTCAATTACAAAAAAGACCTAGGGGTGTGATGAAAAATTATTTCACCACACATAATACTTATCACACTCTTATGTTTTTTTTTTTTTTTTTTTTATTAGAAAATGTAGTAATTTCAAATTATAATAAATACTTTAGATTAATCCTTACACAAAAAATAGAAGAGCCTCTAAACACGCGCGTGAGCGCGTACTCAGAGGCTAATATTTTATAAAAATGGTCAAGATTTTTTTTTCCTAAGGCAGTTAAGAATCTATTTTAATTTAAAATTTAACTTTTTAAAGGTATATAAAAAAATATTTCAAAGTCCAATGTTCATGTGATCTGACCAGGAAAGCCGCCCCTAGCCATTAGTCCCCTCCCAAAACGAGGTCCTATTTGGTGTTTTATTAATGTTTAAATAATAAATTTAATATTTATTTATTTTTTTTAATTAAAAATTTTAATTAAAAAAAAAAAAAAAAAACCCACCCCTACCAAATCCCTTATTTTTTTGGACATTGTCGGCGACTCCAGTTCAGTTCTTTGCCGGAGGTTTCGTAGACCCATTTTCTTCGCAATACATTATAATAATTTAAGACTTTTTTTTTTTTTTTTGGGTAAACCTAATATAAGACTTAGTCTTTAGGTTTGAAAATTGAAATATATACTTTTTTTTTTTTTTTTTGGTGCTAAACATGTATACTTTTGTTTGCTGGAGAATAGTTTTGAACTTTCATTAGTCAAACTGTTTCTAATTCCTTGGTTTTATTAAATAAATAAAAAAAAAAATTCTTTTTTGGGTAAACCAAGATTACTACATTAACTAGGAATTAACAAGTCTATTACCATGCATATTTACTTTATGAAAAGCCAAAATATTTTCCACCACAAGCGGTGGTTCTAAAAGACAACAAAAGATGATAAGGAGTTAGCTCCTAGCTTTGCCAATGCGTTTGCACACTGGTTAGCTTTGCGGTAGGTGTGTATTACCTACTTATTTGGGATTGCCTTCAATAGGTTCTTGCAATCAGTTAGGAGGGGTTTCATCAACAAATTTTTAGAGTCATTGTTCATGAGAATTACAACACTTAAAGCATCAAGTTCTATAATAAGGTTATTCAACCTGAGCTCCCTTGCCAAGTTCAGCCCATCTCTTAGTGCCCACAGTTCTGCAACAATATTGTTGGTATTACCAAGAGCTCTAGCATACCCTCGTATCCAATCTCCTTCATGATTTCAAATTATACCTCCTCCCCTGGCCCTTCCTGGGTTTCCCAAAGTTGAACCATCTGAATTTAGTTTCATCCACCCTTTTAGTGGCTTCTCCCACCCTACTGGAATGATGGTTTTGGGGTTTTTTACTTTTGTATCCATACCAATGGAGAAAAATTCTACACTGACCTAGATGCATCATTTCAATATCAGGTGGTCCACCTTACCTGTCCAAAACACAAAGTTATTCCAATGTAACCATAGCTGCCATACTCCCATCAGAAACAGTAACTTCCACAGAATACCCATAAATTTGGAGCTCATCCTAGCCTTGCAATTGAGTTCAAGCCACTCTCCAATTCGAAGCTTAAAGGAATCTCTTAGGCAATAAGGGATTTGCAATTCTTGCCAGAATTTTTGAGCTATTTCGCACTCCCTGAGAAGGTGGTCTATGGACTCATTGCTCCTGTGACACATCATACATATTGGGTTAAAGTTTAAACCTCTTGAACCCAACACTTCCGCCGAGGGTATGCTATTGTGCAAACATAGCCATAGAAAAAAAAAAGTTTCTAATTCCTTGGGCCTAGACCCTAGAGAATAGTTTCTCTCTCTCAATGATGTCATTTGGTTTATTTATTTATTTATTTATTTATTTATCATTATTATTTAGAAATAAATATTAAAATAATAAGTTTATTAATTAAATATTTAAAAATCACCAAAAACAACATTATTAAATGGAGGTCTAATGGAAGCCTCGATTGAATACAATTTTTAGTTTTTACTTATAATTTTTTAAAATCTCAATTTTTCTCACAGGTATGCTTTAGGATATTTTTAACAAAAAGTTAGACAAACTATTCTTAAACGGACACTTAGAGGACAAAAATAACTTAAAATAAAGTTAAAAAGGACTAAAATGAATTCTAGTAAAATCTCATAATTTTTGTCACAGCTCGCCATGTGACAAGTTGCAAGTGGTGAAGATGTGGAACAACCATTTAATCTTCACCACTCACAACTCGCTATACGACAAGTTGTGGGATTTTTTTTTTTTTTTTGGTATGGCCGGCATTTTCCATGACATAGGTTTCAAAGTTCTACCAAGAAGGACTGTTCAATGGCCAATGTTGTTATCAGAGTTCGACATTACTTATGTCACATAGAATTCAATCAAGGTACTTAAAAGTTTTTTTTTTTTTTTTTGAGAAATAATTACAACATGCTGCTAATCCCGTAACTCAAACCCTTTCCCCCTTAGACCCTCAAGCATTTTGTACATGAGGAAGTGTCATTTCAGCTACAAGGCCTTTGACGGGTACTTAAAAGTTAATTGTATTTATATATACATAAAAAAAAATAACAATAGTAAATGGCATAGATTTCAAAGTTCAAATAATTATATATAATAATAATAATAATAGTAAATGACATACGATTCAAAGTTCAAACGATTATATTTATATGGGTTCTAGTTAACTTAATTGGTAAAATTTCTGATGGTTGAATAAGAGATCTGGGGTTCAATTCCCTCCTACCCCAAAAACCGATTGATATCTTGATATGATGATAGAGCTATCATCAGCAATTAAGGAACTTAAAAGTTAATTGTATTTATACATACATAAAACTGGTAAAATCTCTAACGGTTGAATAAGAGATTTGAATTCAATTTTTGCTTACACCCAAAATTGATTGTGTTGCTCTATCATCAGCCTTGTGCTCTAGAATCATTCGATTTCCCTCAGTTACCTCAAAGATTTAAGTTTGTTCTGGCTATTTGTAGGAGCGTTTGGCTGACATATCAGGCATTGTGACCATCGAGGTATGAAAGTACACATTCAAAAGTTGGAGGGGTATTAAGGTACAAGTTATTTGGAAAATGAATAAAACTACAGGTCATGTTAGCTCTAAACCTAAACAGAAAAGGTAGAAAATGTCTACTGATGTAGTTTACAAGTTGTCTTGGAAAAACAATAAATAAAGAGAGGCAAATTACAATTTAACTTCCCTGATAGTTAACTACTATTGTGTTATCTTACATCATGAAAATTTAAAAATCATATAATATTACTCATTTTAACTTCCCTGATAGAATTAATTTTAACAAAAATAGTTGTTCAACTTATAATTGATGAATTAGTTGATTGTATCGCTGATGTGGACAATGAATACCTACCAAAAAAAAAAAAAAAAAAAGATATAAGAAGACATTGGTGTGATGTTGGGCTTGGGATCTTTGATGCCCAAGTTAGTGTTATCTCTCTCTCTCTCTCTCTTAAGAAGCTATGGTTTTTTAATTATAAATAATTAGTGTTACCTCAAACATGTCTTGGAATTTGGTTTACATGCAAGTTTCATGGTGGGGTATGGCGGCCATTATGTTGAATTTATGTTATGGTAGTTGTAGGGGCAACAATTATAATTTTCTTGGAATTAGGTTTATATGCAAGTTTCATGGTGGGTTATGGCGGCCATTATGTTGAATTTATGTTATGGTAGTTGTAGGGCACAATTATAATTTTGGGCAAGATGTTGGAAAGCTTATTAAATTGAAATCTTGCTTAATCATTTTGAATGTGCTACTCAAATGATTTGAATGGACTGAGTACATAAAATGGGACTCTTTTATATCCATATCATAGTTAATTTTGATCCTCATTAATACAAAATCAAATAGATAAAAGATGTACAACTTCTCCAAATTTAAAAATTATATTTTAAAGGTAACTTAGGTAAGTATGAATAAAAGTCATCTGAAATCCATTTTTAAAATTTCAAGATTAAATTGACACAAATGGTACTCCTTTAACAAGATTCGAATCTCACTTAATTAGTTTTTCTTTTTTCTTTTTTTGATAGGAAGACTGAAACTTTTATTACGTATTGCAGTCTCAAGTAAGGTGTTTGGCATAGAGATGACTTGGAAAGTAGAGGGCTTTGGCAGCCATTTATCTCTCCCAATCTGTATAGAAGTGTCATCACCCACTTGCCATCGGTGACCGGCCCCAACAACATCTTGGGCAGCCATTATGCTTCTCCAAGCATAGGAGGGTGTTCGGCCCAATTCAGCATGGATGTAGTCACGGTCAGGGAAGTAACATGCCTTGAGAACACGATGAACTAGGGAGCGTGTGTTGCTTTGAAGGTGCCAGCCCTGTTTTGCCAAGAGTGCAATGTTAAAAGATTTTTGATCACAAAAGCCTAAACCTCCATCTTTTTTGGGTGCACACATTTTTTCCCAGCTTAACCAAGCCATTTTATTTCTCCCTTCCTTTTGGTCCCACCAAAACTTACAAACCATACTTGTCATCTCATCATAAAGGGAGTCTGGAAGCTTAAAAACACTCATTGTATAGGTGGGAATCGCTTGAGCCACTGCCTTGATGAGGATTTCCTTTCCGACCTGTGAGAGCAACTTCTCCTTCTATATCGAGAGCTTGTTATCTAGTCTTTCCTTAAGTGCTCGAAAGGTATTTCTTTTTGAACGACCCACCAGGGAAGGTAACCCCAGATAAGTCTCATGTTGTCTGATAACTTCTGCCCCAAAACGATGTTTAATGTCCTCCTAAACCTCAAGTGTTCTGTTTTTGCTGAAGAATAAGGTAGTCTTGTCATGGTTGAGTTGTTGGCTAGATGCTTGTTCATAGGTCTCCAAGATGTGTTGTAGGTGAGTACAATCAACACTAGTGGCTCGACAGAAGATTATACTATCATCTGCAAAGAAAAGGTGGGAGATCTGTGGACCCCGTGGGCATGCAGCAACACCATGGATTGCCCCACTTCTAGAGGCTTGATTGAGGAGGGCGGATAGTCCTTCTGCACAAAACAAGAGAAGAAAAAGGGATATGGGGTCCCCTTGTCGCAAGCATCTCGTAGGGGTGATATGGCCACGGGGCTCGCCATTGATCCTGATGGAATATGTAACAGAGGTAACACAAAGCATCATAAGGTTAACCCATTTAGTATTAAAACCCATCTTTAACATTATATCATGAAGGCAGCCCCATTCAACTTTATCAAAAGCTTTACTCATATCAAGCTTTAAAGCCATTTCCCCAACCTGCCTACTTCATTTTTGATTTAGGTGATGCATGGTCTCAAAAGCCACTAATGCATTATCTGTAATAAGCCGAGTAGACATAAACGCACTCTGGTTTTCACTAATGATATCAGGGAGGAAGCATTTAAGCCTATTTGCAATAACTTTGGAAGCTAATTTAGAGATAACATTGCTTAGGCTTATGGGTCTATTTTCTGTTATCTTGGTAGGGTTTTTCACCTTTGGGATGAGGACGATATGAGTGTCATTGAACGGCTGCAGTTACTGGAGCAGTGTTTGTAGGGCCGTTGGACTGAAAAATGGAGTTGAAGTAGTCTAGAACAACACTTTCCACAGCCTGAGCATCCTCTTGCCATACCCCATTTGTGTCCGTAATGCCTCGGATGAGGTTTCTGTCTTTACAGTTAGAAGCTTTTTGGTGAAAGAAGGAGGTGTTTCGGTCGCTATTAGTGATCCACAAATGTCTGGACCTCTGGTGCCACATTGTGTTTTCAGCATCAAGCTAGCAATTCAAAGCTTTACGGACCTCTTCAATCTTTTCATGGTTAGGATGGTGATGTTGTTCTAGAGATTGTAATTCCTTTTCCAACCTTGCAATCTGCCTTCCGACATGCCCAAACTCAGTTTTGTTCCATGCAGATAGCCGAGCTCTACAGCTTTCAAGGCAGTTGCTAATTGGCGCACCATTTGGGTTGTATGGTCCTTCCATCCATGCCTCCTTCACTATTTCAGCACAACGTGGGTCACGAAGCCACATTGCTTCAAAGCAGAAAGGTGGTCGAGAACGTTTGAGCCGAGTCTTAGAGGGTGGCAAATGTACTGCAATCATGGAGTGGTCTGAGGTGGACATTGAAAGGTGTTGAACTGATACTCCGAGGAATTTGGATTTCCATGCAGCGGTGGCAAGCGCCCTGTCTAGGCGTATGCTAATGCGACCCTCAGTGGGATGGTTCCGCGACCATGTGAATGGAGATCCACAATAGCCCAAGTCCAGAAAACCACAATGTGAGATCGCCATGCGAAAACGGTCCATCTGCTTGGCAGGTCGGAGGCATCCTCCAGCCTTTTTCGCTTGGCTGAGAATTTCATTGTAGTCACACAGACACAGCCAAGGTAGAGTGTTTGATCGTCCAAGGGATTCAAGAAGAGTCCATATCTCTTCACGCTGTTGGTATCGGGGTGGCCATAGAAACCAGTTAGCCTCCATGTTATACCTGTTATATCACAGACAATATGGGCATCGATAAACTAGCGTGAAAATTTTTTGACATGTACCTGACTGCCTGGTTTCCATAAGAGTGCCAAGCCTCCACTTGAACTATCACTAGAGACCACCAATCCTTGGTTATATTCCCAGTTTCCTTTCATGTTATTCAGTTGTTCAGTAGAGAGTTTTGTCTCCATTAAGAAGACACAGATGGGAGCTTGCTTCTTCCATGCTCTCTGGAGAGCATTCACTGTACGGAGGTTCCCAAGCCCCCGACAGTTCTAGCACAAAATACTCATTATGTACGGTGGTGTTGCCAAGCAGCCATCGCTGATCCTAGGTTGTCTGCCATGAGTTTGCCCAGAGTACGTGCCTCCTCATTTAGCAACTTTTGCTTTTTTTCATCAAAAGAGTCTTCCATAATCACCTCCTAAGAGGATTTTCGTTTAGAGCCAGACATGTGGCCGTAGGTCCCACTGGTGTCCATTATTTGTCGAGGTGGCCCAAGCCGACACCAAGAACTTTATGGTGGGCCCACAGGTTCAAGGGGGGTGGATGTTATGGAATTGTTGGAATTTTGGTGTGCTGCATGGATTATCATAAGAAAGAATAAGGCTAAAATACAAAATTCACCTTTTGAGTTTTGTTAGAATTCATTTCAGCCTTGTAATTTTTTTTTTTTTAGACAATCCAGTCGTTTAAGTTTTATAAGTGACCAAACAAGGCCTTTGTTAAGTCTCCATTTAATTATGCCATTAGCAATGGTTGCTCTAAGAATTTTTTTAAAGGTGATCATTAAAAAACTTAAATTAAACAAATTTTAATTTAAAAAAAAAAAACTTAAATATAACGATGTGACAAAAAAAAAAAAAAAACACAAATATATAAAAATTTTAAAATTTCATTCAACAAGTTTTCATATTTTGAAATCGTTTTTTTATAGATTCATTATCAATGCTATCAACTACATTTTTTTTTTAATGTACACAACCAAGCAACTATTAAACTATTGATCTAGCATTCATTTAATATGTAGCAATATAAACAAAATGCATCATCTTTTTTAATGATCTTTTTCAACCAATTTTTGTACTCTTTAAACTAATTAGGATTAAATCGACCAATTCTCCATTAATTTATATTTTAGGGAAATCCTGGTCAAGAGGTTGACAAGAACCTCTTTGTAAATATGCTCTAATTATTTCATCCCGATCATGAGGATGAAAAGATGAGATATTTTCTCATAGGCTAGGATATGAAAGAAGATTATTCAAGTAAATACGAATTGCTTAAAAGATGAATTTTGCAATAAAAGTGATTTCCTTATAAGAAATTTGTTCATAGTGCTAGCAAAAGAATAAAGGGTAAACTATAAGTTCATTCAATATATTCAATTTGGTCATTCAACTATTACATTAATCATATTCAATAAAAATATTCAGGTATTACTTTAATGCATACGTATGTGTACAAAATGTATTACATAAATTCAACAAATTTAACTAAAGACTAAAAGTAAGCACCAACTGGCTAACTATTTGAAAATATACATTTTTTTAGAATATATATATATATATATATATATGTATGTATGTATGTATAAAATATGCCTTTTGAAAACACAATTTAAAAAATCACAATTAAACATTTGATTTGTGCTTTTGGGCTAATTTGAATTTGTTTGGGCAATTTTAAATGATAAGTTGTTATTGGTTTTAATTTGAACTTAGGATCCATTTGGATACCGTTTATTTTGCTGAAAACTGAAAACACTGTAACAAAATAATTTTTAAATGTGTGAATAGTGCCGTGGGACCAATTTTTAATGAAAAAGTTTTTGAAAAGTGAGGTTTGTGGGTCCCTAAACAGTGCATGGGACCCACTGGAGTGCACTGTCCACCGCTTATTTTGCTAGAGTGAACAGTGCACTGATAGACAAAGTCAAAAAGAAACGCGGGTCTCTCCAAAACAAAAAAAAAAAAAAAAAAAAAAAAAGAGGAAAACGCAGACGCCAGCATTTTCATATGTATCCAAACCCACACTTACTACTGAAATTATCTTTTGTCCACTAATAATAGCAAATAACAACTTGCCATTTAATATTTATTTGTGAAAGTGTTATGAATATAAAAATTTTCATAATTTTTTTGTTCAATTTTTAATGAACCAAAATTTTGGAGAGATGAAAATTTATTTTTAATAGGCTCAAAATTTTTTTTTTGAGGGTGTTCAAGTTTTTTTTTTTTTTTTTTTTTAAGTGGTTGAGATTTTTTTCTAGAGCGGTCAATAATTTATATTAATATAAAATTTAACTTTTTAAAGGTATATAAAAAAATAAAAATTCAAGTCCGATGTTCAGGTGATCTGACCACCTTTCTCCTTGTTAACAAGTAAAGCCGCCCCTAGCCAGCCATTCGTCCCCTCCCAAAACGAGGTTTTATTTGGTGTTTTTTAATGTTTAATTAATAACTTTAATATTTTATTATTTATTTAAAAAAAAAAAAAAAAAAAAAACCCACCCCTACCAAATCCCTAAAAAATGTTTAAGTGCTGGTCAGAGGTGGAAATCGTTCTCTTTATTTTTTGGGACATTGTCGGCCACTCCAGTTCAGTTCTTAGCCGGAGGTTTTTGGGACTTTTTTTTTTTTTTTTAATGAACATAAGACTTTAGTCTTTAGGTTTGAAAATTGGAATATATTTTTGTTTGGTAGAGAACATAAACTCATTACAGTAGTACTTTAATTTTGTTTTTGGTCAATTCAATCATTTAAGTTTTAAAAATGTATGATTCTCAAAAAAAAAAAGTTTTAAAAATGTTCAATTAAGGCCTTTGTTAAGCCTCCATTTAATTCAGCCATTAATAATGGTGGCCCTATAATTTTTTTAAGAGTGGTCATTAAAAAAATTAATAAAAATTAAACTTGAATATTATAACGTGACAAAAAAAAATGCAAAAATATAAAGTTTTATATTTTTTTTCTACGAGTTTTTGTATTTTAAAATTGTTTTATTATAGATTCATTATTAATATTATCAACTAAATTTTTTTTCAACGTACACAATCAAACAATCATTAAACTATCTATCATTCAATTAATAAGTAACAATATAAACAAAATGTAACATCCTTTTTTATGATTTTTTTTTCCCAACCAAATTTTGTACTCTTTAAACTAATTAGGATTAAATCGACACAATTCTTCATTAATTTCTTTTTTAGGGAAATCATGGTCAAGAGGTTGACAAGAACCTCTTCGCATGTTCTTCATCTTCAAAGGTTTGTGATGGAAGTTCTTCGGGGCTTTTGGGGCTCAATCCATAGAGCTTCAATAATTTGTGGTTTGTTGAAGTTTCTGGAGACTTTTAAGCTTGACTCCAGCAAACTTTAAGATCTAGGCAAGTAATTTGGACGATTTTGCTTCAAGTGTTCTTCGTATTCGAGGTTGAAGTTATTGAAATTCTTGGAGGCTTCAGGGCTTGATTCCAACAAAGATTCTGTACTTCTGAATATTCTTTTTTGTTGTTTGTGCTCTAAATGTCTAAGTATGTGTATGGAAATGCCTTAGGAAGGCTTCTATTTATAAGAGTTTGGGGGTGGGTGAGCAACATGTGGCGGAGTCTGATTAATGCCATGTGTTACAATTTGATTGGAGGAGCTTTAAGACTTTTTTTCTTCAAGACACGTGGCATATTTTGATTGGCCGAAATGTCTTGATTTTCGAGGTGACACATGTGAGCACTCGATTGGACTGCCTATGTCATTGTTTACATGCGTCGGATTACTTACGTCATTGCTTACACGTGCCAATGTATGATTGGGATTTTGCATGCTTTTTATGTTTTTATTTCATAACACTTAGCAAATTTCTATTGGTTCCTGAATGTTGATGGTAGAACCTAGTTGTAGTACATAGTGTTTTGTAATTGGCCATACTTTGTGGACTTCGTAGTATAATGTACCAGGTTGTGATAGGTCGGAAAATCCTCTCTTAGAAAGAATGTCATAAATGTCAAATAACAAATTTTATTTTGAATTCAAAAAGAGAACTTCTAAAATTTAGGATTTTTTTTCTCTTCACATTCAAAAAAGAAATTACAGTTACTGTTTATTTATAAAGTTTATCATTTTTATTTGTTTGAAAAAAAAATTCTATTATTAACCCTTACAAAAAAAATAAATATATAGAAGAGTCTTATGCGCATACTTAGAGGCTTGTGTGTGTGTGTGTGTGTGTGTGTGTGTGTGTGTGTAATGATTTTAAAATATGCATCTTTAAAACACAATTTAACAAATCACAACTAAACATTTGATTTGGGCTAATTGTATTTGTTTAGAAATTTTTTTAGAAATGTTATGTTCACAATACTTTTTAAATGGTAAGTTTTTATTGATTATAATTTGAACTTATCACTGAAAATTACCTTTTGTCCACTAATAACAATAAGTAATAATATGTCATTTATGATTTATTTATGAAAATGTTGTGAACATAAAATTTCTCATAATTTTGTAATTCAATCTTTAATAAACTAAAATTTTAGAGATCAAATTTTATTTTTAATGGATTCAAATATTTATTATGGGCGTTCAAGTTTTTGTTTTTTTAAGGTGATCAAGATTTTTTTTTGTTTTTTTGTCAACAACCTATATTAATTTAAAATTTAACTTTTTTTTAAGTAGATAAAAAGAAAAAAAACATTTCAAATCCGATGTTCATGTGATCTGACCGCCTTTCTCCTTATTAACAAGTAGCCCTTAGTCCCCTCCCAAGACGAGGTCCTATTTGGTGTTTTTTATTTATTTTTTATTTTTTTTAATATTTAATTATTTATTTTTAAATTAAAAAAACTTTAATTAAAAATAAAAACCCTCCCCTACCAAATCCTTGGAAAAGGTGCAAGTGCTGGGTCAGAGGTAGAAATCGATTTTCTATTTTTTGGACATTGTCGGCGACTCCAGTTGAGTTCTTTGCCGGAGGTTTCATAGACCCATTTTCTTCGCAATACATTATAGTAATAATTTCAGACTTTTTTTTTTGGTTAACCAAGTAATATAAGACTCTCTTTTTTTTCTTTTTTCTTTTTGAGAATCAAGTAATATAAGACTTAGTCCTTAGGTTTGAAAATTAGAATATACTTTTGTTTGCTAGAGAATACTTTCGAATTTTCATTAGTCAAATTGTTTCTAACTCCTTTGGTTTATTAAAAAAAAAAAAAAAAGTTTCTAATTCCTTGGGCCTAGACCCTAGAGAATACTCTCTCTCTCGATGATGTCATTTGGTTTATTTATTTATTATTATTTAGAAATAAATATTAAAATAATAAGTTTATTAATTAAATATTTAAAAATTACCAAAAACGGGTCTACTAAAAGCCTCGATTGAATACAATTTTTAGCTTTTACTTATAATTTTTTAAAGTTCTACCGAGAAAAAAAAAAAAAAAAAACCTTAAAAAGGAAACTTAGACATAAAGGACAAAAATAACCGAAAATAGAGTTAAAAATGACAAAAATAGTTTTTTTTTTTAATCAACTAAAATAAATTCTAGTAAAACTTTAAAGATATGTTTTGTAATTTTTTTTTTTGGAAGAATAATAGTTATTGAAAGGACACAAAAATCACAACTCGCCATAAAATAAGTTACAAGTGGTGAAGACGTGAACTCACCATTTAATTTCCACCATTTATTACTTTCTACATGACGAAAAAATTCACTCTGCTTTCGTTACATGTTTCTTCTCCCTCACATGAGGGTGAACCCACAGAATAACTTCTCCTACATGACAAGTTGTGGGATTTTTTTTTTTTTTTTTTTTTTTTTTTTTTTTTTTTTTTTATCATGGCCGGCATTCAAAGTTCTACCAAGAAGGACTATTCAATGGCAAATGTTGTTGTCAGGGTTCAACATCACTTACGTCACACAGAATTCAGTCAAGGTACTTAGAAGTTAATTGTATTTATCTATACGTAAAAAAAATAATAATAGCAAATGACATGGGTTTCAAAGTTAAAATGATGTAAGTCATCGGTCTATTTGGGATCTAATAATTTGGTTGAAATTGAAATTTTTTTATTGAAAATATTATAGATAAAGGTAAAAATTAATTGAAATAGTATAATGTGACTTATGAATAGTACCAAAAAATGTAATAGGATCCATAAATAATAACAAAAATAAGCTGAATAGTAGAATAAATTGGCAAAATTTGCCAACTTATTTTCAGTTTCAGTTTCAGCAAAAAGTTTTTTGAAGTTCAGTTTTTTAAACTTATTTTCAGTAAAAAGTTTTTATGTGGATTCCAGTTAACTCAACTGGTAAAATTTCTGATAGTTAAATAAAATATTTGGGGTTCAATTCTCGCTTAAAACTAAAACCGATTGTCTTGCTCTATCCTAAAAAATGGACGCAATAAATTAAAATTCTCTCAAACAATTGCATATCTAAAAATAATTAAAAAATAATATTAGTAATAAAAAAATCCACGTGGCTGGACCATGTTATTACATAGTAAAGCAGCCGTGAAGAGTAAGCCAAAGCATATTGTCTTTAGCTTTTTTGTTTTGTTTTTTGTTTTTGTTTTTTGTTTTTTTTTTTTTTTTCGATTTCAACAACTATGTCAGAAGCAGAGACTTCTTCATCTTCTTCTTCATCATCATCAACATCGTTGTAGTTGTTGTTGCCAATGTTGAGAATGAGCAAGACCAAAATGCACCGTATGACGCAGTGGTTCGAGGAGATAAACACAATTTAACAAATCACAACTAAACATTTGATTTGGGCTAATAGTATTTGCTTGGGAAATTTTTGAGAAATGTTATATTCATAACATTTTCACAAAATTTTCTAAATGGTAAGTTTTTATTGATTACCATTGACTACCCAGGAGTGAGCACAGCAGTAATATAGAAGCATAAACAATGATAAAATAGTTTATAAAGAAGAGAATAGCAAAATAGATATAGTCAAAATAGATTAAAACAGAGTATGGAACATAAAACTGAAACAAATAAAATCTTACTTGAAAATACTTCTGTCTTTGATTATACTTGAAAACAAACTGTCTTTCTTACAAGCTTTGAAAATAAACACTGTCTGAAGAGTTACAAGATTACAAAGTAAAATCTATAAAGGGTTACAAGATTGTCTGTCTGGAAAGGTAAGGCTACAAGATTATCTGTCTGAAGGAAAGGTTACAAGATTACAAAAAGATAAAGTAAAGTACAAAAGTCTTTCGGGGAAAGGGAAAAGGAAAGCTAAAAGTCTTTCTGAGAATTGGACCTTGGAATGGAAACTTAAACTTTAAAACTGGACCTTGGAAATGGACCTAGAATTTGAACCTATCTTCTGTCTTCGGAGTCTGTCTATTTATAGATAAAGTGAACCATGGTAAGTCTTCAAAAGTAACCTGAGTTAAGTAAAGTGAACTCAAGTTAATCTGTCGGTAGAATCTTGAACAGTAAAAGCCTATCTCGAACAGTAAGAGTCTATCTGTCGGTAGAATCTTGAACAGTAAAAGTCTATCTGGCAATCTGTCCGGGTACGCATGCTGGTGAACAATAAAATCTGTCTGTATCTGTCTGGACTGTAATGGATCTGTCTGGAAGCTATCCATGCATGTCGGTGAATAGTGATCTGTCTCCAGTGAATAGTGATCTGTCTCCACTGTCTGTCGGAAGAGTATTCTGTCTGTCTGTGCCTTCTGTCTATCTATCTATCAATCTGTATCCGCGTAGTTATCATAATCTAGCGGATCAGTGTTATCCTCATACTGCTCATGCTCGTGGAGCACTCCATAATCATTACATAGGGCACAATATGAAATAGGAACGAAAACAGGAACATGATCTTTGGCTGTCATCAATCTGGGATCTCTAACAATCCTTCTTTTCCCAATGAGCCTTCCTGCTGAAGGTTTTGGGCCATACACAGCTATCCTGTCGGTGTAGCCATATAAATGAAAAACTCTATCTAATTCTTTTTGTTCTTCATAAATTTTATTACTCATGAAATTGGACCATTCTTGAGCCAGAGCACCTGGATCATCAAGTGGTAAGTAAGTATCTCCTGTATACCAGTTATATTCAAGGATACCACACCAATCATGAATAAGGACTAAAATGTGTGCTGGCTGAGCTTTAGTCAATGGTATCAGAGCCATGGATGGTAGGTGTATGAGTTTTATTTCTTTGCAATTAAGAAGTTACTAGGAACTTATATTACTACATAGCCACTACTTGCTCCTTGTTAGCGTTGGTCAGCCTACAGACTCGTTGGCAAACCATAGTTTCGCGTTGGTCAGCCCCTTTGTTGTAGCCGACGGACAGGCGTTGTTTGGGTGGTCCCGCAATGGAGTTTCCCGAGGAGGTGGCCCCGATAGCAAGGATACCAGTGGTTAGTAATAGTTCCGCCAGTAATTATTAATTGTTTAGAAAGAGAATAAATACATTTATCAGCTCATCATCTGTTTGCTTGTTCACACTTAGGCTAGGCACACACTAATTGAAACATGGACTATGATGATATAGATCATGATGAAGGTTATAGCATGAAAGATATAGATGATAATTGGTCAAATAGTGATATGGATTATGAAACTGATTCTGACAGTGAAATGGATAATTATAACTATAATGATAACACAAATAATTGGTGTAATTTCACAAATTATAAAATCAATTGACAGACTAATAACCACAATAATAGTTTTTTAGACAGAATTAATAGAAAATTGGAGTCCTTGGAAAATATTGACAGATCTACTATATATACTAAAGTTGAAAAGAAAAATGATAGTTTTTTGGACCTCTATGAAAGAATGAAAGCTTTAAATTCACATTTTGAAAAAGATATAGAATTTGGACCCCATCATAGATCATCTTTTACAGAAACTATGACAGATAATTGGTATATAAATAGTAATTCAAAAGATATAGATAAGAATTTACAGATGTTAAAAACAACTGACAGAAGAGCTGAAACAGAAATTAGCCCTATTAAGGAGAAAGTAACATGTATAAAAGATAAAAGTACTGTAGAAAATGACAGACTAAAAGAAATTTCTAGTTCGGTACTAGACACAGATAGACAAAAGAGCCTAATAGAGACAAATGATAGAAAAAGAATTGAAAGACATAAAGATGAAGATGTTATACGTAGAAAGCTAGAAGAAGAAATAGGAAAAGATGATAGTCCTAGATATAATAATGATAGCTTGAAAAAATTGTATGAAAGACAAAACAGTGAAATGGTATGTAGGATGTTAGATACAAAAGAGATAGAAAGAGATAGTGAAAAAGTAGTCAACAATGGTGGGAAAAATAATTATGGTAATTTAAAAGAAAAGGCAAATAGTAATAGTGTAGTAAAAGAAGAAATTGATGAGAAACTTAAAACAATTGATAGAATTGAAAACCACAGTTTAATAGAATTGGCTAAAAAGATAGAACTTTTAAGATTACCAATGGAGACAGACAGAAAAAGAGACATAACAGTTTTAAATACTACTGAGTCATCAGATAATGAGAAAGTTGACAGACATGTTAATAGTACTATTTGTCATAAATGCAAAGGATATGGACATACTAAAAAACAATGTGACAGACATAATAGAATTATTAAACAAATTAGTAAATTAGAATTTGAGAAAGATATTATAAATGAATTAATGGAAATATTTAATGTTAGTCAAAAAGAGATAGATCAAGTTAAGAAAGAGTTAAAATCAACCAACCCACTTAAAATTAATAAGAGAAAAAGAAAACAAAAAGACATAATAATAAAACTGATAGAAAATCTACCAAATCACTATAAAGACAAGAAAGATTATTTATTAAAATTGAAAGACACTATAGAAACACCTATTGCTTGCATTAGGTGCAGGAAATATGGTCACCATGTTACGGATTGTAGAAAGGAAGAAAAAGCTAAGAAAGAAAAGGTAAAAATGAAATTAAAACAAGATGGTGTAGAAATAAAACCAATAGCTCTACTGACAGAAGAAGAAATGGTAAAAAAGGAAATTAAAGAAATTAAAGAAGAAAATCTGACAGACATAAATAAACATAATATTGTAGAAATAATAAAAGAATTTTCTAATCCCATGATAGACCCCCTTGTTCCTCCTACAGATAAAAAAGTTATAGATATTAATGTTTCAAACAATAGTAATAAATTTGATAGACAGAATTTCTTAAGTATAATTGACAGAATAATTTTCAAAAATTGGCATACAGAAATTACTTTAGAGTTTTCCTTGACAGAAATTGCTTTGACAGATTCAGGAGCTGATATGAATTATTATATACAAGAAAGATTAATACCCTTAAAGTATTATGAAAAATCATCTGAAAGATTAATTCAGGCCAATGGAGAAAGACTAATAATTAATTATAAAATACCTAATGTTCATATATGCCATGATAGAATATATTTTGAGACAGCCTTTGTTTTAATTAAAGACTTTCCTTCTAAAATTAATTTAGGAACTCCTTTTATGGCTTTAATTTATCCTTTTTTAATGACAGATAAAGGAATTAAAACTAATGTGTTAGGAAAAGATATATTCTTTAAATTCATTGTACCACCTGTCCTGAAAGCAATGCACTCTTCCAAAAAGGTTACTATTTTAACAGATATCAACGAAAGAGGAATCTATAGAACTGAAAGAAGTTTATCATCTTTAAAGACAGAAATGCTACTTGTTAATCAATTGACAGAAAATGAAAAAAAAAAAAAAAAAAAAAAAAGATAGACAAGATAAAGAGACAGAGATACGTTCTTATTTTCTTATTGCTTTCTTACATAAAGTCCAATCTACAGAAGAATCCATAAAAGACAGAGATATGAATATAGTCTTTTGTAATCAATATGCATGGAATAATAGTATATGGACTGATAGATGGCAACTTGAGACTATTGCCCCTACACCAAATATATATGATACAATAATTATTTCTTTTAATAAAAATGGCAGACATACTGATAGACTGATAGAAGTACTAAATGACAAATGTACACCCTTTATAGCATCTTTAAATATTCATATAACAGATATTTTAATAAAAGAATCTTTGACAGACTCTTCTTTATTGATCATTAAAGAAAATATTAATTGTGGTAATTTCTTGAATAATGACAGATTTAATTTCCCAACAAGTAGAATTAATTATAATCCCTTGATAGATTCTCCTATTAATGAAAGACTTTACGAAGATAGAATCATACTAGATTTAAGAAATATTCTGAATCTCACTTACCTTGACAGATTCCATCATGACTTTTCTAATATTATTGCTACTCAGCAAGAGCACAAAAGTGTACAAAGGAAAGTTTGTTTTATAAATGTTGTTTGTTTTATAAATGCTTTTCTTGTTTTTCTTATAAAATATTTCAAAATAATTTCACAGAAAGACATTAACAGAAGAATTTCAAAAGAAGTTTTTATTTGTTCCAAATATAATCCTTTTCCAAAAACCCAATTGCAGACTACCATGAGTAAAAGATTTTCTCAGAAAGACAAGGGCAAGGCACTAGCGGTGCAACCCAAAGGTACCCGAAAACCTTCAGTAAAAATTTCGGATATGCATGAAGGCGTCTCAATAGAGACAATATCCCTTCAGGATACACTGCTAGCAGAGGCAATGTATTCATGTGGTGATAAAAGTGTAATTCTGCAAAAAGTGCCCGACAGAGATCTTATGTTTCAAGACGGAGAATTTACAGACCTTCCTCCTCATATTAAACTACTTCTTGATAATTTACAAGCAGCATTCACCCTCAGACAGAAACCTTTATTCCAAATGACCCTTCAGGCTTTGGAATTACATCTTGTTAGCACCGGGGCATTTATTGAAGCACTCGGTTGTCAACTCCCTGGCAAGGAGGATGGAGATTCAAGCTCCACAAAGACAGAACTACAGTCTCTAAAAAGCTATCTTATGGGAACAAGCTTTTCAAAGCTCCACCCTAAGATTCAGCAAAAAACGAGACTTGCTATTAGAACCTTACCCCCTGAAATCCAACAGAATATATTAACTCATAAAGCTATAACAGGTTCTTATGACAGATGGATGTATCTTTTTAAATTATTAGTCTCTACAGCATTTATCAGAACAGAAGACATGACAGGTGATATATGGTTATCTCATAAGGCTAAATGGTATGACAGTTTTGGAAATTCAGACAGAGTTTATGAAAGAACAGGAGACAGATTTGATCCCTACCCGGGATTACTTATCAACACAGAGACAGAAGATCCAGTAATCTGTGATCCCTTATGGTTATCTGAAATGCTAGAAGCAGGGTTTATCAGAAAATTAACCATTACTTCTGCAAATCAGATTAGTTTATTTTCCAGAGTCATCCAAGAAGCAGCAGCACAGATTGGAGGACTTAATTATATGAAGATAGAAATCTGGAGTACTCTTCCAGTTTGGGACACTAGCTATTATATGGAAGCTCAGCACTTAGGATTTATTTGTGAAAATATTGTGAACATAAAATTTCTCATAATTTTGTAATTCAATCTTTAATAAACCAAAATTTTAGAGAGATCAAAATTTATTTTTAATGGACTCAAATATTTATTATGGGTGTTCAATTTTTTTTTTTGGTGGTCAATAACCTATATTAATTTAAAATTTAAAATTTTTAAGGTACATAAAAAAAAAAAAAAAAAAATCAAGTCCGATTATCATGTGATCTGACCACCTTTCTCCTTGTTAACAAGTAGCCCTTAGTCCCCTCCCAAAACGAGGTCCTATATGGTGTTTTTTTAATATTTAATTAATAAATTTAATATTTAATAATTTCTTTTTAAATTAAAAAAAACTTTAATTAAAAATAAAAACCCACCCCTACCAAATCCCTTGTCTGGTAGTAATGTTTAAATATTATTGTTTAGTTTTCAGTGTTGTAAAAATATAAAAATACATGTTAAAAATATTATTATTGTTTAAATACTGAAAACTGACAACTACCAAACAACCCCTTGACCTTTAGCTTCGAAAATTGAAATATACTTTTGTTAATTTGTTAGGTTGAGAATAGTTTTGAACTTTCATTAGTCAAACAGTTTCTAATTCCTTGATTTTATCAAAAAAATGTTTCTAATTCCTTGGGCCTTGACCCTAGAGAATACTCTCTCTGTCTCTCTCTCTCTCTCTCTCCCTCTATGATGTCATTTGTTTTTTTTTAATAACTTTTTTTATTTAGAAATAAATATTAAAATAATAAATTTATTAATTAAATATTTAAAAATCACCAAAGACGGCATTTTTTTGGGTGGCTGTTTTGAGATGCTAAGATGGTTTGCAATCGGATTTTTACAAAAAAAAATTCTATTTTACTATTTTAAAAACTATTTTATCATTTATACTATATAATTTTATAACACACCTAATATTTCAATTTTTATTTTTCTATATAATATATTGAAATAATATATCTATCCAATAAAATATATAACCAAAAGTTATTCAGAGAGAGAGAGAAAAAAGTGATCCAGGGAGGGAGAGAGAGGAGAAATTAATAAAATATGTGGTTCAAGTTTTACAAGTTGCTACAATATTGTCTTCTCTGAAGACTGTACTGTAACACTATTACAACATTTATTGTAAAATATCCCAACATATGCAATATAGAAGTGCGGGTGTGAATGCTCTAAGGACATAGTTAGATGAAGGTCTAATGGAAGCTTATATTGAATACAATTTTTGATTTTTACGTATAACTTTTTAAAATCTCAAATTTTCCTATTTACAAGTATACTTTAACATATTTTTAACAAAAAGTTAGATAAATTATTTCCAAACAGACACTTAGAGGACAAAAATGACTGAAAACAAAGTAAAAAAGAACTTAAATGAATTATAGTAAAACTTAGAGGATATGTTTTGCATTTTAGCTAAAGAATAATAATTATTGAATGGACACAAAAAATCCCATAACTTTTGTTCACAACTCGCCATATGACCAATAGCAAGTGATGAAGACATGGACTCGCCATTTAATTTCTATCATTCACAGATCACAATGTGGTAAGTTATAATAAAAGTTGAGGTTTTTTTTTTTTTTTTTTTTTTTTTTTTTTTTTTTTTTTGGCGTGGCTGGCATTTTCCATGACATAGGTTTCAAGGTCCTATCAAGGACGAGTAATGCTAGTACCACCAAAATTGGCATAACTTTGCGCCACAACTTGCACAAAATTGTGCTACTTTCAGTGGTACTGGCATTACTCATCCTTGGTCATTGTTGTTAACGACATTGCTTATGTCACGGAGAAGTCCATCCAGGTACTTAAAAGTTTTTTTTTTTTTTGAGAACCAGGTACTTAAAAGTTAATTGTACTTATATTAATAATAAAAAATAATAATAGTAAGTGACATAGGTTTCAAAGTTCAAACAATTGTATTTATATATATAAAAATATCCTTTAATTTGGCTGAGGAATGGATCGAAGACCCTTGAAATAGAATTATAATGAATCTCTAGCTATGAGCTTGTTAGAAATTCTTTGTTCTTCGTGTTCTTCGTCTTTGGAGGTTTATGGTGGAAGTTTTTCGGGGCTTAATTAGTAGACCTTCACTAATTTGTGGTTTGTTGAAATTTTTGGAGGCTTTTGAGCTTGATTCCAGCAAACTTTAAGATTTGTAGACACTCCATTTTACAACTTAATTTAACCGACATTTTGGGACAAAGCAGTAATTTTGCACCAAGGGCATGATTGTATTTCCAATAGATAGGTCTTCATATTTGTGATACAAAACAAATTTGGATGCTCTAATGATCATAATGGCATGTCATAGGCCTTGATCGGACCACCTAATCAAAAGTTATCATATAAACAATTTTCAATGATCGTGGCTCACCTACACAATGGGCCCGACCATGTCTTATTTTAAACACTTAAGGGTATGTTTGGTAATTGTTTTTTCTTCTTATTTTTTGTTTTCAAAAAAAATTTTCTATTTTTGAAACTAAAAAACTTATTTGACAACCCAAAATGGACTCAAAACAAAACCTGTTCTTAAAACTTATTTTGTAGAGGAAATTGAAAACATGCAAAATGTTGTTTTCAGTTTCTAATTTTCAAAAGTCAATGAAAATACACATTTAATTTAATGAATCTGTCTCATTTAATGAGTTAGAATTAAAGTTCAAATCTTAGTAACAACATATTTTAGTATTTTCTATTTTTTTTTTTTTTCAACTAACCAAACATGTTTTTTATTTAAAAAATATAAGATTTTTTTTTCTTTATATTCCCAAAAAAAAAGTTTTTGAAAATAGAAAACAAAAACTGTTACCAAACATAATCTTAATTTTGATTGGTTCTAACAAGAATTAATTTAAAATTAATTAAATGTGAATTTTGATTGGATTTCATTTTTTTCTTATTATTTCTTAAGAAATAATAATAAAAAAAAGGTTTTCCTTTATGGCATCTTATCTGCTCTTTGAAAAACAATTTGGATAGAGAAAAAGATATGATCAAGGAAAATTTCAAAAATAACCAAAAATGCTAAAAAACATTACTATTTTTAGCAGCAAATTGAATTACATTTTTGGCCTAGAAAATATTGAAATTTGGTTTTCTCTATTTCTAGAAAAGTTGTAGGGAATTGAATTTCCTTTCAAAAAACACTAATCCCAAATCAATTGGAATTTAGATCAAAAAGTTACAGCCAAAATACGAAACAGTTGCAGAAGATAACACAAGTTCAGTATCATCTTCAACTTCCTTTCAAAATTCAAATGGGGGTCAACACCAACTCCGTTCCAGCTTATCTAAACAGGTTTATCTCCTTCCTTAGCTTCAGAAGAAAGTTAATAACTTAGCTTTAAAGCTAAGCCATCCCTTCCCCTATAAATAGAGAAGACCTCTTCCATTTTCTGCACCCCATTTTCTCTAGAGAGCTAGTGAGAAAGCAGAAAAGAAAAGCTATGTGCAACCATTGTTCTTACTTTGGTTGTAGTTTAGTATCTCCTTACTTTCTCCCTAGTCCTTTAAGTGATCACTTGTCCCTTTAATTTATGCCTTACGCTGATAAGTAGTTAATTATGTTCTTTAAATTTTGCACTAGTTTATTATTCCATGTTTGTTAAATTTCTGCACTTTGTTCATGCTATCTTCTTTATCTTTCATGTGTTAAATTTCTGTACTAGTTTATTGTTCCTTATATTTCTTGCTCTCTCTCTAGTCTTTCAGAATATATTAAGATTCATCTATCTCAAATTGCTAAATTGCTTTCCTTTATGTTCTCATAAAATGTATGTAGATTTTTTATTAAGCTTTCTTTTCATTACTTGGTTCTTTTCCTTTCAATCTTGTTTATATAATGTATCATATTAATAAACTATATGTACTGTCACATGTATATAAACTATATGTATTGCATTGACTTGAGTTTATGATCTCATATATTTTTTATATTTGGCCTTTAGTTTGATATTCATACTTAAATGTTGAGTTTACTTTTTTTTTTGGGTGAAAAAGAGCTTCATTACAAACTAAGCAGCACCAATACAAACAGAACAGACTCTATTACAAAACAACCCATTAACGTCATACTCAAACACATCTAAAAGGTCCACAGGCAGACTATCAAAGGTAGAAAATTCAGCATCAAGGTAAAAGCTCAATCTAGCAAGACTATCCGCACACCTATTGGCCTGACGGAAACAATGCTTAATACAAAACTGCGGAATGCGAGAGATCAATAATTTGCAGTCATCCAACAAAGGCGATATGACATTATTCACATAAGAAGGATTATCTAAGGCATCCACAATAGATTTGGCATCAAGTTCAACTTCAAGAGCATTAATGTTAAGGTTGCTGCATAGAAGAAGACCCTCCCTTAAGCCCTATAGCTCAGCGGAAAAACTGTTGGTCATGCCAATACTCCTACTAAAACCCATAATCCACCTACCTGCATCATCTCTAATCACCCTTCCACAGCCTGCCAAGCCTGTGTTACCACAATAAGAACCATCTGTGTTGAGCTTCCACCATCCTTGAAGCGGCTTCTCCCACCTAATCCTCCTTAAAGCTTTCTGGGTCAGTTGCCTTGGAGAAGAAAGGCAATGAAAGAATTCCACTTCTTGGTTTACAATCACCAAATCAAGCTTCGGATTCCTACATTTGCCATTGAAGACCGCATTATTCCTACTCTTCCAGACATTTCACACAGCATAAGGAAAAACAACATTCCACGGAGGTTGAGTAGCACCTAAACTGTGCTTAAATTTACTATTTAACATCAGCCAATCTTGAAGGTTGCTCCTCCAAAAGGCTTGATTAGAGGGTAACACCCCCAACTGATTCCACAAGCCTCTTAAAAGAGGGCAATCTCTTAGGGCATGTAAAATGCTTTCAGCTCCTTCCTGGCATAAAGGGCAAGTAGTGTCAAGATTAACACCCCTCTTCTCAAGGCAAACCTTAACACCAATGCTATTATGGGCACACTTCCAAAGAAAAGTTCTAATTCTTGGAAGAGTATTCACTTTCCAAATCCAACGAGCTAGAAAAAGATCTATCCCTTCATTCCCCATGGCAATCCTATAGGCACTCTTCAAGTCAAAAGTGCCTTTAGGAGACCCCGACCAAGCCAACTTATCAGCACCTCTACTCAACAAATTTACTGGGGTTGCTTGAATCAACCTTTTAACCTGAACAGGAAGTTCAAAGGGAATCTTCCCCCAATCCCAACCACTGTCTGTCATAAAATCTTTAACTTCTAATTGGCTAGCCTCCCTCGTGATAGGACCCTGAATCAAACCTCTAAGAGAACCTCCATTACTCCAATTGCTTTGCCACACATTAAGCCCACTATGCCTACCAACCATCCACCTGCTACCTTTATTGAAAGTGTCCATACCTTTCTTCATCGCATCCCAAATGTGAGAGCAAGGAAGCCTGTTAGCATTGGTAGCCACTCTTCTTCTCGGATTACAATATTTTATATTCAAAACTCTAGCCCAAAGGGCCTCATTTTCAGTATGGAACCTCCAATTAAGCTTAGAAAGGAGAGCTATATTTTTTCCCTTAGCAGATTGCAACCCAAGCCCCCCTTCCTCCTTAGACTTTATCACCTTATCCCAACCAACCCAGTGAATCTTCTTGGCAGCCTCAGAAGAACCCCACAGGAAATTTCGATTCAATCTATCTAACCCATTCAAAACTCTACCAGGCAAAAGGTTACACTGCATAACATAAGAAGGAACAGCAGCTAAAGAGGCTTGGATGAGAACATTCCGCCCTGCCAAAGAGAGCATGTTAGCCTTCCAACCCGAAAGCTTTTGTTTTGCTCTATCAAGGATGAAATTGTAATCTTGAGTAGAAGAACCAGGATGCTTGAGAGGGAATCCAAGATACTTCCCCAAGAAAGGAGTGGAAGCAAACCCAAGAATGTCACAAAGAGATTCCCTTGTGTCACGGTCGACATTAGGAGAGAAATACACCCTTGACTTAGCTTCACTAATTGATTGCCCAGATAACTCACAAAAATCATCAAGATGGCGGCGCAATTAACCCAATCTGCCTTAGCAAAAAGAATGAGGTCATCCGCAAAGAAAAGATGAGAGAATTCAGGACCACTTTGAGATGCTTTAACTGGCTGCCATGTTTTCATACTGCACTTCTCTTCAATTAACTGACCAAGAAAATCCATGCAAATGATGAAAAGATACGGAGAGAGCGAATCACCCTGCCTTATCCCTCTCGAAGGAAGAATCGGCTCCAAAACTTCTCCATTAAACAATATGGAAGTGGAGACCGTCGACACACAACTCATTATAACATCTATGAGCTGTGTGGGAAGGTTAATCCTCCTAAGCATGTTCCAAATAAACCCCCACTCAAGCTTGTCATAAGCCTTTTCCAAATCTATCTTTAAGGCCATGTACCCCGTCTTCCCCTTCTTTTTCCCAAGGGAATGAATTATTTCTTGGGCAATGATGACATTATCAACCCCCTTTTTACCCAGCACAAAAGCCGTCTGTAAGGAAGAAATAAGCTTTTCCAAGAAAGGTCTCAGCCTAGCCACAATAATCTTGGTAACCATTTTATACACCGTATTACACAGACTAATAGGTCTGTAATTACCTAAAGTCTCAGGACCTTGGATCTTGGGAATCAAAGCAATAAGAGTTTTATTCAGATGCTCAGGCACTTTCCCATTCCGAAAAATCCGCTTAACTTCCTCAATCATAAAGTCTCCCACTACCGGCCAAAATTTTTGGAAGAAGCTCGCATGAAGTCCATCCGGACCCGGGGCTTTAAAAGGCTTTAAAGACCACAAGGCAACCTTGATTTCTGCTTCAGTAACCTTTCCACCAATGCTCTCCCTCTCCCCATCCAAAAGGCTAGCCTGGTACTGGACAAAACTAGGATCGTCCCTAGAAACAATCTCATGAGATGTTGTGTATATCCCATTAAAACCGCTTCTAATAAACTCTTTAATATCATTCTCCTCAAGGATCCACTCCCCCATTGAATTTTTTATAGCCATGATTTGATTTCTTTTCCTCCTAACCAAGGTTGAAACATGAAAGAAAGCTGAATTGCGATCCCCTTGAACCAACCAATTAACCAGAGACTTCATAGCCCATAACTCCTTTTCTTGATTGAGAACAAGATCAAGATCCCTAAGGAGATCCACTTCCAACTTAAGAAGAAAGTTAGAAGGTTTACAAGCAATAGCCTTCTGAATACCATTGATCCTAGCCATCAAAATTTTCTTCCTTGTAAAAATATTCCCAAACTGATTTTTATTCCAAACCACAACATTTCTAGTGAAACTATCAACAGCCTCAACTAGATTATTTGCAACTCCCCAAGCTTAAGAAACAATATCAAGGAAGGTAGGGTCAAGCAACCAGCATGTTTGGAATCTAAACGGCCTCTTCTTCCCCCTGCTAACATTAGGTTGCAACTCTAACAAAACAGGACAATGATCAGAGTGATATCTAGGAAGATGGGTAACTTTGGCATCCGGGTAGAGCAAACACCACTGAGGGTTCACAAAGAATCTGTCTATTCTCTCCTGAATCAAAGCTTGAATTTCCCTTTTATTAGTCCAAGTGTAATGAGGACCCGCAAAGCCAATGTCTATCATGTTGCACTTATCTAAACACTCCTTGAATAAAAGAGAGCTGTTAACACTAATCGCTCTACCACCAAACTTATCATCATTAACCAAAAGTTCATTAAAATCTCCTGCTATAACCCAAGGCATATTGTGCAGGTTCACTACTTTCATAAGGTTATTCCACAAAATGTGTCTTTCAGCACATCTAGGACTAGCATACACAGCAGAAAAAAGCCAAACAACATTAGAATTACGTACCTTAACCGTAAAATGAATTTCTTGTTCAGTACTAGCCAAATGAGCAACTTCAATTTTTTCAAAATTCCACAGCACCCATATTCCACCAGTAAAACCAACTGCATCAGAGCGAATAGCTCCATTAAAAGGGAGTCTCTCAGTGATATCCCTAGCTTTATTAACCCCAACACGAGTTTCCATAACCACCAAAATATCCGGATTATAATTCTGCACCATCTCCTTAACACGCTTCTGAAAAGAGGGCTTAGAAGCACCTTTACAATTCCAAATAATGCAATTCATAATGACACAAAAAAGACTGGGACAAGACAACACTCAATGGGTAGACCCACCATCACTTTTGCCTTCCAAAACCATCAAATCCGCATCATGATCAACACAACCCCTACTCTCATCACCTAAGGAGCCAAGGTCAATACAATCTCCCTGAAAACCCTCTCCATTGCCAGACCCATCACCAGAACAGCCCAGCATGTCGCCGTCACAGCCAACCATCCCTTCGTCCATGCCTTGATCTTCAAGAGGACGAAACCCACAATCCCAGCTCATAGTGCTCGCCTCATAATCACTTCGGACACCATGTTCACCTTTACGAACCTGACCCATCTCAGATTCATTAACAGCAGCGAAACGGAGATCTCCATCCCGCGATGGCACCGGTTTGGCTAGACAGATCTGCGTCAGCTCCGCCCCTACGACGGCACCGGCACCATTTATTCCTCCGGATCCACCTCTTCGAGCATGTCCCATCTCGGAAACATCCACCGCAGCGAACTGGAAATCTGCATCCAGCGACGGCACTGGCTCTACAGCACTCTACCTCAGCTCCGCCCCTGCGATGGCACTGGCTTGGCTCATCTTGCGTGCCGGTGGTCTGTCCTTTGACTTATCTTCCCCAGCAGCGCCGATCACCAACTTGCATCCACCCCTTGCACGAGCCTCCGCCTTAATCCCTTTAACTGAACCAGACTTACGGCCTTGAACATCTTTTGGAGTAAAGGCTTTTTTTTTCTGCATTATGGGCCAAAACCACATGGGCTTCCTTCCCAAGCTTTTGGAGGGCTTGTTCCACTTGGGCTTTCTCCAGAATTCTTAAAGGGGCCAGCTTTCTTTTTGCCTCCCTACTAAGCCCATTGGAGTCCTCAATCATCTCCACACCAGCCCAGTTCTTCCTATGGCCGTTACTCCTCTGGTCCACAGCAAAACCGTGGCCAGGTAAGGACCCACCACTCCTCTAAATTTTTTTCTCTTTCTTCCTGCGTGCCACGACCACCCTTGGTCCATATGATCCCTCATGCACGTCCTCTCGCACGGCATTGTCCTTTCCATGTGGTCCCAAATTTATCTCAGCACTGTCAGGATCATGCACAACGTGTGTGCTTGCCCCTCTATCACCTGCACCTCCCTTCTCCTCTTCCTCACACGGCGGCATCGGCCTAATAACAACTGGACAAGCCTCTCTTTTATGGCCCATTCTTCCACACTCAAAGCATAAGTTATGGATCCCCTCATAAGTAACAGCTTGCTGGATTTTACCTATCATCACCGTAGTAATAAGCGGCTTGTCCACATCGACTTGGATACACAACCTTGCAAACTTACCTCTTGATTCAGTCGCCGTAAAAGTATCAATCCTTAACACATTGCCAATAGCCTTCCCAATGTGTTGAAGAGCCTTATCATTGTAGTATTCAATAGGTAACCCACTGAGTCTAACCCAAACTGCAATAGAAGACACCTTGGCTGATTCGGGCTTGAAATCCGGTTCCCATGGTCTAACCGATAAGAAATGTTCTCCTAAAAACCAAGGACCTTTCTTCAACACAGTCTCCACATCCTCTTTCAATGACAACCTTACTAGAAAGAAACCATGTTCAAGGTCAACAACATCCATACGCCCTGCTGGCTTCCACAAGGATAATAATCTAGCTTGGAGAAAATTTAATCCAATAGTTCTACCGTATACTTTCACAATCAAAGCTCTCATCCAAGGTCTTCGAATCTCTTTTTTAAGCTCTTTCGAGAATTTCACAGCTACCATACCTTGCCTAAGAGTTTCCACTTCATCATTCGACTTGGCATCATCATCCATGAACTCTTTAAAACAAAAAGCCTGCGTGTATGCACCTGGTATTTCACCCAAAAGTTTGTCTCTGAATGAAGCATTTTGGCTGCCATAGCCCCCAGCGAAACTAGGAGATGCAGACCCTGAGCTTTGGCCTTCACAAAAACCCGCATGATTCACATTTTTAACTTTTTTATTGCTGCGGGCAAGTTCCGCTTGTTCCTCGAGAGAGAGAGAGCGTTCCATTTCCATTTCTTTTTCTTAATGTTGAGTTTACTTAAACTTTTAGTTTGTTATCCTATGCCTAAGATTCATTCTCCTCCAACATGCTTGAACTCTTGTTTGTTATCACATGCTTAATTTTCGTTTTCTTCTAACATGTTTAAACTTTTGTTTTCTGTCACCTGCTTGATTTTCTTTTTTCCCTCCAACATGCTTAGATGTTAGTTCTTCATCACATGCTAAATACTCAAATTCCTTTTGCATGCCAATCCTTGATCTTTCCTCTATATGTTGAATTTGTTCTCATAACTTCTAATAAATATAGCTATTGAATTGGTTTCTTGTAATACAATGCATTTTCACATAAAATTAATGTAATAACATTCCCTAAACCCATGACACATGACATTCAAATTTTCTAAAGTTTCGGTGATATACTTGGATAAACATGTCTAGATATCTCATTGATTTTCCTTTTACATGCTTAGATGAACACTTCTAGGCAAATGTTCAACTTCCACTTGAATGCTAAGAGGAACATGTCTAGGTAGTTGTTTTACTCTTTTTTTAAATGCTTAGACGAACATGTCTAAATATTTTGATTTTCTCTAGATGAACATGTCTAGGTGATTTTTCTTCACTTTTTTTTTTCATAATTTCTTGGATGATCAAATATGCTTAAACATTTTTTTCCCCTTTGCAATTGTGTGGATGACAAAGAACATGACAATTCTCTGTTTTCCTTCACATGCTTGGATGAACACTTCTAAGTTTTTATAACATGATTAGATGAACATATCTAATTTTTTGATCTATTAATCATGCTTGGATGAACATGTCTAAGCTAGGAATTTTTTATTTTACATTAAATTCTTGGATGAACATGTCATTACTTTCATGCTTTCTTTACATTTACATTGTTATCTAACAAATTTCACTTTTTTTTTTTTTTTTTCTCTTTACATTAAATTCCCCAACACATGTTTGTTTACAATTCTTGCAAATTAACACGTTTATGTGATATATTATTTGCATTTGATTAACATGACATGATATTGGCCACCTTAACTTAGGAGACCGGTTTTACCAGGCAAGATGGGTGCTTAATCCCTTCCTATCTCGTAAATTAGCCTCTGAACCAAGAACAAAGGTTCTAGACTAGGCTTTTTTATATGTAATTTTACATTTTTTAGAATGTAACTTGGAAACAGAGCAATGTAATTTACTTTCTTAGATTGTATCTAGGACCAAAAAAACATTGTAAATTTTGCTACAAAATTGATGTAAATTGTCATATATATTAATACAACAGAAGCATTTTTTTTATAGAGAAGGTTTTCTTATTTTTCCATTTAAATTAAATAAGTGGCGACTTCATGCAAAACTCTCTATCTAGGAGGGAGTACATTTTACAGTAAATTTGACATTTTGAGTATCACGATCCCACTCGTTTGCGCAAGTTAGGCCCAGTTTAAGAAAATAATGGTGGGTCGGGGTCGCTCACACTAGGTAGGTAGTTTGAACGATTTTACTTCGAATGTTCTTCGTATTTGAGGTTGAAGTTATTGAAGTTCCTAGAGGCTTTAGGGCTTGATTCCAGTAGAGTTTCTGTACTTCTGAATCTTCTTTTATGTTGCTTATGCTTTAGATGTCTTGGTATGTGTATAGAAATGCCTTAGGAAGGCTCCTATTTGTAGGAGTTTGGGGGTGGGTGAGCGACACGTGGCTGAATCTAATTAGTGTCATGTGTCACAGTTTGATTGGAGGAGCTTTAAGACTTTTTTCTCCAAGACACGTGGCATCTTTTGATTGGCTGAAATGTCTTGATTTTCAAGGTGACACATATCAACACCCGATTGGACTGCTTATGTAATTGCTTACATGTGCCAGACTGCTTACGTCATTGCTTACACGTGCCGATGTGTGATTGGCATTTTGCATACTTTTTATGTTTTTATTTCATGACACTTGGCAAATTTCTGTTGGTTCCTGAATGGTGATGGTAGAACCTAGTTATAGTACGTGGTGCTTTGTAACTGGCTGTACTTTGTGGACTTGGTAATATGATGTGTCAGCTTGTGATATGTCGGGAAATTTTCCCTTTCTACACAAGCACTAACATACTAACTATTTGAAAATGTATGTTTTTTAGACTATGTATATATATATATATATATATATATATATTATTTATACTATCTAGAAGAGGATTTCCCTCTTTGAACTGGATTTTTTTGTAGTTCAAAAATACCATCATTAATGAAGGGTAATTTCTCTCAAAAAGAATGTCATAAATGACAAATAACGAATTTCATTTTGAATTCAAAAAGAGAACTCCTAAAATTTAGGATTTTTTCCCTTTGTGTTCAAAAAAGAAATTACAGTTACTGTTTATCTCTAAAGTTTACCCTTTTTATTTATTTGAAAAAAAAATCTAAATTATAATTGTAAGGGCACGTTATAATTCCCAAGCCCAAAAATGAAAAGGACAAAGACCCAAAGAGCCCAATACAATGAATTTGTAGAGAGTGGGCTAGAAACTAGACTTCAATGAGTTGTACAATAATCACAGTTGGTTAAAGATGGCTAGAAAATGAAAATAAACAAGTTTTATGCAAGGAAAATCTTCCTCGGCAAAGTCCGAGGAAAATAGTTCCTGTATATAATTCTTTTGAACTGACGTACAATACAATTCTTATGGCTACAATGTTTTTCTACTGATTCTCAGATGATCCCCTTGTAATGGGGTTTTTCCTCTTTATATTCTTCTACTTCCCTTCATCTTAGCCTTCCATGTGTAGATCAATTTGTTGGCTTTAATCCTTGTCCCATCAGTACATTCATGAAGTCTTGATAGGTAGCTGTAAGGTTGAAAATTACTGTTCAGGTATCACTTCTACATTAATGCGGTCAGAGAGTTAGCTGCAGAGCATTCAATGCGGTGGTAGCAACTTTCTCTTGAGATATTTCCTAATTTTTCCTTTGTTTTATCCCCTTTTGATGTTTATCCTCACCAATATGGTCGTCTAGTGCATTGTTCTGGGTGAAAGACCGAACCCTTAACCTTTGCTCTGCCCAGCCGAGGAGGTACTCCACCTCGGATTGTGATCCCAACCCGTTATCACCATGCCTCTTCCACGGAATATTTGACTTGCATACCTTCTCTAGCGTTTACTTGTCCTCGGACATTTCAATGTCCTCGGACATAGCCCACGACCCAATACCCCTTTTTGGGCCCTTTGGTCCCACAATAATAGATGCAAATTATTGACTCTTACACAAAAAAGAAGAAGAGTCTCACACGCGTACTTAAAGGCTAGTATGTGTGTGTGTATATATATATATACTGATTTTAAAATTTGCATCTTTAAAACACAATTTAACAAATCACAACTAAACATTTGATTTGGGCTAATTGTATTTGTTTGGGAAGTTTTTGAAAAGTGTTATGTTCACAACATTTTCACAAAACTTTTTAAATTGAAAGTTTTTATTGATTATAATTTGAACTTACCACTGAAAATTACATTTTGTTCACTAATAACAGTAAGTAACAATTTGCTACTTAGGATTTATTTGTGAAAATGTTGTGAACATAAAATTTCTCATAATTTTGTAATTATATCTTTAATAAACCAAAATTTTAAAAAGATCAAATTTTTTATTTAATGGACTCAAATATTTATTATGGGTGTTCAATTTTTTTTTGTTGGGTGGTCAATAACCTATATTAATTTAAAAAAATTTCAAGTCCGATTATCATGTGATCTGACCACCTTTCTCCTTATTAACATGTAGCCCTTTGTCCCCTCCCAGAACGAGGTCCTATATGGTGTTTTTTTAATATTTAATAATTTGTTTTTAAATCAAAAAAAAACTTTAATTAAAAATAAAAACCCACCCCTACAAACCCCTTATTTTTTGGGACATTGTCGGCGACTTCAGTTGAGTTCTTTGCCGGAGGTTTCATAGACCCATTTTCTTCGCAATACGTGTATGGTAATTCAAGACTTTTTTTTTTTTTTTGGGGTAAACCTAGTAATATGAGTAAGACTTTTAATTTACTTCCAAGACTTTCTTCGCAATACGTGTATAGTAATTCATGACTTTAGCTTTGAAAATTGGAATATACTTTTGTATATACTTTTGTTTGGTAGAGAATAGTTTTGAACTTTCATTAGTCAAACAGTTTCTAATTCCTTGATTTTATCAAAAAAATGTTTCTAATTCCTTGGGCCTAGACCCTAGAGAATGGTCTCTCTCTCGATGATGTCATTTGTTTTTTTTTTTAAATAACTTTTTTTATTTAGAAATAAATATTAAAATAATAAATTTATTTATTAAATATTTAAAAATCACCAAAGACGGCATTTTTTTGGGTGGCTGTTTTGGGCTGCTAGAAGGTTCGCAATCGGATTTTTACCCCAAAAAAAAAAAAAAAAAAAATTCTATTTTACTATTTTAAAAACTATTTTATTATTTATACTATATAATTTTACAACATACCTAATATTCCAACTTTTATTTTTCTATATAATATATTGAAATAATATATCTATCCAATAAAATATATAACCAAAAGTTATTTAGAGAGAGAGAGAGCAAAGTGATCCAGGGAGATAGAGAGAGGAGAAATTAATAAAATATGTGGTTTAAGTTTTACAAGTTGCTACAATATTGTCTTCTCTGTAAGACTGTATTGTAACACTATTGCAAAATTTATTGCAATTAGCAGTGCCGATAAAGCATGTCTTTTGCGCTTTGATGGTAAAATATCCCAACATATGCAATATAGAAGTGCGGGTGCAAATGCTCTAAGGACACAGTTAAATGGAGGTCTAATGGAAGCCTATATTGAATACAATTTTCGATTCTTACGTATAACTTTTTAAAATCTTAAATTTTCCCATTTGGAAGTATACTTTAACATATTTTTAACAAAAAGTTAAATAAATTATTCCTAAACAGACACTTAGAGGACAAAAATGACTAAAAACAAAGTTAAAAAGAATTGAAATGAATTCTAGTAAAACTTAGAGGATATATTTTGCATTTTAGCCAAAAAATAATAATTTATTGAATGGACACAAAAAATCCCATAACTTTTGTTCACAACTCGCCATATGACGAGTTGCAAATGGTGTGAAGACGTGAACTCGCCATTTAATTTCTATCGTTCGTAGCTCGCCATGTGGTAAGTTATGATAAAAGTTGTAGGATTTTTTTTTTTTTCTTTTGCGTGGCCAGCATTTTTCATGACAATGGTTTCAAGGTCCTATCAAGGACGAGTAATGATAATACCATTAAAATTGGTACAACTTTGTACCATAACTCGCCGCATGGAGAGTGTGGCACAAAATTGGCATTACTCATGCTTGGTCTTTGGTTGTAAACCACATTGCTTATGTCACGGAGAATTCCATTCAGGTACTTAAAAGTTAATTGTACTTTATTAATAAAAAAATAATAATAGTAAGTGACATGGGCTTCCAGGTTCAAACAATCGTATTTTTTTTATGATAGGACAAACAATTGTTTATATATATATATATATAAAATAATAATAACAATAGTAAATGACACAAGTTTCAAAGTTCAAAAAATTATATTTATATATAAAAAAATAAAAAAATAATAATAGTAATAAAAAAATCCACGTGGCTGGACTATGTTATTACATAGTAAAAGCAGCCGTGAAGAGTAAGCCAAAGCGTATTGTCTTTAGTTTTTTTTTATTTTTTGGTTTTTCGATTTCAACAACTAGTGGCAGAGGAAGAGACTTCTTCATCTTCATTTTCTTCATCATCGTCGTCGTCGTTGAGAATGAGCAAGACCAAAACGCACCGTACGACGCCGTGGTTCGATGAGATAAACGGCGACGTATTGCAGAACATTCTAGAGAGACTGCCAGCGGCGTGGTTCGCGTCAGCGACGTGCGTTTCGAAGCAGTGGAACAGAGTCTGCAATCGCATCCTCTCTCGCCCTAAGCTCGCTTCTGCTCTCTCTCTCAACCCTTCTCTTGATGTATATATATTTTTACCATTTCTACCCTCTTCCTTCCTTATCTGACTCTCTCACAATTTCTTTTCTTCAAATTGGAGTTGAAACTTTTTTTTGTTGTTGTTGTTGTGTTTGTTGAAAAATTTGACAGATTGCTGTGAAGGAGGTTTTTGATAAGGTGTTATCGGAGCCGATTCGACCGCATTTCGCTATTGCAAACATTGGCAGTGGATTCTCCTTGATTAATGCTTTTCGCCTTGTATGATATTCATTCCACCTTAATCTTAATCTTAATCTTACTTTTAACTTTTTTATTTTTATTTTTTTTATTATTATTAGTTGTGAAGCTATGGATATTAAAATTCACAAAAAAAAAAAAAAAAAAAAATTATAAATAATATATATTACCATTTCAGTTTTTGAATTTTTTTTTTAATTGTAAAATTAGTAGTAGCTTTAACATTTTAATAATGCTATATATATACAACTTGTCAACTTGATGAGGTGTTAAGGTTTTTATATATTTTTTTGGAGAAACGTGGTATACCTTTTCGAGTATCACACCAGGTTATTAGGGAAGATTCCTTAAGGGAGTAGCCCAAAATGCTTTCGAACTCATGATATCATGAGGCCTTGAGAATCTTTAAGCCAGGCCCTTGGGGTTACGAGGTGTTAAGTTGTAATTGGTGTGAGTTGTATTATTACTTTTTCAGTTTCACAAGGGCTTACCACCCTAATCTTAATCTTACTTTTAATTTAATTATTATTATTATTATTTTTTTCTTTGATTTAAGGAATTTATTTTTAATTAACATTTGTTGTCATGCAAGTTCAATTTTCAACAATGCTATATTTCATTTTTTTTTTTAAAGTTGTGAAACATAACTTTTCAATTTCACATGGACTTATCATTGGCATTACTTTTATTGTACATAGTCACAATATGTTAGGGACTTACCATGGCACGACTTTTAAAATACATGAATCACGATACGTCAACTCAACAATAGTATAAAAAGTTGTGAAATTATTGTTAGCATTTTGACATTTTCCAGGTCGGCACTTTGCAACATATGAAAATACTTTAATAGAAAATAGATAGAAGGACAATTTATTTATTTATTTGAATTTTTCATGAACTGAATTGCAATTTTTTAAATATGAGGGACAAATATCGAACTTGAATTAAATTTAAGGGATGAGCAGTGTGTTTTAGCTTTTTTAAAGTGTGACTTAATTTTTTGTTAATGCTTATAATGCAGATAACAAAAAGATTGGGATCGAGTACTCCGCTTATTGTTTCTATTGCTAGTGGATTAATTGGAAGGGAAGCTCTTACCAATGAATTTAGAGAGGTTTCTATCTTCTTCTTCTTCTTCTTTTTGGGTTTATTGATAAATTGTCATCTTTTGATGATTTTCTTTTCCCTTTTACTTAAATGTTGATGTAGGTCAAGCCTGATAGTGAAGGTGACGGTTACGTAGAAGAAATAGATACTGGCATTGTTTTCACCCTTGGCTATGTACCCGGATTAAAAGTTGAGGCTATCCCACTTCTACGAACAGCAAAGGTGACAAATTTGGCTCCAAAACATGAATTTGTGGTTATCTCTAATAGAGGCTTTATTGTGGAAATATTGATATTATGTTGAAATAATGAATTCATCACAAAATGCCCTTAAAATAATGAATGCATCACAAAATGCTCATCTTAGATGATGTGGCAGGGTGTGCGAGATATTTTGGATACAACGTTCAATTTTGAGAGAAAATTAGGAAATTAAGCAAGCATGTCAGTTTAGATTAGATTAAGATCGGTGGACTTGTACAACTTTTTTTCATTCATTTTTTTTTTAAGATATGTGTTATATATATATATATATATATATATTTTTTTTTTAGGAGCTTTTGACTAGTTTGAGGGCATTGACATTAAGAAATATTTGGATATCAGGAACCTCAAGTGGCAATGACTGACAAGTTTTTGAAGGATATCAAGGATTACACAGCCTCTGTTTCAGGTTGTACATCCCCAGTTGGGATTATAATGTTTGGAGTAAGTTCATCCTTCTGTATCTTTAGAACTGTTCATCCTTGGTTGTGTTGCTAACATGTGATGTGGACGGTCTTATAGGAAAGGCTTGTGGACTTGAAACCCCATATTGATGTGTTGGGTGAGTATTTATCTGCCAATTCAATTTCCTTATTTGCCTTTTCCTGTATTAGACTTTCTTTTAGAGGAAAAGGAAATTAAATCTTTGTTTGGTGTATGTGAAAAGTCATGTAATGGAAGGTTTTCTTTGTTCCTTGGAAGATTTTTACTGTTACTAGTAACTTTTGATGAACTGCTATGTGGCAAGCTCATGCTTGATTTGCTTATGACAACTCGTGTATTGCAGATTATGCTCTGCCAGAGGAAACTGTCATTGTGGGTAATGAGAGAGGCAAGTTTCTATACAGAAGTGGGAATGAAACTAGAAATGTCAGTGGCAGGACAAAATCAGATGCTATAGCTCTAATATTCGCAAGGGATAAAGACAAGTCTAGTGGTATTATTTCTGTGTTATTTATGCAGTGCTCTTTTTTTGATATAACATTTTCTAACATGCACACCTTTTCTATTTTTATGTTTAATAGATTTATGGATAATTTTGGGAAATAGAAATTAAAATATATGTACAATTAAGAGGAGAGGGTGCTTGGTGAAGCTCACCTTTGTCACATCAATATTTTCCCTCTTTTATGTTTTTAGGTCTTTGTTGCTCTTATTAATATAACATTTCTGTAAATCTTTTGTTTGTTGCTTCACATTATAAACTTGTCTGTATTCTATGTACATACTTTCTTTTTGCTCAAAGTTGTGATTTTCTATCACTAACGTCTCTCCTTTTTTTTTTTTTTTTTTTTTTTGCCCTTGGGTTTTCTGTAAATTATAAGGTATAGGGGATATTCAATTCCATGTTGCATTGTCAAATGGTGTATCAGCAGTAGGTCCCATATACAAGGCAGCTTCTGTTAGAGTGAACAAAGCTGATTGCACTACAGGGCTCACTGCTAAAAGGGAAGGAGACATGGATATTCTTGATGGTCAAAGAATTCTAGATGATATCTATGATGAGGTGCATTATTTTCAAACAATAAATTTGTGGTTGAATCATAATGTTGTTTCCCCATGGTTTCTGTTCTTTTGAAATCATGGGACCAGGAGATGATAGCCTTCAACTGCTTCTCTTATTTCTCCATTTATGTACTCAAACATGGAGACTATGTTGATGCTTTAGAAGCACTTGAAATGAACATGGAGAGTATATTGATGCTTTAGATGCCCTAGAAATGAACATGGAAATTATATTGATGCTTAAGATGCACTTTAATACTTAAAGAAATGATTTACTAGAGAGTATAGATCATCAGTTCATTCTTATGGATATTACTGGTTTCTTCAACCATTCATTTATACTGGTGATAATAGAAGCATGTGTGTTTCGTGGTGCAAAGATCTGCAAACCCCTGCACTAACTCACATATTATAAAATTTAAGAATGATTTATATAGAATGAGATATGTAGACTTGTGTTATGTCAGTCTGTCTCTTTCTATATGTTTGCTTCTTATAAAATGAAATATGTTACAGATGGAAAATCATACTGATGAGTCCCCTGATCTGTACATTGGGGTTACAAAACGAAGAAAGTACTGTATTGAGTCAGAGAAATCGAGGTTGATAACATCCTTGGCGCTTCATGGAGTTATAGAGTAACTATTCGAAACCGCTTCTTAAATGAATAGTTTATTTATTGGGGTTTCTTTTGTTGCCACTTGACTAGTATTATAGTTAACTAGTTCTTTGTTGCATTCATCTTTTAAAAAAAAAAATAACATCAGAAGTATGTTTGCTATAAACAGAGGAAATGAAGAGTACCTTCATGTCAATGGTGTTAACATCAAAACTGGTGATTACTTCCAATTCTACCATTCAGATACCAATTTCGCATTATCCTCATCTAGTGATGCCTATGTAAACCTCAAAAGCTTGAAGAAGGAAGTTTTTGGAGGGCTTATTTTCGCATGTTGTGGGCGCGGTGAGTCATTCTTTGGACGCTGCAACGTTGATAGCTCTCCACTCTTGGAGAACTTTCCTGGGGTCCCATTGGCAGGAATATTCTGCTGTGGGGAAATTGGACGTGGCCCTTCAAGTTTGATTGGAGAGAGCTACAAGGAGAAGTCTGCCCACTGCTGTATGCATGTCTTTAGCACTGTTTATCTAGCGATGTCATATACCTCTGCATGTCTAGAGTGTTAAAATTTTGTGCCAACAGAACCCCAGGAAAGTTCTCCGTGGACGGCGGAGGGCAAAAAATAATATTCTGTTGAACTTGCAAAAAGTAGAAATTTGTGGCAGCCAAGCTGATCATGGTGGCCTATTATATCTGCTTTGACTGTAGCTATGTTTTTGTATAAGATGTATCTTTTTCTATTTTGTTAACAGAAACATACATTAGGTTCTTGTTTGTCATAAAGTTTATTTTCCATGTGGACTCTAATATTACAATAATCAGGCCCTAGTCCCAAAATTTTGGGGTTGGCTTTGTGGACTTCAATATACCTCTTCCAAATTTTACTTGGTTGCATGTTGCTACATTCCCCTTATCTTTTGTTGTTGCTGTTGAACTTACATTCACATTTACTTCTGAAGTCGGATCTAGAAAATTTAATACCCTGGCGTTTTACAGTTTGAAGCTGAGCTTGGTTAATTATACTGGATTATGTATATTCCTGAACAAAATCGTAGGAAATACTTATAAACGATGGTACAAAATAAACTTAATAATTTTTCCTAAGTTTTCTAATGTGGTCAAGAAAGATGGGTACAAATTTAAGGGCAGTATGGGGTGAATGGAAAAAATGTCTTTCATCTTTTGAAATTCCCATTTATTTTGGGACCAACTAAAAGCATCTCTTCGATCTTGAGAGGAATAGAAATACAAAACGTTGCAGTAATCTTCTGATCATCGATGCCTTCCTATTTTTCTCATCCGAACTTCTATTTTGGTTTTTGGGAAATAGGAATTGAATTAAACAAAACTAAAGATTATAAAGTCTTTCATACCCCAAGCATCCAAAAATAATTGGTACAAAATAGAGGAAGGGGGTGCAAATGCAAAACAAAGCTATCACTAGTAGGAGATCATTCCTTAGCCAAAAAGTCCGTGCATTGATTACCTTTGCAGAAAATGTGGTTGATGTGAGTTTGCTCAGACAATCTTCTCTTTCAAAAAGAAATTTGTACACGAATGTAGAATTCCATGCTTGTGTATTGTGATTGTGACTCTTTCATCCAATCCGTCAAAGGCTCAAATGGTATAAGCTCAAAAGTCTCTCTAATTACGTCGCTACAAGACTTTCAACACAACTTTCATGTTTGTTTTCAAGTTTTTCCAGTTGCAACTTGCAATTGATGCTGGAAAAATGTCTTCTTTTTGGCCTCATTGATAGTGAGACAGTTACTTATTCCATTCATATGATACTTGGAATGTTACCAATAAAGCAAGTGTAACAAGTTGACAACTGAGGAAACTGCTTTCCTTTTTTGGTGGCGCATAAATTCATAAACTAAAACAATGAAAAAGGTTAGTTGACATGCTCTTGAAGATTCTAGGGAGAGTTCACTAGGTGGACACATTGACATAGTATATTTAGAGCACGCGCACACAGACATATTTGCTAGTCCAGGCATCGAACTTCTTGCTCTTATACCATGGAATTCAATGGTAGTGAATTACTCTGGGAGAAAATATCTCTTGTGACAGACATCAATTCATCCATGTAACAATCTAACGAATAAATGTCATGTGATTAATAGTCTAATGAATGAATGTTATGTGATTTAATTATATATATATATATATATATACATTTTTTTTGGTTTGAGTTGGTCCCATCAACTCTCTTCGTGCTATAGACTCATTAGGTTATTATATAGGTGACTTGATAGTTGATATACTTGTTACAAAAGATGCTTTCTCCCTCTCCACCTAAAAGAGAAGGAGTTTAAAACAAAAAAAAACCTACATACACTGCATTGCCCATTTTTAATAATTATTATTATTTGAATGCACACACGTGAGCATTATTAGTTTTTAAGGGCCTCTCAATGCTCCAACACTTAAATTTTATAATAGGAAAAGAGTATCACCTACCAATAAAATATAAACGGCGTGCATGTTATTCTCCAAAACAAGAAAGATGGTAAAAGAAAGTAAGCTGAGAATGACTTTTCATTTTCAAATGAATACTATTAAGATTTATCTATCTAATAAAATTTTGGTCATGAAGTAGAGTCTCTCTATTGAGTAATTATTAAATACTCCAAAAGCAATTATTCCCCCTCAAGTTTCACTAATAAAATTCATACTATAATCCACCAATATATAGTGGGTTTCACTAATGAAATTCATAGTATAATCCACCATTCATGTGAGAAATGAGAGTATTACATTATTACTCCTTGAGTATTGAATAATTTTTCTTCTTTGTTTCACTTAAGCAAAGAGATCAAATCATATTTCATATAACTTGTGTACTTCTAATTTTCTATACAACATGAAAAAAAAAAAAAAAAAAAAAAAATCCCTAATGCTAGATGCAATGATCATGCAATTTGTGTTATAATCTATAGGAAAATTGTTAAAGTTACGTACTGCAAATTTTACTATAAGAGGCTTACAAATTGATATCACAATAAATATGATTGATGTCATTTCAACAAAATAACAAATATTGGGGATTTTACCAAATCAAGGAGTGACAATGAAAGAACAAAAGAACACATCAAGTAAATAGAAATTAGTGATTGACTTGGAGGCACAATTGAATGTTATCCCTAGACAATATTCGTCCCCATACGCAAGTTGCTAAAGGGTTTCTATGTTGGGCTTTGTGGAGCCTAGTTGTGTTTGATCCGGTTGACGACCCAATCCGAAATAATGTTGCATGGTTTTTAATGGGAGCTTTTCTAAGGCTTAGTCCATAGAGCGGAGGCTTGGGCCGATAGGCCCAAGCCGTAGCCCATTGTGAATCCTGTGCATAGGATATAAAAACTGTTGTTTTGGTGATTAGGGTTTCTTGATGTAGTTTTTGAGAGAGAGAAAAATTGTACTACCGCACTTTGTATTTTTCCCTGATAATAGTGAAATTCCTGTAACTCCGTGGACGTAGGCAAATTGCCGAATCACATAAATACTGTCTTGTGCATGTGATTATTTTTCTTTGGTGTGTGTTTTCTCTATTTTGTTTCTCACAGGTTTGGAAATTTCGTGTCAATTCCCTACAGTTGGTATCAGAGCCTAGGGTTAGTTTTGAGTGGGAGCAATGGCAAAGGAAGTAGGAAAGGCGTTTGGAATAGAAAAGTTCGATGACACAGACTTCGGATTTTGGAGGATGCAAATCGAGGATTATCTTTATGGGAAGAAGTTGCATCTGTCGCTTCTAGGAGAAAAACCTGCAACTATGAAGGATGAGGAATGGACTTTTCCTGACAGACAAGTACTGGGAGTCATCAGGTTAACTCTGTCCAGGTCTGTTGCACACAATGTTGTAAAGGAGAAGAACATAGTAGATCTGATGAAGGCTTTGTCTGGTATGTATGAAAAGCTGTCAGCAAATAACAAGGTACATCTGATGAAGAAACTATTCAATTTGAAGATGGTAGAGAATGCATCAGTAGCACAACATCTGAATGAATTTAACACTATCACAAATCAATTGTCGTCTGTAGAAATTGATTTTGATGATGAGATTCGTGCATTGATCGTTTTGGCTTCTTTTCCAAACAGCTGGGAGGTAATGAGGATGGCAGTAAGCAATTCTACAGGAAAGGAAAAGCTCAAGTACAATGACATATGAGATTTAATTTTGGTTGAGGAGATTCGCAGAAGAGATGTAGGTGAAACCTTAGAATCTAGTTATGCCCTAAACCTTAAGACAAGATGCAAAGGTAATGATAGAAATTCAAATTGGGGCAGATCAAAATCTAAAAATTCTAATCATAACAGAAATAAATTTTAGATCAGGCCAATAAGTACAATGTTGGAACTGTGGAAAAACGATTCACTTTAGGAGGCAATGCAAAAGTCTTAAGAAGAAGAATGAAGATGATTCTACAAATGCTATAACAGAAGAGGTACATGATGCATTACTTCTTGCAGTACATAGTCCACTTGATGATTGGGTTTTCGACTTAGGAGTTTCGTTTCATACCACTCCACACCGAGAAATCATACTGATTTTGGTAAGGTGTATTTGGCTGATGGTACAGCCTTGGATGTTGTGGGTATGGGAGACATCCAGATATTGTTGCCCAATAGGTCTATTTGGTTACTGGAGAAGGTTCGACATATTCTTGACCTAAGGAGGAATTTGATTTCTGTTGGACAACTTGATGACGAAAGGCATGCAATACTGTTTGTTGGTGGTACTTGGAAGGTTACAAAGGGAGTTATAGTATTGGCCTGTGGAAAGAAGACTGATACTATATATATGACCTTAAGTTCAAGAGACATAATTGCAGTTGCTGAAGCAAGTACTAATACAAGCCTATGACACTGTAGACTTGGTCACATGAGTAAGAAATGGATGAAGATGCTACTGTCAAAAGGGAAACTACCAGAATTGAAGTCCGTTGATTTTGACATGTGTGAAAGTTGTATCTTAGTAAATCAGAAAAAAGTGAGCTTTTTGAAAACTAGTAGGACACCGAAGGTTGAAAAATTGGAGTTAGTACACACTGATTTGTGGGAGCCTTTTCCTGTTGCATCCCTTGGAGGTTTAAGGTATTACATCACTTTCATTGATGACTCAAGCAAAAAGGCATGAGTTTATTTTTTGAAAAATAAATCTGATGTATTTAAGACTTTTAAGAAGTAGAAGGCTATGGTTGAGACAGAAACATGTCTAAAAGTAAAATATTTGAGGTCAGATAATGGAGGAGAGTACATAGAAAGAGGGTTTAATAAGTATTGTGATGCACATGGAATCAAGATGGAGAAGACTATTCCCGGGACACCACAACAGAATGATCTGGCTGAATGCATGAACAGAACTCTCAATGAGCATGCTAAGAATATGAGGTTGCATGCTAGATTACCAAAAACTTTCTGGGCTGATGTTGTTAGTATTACAGCTTACCTGATAAACCGAGGACCATTAGTTCCCATGGAGTTCAGACTTCCTGAAGAGATTTGGAGCAGTAAAGAGGTAAAGTTTTCCCATTTAAAAGTTTTTGGTTGTGTTTCTTATATTCATATTGATTCTGTTGCTCGTAGTAAACTTGATGCAAAGTCTAAAATATGTTTTTTCATTGGCTATGGTGATGAGAAATTTGGCTATCGATTTTGAGATGAACAAAACAGAAAAATTATAAGAAGTAGAAATGTGATATTTAATGAATAGGTTATGTACAAGGACATGTCAACTGTAGTGTCAGATGTTACAGAGATAGATAAAAAGAAATCTGAGTTTGTCAACTTAGATGAATTGACTGAAAATACTGTCTAGAAAAGGGGTGAAGAAGATAAGGAGAATGTAGATTTATAGGTAGATCAGAGTACACCTGTTGCTGAAGTCCGTAGATCTTTCAGGACCATTAGACCTCAACAGCATTATTCACCCGCTCTAAATATCTCATGTTGACTGACGGTAATGAGCTAGAATGTTATGATGAAACCTTGCAGGATGAAAATTCAAGCAAGTGGGAGTTAGCCATGAAGGATGAGATGGATTCCTTGTTGGGGAATCAGGCATGAGAATTAGGCATGAGAATTGACTGAATTGCTAGTAGGAAAGAAGGCTTTGCACAACAAGTGAGTATACAAAATAAAGAATGAGCATGATGGTAGCAAGCATTACAAGGCCAGATTAGTTGTCAAAGGGTTCTAGCAGAAGAAGGGCATTGACTACTCAGAAATATTTTCTCCAGTTGTGAAGATGTCAACAATCAAATTGGTATTAGGAATGGTGGCTGTAGAAAATTTACATCTTGAGCAGTTAGATGTGAAGATGACATTTCTTTATGGTGACTTAAAGGAAGACATTTACATGATCCAGCCAGAAGGGTTTATTGTTCAGAAACAAGAGAATTTAGTCTACAAACTAAGAAAGAGCTTGTATGGCCTGAAAAAAGCTCCAAGATAGTGGTACAAGAAATTTGACAATTTTATGCATAGAATTGGGTTCAAGAGATGTGAAACTGATCACTGTTACTACGTCAAGTTCTTTGGCAATTCTTACATTATTTTACTGTTGTATGTGGATGATATGGTTATTGCAGGTTCTAGCATTGAGGAGATTAATAATCTAAAGAAGCAATTGTCAAAACAATTTCCAATGAAGGATTTGGGAGTTGCAAAGCAAATCCTTGGTATGAGAATCATTAGAGACAAGGCTAATGGTACATTGAAGCTTTCACAGTTAAAGTATGTGAAGAAAATTCTCAACAGGTTCAACATGAATGAAGCTAAACCAGTGAGCACACCCTTGGGTAGTCATTTCAAACTAAGCAAAGAACAATTATTGAAGACAGAAGAAGAAAGAGACCATATGAGCAAGGTGTCTTATGCCTCAGCTATTGGTAGCTTGATGTATGCTATGGTGTGTATAAGGGCAGACATTGCACATGCAGTGGGAGTTATGGACAGATTCATGAGTAGGCCTGGAAAGCAGAATTGGGAGGCAATTAAGTGGATTCTGAGATATTTGAGGGGTTCATCAGATAAATGTCTTTGCTTCACAAGTGCAAGTTTGAAACTGCAGGGTTATGTAGATGTTGATTTTGTTGGTGATATTGATAGTAGAAAGAGTACTACTGGGTTTGTTTTTACTTTGGGTGGTACAGCTATATCCTAGGTTTCAAATCTACAAAAGATTGTTACTTTGTCTACTACAGAAGTTGAGTATGTTGCAGCAACTGAAGCTGGAAAGGAGATGATTTGGCTACATGGCCTCTTAGATGAATTTGGTAAGAAGCAGGAGATGAGCATTATACATAGTTACAGTCAGAGTGCAATTTTTCTGGATAAAAATTTGGCTTTTCATTCAAAGTTGAAGTATATACAGACAAAATACAACTTTATCTGTTACCTTGTTGAAGATAAGCTGGTAATACTTGAGAAGATTTGTGGATCTAAGAACCCGGCAGACATGTTGACTAAGGGTGTCACTATTGAGAAGCTGAAGCTGTGTGCAGCTTCAGTTGGTCTTCTAGCTTGAGGACAGGAGGATGAGTTGCAGGGATGAGGGATTGTTTTTTGGAGAATTGTGGTTGATGTTGGGATTGAACTAGTCTCCAAGTGGGAGATTTGTTCGGCTTTGTGGAGCCTAGTTGTGTTTGATCCAGTTAACGACCCGACCTGAAATAATGTTACGTGGTTTTTAATGGGATATTTTCTGAGGCTTAATCCATGGAGTGGAGGCTTGGGCTGATAGGGTTTCTTGATGTAGGTTTTGAGAGAGAGAAAAATTGTACTACCGCACTTTGTATTTTTCCCTGATAATAGTGAAATCCCTGCAACTCTGTAGACGTAGGCAAATTGTCGAACCACGTAAATATTATCTTGTGCGTGTAATTATTTTTTTTTGGCATGTGTTTTCTCTATTTTGTTTCTCACAGGTTTGGGAATTTCGTGTTAATTTCATATAATGGTCTTTCTTTCGACAAAGGAAACATGACAAATTCTACTTGTCATCGTTGGGATTATTGAAGTTGTTATTTTAAAATCATTCACACTTTTATTCACATTCAAGTGTTTATTGGTCTTACTAAAACTTCAAATTTTAACATTATTTACATTCACTTTAGAATTAGTGTTAGTTACACCTGTAACCCAACATTCTTCTTCAATTCAGTGATATTCTCTGAATTGATCTAAAGTGAGATATTCTGACATGTTATTTAATATTTTCACATAGTTAAGAAAATCACTCGGGAAAATGTTCACATACTCTATCACTTTAAGAGTTTAAATTCCCATCATTTAGATTTTGTACTTCACTTTATAACATTTAAACATGTCAAAAGTTCATTCTTATTTCTCAATTCAAACAAATTCGCAACACATGCAAATATTCTAACAAAGAAACTCATTAATCAATTTGAAGTTCAAAGTGCCCATGAACAAGAGATTCGTACTTTCAATGTTCAAACTATGAACATGGCTTTTAATGCATTCACAATGTGAAAGAATCATCACCTTGTATTGCCAACAAAGAAACTTGTTTCTTTAAGCCTTGTTCTATTGAATCTTCATTGTGATCGATTTATCATTTGAAGAACTCTTCAAATCCAAGCCAATTGCTCTTTCTACCGTGTAAAACTTGTTCCATCAAAGCAATCCAATTTCACCAAACCATGGTTCAACATCTTCAAAGTTGTACCATCATTTACTCCTTGTCTTGTAGCAAATATTATCTAAGATTGTTGGGAATTTTATCAAATCAAGGAGTGACAGTGAGAGAACAAAAGAACACATCAAGGAAATAGAAATTAGTGATTGACTTGGAGGCACAATTGAATGTTATCGTTAGACAATGTTTGTCCCTATACGCAAGTTGCTAAAGGGTTTTTACAAACTTGTTCCCAAGATACAACCAAGTTTATTGGATTCTACAAATAGCAATTTTGGAGAATACTTACAGGATTTCGTGTGTTTCTTTGTAACTTACTATTTTGGGGAGATAATCATTTTTCAAGTGAACATAAGCCTCTATTTATACTCATAGGGTTATATTCCATCAAAAGGCACGTATGGAGAATTAAAATGTTTCATAAAATCATTTACAATGCTTGAAACTTCTTCAAACTCTCTGAATAGTCACCAGAAAATTCTGCAAAAAAATCTCGTTCATGATTTTCGATCGGTCGAAAACTACTTTCGATCGATTGAGTGTTCTTTTTGATCGGTCGAACAGGAATTGAGTAGCGATCGAGACATCTAGAAACTCCAGGATTTTTTCTTTACCATTTCGATCAGTCGAGCCAAAGCTTCGACCGGTCGAAATTCTTGGAACTTGAATTTTCACAAAGAAAATTCCAGAATTCAAATTTTCACTTTATTCATTTTACAAATGAATACTCTCCAACCTTATATTATTATTACAACCTATCCATGTATATACTTATATATACAACAACAAATAGGTGTTTAAATTACTATTGGTGATTGGAAACACATTAGTTGATATGCAACATTCAGATTTGTATATTTTCAATTCTTCTCTGACATCTAAGAGCAAAAACTTTCTCAAAAAAAAACACATCTAAGAGCAAATTTATGCATGGTTTTCTTTTTTTGTACGTGCAAAAACTGGGGGAGTGGAGAGAAAACAAAAAGAGTAGTAAATGCATTGCAGAAGTACTGCAATAGTTTCCATTTTCACTAAATTGATTGCATTGCTTTCACGAGTAACTTTAAAAAAAAACGTATTTGGGAATGTTAATTACTTGTGGTTCCTTAAATGTATCCTCCAGATATTTTGCTTTTTGTTTTTTGATGAAAGAATTTTAGTTCATCAAAACTGAGTGATACAACATATTACAAAGATGCAGCCTTGCTGCAAACAAAGCCAACAACATTCTCAAACTGTTAAACATAATTGTATAAGCCAGCTTAATTTGCTATAAAAGAATCAACAGGCTTTATCCTACAAATCATGCTAAGCTATAAATCTATAATATCCGAAAATTCCCTATATGGTGAATGATAATGATGACTCATAAAATCATATCAGACATGTTAGAGGCCATCAGCACCTATCATCCTCGATTTTCATTCTAAACACACTCTTATAAAAGAATTATTAAAGAAATCAACATGGCATGGCGGTGTATATATAAATATGACCACAAAAAAAGCAACAGATAAATAAGGTTTATTTCAAGCATACAAAATATATAAGTAAATATGATATTGGCACGGCTCAATCAAATTAAAGGACCCAAACCCTTGGGAGATTTGATTTGATTGAGCCGTTCCAACATCCCAAAAATTTTCATTATTTACTTACCCCTGCAAGAAGTTGATACTAATGAAGGATGAAACACTCAACACATTTATGTTCACCTCGATCGATCATGTTCTTGAGTAATTTGAGCTTGTTGATGTACAAATCTATTCATGTTGCATAGGCATGAAAATAGATTGGAAGAGGAAAATGAAAACGAAAACCGAAACCTACTAGCAATAAGCAACTATTAGCAGCAGCCGGGTTTGATAAATATGAATGGGATATAAGAAAAAGAAGAAGGAAGTGAGAGGTAAATATAAAAGGGGTTGGCAAGAAAACTATGGTTGGTTGAGACGTCAGGGTATTTGCTTCAATTAGAAGACCTTTAATTTATATAAAGTTTTCCGATTAGGTCTTCCACCAAGAACAGTGGTTGATGACATCGTCAAATAATGCACATAAGAAATTTCCTTTCATCACTAGTATCACCAAATTCATTTCTTGTAGTGTTTCTAATGGTGTGCCAAAATATTATATTCTTTTTCATGCATGATATTGTCTATAGTCCTGAATTTGCAATCAAATTACTTTAACTTTAGAAAAACTAGAACAAGTTTTCATCTGGAATATATTTAATTAACTACAAAAGACCCGGCAATCCAATTACCGCACCCGTAAAGTCACTTTGTCGATGAAAATTTTCAAATCCTTTTGTATCACCTCCACCAAAAAGAAATATTTGTATCTTGAACTTGAACGAATGATAAAAAATAATAATTATAAAACATCAGGCCATAAGTTTCACATCCTAACATATTATCTCCACCCTGTCATATATCACCGGCCCGCATCAAAAAGAATCTATTGGCATGTAAAGAAAGATTGTCATGGAGCGTGAATTCATAAGTTTCAAATAGTGTAGCATCTTTTTTATAAAAAAAATATACAAATATGAGTAATAAAACTATTTAAATATTATTTGTATTTAAATGCATAAATGTGTGTGGCCTATTAGTGTTAATTACAATATGCAATAGACCATTGAGAGGTTGAACTACCAACCTATGAAGGCATGAACCAGCCAATACTTAGTAGTTAGCCACATGATAATGATGCTTTGAGAGTGGGATGATTGCATTTTCCACATCATATTGTGGTGGAGGGGTCCCATATTATTAACAACAACTAAAATAATACGCTACTACCATGTCTCTATATTGTCCTTAAGATTTTTGTCCAAATTGATTGGAAGAACCATGGTGTCATATTTTGGTGTGTACTTGGACACAATTTGCTGATTGCTCTTTTTTTTTTTTTTTTTTTTTTTTAGGTTAAACCAAGAAAAATGGTTTGGAAGGGGTGACTTGTGTGACTTTTCAACTTAGGCGTAACCATAGTAACCCATAATTGCTCTCGAGCTATGACCTCATTTTGATGAAGTATAAGGAGCACCAACACGTCACCAATGAGGATTGCTAATTGTTTATTTGCGGAGAGTACTATAGAAGAAAATAAAGGAGAAAATATGTATTTTATATCTTATTTTAGGGATTTTCAAACCCACTTAAGAGGGTTGTTGAAAAGTGTTTAATAATATCATATAATTTAGTCATTAAATGCATTTGACAAAAAATCCAACAACTAATATGGAGCAAATTGTAGAATTATATATACATTACAATTATTTTCTAAAATTTTGTTTTTGGGTGGGGAGGCTTTTTATGGTTCATCCATTCTCTCCACTAAAGACACAAAGAAGAAGCTTCCTACTATTGGAACATTTACCTAATCTCTTGTCCTGTCTTTCTCACTACATAGCTCATATAGTTTAATTAAGAAAATCAATCCGTATGATCCTGAAAATGAAATTAGGTTTGATCCATAATGTGTAAAAGCACAGCCGTATATTCTGCCATCAACTTCCAAAGTAACCAAAGTTTGACCCTCAAAACCCAAAGTTTTAACTCTACTGAGATTGGTAATCATTTTTTCTTGTTGCTCTTGGATACACATGCATCTTTCTGCTCAAAGTTAAATGGATATTTCGGCCCTAGGTCACAGCACCACAAATCTAATACAGTTTTCATATTGATATGAACCGATTCCTTGTTACTAAACCTCTTTTTTGTTCCAACCAATCTATTTTTTTAGCAGTGTTTATTACACAAGTTATTTTACACACATAAAATAAAAAAAATAAAATAAAAAACAACTGAACTCATGACTTAAAAGACATGATTTCAATTGCTTTTTTGTTTGTGTATAACGTATATTCAACAAGTTTAATCTTTCTTTTTCTTTTTCTTTTTAATTTTTGTGGGTGTCTAGAACTCTTAAAGAACCTAATTAATCCCTGAGCATATTCCTTTTTATTTAACCTCTTTTTTGTTCATGAATTCATTGTCATTTCTTAACTTAAATTTAAATACGCTTTGTGGGATAAATGAATTATAAAACAGAAATGTGTCCAATCAATCTATTTTTTAGCAATGTTTATTACACAAGTTATTTTACATATGTAATGTTGTTCTAGTAATGCTGTTTGTATTTTTTGAAAATACGTGTGAATAAAAAAATGTATGAAAATACGTGTAATGTTATTTAAACACTAAAAACTGTTGTTCAAAATACACTACTAAACACCCTTCACCTTTTTGTTTTTGACCAATGTGGATGTCTAGGACTCTTAAAGTACTTGATTAATCCCTAAGTGAGCATATTCCTCTGTCACATTTATATTGGATAATTGGAGGAAGCACTTCGTTGGGATGAACCCAAGTGTTGGCGAAGAGACAACCCAAAATCCTTCTGAATCACATTAGTGATTAGACCTGAAATCAAGTAGGCCTAAATCACTATGGCTAGTCTTCTTAAAATAGTTTCTTTTAGTGGAGGAAGTACACCCTTTTACGGGTGTATATTTCCTTCTTCTCACAAGTTGGTGGGACCCATAGTTGGTGGGTTACACCAAATGTGAGAGGAGAGAAACATACACCCGTTAAGAGGGTGTATTTTCTCCTTATAGTGACATTTCTCTCTCATAAAAAATTAGGAATAGTTCTAAAATTACAAATTATTACACGATTTTTTTGTTATAATTTTGATATGGTAAATTATGAATGGTTAACCATAATTTTCACATGAATCATTCATTTATTCTTTACCAATCACACTTTACCACATCACAATTGTTGCAAAAATTTGTGATACCATACTTTTTCCAAAAGATTAAATGGCGATGGGTGAAAAGATAGTAACATTAGAACACTAGCATTGGGGGTGTAAAAACCTCTAAGTTGCTATTTTACAATCTAAGCCACCCAAAACCCACTCTATCCGGGTTTGTAAACTTAAAAAAATTTGCAACCTATGAATAGTAAGGTTGCATATATGCAATTTTATTGTTCATAAGTTGTAAAAAAAATATTATTTTAAATGTAGTTGTGTGTGAAGAGAAAAAGTGAGCAAAGAAAAAAGAGAGAAAATAATACTTTTTATTATTTTAATAGGTAGTTTACATTAATTTATTGAGTTGTATGTAAAAAAAAAATTGAGATATAAGATGAATTGTAAGATAAGTTGGTAAAATAGATAAAGTAGTGTTTAATAATGTAAAATAGATTTTTTTTTTTTTTTTTTTTCATCCCGATGATAATGCCCTTACCACTCAAAGCTGTATAATTTCGTACCACTAACAAATAGCTCGTACAGAAATATGTACTTTTGGCTTCGGAGTGGTGGATACTACGTAACAATCAATCTTTCTTTCACCATTTCGAATCAATCTAGTCCATACAGCGATGTGTCGGCATACATATTCTTCCAGTCCTGGAAAGTAAAATCACAAAAATTCTAGGATTATGGGAATCATCTTTTGCAGAGGCAAAAGGCACCTCTTTTGACATTCCTCTTGCATTAAGTTATAAACAGAGAACCCAACTTCAGGAGATGGTAAATCAATTAAGATTTCTAAAGTTTTTAATGGCCAGTTTAGACAGAGGTGAGGGTGAAAATGGGCAAATGTCCATTTCAAAAAAAAAAAAAATTCAGCATTTTACCTAATTTCTCAAATTAATTAGAGAAATGCCCTTCTTTTAAAACTCGATTTTGAAGTAATTTCTCAAATTAATTAGAGAAATGCCCTTCTTTTAAAACTCGATTTTTTCAAAATCGAGTTATTAAAAAAAAAATTTTGAAGCCCTATAGTGGCGTTTTAAGGAGCCTATAGTGATGTTTTATAACTCGATTTCATGAAGTTGAGTTACATGCAATTTTTTTTTTCTTTTTTTTTACCTATAACTCGACTTCATGGAAATTGAGTTACAAAAAGCCACCATAGGTCCTTAAAACGTCACTATAGGTTCCTTAAAAACGCTACTATATGATTTAACTCGATTTTGAGAAAATCGAGTTTCAAAAGATGAACATTTCCCTAATTAGTTTGAGAAATAGGACAAAATGCTAGATTATTTTTTAAAAAAGGGCAAAGGTCAATTTTTTCCCAGAGGTGAGTGAAGTAAAATTAGCCAGTCATAAAGTAACTTCATCATTAAGGGTCTATTTGAGATTTATTTATTTTACTGAAATTGAAAGCTTTTTATTGAAAGTATTACAAATAAAAGTAAAAGTTAGCTGAAATAGTATAATTAGACCTATAAATAGTACTAAAAAATACAGTGAGACCTATAAATAATAACAAAAATAAGCTAAATAGTAAAATAAATTGACAAAATTAATCATGTCAAACGGACACTATATTCTTAAAATTTTATTTATCCATTTTAAAATGAGTGAATTAAATTTTGTCTCATCATCATTGATTTAAATAAATATCAAAATTGAGATAATTAACTTTTGTTTATATATTGATGTCGAAACGAAGTACAATCTACTCATTTCAAAATGAATAAATATGATTTTAGGAATTCCATGAATTTTGCTTTGAAAATACTTGAAATTGCCCTTAAGAACTTTGAAAGATCCTAATCCCAATCCATCATAATATCAATTTGGATTTCGGGAGTAATATCAATCCTGTATGGCATTTCAACCACTTGGAAGGAATAATCTTCAATCATACCAGAAAATAATGGACACAGCATATAATAGAAATTGACAAGTGCCTTCAGTCATTACTACAACATTTTTTGACTGATACACTTCAAAACAATTCTTTAAATAGCCAAAAAAACCAAATACAATGACAAGGATTGCAAAAGCTTGCCTCATGTCCTGGACCTCTTATTTTCCTTACAAAGAAACCTCCAACTATGCAGTACATGGAAAAATGGCAATAAAGATGATCAAATAGATATCCCCAGGGACTTCTTGAACTTCTCGAGCTCCAAATACACGGTAGAGTAGGGAAGGAACTCTGAGAAGTGTTCTTTGCTCAGATCGTTGATTGCAACAGCAAGTTTAGGGATTTCTAAGGTCTCTTCATGAGTGAGAGTCCTGACAAACCTGGCTGGATTTCCTGCCCAAAGTTCACCAGTTGGAATTCTTCTCCCGGGGGGGACCACAGACCCAGCCTCAAGGATAGAGTGGGTTTCCACCAAGGAACCTTCCATAAGAATGGAGTGCTGCCCAATAATGCACTCTGGCTCAATCGTGCAGGATCGCAGGAGACTGTATGCACCAATCGTCACAAATCTCTCAACGATTGTCTCTGCTGGCAGTCCTGAAACAAGGAAAAGAGTTGCACACAGTATAAGATCAATGGTATTTGGTAAATCAATGATATTTAATGTTTGCGCTTTACAATTCAAGTCCAATTGGAAAGACTAATAAATATTAGTAAAAATCAATAACAAAAGAACATCGTCGCATAAAAGAGTCCATGTTACCAGGCAAGTTTAATGAGATCTCATTATTGCATTATGGTGTTGGCTGTATTTATATCTAAAATCCCAGAATCAAATTGGTCATAGTTATATTTACAAACCAGATCATCAGCATAGATCATGTCAAGTACTAAGTCCCAAATCAAGCACCCAACATCACTATTTCAAGAAATAAAATGAATAAAAACCACTGGTACAATATGAAGCACAAAGAAAACAACAAAAAGCTGTCACTCTTAGACATGGAGAAAATTCAAAAAAAATAAAAATAAAAATTGAAAGTTCCAAATGTATATATTTCACAAATCTACACCCCTGGCTATGTAGTGGCAAATCTAATCACATCAATACTAGGTGAATGGAAACAAGTGACAAATTCATCAAGGGTAGTGGGAGAGAGAAAAGGGGGACGAGGATTGATTAATTTACTCAAACATCCATCACATCCATATTGTATAAAATAAACTCGTTTGGGTGCCAAAGATCTTTGAAGAAGCTGAGTTAATCAACCCACTTAAATGAAAACACTACCTACTAATGTTCTATATAATCAAATCAATGAGTAATATTCTAATGTACCATGTATCTATCAAAAAAAAAAAAAAAAAATTCTAATGTATCATGCACGAAAAGGTATCCCCAAAAGAAATGTGCATGATAACAGAATTTCCATTTTATAATGAAAAGGCCATAATAGAAAAGAGAAGAAAAATAGAAGAAATTGGTTATGGGACTCATCCAATCACTAAAGAGATCAAAAGAACACCATATTGACAATAGACCTCCATTCATGTCCCTAGCTATCAACTAATTCTTATTGTTTTATAGGGATCATGAAGAAACTTTATCAGACATGTCAATTAAAACCCACTCCTAGCATATCCCTTTGTTCTTAGTACAAGCAGTGTACCAAGCATCTCCCAATAGGCATGAAAGTTGACTAAGAAACTCGAAGAGTCAAAGGAAAAAGGATAACGAACTAGCAGATGGTTCAACAAGGGTTCCACTAATATGTTTCACAAAATACACACTTCTAAATAACAACCCCCACAACAAATGACCCATTCAATAACCTGACTGCCAGCTGCATCTCATTAATTCAATTCAATTCAATAGAAAGGAGCCAGAATACCATTATCTGTATAGACTGGTAAGTTCACGACAGCCTAAAATTCATACTTGTATAATTGTATCATGATATCATCAGTCTTTAAGTTAAATATACATCTTCATGATTGTAAGACATGGCTATGCTCACTGGACATAAAACAGCCAAACAACCACTATGGGCCTTATTATGATACCTTTGGCAGACCTAAGCATGCAACTTAGCTGACTTTAAATGTTTTGTTCATAAATAGTGAGAGTTCAACTTCAATAGATTGATGCATCTAATAAGGTTTCCCCCCACCCCTCCCTTCTCTCCAATATAACTTCACCTTCATCCATTCTTAAGGGTGAGGGGACAGGCCATTTCAGCTAGGGCTCTTCGCCGAAACTAATAAGTGTTTTTATGCTTATTTGTTATCTTGTTGGCAACAGTGGCTTGGGAAGCATAATTTGAACATTTGGAATTTGATTCCAGGGTGCTTAATGTGGATTGTTTGGTTGGAACGAAATTGTCGCTCCTTTGAGGACAACGAGAAGATGTTGGATGAGTTAAAAAGGTTTTATGCCAACAAAGTCTTTTTGAGTGGTCTCGTTGTTGAGGTTTTACTGATTATTCTTCTCTCTTTGAGTTTATGTTTTCCCTTAGATTAGTTTCCTGATTACCCTCTTTTTTTGCCTTTTGTTTTATCTTTTTCTTGTTGTTCATCATCATGAACAACTTGTACTCTTCCTTATTTACTCATTAATAATAATTCTCTGATTACCTATCAAAAAAAAAAAAAAGAAATGATATATGCTCAAGGCCATAGATTTTATATCCCAAAAAAAATATAATCATGGTTCTGTTGGATTCATGATCATTATTATTATTTTTTTTTAAATAAGAAATAAAGTTTTACCAATGTGGAAAATCACTTCATGTTCATGATGATGAACACAAAGCATCTTAAAAAATTACTAAAATCATACAGAAAAACAAAAATCTCCGCTTGTGTCTGTGCTTAGTTCATATATTTTGTTCACAACCAATCCCAAGCCTAGGAATAAGACGAAGGTTACAGTAGGTTGACAGCCAGCATATAATTTAGTCACTCTTTTATGAATGGATCCGCTACAGATATTGGTTGGGGCATCCCCTACTAGCGACATGCTGCATCGGACCCCGGGTGTAGTGAAAAGAAGGGTTAGCTAGGGCATTCCCTGCATGCGACACACTACATTGGTGCTTAGGTGTAGTGAAAAATGGGCAAGAGTTCCCGCACTGTGATGGACAAGTGTGGGTTAAGAAGCTAGTCCAAGAGAATAGGATGAGGAAAAGAATATATAAGGTCAACCCTAACTAATCTATCGATGATCCATAGCCTAAGAAGCACAGACACAAACATAGGTACTGATATAGGTACAGGTACAACACAGCAACATGAAAATTATTGAAATAATAGGATATGGGTAAGGTAGGACACACCTATTAAATAACTATTAAAGATATTTTATTTTTATTTCTATATATTATTAATCATTTATTTTTCATGTAATGTTAAATATATATCAAATTAAGAGTAATAATGGATAATAAAGCAAATCCGTTACAATTAAAGGATATTCATAAATTATAATACAAATCAAGAATAAAGATATTTATTAATTTTCAAATGCACTATTACTATTCAAAGCAAAAATGCTCTCTTTGTTTTGTGAAAGGGTATTCAATTCCTATTGTTACTCGTGTCTCGGCTGTGTCCTACAATTTTTTTTTTTTTAAAGGACACGGCTGTGACACGCATGCAGAAGTGTCTAAGGAGTGGCAAGTGCTCGACGCATGTCCGACACAGGTATGACACCCCAAATGAAGTGTACGTGCTTCCTAGTCCATAGCCAACTCCATAATTTTGGAACTAAGGCTTTGTTTGTTTGTTGTTGTTGTTATATAGAAAAACAGAGAGAGTCTTGGAACTCAAGAAAAGAATTACAATGCATAAAACCCCACACTCTAGACCAATCAAACAAAGTTTGAATTAGCATGGTTTACAGCTACTCCTGAGAGCTCTCAATATTGTCAAAAGTGTGTTTATTACGTTCCTCGCAAACATTCCACATCAAACATGATCATTAATTTTATGTTACATACTCTTTATCTCCTTTGTCTAGTGATTTTTTTTCTTCTTTTCTCTGTTTGGTATTTTATCATATATTGTAATGCGTTTACGATATAAGTATCAACATTTTTGCATTCATAGTTATATCCATACCATCAAGAAGTATGGACGATCTATACCATAACTAGCCAGCTAGAGAATATTGAGTCAAATCGTGTGATCATCCAATTCTAAAAACCATCACATCACAAAGAACCCTGCTTCAGCTTGAAAAATGCTAATATGCACCGCTACTTAATCATAATCATCCTGGCCAGTCCATTCCTAGCTATAAGTTTAAGCATACACTGAAGAGCTTAATGCAGCCAAAGACATTAATGCAGCCAGAGAACCACTTCAATACAAAGTAACAATGCTATAATACCATACCTCTCAAATATTAATCCCACTACTCTACTATGCGTAATTTCTATTATTTCCTCCTAAACTTCTAGCTATTTAGGAATGAAAAAGTTTAAAAAAAAAAAAAAAAAAAAAAAAACAAGTAGTTTTCTAGACTCCAAGTCCCTAATCCCTAGCATTATAAAGTTTCCGGCTTTCCACAAACATACATGCATTTATATTATAAAGTTTCAAGCTTTCAAACACACACTCACACATGCATTTAGATTATAAAGCTTCCAGCTTTCAACACACACCTTTATATTATAAAGTCTCAAGCTTTCAAAACACATGAACATTTATTTATATTATAAAGTTTACAGCTTTTAAATACACATGCACATGCGCGCACACAGGTATATATGATAAAGTTTCAAGCTTTCAAAACACACATGCGCACATTTATATTATAAAGTTTCAAGCTTTCACCGCACACACACACATTTATATTATAAAGTTTCAAGCTTTCAGCTCACACACTCATGTATAACATAAACCCTAACTTATTGTCAGCAAGATATGAAATTGTAAACCAAATTCAGCTATGGCCTCAATCAGTTCATAAATCTATGATATGAAACAGCTCTAAGAATTGGATTAGTCCATAAACCTCACTTTCAATACAGAACAACCTACAATCTATAATTCCCCTAACATTTTCTCAACAACCAAACAAAGCATTAAGCTCAGAATAAAAGGCACAAACAATTTTACACAACAGAGATCTGAACCTAAAACCTCAATTGTTTTTGATAATGTAGGGAACCTTTTTAAAGAAGAGTCTTTTGGATTCACCTCTAACCAGTAAAACTTACAGGCAACTAACCCCACTTGCTAGAACTAGATGCCGTGTAATCCAGGGGCATTCACCCTTGACAGTCTAAGCAATTTATGCTCAAACCTAAAACCTCAATTTCCACACAAGCCAACTTAAAACCAATTGTCCCCCACATTTTCTCAGCAACCAAAAAAAAGCAATGCAACAAAGATTCAAACACCTAAAACCTAAATTTCCACAAGAACTAACCTAGAAACATTTTTCCCCCTCACTTTTTCTCATCATCCCCAAACAAAAAAAAGAACACTACAAAGAATCGAACAGCTAAAACCCCAATTTCCAGATGAACTAATCTATAATTGTTCTCTATCCCTCACATTTTCTCAGCAACCATACACAGAGATACACAACGTCTAATTCCTCAATTTCCACACAAACTAACCTATAACCATTTTTTCCCCTCACATTTTCTCACTAACCGAACAAAAAGCAACACAAACAGAGATTCAAACCTAATACCTCAATTTCCACACTAAATAAACTCTAATCATTCTTTTCCCACGTTACCCAATAAAACCCACAAATCTATGCTATAAATCACTTATAAAAAAAAATCTATGCTATAAATCTCTTTTTTTTTTTTGATAAGTAAGAAGAGAATATTATTAGAAAAGAAAAGTAAGAGAAACAAAAAGAGTTCACGGTAGTGAACAATGGAAAAACAAAACAGCAAGACAAAAAGCAGCCCCTAAACTATTCTAATAGAAGAAATAAAATCCGTAAGGGTAGAACAATCCGAGAAACCCCAACAATGAGACCAATCGAAGAGGGTCCTCTGGCAAAACTCAAATAATTGAACCATCGTTTTCTCCTCATCCTCAAACTATGCTATAATTCGTTCACAAAATGTAAGATCAAAGAACAAACAGCTCTAAGAATTGAAACATTCAGCTACGGCCTCAGTCAGTTCACAAATCTATACTATTGAAACATTCATGAAACACCACAAAACTCAACAAATATGAAATTTGAAGGACAACTGTCACTAAGAATTGGATTACTTTGTAAACCTCAATTTCAAAACAAAATAACATAGAATCTCTTTTTTTCCATTACATTTTCTCAATAACCAAAAAAAAAAAAGCAACACAACAGAGTTTCAATCACCTAAAACCTAAATTTTCACACAAACTAACCTAGAACTGCTCGTATCTCCCTCACATTTTCTCACCAACCAAACAAAGCCAACTCAACAGAGATTCAAAACTAACACCTCAATTTCCACACTAAGTAACCTCTAATCGCTAAATTTCTCACATTAACCAATAACATCCACAAAGTTATGCCATAAATCAAAAATGCTAAATCAAACAGTTCCTAAGAATCTCTTTTTTGCCATTACATTTTCTAATAAACCAAACAGAGCTTCAAACACCTAAAAAACCTAAAATTACACACGAACTATGCTATGACTCATTCACAAAATGTGTCAGAGAACAAACAGCTCCTAAAATTGAAATGAGTCTATAAATCCTGAAATTCCTCACGAAATAACTCGTTTTTTTTCCCTCACATTTTTCTCAGCAACCAAACAGAGCCCTAATAAGCTAAGAGATAGAGAGAGAGTAAAAACCAGTGGGAGAGGACCAAGCGGCGTGGATAACGGAGCGTTCCTGAACATTGGAGCAGAATCCGACGGTGATTTTGTTGAGATCGCCCCGAAGAACCGACCCGGCCCAAACGGAGGCTCCGTCGCAGACGGTGACTTGGCCGGCGAGGACCACGTTGGGCGCCACGTAAGCATCCACTGCGATCTTCGGAAGCCATTGACCTAGCGGAATGATCCTCCTCTGGCCTCTGTAGTCCCAACTCACGCGATCCGGCGAAGGTGTGATCACGCTCTTCGGCGATGGTGAGGGCGAGGGTGATGCTGACGTGGCGAGTGTGCGTTGGAGGAGGTTGAGGTAGTTGGTGGAAGTTAGGGATTTTTTGGAGAAGCGAGCTAGAGCCGCCGTAGCCGCCGCCATGGTGAGGGGAAGAGCTCGGCTTTGGTTTGGCTGTGTGGGTTTCGATTGGTAGCTGGAACTTTGGAAATGGAAGAGAAAGAGAGAGAGAGAGAGAGAGAGAGAGAGAGGAGAGTGGAAATGGAAATGAGGGTTTGGGCTTGGAAGGTGGTTTTTTTTTTTTTTTTGCGGTTTGTGGGCTTTTGGTTTAGTTTCATTGGGCTGGGTTAACACTAATGTGTTTGAATGGGTTTGGATATTGGGCCTAGAGAAGACTGAGGTTTTTAACAAAGTCTCTTTGATCCAAACCCAACATGTTCCCCAGAGGGATAGGGATCAAGGTCAATGGCCAAGAATTGGTGGAAAGTTACTAGGTACTCTTGGAGTGGTATGGTGATGCAATTCTCTGTCTTCTCATGTTCATAGTTGACTTCATCATGAATTTAATTAGTAAGATTCATCATGAATGTGAAACAAAAGAGCAATTATTGTACTTCGGGAGTACCTAATAACAACTCAAAATCGAGTTATAATGGGAACGCCCAAAGCCATGGTATTAGGTATCTAGGACATCAGTAGGATAGTTAAGTCAGTCAAAAGAAAGTTACACATACATTTATCATAAAAGACAGAGTTAAATAGAGTGTGGGACACTCCAATAATCTGATTTGCATTAATGGCATTTCCACTCACTCGACTGAGTCTTGACTCTTGATGATTGACAGGCTAAGACAAATCACAAAAAGAACTATTTCCAATGACCTTGGAATGTTTAGAATTCAAGGATGCTCGACCATTTTAAGTAGGGACCTAACCTCAAGGAAAAGGGATGCAATTTCCTGACCAAGAACACCTCATAATTCATATGTTATATGTTGATTTTAGACGATCAGAGTTTTCTTGTCGGTCTCTTATAGAATTATCAAGAAGGAACATGATTTATGGTATATTCTCACAGGCAATAACGAAGAAGGAAAGGTTTAAAATTCAACCATTAGGGATTTTTCATAATAAAAGAAAATCCCACTACCCACATTACCTATTTCAAATTCTGTTTATGGATAAGACTTTGGAGTTAAGCTATATTTGTATCTTTTTCCAACTTGAATCTGATTCCTTACTAGCAATTGATTGAGTTAACTTCTTTTGATTCTCATTTCCGACCTATATACTGACTAATTAGTTAATTGTTGCAGGTCTCTAATGTAGCCAACAACCATGTACTAGATTCTAGGAGCATTATATCCATTTATAATTATAATGATATGTTCTTGTTTTCTTTAGCAATAAAGTGGGTTGTCTTTTTTACCATGTGATATGATTTCTCTGAGCAAACTCATGATAGAAAGAAGTCATTTCACCCTTGATCAATTCTTGGCTGTCCATTTCAATTTCACAAACAAATGTATGAGATTCTTATCTGTACAGCTATACTGTAGTCAAAGTTAAAAAGACTGTAATCCAAGATTTAGTGGAGCATCAAATCCCTTTATAATTACAATTACTGTTCTTTGTCTTGTGAGAATAAAGTGGATTCAGGTTGTCCATATACCATTTATCCCACTAACTATGACGTGAACTTTCTGTGCCAACTTGAGAAAGAAAGTCATTTCACCCTTAATTAATATTTTCCTATCCAATTTATCTAAAAGGATTTTGCCTTTTATTCTGCATATTCCAATTCTTGCCAGTAGGATAACTGAAAAAGACACTACACTCATTTAGATATTTTGGATATAGATGATCTTGAATTAATTAATTGTTTAAAATGGACTATAATCCACTTATAATTTGATTTAGCACAACAACAAACACAATCAAATTTTTTTCATAAATATAATAGGATTTGAAACTTATAATATGGACTTCGTGATGATTGCTTGTTACCATTAAACTAAGACACAAATGAGTTTATCTTGTGTAGCCCTTATTTGAGTACAAAATACTTTACTAGTTGATTAGTTAACTGGATCTCGAACATACACAATTATTTTTATAACCAAGGAATGTAATCATAGGCTCTTCTTTTAATTGGCTTGATAAGCATTATACACAGGTAAGTATTAAACCTTTATATGGAAGCATCGCATATTTGTTGCATTATTGCAGATCTCCCAGCAAAAGGATATGAACATGGAGTAGTGTAATCAACATTTAATCCCATATACCTTCCAATTTCATTGGGTGATCTCATGGGGCATTTCATTTGGTGATCCCACACGGAACCCATTTGCATTTATCCTAAAGATGTGAGTCGGATTGGATTTCTCAGTTATCTATCTGAAGCATATCTTATAAGATATTTTTATAAGGACCACTACAAGATTTGTACTTATCTTAATACTTTTGGACAATAAGTAGTAGGCCATCACTATATATAGAGAGAGAATTCACATATATTATTGCAATCCACAAAACCTCACATAGAAGAGAGCTATAATGGAGTACTCAAGTCTACAGCAGAAATGGATCACCAAAGGTAAGCCAATGGCATCTTCGTATCAAGCACCAAGGCCATTATCATCATCATCTTTTCAATATGCAGGCAACTTGAAACACAGCCCCTCTGCTTCACATGAAACGTATATGCAGGCTAATATTGGTAATAGTTCATATTACCATGTTGGCATGCAGAGCTGTGATGAAAGCATTGATGCTAAAGCTACGAGTTACATCTTAGGCGTTCAAGAGCGTTTCAGGCTACAAGTTAGTTAGCTAGCTGAATATTGAACCAATAATTGTAAGGTTATCTTTTGTATGTAACATGCTAGCTAGTAGCTAGTTCTCTTTTGGTATAGCAGAGAGAGTTGTTTTCATTACAATAATGATGAATTTGCTCATCTTGTCTCGTTTGCGAGAGCCGAAGTATACAAAAAAAATGCAGTTTAACTCAATTTAGCATTGATTGTTGTTTTCAATATAATAATGAATTTGCTTATCTTGTCTAGTTAGAGAGAACCGAAGTAAGGAAAAAAAAAATCAGTTTAATTCAATTTAGCTTTGATTTATAAAAAGAGAACTTCATATTTTTTTAAATCTTAAAAATCATCTATACTTGAGTCCATATTAAATGCTTCAACAATTTCTCTTTCAATGTATAAAATTAACGTGTTAAAATACCATCTTTCAATTTGTTGTGAAGCATAATTTTGACAACATTCAAATGGACAAATAAAGAGCATAGTTCTTAGAACCGGACCGGACTGGGAGGTCGGACCGTGAAAATCGGGAACCGGGATGAAAATCGATTTTTTAAGCATAAAGAACCGGGCATATGTGACAATTCCGTGAACCCCTAAAATCGGGGTTGGACCGCACAAACCGGTGGCAAGAACCGTGTGGTCCAACCCCTTAGCATTTTTTTTTTTTTTTTTATAAAAACAACTTAATACAATTTTATTTTACTTAATTAAATTATCCATCTCTTACAAGGAATAAAAAAAAATTATAATTAAAATCCTTCAAAGATATTCAATTTTACTTCAAAAATTAATCATAAATTTTAATGTTTTCATGGTTATTATTTTATTTTATTAACTTTTTTATTTAATTATTATATATATGCTTGAAAATCAATAAATTTCCCTCACATATATAGATATATTAGTCAATTTTGCTAGTTTTATAAATTTAATATCTATATTTAGGCTTTAATTAATTATTAAATTAATTATGGCGTCATCACGGTTTAATCCCAGTTCGACTTCGGTTTGACCTCAAAAATCTTGAACCTCTCTTTTTTACGGTTCAATGAACGGTCTGGATCTGAAAACCTTGATATAGAGATAGAGAGAGTTCGATATAAATTATGTTGCTAAGATTGTTGCTATTTTTTAAGATTAATTATTTGTCTAAAAAAGTATTTAAAAAAATTATTTGTGTCTAAAAATAATATTTTGTCTCTGTGATATAATTATGAAGATGCTAAACAAACACCACAAATAACACCATTTTAATTATTCTAAGCACAGCACCCACAATTACTGATTCACTGGGCCACTCGTCACTACCAACAAGCACTACAAAGTGCAAACCACTTTGCTTTTGGATAGATTTTGTAGTTGGGCTACTTTCTGAATCCAAGCCACGTGTACCTAGTATTTAAAATAAAAAGGGAAAAAAATTGTTACACACAATAAAAAAATTATTAAAAAAAAAAAAAAAACTGAATTCGTGACTTGAAATAGTATAAGTGTAAGAGCATGTGCGTAATAGACACGACTCTTAATAAAATTCGGATATGGCCAATATATAACTCCATCACTATATATATATATATATATGTGTGTGTGTGTGTGTGAGTGAGAGGGTGTTCGTGACTTGAAATAGTATAAGTGTAAGAGCATATGCGTAATAGACACGACTCTTAATAAAATTTGGATATGGCCAATATATAACTCCATCACTATATATATATATGTGTGTGTGTGTGTGTGTGTGAGTGAGAGGGTGTTTGTTTCACATATAAATACATTGTTTGGTAAAAGCTTGGATGTATCCCTTAATAATATATAGAGACACAACTCTTTCTAGTGTTGTCACTGTCTTCATTGAAAGGGTGCAAGCAGTACTTCTATAAATATAGGACGGTCCTCATAACCTTCATTCCACAAACTTTTTACAGTGTGTGTGATCTCCACCCTTAAGGGATACCATTCGTATTTGGGACCAACATGTATAAAGTAAGAGTAGTTAATTAAAGATTAACACAACATTCTTAAATTTAAAGCAGGTGTCATCATATCAACATTATATATGGCAGTGAAATCATTCCAATTGCATCCACAATGCAAATCCAAACCTTAAACGTAGCCATAACAATAACAACCAATTTTTTTTTTTTTTAGAAATATGGTGGAGAGTTGGTCGTGGATTATGTCACTGTTAAAGTATCGATTCTCTCAAAAACTTAAACTATTAGAAAATTGTGAATTTAATCACTTAACCATAATTTTAACACTCCCCCTCACATGTGGGCCTAAACTTTCATTTAAAAAGTAGGGTTCAACACATGAGACTTTTCATATTTTAAATCGAAGGTAGAGTAAAGACGGTATTCAAACTCAAGATCACCTGCTCTAATATTATATTAAATTATCAATTCTCCCAAATCACAAGCAACTTCACAAATTAACAACTTCAATGACCAAGAAACCTGAGAACACATGCTTGAGGCTCTGTGTTTATCAATCTTAAAAAAGGTTAATCTAAAATATGAAATGTATGCTTAAGGCTTTGTGATTACACTCTCCAAAAATTTTATGACTAGCATGATTTAGATATACCAATACATTTTAAACGTATGTGTCTTCTTTTAGATAAGAATATTTTTGGATAAGTCCAGCAGGTTGGGTAAGTACATTTGCTTGTGCTTGTCATATGGACAAAAGTCATCCACTGTAGGTAGAAAAACTTTATAGTTCACTTCATAAAGCCAAAGTTCTATACAAAATTAGAAAGCATAAAAGAGGGGAAAACAATAACAAGAAAAGCACAATATTTTTCACTACATTGAGTTGACAGTTTTTAATTGATTTTTTACTAACTTCACTTTATCATTTATCATTCACAACTTGCCATTTCAATAGTTATGAAATATTTTGTGAAAATTATCGTACTCCATTATTTATTAGAACAAAAAACACAAAAGGGTGGCAAAGTACTTCACATTAGCAATTTGTGGTGCTGAATATTAATTATAGAGGATTTTTTTTTTTTTTTGAGAAATAATTATAGAGGAATGTTGTGTCTACAACATTTTCACAACATATCACAATAAATTTTAAGTGGAATGTTGTTACTGGTTATTACAGGTGAACAAAAAAGTAATTTAAGTGGTGGATTCAAATTAAAACCAATAACAACTTGTCACATACAAATTTGTTATAAAAATATTATGAAAATATTGTAGATGTAGTAGCACTTCTCTTAATTATATGATTACAACACTTATTGATATAATTGATTATCATTTTTTTAACTGGTGGAACTCATTTGGACCCTTCTTTAACGGACAACTCCATCTTGAAGAACCCTGCAATCCAAAATCCAAGTGTATTAAAGGCAACCTAATCTTTTAAAAAATAGCCAATGAAATTTAGGACATTCTTGGTCATAATTTTGGGATTTCCTAAAATATAAACGAGGCTTTCCATATTTTACACGAAATGGAATGAATCCATTTCACAATAAGTTTTTATTACTTAGATTTAACAATAAATTATGTGAAATTAAATAGATCATTAAATTTATAATATTTAATCTGACAATAAAATGAATTTATTTCAAATCAAAGGGTGCACCAATTTGAAGTTAGAAAAATCCAAAAACAAACTAGGAGACTTTGCTAAATTGCTAATATACATAATCATACTAATTACACAATACACATGATCATTTGGAGGCATTTTCTTTTCTATTTGGCAAAATAAATCAAGGGCAATGTTTGTTACACACAATGTGTCGTGTATTTTCATAAAATAAAGAAGTGAGTTAAACTTATGTTTTCAGTTATTGAAACACAAACTGTGTGTAATAGAATTTGCCCATAAATCAAAGTCGCTACCTTAGGTTTGAGATGTTGCAACTGCTCGCAGTTTGTCCCGAAATTTTAGAGCTTACGTTAGCATCATGCAGCTCGTGCAACTTCAACACAAAGCAAACATGACAATACATGTCAGCTCTAATATCCAAATTGTAAATCAATCTTAATTTCTAGGTAATAAAAAACTCTGCAGGTACATATATAACATCGTAAGTCTTTGAAATCTCACTTGTCTCTGTAGATGAGAGTTTTCCTCTTGCAGGGCTCTTTGCTGCGTGTAAACAAGATCCACACAAACAAAACAAAATGAATCTTTTATGTGTAATAGACATAAATTTGACTTTGAAGATAATAGATTGATTTGCTAGGGGTATATATACTAATTTTCTCAACTATTCTCTTCTTGTATTTTTCTATTTTGGTTAAGAGACATAAGAATAATAAGATTTGTTTCAAGGGAAACCTAGACCTCTAAGTTAGACTAGTTGATTTGATTTTAAAATGTTTTGTAGGGTCTTCTTGGAAGGTAAGAGATAGCTGAGTTGTCTCAACCATTCTTCCATTAGTATTTGCGTGACCTCCAGCATATATTATTGTGGATTTGGGCCTTTTGGCTATTGATGCTCTCTCTTTACACAAAAACGTGGTTGTTGATGAGTTGTTTAAGATGTGCATTCAAGTTTGAGAAGAGAACATCTCCCATATCTCCTTGACTATTTTCACCTCACAGGCAAAAATAGCCCAATTCCTCCTTCTCTAAGCATCCCAATTGTTATTTTATACTAGCTTTGATACCAATTGTTACAAGCTTACGTAATAAGTTATTAAGACAATAAATTAAATGCAATACCAACTGAAATTACCAGAAAAACTACCAATTTATGTAGGTTATGTAATCAAAAAAATGTGATAGGTCATTTGGTTTTGTCATATAATTGATTAGGTCCATGGAACTTCAAGCCTGGCATAGCTTGATAAAATAACAGGGTCTTTATTTATTTATTGGCAGCATTTGAGTCCAACGAAGTCCCAAGCCCTAGACTAGCTAGCTAGCAAACTAGTTCCATTTTAGGTTATTAGTTATATTATCTCACCTTCCTTTTCATCAAGTTGATGTTCTCCGAAATAATGCGCCTCTGTTGAAAAATCAGAACAAAAAATTAGTCACAAGAATGTTAAATTATATGTTAATTCCATGCATAAAATCAGAACAAGAATGAATTATAAGTTGCTATATTTATAGTGTTATCAAAAGTCTTATGCATTCTCATTGGTATTATTTGTTTGATTTTGAGTATGAGTGATGTTACCACTACCATCAATTTTATTATAAGTCTTATAAGTTGATGTATCAAATTTTAAATACAAAAGCTTAAGGAGTTATTTAGAGTCTTATTTGTTACATTATTTATTACGTTATTGATGTGATACTGATTACATATATTATGACATTAGTTTATAAAAAAATTGTAGTAAAATTGATAATACTTTTAGTGTTTTTCTTTCAAATGTTATGGGTTTCTATGACGACAATATCAATCATTACCTTTTTAGAGCGAACACGTTCAACTGCAGTCCTTGTCTGTCGCTCTAGCTGTTTTAACTCTTTCATGCCCAATGATGACAGATCTTCTCCAGCTGAGTGTCTACAAAACCAAAAGATTGAAGATAGATGAAAATTGCAGTGATATAATTGTAGACAAGTCTTGATCTGGCGTATGATATAATTATAGCCATTGAACATACCTAAGTCTTGCCTCCAATATGTCCACTGATCGCTTTAACTCTTCAATTTCAGCCCTCCAAAACTATTAATAACAAAAAGTAAAAGCAGCTAAGAATTTAATATCAATCACTAATCAAATGGTAGAACTCCCTGAAAGATCAACAACATTCAAGCTTTAGCCTTTGAGGGTTTATTCAAGAAGCAGTTATTTGTGCAACATGATTTTTATTATACAGAAAGGTTCAGAGTCCGGTTGCTAATTAAGTGACCAAATGATCTTACAATATTATGTGATATTAGTGCATCACTTCTTGAACCAATTAGACTTATAATTGGGAACCACAAATAGATTAAAGTTACTATCTTTATGATGCATAATAAGACGCAAAGAAGTAAGTTCTAATGCAAAAGTACTTCCCCCTAAAAAAAAAAAAATGCAAAAGTACTTTGTATACTAACTTAATGAAGCATGAACACAGCAACATGCGAGCAACTATACAAGAAGATTTGTATTCACCCTCTTAATTGACATATTTTTTTAACTACCACTAATGTTATTTTAATTTTACGTCTTTGTGTATAATCTTTTTTTGTTCCTTTGACTTAAATCAATTCGCTCTTCCTTACAAATGCATTAATCACTCTTCTCTACACATGATCAAACCATCTCAAATGATTCTCTCTCTCTCTCTTTTCATCAATAAGAATCACCCTTACCTTTAAGCAACTTCCTCCATTTCAAATTTTTTTCATTCCTTATATTTCCACCTATCTATTTTAACATTCTCATTTCAGTTAAACCCATTTAATGAACATATATATATACATATAAATATATATATATATATATATATATTATAGCTCAACACTCAATACCATAGAGCACATCTAGTTTTATAGCTATCTTAAATAATTATCCTTTAACTTGATACATATTCTATAATCACACAATACTCTTGATGATGCACTTCTCCACTAAATTAAGCTTACTCTTATCTTACAATTTATATCTTCTTCAATCTTTGCATTCTCTTCATAACCAACCTTTTGGGGGTGGGTGCAGTGTGACAACCAAAGCTAGAAGGACTAAAGTTGGAAGTGTTAGAATATTTTATAATATGTAACCATGTCTTTCTAGAATACAATGAGTTATTGTGATTTAGGGTTACTTTACTAAACCTAATGTGTGTGTCTATCTTATATTGAGTTCATTGTGATATACAATTCAAAATAATAAATATATAATCATAAAGGACTTTCTACTATAGACATAGGTCGTTAGACCAAACCACAATAATTCTTATCTTTCTTCCTCTTTCTTTTTTACATCATTTTTTTCTTATTTATATTATAACTAAAATACAGGGTTGAATTGGAGAACATCTATATAATTACTTATGGTTACACAATACTTTTGATGCACATCTCCACTTCATTCTTTTAATTCTATTATTTAAATTCTCTTCAATCTCTCCATACTTATTAATTATGGATCCAATATATCAAAAGCACTCACTCTTTGGTATCTTTGTAAACCTCCCATCCAATCCTTAAATAATTCAATAAACAGGATACACCTCATATAACAACAATTTTTTTTAGCTTAATAAAAATTCTTTGTTCCACTCTATCACCTAGCATACCAAACCATTTTTTTAGCTTAATAAAAATTCTTTATTCCACTCTAACACCTAGTATACCAAACCATTTTTTTAGCTTAATAAAAATTCTTTACTCCACTCTAAGTATTTCACTTTATATTCAATCAATCACGTTTATCCACATGCCTCCCTTTTTTATCTTATACAATTGGTAAAACATATAGTGCAATACTCAATGTGAAATAGAAGATTTTTATTCCTTTGTCGCCTTATGAAAAAGTGAAAACCAAAGCTAGAATGGTAGAAGTTGGAAGTGGTAGAATATGAGATATATATATATATATATATTATGATGGTGTTATAAATCCGTAGATCATGGTCTTGTAGAATATCATGAGTTTTTGTGATTTTAGGATTACCCTACTAAACTTAAATAATGTATTCTTACATATATAGAGGTTCATTGTAAAACACAACTTAAATTAGTAAAGATGTAGCCACAAGGACTTTTTGCCGAGGATATAGATCATTAGGTTGAATCATGTTAATTCTCCTAATACTTCTACTATCTTTCTCTACATATATCATCTTATTTTTATGTTTTAACAGGAGGAGTTAAGACTGTGGGTTTAATTAGAGAAATAATTATTTGTAATTTAAGATTATAGGGTGAATTTTATATATAATAAAAATTTTTGGGAGGACCATCTTTACAATATAAGGAATATTTAGGACATATCAAGAAGTTTGAAGGCCCGAGGTTTATTATACCAATGTTAAGAGCCACAAGGTCTGGGATTGGGTCCATTTCTAAATCTAAAAAATAGGAGACCAAGTTGTTTCAAAGGACAGAAAGGAAAGTAGTCATCATATGAAATAGCAATAATTTCAGTCACTGTGTTGAATTAACTTCAAGATGAACAGAAGCCCTTTCCCTTTGGAGTTGGAAGTAATGTTTGTCTACGGACAGCTGGAGATAACCTAGCTAACGGTATATTTGTATCTTAGATTTGGTCACAGAGTGGTGGTATATGATGCTGCTAATGATCTAAATGCCAAAATCTCAAGTGTTCTAAAGGGCAAAGATTGGCTGTGGAAACCTACTAGATATGAAGAACTTGTATCTATTCAAAGGAAGTTAGCAATTTTCAGGCCTTCTTGGCTGTCATCCAAATCAGGTAAGTATACATCCTCAAAAACCTATAACTATATATATATATATATATATATAGATTGGAAAGAAAAACCAATGGTGGAAATTGGTTTGGTTTGGTTTACAAACTGTATTCCTAAGCATAAATAGGTTGTTTACTGAACAGAGGCTAATGCAGTGGGGAATACAGGTTGAGGGTCAATGTATAATTTGCAGGAATAGACTTGAAAATAGGGAGCATTTGTTTTTTGGATGTTAATCCTCCTGTAAGAGAATCTGGTAGCAGGTAATGAACTATTATAGTATTAAGCACCCCAAGTTCAGTTGGGATGATCTAATAGGTTGGGGTAAATCTGAGCTTAAAGGAAAAAGACAAAAAAAGTTGTGGTTTCCAAACTTGTTTTATGGGCTGCTGGATACCACATCTGGCAGCACAGAAATGCCATGATACATAGAGGGCAGGATTGCAACGAAGGAATGAATATTTAAGGCTGCAGACAGATGGAAGTAAAAAAGGAATGGAAGCAAGATAAGGGTTTGCAATTTGCAACTCTATTAGAAACGGAACTCTCCATTTCAAGTTAGATGGAGACCATTTCAACCACCGCGTATTCTTGGCGTAATGGAGTGATGGGCAAGGGTTAGAATTCAAGTTTCAAGGAGAAAACTTCATACATATATACACTTAGATTAGACAAGAATAAGATTTCTATCTTGTATAAATAAATAAAAAAATTGAAAATTGTTTCTTGATTAAGATTTTATTTCTTAAATTTGACAATATATTAACTATAACATCATTTAAAATTTTAAATAACTTGACACTAAATACACTTTTTGATTTATAAAATTTAATCTACACTATGAAATTAATCCATTTCAAATGAAAATTTGTGGGGCCTTATTTGTGTCACTTGTGGAGCTTTTCATATTCCGTCCTAAAGTCTCCTTGAATTAGTTTTGATGCTGGTAAATTGCCATGATTGTAGAGGTTGAGCTTTTTGCTACCCCTCTGTAAATGTGTCCTGCTATTCATTGTTTGAGATGAAATAAAATCTGCTCACTCATCTAAAAAAATAGTTCAAGTAGCTAGTTTGAGAAAAGCAATTAATATAGTATACCTCCATTGGTCTAGAGTATTGGTCGATTGATTGAGGCAGTCCTACTTCACTGCGATACCTTGCTATGGTTCTGTTCATGCTGCATCCATTAACATTATCACAAACAAAATATAAACATATTTGTTGTTCATGCACGTTGCATATATACACATATATATTCAAAAAGTAACTCAAAGAAATATTAAAAACAAAGAGATAGAGAGAGGGAAAGGGAGAGAAGTAACTCATGGCTAGCAAATTGGTAACCCTTTCCAGAGGTAGAGAAGATGACTAGTGCAACTTCAGCATCACATAGAATAGACAACTCAAAAGCCTTCTTCAAAAGCCCATTTCTTCTCTTTGAGAAGGTCACCTGTCTACTTGTTGGGTTCTCTATTCTCTTCAGCTCTATCTTTCCTCTTCCCATTTCTTCAACCCGGCCCAAAAAAAACTAAGCAAAACCCTTTGTAATATGCTATGCGAAGCTAAAACAAACATAAACATACGCTTTCTGAGTAAAGAATATTATAATATACACTTACATATATATAGTGGTTTGTCTTGAAACTTCTTACATGCCCATGCAAGCAAAATATGCTAAAATTTCCATAAGAAAAGTCAAAACTAGGATACAAAAATTAAGGAAAATGAAGGAGACGGTCCGGCGCAGAAGACGTAGGTGCGACACGACAACACTACCCAATCTCCTGCTCATATGATCCTTTTCTTTCATTATTATACCGAAGACCTTGTTGATTTCTTTGTCCTACATGAGCCTACAGTACGTTTTCAACCCTCATCTCCATTTCTATGGTTTGTAATCGAAATGGTATCTTTTTTTTCTTTTTTATTTCTTTCTTTCTTTCTTTCTTTTTTTTTTTTTTTTCTTTTTTTTTTTTTTTTTTAAATTTAAGAAGGAAATGATATCTTAATTTTATATCAGACTATTTCACTCCTTACACATGAGACATTACGGAAACTTCATTAATCAATAATTTGGTAGATAGAACTTGAATTTTCAAGTTTATGACACGTCTTTCAAATCTATTAAACTTACCACTTGGATGTCTTGAAGAGACTATCTAAAATATAATATTGAATACTTAAATCTAATTTAGAGATTCTATGGATTATTTTAAGCATGTTATCCTTATACATGAGAAATTACGGACACTCCATTAATTGATAGTATGGTAAATAGAACTTGAACTTCTAAGTTTATGATACATCTTTCAAATTCATTGAACCCACCACTTAGATGTCCCTGAAAAGACAATATCTAAAATGTAATATTGAATACTTAAATCTAATTTAGAGGTTTTGTGGGCTTAGTTTAAGCATGTTATGCTTTGAATGAATAATAGGTCAGGGCGCGGTTTAGTAAGGGGGATATGATGTTGAACCTATTCTTTTATAATAATGAAAAATTAGTTGTTTTTAATGTCAATTTAGATAGATTGTTGAATCACGTAAAATTTCGTGTATTGATTTTCTCTCCTATTCTCTTTATTTTTTCACAAAATTTCTTGGCTCAACAATAATTTTACATTTTTTATGAGGATGTGAGGGATATATGATGCAAATAAGAGTATATATTGTAGGGAATATTCACGAAATTTCTAGATCTGTGAGATGCCAAAAAAGAGAAAAAATATGTGACAAAGAAAACAATCACACAATACAATATTTATATGGTTCGACAATTTGCCTACGTCCACGAAGTTGATGTGATTTCATTATTCACAGAAAAAAAATACAAGATGCAGCAGTACAGGTCTTCTCTCTCAAAACAACACCCCAAGCCCTAATTTGAACCCATGGTATTTCTATACTGCACACAATTCACAATGGGCTAAAAATGGGCCAAAACTTTTTCTAGGAGAGTGCTTCGGCTTGGGCCTCCACTCCATGGACTAAACTTCAGAAAATTTCCCATTAAAACTCATACCACTTTTATATCGGGTAAGTTCATAATCTGAATCAAACACAACTAAGTTCCACATAACCCAACATATATTATGCTAATATAACTATAAAAGCTTAATCATTATATTTCAGGCGTGCCCTTTCTCAAAAAACACAAGTTTGCCACTCCAATAGCCATGCCTCTTAGTCAATACCCTTCATTTTGGACACTTGGAGTCTGTTTGGATACCACTTATTTGCTGAAAACTGAAAACTTATTACTGAAAATATTATAACAAAATGATTTTTAAATATAAATAGTGTCGTGTGGGATCCAGCAAAATATATAATCTACGTTTATCTTGAAGTTGGCTGAAAAGTGCACAGTTGTCGTGAGACCCACCTTTCAAACGCCAAACACAGAACACCAGCTGAAACATGCAATCCAAACTCATTCTTGGACGCATCCTTTGCTAGTGGAAACCTTCCCCTTTGTTTAATAGAAAGTCTCTCATTAAATATTCTCTATATCTCTACAATGTGGGAAAACAAATTTCAAATAGGTAATTATGTTTAACAATTTGAAAGAAAATTCATGATAGTTAGATATATGATATGTTTGGATACCACTTATTTTGTTGAAAACTGAAAATATTGTAGCAAAATAATTTTTAAATGTGTGAATAGGTTGAGGGAACCATTTTTAATGAAATTTTTGGTTAAAAAAGAGGTTTATGAATCCTGTGAACAGTGCACGGGATCCACTGAAAAAGACAGAAATGCACTTCTCAAAAAAAAAAAAAAAAAAGCCAAAACATATACACCTTGGTTATCATCAGTATCCAAATGAATACACAATGTGTACGAGACAGCTAAAATTTTGTTTTCAAAACACCGATTTCATTTAAAATTGTAAAATAGTGTTTTCAAAACATAATTTCACAATTATAACTGAAATTGTGTTTTTAAAATAATGATTTCAGCTAAAATGTATATGGCAGTATGTATATAGCTCAACATGTACAACAATAAATAGCATTAAAAACAAAATCCATAAATCTAAATATTTAAGGTTTAATGAGTACCATGATTTTGGAAATTCAAAAAACATCCGCAAGGAGTCGACACGTAAAATAGTACCATAAAAGGGGACTCTGAGATCCTACCAGAGATCGACACGTAAAACAGTACCATAAAACGGAACCTCTGAGGTCCAACTAGAGATCAACACGCATATTGATGATTTGATTGCCCTAGTATATTCGTAAGCGGATTTGGACGTACGTTTTGTTTGCAAAAAACAAAAGTGTCAGAATCCCATCATGTGGTTTTGAATAAAGAAAATGAATGTTACAAAGTCTGGTTTAGCTTTATGAGAAAATGGGGGGTGAAAGGTGTCAAATATCATTCGAATCGGTAGAAAATATGGGGACATGATGAGTGTTGTCGAACTTTATATGGAAAATGGGCTGACAGGTGTCGACATATCGTTGGAGTTAAGGTTAGCCTGACCTTGAGGTTGGGACTATAAGCCAAGTTGATAAAATGAAGCACCTCCTTGTGGCCATGGCCATTACACAAGGATAGTGTTAAACCTAGGACATCAAAGTGTTTGAACTTTGAACACTCCTCTGATCCTCAACCCCATGATGTTGACATAGAGCATTAGCTGTTGCATTTTGTATATTCCATTGAGTTTGTGTGTGTATATAATATATGGGTCCAATTAATGTGTGCAAGCCTTCCACTTTTGAAAAAATTTTCTTAGAAATTGAAGAAGTTGTCAATACTTTATCAATTCCCGAATTTTTTTTTTTTCCAAAAATGGTTAGTTCTAAGGGCACACATTAACAAAATCCATAATATATAGTGTGACATTGGTGTAACGATAAGTGACATTGACTTGAAACATTAGCTGCATTTGTGCGTTCTAAAAGATTCGATCAAATTTCAAGTTTAAAATCATGTTAAGAAGAAAATTGAATATTTTAAGTTTCAAACCACTCGTACAAGTGAAATTATTCTCGCTCAAGTAAGCGTTAGATAGAAAGTTCATGGAAGTCATGCTCGACCAAAATTTAAATAGAATGTTCATGGAACCCTTGCTCGAATCCCTAGATGTTGACATGGAGCATTAGTTGCTGCATTTGTATATTCCATTGAGTTTGTGTGAGTGTATATAATATATATAGAGTGTGACTTTGGTGTGATGACAAGTGACATTGACTTGAAGCATTAGCTACATTTGTGCGTTCTAAAAGACTCACACAAATTTCAAGTTTAAAGTCATGTTAAGAAGAAAATTGAATATTTTAAGTTTCAGACCACTCATACAAGTGAAATTATTCTCGCTCGAGTAAATGTTAGATAGAAAGTTCATAGAACCCTTGCTCGATCGAAATTTAAACAGAATGTTTGTTCAACCTTTGCTTGACACTTAGTCGAACGAAAATCTCATGGTTAGTTAACGGACTTTTTATACTACATGTTTAACCTAGTTTTGTCTATACATACCAACCCTTGCTACACTAAGAGAGGCGACCATACAATAGCAAATCTATAAGTCAAACTCTCTTGAGCCAAAGAGTTTTAATTCCTCTCTTTTGAGTGTTTCTTCCTACAAGATTTTAACCTAAAATTTCTCTATGAGAGTTTCTTGCATTGAGCCTATACTGTTGATTATTTGAAATCACTTAAGTTAGTTCTTCAAAAGCAGATCAGTGTTGATCTTTGTAGTCCATATTATTGCAAATGAGGTTTCTTTGAAGAGAATGTTTGTGCATAGAAATTCCAATGTTTTTGGACCACTATTGTAGATGGCAAGCGGAACGTTTGCTGAAGTTACATAGAGAGAGTCTAGTTTCAAGAGTTTTGTAAGTAGGTTATTGTAATTGTTTCTTCTATAGTGGTTTTTCCTTTGAATAGGTTCTTTCATTGGTTTTCCACTTCAATACCAAGTTTATATGACTTTTACTGCTTTCACTATTATTGTTTTTAGATTTTGATCAATTAATTAATCTGTTACTTAGTAGTTTGGGGCCTCCATAAGTTTTCATCAAGAATCAGCCTCTTCCTATTATAAGGTGACTAAACTTGGACACATCCATAATCATAGATACAAGTGGTAAATCAGTTGTATGTCATTTTGTTCGTACTAATGATTTTTCATTTAAGAAAACTAATTACAATATTTTCAAAATCATTTTTAAAGTGGTGACAAAACACAATAAACAAGTCATTTTCTTATAAATTGTTGTTAATTGAACATATCTTTCCTGAATCCTTAATGGGATTTAAGTGATAACCTAGTGGTAATAGCATCCTTTATAATGATATTTAATGTTTATGGTTTGAACTTTACATTTCCATGCATCTCCCACTATTTACCTATAAATATATATATATATATATATATTTCTTTGTTGAATCAAATGGAATATTCGATTGGATTGGAATTTTAAATGTATATTGTGTAGGTGCGTGCTGAGTCCTACATTGGATTTTTAGGAGAGAGTGTATCTTTTTGGATCTCTAATTACAACTTGACTAGTTCTTTTGGAATATAAGTGCAAATGTGGGTAATGTTTTCCTTAGGTTGTTACAAGAGTGGTGATAATTACACACTGCGTGTATGAGACATACTGCTAAAATTGTATTAATTAAAATTCATTTTACAATTATAACTGAAATCGTATTTTCAAATATTGTGTGTACGATTATGTGCAAGTTACCACGTGCAACAATAATTAGCTTTGTCAACTGAACTCTTATTCATCCACCAAAATTTTAAAATAATATGACAATTTCTCTATCTCTATATTTGTAAAATTTAAATCTGAAAGTATGGGTCAGTCTGTCACTTCCTCTTTTATATACTTGATCTATGTAATGGGTGGTACTGTATATTTTCAATAATAAAAGCCTTGTATTATTCAAGGACCACATATTATAAATTTATAATCAATGATGCAAAATTAGCCGAGCCCAATTCCAAACTCAGGTTCAACCAATTGGATACCGCTTATTTGCTGAAAACTGAAAACTTATTACTGAAAACACTATAGTAAAATAATTTTTAAATATATGAATAGTACCGTGAGACCCAAAAATACATTAATATGTGCGTTTTTGTGTTTTGGCTGGGTCGTGAATAGTACCGTTTTTGTGTTTTGGCTGGGTCGTGAATAGTACCATGAGACCCAACCAAAAACTCAAATACTGGATTGGACGCCCAAACGCACACATAGGGTAAATATTTGAGGTTTCATTATATGGGGTTATGGGCCTTATGGCTTATAACCCAATACATAATCCAATCATTCACGAGTCTTATTTCACTGGAAGATATCATAAGCCTATGTAGAAAATCAAGTTTCACTCCCAGTTGAGCAATTACGAATTCTTTTTTTTCTGTCCTTTGTTTCTTTGGAATCCTTTTGGTGCTACAATTTTTCGGTCATCAGCTCTTTATTCTAAAAAATAAATAAATAAATTTAAGAAAATTTTTCATTATTTAAGAAAAGAAAAAAGGGGATGGGAGGCTGAATTTATTAAAATCCTATAATGATTTTCTAAAAGGAATGGGTCGAAGAAGTTACATAAGGCTTAGCTCATGCTAGCCTAATTGTGTGAGAGCTATAGTACCTTGCCAACATCTATTTTTCTTTACCCTTTTTTTCCTACCCTCTTCCACCCTCATTTAGCCTTTCTTTTGATAATTTGGTAGCGAAAGAGCAACATAAATCTTAGATGTCTCCATCACACCGAAAAAAAACACCATTTCTTTTGATAATTTGATAGAGAAAGAGGAATATAAATCTTAGATGACCTGTGGAATTACAAGGGTTCTTTGGCACGGCCTTTGTATAAGGCTTTGATATGAATATAAGCCATACAAGGTCCACATTATCTCCTTCTCAAAAAATAATAATAATCTGATGATTCTTTAGCTCATTTAAAAAATTAAATAGGTTGTGTGATTAGAAAAAATCTAAATACTCATATGAGTTGCAAGATACTGGGTTGAAGGAATTTCCTCCCAACTGGTTTGGAAGAAAGTCTATACGTGTGTAAATATATATTATATTGGTATCCTCTTCTAATAGATTGGGGAGAATCCATCTCTTTTTTTCCCATTTCAGTTGTGTCTGTGCTGGGAAGGAAGATGATACAATCCCTAATCCCTTTTTGTTGCAGTAAATTATTCCCATCCAAAAAGAATTACACATCAAAAGTAAAGTACAATTACAAACCAAGCTATAAGCTTTCTGTCTCATTGGTCTTCTAGGAAGAAAAGGATAATTCAAGAACAAATAATTTTCAAAAAAGCTATAACTTTTTGTCTCATTGGTCTTCTAGCAAGAAAAGGAAAATTCAAGAACAAATAAATTTTTTTAAAAAAATTCTCTTATGATTCCCATCTCTTAAAACTACAAGAAGATAAGAATGAAATTTCCCACCCTATTTGACCACATTCAAAAGCAACAACTTCAGTCAACATTTTTATATTATTTATAGATACAATTACTCTACCCCTACAAAATACTCATATAATACCAAAATTCATTCAGGTCTTATCTCTTAAATTTAATCACCAATCTCTAACATCATCACATGGGTGCATGTGCATCACTAATAAATCAACTTCATTGACCTCAATTTTTCTTCTCTAACCTCATACAACTTTTTTTTCCCCAGTTATCATACACTTCATTATTTCTTTTGGTTATCGCTCATGAAAATTACTAGATACACAGTTACATATACACAAAGAAACAAATCATAAAAAGGAAAGGTATGACATTTTGTAAACACTATCAATAACAAGTTCAAATATATAAATTACAAAGCAAGAAGCATCAAACTGTTTAATCTATGCAACCCCTTCAACAGATCCAAAATAAACAATCCATGAAATATAAAAAAAGTGCTTAGCTTAATTAGCCAGTGTAGACGTGAACACCAATGGCAATAAGAAAGATAGTGATAAGGCCAAAGAAAATGATAGCATGAACCAGAATAGCAGCACCACTTGTCTGCATGTTCCCAAACTCAACCACCTTGCCCCCTGCTGGAATCTGAAACAAAAGCCCTGGACTCAACAGCACAAACAACACCACTGCTATTATCACTGGCCCCCAGTCTGCCATGCCTAGCTAGCTAGCTAGATCCTTGTGTGCAAAGAAAAGCTGGAAACTTTTTGTGTGAACTGAAGAGAGATTGCAACAAAGTGAAGTACTCTTTTGGTGAAATGGGTGTGCGAAAGTTCTGAGAAAAAGAAGTGGGGTAAGAGGGTTATTGAGGATTGAGATAGGGAACACAAAAAGACAGGTGCATTGATATGAGTGCTTACTCGTGAGTAGTGACCAGTGAGAGATGAATTGAGTGCAACCAATAAAATAAACTTTGCCAGCACTTTGTTGCCGTGGTTTCTACGGCTGTGATTTTCTTGGGATTAAATTGTGATCAAATTAATATATTATGAATCTTATTTTGGTATATTATTATAAATGAAAAGAACTCGGTTGGTAATTAAGTACAATTAAATTTTGCATGCAAATTAACAAATATTTAGAGTCATTAAGGATAGCTCAATTGGTAAAATTTTTTATGATTGTATAAAAAATTTAGAAGTTAAAACAAACGCTATAAGTTGAAATTCTTTCAAAAAAAAAAAGTGATTAAGCTATTAAATATTCTTTGGAAAGGGACCTAACTTTAATAGTATGTGTGCCGTTCTAAATTGTATGTAATCACTCTAACTTTAAAAAGCATATAACTACAATCTTAAGGTGAAAAAAAATATTTTCCGTCGTTATCATGTATGTGAGAAATAATTTGAAGTTTTTTTTTTTATTATATATACAAAAAGAAATGAGTTCAAGTTACAATAAATGTAACTTGATAAGAGCTATACATTTTTTCAACCATTCATTCTTATTAAATTCAACTGTGACTTTTTATCAATCATAAATAAGCAAAAAATATTTTTTGAAGAGTTGTTTTTTGTGTCCAATTTTTTAAAAAACAACTGTTCAACATTTTTCATCATCAATCATCTCTAAAAATAAGAATAATGTTTGTGCCATAACTTACCCACATAGCAAGTTGTGAGTGGGGGAGAGGTGACCCCACAAGTTGTGCCACTTTATGTGGCACTAGCACAACTCCAAAAAAAAATTCATGTATTGAGTATTGTTAAAGAAGTATGGTCTGAATTTTTTTTTTTTTTTTTTATGAACGGTACGGTCTGAATATTGGGTTCTGAATGTTTGCAAACTCTTATTTTCAATTTGAGTAATGCTACAGCCAAGGTCGGCTCAACAACTTTAGGGTTTAAGGTGAAAATTTTAATTCTTTTTTTAATATTTAAATATTAATTAAATAATATTTATTGAATTTTTTTATTTTTTAATAAAAATCTATTTTTCTTACTTTTTGAGATGTAAAATTACTAATTAAGTTTTTGTTTTTAAATTCCTCTAACATTTCTTTTTCAATTAATAATTTGACTAATTCACTTAATTTTATTAGACCTTAAATAAAATTTTATTAATTAATACGATAATATAATAAAGTAAAAAAAGACTATTCATGCTATAGTGGGTGGGTTAATGTCTTAGAGAATCACCGTCAGGTGTGCCAGATACCAAATATTTGGCATTTGGCACACCAAACACCAAATAACACCTCACAGTAGGTGTTTCAAATGTGTCAAACCAAAAAAATGATTTTTTATTCGACTTTTCTCTCTCCTTTCACTTTTTTAATTATTTTTTCTCTCTTCTCACAATCTGTCTCTCTCTCCTAATCAGTGTTCTTTCTCTTCCGCTTTCCTTTTCAAGTTAGATTCACAGCTCCTCCCTCAACCTTAACCTCAAATGTCTTTCTCTCTCTTTGCACCTCAAATCAAACCCAAATAAACTTCTTTCTTCTCTCTTTATCGAGTGGCAGAGCTATGGATTGGGTCGTGATTAGTTGAGATAGTAGATGGGTCAGTTGGGTTGGGGTTTTTGGCGAGTTGTTGGTTAAGTTTTGGGTTTAGGTGTTGGAGTTGGTTGTGATTTCAGTATTCGGTGGTTCCAATGGGTTTGGATTTTTGTTGGTTTTGGAGGTGGGTTGCGGTGCCGATAGGTTCGACCAAACCCATATCAGAACCATATTGTAATCTGAAGTTGCATTGTCCTCCACTACTGTTGCCACCAATCTCGCCGCCTCGTTCTCCACAACTCGCCGCTGACCTCAATACGTAGTCCCTCATGCCACGCCGATCTCGCCGCCTTGTTCTCTACAACTCGCCGTCGACCTCTCTCAATCAAGTTGTGGGTGTGAGATTTGGGATGGTGCTGTGGATTTGAGATTTGGAATGGTGCCGACGGGTTTAAGATTTGTGGTTGTGGGCAGTGGTGTGGTGCTGTGGATTTGGTGGCAATTTTAGTAAAATATTATTTTAATGTGTGGATATATTATTTTAATGTTTAGAATCCAAGAATAGAAGATAAGATAAATGGTGAATTGTAAAATGGTGTGTTAAAATAATAAAGTAGGTCTTTGGTATGTCAAAATGACATTTTTTATAAGATAGCTGATGGTGATGCTCTTAGGGAAGTTAGTTTTAGCGTGTGGGGTCGTGGGTCATGTAGCTGTGTGTGTTGTATGCTATGAGCAATGTGCTACTGCGCACTATCAGCTATGCGTGTGGTGTTATGCAGTGTACTATGGGGCCTTTTTTTTTTTCTCTCTTTTTAATCTTTAATATTTTAGGATACAATGGGCCATTTTTAATGCATTTTATTGACCAATAAAAGGACTTAAATTTTTTTAAATTAAAATATATAGATAAATATTATATATATATATATATATTATTCAAATGGGGCATGCAATTACATCACTTGCTTCTATGCTTTAGCTGGCCCTGACTACATGCACAAACGATTTTACAACATTTTTACAAACTATTGTTATAATCAACTTCTTACTAGTTCCTATATGGGCCCAATAATAATATCACCTTTTTATTTACCAATAATCACTCACTCTATTAACAATTTATAAAATATTTTGTAAAAAAGTTTGTATCTCCAACATTTTCCTTTTAGTTTGTATTTTATCTTCTTTTTTTCTACCATAGTTTGGTTTATTTGAAATCTAAGCAGCAAGCCATCAATGGTGGTAACCCAAAAAAAAAAAAATTGAAATGAAGAGTAGATTTGGAAGATGCTGGAGAGAGAGAGAGAGAGGGAAATGAAAGAGGAAATAATTTTGTTTAAGTAAATGATAAGTGAGAAAACATAGAATTTGGGGATAAGGTAGAAATTAGGGGAAAAAGCATTTTTTCCATGTATGGGACAGTTCACAATTTCCCCCTTTATATTCGGGAAATGAATAAATACCTCCACTTTGTTACTTTTTTAGTCAAATCCAATGAAATTACAATGATTACAAATGCAATCTAAGAAAATAATAATAAAAATTTAAACTTTTTCTCTTCCTTGTGGTATACAACTAATAATTTCTTTAAAAATTTTCATTAGATTTAACTGAGGAAGTAACAAATTTGGGATATTTACTCATTTCCCAAACATAGAGGGGAAAATTGGTTAATTTCAAAGATAAATGAGAAAATTGTGAACTACCCCAAATATAAAGGAGGGAAATGCTTTTTCCCCAAGAAATTAATCACATGACTAATAGTTGTCTGAAGCATTAGATCTAATAGAAATCAACGGTTCAGAAAATGTGTAATGGTGTAATTTTAGTAATGTTACACCATTCAATATTTTTTAAATGGATTCATGGATTACATTATCTTTGTATATTCTTCATGCTTGCAGCATTTCAAGGTGATCAAAGATTAATAGTCATGTCATCAATCAATTATTTAAATTTAAATTTGTATAGTTTAAAATAATACATAAAAAAATGAGTTTATGAATCTAATAGTAAATAATGTTTGATTGGTATGAAATTAGCATACATGTTAAAAACATATTGAACATGTAATCCAATGGTGGGATTTTCAAAATATGAATTAAATAACAAGTTATTGAGTGGTGTAACATTGTTCAGAGTTTATTAGATGTAACTTGAACTCAACCCTATATATACATACAATTTGCAATTTATAAGCCACAAGAATATCATAATAGATTTCTTTTTAACAATTTGCTTACTGTTCATTGGACAAGATTATGAGTAAATCAATTAGAAATTTTATACACATGATCAAAACAATTGAAAACTGCAAAGCATTATAATAAAGGGGTCATAGTTGGAGAGATATTATTTTTATCCACCAGTGGTTCTTTGGTGGGTGAGGCTTAGGTCCAATGCATGTAATGCACTGGACCTGTTAAGATGGTTATATGTGTTTAAAAGTGGACACATGTTATAATCACAAAGGGTCCAGTGCAACTGAACACTAGACCCAAACCTCACCTTTCTTTGGTGCCCTACCCATGCCCTTACCCTTTATGGGTTTCACCTCCACTTCACTTGCTGCATTTAAAATGTTTTCTTCCCACATAATCTATTCTACAACTATTAAGAGGATAGGAAAAGTTACTTATTACTTTAGTGAACCGACTAAAACACCCCTATTCTATTAAATTATCATGGATAAAGTTATGAAACCCAAACAAAGTCTTCTACTCCTCACGTTTTCTCTCTCTACCCTTATGAACCCTAACCCACTTCTCCCTCCACTGTGAACACCACCATCTCGATCTTCAACCTTTCTCACCTCCGCCACCGCCATTTGGATCTTCCTTGGCAACATGGACAAAGTTTAGCTCTACTCCTGGTAGATCTACTTTTCTCTCTAAATCAAAGAAGAAGAAGGAAAAGAATAGGTAGAGATAAACTTGAGATCAATCCTCTAATTCTAAGTCATGTCCTTTGTTGCCACTCATTCAAATGACCTCCATGGCCTAAAATAAACTCTCTCTCTCTCTCTCCACGTTAAGCCTAGATCAAACCCAATCAATAAAAACCTAGAGCTTGTCCACCACCATGGCAACCACCAGTAGTGGTTCTAAACTCATCTTCCCTTCACATCGACCCTTCTCTTTCTCCAACTGATTTTGCATTTATAACAAAATTTGGTTTACCACTATTTGCTTTTAAAAAATCCATTAAAATTAAAAACCAAAGTTCCTTTTCACACACTATGTATTATGCTTTTTTATTTTTTAATAATTCACATATAAAAGTATAGTTGTTCCATGCACACATACATTTATTATGAATTCCATCACTCATAAAAAACAACCTATTTTAAATACTCCTTTCATGTGATCAAAAGATATAAAATATTGCATTGTAACTCAATCATTACCACCTAGGGTTCAAATCCTTCCACCTCAACTTTTTTTTTTTAATTAAAAAAAGCCAATATGTTTTCCATATAAATTTTCATGTGAAATATTGGAGGAAATTAAAAAGGCAACAAATTTTCAATTTTAATTTTTTGGTGCTAGCATCATTAGATTCATCACATTGCTAGTTATTTCAGTAGTTCCCATAAAATAACAATCAGTTGTAGCAAACATATGCCATTCTTATATTATCAATGAAACCTAGCCTATATTTTTATCATCCATACCACCAGATCAAGTAGCAAATACCAAAGTTTTTTCTTCATGTACTTTTTTTTCTAAATCCATGGCCACTATACTATCCAATGTATTCATGCACTACTCACCTATCTATAGTAGTGTAATACGTGCCAAACTTTCTAGAATATAGCTTCGAGTTGGGAAATGGAGAGGGAATATTAATTATAGGTGACTTGAAAAATCGTGAGATGATTATACAATTGTAATTGGAATTGGAGATTAAGAGGAAGTGTTATAGTTATAAGTGTAGGTACCACCCAAAGTTTGAATGTTTTTATGGAGAGCTTGCTCAAATTGCCCAGGGAAAATCTCCATAGACGCCGAGTACGAGTGGATACCAAGTGTGAATTCTGTCACCAACAATTCGAGAATATAAGTCATATCCTATGGGAATGCCCATTTGCACAAAATGTATGGGAATTGATGAGTAGCCGAATCTAGAAAATGCAGAAACATAGCAAACAACTTCTTTCATTTATTCCGACAGCTACATGACAAGCTTAGCCAACGGAAACTTGAGCAGTGGGCAGCTACGACATGGTCGATTTGGAATGTGAGGAACAAGTTTTACTTTGAGCATGTCCAACTCCAACCAAAAATAGTCGTTGAAGTTGTGAGCGGTCTATTGGAGGAGTACCAATGCCTCATGGTCTTGCAGTGACAAGCCACATTTTTTTGCTGCATTTGTAATTTGAAACCCCAACACATACACTGGGGTCACTACTGTACTACAATTCTTTGCACAAAAATGAAATTTCTATCTTTTTGGATGTCAAAAAAACAAAAAAGTGTAGGTGATTTGGATAACCTTAATACAATTATACTGTTGTAGTTGGAAATAACCCCAATCTCAACCCTACATTTTTAGTATTTTTGCTGTATTTTCCTAATGATACATTAGACTTAATTAAAAGCTTTTCTATTTATTTATTTATTTTTTGTTAAAACATTCAATTCATCTCAATTTGAGGATTATGGGTTTGCAGTAATGCAATCTAACACACACACACTAAAAAAAAAAAAAAATTGAAATAGCATTGAAGTTGTTGGGGGTTGTGAGTGTGTTCATTTTTTGGTGAGACCAAAAGAGAGACACAAATCAATTCAAATCAAATGCAAAAAATTAATTAAAAAATTAACATGTAATACAAAATCACATTCAAATTTAGATAATTCATTCAATATTATCTTACCCTACCACGAAAACCCAAAAAAAAAAAAAAAAAACATTAGTAACAGAATCAACATACATAAAAATTTCTTAGCAACTTCTCTGTTTGATCAATTAGAAGATAAAAAATAATATCAGCGTAAGATTCTAAATTTCTAAGGTAGAAATTCCCTAGTACAAAAAATAGATACAGAAAATTACTTATTGCAAAATTAACATGTAATACAAAACCACATTATCATGATTTAGTTATTTCGTTAAATTTTATCTCAGCTACAATGAAAACCCAAAAAATAAATAAAAATAAAGAAAAGTTAAACTTTCTCAACAATTTTTTCTTTCAGAAGGCAATTACATTTTCTTTTATTTTTTGCCGAAACATTGACATGTAAATATCGAAGAATTGATAATAATTAGTAGCGCATGGAGCTCCGTATGGGGAAAAACAGTGAAGGTTATCAAAGAGGAAGCACAGAGAGAAGGGAATAGGGGAAGATCTTAAACAACAAGAAGGAATTTATGCAACGTGTTGGTTTCCCAAAAAAACAAAAAAAAAAACTCAAACGACATCTATGATAACTTAACCGAGATGTCGTATTTGCCAAAGAAGAATTTGTATGACTTGTCGCATTTAATGCTTAATAATTTCTTTTACTGAAGCTCCCTCTTGGAGACTTAAACCACAGCTTTTATCCTCCACATCTCACAAACACATATATTTGTAGAGTGACAATCACACCAAGAGTGTGCAGTAATAAAAGAAAGTGTATGTTAATTGCCAATTGTATGAGTTTAGTTTGCATTGATGATCAAGCAAGAAGAATTTGAGTAAAATTCTAATGTTTATATTATTATGAAAAAGAAAAAGAAAATTATAATTGATTTTAGAAAATTAAAGGACAAAGTTTAGTTATAAAATTAGTTGTAACCTTAAACTACAACCTTACTTAATATCTATTTATTGAATGTGAATTTTGACAAATCCACCATTAAATTAAATTTTCTTCTTATATCCTCCATACTTGCAAAATTTCTAGAAAATTAATGATCCATAATTATGTCATCAATAAATTGTTTAAATTACAAGTTTTCATAGTTTAAAATTATATAAGCTTATAGATCATATAGTAAAAAATATCTGATTGATACAAAATTTGACATGTGTATTAAGAGTGTAAAAAAATTCATATCAACGGTTAGATTTTCAATATATGCAATAATATTTATTTTATTGAGTAAGGTTGTATTCTAAAACTACAATTAGTTTTGTAGCTAAACTTTGTCCAAAATTAAATTACTTGTAATTTTGTTTAAACAATTGTTATTAGTAAAAGTTTGATATTGATGTTTTGATTTGATGATAAAGAGCAATTATTAGCCGTAGATGTCATAAGTTAAAACTATCTCTAAGAACAAAAAAAGTTGATATTGGTAGAGCTCCTATTGAAAAAAACACATATAAAAGACATGACTGTTGAGATATTTGGATATTTGTGACCATCAGTTCCAATTCTGATTTCTGGGTTTAGATGGGATGCTAGATTTTGAATGTAGCATACTCAAATTATTTTTTTTTAGAAAAAAAAAAAAAAAAAAAAAAAAAAAAAAGAGGTTGCGTTTGAAGGCAGCTTTAGATCAAGAAGTTCATAATCCCAACAATTCTGGATATATGGTCTGCACTATCAGATAATTTCAAGAAATGGAGAAATTATATCACTTTCTTTTAGCTAAGAAAGTGAACCAACACGCCGTTACAATGAAACAGTAACAAAGTTTTAAAGACAAAGGATCAATAATTAAAAATATAAATAAAGTAATGGGGGAAAATTACATCCTACACGATGTAACATTGAAATAATTGTTCTACAGCCATAACATTTTCACAGCAGTTTAGGTGCCAGTCCATTATAGGTTAAAATAAAATAATAAAAAATTTATACAAGAACTCACTACAATTGAAAATAACAATATTGTGAAAATGTAGTGACATTTTGTTGCATCTCTAAACTTTCTCGGATGAAATCAGCCAATGTAAATGTGAATGCCAACAGCCAATATGAGGATGGTGAAGATGACAAAGAAAATTAGTGTGTGCAAGATTATAGACTTGCCATTGGTGGTTAAGCTGCCAAATTCGACGTGCCGGACGTTCCCAGGTAGCTGAAAAAGGAGGCCAGGGGAGAGCAATATGAATAGCAGATACCCAATTAAAATGGGTGCCCAGTCCATTGCTGGCTTTGTATTTTCTGGTGTGTGATTGAGCAGTCCAGTATACAATGCTTAGGACTTTTTATATAACATTTGCTAAAGAAAATTAGAAAAGTTGATTCCATTCCACAGCATAATTTTAACTTTCAAGTTCAATATATTGCTTTATATGTCCTTTAATTGTATTACATATGTTGTATAGGCACCTTTTACATGCTTGTTAGTTTTTTGGTCATCTACAAGCCTGATCTTTTTGGATGCCCGATCATTTCCCTTGTTTATATTTTGATTGTGGTCCAAGATTAAAAGCAAATGGTTATTTTCAACTTCTTCTCTGCGTTTGGTATCTTTCAGTAGTACTTAATTTGTTTATATACAATTTTTAAAAACTTTTTTTTTTATATAGTTTTAATCTATGATGTCTGTTTCTGATAATATTTTTGTTAAGATTCAATAAATAACCAGAAATCTAATACAAACTCAAATCTGCAAACATTGGAACAAACTAGCAGCTAAAAAAAACTAAAGCATAATTCATTTAGTGTTATGATCCTCCCTAAACAGAGAGAAGTCCATTCGCGATTACTAGCTGCGTAAAACTTTCTTCTGTATTGAATTAATTCTTTACTTTTTGAAAATATTTTTAAGTTTTCGCTCTTGTTGTTCAAGTAATGTATCCCAGTAGACATCTAAAGCTGCTAAATTAATTTGAGCATCGATCTATCCCTTTGAACAGTGTATGTCACATATATATATAGGAATCAAACACTGAACACAACCACTTCTAGTTCAGAGATTTTGATTCCTGTATCAGAAAATAATATTATTCTTACGCAAATGACTCTTTCTTTTCACTAAAGAAATGTATCATGAGGTTCCCCAGTTGTTGGGTTTTGCATCTATTTGATTCTTCCTTTACTACATAATTATTTCATAGAATACATTCATAACCATTTTGGAATAAAAGTATTTCTTATCAGCCTTTATTAAGTGCAAAGCATTTGTAAACAATGTAATTATGGAAACTACCAACGTAATCGTGGTTGTTTGTAAGAACAGCAAAATCATAGAAACTACCAAACTATAGTTAGTAACAACAAGAAGAATGTGCGGCATGAAGGTAGTGTTGAAATTGTTAAAAAGTGGGAAATCTGATCCATCATCTATGGGATGCAAACAATGTGAAAGCTCAATTCACACATGTAAACACTCGGAATCATTTGATGCATACTAAGCAAGAACATATTGTTAAGGAAAATTAATCCACCAACCCAATTTGTTGGGAAAGATCAAATTGTTATAGAGTCCATCCCAATTGACAAAGTCATTTCTGTGTGATCAACAAAATCAAATACAAAATGAAGCAATGACTATACTAATCATTACAGATTGAATAAGGTAAGGAATTCTGTCCCTAATAGTTGTGCGCATAAACAAAGCTATGAAACAGAGAAGTGCACTGCAAAATAAAGAAATAAAAAAGGGTCTATGTGGATGTACTCTTTCATGGTTACATCTTCTTGTCTTCCTTTTATTATCTTTATGCTTTGTTTTAATTTCTCAATGTTCACTCAAAATTATGGCTACTTCTACAAAATTGTTACAATATTATGACCACCACTACAAGAGTTACATCAATCATTAGCGCGCGTGTATATATATATATTTGGATTACAAGTACGTGAGAAATTATAATAAAGAGTGGAACATTTAAGGTATGCTCAAATATTAAAAATACCTCACTTTTCCTTAAAAGTTACCATGACTTTTAGTGGAGTTTATGTGTTTTTATGTTCAAAGTTAGAACCTCTCACTTCCTCTCTTTTATGTCTTTATTTGTTTCTTAAAAAAAAATATGTATATATACATATTGAAAATAACTCAATAATTATAGGATTACTAATTTTGTTTTATTCGAATTTGGCATGACCGACACAATATATAGATCAATCAAAGCTCTACACATTCCATCAAAAAGGATATTAAAACAAAAAAGGTGGGTCGGATACTTAGTGGAGCACTTCCTAGTTCCTATTAATAATAAAAAGAAGATAAGATGTCAACAATCGAAATATGTTTAATGTCATGTGTTTTAGGTAAAGGTAAGGTATCGAAACAATATCTCACTTTCGAATATTTTGATTCCATTTTCATATACTATTTTGGTATTTGGGAATAGGGGAGCTCTTTCCCATTTCCGGAGATTATACAATTCAAGAGTTCATATATATATATATATATATATATATATCACTTTCCTATTTCTCAACTTGTTATTACCAAGATACAATTGGGGAAAAAATCTTGTATGCACCGGTCTCATGAGATCCATGTCTCACTGACATGTATGAATCTCACGTAGGAGATACTTACTCATGATTGTGAAACTCATACACCCTCCCCCATTTGGTATATTAAAATCCTAGTGTACAACACTTTGTCTGTACAAACTACAAAGTATAAATGTATAATATATCCAATTCCCAACAACAACAAAAAAAAAATATATATATATATAATATATATCCCGTTTGATTTTTATTTTAGAAAAAAAAAAAAAATTAATGTCAGGTTCAAATCTTAATCAACTAAAGCTATCAAGTTCTTCCCCGAAATGCCACCCCCCAATCCCAACTTCCCTGTTTTCAGTATTAAATTCGAGAATATCAAACCTCCTCTAGACTAGATAAGGACACAATTAATATGTCCACAGATTATCAACAACAAAAAAATGTCCACTTTAGATTTTTATTTTATTATTATTATTATCTAATAAAAGATTAGAAATGTACCCAGTCCACTTTAGAACATATTTACCTAGATGTTGACACAATATCTCCAATTTTTACACGAAAATTTTGCCATTTCACGTTATCGATTAGGTCTACCTTGAATATAAAAGGTGCATATCTTTTTTGTATCTACATAATCAACCTAAGTAGGCTCAAGAGTCAAGTCTCAACTCATGCTCTAGACTGCCACGCCTTATATTTGGCTACCTGAAACCCATCATCTATCATAATCATAATAATTAGTTAGGTATATATAGCGGCCGCTTTAGGAATTTTTCTCGGAACGTTCTTTAAAAAAGTATAAATTATATAATCTAATAAAAAGAAAAATTCATATATTTATAACAACAACAATAAAAAAACATGCAAATACATAAAGTTTTCAATTGCCTTCTACGAGTTTTCATATTTTGAAATCGGTACATGATAGTTTCATAATCAATGTTACAAACTACATTTCTTTCAATGTACACAACTAAACAATCATTCACCTACTGAATATAGAACAAATTATAGAGCAAAATTTAATTTTATTGGTATAAAAAAAAATGAGGGTGTTCCCAAATTTTTTTTTTGAAGGATAGACAAATAAAATTTTTTAAATTATGACCACCCTAGCCTTAAGGTGGCGCTGCTCCTGGGTACATAGGTTTGGATTTGGGTTGTGTTTAATGCATTGGAACATTGGACAGAACACGAGACCGATACATGGTCAATTTTGAATACATATAACAAACATGGTCAATTTTGAATACATATAAGTGATATAACATGGTTGTGCTTGTGATGCGAATGGATATGATTAACCGTTAGTTGACCAAAGACATCATAACAAGAAATGATAAAGACTGATGCAAGAGTAAAAGGAAGAAGAAAAAAGTGCAGTGAGATTGGATTTGTAAAAGAATAATCAATAGCAGTCAACGTATGTTAGAACTATAGACCACAAACAACCCCTCTTTTTTTCTCCCCTAGAAAGAAGAAGTATTTTTTTAACAATAATAGAGCCACAAAATTTTTCATGAAATGGTTGAAGCAACAAAATATAATCCTCCTTCCTCAAAAAAAAAAACAAAATATAATCCTCTCTATTTCACGATTAAAATTTTAGATTAAAGTACACTTTTAACCCTTAAAAAACTTAAGATTGTTTTTATTTTGGCTATTTACATTTCATAATTTTTATTTTGGATTTTAATATTGGTCATGTTGTTCATTATTGTTAATAATTTAATTGTTTAGTACCCAATAAATGGCAACCATTAAACTATGTTACACATATAAGGTTAAGGTGATCTTCTTGTCAATGAAAACGTTTTACTAAAAATTGAGACAGTACTCTTATATGTATATATATAATTTTTTTTTTCTTTTTTCAATTATGAAATGACTAATGTTGAAGAAGTGAAGTGAAGTATGTGTTTAGGGAAAGGAAGGTTCCGGATTACTTGAATAAAACCAATATTGTTCTCATCCCGAAGAATCAAGGGCCTGAATCCATTAGCAACTTCAGACCCATTAGCCTCTGTAATTCGGTCTATAAGATTGTTTCCAAAATCATAGTTAGCAGAATCAGACTGCTTCTTGATCAGCTTATTTCTCCAACTCAAGCAGCCTTTGTGCCAGGAAGAAGGGGGGTGGATAATGCAATTGTTGTTCAGGAGATAATCCATACTATGGGGAAAGCTAAAGGAAATGTGGGCTATATGGCGATCAAGATTGATTTAGAAAAGGCCTATGACAAGCTTGAATGGAGCTTTATTAAGAGTATGCTTAGTAGATTCAATTTCCCGGAAAATCTTATAGAGCTTATGATGAGTTGCATATCATCTGTATCTACTTCTATTTTGTTTAATGGAGGAAGCCTTGACTCTTTTCTGCCTACCAGAGGCATAAGGCAGGGAGATCCTTTGTCCCCTTACATTTTCATTCTCTGCATGGAGCTATTGGGCCAGCTTATCCAAGAGAAATGTGAAGCTAAAGTTTGGTATCCGGTAAAAGCTTCTAGGAGTGGCCCCTCTTTCTCTCATTTGTTTTTTGCAGATGACTTAATGTTTTTTGCTAAGGCTAATGCTGAAAATTGTGTAGCCATTAGTGAAGTTCTTGATAACTTTTGCAGCTTATACGGGCAATCAGTGAGTGAAGCCAAGTCTAGGGTTTATTTCTCTCCAAACATCGACCCAGTGACAAAGAAGCCCTCAGTGATATCCTTGGCTTCCAGCAGACGGAGTGTTTGGGGAAATACTTAGGATTTCCTATTAAGCACAAAGGAAACAGCAGTCAAGATTTCAATTTTGTTTTTGATAGAGTGAAGAGCAAGTTGGCGGGGTGGAAGGCGAATCTTCTATCTATGGCGGGGAGGGTGGTCCTAGTTCAAGCATCTTCTTCAGCTATTCCAGCCTATGTTATGCAAAGCAACCAGCTGCCTGCAAGAGTCTTGGAAGGTATTGATAGGGTGAACAGAAACTTCTTATGGGGTTCAAATGAGAGCAAGGGGAAAATGCATTGGGTAGGGTGGCAGAAGGTAACTAGACCTAAGGAAGAAGGGGGCTTGGGTCTTCAAACGGCAAAAGGAAGAAATATGGCTCTCTTGGCAAAATTGAATTGGAGATTTCATTCTGAGACTAAAGCTCCTTGGGCTAAAGTGCTTAGACATAAATACTGTAATCATCAAAGACTAAATTCCAGAAATGCTAGAAACCTGCCAAGCTCCAGAATTTGGAAAAGCTTAAAGAAAGGAGAAGAGACTTTTAGGAAGGGAATTAGATGGCTACCTGGCTCTGAAAGTAAGCTTGACTTTTGGAATGATAGTTGGTCGACTCTTGGTCCTTTGAGGAAGACTATTCATGGACCATTGACTTGGGAATCTTCGATGCTAAAAGTCAAGGATGTTATAGACAGTGCAAGCTGCTGGAATTGGAATATTCTACAGATGGTTCTTCCTTATGAGATCATTGATGAGCTTAAAGCTACGCCTATTCCTATATTCTCAAGAGTGGAGGACAAATTAGCTTGGAATTTCTCGCCGAGAGGAGATTTTGACCTCAAGAGTGCTTACCTTCTAACTATTGATTCCATAGGGGCTGCTCCTTTCAAAGGCAACTGGATTTGGAAATTAAAGACTATGCCGAGAATTCAAGCTTTTCTATGGAAGTGTATGCATAATAGCATTGGAGTAAATCATTGCTTATTGGCTAGAGGAGTTCAGGTTGAGGCCGTTTGTCCTCGCTGCCATACAGATACAGAGTCCATTCTTCATGCCTTGCGTGACTGCCCTGTAAGTAAGAGGATATGGCTGCAGCTGGGTAGACAGGCAGCGGAACACTTCTTTTCTAATCATAATCTGCAGGATTGGCTTAGTTTGAATGCTAAAGCAGATCATCATCACAGCTCAGGTCAAGTCCCCTAGTACCAGGTTTATCTTTTTGCTATTTGGATGATATGGACAGATAGGAATCAACATGTGTTTAGGAACAAGTCTCTTAATCCGAATCTGGCTAAAGTAATCTTGGACCGTGCTACGGAGTTTCAGCTTTGTGCTTGCAATCAATCAGCCACTAAAAGGATGACGTTGAGGAGTATAAATTGGGAGAAGCCGATGAATGGTTGGTTGACTCTTAACACAGATGGGTCGGCAACAGAAAATTCTAGGCTGGCTGGTGGAGGTGGATTGATCAGAGATGGCAATGGCAAGTGGATAATTGGTTTTGCAAGGAAGATCGGCACTGCTACCAGTTTTTTGGCGGAGCTATGGGCTCTTAGGGACGGCCTGCTCCTCTGTTTGCAAATTCAAGCCCATGCTGTCTGCATTGAGTTGGATGCAAAAGCCTTGGTGGATGCCTTCAACTCCCAAAGATGCATGAACACTATCATATCAACTATTATGGAAGACTGTAAGCACTTAATTACCCAGATCCCCCAAGCAAGAGTCAGGCACATATACAGAGAAGCCAACAAATGTGCGGACTTCTTAGCTAAGTTAGGCACAACCCTTGATAATGACTTTTCTATATTCTCTAGTCCACCTGTGGACCTGCTTTCTGTTTTGGAGGCTGATGCTTGTGGCCGATCTGTAAACAGGCTTTGTCCTGATAACTTGGTTGCTGTTTAGTTTTTAATATATATTCCTTTTCTACCAAAAAAAAAAAAAAGAAGAATAAGTCACAATTACTCCACTTGTACATGAAAGTGATGACTCAACGTGGGACGGTTTTAAAGTGGACCCACGGCTTGTTTATAGCCTCAAACGTGTACAAACTCAGTGCATTGACTTGTTTTGTCCGCATCGCATCTTTCACTTTAAAACGATGCTTAAGCATGGATTTCATTTCATTTCATTACATGGCCGCCTTACAAATTCAGCAATTATCATAAAGTCTCTGCCTTTTAGTTTTAGACAACCTTTTTATTTTATTTCAGTTACTTATGCAATTACTGGACAGTCCCCACTCCCCCCACACTTTACATGTTCATGCTAAATAGTAAATACCACATCGGAATGACATATAATTTCAATTCCATATAAGTTATGGGCTGAAAAATAATGTAATGAAAATAATCTTTTAAAAGTGAATTATATATATATATATATATATATATTTTTTTTTTATCTGTGTGCGCACATGTGCATGTATCTATTATTTCTTTATTTTGGAATTTAGTGAGAAAATAAAATGATTATAATAGAATGTTAATTTTCTTATATTTCTTTTTTCTTTTAAAATAGTTACACTATGTTGTTAACTCCACAGCTCAAATAATTTTCCTCTTAAAAACTCCAAACATTTTGTGTATGAGGAGGTGTTAATTAAGTTACAAAACCCTTGACTCTTATATTCTCTTTTGTGTATTCATTACAAGTTGTTTTTTCTTATATTATTTCCTATGTGTTCATTACAAAGGTAGAAACAACCCTCATCCTTTTAATAAAATGAAGGTTAAATATCTATTTAATTTATACTAAAAGAGATAAATAAAAGGTAAATAGTGTGTTTGTAAAATTATATAGTGATTTATTTGTCATTCATTCTTTTAAAAGCTTCTAACAAAGTATAAAAAATACACCAAATTGCATTACATTCTTTTATAATCGATCCACTTGATTTCGCTTTTATAAACTCCTAAACATAGTTTTAGACTAATGTAGAGGGCTTTCTTCATTTGATAATAGTTGTAAGATTAATTTTATTGTAATTAAAAGAAAAGAATGATAAATTCTAGCTTAGTAAATTTCAATGTAAATTAAGAGAGAGAGAGAAAGAGAGAGATTGGTTAGAGTGTAAAGGGAGAGGAAAAAAAAAGAGATGGATAGAATTTTCCATCCAAGCCTACCAATTTCTTTTTTCTCTCCAAATTAAGGATAAAATGATTGGTTAGAGTGTAAAGGGAGAGGAAAAAAAAAGAGATGGATAGAATTTTCCATCCAAGCCTACCAATTTCTTTTTTCTCTCCAAATTAAGGATAAAATGATAAGAGAAAATGACATTGAGCATAGAAATAGAAAATTACCCTCAATTTTTCATTCTTCTACTTTTAATAATAAGAGCATTTACATTCTCAGTGTATAATTATGTAAATTTATAAGTTTATTACAATAATCATGTAAATTTACATTAACACTATTCATTTTGTATTTAATTCTTTATCTATTTCAAGGATGTAGGAAGAGAGTAGATGGTGGTTGTTATGTGTGAAGAAAATAAACAATTTAAAATTTTAGAAAAAAAGATGTAAGGACACGATTTTGTAACGACCCAAAATGATATTGGGTTCGCACGTAAACAAGCCCCAACAATATAATTTGTAGAGCGTGGGTATTAAGAACTAGATTAACTTTTGTGGAATGAAAAGTTTCACCCTCTTGTATATTGAAGGCAGAGCTGGCACAACAATCAGCTCTCTCCTGGTAATCGATACAGTTCTTTTACTTTTCACCTTCTTCTTCTTAGTCTATGCTTCTTTCTTTCTCTTATGTTCCGATCCCCTTTTTGCATGTTCTTCTTTCAGTTTATATACCACCCTCTGTGTTCCATCCTCACCACACACGTGTAGGTTGGCTTCGGAGGATTTCTTTCTGTCCCATCTAGCACCTCCTGGAACTTCCTATGGGCAGCTATAAGCCTGCCTCCTTACTGTTCAGGTATCACTTCCACATTAATGCGGCCAGAGAGTTGGTTGAGAGATAATTAATGCGGAGGCAACTGTAGTTATAGATATTTGTTTGCCTTTTCTTTCTTACCCTTGGTCTGTTATCCCATCTTTAGTGGTGACATAATTCCGAGGTCCGGTTGTAACAAGACCGCGTCCTGATCGTCCTCGGACGCATACTGCCGAGGAGTACGGCGTCCTCGGACGAATACGGAACTCTACTTTCGTGATATTGACTACCACCCCCCTCGGTAATTACCCTTATGGCCCGACTTGGCCTCTTCGGACGGATATGCATTCTCGGATGGGCCACAGGCCCAACGATCCTGACCTTAATGGGCCTGTTGATTGACTGGCCCCCACAAAAGATATTTGAATGAAATATGGTATAAAATTGATAATATAATGTGAGGTGTTTTAAAGAGTGAGTATGAAATAATTTTTTTTTAAAAATTTTTATACTAAAATGACAAAAATTAATAGTGTTTCACATAGAGATGTCCATATTCAAATCTCACTACCCATTAAGCCTTAACTATCAAATTAAGTAGGTTTTGAAAAATAACTACAAATCCGTCAAGATCCTTGTAAATCAATTGATAATTCCTGCATTCAGTGTTCAAATCTCCTCCAGCAATCATCAAATTGTCGGTTAAAAAAAGACAAGGTTCCTTTCTAATATATATATTTTTTTTATAAATAAATAAATTTTTTTATTTAAGTTTTTTTTTTTTTAATAGAAACATTAGAGATAAAATTTTGTGGTGTCTTATCTTAAAATAAACTATATACAGTTATACCAGTAAATCTAGTACACAAAGACTGTATCTTGTTGTCCAAAGGCTAAAAATGTAAAATCACCTACACCGTATTTGTTTTTTCCTACGGTAAGTTTGGAGCCATTTTTTGCTAAAACCTCGTTGTTTTGCAAAAAAAATCTATCGTATTGAGAATTTCATTTCCTAGGACTTTAAAAGTCCAAAAGAAAACCAAATTCCAATCTCTCTCTCCGGTCGGAGTAATTTCCCGGAAAAGTCAAAACTTTCCTGCCAAATTCTCCGACCAACTACGATTACTCCATTTTCCCGAGAAAATTAAAAAAAAAAAAAAATCTCAACGAATCTTCTTCGATTTTTGTTTTTCTCTTTTTGGTAAAATCGAATCTTCTATTGTTTATTCATTATCATCTATTTCAACTCTGACTTGAAACAACTTTTCTAAGAATTTAGCTGTGGTAAGTTTATTTCAACGCTTTGTTTGGTTGCTGAGAAAATTTTCTCGGTAAACAAACAGAGGTATTGGGTGTTTTTTTATTTTTAAAAAATTTGATATTGGGTGATAACTGGGTGTGATTTTTTTGATTGTTTATAGGTATTTTTGAAGTTGAAGATGGCCAGCCATGGTGTAGGTGGTGGTCCTTCAAGACGAAGCATGTCGTTGAATGCCATGCCGAACAAGAAGAAACAACCGTTGGAGAATGGATCCAATGAGGGTTCGCGAAAGTCTTTATCAGCTTCTTCGCGTACTGCTTCTTTGTATGTGTCCAATTCCACTAGATTTCATATATGCATGTGTGTGGATATTATTATTGGTTTATTGGTTTTATCGGTTTTGTTAGTGGGAGGTTGATTGGTGCAAATTTGTTTATCTGATTGTTATGAAGTTCGAGAAGTGAGGAAAATTTGAAATGTTTTGAAAGCACTTTTTGATAATGGAATGTTATGTATGAATATGGGTGGCAATTCGTGTTTGTGTGTTGGGTTTGTCTCGTGCTAACTTATGACTATTCGACTATATGGGTTAACATTAACCCAACAAGTTGTCAACCCTTTTTTCAGATTTTATAGCAAAAAAAAGAAGAAGAAGACAAATTTTAGTATTAATTCAATTTATTTGAATTAGGAAAAACCAAACAAATAGATTCTTAATATTAAATTCAAAACTAACAGAGTAATGCATCACAAATAATCATTCAAAACTAAAGTATGTCTCAATATCGCAAATAATTAATCAAAATAAACCAGAATAGCTAATGTAAGATCCCATCAATTTAAGGAAAATAGATAAAGGTAAAATTAAAAGTAAAGTATGATGGTGATGATGCAATGGTGGCGCTTTGGTAGAGAGTTCAAAGATGAATGTAAAAGATGACTACTAGGGTTTCGAGTGATAGAAAGAAGCGAAAGACAAGGGCAACAGAAGGCTGACGATGGCTAAGAGAATATGGTGAGACTGAGGTTTGAGAGGGAGAGGCGGCCATGGGGCTTGGGAGAATGCAACTAGGAAAAAAAATAAGTTTATATACCTACAGTTTTGATTGGTATATTGGTAAAATAACATTTAGATAAACGGGTTCCGTGAGTTGGACACAAACCCAACACGTTTAATAAATGGGTCAATCGTGTCAATCCAAATATGCCACAAACCCGTTAAACCTCAACCCATAACCTGCTAACTTCCTGTCGTGTCAGGTCGTGTTATGTTCGTGGGTTGTGTTGGATTTTGCCACCTGGCCCACCCCTATGTATGAAAACACTTGCAATAATAATAATAATAATAATAATAATAATAATAATCTGTTTCATGATTCTTTGTACTTTAGCTATGATGAATTAGCTTAGATGGGGTTTCTAAAAAATGTTCTTAAGAATAGAGGTGAATAGCCATCTTATATTACATAGTAAATTTGAATCGTTAAATATCATACATATTGTGATGAATTTGAATTCAAGTTAGTTAGTAGTTATGTATTTGTAGTGTTGTAGGCCCTTAAAGTTGGATTTATCACTTTTTCAATGAATTTTCTGTTAGGAAGAGTTATTGTGAGTTCTTTCATGTTTCTGTGTTTATGAGTCAATCTTGCCAAGAGCCTTGTAGCTCAACTAGCACCTCGTGTGTTTTCAATGGAAACATCTTGGGTTCAAATCCCCCCCATCCTCTCTTTTTTGTTTGCCAAACACTTCATGTCCTAAGGCTTTTAGAATTATTAGTACTTTTATTTTGGTCTCGAGAGTTGAATCACTTGTCCTCTTTAACAGCTTAAAATTATGGAGCATACACATTCATGTGTCAAACAAGATGCTTATTGAAAACAAAGCACTATTGTAAGCATACAGATAGACACACACAGCTACATCCACACCAACTCTACACCACCATAAAAGCCAGATGGCTAATAGGTCAACTCAATTTAACTTTTGTAAAATGAAATTCTAGTAATAAAATTTCCGTTTCTCAACAGGGGGCTAACTGTAGAGCGTACTGTGAAACGACTGCGGCTGTCAAAAGCCCTAACAGTACCCGAAAATACAACTCTTCTTGAGGCTTGCCATCGGATGGCTGCTCGTAGAGTTGATGCTTTGTTGCTAACCGACTCCAATGCATTACTTTGTGGAATCCTTACAGACAAGGTATGACTTGAATGCATTGTGCAATCACTTCTCCAAGAAAAGAAGTGTCTTAAATGCTAGGTTTACCTGGATTTTAAAGATTGTAGTGATATGTTTCATTTAACATTTAACTATTTTTTGTGGTTGAAGGATATAACAACTAGGGTTATTGCCCATGAGCTTAACCTTGAGGACACACCTGTTTCCAAAGTAATGACAAGGAACCCATTATTTGTTCTTTCTGACGCTCTTGCTGTGGAAGCCCTCCAGAAGATGGTGCAAGGTTGATAGTAATTTGAGAGTCACATCCATTATTTTTTCCTTTGTAACATAGTAAATACTGTTTTATGTCTTGCTCTTTGAACATGAGCCTTATCTCTGTCTCTACAGGGAAATTCAGACATTTGCCTGTGGTAGAGAATGGGGAGGTCATTGCTTTACTTGATATAGCAAAGTGTTTATATGATGCTATTGCTCGTCTGGAAAGGGCAGCTGAAAAGGGAAAGGCTATTGTTGCAGCTGTTGAAGGTGTTGAAAAACATTGGGGGACATCTTCTGGTTAGTAGAGTTATGTAGAATGCCTTATTATATGGTTGTGTAATAGTAATTTAGATATTCTCCAGAAAAACAAAATTCATTCTATCATCTTTTGGTTATGTGCAGGTTCCAATACCTTCATAGAGACACTTCGAGAGCGGATGTTTAGGCCGTCTTTGTCGACCATCATTCCAGAGAATTCAAAGTAGGTAATATCTCTTTAATTTCTTATGTGGTTATAATATGGTTATACGGTTATGCAAGCTATTTTGTCAACTATGTTCTTAAAAGCCAAAAAGTTGCTTTATTAAACAGATGGTGTCGTCTTTCAGGATTGCAACAGTTTCCCCAACAGAAACAGTTTTAGTGGCAACTAAGAAGATGCTTGAATTTCGAACAAGCTCTGCAGTTGTGACAATTGATGACAAACCACGGGGAATTATAACGTAAGTCTCTTATTGATAAAGCTGCACTTCACCCTTCAGCAGGCCCCCAAGAAAAAAGTTCACATCACCCGTCAATTATCTGTTTCTTAGAGAAGAATTTTTAAATTTTATCATTGTGATGCATCTTAGTTGCTTTATAATTAATACATGTCATAATTTTTTCATCATACTCTTGTCAGTTCAAGGGATATCTTGATGCGGGTAACAGCACAAAATCTTCCTCCACAGTCCACTTTAGTGGAGAAGGTATTGTTTCTTACATCTGAGAAAATTTATTTGGGTCACTGTCTCAGGAAAAATAGGAACTTTTTACTGTGGGTCTTTTTTCATTGCTAGAAGTTGGAATATCAGCTACTGCGAAGGGGCACCTAGGCTTTGGTTATACAATTAATAAAAGAATATAACTTGATTCTTGGTGCACCATGCTTTTGATTTACAGGTCATGACTCCAAATCCAGAATGTGCAACAATAGATACATCAATTGTTGATGCACTGCATACAATGCATGATGGGAAGTTTTTGCATATTCCTGTTGTAGATAGAGGTAATACACTTCTATGAGTTTAGAACAAAAATGTTTTGTAAAACTAGTGTAGTTTCTGATAACTATTGTTTGATGAATACAGATGGAAAAGTAGTTGCTGTAGTGGATGTACTACAGATCACTCATGCTGCTGTATCCACAGTAAGTCAAGTCTGTACCTTTCTGGGACTACATAATGCTCAATTATTTTTAAGTTAACACTCTTTGTGTTAATCTTTCATGAATTTATGGGAGAAATGTCCCAATATATGCATACAATCACATTTCAGCATTTTCAAAGAGAACCAAACCCTTAGGAGCACTCATGTCTTTATTGTAGTTTTTATTTGATTATTGTATTTAACTAATAAATTGCAAGTTTTATTGAGGAAACATCAGTTAACTTTTTTTTTTTTTTTTAATTGACCACTATTATAATAAAATAGTTTTTTTTTTTTTTTTTTTTCAAGGTAAAGGGGTTGAGGGACTAGACCCCTTGAAATTTCCCTCACAAGGGTGCCAATTGGCATAATATATAGTTTTCAATGTTATCCTGAAAGTAACAGATTCACAAATATTCAGCATGTTTAGCTGTCTAGGATGCATTATGATGCCTGACCAGGTGCCATGCCTCTACACGTTTGTCCTAACCTAGAACATGTTGCCTTCACTGTTTAATTTTAAGTACTCTGTTGTGAGGAACAAAGGAGTGCACCACTACTGAATGGTTGATGGTTTAATAGAACTAGAAATATAGAACTATTCTACCAATACATGCATAATTATTTATAGTGACTTATCAGGAAGATAATAATGGCAAATTGGCATCTTATGCTATTCGCTAAGGTGGCAAGTTATATTTCTTTCCTTAGTTAAAAGAATAATATGGCACTAGTTGCCAACAAGTTATGCTCCCATCTTATATGCCGCTTCTTTCACTAAAAGCATGTTTGTAATTTTGGAAATTAAATTTCTATTTACTTCCAGTCTCCGCTTTTTTTAGTACCCCGTTCTTCTGTTGCCCATCTAATTTCAGACTTGGGGTGATTCAGAAATTTTCTTTGAACTGAAAATTTTGGAAGTAATGTTCAGTTATGCATACAAAAGATATTATTTAGCAGGCACCTTTAGAGAATTACTTGATAAAAAATAGATACCAAAGTTGTGCTATGGATTCTCATTTTGAAGAAGCATATGATGCCTCCCCAACGCGCCCCCCCCCCCCCCCCCCCCCCCCCCCTCTTTTCTCCCCCTCCCTTATTGGACTCCTTGAAAAACTGAGTGTTGTGAAGGATAATATGGTTTTACCATTTTTGTTCACTAACTAGGTTGGGGGTACTGCTGGCATAAGTACTGAAGCAACAAACAGTATGATGCAAAAGTTCTGGGATTCTGCCATGGTCTTAACCTCTAATGAGGATGAAGAAGATGCACGAAGGTTATTTACATGCAATTGTAACATTTTTATTATAATGGTATTATTCTCACATGGCCATTGATATGTACTGACACATATTTTTGAAGTCTCAGTGAAGGTTCCTTAAAGTTGGCTTCAGAGGGAGGAACAGAGACAGGACGAGCACTTTCCTATCCTTTGTCAGGCCCCCCTAATACATTTGCTTTTAAAATCCAAGATAAGAAGGGCAGGATGCATAGGTTTACTTGCGGTATGTTACTTGCTTTGCTTATCATATAAGGCACCCATGAAATGGTTATAATATGTGGTATTTCATTTTCCCTGTGACACACATAGCTTCTGGATCTGATCTTTGTCCCCATTTGGTCCACCTGAGTGACTCACTCGAATAAATGGCTCTGTGTTGGTCCTGAGTTCTGAACTTGGCTGTCCACTACTGTATATATAGCTAGTAACGCCACACTGTTAGGACTATAGTAGTCTGGAGAAAGGACACGGGCTGCTAGATCTTTATGTTTTTTGAATAATGGATAAGGATTTTTGTTTAGGAGATTATCCGCTCTAGTGTTCATTCTCAGCATCTAAATATAGCAATGCACTTATATTTGGTAGTTGACTGGGTTTTGTCTTGTTGCTTGACTTCAGAGACACATAGTTTGGCAGATCTTATAGCTGCGATCATTCAGAGGGTGGGGGATGACATTGACCCCCACAAACTACCTCAGATTCTGGTATATTTTAAGATCATCATATTTCATTTTCATTTGGTTGGATTTTTTATTGTCCCTACTCCCAATTTAATGCTAATTGTTAGCCACATTCTGTAGTATGAAGATGAAGACCAGGATAAAGTTGTACTAGCATCGGATAGTGATCTTGCAACTGCCATGGACCATGCAAGGTCAGCTGGTTGGAAGGTATGATTGATCTGTCTGTTGGTCCTTAATGCAACCATTGGGTGTTATCCTATAGAATGAAAGGACATGTTTATGGAACATTAGAAGATAGTTTAAAATATAGATACCCTTTTTTCTTTGGGAAGGTACCTGTTTTTTTGGGTGATCTTCAAAAATGGTCCTCTCCATTGGGTTTGAAATGGACATTATCCATTTCATGGCTTAGATTTAGATTCTTATAAATCTATGGGGTACATAGTGCCATGTTGTTTTAAATCTCTTTCCACCAAATATGGAATGAGAATTGAGTTTAATCACGTGGTACAATATTAACTTTTGATTTGTGAAATACTAAATCTCCACTATAAAATGGACTATCTCCATTCCAAACCAAATAATGAGGATTTTGGTCTAATTTTCTCTCTAGCATTTTTCATTCCAAGCACAATGGACTCTCTCCATAGAAAGGACTTTTGTTTTGTTATAGCTACTCAAACAAACTTTGACATTTGAGTAATTTAAACCTTCCAGGGCTTGAGATTGCATTTAGACTATTCAGGAAAACGTGGTCGTGGGAGAGCTTACGGTTCGGGAGCTATGGACTTTGCTGAAACACATGCAGACGCATGGGCTTCTGCATACAGTGCTGTCGCAGCTGGAGCAGCACTTGTTGCTGGGTTAGGAGTAATGACATATATGAAGAGGTCCTAAATATTGTGAAACATGTTAATTCTATAAATGAGTTTTCAAATTTTAGCATGTCTGATTTGATCCTAGACTAGAGGGCCAAAATGGAATTGGTTGTGAGGGCATGACTTGTGCTTGATACCTGTTCTCGTAGAACCGTATACATAATACATGAGGAAAATCATTTTTTGTGTACTGGCTAAGAGGCTATTGCACTGGTTACATGCGTGACACTTTGGCGGCTTGAGTTCTTGTCTGCTAAGGTATTGCAGCTTCGCTGACCTGTAGTATAATTATAACAATAAATGGTGACATCAAATCTATACTGCGTTTTAGATTTCTGATATTCTAAATTCTTAACATATTAGGAAACCATGGATCTCTAAAAAAACCCAAAATTTGTTCGAACTCAATTTCACTCTTCACCTTATATTATGCGGTTAGCATTGATCCTCAGTCTGCTTGGAATTTATCTAATATTAGAATCTGTATTACCTCTTTAATATTTGTGTTTTTGTCACTTCTGCCAGTGTTATAAGTGTTTCTCTTTTAACTTTTTTTGACCAATTATATTAAGCAGTGTGGGAAAACCTACGCAAAGAATATCTAAAGGGGACAACTTTTTAGAATTTGTTAATGGTGGAAGGCCCATATCATACGTCTCTTTTTGTTTGAAAGACTTTCTTGGCTTGGGTCTTATTCCTATTTTCCAATTGGGTGGCGAATACATCAAAGTTTCTTTTAATGAAATCTTTTAAAGATGGAAAAATGTGAAGGAAACACATTTCTATTATTAACTACAGAGGTCCGGTTTTAAATACAAGGTAACACATTTCACGTGTATGAACTATATAAATAACAAAATGCCGAACATCACAAAAATAAAATAAAAATAAAAATAAAAATATATTTGCTAGTGCTATACATGAACTATTTATGTATGTATGGACAAAACTTAGGTATAGTACTTTAGATGCTGTTTCTTAGGTTCCTCTCTTAAGACTCAGTCATGTGGCTATTTTACTAAAAAATACACTATCATCCATGAGAAAAAATTCACATGGCAGAATTTTAAAAGGGAAACTTAAAGAATAACACTTAAGTACTGTACTTAAATCTTGCTCTGCATGCCCTATTTTTACATGGTTTTGTTGGGTTTTGGAATTTGAACTTTGTACTATATATAGAATATTGAGGAACTGAAATCCAATATTTTATGATATAGACTGTGTCGTGGCTATAGTTACCGCTGTAATAGGGCCTGTATAAAAATAAAAATAAAAAACGTGGCTAAAAAACCCTTAAAATGCTGGTATAAACCGTAATTTTTGCAAAGTGCCGCTAAGTCAGGCAGTTACAGTAGCGTTTTTCAAAAACTCCGTCATAGTTTACCTATAAATGGTGTCTAAAAAATACGGTTATAGACCTGTTTTTTTTGTAGTGCGGCATGTTTAAGCATTGATGCATCTGATTTGCTTAATGTCTCGTGATTATGCTATATATCCAGTACTGTTGTATTTGGACATGGTATTTTCTTTTTCCTGGTTATGACAGAATATAATTCTGAAGAGTTGATCTATGTGCTTATTTGTCAGACGAATCAAGGGAATACTTAGTATTATGAAGATCATTAGATCTTTGTAACTCCAGTCCGTTGCGAATATGATAACTATTTTACATCTGGGTGGCATAATTTTGACATTCCAAAAAGGAAAAGTCCATTGGAGGAAGAATACGTAAGTTGCCACTTTGGGTTATTGAACACTCGTTGTTGCTTTTGAAGCATGAAAATTGTGTTTAGAATTGATCTTTTAATTATTACTTTCTAATATTGAATCAGGTGAAAAAGGTGGGAATTGCATTATTCAAGTTGCCCTCAGTTGGCGTGGAACCCCTCAAGAATACAGGGATATGTAAGAGTCATCGCCGAATCTAATAAAAAGGACTCTTCTTCCTTTTCACTTCAACAATTGCAACTTTCGAATGCTAATAATTGTTGCTTGTAAGTGAAATAGCAAGAGAGAAATAATAAAGAGGGGAGTGTGTAGCAAAGTGTGTGTAATGTTTTAAGTATTAATAAAACTGTTATTTTATTAGTAACTAGTCGCAAATTTATGCATAATTATCTTTTAATTGTAGTGTAATATATAATTTATTCTCTAAAATTTGTTGAAGATAATTTGTTCTCCTTAAAAATTAAACAATTTCTAAAATTATTTATCATTTTTCTATCTCTACTAATATATTATTTTATTATTTTGGCTGTGTTTGATTAATATTACTCCTTTATGAGACGATCTATATTCTTAGAAATTATGTTATATTGTGCTATGTTTTTTTTTTTTTTTTTTAATTTAATTTAATTTAATTTAATTTTTTTATGTATGACTAAACTTTTTAAATTTCAAATAAATGATTCAAATTGCTTATTCTCTTAAAGGAGATTATCATGATATTAATCAAAACTAATAACAAAACCTTGTAATATTACTCAAATAATTGATAGACACATTCAAATTAATAGCAAAAATTGTGTTTTGATATAAATTCAAATTCTCACTTCCAAAATAAGACCAAATTATCTTACTCAAACAAAAATCAAACCAAAACTATAAGAGGGAGAGATATTACTTGTGATGGAGAACTAAAAAATATAAAGGTATGGCTTCAGTCTAGTGCCTCCAGTGCACTGAACTCATTGCGATCATGACATGTGTCCATTTTCGGACACGTGTCATGATCGCAACGAATCCAGTGTCACAGGACACTGGACAGAAGCCAGACCCAAAATATAACACCAAAATGTATCAAAACCAAATACAATTATAAGAATAAGAACAAAACAGCTTTGTTGACTCCTGTGCTTATATATTGCTCATTTTGAGACATTCACCGAAAATGATAATGACAAATGGGCTTTTAAGTTGTAGGGATCAAGTATGTTGAACATGCTTCTTGAATAAAATTCTTTATGAACTACCCTTTGCAAAATTGAATGCTTCTATGAGAACTCGGGAACCATTTATTCGATGAAATTATACACTTCTATGAGAACTAGGGAACCATTCAAGCATATATATATATATATATATATATATACATATATATTAATATATATAGCCTTTGAAGTGATTCTATAGGTGACACCAACACAGTTAATTGTAAATATTACAGTACCAAATATTGGTCGGAAGTTAAATGCAAGGGCAAGAAATGCAAGTGTCTTTCACAAAAAAAGACAGGTAATTCAAGTTTGGAAATTAATCTCTTAGAAAAGGACCCGGGGGGGCGGGGGGCAAAATTTTTTTACTTTTTAAAACTTTTTTAAAATATTGACTTATATCAAAAGGTAACTTTTTAATTTTTGTTCTGAACCATTCAAAAGGTATTGCACCAAATCTCAATCCGGTTATATCAAAAGCCCTAAATATTGCTCCTGATCTCAATTTTTTTAAGTCCGCCTACTAATTAATCAACTCTCTCTCCTCACAAAATGAAAGCTTAATACAGTGTAAGACCTTTTTTATTTGTTTAAAATTGCATGGTCCAGTGGTTAGCACTTGGCATGCAGGATTAGGCAGAATGGGGAGACAAACTTGCAGGGAAAAATAGACGCATGGGCTTCTGCATAGAGCGCTGTTGCAGCAGGAGCAGCACTTGTTGCTGGGTTAGGCGTATTGACATATATGAAGAGGTCCTAAAGATTGTGAAACATGTTCGTTCTATAAATGAGTTTTCAAATTTTAGCATTGCTGATTTGATCCTAGACTAGAGGACCAAAATGGAATTGGCTGTGAGGGCATGTCTTGTGCTTGATACCCGTTCTCGTAGAACCATATACATAATTCATTAGGAAAATCAATTTTTGTGTACTGGCTAAGTGGCTATTGCACTGGTTCCATGCGTGACACTTCGGTGGCTCGTATTCTTGTCCACTAAGGTATTGCAGCTTCGCTGACCCTGGAGAATGCTTATAACAATAAATGGTGACATCAAATCTATACTTTAATTTTTTTTTTTTTAAAGAACAAAAAAAAGGCTCATACGACACGGTATCATTAATTATCTTAGCTCACTTAAATCTGAATTCTGTGACATGAGACCACTGAAGCTGCTTGGGGCTATCTATGTGGGCACAAAATTTTAAATTTAAGCACCACGACTCGAATCACAATCTTTGGACTCGCAAGGGTGATGGGCTGCCACCCTTCAGTGGTGACATCAAATCTATACTATGTTTTAGATTTAGGATATTCTAAATTATTAATATATTTGTAAACTATGTATCTCTCTCTCTCTAAAAACAATAAATAAATAAAAATAAAAATAAATAAAAAAAACCTAAATTTTTTTGAAGTCAATTTCACTCGAACCCATGGTTGGGAACGTGGTATAAAATAAAGTTTGTCTTAAAACTATACTGTTAGTATTAATGGTCTGTTTGGGATTTATCTAATATTAGAGTCTCTATTACCTCTTTAATTTATGTTTTTGTCACTTCTACCATTGTTATAAGTGTTTTTCTTAAATCTCAAGGGGTTAACTTAGCAGTTTCTATGGCCTCATAATATTTATGAGATTTTGGATTTGAAACTTCTTGAAAGCATCTTGAGGCCATCCTCAAGGAATTCCTTCCTGTAATAACACAGTGTGTGTGGGATGGAAGACTGCACATGCCCAAGAAAATAGTTAGATTCTTGAAGAGGTCTGTCTGGATATCTTGTTTATCCAAAAAAAAAAAAAGTGATTCTCTTAACTTTTTTTTGACCAATTATATACCATAAATCAAATTATATTAAGCAGTGTGGGAAACCTATGCAAAGAATATATAAAGAGGATAACTTTTTAGAATTTGTTAATGTTATAAGCCCCATGTCCTACGTCCCTTTTTGTTTGAAGACCTGGGTCTTATTCCTAATTCCCTATTGGGAGGCGAATACATCAAAGTTTCTTTTAATGAAATCTTTTAAAGATAGAAAAAAAATGTAAAAGAAGGAAACACATTTTTATTATGGAAAATATTAACGAATGCCCTAAGAGTATTAATTTAGGAATTATTTTTAGAAATATTTATGGAAAAATAATAACGCAATTAATTTTTCTGACAGCTTTTTATATTTCTCATAAAAAGTGGTATTAAATTTTTTTCTAATATAATTTATTAACAACTACCCTAAGAGCATCTATTAACATGACCTTTTTATTATTAACTACGGATGTCCAATTTTAATCCAAAGCAATACATTTCAGTGTATGAACTATATAAATAACAAAATGCTAAAAATAAAAAAATAAATTAATAATAAAAATAAATTTGCTTGTGCTATACGTGAACTATAGATTGTGTTGCCCTATTTGTATTTTTTTTTTTTTTTTTTTTTTTTGAGAAACTTGATAGAGTTTTAACTTATAATGTTCGCTTGTGATAATTGTGCTCTTTATTATCATACCAAAACGTGAATAAGTTTTTGGTATAAACGGAAATTGAACCCCAAATCTTTTATTTAACCATCAAAGACTTTACTAGTTAAACTAATTAAAATTCACCTATTTAATTGCAATTTTTTTTTCCTTTTTTTTTTTTTTTTGTTTGAGAATCATTAATTACAACAAATTGAGTTAAGGTTGGGGCTTTTATGGAAAATTTGTACTTACTAGGCAGAGTTTTAACGTATAAGGAGTTATGGACAATCCCCAATCTGGGCCTTCCACCCCATCAGGGTTGGACTGCGATTCAAATTCCAGCACACATTGTCGGTGTGTGGGCTCCATTGGGCCATGTCCACTTATTTTCCATCTTACATTATTATTATTATTATTATTTTTTTTTTTGGGCGGGGGTATAATTTAGTCAATTTACCTTTCTTCTTGACACTTTGTGGTAGAAAATTTTGATTCTGTCCCTTAAGTTACAAAGAACCATCCCGACTATAATACTTCATGCCTTTATTTTTTTAGTGTTCAAATCCACATTTTTCATTGTAAAAAGTATATATGAATATGTCAAAGAATAACATTCAGATTATTTTGATGAAAACTTTATGTAAAGATAGTTATTCATATTTTTCAGTATTTGGTATCATAAAAAAAAAAAATAGTAAAAGAAAAATTATTATTGATCAATAGAAAAAGTATGACTTATTTTTAACGATTTTTTTTCCACTAAATTTTTTTGGAAAACAACTTCATCATATAGCAAGCTAAATAAAAGAAATTATAAGATTATTTTCCAACTCATTTAAGGTTACTAACAAACATTAAAAAAATGAGATAGTTTTATCAAAAATACTTTTTAGAAAATAATTCATTTTCTTGAAAACATTACCACCGAAACAAATCTAAAATGATCCAAACTTAAAACAAATTATCCAAGCTTCACGTGCATGTCTAGGCGGAGAATTCAATAGAGCACCATTGTTACTACAGACGGAGCCATCAGATAGCTCCTTCCGTAGTAAGGACATCAAATAGCTCCTTCCCTAGTTAGGACGAAATACTATGTAAGTATGCTTAATTTCTCATTGAATGGCACTCGGGTATGAGGTGTCCACTCTGCATGCTTGTTCAATTGCTTCTTTTGTCGATTACAAATTACATTTTTAACATTACGTACTTTGTTTTTTTTCCTGTTTCTTTTGCTTACTCTGTTTCTCGATTATATAAATAGAGCTAGTATTTTCATCTTCAGCAAAGGAGAATTAAGCACCATTCTCAGATTCCTCCTACTATATATATTCATTGCATAAGCTTGGTTTTTGATATCTCTCTCACACACAGCTATGGGCGTGGATTCTTGGGTTTCTAGCCCCTTGTTCAACAACATGATCATAGCTTTGTCCATCAACATCATCATAGTTTCTTTCTTCTCTACACTCCCAAATGTGTGAATTCAAAATCTGTGCTGTCCGGACAACAAGAAGATCAGTGGTACTGTGGTCCAAACGCCTGTCGCCCCACTTTCGTGGGCTTTATCAATACAACAACCACGCTTGAGTGGGAAGGCGGTTGATTCAGGGACAACAAGGCTAGGTTGGAGTTGCAAGACACGCGAAATGGTGTTGCCACCGTTTCCCTCCAGGTCTGCATATCCAATTAGTTACTACCTTTACTGTTTTACACGGTTTTGTTGGGTTTTGGAATTTGAACTTTGCATTATAGTATATAGAGGAACTGAAATCCATTATTCTATGATATAGATCAACATGTTTTAGCATTGTCTCATGATTATTCTGTATATGCAGCATTGTATTTGGACATGCATGGTATTTTCTTTTTCTTGGTTATAATAGAATATAATTCTAAGAGTTGTTTATCTATGTGATTTTTTGTCAGACGAAAGACGGGAATAATTGGTATTGTGAAGATAAATATATGTTTGTAACTCCAGCTCGTTGTAAATATGATTACTATTTTAAATCCGGGAAGCATAGTTGTGACATTCAAAACTGGAAACTCCATTGGAGGAAGAATTCGTAAGTTGCCACTTTGGGTTATTGAAGACTCACTGCATGTGTTAGTTTGTTTTGAAGAATGAACATTGTGTTTAGATTTGATCTTTTAATTATTACTTTCTAATATTGAATCAGGTGGAAAAGTTGGGAATTGCATTATTCAAGTTGCCATCAGTTGCTACGGAACCCCCTCAAGGATATAGGGATACGTAACTATGTAAGAGTCATCACCGACTCTAGCACAAGGCCGGTGATACAAGAAAGGTGCCAAGAAAATATGAAGAATGCCAAACAAAAAAAAGGACTCTTTCTTCCTTTCACTTCAACAGTTGCGACTTTCGAATGCGAATAAGAGTTGTTTTTGAAAGTGAAATAGTAAGAGAGAAATAATAAAGAGCGGAGTCAGTGGCGAGCCACTTGATGACCGAGGGGGGGCTGGGCCCCCCCCAAATTTATGAATAAAATAATTTTTTTTTGAAAGATATCTTAAATAATTTGATAATTTTCAAATAATCTTATTATTTTTGTCCCCATACCTAATAATATACAAACATATTTAAGAAATTCTAAAAATAAATATAATTTTCATTTAAATAAAATACAATCTATAAATACATATGTGATACTCCAATTTGATTGATTGTGTGAGGAGTCCCATATCGGGTATTTATTGGGTAGATCTAAGTTTTATTAACAACTACAAGGAACCTCAATTATGACCAGTCCTTTTGAGGTATAGCGCAGATGTGGCTAACGCTTTTCCTTAGATCGTTACATATGGTATCAGAGCCGGCCTAGTAATCCTGTGTGGGTACAGAGACACTACCCCACAAAGTGGGCCCTAACGAGGACGTTAGAGATTTAAGTGGGGGAGATTGTGATACCCCAATTTGATTGATTGTGTGATGTGTGTGGGTGTGTGATGAGTCCCACATCGGGTATTTACTGGGTAGATCTGTGCTTTATTAACAACTACAAGCATGGTTGTCAAAATCGCGATCTGGATCGTAGGATCGCACGATTTTACGATCCCACCTCACCAAAATGATTAGAATTGCACTAGGATCGTAAAAATGGTAGGATCGTACGTAGGATCGAATGGGATTCTACCGATCCTACCAAAAACATAATTTTTTTGTTTTTTTTTTTTTTAGATAAATTTTTTGTTTTGATGAAGCTTTAAGGATTTTTATTTTTTCATGTTGTGATGGTATGACTTTTTATTTTTAATTTTATAAAATTATGTCAACCTAAGCAAATGTTTTTTAGTTTCTAGTTCACTTGTAATCAAAATGAAAGAATGTTTCATCATTTCTAAATGAAGAATTTGACTTGGCTTTGCTGCATTTTAAGCTATAATATTGTTAAATTTGTTTGATCAATATACTAATTTGTGTTCTAATATTACTAAAATATTTTTTTTTATATAATTTTATCAATTATGCTTGTATTTGTATATAGATTGATTGATTTTTTTGAGTATACTCTTTAATTGTTGCTGAGTGGTATAACTTGAATAGTTGAGTGTGAAATTGTATCTTGATATCTTTTACAACTCTAGTATACAAATATATAATGTCTACATAGATGATGAAAGGAATGATGATGATTAGGAATTTAGGACGGTGGTTATAAGAACCTTAAAATGGGAATAATTAAATATTCACTTTATCTTAATATTCATCTTACTTTTGGATTTCATATTGTAGTTAGCTAGTTTCCATTTGCTAACTTATTTTGGATTTCAAATTTGGAACTTAAACTTAAAAATATTTTCCTTATGTTTTGATAAATATTTTGGTATTTGGTTGCTAATTAAATATTTATTGAACTTATTAGATACATTAAGTCAAAACTTAAATATATTTGTTTCGTTAGTATAGACTTAGCGATGTATGACATGCAAATTACATCATATGATGCAAATCTAAGTTTTTTTATGGATGAATTTATAATTTACGTAATTATTCAACATACAAAGTCATTATCAATGTGTTTTTTACATCATATGATGCAAATCTAAGTTTTTTTATGGATGAATTTATAATTTACGTAATTATTCAACATACAAAGTCATTATCAATGTGTTTTTTACTTTAAATCTGAAAATATGTAGGATCTTACGATTCACAATCCGATCCTACGATCTACGATCTCACCTACCTTCAACGATCCTACATAGGATCCCGATTTTGACAACCTTGACTACAAGGAACATCAATTGTGACTAGTCCTTTTGAGGTATAGCGCAGATGTGGCTAGCGCTTTTCCTTGGATCGTTACATTACATGTGTAGACAAATTACAATAATTAAACATTCATTATCTTTAAAATGAACATATAGGTATTTTAACAATTATCTCAACAAATAAAAGGGAAAAAATTGAGTTATGAAGTATTGTATATTACTATTTTACATTTCATACACACAAAAAAAAAAAAATATATATATATATATATATATGACCCCCCCAAAGACAAATTCCTGGCTTCGCCATTGGCGGAGTGTGTAGCAAAGTATGTATAATGTTTTAAGTATTAATAAAACAACTATTTTATTGATAACTAGTGGCAGACTCATGCATAATTGTTTCCTAATTGTAGTACAATTGATAAGCATGTTCAAATTAATAGCAAATATTGTGATATAAATTCAAATTCTCACTTCCAAAATAAGACTAAATTATCTAAATCAAACAAAAATTAAACCAAAACTATAAGAGGGAGAAATATTACTTGTGATGGAGAACTAAAAAAATACAACACCAAAATGTATTAACGCCGAATACAGTTGTAAAAAACACAATGATTCATCAACCTATGGAGTTGAAATAAAGAATAAAAATTTGAGAGAGAGAATAATCATTTTTCCAAGAGAGAATGTGAGAAAGAATAACAAATTTATAGAAACTGAGATGAGAAGAAAAATAGTAAAAATAGAAAATATAGTTGTAGGGTCACGTTTCGCAACGAACCATAATAGTTGTTGTGTCAGGACGTAAATGGGCCCATACAATATCATTTGTAGAGAGTGGGATCGAAAGGCTAAGTCGTGTTTACCCGGCGGTGGTTTTTGTTGAGGTGTTCTTACATGGCTCAGGTGTATTCACCTTAGGAACCCTCTTTTTCCTAGTGGGACTCCCTTCTTTAGGATACATATTTTTTCTTTTATACTCGCATGCGTTCAATTTCCTTCGTCCACGTGTAGAGTCAACCTTTCCAAAACTGATACTTGTCCCATCAGTCCCAAACCCAAGTCGTTGGGAGTAGTTGATAAAGTTAAAGGATATGGCTCTGTTAGGTGCAAAACTCAGTCTGGGAAAGGCAGTAAGGGCAGCCTTTCCTAGATATTTCAGATTTTCTTTTAAGATTGTCCCTATGCCGCTTTTGCCCCCTTTTCTTGGTGGAGCTTTGGGCCAGCCGAGGGCTGCACCGTCCTCGGCCACTTTTCTGGGTCCATTTGTGCTTTGCGCTAATGAGCTTGGACTACCACCTTCTTCGGCTTGGGCCTTAAAGCTTCCCGTGAACAAGTGGGCCTGGCCCATATATTGTTGGGCCCCATAATAGCCCCTCAAAACCCTGCTGTCCGACCTCTTGGTTGGAGAGGGGGGTTTTGGTTACTCCAAGCCTTTATTACGGCTCAATTAATTCGACCCTTCCCTGGCGTTGGCAATTCTCCGAATGCCCAGGAAACGCTCCGATCTACGAGATATCCTTCTTGATTTAGCATTTATACGTTCTGTCTGTTTGGCTACTCGAAGTAGGTCTTTAATGTTTTCCCTTCACGAGACCTCTCAAATTCAATGGCTACTGATAACGTGGGGGAACGGAACAGGCGCACTCTTGCTGGCAGATTTCCTTGAAGACCTGAACACATTTAATGCTATCCTCTTCGTCCCTTATATAAAGAGGGTGGACATGAGTTGTTTCTTTCATATGTGAATCCCTTAATCCCCCAAAAAACTGAAGTCCTTAGATTCCTCCCAGAATTCACATTTACCCTCTGATTATACCTCGACTTGTAATACGTTCGCCACAGTCATAGGTGATGAAGAAACCTTCTCCCTCCCAAAAATACCTTGTTCTGGCCAAGCTCGAGATGGCTCGGTCGGGGCAAGGATGGCGGAGACTTAAAATTTGTCTTGCCTACCTTTCAGCCAAAATCCGAAGCAGGAACTCGTCACGTCGCACCTTCGACGTGACTGAGCCGAGGACACACAGCATCATCACCACCCGCTCTCTCATGAGCATATCTAATGTGGTACCGGTGTGCTAGGAGTCAGGACTGGGGCAGGGACTAAATGCCCCTGCGTCTTCCTCTCTTCGTTCACTGGTGCCACCCTTTACTTTTCTTTCTTCTTCTTTCCACCACCAACTCCATTCTGGGGCTTTTCCTTCTCTCTTTTTTGCTCCTTTCTCCTTCTTTTCATTTCTTCCCTCTTCTTCTCCTCCTTCTCTTGCTCATATCCTCCATCTTCCTCATTCATCTCCTCCATCTTCTGCTCATGTCCTCCATCTTCTTCTTCCTTGGTGCTCTTTGGTGACAAGAGCTTGCTGAAGTGCTTCCATGTGTTCCAATTCTTCTTCCTTCTCCTTTATCTTTTTCTAAAAAAGGTTCTTCTCCTGATACAAGCAGTACTGAGGCAGAGATTGGAGAAGCTTTGAAGGCGAGTTTAAAGGGCACCTGACTGTTTACTTATCTGTATTGCAGTGGTTATTGCTGCTTCGACAGTTCACCTTTTGTAGAGGCTTGTTTAAGCCCTTCTTTGTACGTTGTAACAATTTTCCATATTAATAAAAGTTACTATTCATTTATTTCGCATGTTCTGTTTTTATGTTTTATGAGTTTACACATGCTGCTCGGCACAATAATATAGCATTTGAATTAATGACAACTAAGGCTGAAATATTTGTTAATAAAAAGGTGTCACCATAACTTTAATAAAATTATTTAACATAGCAAAGCCGACCAATGAGGAACGAAACTCACCTTAAAATTAGCCAAGATGAGGACTAAGTGCTCGATACAGTGTAGGAAATAACTATCCGAGGACGTTTCAATCGCCAAATGGACAGTTTCCTTAGGTTAATGAAAGTTGGGTCGTTTCGCCATTTTTTTAACACACTGGCTTTAACCTTTTACAGTATCTGAGCCGAGAACCCTCCCCATTCGAGTAGTCGGTTTCCCAAAAGGCTTGAGTCCGAGGACTTCGTAACACCTAGGTTCTGTCTTAAACTTAGATTTTCTCAGTACTTGGTTTCCCCATAGGCTTGGGTCCGAGGACCATACAAGGTCTAGGTTCTGTCCAAGACTCTTTGAGTTCAGTTTCTCCCTTTCCTCAGGTATTTCTCGAGGTGCCGAGCAGGAAGTTGTCCTCGGCAACAGTTATTCCTCGGGGTGGGCCATTGCCCTTGGGCCCCCATGCAGAACAGGCCTGGGCCACGAATTCATTTGGCCCACAACTTAAAGGGTATTTACGTAGTTTTTTGGTTACGTAGTACTTTTTGGCATCCCAATGTTCGAGGTGCACCTTCCAGAGACTCCTTTAATCCCCTGGTTGCAGGTGGCGTTGGAGATTGAGCCTACGCCATCTTGTCTGTAGCGTTCCTTGGGACGCTCCGTGAATTAAATGTCACCACCTTATCTCTTTAAATAAATAGGAGAGAAAGTTACTTCATCCTCACACCAATTCTTTGGTTTTCTCCCAAATCACAGCTCCTATACTCAGTGCTGTCCTCCCTTAGCACAATATGTCTGAGGCGAGGGTTGGGAAGAAGGAAATCTCTCCGCCACCGAAGCGCCGTGCCCTTATGAGACTTAAAATGGTGAGGTATGGGCACAGGAAGCATAAGTTCAAGAGAATACTCCATTTCAATCGAGGGGAAAGGATGTCTCTCCCTCTTTTAGTCAAAATCCGAAGCAAGTTCTGCTCACGCTAGAACTTTGGTGTGTCAGAAGAAAGATTCTCCGCCATCATCGCCTCTGCCTTGTGGCGGGCGAATATTTAGAGAAAGCCCCTCAACTTCCAACTCCCTGCACCTTTCCTTCAGCGGTGTCAGGCTCAAGTTGGGTCTCTTTTGCTGTTTGAGTTGTGGGCAAGTGAAAACATTGAGGAAGAACAAGGTCTCGGAGCTGTAGCCAACCTCTCCTCTGATCTACTTCCTCGGCTTTACTTTATTCTCTTGTACACTCCTTTCTTTTTGGTTATGTAGTCAGCTTTGACACAAACTGATTCTAGCTTTTCATTGTACGCTGTACTATTTCTTTGTTTTAGTAAAAAATGGAGATTTCTTTACTTGTTTTGAATACTGTTCCTTTGACAACACTACTTTGTGAGTGGGTGTGCTCCATGTGTGTGTTCCTCCTCGGCGGTATTTAAAGCAAGAACTCTTGAAACACAATCCAGCTAATTCTAATCTACCGACACTATCAGGCATAATAATAATAACTCATAGTAAGTTAAATTTAGGAAACTAACCGAGATAACATTTGAACGTTCTGTAATAAGCGCGAGAATATTGTCTGAGGACGACAAATTCTAAATAATTCATCCGAGGGAGTGACCGAGCATTGCATGACTTCAGTTATGCTTTTGGAAACACGTTACTCCATTCCATACTGGTCCCTTTAGTGTTGAGGATCCGAGGGCAAGCTAGAGAACCCATGTAACACAGTTTTCCTTTTATGTAGTTGGTTTCCCCAGAGGCTTGGGTCCGGGGACCATACAAGGCCTTGGTTCTGTCCAAAACTTGTATCCTCTTTTTAAGTAGTTGGTTTCCCCAGAGGCTTGGGTCCGAGGACCATACAAGGCCTTGGTTCTGTCCAAAACTTGTATTCTCTTTGTAAGTAGTTGGTTTCCCCAGAGGCTTGGGTCCGAGGACCATACAAGGCCTTGGTTCTGTCCAAAACTTGTATTCTCTTTGTAAGTAGTTGGTTTCCCCAGAGGCTCGGGTCCGAGGACCATACAAGGCCTTGGTTCTGTCCAAAACTTGTATTCTCTTTTTAAGTAGTTGGTTTCCCCAGAGGCTTGGGTCTGAGGACCATACAAGGCCTTGGTTCTGTCCAAAACTAGTATTCTCTTTGTAAGTAGTTGGTTTCCCCAGAGGCTTGGGTCCGAGGACCATACAAGGTCTTGGTTCTGTCCAAAACTTGTATTCTCTTTGTAAGTAGTTGGTTTCCCCAGAGGCTTGGGTCCGAGGACCATACAAGGCCTTGGTTCTGTCCAAAACTTGTATTCTCTTTGTAAGTAGTTGGTTTCCCCAGAGGCTTGGGTCCGAGGACCATACAAAGCCTTGGTTCTGTCCAAAACTTGTATTCTCTTTTTAAGTAGTTGGTTTCCCCAGAGGCTTGGGTCCGAGGACCATACAAGGCCTTGGTTCTGTCCAAAACTTGTATTCTCTTTTTAAGTAGTTGGTTTCCCCAGAGGCTTGGGTCCGAGGACCATACAAGGCCTTGGTTCTGTCCAAAACTAGTATTCTCTTTGTAAGTAGTTGGTTTCCCCAGAGGCTTGGGTCCGAGGACCATACAAGGCCTTGGTTCTGTCCAAAACTAGTATTCTCTTTGTAAGTAGTTGGTTTCCCCAGAGGCTTGGGTCCGAGGACCATACAAGGCCTTGATTCTGTCCAAAACTTGTATTCTCTTTTTAAGTAGTTGGTTTCCCCAGAGGCTTGGGTCTGAGGACCATACAAGGCCTTGGTTCTGTCCAAAACTTATATTCTCTTTGTAAGTAGTTGGTTTCCCCAGAGGCTTGGGTCCGAGGACCATACAAGGCCTTGGTTCTGTCCGAAACTTTTATTCTCTTTGTATTTATTTATCTTCCGAAGGTTTAGCTCCTCGAATAAGGTGGGGGAAGCTAGCCTGATGTTTGAAGCCCCTAGACTTGCCTATGTCATTGACACCGTGGAACGTAGCCCCTAGTGGGAACTTATGTTGAAATAGCAACAATGTATTGCCGGTGATAAAGGCACCCTCGTAGTCCCTTGTTTGACAGAAACTCAACTTCACCACCGTTCGAGCTAACATGCAAGCCTCCCCACAGACGGCGCCAATTGTAGGGTCACGTTTCGCAACGAACCATAATAGTTGTTGTGTCAGGACGTGAATGGGCCCATACAATATCATTTGTAGAGAGTGGGATCGAAAGGCTAAGTCGTGTTTACCCGGCGGTGGTTTTTGTTGAGGTGTTCTTACATGGCTCAGGTGTATTCACCTCAGGAACCCTCTTTTTCCTAGTGGGACTCCCTTCTTTAGGATACATATTTTTTCTTTTATACTCGCATGCGTTCAATTTCCTTCGTCCACGTGTAGGGTCAACCTTTCCAAGACTGATACTTGTCCCATCAGTCCCAAACCCAAGTCGTTGGGAGTAGTTGATAAAGTTAAAGGATATGGCTCTGTTAGGTGCAAAACTCAGTCTGGGAAAGGCAGTAAGGGCAGCCTTTCTTAGATATTTCAGATTTTCTTTTAAGATTGTCCCTATGCCGCTTTTGCCCCCTTTTCTTGGTGGAGCTTTGGGCCAGCCGAGGGCTGCACCGTCCTCGGCCACTTTTCTGGGTCCATTTGTGCTTTGCGCTAATGAGCTTGGACTACCACCTTCTTCGGCTTGGGCCTTAAAGCTTCCCGTGAACAAGTGGGCCTGGCCCATATATTGTTGGGCCCCACAATAGTAATATACACTGAATTATCTAAGTTATGCTATGTAATATATAACATTATTATGCTATGTACTATATAACATTATATTCTTGTATACTATCTTTATAATGCGATAGGATAAAATTTATGAAAACAAATAAAATACAAAAAATAAAAACTTAAAAACACAAAACCAAATCACATCAACCCAAAGTATAGTTCTAAAGAACGCAAAAATTACTTATCCTAAAGTAGAGATGTAAGATATAAAAAAAATACACAAAAAAAAAAATAAACAAAATTGAGAGAGAGAGAGAGAGAGAGAGAGATAAACTTTTTTGTGGAAAAATTATTGATAGAATAGCAGAGAGAATCACAAATTTATAGCAAGTAAATGGGAATAAGAAATATCAAAAATAATGTAAGGTAAAACGGTAGAGAAAGAGTGATATTAAGATGGATAATAGTAGGGAGATGGAAAGGTAAAATGGATGGAAAAAGTTGGAAAAAGTGCAAGAATATATAAGTTGAGAAATTAATAAGAATAGAAATAGCTAAGAGATAGAAAGTTTTAAATAAGTGATAATATGGCTACTGACATGACTCAATAAAAGTGTACCAGAATTTGTTTAAAGTCAATTTCACTCTTCACCCATGGAGGGGGGGAGGGGTATACAATAAAATTTGTCTTAAAACTATGCGGTTAGTATTGATACTCATATAATCTGTTTGGGATTTATCTAATATGAGATATTAGTTTATTACCTCTTTAATTTATGTTTTGTTCACTTCTGTCAGTGTTATAAGTGTTTTTCTTAAACTTCAAGGGGTTGGCTTGGTGATTCCTAAGCCCTCATGATATTTATGAAATCTTAAATTTAAAACTTTTTACCTGCATCTTGGGGTTACTCTCAAAGGATTCATCCCTGTAATAACCCTTGTGTGTGGGATGGAAGGACTATACATGTTCAAGAGAATAATCAGATATTCGAAGAGATATAAATACTTTGTTAAAAAAAAAAATGTTTCTCTTAACTTTTTTTTGAACAACCATATGCCATAAATGAAAATTCTATTAGCAGGTGGGAAAACCTATGCGAAGAATATCTAAAGAGGATAAACTCTTTAGAATTTGTTAAGCATTAGCATTGGAGAATGCTAATGCTATATCTAAGACCAATTTGACATTTTAAGTTCTAAAATCCTTTGCATCAGACAATGCTAAACTCAACTATTGCAAATTTTTTTGCAATAGTGCTACAGTACAATTCTAAAGTTAGAATTGTACTGTAGCAAGTATTCTAAAAAAAAAATACTTTTTTATTGCCTTATGCCCAATGGACCCTCCAACAACAGGACTTCCTACTGTCCAACAAAATCACAGAAAATTCCAGACCATGCCCAACGGACCCTCCCTCAACAACACCGCTGGACTTCCTACTGTCCAACAAAATCACAGAAAATTCCAGACCAAACTCGCTGCCTCTCTCTCTCTCTCTCATGAAACCAACATAAAACCCCACTCTCTCAACCCAACTCCATCACAAACAACCCAAATCAATAACTAACGTCCTCCACTGCGAGCTCTGCCACAAACCCAACTTCAACTTCAAGCACAGAACCCAATCATCGATGAAACCAATGTTTAAGGCTCAAGCGCCAAACCCAATCGCACCACCAAGCACCACAGTGGCTCAGTTTTTCCGGTGGGTTGCAATCCGGCGGTTCTGTGGTTGCTTTTTTTTTTTTGGCTTGGCTGACGGCGTGGGTCACTGTGATGGTTGTGGTTTTTTTTTTTTTTTTTTTTTTTTTTTTTTTTTTTGCTGTGACAGGTGCCTAAAGGGGTTGTGGGTCGTGGTTGGGTCCGGTGATGATTTTTTTTAATGGGTTTGCTCCGGTGGGTTTCAAATCGGCGGCATGGGCTGATGGGTTTTTGGTGCCGTGGCTGTGGTTGTGGTTGTTGATGGTTTGAGGTGCCGTGGCTGTGGTTGTGGTTGTTGATGGGTTGAGGTGCTAATGGGTTGAGGTGCCGTGGCTGTGGTTGTTGATTGATTGATCGGTGGCTTGAGTTGATCGGTGGCTTGGGTTTTTGGTGCCGTGGATCGGTGGCTTGAGTTGATCAGTGGCTTGGGTTTTTGGTGTCGTGGCTGTGGTTGTTGATGGCTTGTGTGTTGCTAGAGGTTGAGGGAGAAGTAGAGGAAAAAAAAATGGTTGGAAAGCCTAGGAAATATGGGTCTGAACAAAATTGGCAGTTATAAAGAAATAATAAAGAAATATTAAAAATTAATATTTTAATAGAAATAGAGTTTTGGGATGTAGAAGTATTGTAAAATAAGATGGTATAATGATAAAGTGAGTTTTTAGAATGGTAAAATAGAATAGCATTAGCATTTTCCAATGCTAATGCTCTTAGCGGTGGAAGCCCCATGTCATACATCTCTTTTTGTTTGAAAGACTTTCTTGGCATGGGTCTTATTCCTAATTTCCAATTGGGAGATGAATACATCAAAGTTTCTTTTAATGAAATCTTTTAAAGATGGTAAAAATGTGAAGAAAGGAAACACATTTTTATTATTAACTGCAGAGGTCTAGTTTTAAATCCAAGTTAACACATTTCTCGTGTATGAACTATATAAATAACAAAATGCCGACAATCACAAAAATAAAATAAAATAAATTTGCTAGTGCTATACATGAACTATAGATTAAGCTGCACTATTAGCATAAATTAATTGCAACAGATTGAGTTTTTTTTGGTATTAGAGTTTCACTTAAAGTAAATTATGTTGATCAATTTTGTTTTTTTAGAAAGTTTCAACCAAGATACCAATTGATTTTTGGTGTAAGTAAAGATCGACTCTCAAATTTCTTATTCAACCATTAAAAACTTTATTGAAAGCCACTCATTAGATTGAGTGTGTGTTTGTATTGAGCTTTTGCGTCTACGTTTTGCGTTTCCTGCGTTTCAGTTTTTTTTTTTTTTTTTTTTTTTAGCCGCACTTGTTGACTTTTTGTCTGTGAACAGTGCATTTGTGCACTGTTCATGGACCCACAAATTACACTTTTCAGCAACTTTTTCATTAAAAATGGGTCCCACGATACTATTCACACATTTAAAAATTATTTTGCTACAGTGTTTTCAGTTTTCAGTTTTCAGTTTCAGCAAAATAAGTTCTATCCAAACACACCCGGAGTTAAGGTTGCGGCTTTGATGGAAAATTTGAACTTACCTAGGCAGAGTTTTAATGTATATATAAGGAGTTATTATAGACACACCGACTAAAGCCCCAATCTGGGCCTTCCGGCCCATCAGGGTTGGATTGTGATTCTAATTCCAGCACACATTGTCGGTGTGTGGGCTCCATTGGACCATATCCACTTATTTTTCCATCTTACTTTTCTTCTTCTTTTTTTGATTGAAGTTATCTTTCTTCTTGACACTTTTGTGGTAGAAAATTTTGACTTTCTGTTCCCTTGAGTATTCATGTATATGATAAGCCTTATCCCTTAAGTTACAAAGAACCATCCTGACTTTTAATACTTCATGCCTTTATTTGTTAGAACATAATCAATCACCTTAAATCATGGTTTTCTTTTTGAGACGCACTGAAAAAAGATTTGACAACTTTTTTTTTTTTGTACAATTCTAAAAGATGGTATATAGTTATTGATCTATGAATTATTATAAGATATGTAACAACTTATTGTATTTATTCTATTTCTAACCCTCTGATTCTTTAGATTAAAGTATATTTGAATAGTCAAGGTTCTTGTAGCTCATCTAGTTAGTATCGGGCATTCATATCAGCTAGTGCAAAAATTTCTATCTATTTTAATATAGAACTTAATTTTTTATTTTGCATATCTACTTTTCAAAAATACTCACATCAGATTATCTATTCTATATTCTATTTTATTTAAACAATCATTTTTCAATCTTTGTTTATTATTATCTTGAGAGAGAGAGAGAGAGAGAGAGAGGAATTTGATAAGATAAGAGGTGAGATTAAAACTTGAATGTGTAAATTTGACACATTTTCCTATTATACACTTACTGATGTGTTTAAGTTCACATTTTCACCACTCACACTCTTAATACGATGATTACTTTACAAATAAAAGTACTTGTGAGATATAAAAGACAAAACCAGGATTCAAGTTTTTTTTAAAAAAATTCACATACATATATACTTAATTTAAACATATATATTTAGTTTAAACTAGAGTACAATTTTACCTATCCCATCCGCGTTTTCCAGCTGCAAAAAAGTACATAAATATGTCAAAGAATAAGAGGCTCTTACAGTCCCGTGTTCACATTACACTGTTGAATATTATATTATATATTGTTTCTTTTTGTATCTTTATAGAATAAAAGCACGGCACTGTACAGTCCATGACATGAAAATCTCAAATTATCCAAACTTATTATAACATTTTTTACACGCTTCACGTGGTTCACTTTGAGTGAGAAACTGATGAGAATTCAACAGAGCACCATTGTTACTACAGCTTCAATTAATTAATGTCAGTGGCAGTGACACCACAACAACAATTTTCCCGCGGAACCGTGTGTAAATCAAATGTTGGTGTTGAATAAAGTAGAACTTATTTTCTTAGTGATAGATGCGAAGTGTGGTGGTGTCTTTGTCCACAATTCCACATGATAGTCACTCAAGCTAAAGCAGAGCAGTGCATGATATAGTGGACCGACAAAGTGGTTGACAGTGATGTCTACATTATTAAAGTTACTTGTGTTGATTGAATTCAACAGTAATTGCTTTTTCTTCCCTTCAAAAAAATACAAAAATAAGGTTCTTCTTAAAAAAAAAAAAAAATTCTTTAAAAAAAAAAATTCTTAGTTATTGATTGATGTGAATCCTTCGAAATCACAAGAATCTTTGAGTCGAAATGAGATTCCAAATCAACATCGTAAGATTATCCGTACTTAGCTCACTTCTCAGTTCTCACCTATTGTTTTGAAATAAACTACAGGGCCCAGTGGTGAGGAGTTAAAAAAGTGTCAAACCATAAGATCCGTTTGGAATACTTTTATTTTACTAAAACTAAATTACGGTAGATAAAAATAAAAATTAATTAAAATAGTATAGTGAAATCTATGAATAGTAGAGGTGTGTGCGGTTTGATCGGCTCGGTATTTTTCCAAATTTATTACTGAACCGATAGAGATCGGTTTTGTAATAATTAAAATCGATGCATACCGATTAGGATCGGTTTTCCGACCTATAGCCGTGCGGTTTGATCGGCTCGATTTAATCGATTTGGTCGGTTTGATTTGAAACATCAACAATCTTTTTTTTTTTTTTTTAATTCTGTTCAACCTATAAAAAAAAATGTATTCACCCAAACAGTAATGATTCAAAACTTGTGCAAAAAATCTGTTCACATAAAAAAAATCTGTTCAACAAATCTGTTCACATAACAAAAAAATCTGTAAGGCATATTAGAGTATAGCATTTTTTATTTATTTATTTATTTTTTATTTTTTTTGGGGGGCTAACCGGATACTCTTGGAATAAAAAGGGTTATTCTATTGCACTTTCTCCTATAAATAAAAGGTTTAAGGAAGGAGTGTTAGTGTCTGAACTCATCATTAAGCATTTAAATCAACAGACACCCTTGCGGCCTTGCCAAAGCAGATGAGAATTATCTACCATACCCTCATTAACTAAAAAACATAAAAAACAGAACATTTATGCTCATACACATTACACAGTTCTGACAGTGTTAGTATAAACCAAATACAAATAGCCACTAGGTAACAGTGTTAGTATAAAGTATAAACCAACTTAGTATAAAACTGTTGGTCCATTTTTTTCTGTTAAAACTTAAAACAACTCTTCCTTAGCATTGTCACCTGTCATTTCCTTTACCTTGTTTTTGTTTGTTTTCTTTTTTGTTTAACTTTGGCTAATTTGAAATCAACCAACAAACATGACTGGCACCCATGGCCATGGACCTATAAACCAACTCAAACAGATGGTTTGCCACGAGGTGAGAGAAGGGTTCATTGAAAAGTGAAAACAGAGGAGCTTAGTGGCTTACCGTTACCTGTGGTTTGCCTCGGTGAGCCGGTGACTGGCGAGCACCTGCTAGCTGCTGTAGAAGCCAGCTGAGGCAAGGTGTCAGGGACATAGGCAAGAGGCGAGAGAGAGAGAGAGAGTGTGTGTGTGTTAAGGGACCTCTGACTCAGAAAGAAAGAATTTATACTTAGGGAAAATCTAGAAACCTAGAAAAATACGACACCGTTTTTATTGTTTTTTTTTTTTTGTTTTTTGTTTTTTAAACACCCAATAGATACGATGACGTTTTGTTAAAAAAAAATTATATAGAAACTCGGTGAAACGGCATTATACCAAACGGACACCAAACCAAAGTCACCAAACCTCTGAAACTAAAAGTTACATTACATTGCAGCATCATATCGGTTCGATTCGGGCAGGGACTCGATTTCGGGCTTCTGATCCGATGACTGCACCGCACCGGCATCGGAAAGCCATTCGCTCTCCAATCGTCGGCATTGGCTCCGTTGGTCGGGGGCAAAGGCGGTGCGGGACGATCGGCGTCGGTCAATTTCCTCGGTGATGGTAAGCTTTCGTACACCCCTAATGAATAGTACCAAAAATTACAGTGAGATCCAAGAATAATAGTAAAAATAAACTGAATAGTAAAATAAGTTGGCAAAAATAATCTTTACCAAATGAACACTTATAAGTATTAATTACACCTGTGAAAGTGATTTTAATCCAATCATAATTATTAATTTGTTTGTCATAATAAAAGTCATCTTCTATACACACAACTCTCACCTCTGTAAAAGCTAAAGAAGGTGATGGGTAAATAGTTTGGATTTTTTTTCAAAATAACATCAATTTTCAAACAATTTTATTAGATAGCATGTTTTCAAAATTATTTAGGAAACTAACATCTCGAGTGCAAACAACTCGATTTTGGAGTGCTAAAATCGAGTCCATTGAACTCAGTTTCATTTAAATTGAATCGAGCCTTACAGACTCGATTTCTCAACCATTCTCTCCGTCACACTCCATCAACAAACCCAACGAAATTCATAGAGAAACATCAAGAATCAAGAAACGTGTTTCCTCAACAAACCCAATGAAACATCAAGAATCAAGAAACCCAAAGACAAAGAATCATGAAACCCACCCAAATATCCAGAGAGAAACATCAACAAACCCCGCCGCCGCCACCTGGAGCCTTCGCTATCACCGCCTGGGTTCAATCGTCGCCACCTCTCTGGTTTGTTTTTTTAGTCTTCATGGAAGGTTTGTTCTTCGTGGATTTCTATTTAGGTTTCTGTCTTCAATCTTCATGATTTCTGGGTTTGGGTTTCTGGTTGTGACTGGGTTCAATCGTCACCGCCTCTCTAGTTTGTTTTTTAAGTCTTCGTGGAAGGTTTGTTCTTCGTGGATTTCTGTTTGGGTTTTTGTCTTCGTGATTTTTGGTTGTGAGTGAGAGACAAAGTGTAACAGAAAGGCATGGATGAGAAATTGAGTTTGCAAGACTCAATTTCAACCTAAATGAAATCAAGTTCTACAAACTCGATTTAGCATTCCCAAAATCGACTTTGTTATACTTGAGATGTTAGTTTCCTAAATAGTTTTGAAAAATTCTAACTACCAAAATTGTTTGAAAATTAATGTTATTTTGAAAAAAAATCCAAATAGTTTCACACCTTCCATCCCTTCTCCCTGCGAAAAATGTTAATTCTCATATTCAAATTAGGACATGCTGCTTCACTTGCGAAAATAATTGTCTCATCTGAATTGCTTGTGCTAATGTGGAATTGTTCTAATCTATGTATTGTTCTTCGATAAATTTGTAGAGTCAAAGATGATTTGGGTTTTAATTTGGATGTTAATAAAATTACTATAATTTAAACGTCTAATATATTTTTTTATCAATTACTAAAACTTTAAGGTTTAATAAACATATTTATTTGGCACTAATAACAAAATTTCGTTGTCTCAATAATAAATATTAATAAGATTCAAGTGATACACCATTGGTAATGACAATTATTAATGGTGAGAATTTCTTCTATTAGGGAGATCCTTATCGTGGAGGGGTTTTGAGTGCCAGTGTGGATTATTAGGTTGAGACCATTCCTTATGACTTCCTGCGAACATTGATAGAACACCGTGTTCCTTTTTGATGATCCTTGGAGGGAGTATTGAGAAAGCTCTAATATTAAAGTTAGCGTATAGCGTGTGAATTATCAAGTGTTTAAGTTAGGAAAATTGCATACTTTGTCTTAGGAGTCCAAATCTTCTGTCCCATTTTTCTCTAGAGACAGGTTCCTATTTATATTGGTTTGGTATTCTTGAATTTGCTCTCATCCTAGGGTCTTTTGAACCTGTCCCTCTGGCAATTTGACTCTTATCCCATCAATTCTGCTCGAGCCCATCCCTTGTCAAGTAAAGTATGTGATTACACGATTAATGCAGATTAAATTCCTTGCCTGTTCAACATGTTTCCTAGTTCTTATTTTTGGATTGAAATCAAATGCAATAGCAATATACACACTGTGCAATTCACCTTAAGTTATGAGAGAGAAGTTGAAAAAATAAGTGAAAAAGTAAAATGGTAAAAAATGAAAGGTTAAAAAAAAATTATTTAGGAGCTAAGATTAAAAGTAACTTTTGAAACTTTCAATCTCAATATTTTATTTGCAAATGCACAAGCTATTGCACCTAATTTCAATCTCTTCTTTCTATCGCATTACACAGATTGATCTATATTGCCTTATTTGACTATCCTTTTAAGTGCTCATAGACCTTAGAAGGGTAGAAGGGTAGTCAAGTATGTCCTCATCGGATTAGTCTCTTTAGTAACTTCTGTTGTATCCTATGAATGTGGTTTGAATCCTACATTTTCCTCTTCGACCATCTATAAACTAATAATAATAATAAAAAAGTCACTTGATTTTTACGTATTTAAAGTCACTTACCCTTTGTTAAAGATCTTGTAGCTAAATTGGCATCTTCTCATACATAAAGTGCTTGGAAGTCTAAGAGAGAAATAGTTCAAGCTGCGAGGTTAGCAGCATATTATAATTATCTCTCAAAATTTTTTTTTTTTTTTTTTAAGTCACTTACCCTTTTTTCTTTTTTTGAGAGGAAAAACTCCATTAAGAAAGCACAATGCATACAAAAAGCCAGTGAGTCATGCTTGATTGCTTGTCCAAAGCAAGCAATTATGATTGTCTATTTGTCCTAAATAGTCTACGCGTACGTTATGGCTCTATTGCTTATGGGCGTTTTTTTTTTTTTTTTTGGGAATAATTATAAGAAAAGGTTCAAACTTGATTCTTTTTTGATGAACAGGTTCAAACTTGATTCTTTTTCTAAAGGGTAACGTCCGAGTATTCTTGATGTTTATGGCCATTGCTTGTAAATTTGTAAAAATTAATTATTATTATTATTATTTTATGAATGTTAATATGACATATTCTAATTAAAGTATAATAAAAATAATATTAATTTAAATGAAAGTAATATTACTTATTCATAAAAAGAAAAAAAAAGTAATATTACTCAAATAGGAAAGATTGTAAAAGAGTTGTGTCCATATTATTCCTCTTCCATATATCACTTCGGTATTTCATTCTAATCTTGAGTTTTCTTTTTTTTTTTATTCATATTTTTATTCATATATTCATTGAGTTGCTAATAAAACAAAAAAAAAAAAAAAAAAACAAAAACAAAAAAAGTGTTACAAGAATAACCTTTTTATAAAATTTTAACAACAAATTTTAAGCGACTAGTTCTATTAGTTTTAATCGAACCTACTATAAAAATTATTTTTTTATCTACTAATAACTGTCAATAACAACTTATCATAATATTTTCACAACTAATTTTAGATGGTAAGTTTTTTTTTTTTTTTTTTTTTTTTGAAGAGGATGGTAAGTTGTTTTTAAGTTATAATTTCAACACACAAATAAAATTATTATTATTTTCAATAGTAACAGGCCAGCAAATATAAATAAATATAATAAATAAAAAAAGATAGAGATACAGCGTCAGTCAAAGGTGGCTGACATACTTGACATTCTACTGCGCTAGATTAGAGTAGTCGGTTCATAATACATTTACGGAAGGCAGCTATCAAAGTCAAATACCTTTTGAGTTTAGACATTCTTGCTCTGTTTCCATACAAAGTACGTTCATTAATAGTTTCAGCCAATTCCTAGGTTGCTTTCAATTTCCTTATCAATCAATTTATACGCATCATCGTATCAAAAAAAAAAAAATTACACGCATCATATTTTTAAAATAAAAATTCACACAATACTTATATCTTTTGAGAAAATGAATACTTATATAAAAAAGAAAAGTGAAATTTTATAAAATTGTGCATTCTTTTTTTTAAAAAAAATGATAAATTTTATAGTTCAATTAACATTTTATTTAATATTTTTAATAAGGATGTCAAGAGTTTAAAATTTAGAATTTGGTTTTTTTCTTTTTTTTAATCTCTATCAAAAGAATACAAATTCACCATCAAACTGTTCATGTTCCGCTTTATAATCCATCTAATTTTGACCCATTAGTATCAATTTTTATTCTCTCAACTAGGCCATTTTGCCTATTCAAGATCCTAAAATCACGTATCATGGTGTGTAAAACTGTGATCTTTACACTATACTGGTAACTGAAGCAGTGAAAGACGTGTGGCTGTTTTGATAATGACTATGTCACAGCATAGCAAGTAGCAACAGTGCAATACTTTTACAGTTTTACTTTCCAAAAGAAGACAGATCATATCTCTCTTTTCCTTTATTCCTTTCTCCTTTATCAAAGCACCATTTTTAAAGCAAGGCCACAAAAACCAGAAGCTTCTCAATTCATTTACTCGGTCTGTACTATACACCCCAAATCAAAAATTGTAACTCCCTCTCTCTCTCTGAAAAATATCTGACAAAACAGTCATGTATGGTTAGAACTTAGATTTAGATTCTTCTCCACACACCACTTTGCTTTACTATCAGTTCTTGAATCCCCCATAACCAAAAAAAAAAAAAAAAAGAGAGCAAAAGCAAAACACCCACTTGCCAAAAACACTCATTGTATTTCACAGAGCCAAGTATGGGATTGGGAGGTTGTTCCAAAACCAAGCCAACAAGTCCACCTTCATTGGCCTCAATATTTTTCTTGCTCTTGCTCACACTCTCAAATGTTTCCTCAGCAAACCCACCACCAAACCAACCCATCAAAACCATTGTGGTTTTGGTCTTGGAAAACAGGTCCTTTGACCACATGCTTGGGTGGATGAAAAAAGCCATTAACCCATTAATCAATGGAGTCACAGGTGATGAATGCAATCCTTTATCCACCAATAACACGACCCCAAAAGAAGAGTCCATTTGTTTCACTGATGATGCTGAGTTTGTGGATCCGGATCCGGGTCATTCATTTGAAGCAGTAGAGCAACAGGTATTTGGTTCTAGTTCAATTCCCTCTATGTCTGGTTTTGTACAACAAGCATTGTCCTTGTCACCAAACCTCTCAGAAACAGTTATGAAAGGCTTTAGACCTCAATCTGTGCCAGTCTATGAAGCTTTAGTACGAGAATTTGCTGTCTTTGACAGGTGGTTCTCTTCAATTCCTGGTCCAACACAACCCAATAGGTTGTTTGTGTACTCAGCTACTTCTCATGGTTCAATAAGCCATGTTAAGAAGCAGTTGGCTCATGGGTACCCGCAAAAAACCATCTTTGATTCACTTCATGAGAATGGTATGGACTTTGGAGTTTATTTCCAAAACATACCCACAACGTTTTTTTATAGGAATTTGAGGAAGTTGAAGTACATTTTTAAGTTCCATCAGTTTGATTTGAAATTCAAGAAAGATGCTAGAAATGGTAAGCTTCCAAGCTTGACTGTGATTGAGCCAAGGTATTTTGATCTTAAAGGAATGCCTGCAAATGATGACCACCCTTCTCATGATGTGGCTAGTGGGCAAAAACTAGTTAAAGAGGTGTATGAGGCATTGAGAGCTAGTCCTCAATGGAATGAGACCCTTCTGGTCATTACCTATGATGAACATGGTGGGTTCTATGATCATGTCAAAACTCCTTATGTTAATGTTCCTAACCCAGATGGGAACACAGGGCCTGCTCCTTATTTCTTCAAGTTTGATAGGCTTGGTGTTCGTGTGCCAACAATTATGGTCTCTCCTTGGATCAAGAAAGGGACTGGTAAGCTCAAATTTTCATGCTTTAACCTTTGTTTAGTTTGTCAATCCAGTTAAAAGTCTTTTTGTGTTGAACTGTTGATGTTAGAAATTCGTTGAGATACATAGAATTGTGTTTGGTATTGAATTGCTTTTGAACTATATTATTATATTATAGAATGCTAGCTTTTACGGTTGGTAAGGTTCCAATTCTATTTTGATATTGCTGAGATAAAGTTGGATTAGGTAGTGCTTAATTTTGGTTAATTTTCCAAATACTTGTCTTCTGTACACATTTGAGTATTTGGGTTGAAGTCAAATTTATTTTACAAGTTGGAAATTGATTCTTGATTAACACCAGAAAGGGTGGTTATTGATGATTTGGTTGTTATAGTGCTTTAATTGCTACCTAATGCCTTGGTCCATATTTTCGCCTGAGTGTTTGAAGCTTCAAACTTGAGTTTACATGTTTTGTAGTCTCACTTTCACTTTTTATTGTACTGATCTGCATCTGTTTTCACAGTGATAAGTGGCCCAAAAGGACCTGCTCCAAACTCTGAGTTCGAGCACTCTTCAATCCCTGCCACCATTAAGAAGATGTTCAACCTCTCCTCTAATTTCTTGACTCACAGGGATGCATGGGCTGGGACATTTGAGCAGGTTGTTGGGGAATTAACCTCTCCTAGAACTGATTGCCCAGGTATCTATCCTACTATTTCAGGCCCATTGTAACATTCTGAGACTAATTTCAATGCACTAAAACTTAGGTACAGTTACTTAGGTGCTTTTAAGCGTTGTAACTTAGATTCCCTAGCTGAATTTGACCATCTTTTTTATTTTAAACGTTTCAAGATATTTATATAAGAAATCTTAGCTAGTGTATTATGCATTTATCACAGAGACCCTGCCAGATGTGACACCACTGAGGACCACAGAAGCAAAGGAAGACAGTGGGCTATCGGAGTTTCAGGGAGAGGTAGTTCAACTAGCAGCTGTTCTTAATGGTGACCACTTCTTGAGCAGCTTCCCAGATGAAATGAGCAAGAAGATGAATGTGAAAGAAGCTCATGAGTATGCGAGGGGTGCTGTTTCAAGGTTCATAAGAGCAAGCAAAGAAGCCATCAAGTTAGGTGCAGATCACTCTGCCATTGTAGACATGAGATCTTCCCTCACCACCAGATCCTCAATTCATAATTAATCAATTGGAATCCTCCTAGATCATGTATTTAGAGTCCATGTCTTGCTCAGATATATATCCAGTATAGTGAAGTGGAATTTTAAACAAGGGGAAGCAAAGCTTTTCTATAGTGATTTGAGTAATTCCCATTGTCTCATTTTGCGTTATGTGGTCATGAAGGCAATCTTTTTAAAAAAAAAATGTTAAGAAATGGTCCCTAAAGCAATTTAAAAATAAGAACAGAACAACTTCATTGACTCCAGTGCTTATATATTGCTTATTTTGAGAAACCACCGAAAATAACAATGACAAAAGGGCTTTTAAGTTGTAGGGATCAAGTAAGTTTGAACATGCTGGTTGAATAAAATTCTTTACGAGCTACCCTCTGCAAAATTGAACGCTTCTATGAGAACTCGGGAACCATTCATCTGCGAAATTATACACTTCTATGAAAACTAGGGAACCATTCAAGCATACATATATCGCCTTTGAAGTGATTCTGTTGGTGGCACCAACACAGTTAATTTTGAATATTATTTTACCAAATATATATATATATATATATATATATATTTTGGGTAGAAACAGAGGTCTTATATAATTATAAACAAGGTTTATACTTCATACATCAACAGCTATAGCTACCTTTCGGGCACATAGGCTATTACTCCCTAGGCTAATCATATCCCTTACATAACACGAATACAAAAAAGTAGGGAAGGCTTCATATATAAGCAAAACTTGCTGTTGGTGGTTTCCCTATTTTGCGAGACCATCGACGCACTCATTTGCTTCATGGTATGTGTTGTACACTTGAACCTCCCATGCTTGCGCCATAAGGCTCCTGCAATCACATAATAAAGGAAACATGTCAAGAGGGAAATTAGAGTTCTCATTAGTTAACCAGGTTAAGACTATCATAGAATCAATTTCAAGGTGGATAAATTTAACTCCCAAGTCCCGAGCCAACTTAATCCCCCGACGAACTGCTCCTAGTTCTACCACATTATTGGATGTAATGCCCAAATTCAAAGAAAAACCCAATATCCATCTCCCAAAGCTATCTCTCAAAAGACCTCCTGCCCCTGCCATTCTTGGATTACCTATAAAATTGCCATCCGTGTTGATCTTTATAAATGGTTCAGCTAGAGCAGTCCATGTAACTAGTTGATACACCTTATGTTACAAGTTAAATGCAAGGGCAAGGAATGCAAGTGTCTTTCACACCAAAAATGACAAGTAGCTGATTCAACTTTGGAAATTAATCTCTTTAAAAAACCGGGGGGGGGGGGGGGGGGGGGGGGAAGGGGTGTTAAGGCGGATTTATATCCGGTGCAATCCTCCACACATCTTTAACTTTTGTGATTTATGGCTTATATTTAAAGTGGGGGTGTCCACGGGTCAGTTCGGATCGGGTTTATGCCTAACCAGAGACCAACCCGATAGAATCGAGTGGAGAACGTTCTGACCCACCGCCAACTAGCGAAGGAGTCAGATTGAAACGGTCGATTTTGCGCTGGAAACACGGTCAGTTCGATCGAAACCATCCACAATGGAAAATTCGACCAAAATAGTTCATTTTAGGCCAAAATGCGCTAGATCCAGTTGATATCTCAACGAATCTGATGAAATCTCGCTAGATCTGGTGAGATTTCCACCAGATCTGGCTGAGATCTCACTAGATTCGGTGATATCTCCCAAAATCCAACCAAAATCTCATAACAATCTAAGGTATTCTGACCAAAAATTCGTCAAAAAATTCTAATTTCACTAGATTTTGGTAAGGCTCCAGTCAGGTCAGCTGAGGCGGGTTTTAGAAGAAAGTACTCACCATCTGACCTGTCGGACTCAGTTTCTGGGCTTTGTAATCCGCTGCCGACCACTAAAGCTCATGGATCGATCGCAGGTGGGTTGGGTCTGGTCAATTGGATCGGGTCCGAATCTGGCTAGACACCCCTAATTTAAAGCTAACTTTTTAACTTTTGATCTGAACCGTTTAAAAGATATTACACTGGATCTCAATCCTGTTAAGGCTGTCTACTAATCAACTATCTCCTCACAAAATGAAAGCTTTATAGAGTACTACCTTTTTTATTTATTTAAAATTGTGTAGTCCAATAGTTAGCATTTAGCATGGACGATTAGGCAGAATTGGGAGACAAAACTTGCTGGGAAATAAATGTGCGAGCCTCTTTGAATTCCTAGCATTCGTGGCACCCAAACAAATTGTGTACATCCTACAATATCCATGGCTTCTAACGTGCAAAGCAAGATTCATTCTTAAAAATTGACTTCCATTTTAACGAATTGCAAATAAAAAATAATTAATTTAGTTGGATTTAATGCAGATATACTCAATCTCGATAAAATATCCAGGAGAGAGAGACAGAAAGAGATAGGGATGAGGGACACCACGAAGCAATTAGCCGCAGCCGCCCATGCAAATCAGAATAGCATAAATCAATGTCCTAACAGCATTGCCACTCTCATGTAGCTCTGTGGCTACAGAGCTGGCCGCAAAATGATACGATGCCAACGCTAACCACTTGCTTATTCACGCAAAACATATTGGTGCTCATGTTTATGTAGTTTTCAGACGCTGCTGTATTGAGGAATAGATCAACCTGACTGTTGCATAATGGAGCCAGACGAGATCAGATCCCTAAATAGCAGTTCTTATAGCTCAAACTCCAGAAACTTATACATCAAATTACGCATTAAAATCTAGCCGATGTCATTTCGTACATAAATTGAATGAAAAATCTCATCACATTAATGACTACCAAGCATAAACTAGACTATTCAAATCCAATCCTTTACAGCAAAATTAGGATATACAGAATCCTTCACTTCACTATTTCTCACTCAAAATTTCTCTGAAATAATCCTATTCCTATGTGAAACCTGATCATCCTCCTTTAACTTCTAAAATGAATATATCTCTAAGTTCAACAGAAAGAGAAAGAAAGTCGGGATGGAAGCATCATCACCTCATGTCGAAATATGGGCTAAGTCTATTCTTAGGCGGCACCATTATTTAGGATGAAGCTATCCATCCTGAACTTCAGACAGCACAAGGACTTTGCCATGTAGATATGTCAGTAATAAGATCTCGTAGCTGATCTATGAGAACCTTGAGATAGTTGTTCTTGTTTGCAAGCTCCTACAATCAGGAACACAAGTAAAAACAGAGTAAGAGAAGATGAGCTCTCAACAGGTCAACAATTTCAGAAGAAGCATGGACCCGCTACTGTGAGATGCTGATTTCCTAAAATACTCATTATTTGAAACAAACACCCATCCCAGCCCCATAAAGGACAAATGTCCAAACACCATTCTAAGAAAGGAAATTCGATACAACATAGCCTTAAAACCATAAGATTTCACCAATATAAGTATACAACTCAAAGAAAACTACCTTTCTTAGATTAGAGGCTCGCTCTTCTAACTTCTCAATGTCAGCCTCTGGGGATAGCGGGCCGCCTGGAGTTGAGTCCATTTCAAATGCTTTCGACTATTTCAACATGACTAAAATTGAGTTAGCTCAAGTTAAAAGTTGCACAAAGCAAACTCTACATTTCTATTGCTTCCAAAACATCTCATTTTGTAGGAAAATAACTTCAGAATATGATTTATTAAATTTATTAACAAGAAACAAAATTAGCTGTGGAAAGACAGTGGCAGTAATTCAGCAATGGCCATCCTTGGTTTGCTTACTCTCATCATTTAAACAATTTAGGATTTCAAAAGAAAAACACTCCAGTCTTCAAAAGTGGAAAAAACATAGCTACTCACTACAGTTAAACTTAAAACCACTCTCTCATTCACGGTATAATCCAGTCCTATGATTTCAAGGTGTTCTGCATTCCCCACCTCCTCTATAAGTGATTTCTTCTTTTGCCTCATATAATTAATTTGTGCCAAAGTTTTAGCAGAATAATCAACAATCAACCCCCACGCCCCAACTCAAAACAACCTATAAAACTTATTATATGTCTAATATCTCATTAGAAATCTAGCAAGTTATGTCTATTATATACATTATCAATGCAATAATATTTTTACCCCTATAATTGATCCCAATCTCCCAAAACGTTTATCACATATTACCTAAAAATTGACCTTATAATTCTAATCAAATTTCCCTGCAAGACAAACTATAAAAAATCAAAATTTATCAACCAAATGCTTGCAACAAAACCAAGTTGTGAAACAACCAAAGGCTCACAACAAAACCAAATGGCAAAACAGTGAGATAGAGTTTTGAGCTTTTAATCTTCTCAGTGCAGCTATATCCTCACATTAAACTTACTAATAAAATTTTACAGCAAACAAAAATTATCAACCAAAGGCTCACAACAAAAGCCAATTAGCAAAACAGTGAGTTAAAGTTCTGAACTTTTCACCTTCTGAAAGCTATATCTTCAAAATATACAACTAGCAAAATTTCACATAACCAAAATTGTCAACCAAAAGCTCACAACAAAAACTAATTAGCGAAACAGCAAGTTCAAAGTTTTGAACTTTTCTCCTTTTGAGACCTAGCCAATTTCCTCAAATTTTTATACTTACCAATAAAATTCCCAGCAAAGCAAAACCTCAAAAACCAAAATTATCAACCAAAGGCTCACAACAAAAACCAATTAACTAAACAGCAAGTTTGAAGTTCTGAACTTTTGTCCTTCTGAGACCTAGCCATTTTCCTCACATTAAACTTGCTAATAAAATTTCCCAGCAATCAAAGCCTCGAAAACCAAAATGAAACAACCAAAGGCTCACAACAACAAACAATTAGCAAAACAGTGAGCTAAAGTTTTGAACTTTCAACTTCTAAAACCTATTTCTTTCACATTATACCTCTAATAACATTTCCAATCTTAACAAAACCTCAGAAACCAAAGTTGCAAAAAGCTCACAATTCACAACAAAACAAAAACCAAAGGCTCACAACAACAACCAATTAGCCAAACACCGAGCTAAAATTTTGAACTTTCAAATTCTAAAAGCTATTTCGTTCACATTATACCTCTAATAACATTTCCAATCTTAACAAAACCTCAAAAAACCAAAATTGCAAAACGCTTGCAACAAAATAAAAACCAAATAGAGAAACACTGAGTTAAATTTTTGAACTTTAAACTTCTAATAGCTATTTTTTTTTCACATTACAAACCTCCATTGACATTTTTAAGCAAAACAAAAACTCAAAAACCACAATTGCAAAAGGCTCACAGTGATTCACAACAAAACGAAAGCCAAAATTATCAACCAGAGGCTGACAACAATAACAACAACCAATTAGCAAAACACTAAGCTAAAATTCTTGAAAGCTATTTCTTTCACATCAAAACCTCTAATAACATTTCCAAGCAAAGCAAAAAATCAAAGACCGAAATTGCAAAAAGCTCACAACAACAAAACAAAAACCAAATCAGCGAAACAGTGAGCTAGGGTTTTTGGAAAGAGTTTTTCACCTTGTGCGAGTTCGGAATCGCGGAGAGAATCGTACGGAGCGAGTTCACCGAGTTCTTGTACCGACCCCGAGCCTCTTCGAGAGCTCCTCCACTTCCGCCGCCGCCACTCTCGCCGTGATGCGCGGAATTATCGGAAGAAGCCACGTCACCGTTAAGGACGACGCCGTTTGAGGATTGAGAGGAAGGACCATTCGTAGTAGCAGCAGAAGAAATAGTGGAGGTGCACCACAAGGAAGGGTTGCAGAGCTCGTCGTTCATGGAGGTGAGGATTTGGAAAGCGGACTCTATGGTTTCTTCCAGAACCTTCTGGCCATCCATGGCCAGCTCTTGTGTGCTCTTAGGGCTCGTTATCGCGGTCGCTGTTTTGTCTTCCATCTGAGTTGAGGATCTGTTTGGTTGCCGAGAAAGTTTCGCGAGCAAAAAGAAATAGTTTGTGCTTATTTCTGAGAAAGAAAAAAAGAAAAATTTTCCTGCGTTTTTTTCTCAGCTCCCAAACTGAGATTTGAATGAAATAAAAGTAAAAATCGTCGACAGCAGGGTTCGAACCTGCGCGGGCGAAGCCCAACAGATTTCAAGTCTGTCTCCTTAACCACTCGGACATATCGACCTTGACGTCTTAAGATCGTATGAAATATTATCAGTAGTAATGGAAGCGCAAAAATTTTCATTCTCATTTTTTATAAATGCTGGCATTGGTTCACTGGTGACACTATTTTTTTTAACATTAATCATAATACACAATCGAAAATAACTTGTATCTTTAGATTTATTGAAAAAAAAGTATTGTGTTTTAACTTTGTTTAAGATTGCAAGTCTTAAGCAATGGGTGATTGCTTTCATATGAATTTGCTACTATTTACATATTTAATATTCACTATTTACAACACAGTCACTTTTAATAGATATAGCATAGTAGCATTTGGATGAAATTTTTTGTTTGTTTTGTGTTTTTCGTATTTTTTATGCTACATATGAATTGGAATAAGTTGATAAATGTTGTCATGTGTTTGTGTAAGAGCTATTATATGATAATTGAAAAGATTACCCATGTATAGTTTTATTCACATAATTCATGTGACTTATTTAAATAGTACACATAATAGTCTTATAATTTGTTATATAATGGGTTGGAAAAAATTATTTCAAACCAATTTTGAGCCAAACTTTGTCCATGTTTGATATTATCATCCAACACGACATGACTTTTGCTAGTGTAAATGAGGGAAGTTTGCCATTTAACATGATTTTAGCAACTATTTCGTTGGTTGGCATGTTTTCGAAACATTTTAGTCAACTAGCATTTAGAGCTGGAAAGGTTGAGTACAGTGAAAAAACTTGAGTCTAGACTCGAGTTCCAAGCTAATGTGGATAAATAATTGTTGAGGGCCATTTGTGGAAGCTCAGCAGACAGAAAAGCCCAATAATGAGGGCCACAAAGAATTGACAAGATAAATAACAAAGAACCCATTAGGCCCAAGCGGCAGGAATAATGGATCACAGGCCCAACAAATGAATAAATGGGTCTTGAAAAGGCAAGTGGGCTCAAAGAAGCCAGGAAAGAAAGAAGTAGCATCCCATGGGTAGAGTATGAAGTAGAAAAGTAAGAAAGGGCTGCCGCAGGCCCAAGGCAATTGTAAACTAAGAGAGTAAGGAGTTTATGGCAGGCCCATGAACTCCAAAGATAAGGATAAGGTTATTGGGCCGGGGAAGTCCAATGAAGTTAGTAAAAAGCCTATGGGAGTGTAGAATTAGCAAACGGGCCGAGGAAGCCCAAGGAAAGCAATCGGACCACGGATGTCCAAAGGAAAAGCCCAAAGGGACATAGGAGCCCATGAGTAAAAGCAAAACAGTGCCCACAATAGGCCACTGAGAAAAGGGATAAACGGCTGGCCCAAAAGGAGGTCCAGCAGGATTAAGTTATTACGGCAGGAATAACAGTTCAACGTGGCAGGCAGTAAAGAAAATCAAAAGTGGGCCAAGGAAATGTGAAGCCCATTATCATACGAGGCCCAGCTCCTAAATGGAGCGAAAAACCAAAGGAAAGCCCACATGAAAGGCCAGGAAAACGCAGACGAAGAGTCTCCAGGTCACGGCAGACGCATGAGCAGCAGGCAAACTCTTGGACAAATTTGAAAGGGAAGCACGCGCAAGGCCCAGGCACCACCAACCTATACCCAGCCAATATAGGACATGGTGGGGCCATGGGCCAGAGGTAAGAGGTAAAGGGGGTGTGGTTTGGTGGTGGGGAGAGGGAAAAATATCTATTTACGGCTCCTGCCCAAGCCTCTTTTGGGAGGTACGTCCTGCTGGGATGATAGACCACCCAAAAGAGGCAAGTTTGAGGGGGAACCGTTGGTGCATGCTCTGAGAGTAGAGAGAGAAAGCATTTATACCGTGGCAGGAAAGAAGTGCTACGACAGGGGGAGAACTGAAACCTACCTCTGTCTGGCAAGGGTGAGTGGCACACACCTCTGGTGGTCGGCAAGTACGCCCAGACTAGACAGAGGCGGTTAAGGGGCAAAATGGTAAAACCATGGTTGTGGCAGACACTATAAAAAGGCTCTTGCCATGCCCTGTAAAGGGGATCGAAAAACAGAGTATATTTTCTTGAGTAAAAAGGAGAAAACAGAGCAAGAAGAAAGGAAAAAGATAAGAAAAAAAACTAAGAAAAACGAGAGTTATTTCAAAGAGGGCATGCACCCATAGATCGTTTTCTCCCTTTTCCCCTTCAAATCTTACATTCTTCCAAAACGCAAGCAAGGACCCTCTTTCTTTTGAGCAAACAACCATTCAGGTCCGACTCCCTCAAAACCATTAATCTCCACTGCAGGATCCTTTTCCTGGGGAGGTTATTTGCATTGAGAAGATGCGTTCTTTCCTCTTTAGCTTTGTTGCGGCAGAATAAGCTTAAAACTTAATTTATCCCCATTTAAATTAGCCAGTATTATTTTCTTCATTCTTCTCTGTGATTGATATCATTATGACTGTAATCATGCTTTATTAGCAGGGAATACATAGCCGTTTATTTAAATAAGTCAAAATACTCTGTTTTAGTTATTATTATATCTGCCTGCCGTAACTCGTCTGCAGCAGTTCCACCTGCCGTAATTCGTCTGCAACAGTTCTACTTGCCGTAAACTTGCTCCTGGCAGACAGGGCATAAGTTTGTGCACAAACTGGCCCAAGTTGAGTTACAATTGGACCGGCCCCAGCTCTCTTACTCAGAAACACTAGAGCCCATCACCGCAGGAGGCAGCCCAGCCCATTACCGCAGGAGGCAGCCCAACATACCATATCGCACAGAAAAGGCCCCTACAATAATCTACGTGGAACTCGAGTACCATAGAGCATACAGAGAAAGAAGCAGGCCGGAGATCTAAAGAAGAAGAAGAAGAAGAAGAACCCACAACCCAATACAAATAAACCCATATCCAACTGCAGGAACTCGAGTTCCACATGAATTTTTTTTCCACATCAGCTTGCCACCACTTGGAACTCAAGGCTTAGAGACTTGATTTCTTTTACTAAACTTAAGTTTCAGAGCCTCAAGATATTAGTTTACAAAATAGTTTTGCAAACTTGACAACTAACTAAATTGTTCTAAAAATAATGTTACATGGCAAATTTCCCCATGTAAATGGTTTTGTATCAATTAAGAGTCTTGTAACTTAATAGCATAATATAGTTTCTCTTATGAAGAGAATTTGGATTCAAATCTCGCTCTACAACTTGATTTAGAGGATAAATAAATTTATTTAAAGTTTATAAACTAAATTTATATAATATTTAAAGTTTATAAACTAAATTTATATAATATTTAAAAGTTAAAACATAGCATTTATTATTATGTTCCTATTAAGCCACATCAGTATAACATTTTGGTCTCTTTTAATCCACTTTGGTCCATTATGTTCCACTTCAGTCCATTTGGTTTATTTCGGTCCAGTTTAGTCCATTTTTGTCAACTTTCATTCATTTTGGTCCAGTTCAGTCTTGTTTAGTCCATTCAGATTAGTTTGACCCATTTGATCTGTTTGGTCTCTTTCCGTACTCCACTTCAATCCTTTTGGTCCACTTCAATGAAAGCTAAAACGTTTTGTATATGGATTCTAGACTCCTCATCTACCCAACAACACAATCGGCTAACGTTTCCACTTTCCACATTAAATCCAACTCACTGGTAATTCAGCCCTCTTTCCGTACTCCACTTCAATCCTTTTGGTCCACTTCAATGAAAGCTAAAACGTTTTGTATCTGGATTCTAGACTCCTCATCCACCCAACAACACAATTGGCTAACATTTCCACTTTCCACATTAAATCCAACTCACTGGTAATTTAGCCCTTCACCTATCGCATTTCTTTCGGTTTTGTCTCTTCCTCTTCCAAAAATTACAGCTCATCTTTTGAATTCATCCATGAACCATCCTCACGTTTCTTTAGCTTCTTAGTAGTATTTGGTTTAGAAATTGTTTAATTTTTAGTGATAACAAAATTATCTAAAATAAAATTTAGAGAATAAAGTATTCATTATGTCACATTTCAAAATAATTATATATTTCCACACATCACATGAATTTAGAACTAGTTAATTATTGTTGTATACGTTTAGTTATACACCGTCATGCACATTTTCACTATATGTCTGTGCACAACGTGTAACTATCAGCGACTCTAAAATAAAGTCAAGAAAACGGCACCGTTCTCAGAGGACATAAAATGAAACCGAAATGGCTGGTGTTTTGAAAGGATAACAGACTTTCACAATCATGAATTTGATTGGTCATCTTCTCCCTCCACTTCCTTCAACTTCTTCCAAGCCTTCAACCCCCAAGACCTCTCTTTGCCTTCAAATCCCAGAAACTACTTCACTAAATCCAAACCCAAAACCCATTCTCTTATCAAAGCTACTCTCTTTAGCTCTAGCTGCAACTTTAAGCTCCCCATTACCTTCTCTGGCAATCCCTTCTTTCAACTCTCAGTCCTTTCAACTCCCTCCTAGTCCTACCACTCCATTCTCTGAGTCCAAGACTTTGGAGACTGGACTCGAAAATGGGTACGTGTTGAAATTCATTTTTCTTTAATGGGCTTTGCTCTTTTTGTTGAATATATATTTTTATAGGTAGTTACCATCGGACTTGAATCTATGGCTATGTTTGGATACTTTTTATTATAATGCTATTTTTATTGTTAGGCTAAGACATCAATACGTTTGTTTTTTGGTTACATACTATGTTGTGCATTTATGTGTAACGGGTTTTGCTCTTCTTGTTCACTTATAATAATATGATAACATTAATATTCCATATGTCATATGTGTCTAACTTTCATAACTTGTTTGTATTTTAAAGAATTTCCAATAAGATTAGAAAATGGCTTTCACTGATTTTCATTTTTATATTCAATGACACTGCTTTTTTGCTTAGTAGTCAAAATATGACCCTTATGTGTTCAAATTTCAAGGTTTGCTGTCAACCATTTGAGAAAATGTTATGTTCTTGCAGGAAAATCAGACCTTGCCCATCAACAAATCCAGGTTGTGTATCAACAAATCCGAAATCATCATCATTTGCCTTCCCTTGGACAATTCCTGAAAATTCTTCAGGCAATGCAATTCAGGTTCTAAAGATATATGCATTCACTTATAGGCAATTTTATTTCTTTTGGATAAATCTTTAATATTCTTAAAGAGCAAAAAATTTACAGCCTGGACACTCAAACTAAAAAAATTGCATAAACAAAGACACCTCACATATTTACAAGTCCAGAGCACACCATAGCTCATAAGACACCTGATCCTCATGAATTCTAAACAGCAGACTTTTTAAGAGAGTCCTTACTAATGACAGAGTAGGGTATTTCCCATTTACAACACAACACTGTATTAAGAATAGAATTCCTAATGATGTGTAACATGCTGTCTAAAGATGTGCCTTGACATGAATTCTGGCATTCCTTTGAAGCCAGACATGATAAATGGCTGCTCCCAAGGTTATCTTGCAGCATACAGCTCTAAACTTTTACTTCTCAACCGCCTCAAACCACATTCCATGATTTTCTTCCATCTCAATTTTCAGATTGATTACAAGACAGATGAACTTCCTTCCAAATTCTTCTAAGAGAATTTAAATAACAAGTGGTTTCTGCTCTTAACTCCATTTGTGCAGACAATACAAGCTGAGTCCCCTATAAAGTCCTACTCTTTCAATCTGTCCTGGGGTTATCATGCAACCAGGCTACCCAAATAGATCCTGCTTGTGCAAATAAGATCCAGATATGTTTCAAGATAGATGCTTTATTCCAATACTTGGTTCTTTTGGGACCTAGACCACCTGATTTTTAGGCACACATACTATTTCCTAAGAAACTTTACTACCAGTCTACCAACAGTAGAGTTGTCCTGTCCTTGCCACAAAAACCTGTTAAGATTATTCTCAATAGCAGTGACCTTTTTAGGTAGAATGAAGATACCTGCTCAGAAAACTTGAACACTAAACAAGACCGATTGAATAAGTTGCAGTCTCCCTGCAAAGGAATGGTGTTTTGCTGTTCAGGCATTAATCTTTGTTGTAATCTTTTCAATCAAGGCCCTGCAATCTTGAAAACTCAATCTTCCATAAATTAAAGGGACTCTCAAGTATATGACAGGGAGTTTTCCTTCCTTAAATTGAAGAGTACCAATTATGTGCTGCTTCAAATGAGAAGGCTTAACCGGCACAATACATATCACTCTTCTCAGCATTTGTAGCTAGGCCAGATAAGCCCTTAAACTCCTCAAGCACATATTTAATTAAGAGAATTGATGGCTGATCAGCATACGAGAATACCCTTAGATCATAAGCAAAATAGAGGCAAGTCAATTGTGGGCTTTGGCAATTTGGACAAAACTTGAAAGCTTGGAACTCCTGAACTTTTGACTGCAATAGCCTAATACGTACCTCCATCACTAGGACAAACAAGTAAGGAGATAATGGATCTTCTATCTTATTCCCTTCATTCCTTTTAAAAAAAAAAATTCAACCGAGTTATCATTGAGGACAATAGAAATCTTTGGAGTGGTAATGCACTCCACCCAATCAATGTATTTCTTAGAGATACCTACATTACATGGCATTGTAAAGTGAACCCCAATCAACTGAGCCGTATGCTCTCATGAGATCTACTTTATAAGTGCATCTAGCTTTCCCTTTATCTTTATGATAGTTTTGTACTATTTCTTGTGCCAATAGGATGTTTTCAGAGATACTTCTTCCTTGAATGAATGCTATCTGATTCTTACTAATTAACCCAGTCAAACATTGCTTCAATCTATTACCCAGGAATTTTGGGAAGACATTTGTAAATGACATTATAACATGATATTGACCTAAACTCACCCATTATTGATGAATTGGTTACTTTAGGGACTAAAGTAATTATTGTATCATTTATCTCTCATAGGAGTCTACTTAATTCAAAGAGAGATGGAATTGCCTTAACCACATCATCTTTCACGATTGACCAGGCTTTTTTCAATAAAGTTGGTTGTAAATCCATCCGGACCAAGTGATTTGTCCCCAGCCTGAGAAAATAAAGTTCACTGGATCTCCAATTCTGTCATATCATTCTGTAAAATCTCCTTCTGAGCATCAGAGATTTGATCCCTCAGAACTTGGTTGACTCTATTGATCTGCTTTTCAGTAATGCACTTCTCTGAAAAACCCAACAAGTGCTGCTAAAACTCCACAGCCGTAATTTTAAGTTGATCTGAGTTCTCCACTTTATTTCCATCTAAATCATAGAAAACTTGATAAGTTCTTTGCATTTCTTTTTTTCACCACCTTATTATGAAAATAGGCAGTATCTTGATTCCCTAGGTTTAACCACTTGTTTTTTGTTTTTTGCTTCATAAAAGCCTTTTCAGTATTTCTTGTTGATATACACTCTTGCAAACTCTCCTCTAAAAGCATTAGAGCTGGATTACCAGGATTCTGCTGCAAGCCTTTCTGAACAGTCTCTAGGCTCAACCATGGTTGCTATACTTTTTGAGAGATACTCCCCTAAATATCTTTGTTAACCTTTTTTAATATTGTCTTCACAGATTTCAGCATCACATACCATCTGTACATAGGGGTGACTTGTACTTCTATATCCCGTGCTTTTTTTAATCCAAACCAGAAAATCCCTGTGGTCAGTCCAATAATTGAAAATTTTAAAAGGTAATGGGACCAAAGTCTTTGTTATCACTCATGGAGATTAGAGCTGGCAAATGGTCAAATACTCCTGGAAATAGAAAATCCACAATAGCTTGACCAATGGAAGCAAACCATTTCATACTCCCAATAACCCTATCTAACTTTCTGACTACGTAACTCCTTTATTCTTTCTTGTTACTCCATGTTTAGATACAACCAATGGAAGGGTGATACACTACCTCAATATCATAGAGGCACTAACCAAACTTCATATTCATCAAAACACTTAACAGCCATTTTAAATTGAATATTCCAATATTTCATGAACTGGAACTTGCTTGGGTGAAAATATTTTTTCTTACAAATTCTTTTTCATTTTGAGATGTAGCTGTACATGACTTGAAGCTTTCTTGTTCTAAATCTTTTGCAGAAATTGCAAGAAGCAATCCTGAAGACACAGAAAAATGCAAAAATTCAGGTTGTTGAAGATACACCCAACGGTAACTAGACTGAGCTCAACCATAATAAATGGTTTCACTCATAAAAAATTGATGACAGTCAAACTAAGGCTTAAATAGGGAAGGGAAGAGAAATTATGAACCAGTCCAGCCTTCTCTCATAGCTGTTTATGCATGAATTCAAAGTCACCCACATACACTGAACAAGTTGATTTCTAAGTGTTATGAATAGTAGATATTATATTTTAAGCAAAAGTCTTTAGACATGAAGCAGAAAAGGATTGTTTCAAAAGTTTAGGCCTTTCCTATCCTATTTCTACATGTGCTCACACACCCACATTGACACATAAGAGATTTGCATTTGTAGTGTTATGAACTGTATCAATCATTATCAAACCAGGGCCATTAGATGAGGATGAGAAGATAGATTTCAATCAGTTTGGGCCTTTATTTATTTATTTTTAATTCATTCCCCCTTATGGAAAAGCACCTGTAGGATTTTCACGAATGGTGTTACTTTGTTCAAACCATGAGCATTATATGGGGAGTTGGGGGTAAATTTCATGGCCTTTTCTATTCTTATTTTTAAAACTCTTCTCTCCTACCTAAAAATACTAGTAGGAGCATTCAAGTGGCAGAAGGGGGAGGGGTTATTTTCTTTTTTATCCCCCCTCCCCCCAATTATTTTAGTTCTTTGCTTCTTATGTGAGGCACTACTGATAATAAGGGTAAACACAGGCCAATATTTACAAGCTGAGGTTGATGATGGAGGATTTGGCCGGGATGTGCTGGAGTTTTTGGTGAAAGGGGATGTAGTTGCATATAGGTCTATAGCCACCAAAGTAACGTATGTGTACCCCTTCACAACGGCTTTAGGGGATTCAAAGGGACAAGAAGAAAGAATGAAGAAGATTATAGATCAGCTGGGCTGGTATGCTCCAAGTTTTGATACCATGGATTAGTATCATTCAATTTTCTCAATACAAGTAACAAGTAATTTCAGTACGAGATCATGTTTATTCTAATTTATTCATTGGAGTATTGTTGATTTCATCTCTAACTACTGGTCATTTCCGTAGGATATGATAGCAGAGGATGCAGTCTTTCAGTGTATTTACTAATCATATTTCTACATGAAGCTTTTTGATTAGTCATGTTTCACGATGGTATATTCTTAATTATATGGGGAAGAAAAGCACAAAGAGGCTTCTAGAAAAGTATGGACTAGAGTAATTTTTGGTAAGTTGAATTGCCTGGCATGCTCTTGAGTGTATATACATTGTAATAAGTCATGCTAGAGTTTCTTGTCATAGCTGGCAATAGTCAAATGGAAATATTGAGTTGATTATGCCTTATGTTAATGAGTGTCTAGGAAATAGGTCCAAGAGATTTTATGAAAAGGATAGTAGTATATACCATTGAGAAACAGTAATTTAAGAAAGATCTGGTAATTATGTCTCATTTTTCTTGTTGTTGTCTGTTTGGTAGTTAGACATTTGGGTTCTATTATAATGTTTCTTGTTAACTTCTGGTTTCACTCAGTGGAGGCAGTGGGATCTAGCTCCATGTTTTGTCGAATCTTGTACTGATACAATTTCAACTCTTTCCTGAGTCCATGTGTTTGCTTCTTGTTTCCCGTTTTAACATTTTTTTAAGCATCAACATTTTTCATAATTCTATTTCACATAAAAATCCTTAACTGAAGCCATGTTGACATATGTGCATTAGAAAATATTTGGGTCTAGTTGCTTAATTGATGTAGCATAATAGCATATGTTTTTGTGATTATTCACGAAATCCTGCAATTAGTACTTGGAAAAAGTAAGTGTAGATTCATGAGGCTTTTGGCTTGAGGGGGAGCAACCTGAAGGGATGCAATAATCATATTAGGTAGATGTGTCAAAGTGAAAGAGATTGCTAACTTTGTTATAAGTGTGGTTAATATATTTTTTTTTTTTGCAAAATAGTTGAAATCTTGGCAATTTTTTTCACTAGAAAACTGAACTTTGACTATGCAGTAGTAGTAGCGTACCTAAATACCTTTCTATTTTCCTGCTTGTATGGTTTACTTCTATAAAGGGAAATCATAGGCAAAGGTAGATCAAGTAATTTAGTTTGGAGATATTTTTCTAGTTAAAGACTTTTTCTTTTATTAGTAGGTACACGCTACACAGTGGAGAAGTGGGAAGTCAAAATCACTTGCGTGTAACCTGATCTTAAATTTTATGCAAAACTTAAGATGAAAATGATCATATTGATTTGGAAAAAATCATGAATGATGATAACTTAGAAGGAAGATACAAAGGTTAGGAATTGCCTCAAATTTATAATTTGACATGATATGAGTTTTCTTGAAGTGAAACGAAAGTCTATGCCTTGTTAAAGAAATAATTTTGTATTTCTTGTCAATAAAAGAAGATATTCCAAGTCTACCGAGAAATAGGAATTGAAGTCTTATATATAGATAGTGCTGCAAAGAGTTCGGTAGGTTTTTGTCCAAGAGATCTTCCTATATGGGAAAGGAGAATATTCTCATTTCTCATAAAGAACATGGTGTGATAGGTTTTTGAATGTTTGTGTTTTTGTGAGATTTGTGAATATTGTTTATGAGATGTGTTAGTTTGAGATTTGGTGAAAGTGATTGTAATTCATATCATTGACAATAGATTTTGATTGGTGTTTGTAGTAAATGCAGGCACAAAATTAGTAGAACTACAATAAATATTGTTGTTTTGCGAGTGATGTTTCTATTTCTTATTTATATGAATAGCTCCCAAATTCAAAAAAAAAAATAATAATAATGTAATCAGAGCCTCCTCTTCCACAAGATAATATAAGATATATTCTAGTAGAAGTAAATTGATAAGTAGTAAGTTACATGTTATAAACAAACTTTGATATATTTATGTCAAAATGATTGTGACCTATGACATTTAACCACCCAAAGAAAAAGTACATTATATACACGTGTAGGGACGGAACCAGGATTCAAACTTAGGGGGGCCAAAGTTCTTTATTCAAGAATTTTAAAAAGTTAGAATATTAATACTAAAGGTTGACAAAGATGTATTATTAGCATTAATTTTTTTTTTGTATTTTTTTTAAATCAATAATAGATATTATAATCAAGAATAAATTAATGGTAATAATGCATCATTAAAGTAAATTTTTAAAAGACACCAACTGATCCAAGTGAGCAGTAGATCTTTAAAAAAATAAATATTTTTTCATGGATTGAGTTAAAGACACCAACTAATCCAAGTTGCTGATGACACTAATTGGTGTGTGGATGGAGTGATTAGCAGCATAGAAGTTGTCTCTATGACTATGGGATGGAGTTACTTGAGAGGGACAAAAAACTCTCAAACGAAAGGTAGAAATTGGGCAGAGGTTATTGGGTTTTTGTGATATGTTTTGCTAGGATTTATAATTGATTTGTTATATATATATATATATATATATTTTAACTTAGATCGTGTCCAAAGAATTTTTTATTATTATTTGAATATATGAATTGTTTTGTAGATTCTCCTTGTTGTCCGGATTTGAAATTGTCCAAATGTTTAGCTAAATGTTTTTCTTGTTATTCTTGGGACAACTAGACAAGGGATGATTTGATAATGTTGGGAAATTTAGACCCCGATTGATAGAATTAACAAGTTTTAAACTCAAATTGTTAATTAGATTTATATTGAATAAACCTTTGAAAAACAAACTAACATCAATATCATGTCAAAAATCACGCATAGTGGAAAAGTAAAAAAGACAAGATATGATGACTCGGAAAAACCAATGAAACAAACTAGTTTCACAGTAAAAACCTGGGGGAAAATCTTCCCAAAAAGCAATTCACTATAGTAAAGAGAAGTTTCAGATCTAGTACAAAACTTTTGTCCCTAGACTTTATAATTCCCGTAGATGAACTTATAATAAAAATCTTCTACTGCTTCAGAACCTTTAAACTCTTCAATATATGAACGCCACCCTTTTGCATGGATTTCAGTACGTGACTAACCAATGATGCACAACTCCTAGTACGTGACTAACACACCAACTTCAGAACCTTTGAACTCTTCAATATATGAACGCCACTCTTTTGCATGGATTTCAATACGTGACTAACACACCAACTTGAAGAAGATTGTTGGTTGCAAAATTCTTAACTTCATCAATAATGAAAATCAAGAAGCACTTGGTTACAAAACCTTAAGACGCAAAGACGCAGTAGCTTCTTTCAGAGAGAATAAGGCACTCGATCACTTTTTGCATGTGTTCTCCTTGTATCCTCTTATGTGATGATCTTTAAAATAAGCCTTATATATGTCTAGGGTTGTGAGAAAAAAAACCCTACACAAATACATAAGCATGAGTCGAAAATCAAATTTGGAAATCTGAATTTCATAATTCTCGATGGATACAATTGTCAAGCTATCTGTCGAGACCTCGATAGATATGTTATCTGTCAACAGCTGTTGAGACTCATTAAACCTAGATAGATGCTATCTGTCGAGAGCTGTCGAGAATCTGTCCAGCTTTAATGAACAGCCTTTCTTCACTTGTTTCTTGACAGATTTGCATGGTTTCAATACTAAACTTGAACTCTTGTTCCTTGAAGTATTAAACACATCCTAGATCTACTTAATTACAAGTAAAGTGCATTTTGTCAAAGGATTAACCAATTCTAAATGACATATGTTCTTAACATGATTTACATATGACCTAACAGATAATTTTTTTAATTTTTGTTTCATGGATCAGCTTGTAAATTGTTTGGGAGAGAGGGACCAAGTATATTAATTTTAGAGGCAAAAGTATATTTTTTATGCTAATATATATACTAGGGAATTTTTTTTCAAATGTTGGGGGGGCGATGGCCCCCCTTAGCCCTAAGGTCCGTCCTTATACACGTGTTTAAGTAAGTAATAAGAAGACAATTTGCATGGTCCTATAGAAGTAGTTGGACATGTGATACAGTCAGTTCATAACATTGAATAGGTGGCCCAAGTGATTGTTATATTTAGAGTAGATACAAAGTGATTGTTATATTCAGATCATGAATGATGATAACTTAGAAGGAAGATACAAAGGTTAGGAATTGCCTTAAATTTATAATTTGACTTGATATGAGTTTTTTTGAAGTGAAATGAAAGTTTATGCCTTGTTAAAGAAATAATTTTGTATTTCTTGTCAATAAAAAAAAGTATTCAAATTCAACTGAGAAATAGGAATTGAAGTCTTATATATTGATAGTGCTACAAAGAGTTTGGTAGGTTTTAGTCCAAGAGATCTTCCTACATGGGAAAGGAGAATATTCTCATTTCTCATAAAGAACATGGTGTGATGGGTTTTAAATGTATTTGTGAGATTTTTGAATATTGCTTATGAGATGTGTTAGTTTGAGATTTAGCGAAAGTGATTGTAATTTATATCATTGAATAGATTTTGATTGGTGTTTGTAGTAAACATAGGCACAAAATTAGTAGCACTACAATAAATATTGTTGTTTTACGAGTGATGTTTCTATTTCTTATTTATATGAATAGTTCAAAAATTCAAAAAAAAAAAAAAAATGTAATCAGAGCCTCCTCTTCCACAAGATAATATAATATATATTCTTCTTTTTTTTTTGAGAAAAATATAATGTATATTCTTTTTTTTTTTTTTTTAGAGGATTTCAACCTAGAGATTTTACCAGTTGAGCTAACTGAAACCCATTTATAATAGAAGTAAATTGACAAGTAGTATATAGAATAAGTTACGTGTCATTAACAAACTTTCATATATTTATGTCGAAATGATTGTGACCTATGACATTTAACTACCCAGAGAAAAAGGGGCATTATATACACGTGTTTAAGTAAGTAATAAGAAGACAATTTGCATTCATCAAAAAAAGAAAAGAAAAAAAAAAGACAATTAGAATGGTCCTGTGAAAGTAGTTGGACATGTGAAAGTAGTTGGACAAGTGATTGTTATATTTAGAGCAGATATGAATTACTCGTTTACTTGTTATTGCCACATTGAAAACTCATCCAAAAACAGTTTGGTGAATAGTTTTTTTTTTGGTATAAAATTTTTAAATTCTAAATTGGTCATCATAAGAGAACAATGGTATATGCTTATATAGATTACTAAAACTAAACCCTAACCCTAATTGATTTGGGTGAAATTAAGCTCAATTATTGAGTTATGAAAATACCATTAATTCTAAAATAATTTAATTAAAATACTAATAACAAACACTAATTGGTTGACTAAATTTGATGATCCTTTCACAAATATGAATTGGCCATAAAGGTCAACACCTAATTACATTACAAGAGCAAAAGGAATATACAGTAATGCACATGGCGTTTCAATGGTCTAAATCTAATGATAATCCTATGATTGACATAAGAACGAAACTTTTATATATATATATATAAATATATATATATTAAACATATCAAATCTTCTAAGTATTGTTGTCTAGCTCTTGCGTGTTAAAACTGATATAGTGATGCACAAAATTTCTAGCTGGCAGGTACATAAATATTGATTATTCTTTTAAATTTAGATAAGTCATCAGGCTGAGGCACCACACATTCACATCAATTAAGCTGTCCACGTGAACATTTTTTTTTTTTTTTTTTGATAAGACGTGAACAAATTTTCTAGCTTGTAATTCAATTATATTAAATTCTTAATTAACTTAGCTTAACCCCAAACATAAATTTATTAATGTCTTGATTTAATAATAAAAAAAACGACCATTATGAAACATATCCCATAAATTCAAATATATATAGAGAAAATTCTTCTAGTTTAACGTAAGTATAAATGATAGAGAGGATAAACCATTCATACTGCGCTATCACAACTATATACAGAAGTACTATATAGCTGTTCTACAATAAACTTAATAAAAAATGGACCACTATGTGATGCTAGTTGTCAGGGATGGAACTGCCTCCCCCCCCCCCCCCTCTCCAAGCCTTTGAAAAAAAATCACATAGTATCTATATTTACACAAAAAAGTTTACCTTTTAACTCTAAAATTTATATACTTGGCCTCCCTCCCTCAAAAAATTGACAAGTTGACCCATAAATCTCAAAAATAGATAACAAGAAAAATCTTTTTTTAAAAACACATATCTTGATAATAAGAAAAATCTTTGGACAAATCATAAATATGGTCTAAGCAAAAACAATAATAACAAATCAATTACAAATCCTAGCAAAACAAATCACAAAAACTCAATAACTTTTACCCAATTTCTCCATCTCATTTGAGAGCTCTATACCCCTCTCAAATGACTCCACCTCATAGCCACAGAGAGTCAGAGACAATTCTTATACAACTGATCGCTCCATCCACACACCAATTAATCACCAACAACTTGGACTAGTTGGTGTCTTTAACTCAACAAGTGGAAAAAATTTATCTATTTTTTGAATGGTAGAAGTTTTTTGATTTTTAATGTTTTATTAACTTTGGAACACACTTGGCATGCATGCATAAATGGTAATACATGTGTGAAACAACAACAATCTATTGTTTTGTGCCTTACCTAAATTGCCACCAAAACATGTATGAGATTAGTCTATTGGTAATAAATTTTGTGACTTAACTAAATTAATGTAATGACGGGAAAAACTTTATTATTTACTTAGTTAAAGACTCAAAGTTACCGTCCATTATCATGTAATTGTTTAATAGTTCTCTTTTAATTTTTTTTTTACTATTTTTTCAAAGGAAAAAATCTCAACCTTACCAAGACACCAATAATTGTCTTACCCTTTTTTTCGCTGAATATTAATGCATGATATTTATTAACCATTATTTTATCTGTTTTATTAATATAATGCTTGACATAAATTTCAACTTTTAACTATAGTTTTTTTTTTTTAAGAATCTTTTAACTATATATATATATATATATAGCATTATGAAGTTATTAGTTATAGAATTATGTGAAAAGAATACATAATTTTTTTTAATTTATAATGTCGATAGAATGAAGAATCGAACTAATCTTGGTAAGACCTTAAAATATTAAAACGTGCCAATTGGCTTATAAAACTCTTGATTATAAATTGTTATTTGTGATTTTTTTTCAAAATAAAAAATACAAATAATTAGAAAATTAATTCTAATAATGCATCATTGTCAACCTCTAATATTGATATTTTAATTTTTTAAAATCTTTGAACAAAGAACTTCAGCCCCCTAAGATTAAATCCTGATTCTGTCCCTGCTAGTTGTTAAGCCATACATTGGTTTATATTTTTCATTTTCTTTCTCTTTTCAAATAATTAATTAATCTCATCCAACTTACAAGTATCCTATGAAGAATGGGATTCATCAATGAGAGTGTAACACCCAGATCCTAGAAGCTCAAAAGATTGATGTAATGGGGATTGAGTGTCTAGAAGTAATAAACTTCTCAATCTTGTCGTCACTAATCTATTTGAGAATGTGGTGGGATTAGCAATTCATCCTCGAATTAATGATAGAGAGGATGTTTATGGATAAGCTACTGTTTTTGAAACAAATTGTTACACATTAAACATTTTTTTTTTTTTTTTTTTTTTTTTCTATTAAATTTTCTGGCATTAAAAATACTAATTCTACATTTAATCCAACAATGTTGTATTAAAATTTATCAAAGCACTTCAGAATATACTTTTTTTTTTTTTTGTGCCAAATAGTTTTGCAAAAAAAAAAAAAAAAAAAATACTGAAAAACCTCCCCCCAAGCTTAATTAGTTAATGTCTTTTTGGAACTCAGGTTTGCTAAGTTCCAAGTAAAACTCGAGTTCTAAGCTCAGTTTGACTTATCTTGGAACTTATTTAATTATGGAAAAATGTTAAAGAATGCCCTAAAATCACTGGTTTAAGAACTATATTTAGAAATTTTTTTTTTTTAAATGATAAAACAATAACTAAATAATGCCCTAAGTTTGGGTGGAGGCTTCTCAACAAATTTTTTTTTTTAATTAGAATATTTGTATGTATATATATATATAGAGAGAGAGAGAGAGAGAGAGAGAGAGAGAGAGTTCTCCTTCTGTTTTTTTTTTTTTTTTTGGTGATGCAAAACATATATGAGCTTCACAAGATGTTGAAACATGAATGAACTTATGAATTATCGTGAGATATAAACTGAAAAAAGGTGCTCATTTTACACGGATGAGAAGAAAAAAAAGTCTCTAAAAATCAAGAGACAAGTTGGTCTTATAAAGTAGCAATGTACTTGGCTTATACATGATATATCATATATATTAAGATCAAGTGTAGTATCTAAGATCAAATGTGATATATCATATATATGGTCCCATACTCCCCTTACATATTCTAATTTTTTTAAATGAGATCTGTCTTCTACCTTCCATTAAAAAAAAAAGGGTGATTTAACACGTACGGCCATTGACTAATAGAAATAGAATTGTTGGGCCTCTGCATTATCAACTGGGATTATAATATATATATATATATATATATAATATATTTTGTTGAGAAATCATATATAATATGATATGTGGCACTATGACCTTAAAGAAAAAAAAAGCTCATCCAAGAAAATGGCCAAACTAAGAGTGAATGGAAAGAGACATATATTTTGTTGAGAAATCATATAGTCAAAGCATTCTCATCAACACTCTCATAAAAAATGTCATTTTGACATATCAAAAACCTACTTTATCATTTTAGCACATCATTTTATAATATACCATTTATCAGATGTTCTATTCTTCAATTCTATACATTAAAATAATATATCCAACACATTAAAATAATCTAAAAAAAACTTTTACAAATATATATATACACACAAAATCCTCCACTACCCACACCCATAGATCAACCGCCATAGCCCACAACCACCGATCACCCCCACAAAATCAACCACCGACCACCATCAGCCCCTACACAAAAAAAAAAAAAAAAAAAAAAAAACCACCACAACCAATATCAACGATGGCACTAGTGAGACCCATCCACAGCCACAAATCTCACACCCACAACCCGATCTCACACCCATAACCTGATCTGAGACCATCCCAAATCTCACACCCACAACCCGATCAACCCACCACCTTCAACCAAAATCAACCCACCACCTTCAATCAAAACAACCAACCACCATTAGAACCCATCAAACCCATCCCAAATGAAAGTGAGAAAGAAATTGGGAGCAACGAAGTGGGAGACCCATCAAACCCATCCTAAATCATAGAACCCAAAAGCGTCGGAGGTGGGAGATCCATCAAAACCAGCTCTTGTGACTCCAAGCATAAGTGAGGAGTCGCGGACGGAAAAGAGACCTGCATAAGCGTGAGGAGGAATTGCCGAGCGGCGTCACGGATGGGCTGTTTGGCGTCTCCGAGGCGCTCAACGACGGAGGGGACAAGAGCTGTGTTGAAGTGGAGCTTGAAGTGGTCACTGGAGAGCATGGTGGCGAAGTCCAGAGCTTGGAGCGCACCTTAGGAGACTCTGAAGTTGTTGTTCGAGGAGAGATGTATTGGGAGGAGAGAGGAAAACTGAATAAAATAAGTATAAAAATTTTGGCATTCTCGTCCGTACGCTCTCATATTTGAGAGCGTACTGTAGCATGTCTCAAAATTTTGAGACATTTAGCACATTTGATGAGGGTTTGTTTTTGTGTTTGGTATGTCAAATATGTTAAATATTTAACATTTGACATATTTGAGAGAGCTGATGAGAATGCTCTCATATATGACACTTTTTTTGTTTTTTGAAGTGATGATATATGGCACTATGTCCTTAAAGAAAAAAAAGGCTCATCCAAGAAAATGGCCAAACTAAGAGTGAATGGAGAGAGACAAAAGACACTAATAATTTTTTTTGGTTTTTTACAAAAGACACTAATAATTAATCACAGGTGCATGCCTCTTTATTAAGATATTCATTAAACAACACGTTTTCAAGAAATTTGATATTATATTATTTAATTTCTTGACATGATTGATAACAATTTAGTACTTAATTGAAAAGTTGTTGATAACAATTTAGTACTTAATTGAAAAGCTATCATTTGCTTCTGATTCTGGTGTCTTTTTTTATCTGGACGTGCATGTGACTCGGACACAGCTGCTTACATTATCTTTTATTGGCAATCTAAAGGGTTTTTTTTTTTTTTTTTTTCTTTAGGTTAATTAATCTAAAAGGGTTTTCTGAATTTTAATTTACTCAATTTTGGTAAATTTTTTTAAGCTCAAATAAAAAATCTGAGTCCGAATGTTATCTTTTTTAAAAATTTTAAAAAAATTTTAACGTATTGACTGCATAATAGTAAAGAATAATTAACGGCCATATTCATAAACAAGTAATTTAGTTAACTGGAGGTCTTGTAACTTAATTGACGGCAAGTTATCTATAAAAAAAATAGAGATACTGCATTTATAATATTTTTACAATATTTTTATAACAAATCACAGGTGGTTAGTTGTTATTGGTTCAAATTTGAAACTAGCACTAAAATTATTTTTTTGCCCCAACAATAACGACTAGTAATAACCTGTCTCTTAGAATTTGTTGTAAAAATATTGTAGATATATAATTTCTCTTAAAAAAAAAAAAAAAAAAAGTTAAAAACAAGATCAATGAATGTTTAGCAAAAAAACAAGATCAATGAACTTTTATTTTAGTGTAATGGTGGGGTCTCCTGGCCGCCCTGTTATATAATCGTCATGTAGTTGTCATAGCCGCCATCAATTAATAATACTAGCAAATATCAAATTGCAATTCTTATCCTCCAGTCCAACTCCAATATTTTCTGGAGTTTATTTCGTTGACTGATAAACCTTTCTGGCATCTTCCCATTAGTCTATTACATGACTAATTTATCATTTAAAATGAAAAATAAAATCAACGCCCAATAAGTGTCACATGCAACAGCACATGTGTCATCCTAATATATCTATAATCTATTCATGTACTATTATAAAAAAAATCTATTCATTACCAATCCCCATCATATGTTATAGATTGTTCTTGTGATTTACTACAAGAATAAAACATATTACACATTTGAGTGCATCCACACAAGTGTTAAATAATATTGAAATCATGACTTAGACTCACAATTTCAATGTTATTACACACTTAGTATGTATGCATACGAGTGTAAATACTGCCCTTTACTATGATACTAATCCCCCTCTAAAATTGTCTCATATCTCATATTAGCTAGGTAAATTCATGTTATTATTCTATATGAAGGGTTTTGTTAGGGTCCACCTTGGTTAGGTTCGTTAAGTTCAATAATTATATACAAATGCAAATGTTCGGTAAATGATTGTTTGTGATTTGAATGCTATCTTTTGATTAGAATAATTATTAAATTATTAAATACATTATTATTTCTTAACGGATTAAGATTTGGAGAGAATATTTAATTTATCATAGTATTAATAAAAGTCCTGAGTCCCAATTAGTTAAACACTAGTACTTCATGTAAATATTTTTTTCTTCTAATATATATATATATATATATATATTTATATATATTTAAAAGTAGTATTTCAACAAGAAGCTAGTTGAGATTAATGCTTCTGGAATCCTCAAATTTATTGTAGTACTCTCTATTTTTGCAAGAAAAGAGTACTTATCCTTATAAAGAAAAAAATGATTGGTATTTTCTTTCTTTCATTGTTTCATTTAAGAAGATGATAGGTGGTGTTTACAGTCATAGGAATATATAGAAGCAAAGTAATGAGCTATATAGTTGAAGAAATCTGTTACTAATATAAGCTTGTGTTGTGCAAATAGCATCATCGGATTCAAATCAATAACAGTAAATAAGCGGAAATTAAATAACAATCACCCACAAAGAACACAAAAATTTACGTGGTTTGGCAAACTACCTATCTCCATAGCTATGACGAAAAAATTTCATTATAAAAATAGAGAGATGCAATAGTGCACAATAACACTCTTTGGAAACCCAAATCTCAATACATCCTAACTCTCTCCCACTCACAAGACAAGAAAATACTATTCTTCTTCTTATGCGGCTATAGCCTACTAGGTTATTGAGGTTCTACTATTGCCGTAACTAATAACATATATTAGGAATATATGTTAGGCCGACTACCTTAGACTCCTAATACAACAAGTATTCGGTAAACTTGTGTTGACATGGGCTTGGCAATGCAAGCCACACGGCTCACATCAACAGCTTGATAAGTTATTTCATAAAAATAAATAAAAAATAAAAAAGCTTGATAAGTTCTTATTGTAGTAATACAATGACCGTTTGGTCGGAAAGAGCATGATGGGTCATGAGCCTCTTATAACTCGCGCTATGGTCCACTCTCTCTCAGACCCTTCACACTAACAAAAAAAAAAAAAAAATACAATAAGTTGCACGTTTTACCTTCATAGTTGTTCAATCTTAATCAAACTGGTATGCAAAAATTGAACCTGTTTGAACAGTGACTGTGGTCTTGAATTGATCAGATAGGAATATGCAGCTTCTGTGGCATGAAAAGTTCAAGGTTTTGATCAACAACAGATGGCTGGTGTTTGTGTGTGCAATGTGGGTGCAGTCGTGTGCAGGTGTTGGGTACTTGTTTGGGAGCATATCACCTGTGATAAAGAGTGCCATGGGGTACGACCAGAGGCAGGTGGCTTTTTTGGCTGTGGCTAAGGACTTGGGTGATAGTATTGGTTTTGTGGCTGGGAGTTTGTGTGAGGTTTTGCCCATCTGGGTCATTTTGCTCATTGGGGTGGTGCAGAACTTTGTTGGGTATGGCTTGGTTTGGCTTGTGGTTGCTGGTGTATTGCCTGCTTTGCCTTTTTGGGTGGTGAGTTTAATCAACTTCTCATTTGTTCACTTTTTTCTGTTTGTGTGATTTAAATTTAATTCCTCTTTTGGGTCTATGGAAGAGTTTGATTTTTATTATTGAATCTTGATGAATATTGCTTGATTTCTTTATGAGATTCTCTCTCTCTCTCTCTCTCTCACACATGGTGATCATCTTCAGCAATATTACAGTGATGAGTGAATGTGATATGGTCCGACATGTATGCCAATTGCCGAAACCTTTGTCGTTTTGTGTTTTAGTTGGAAGATGTATTACCAAAATTAGAACTTTCAGAAACTGATAAAATTAGTCACTGTTTTGTCAATCCATCAAAATTGTAAGAAGCTTGAAATTCCTCAAGGGAGGAGAGTGGACAAATGAAAACGACAATGCCATGCCAGAGAGAAATTGAATCAAATAGGAAAAATAAGGGGCCAAAGTTTGAGGAGACTGGTCTTTCAAATTTGGGTTGCAGAACCATTATTTGTTTCTCTCTGTATAGCTTCTGATTAATCATTATACTGGATTGGTTTAGACTGTAGACTGAAGGGGGTGTCAAGTAGATTGCTTGACTGACTCTTTTAATAGATACCTGATATGGGTATAAGATCCTTGTGAAAAGCCAGCCATTTGTTTTTACTTGCTGAAAATAACTACAGATTTAATCTTTATAAGGGTTTGCTTTACTTGCTGAAAATAACTACAGAATTAAAACACTTGAGTGAAGTTTGAACATGATGTTTTGGTTCAATATCAGAAGAAGTCTGCTGTTTAGTATAAGGATGTGATTCGTCAGTTTTCTTAATTTGCAAGTAAAGATGTCCAAAAGAAAGTATGGATGTGTTGAATGATTAGGGGTTTCTTCGCCTTAAGTGATCCTCTGCCTGAAACTAGATCCCTTATTGTTCCTCTCTGGTGTTTTTGAATGTTAACTTCATCCTGAAAAGCATTTGACGATAGCCAGTGTACATTTCTCTCTTTTTCCTTTTTTCTTTTTTAAACCAATTTAAAGAATATGGATAAAAATCTCCTTTTTTGAGGCAATTATACAACTTTTTTCAGTAGCAATTTCTTGTAGATGTTACAAACCAAGTTGATGAAGTTTGCCTATCACGCAAATTAACTGTAGGAACTGCTATTTATGAGATACATATATGTTTTCACTTGCAACATGGATAGGTATCAAAGATACACACACACACACAAGCATGCTTGACAGACATAAAGATGCATTTCAGAGTCCATCTTGGAGAAATGGTCATATAACTCCTAGATCTGAATTGAAGTGGAATAAGTGTATAGAGGTTCATGTACATTGATCATGGTATTACTCCCTTTAGCTTACTACAAGAGAATGGCAATTATTTCTTTACATGTAACTTATCCTGCTGTGAAGCATGTACTTTGGATTTGATTAGTTAACTCACTTAGAAAGAACTGAGATTTCTTAAACTATGTTGTGCTGGCAAAAATGTTAACCATTTTTTAGTTTGCAGTTGTGCCTTGCAATATTTGTGGGAACAAACGGTGAGACCTACTTCAACACAGCTGCTCTAGTTTCATGTGTGCAAAACTTCCCCAAAAGCCGGGGTCCTGTTGTGGGGATATTGAAGGGATTTGCTGGATTGAGTGGTGCAATTTTGACTCAGATTTATCTTATGATCAATTTTCCGAATGAATCATCACTCATTTTCATGGTTGCCGTTGGACCAACAATTGTTATTATTGCTCTGATGTTCATTGTTAGACCTGTGGGAGGTCACAAACAAGTTAAACCGTCTGATAATTCAAGCTTCTTCTTTACCTACAGTGTTTGCCTCATTCTGGCAATTTATCTGCTGGCAGTGTTGGTGATTGAGGATCTGGTTAACGTGAGTCAAGCTATAATCACTTTATTTGCAGTTATTTTAATTCTTCTCATACTGCTTCCAGTTATAATTCCCATTCGATTGGTATTCTTCTCGGGACCAAGGCCTCCAGCTGAGGAGAGCCTTCTCTCTGAAGCACAGAAACAAGAAGCAAGTAAATCTGAGCAGGATGTGAATGAGATTATTCTCAGTGAGGTTGAAGATGAGAAGCCTCCAGAAGTAGACTCCCTTCCGGCATCAGAAAGGCAAAAACGAATTGCTCATTTGCAAGCTAAACTGTTCCAAGCTGCTGCTGAAGGAGCTGTGAGAAGGCGAAAAGGCCCTCGTAGAGGAGAGGATTTCACCTTAATGCAGGCATTAAGAAAAGCAGATTTTTGGCTGATCTTCTTCTCCCTCGTTCTGGCTTCTGGATCCGGTATGGCAGTTATTGATAACTTGGGTCAGATTTGTGAATCACTGGGATATAATGATACAACTATATATGTATCCTTGATCAGCGTTTGGAACTTTCTTGGCCGTGTTGGTGGCGGCTACTTCTCTGAGCTTGTAATAAGGTACACTCTAATTATTTAATTTAAAAGTAAAACATTAGTATTTTCCTTCAGTCATTATAAGCACATCATTTCCTGATCCTGATCCTGATCCTGTTTTGTAAATTGTTATTTTATTTTACCAGAAAATATGCCTTCCCAAGACCAGTGACAATGGCTGTTGTTCAGGTTATCATGGCAATTGGCCTTTTCTACGCTACTATGGGATGGCCTGGAGAAATTTATGTTCTCACCGTGTTCATAGGGCTTGGGTATGGTGCTCACTGGGCAATTGTGCCAGCTTCAGCTTCTGAGCTATTTGGCCTGAAGAGTTTTGGGGCCTTGTATAATTTTCTTACACTTGCTAGTCCAGTAGGTTCTCTGATTTTCTCAGGTGTCATTGCTAGTGGTATATATGACTATTATGCAGAGCTGCAAGCCGGCCTCTCACATCAAAATTCTGAAGCCATGCTTGCAATTCCTCTTCGTGATGATGACCTCACTTGTTTGGGAACCATATGCTATTCCATCACATTTGGGATCCTGTCTGGACTTTGCCTTGTGGCAACAGTCTTGAGTTTGATTGTTGTTTATCGGACTAAGAGGGTTTATGCCAACCTCTATGGAAATTCTCGCAGTTGAGTTACAAGTTTCTGAAGAGTGAAGACCTACTATTAAGCATATGGGTGCCAACAATTATTCACTCTTACTTTAAGGCTGAGGATCCTGTTGAGGAGAAAGTGCAATAATGCAAACATTTTTTGCTGCACATAGTGCATAAAGTGAGAACCAGCAACCAAGCACAAATCTACCATCAAATTCTATCAGTTTATTATGTAAAGCAAGACCTATAAGGTTTTCTGGTTGGAACCTTTGCTTGGTTTGGCATGTCGTTTTCACAAATTGTTCTTGTACCCTTAAAATACCATTTTTTTTTCATTATCTGCAGGATGATTTCCTGCTTACCATCTGTTTTTTCTATCTTTTGAAAATGGATTATATATTTTTTTTATATGAATGAGAGAAAATTAATAAAGAAAGAAACAAATCAAGAATTATTTCACAGAAGGCACAATAGACTAGTTACACACAAGCAACTAAGCAGAATCAATTATTTCCCAATTCCAACGCAACATTTTGTTTAAAACCGATCTCTTAACTCTCTTGTAACACTCAATATAAGGAATAATGTATAGTTTCAAACACTGCAACATTGATGCTTCAGATTTACATTGTCATTGTGAATTTTTGCACATCTTTATATCTACATGCGATGCATTGTTGCAAACTTGCAATCAAGTCTAATTTCAATAGCAACATTACTGCTTCAGATTTACATTGTCATTTCAGGGTTTTTTTTTTTTTTTTTTTCTTTTAAATTTTTTAGCATTAAAAATATTAATTCTACATTTAATCCAACAATGTTGAATTAAAATTTATCAAAGCACTTCAGAATATACTTTTTTTTTTTTTTTGCCAAATATACTACTTTGCAAAAAAAAAAAATTACTGAAAAACCTCGCCCCAAGCTTATTTAGTTAATGCTGAGTTCCAAGAAAAACTCGAGTTCCAAGCTCAAGTTTAACTGATCTTGGAACTTATTTAAGTATGGAGAAATGTTAAAGAATGCCCTAACGGCATTGGTTTAGGAACTATATTTAAAAATATTTTATGGAAAAATGATAAAACAATAAATTTAATTAACAGCTTTTTTTATTTCCCATAAAAGTGAAGTTAAAATTTTTTTAAAATGGTTTATTAACAGCTGCTCTAAAGGCGCCCGTTAACATAATCCTTAATTATGTAGCACTTTTTTTTTGCCATAATGCCTGAAATTTGAGTTTGGTAAACTCGGGTTTAACAAACACAAATTCCAAAAAGGTTACATAATAAATAAGTTCGGGTGGAGGCTTTTGAACAAATTCTTTTTTTTTTAATAGAATATTTGTGTATATATATATATATAGAGAGAGAGAGAGAGAGAGAGAGAGAGAGAGAGAGTTCTCCTTCTGTTTTTTTTTTTTTTTTTTTTTTTTCCTTTTTTTTTGGTGATGCAAAACATATATGAGCTTCACAAGATGTTGAAACATGAATGCACTTATGAATTATCATGAGATATAAACTGAAAAAGGTGCTCATTTTACACAGATAAGATAAGAAAAAAAAAAGTCTCTAAAAATCAAGAGACAAGTTGGTCTTATAAAGTAGCAATGTACTTGGATTATATATGATATATCATATATATTAAGATCAAGTGTAGTATCTAAGATCAAATGTGATATATCATATATATGGTCCCATACTCCCATTACATATTCTATTTTTTTTTTAAAATGAGATCCGTCTTCTACCTTCCATTCAAAAAATAAATAAAATAAAGGGGTGATTTAACACGTACGGCCATTGAATGTGGGATAAAGTTTATTTGATTCTTATGGTTGAAAATAGTATTAAAACTCAATTGATCCCATTCTCCTAAATCTAATACTAATCGTGTTATCAAGGTAGGATTTACTAAAACTTCTCTCTTCGAGGCTCTCAGCAGTCTTTGGAAAGTAGAAGTTCCTAACTTGCGTTCTTCATACGTAAGATCCAAACCCCTCAAATCAATTTACCTTTGATAGTAGTAGGGGATTGTTTCTTCTTCTGCTTCTCCTTATCTTTTCTTCCATATTTTTCCCAATTGTAATCCTCTACCACCAAGATATGGAAGCAACAATGGAGGAACTTTGGAAGAAGTTCACTCTTTCTGAGGAGGAAAAAGGTGTTTTGTCAGTTAATGCTCAGGATGTCGCACGATCAAAAGAACAAGCTCAGTTCAGCCTTCTATTCAAGCTGCAAACCAACAAAGATTTTAATAAGGAGGCTTTCAAGTCCACCATTCAACATGTTTAAATATTAGCATTAATACACCATGTTGAATATGCTAGTATAGATGCGAAAACGAAAGCATAAAGTATAGAACACAGTAACATACGAGGGTTACGTGGTTCAGCCTAACGGCCTACATCCACGGAGGAAACCCTAAAGGGCTACATCAATAATATATTAGAGTGTAGTACAAATCCTGTGTTACAATAAATCATAACATGTGTATATATAGTAGACTAAACCCTAGACTAATAGACTTCTAGTACAAGTAGGAGACTTGGCTTGCACACAAAGTAGAATTAGGCTTGGGCCTATGCAAATGGGCTAATATATCAGTTCAGCCTTCTATTCAAGCTGCAAACCAATAGAGATTTTAATAAGGAGGCTTTCAAGTCCACCATTCAACATGTTTAAATATTAGCATTAATACACCATGTTGAATATGCTAGTATAGATGCGGAAGCGAAAGCATAAAGTATAGAAGGGTTACGTGGTTCAGCCTAACGGCCTACATCCACAGAGGAAACCCTAAAGGGCTACATCAATAATATATTAGAGTGTAGTACAAATCCTGTGTTACAATAAATCATAACATGTGTATATATAGTAGACTAAACCCTAGACTAATAGACTTCTAGTACAAGTAGGAGACTTGGCTTGCACACAAAGTAGAATTAGGCTTGGGCCTATGTTAATGGGCTAATATATCTTTAACACAACAGTTATGGAGGGGTTCTCAACGTGTATCCATCAAAGAAGTGGGTAACAATCTATTTCTGACAATCTTTGATACGGAGGAACAAATGAATGATATTCTAGATAGGAGTTTGCGGTCTTTTGATAAGATATTAGTTATGTTGAAGCGCTTCACTAGTGATGTTAGCCCAGAAAATGTCACATTTCAACGGTCTCCCTTTTGGATTCGGGTTTTCAATATTCCAATCAAAAGTATGAATGCAACAGTTGGTAATTATATTGCCAATGAAATTGGCGTTCCTCTCTTAGTTGATGCTCCTAAAAGTGGCCTAGCGTGGGGACCCTTTTTTCGTGTAAATTGGCGTTCCCATTTACTGTTATCGGTGTGGAATTTTGAGACATCAAGAGAGGGAATGTCATAAAGCCAAGAAAGGTTGTATTACTGCGGAGGATGATGATTATCAATTTGGGCCTTGGTTACGAGTTGTGGGTCCTAAGTTCAATCGCGGAAGAAATTCTTTCAGTAAAACAAAATCGGGAGAGGTCGAGGATGACATTGATCTGGAATATGATGAGGAAGAAGGTGACAGGCAGCTCTCTCCTACTCCTCATCGACAGCAAATTCCACCGCCGATCAGTAAATCGTTCGGCAAAATCACAGCAGCTATTTCGTTGGATGATTCTGCTGAAATCTTGGGTTGTCAACCACCACCGCTGTCGATGACCAGTGAAGCTAATACGGATACAGCTAAGCAACTACTAGAGAAGCCGAGAAAGCTAAGAGATCTGAGTAAGTCGAAAGTTCTTGATCATATTCAGTTTTCAAGTTTTGAACGTGATGGTGGTGTACCCGAATCTGTAACTCCAAAGAATAAGGAATTTCCTTCTTTGTCGAAATCAAAATCTCCAAGAAATCAACAGGTAAATATTCTATCTAATTCGGAAGTTCCAAAAGAAGCAAAATCTGCTAAGGACTGTATTTCAACTAGGACTCTTTTAAATGATGGGAAGTACGCTGGCAAATGTGGCTAATGAAAATTCAAATGAAGAAAGGTTAAAGTCAGATACGAAGATGTAGTGTATTTCCAATTTTGATGAGGATATACCGGGCAAAAAAGAATTGTCCTTGAGATCATGGAAGCGTATTCTACGTAGTTCCAAGTCTCAGACATCTTTTGAGGATTTGTCTAAGTTTCAACCTTCGGGCAAACGTTCTTCATCTTCCTCACTATCCTTGGATCCTTCACATACTAAAAAACAAGCTCTCTGTTCAGATAGTTTTAGTGTCTCTCAAAAAGCTGTTGGGGGTAATTCCTCGCCCCATTCGCCAACTTGAAGATTCTTAGCATTAATTGCCATGTGCTTAGGACCCTAGAAGCAGTGACAGATTTTGTTGTTTAGGCATAGAAGAAGGTCCACAAGTTTCCCAAACAAAAAAAAAATTTTTTAAATCCACATCAAACTGATACCTTAGTAAATCAAGAGGGTGTTGTTTGACGCCTTATTGGTTCTATGGGCATCCGAAAACTTTGAAGAGTGGATTTGTTCTCTGGCAGTAGTTTGGAATTTTGAAGACATTATATTTCTGTGGGATAGTTTTGATTTATTTATTTCTTTCTTTTTTTAGTATTTCTTTACGATGTAATCGTGTTGTTCTGGCTTTGGCTAGTGTTGCAAAAGATAATGAAGAGGTCATTATTTGGTTAAAAGAATGTTCCTCTTTCTCTTCCCTATTGTATAACATGATTTTGTATTAATAAAATTTACTATCGTTTCCTCTAAAAAAAAAAAAAAATTTGTGGGATAAACATCCCTATTTTTTTTTTTTTTTAGGAAACAGTAATACTTATTAGAACACACGAACACGAAATTAGTATATAGAGTTTTTTAAACAGGCTTATAATATATTACATAACCAGAGTACCATTACAAAAGGGCCTAACCTTTGTAGTAGTAGGGTAGGGTTATAAGGACTGAAACTCTAACACACACGACAAATATATATATATATATATATATATATAGAGAGAGAGAGAGAGAGAGAGAGAGATGGATTTAAGTTACATATTTTCTAAACTATTGGATTTAAGTAGATCCAACAGTAAAAAAAATGTACTCAATAATGCTGATATTTTGATAAGGATCTCATTTATTATCCTTATCTATAATATTCCATACCTATCTCTAATCCCAAAAATAGATATATTTTTCTCTCTGCTCTCTCTTTCTCATCCACTACACGTTTCTCTCTCCTCCATTGCTCTTCCACCTCCATTTTCATAAGGTTCCACCTCCACAGCCACATTGATTTAATGATCCTTAAAATTGCAGTTCTATTCTAATTTGAAGGGTTTGAATCCAAAAAAGATGTTCCAACTTCAAGAATAAAAATATGATATATTATTGCATAACCACCCGCCTTCTAGACTAAGATGGTTCTACAAGAATTTACAGCACAAGTGGGTGAGAAATTCATGCATACCACATATTTACACCAAACTAGCCAGGCAAGGATGCACCATTAACCAGTTTTGAAGAACAGTCATTTCTTTTTGCTAACAACTAAAAATGAGGCAGATTGTTATTGTCTTATAACTTCTCTAATGATTTTGAGAATGAGGTATCGCCACAAAATCCCTCCAACCAAATTGTTTATTGCGTGAGAAGCCATTGGCATAATAAGGCTAGAAGACATAATTGTGGCATAACCATACACAAGCCCAACAAAAGTTGCCTTGAAACATGTCAAACATCAAATCGAGCCCATAGTGCCTGAATATAAAGGTGGAACCTTATGAATATGGAGGTGGAAGAGCAGTGGAGGAGAGAGAAACGTGTAGTGGATGAGAAAGAGAGAGTAGAGAGAAAAATATACATATTTTTGGGATTAGAGATAGGTATGAAATATTATAAATAAGGATAATAAATGAAATCCTTATCAGAATATCAGCATTAATGAGTACATTTTTTTGACCGTTGGATCTACTTAAATCCAATGGTTTAGAAAATGTGTAATTCTTTAGAGTCACATCAAGTATAACTTGAACCCATCTCATATATATATATATATATATATATAGTTGAGAAATCATATATAATATGATATATGACACTATGACCTAAAAAAAAAAGGCTCATCCAAGAAAATGGCCAAACTAAGAGTGAATTGAAAGAGACAAAAGACACCAATAATTGTGCATGCATCTTAAGAGCATTAGTAGTGGGGGGGTGTAAAACCCCCCAATTGCTAAAATAGCCATTGACAATCCAAAATAGAGCTACATCCGAGGATGCAAACCTAAAAATTCTTACAACCTATGAACAGACAGTTCTTATATTTAGAACCAACTGTTCCTAAGTTTCTAAACTAAAAAATTATATTTTATTCTCGCTCTCTTTCCAAATAAATTATAATGTTGTACCAAGGCCCAAAATGGCACAATGAGTTGAACTCCATGGAAAAAATAATAAAGCTCACAACAAGGAAAAAATGATGGTAGGCCCAAACCCATTAAAAAGATTTAAGCCCAAGACCCACGAAGGGATAGGCCTTAGGGCCCATGAAATGAAGGGAAGAAAGGAAAAAGCCTAGCTTGCCAAGATCAGAAAATAAAAAATGAGTCCAGTGATAAGAACTAGGCTGGGATACCCAAGGACTACCAGGAGCTCGGGGTCCTCGGGACATGTAGTAAAGCTAGGATGAGATTAAGACAGCTCAAAAGGAGTGCCCAGAAACACAAGGAACGAAGAACAGATACGTCCTTATCAGCCACCCAATGATGCAGAAAGGAATCAGAGAGCTTGGGGACTAACAATTCATAAACAAAGGGCTGGTACCTCGGGGAACCCAGAAAGAAGAACCACGAAGGGAAGTAGTTGGGAAAACTTTCAACCTGGCAGAGATGGAATCAACTCACTCAAGAAAAATGACAAAAGGAAAGGTAGCCAAAAAGCTGAATTTGAAAAGGTAAGGTGTAAAAGCCTTGAAGGAAGAGAGATTAGAGGTTAGTTCTCTAGGGACACCCCAAAACGGAAAGTCAGCAAGAGGCTTTTTGGGGAAAAAGCACCAAAAGAATAAAACTATGAGAAACAAGGAAGGGACCAGCCATCGAAGTTATTGGTACGACATGGGCTCTGGTACCCAGGGGAGCAAAGGAGGAGAATCAGTGGTACCTCGGAATCCTAGAATGACACTATAAAAGGGGGAAGCAGCCAATAGTGAAAGGGCATTCAACAACAGTGAATCAGAATAGAATCGTTGAGAAAACTCTGTCAAAAAACTCAAAGAAAGCAGTAAAAGAAAGAGAAATAGCGCCCGGTATCCTAAAATAGCCACTATAAAACATACTTGGATTCAAAGGGATTCAAACTTTGCGAGTCTTAGAGGCTTAGAGAGCCATCGAAGTCTGTAATTTTTGAGCTTATACATTGTAATTCACAATTAAGAAAAGTAATGAAATATCTCACATTATTTTACGAATCCTTAACGTTTATTTTGCGTCTTTCTTTATTACATTGCTCCTTTACTGTTTCTTGCTATTCCATACATATATATTTCTTGTTTGCTAGTATGTATGTATTGTAGGATTTTTGCTCTATGCACCACTTGGTTTGTAATCGGCCCATTTAGCTACGGTGAACCAAGCCAAGTCCCTTGAAACAACAACTAAAAGGCCCAGGGTCCTTGCTTCTACTTGGGCTTGAACATAGTCCGCAAAAGGACCCTCACATTTTGGCGACTCCACTGGGGACTGGGTAAAGGAGAGGGAAGAAGCAGTCCCTTCGCAGAGCATGGCTCCAAGACTAAGAACAGCAAAGGTACCAATGCGCCACCTACGGCCTCTAAGCTCGTAGGAGAAAATGAAGTGGCCTCTAGATAGAGGAACGAGGTACCTCTGGTAGAATAGGAGATCGTATCAGGACAGAGACGCACAGGACAGGAGCTAGACCTTGTGGCTCGAATAGCAGAAATGCTGAAAGATTTGCAACAAGAGATTCGCCTCCTCAAAGAGGGTAGGACCCAGGAAATCAGGGATAATGTCCCCCCTGTGGTTAACCAGGACAGAGCCCAACTAGAGGGAGGGTCAGCAGTAGAAAGGGGAGCCAACCCCCAGTATCTAACGCTAGCAGATGTCAATGCCCTTTTGGAGTAGGAAAGGGAAAAACTCTCGGAGATTCCCTAGCAATTTTCTCGAGATCCCCCATTCCCGCTAGAGCTCCTTGGCAAGCCATATCCCAAATGATATGAACCCCCGAAGTTCTATCCTTTCGATGGAAGAAATGGAAGCACTGTGGAACACATAAGTAGATTTATTCACATTATGGGCCTCTACGCAGGAGACAGGGAGCTGTGTCTAAGGGAGTTTGCTATTTCCTAATGGATAGAGCATATACATGGTACACCACCCTGTCCATTAAGACCTGGGATGAAATGATGGAGAGGTTTTGTGCAAAATATTACCCAGGTGAGGACAAGGTCACCTTCCAAAGCCTTCAGATGGTGAGACAAAGGCCTAGAAAGGATCTTGTCCAGTTCATTAAAAGGTTTGAAGACGTTTCTCTAGACTATTATGGAGACCATGAAGAAAAGAGCTCGTGGAGACCTACATATCCAACATGCTCTTTGATTACAGGCATAATCTCAAAAATTTATGTATAACCTAGTTTGCTGACCTGCTGTAAAGAACTAGAAGGACAGCACAGACTATGAGAATGAGGAGGGTGTTAGTACCCCAGGCCAAGACAGCGTCAATTGGAGAAAAAAGGAAGAGGCCTGAAGGAAAAATGGCCGAGGAGCCACCCGTGATCCCATGTACTGCAGGGGAATTGAATCATGTCTTGGACAAATGGATTAGAGATGGAATTGTTAGGCCATTTACTGTGTCTAGGCCACCAACTGAGGAAGAAAGGAAGAATCCCTTATTTTGCAGGATTCATAACTATGTTAAGCACTCTACCAAGGACTGTTAGACCCTCCGTAGGATTTTTCACAAGAAGGTTAGGGAGGGAACCTTAGAGCTCACTCAAAAGGAACCCGAAGTACAAAGGAACCCTCTACCTAACCACAAGGGAAAGGCAATGGTGGCTGTAGTGATCCATGGGAACCTGGCGAAAGTAGAAGAATCTGAAGGATCCTTCCATCCAAGTACAGTTAGGACCCTTCAAAAGAATCCTAAGTTCAGATCGCTATTCAACTAGTTGGGATTTGGGCCTGAAGCAAGAAGGGTGGCCACGGAGTCCCTCATGAGTATTGCAGCAGATTCAGGAATGGAATGTTTCATAGCAGAATCCCATGCTAGTCGAGCTTACTTGGAGACAACTAGTGCAATAACCTTCACTAATGAGGACATGGAGGTTGAGCATCCAGATCATCGCAGACCCCTTTATCTGATGGCCACCATAAACGGTATCCAAGTCAGAAAAGTATTAGTAGATACAGGGGCATCACTTAACCTCATATCCCTAAGTACCCTTGAAGCCGTGGGTCTAACTGGCAAAAGAATCCTGAGGGCTCCCATGGAGATAACAGGATTTTGAGGATCAGTAGAATCAATTGAGGGATATGTGCGGCTGGCCTTAAGGGTAGGCCCAATAGTAGCCCTGACCAGATTTCATGTGATCAACTCAGAAGTTTCTTACCATAAGCTATTGGGATGCCCATGGCTCCACAAGCACCGCCTTATCCCTTTCACGTACCATTAATATGTTAAAGGGAGATTGAATGGGAGGCCCATAAGGATACCTGCCAACCATAACCCTTTCAACCAAGGAGAAGTGAACTTTGTGGAAAGAATGTTTTACAATGAGTTGGAACCAGATGATGAGAGCCCTACGCCAGGGACCCTTGGAGCACCTATCCTAAAAGAAGAAGAAGGAGGGGGTACCTATGAAGTGAGGAACCTCCTAGAGAGAAAAAGGCAAAAGAGGGAGCCCAACTCCTCAGGATCCTAGGAATGCGTGATAGTATGAGAACTTGGAGAAAGGTTAATTTATCGTTTATGAAGGTGCGCGGGGCCTGAATGCATCATGCAGGAGGGTCCCGGACCAACGGATTGCATGATGGCTCAAGGAGAAATCCTAGAGGACCCAATTAAGGAAGCACAAATTCAACCCGAAGAAGAATTGGGAAAGATAAACTTGGGGGCTGAGCTGGGGTCTCAGAAGCCTATTTTCATTAGTAGTCAGTTGACAGCACAAGAGAATGAGCAATTAATGGCCTTACTCAAGAAATATGTGGATGTGTTTACATGGACCTATGATGAGATGCCCGATCTGGATCTAGGATTGGTGGTCCATTCTCTCAACATAGACCTAGGAGTCAAGCCAGTAGTTCAGCCAGCCAAGGTCTTTCACACTGATGTAGAAGCTCAAATAACCTAAGAAGTCAAGAAGCTGCTGGCAGCTGGTTTTATCAAGCCCATCCAGCACCCCAAGTGGCTTTCTAACGTAGTACCCGTGAAGAAAAAAAAGGCCAAATCCGGTGCTGTGTGGACTTTCGCAATCTAAACAAGGCATGTCCAAAAGATGAGTTTCCCTTGCCCAATGTTGACCCCCTGGTAGATTCAGCTGCAGGAAGTTCTATATTTTCATTTATGGATGAGCATAGTGGGTACAACAAAATTCGCATGGCTGCCAAAGATGCAGAGAATGCAGCATTCAGGACTCCAATAAGGAATTTTTTCTACACTGTAATGCCCTTTGGCCTTAAAAATGCAGGGGCCACGTACCAGCGAACCATGATAGCTATCTTCCATGATATGATGCTTAAGAAAATGGAAGACTATGTGGATGATATTGTGGTAAAATCAAAAACCAGGGCAAGACACTTCCAGATACTTGAACAAGTTTTTGAAAGATGCAGGAAGTACAAACTACGCATGAATCCCATGAAGTGTGCCTTCAAGGTATCTGCTGGAAAGTTTCTTGGTTTCCTGGTACATCACAGAGTTATAAGTGTGGATCTAGCCAAAGACACAACCATTGCAATAATGAAAATGCCTACAACTGTAAGAGAGCTCAAAAGTTTCTTGGGGAAGGTCTTCTACATCAGGAGGTTTGTGCCAAGGTTGGCCTCGATCACAAGTGGTTTATCCACACTATTGAAAATGGGGGCTGAGTTCACTTAAGGAACTGAGCAGCAAGAAGCCTTTCAGAGGATCCAGTATATCATGAATTATCTTCCCACCCTACAAGCACTAGTACGTGAGTGACCCCTGTTGCTATATTTAGCATTAAACTCCCAGGCTATAGGAGCCCTACTAGCATAGGAAGACAATGATGGGAATGAGAAACTCACTTATTACCTAAGAAGGACACTTAAGGATACCGAGACCAAGTACCCTAGAATAGAAAGGGCATGTCTAGTGGTTATCTACGCATCCCAAAGGCTAAAAAAATACTTCTCAGCCCACCAGATCCTCTTAGTGACTAAGTCACATCTTATAAAAGCACTCCTTCACCAGCCTTTCCTGACAGGAAGGATAGCACAGTGGCTGGTCTTGCTCTCTCAATATGACATTGGCCTTAGGACTCCAAGGTTGTCAGAAGTTAAGCCATAGCAGATTTGCTAGCCTAGTTCCCAAGGAAAGAGGAATGTTCACTAAGCGAGGAGATCCTCGAGGAAGTGACAATGGCAGAACTCTCGAGAAAGAAGTGGACAATGAGATTTGATAGGTCAGCAACAACAATCTCAAATGGACTGAGAATTGTACTAAGTTGTGAAGATGGGGACACCATGCCCTTTGTTAGGACATATGTGATTTACTTGTTAGGAACATATGTCACTATTTTATGTAATTGGCTTGTCCTTTGACAAAACACACTTTACTTGTATTTGGGTAGATCTAGGATGTGTTTAATACTTTAAGAAACTGTGTTTTAAGATTAAGTGTTAAAGGTATGCAAGTCTGTCCAAGATTCAAGCTGAAGAAGTTCTGTTCATTAAAGCTCGACAGCACCTCAACAGACAGTTATCTGTCGACCTTTATAAAAAACAGAATTCCAGTTCTGTTTTGACTCTAATCCGTGATTATGTGTTTGAGTCTTCTTTTCTTCTAACCCTAGACATATAAAAGGATTATTTTAAGGGCCATCAAAGTGTACACAAGTTGCACGAGTGTTGAGCAAAGTTTGTTCAAGCAATTTGTAACCGGAGACAAAGTTTTACCCTAGTTCATCATTCTTGTGAAGAAGTTGCTGTATATGTGCACCATAGGGTTTTGTGACCAAGCATCTTCTTGATCTTTATCGTTGGGATGAACTGAAGAACTTTGCAGCCAACAACCTTCTCTAGTTGGTGATTGAAATCGTGTACTGGGATCCGCGCATTGGTTAGTCACGTACTTAGGAGCCGTGCATCAAAAAGGGAAATTGTCACTACAAAACAAGTCCAATTGGATATTGGGGTAAGGGTTCAACTGTAGGTTGGTATAAGATACTGTGATTCCTTTACTTATAACCGCTTGTTGTGATAATAGTGAAATTTCGGGAATGGTGACCTGAAAATCACCCGGTGGGGTTTTTGTTTAGGTTTTCCCCATTCGTAAACAAATCACTGTGTCATTTATTTCCCCTACATATTTAGTTATTTGGTAATTTGTTTGTACTACCACGTGTTTGCATGTTAATTAACTTAATTAATTCACTTGGCTAAATTAATTGGTTAATTTATCACAAGGGGTCAATTCGTTTTTTGGCCTATCACCCTTATCTTTCAAGCTTGGATTTTCTTGTTCAAATAATGCTACTGAGTACGAGTTATACTTGACTGGGTTGACCATAGCACTCAGCATGGGAGTAAAACATATGAGGGTGTTAGGAGACTCCAACCTTGTGGTCTCTCAGGTGAAGGGCGACTTTGCACTAAGAGAACAAAGTTTGGTAGCCTACAAAACTTGAGCGCAAAGGCTGGAGCAGCAGTTCCAGACCTTTAGCGTGGAGTACGCCTAAAGGAGCGAGAATAGGTTCGTTGATGCACTAGCCACCTTGGGATCCCAAGTACCATTTAAAGGAAGAGACATTTTGATAAGAGTAAGTAAGCAGGAGCATTCCATCATAGGGATTCTCAAAAAAAATTTCCTTGAAGAATCAGAACAACAAGATTGGAGGAATGAGGTCAAAGAAAAAATGAAAGAGGCAGGATATGGAGGAAGTATCAAGGAGTTAAGGAATTACACTCTGATAGAAGGAGAGTTGTACATGAGGCTGCCCGGAGGGATCCTATCAAGATGTGTTGAGCTAAAAAAAAATCATGACACCAAGGCCCAAAGAAATAACACAACGGGCCAATCCCATGACAAGTAATCATAAAATGAGTGAATTCACCACAAAGAAAAAGGATGGTAAGCCCAAAAGACTTGAAGCCCAAAATCCACGGAAGGAAAAGCTTAGCCTGCTAGGATCAGGGGATCTAGGAGAGTCCAGTGGAAAGAGCTGGGCCGAGATCCCTAGAGGCTGCCAAAGGCTCAAGATCCCTGGGACGCATAGCATAGCTAAGGTAGGATTGAGACAGTTCAAAGGAAGTACCAAAAAAGCACAAGGAACAAAGGACAGACATGTCCTTCTCAAGCACCCAGTGATACAGTAAGGAGTCAAAAGGCATGAAGTATCCATTCATGAACAAATGGGGTGGTACTTTAGGGAATCCATAATGAAGAACTATAAGGGGAAGTGGCTGGAAAAACCTTCAACCCAGCAGGAAAGGATTCTAACCACTTGGGAAAAATGACAAGAAAAGGGACAGCCAAAAGCTGAGGTCAACTACCTAAGGGCACCTCGGAATGGAAAGTCAGCAAGGGACTTTCAAGGAGACAGCACCAAAAGGAGAAAATTATGAGGAATAAGGAAAGGACCAGCCCTCTGAGTGACTAGCACAGCACGAGCTCTGGTACCTAGAGGAGCAAAAGAGAGAAATTAGCGGTACCCCAGAACCCTACCATGACACTATAAAAGGGGAAGGCAGCCAGCATTGAAGAGGCAATGCGGTAGTAGTGAACCATAACAGAATCATTGAGAAAACTCTGTCAAAACTTAGAGAAAGTAGTAAAAGAAAGAGAAATACTCCCCAGTATCCCAACACAGCCATTGTAGAACATACTCGAATTCAAATAGATTCAAACTTTGCAAGTCTTAGAGGCTTGAATAGCCATCTAAGTCTGTGATTTTTGAGCTTATTTGAACCTTGTAACACGTCTTAGTAAGCACCTTGTAATCCATAATTAAGAAAATAATCAAATATTTCATATTGACTTGAGGATCCCTAATAGTCATTGTGTGCTTTTCCTTATTGCATTGTTTTCCTTTTGCTGTTTTTCTTGCTGTTCAATACATATATTCTTGCTTGCTAGTGTATACGTGTTGTAGGATCCTTGCCCTGTGCACCACTTGGTTTGTAAATAGCCTATTTAGCTGCGGTGAACCAAGCCTAGTCCACCAAACTATAAGTATTTGGCCTAAGATCCTTGGGCCTGTGTGCTAAGAAAAAAAGGCTCCCACACAAGATGTAACAACGAGAAAGAAGGAAAGTTGAGATTGGAAGAACTACACAGCCAGGTCTGTGGGGTTGTAGAAAAAATCAGCCTATAAAGAAGGATGCAGCGCATGGGGTACTACTGGCCAAATATGAACAAAAAGGCTGCAACTGTACAGGAGAAATGTCAAAAAAGTCAACTTTCAGTAGACAAGGAAGAAAGCTATGATGTATTTGTTATAGAAGATTAGAGAACTCCATTCATGGAATACTTGGCTCAAGGGATTCTACTAGCTGACAAGACATTAGCTCACCAGCTCAAGAAATTACTTGTAGTTAGATATTTCTTACATAACAGAATCCTATTCAAAAAGGGATACAGTGGGGATCCCTTAAGATGCCTAGGGCGAAGGGAAGCCAGAGAAGTAGTTAGGGAAATCCATTCCAATGACTGTGGAAGTCACCCAGAGAAAAGAAGACTCTACAAGCAGTTGCCATTGCTGGGGTACTATTGGCCAACGATGAAAAAGGACTCCGAGGAGCTGGTTAAAACGTGTCAAGCATGCCAAGTACTTGGAGATGCAATCCATACTTATCCAAATGTGTTGCAAGATATGACAACACTGTGACCTTTCCACACTTGGGGATTTGATCTTATAGGGCCTATAAACCCTCCTTCCAATGGTTACAAATGGATCTTGGCAGCCACTAAGTACTTTACAAAATGGGTAGAAGCTATCCCTTTGAAAAAAGCCATTGGAGCAGCCGTGTCAAACTTCATTTGAGAACACATCATTACAAGGTTCCAGATCCCCAAGAGACTGATCACTGACAATGGGACCCCGTTCATAAACAAAGACATGAAGAACCTAACTGGGGTGTATTATATCAAGCATGGAAGATCTACACTATACTACTCACAAGGACATGGTCATGCTGAAACCATTAACAGGGTGATGTTGAAAATCCTTAAAAAAATGAAACACAAGTATGGGGGAAAATGGAGTGACCACTTGGCAGATGTACTCTGGGCATGCAGGAGCTCTGTGAAGACAACCACAGGATTTTCACCATTCTCCCTAGTTTATGGGATAGAAGCCATCAGCCCCATGGAGTTAGTTGTCCCTACGCCAAGAGTAGTGCTTGGAGAAAACCAAGAAGGCACCAAGGACACAAATAATGAAAGAAGGTTGGTGGATCTGGAGGGGTTAGAGGAAGAAAGAGAAGTGGCTAGAAGAAGAAGCCAGAGATACCAGTAGAGGATGGCTAAGGCATATGCACAGACTGTACACCCAAGGACCTTCACTGAAGGGCAGCTGGTGTTAAGAACAACAAAACATGTAAGGAAAAATCTCCCAAGACCCTCCAAATTTGCTCCAAAATGGGAAGGGCCCTACATCATCAGAAAAGCCCATGATAGTTGGTACTACTACCTCACAAAGGAAGATGGGACGGTCCTGACAGATCCCATAAATAGGAAGTGGCTGAAACAGTACTATGCATGAAAAGGGAGAGACCTCAGTACACTGAGACCTTTTTGCCAGCTCTCCAACCTGCTAAGTGTTTCATCGTTCTTTACTTTTGTTATGAATTTTGTTTAAGTACCTTTTTGTGTAGGAACCCATGGTAGAAGGACATTCTGTGATCCTTACTGTCTTTGACAACCCTTTTGTGTTCCTTAGATGAAAACTTTTCTTTGATTCAATGAAATCTCTTTTTCTTATTTTCCTCTAAGCTACAGCTAAAATAAACAATTGTGAAACATTACATAACCCAAATATGGGCAGAGTGGGGGGGTACCTAGGACAGCGGAAAAAAAAAAAAAAAAAAAAAAAAAAACCCTTGGCACATGACCCAGGACTCACACAACAATTAGTTCAAAGTACATGACTTGGGACCACGGGCAAAAGTAAGCGCTCGGGATACCTAGCCCAGTACTTGACAAAAGGGGTCTGCCTGGTTCATAACCTGGGACTTGGAAAAAAAAAAAAAAAAAAAAGAAAGCATCCAATGTACCTAGTTCAATACCTGTGCAGCAACATAACAGGGTACCTGATCCAAGACCTACAGCAAAACTTGTAGGGACCATGGCCTAGGACTTAGTGCCAATGCAGCCCAAATTGTCTAAAAAAAAGAATATACATCTGAACTAGCTAAAAAAGAAAGAAAGTAAGCAGCTAAGGAATAAGGCCGGCTAGCAAAGAGTTGTCCGGGGAAATAACAAGAACAGCTGAAGAAGAGAGAACATGCTGTCTTCTAACTTTCAACTTGTGAGCACGAGCTAAAGCCTCCTCAGTAGCAGCAATTTTAGCATCTAGACTCTTGAAAGCCTATCTCTGGAATAGCATGTGGGCCAGGGAACGCAAATGCTCCAACAAGAAGGATAGATTGAATTTTGCTTCAATGAGACCCTGCACCACTCCCCTCCATTCCAAAAGCTTTTCTTCAAATAAGAAGTCAAGAGAGGAATCCCTCAAAGAGATCAGCACAGCACATAACAGCTCCATCAAAATGTTGCCTAGAAATACACCTCCCTTAAACCCACTGGTGAAGTCTCCATGGGTCTTGAACAACCTTTCCAGCACTGGCAAACCTTCCACAGGCACAGAGAAGCGCAGGAAGTTACCAAAAGAAGGCCCAAAGTGATGAAAATGGCTTGCAGGAAGGCTGTTGAACTCCAGGAGATCAAAACGGGCTAGGAAAGTAAGGAGCCCTAAGCCAGAATCTGAAACAGTCACCTTTAGAGCCACCCCCATTATTGTATCTCCACTCGCAGGAATTAGTGAGCTTTCAACCCTCTAGATGGTTTGGGGGGTCCTTACTTAAGATTCAGCAACTTGGTCGTCAGGAGCAAATCCCACAACTACCTCAGGAATTACGAGCTTAAGACCCTTAACACCTATGTCAGCACCTGCAAAAGCAGACAAAATTCAAAAAATGGGAAAGAACAAAGGAAGAAATGTAAAGTGGGAAAGTAAAATAAAGCTAAAAAAAAAAAATCCAATATCGGCTTCCTGTGGCTGAGCTTCCTCCTGTTGGAGAAAGGGTGAGGAAACTTTGACAAAATGGCTAAAGGAAGGAAATGATACTGGAGGCTTCGCCATAGAAGGAAAAGGAGGAGGGGGAAGTACAGTGAGGGTGAATAACACACACCTTCAGAGCCCTCTGACTCCAAGGAAGAGGCGGCCTCAGAGGCAAATTGAACACTAGTTTGACCTAAAAGGGAAAGAGAAAAACGAGAACTCTTAGAAAGAAAAGATAAAAGAAATAAGATTAAGCATATTTATAAGGGGTGGATGAGACTCACCTGCTTGTATGGATGAAGACACGCCCCCCAAGGACTTTTTGCTTAACACAGGCTCAGTCATGGGCTCAAGTGACATAGTTTTGGTGGGACTGAGAGTTTGCACGGGTTGGAGATCTTGGGAAACAGGAGGCTAAGAAGTTTCAAGGTCCTGAACAGCCTAGGGAACAGAAGACAGAATGGGCTGAACATCCTACATTGGTTGCCCAACCTCCTCAGTCACACCACCACTAGGGGGCTCATCTTCCATGTCTAGGGGAACAGTAGAGGGAGCTGTAATCACTTCTTTCACCAGAGTCCCACCAATCGTTGGAGGAGGTACCTCCACTTGCAAAAGGAAAATAAAAGCAAGTGGCAAAACATCACAAAACGCATAAGTACACAACATCGGAAAAGAGTGGAAGCAAACAGAAAAAGGCACAAACAAAAGAGGGCCATACCACATCATCGCCAGATGACTGGCTCTTGCCTCTCTTGCAGTATGACTTGCGTCTGGATTGCAAGGAAGAAATAACCATCCATTAGTTGAAAGAGAAAGGGAAAGACACAGTAACAACAATGAACTATTGCAAAATAAAAGAGAGAAGAAGGAAAGAGGCCTTACCTTTCTCTCTCTCTCTTTACAGATTCTCCAATGGTCTTTTGTCTACTACGAGTACGCCCAGAGGGTCCTAAGGGAGACTGGGGTATAAAATCAAAAGACCCCGAAGAACCCTGGGCTGAAGAACTCACAGGAACCTAAAAGAGAGAAGACTCTACCTTAGTTTTCACTCAAGTCCTTGGAATAAAGGGATGACCAACTTCCTTTCCAACTGTAGGGGGCTCACTCTCTTAGGTTTCTCAAAAATTACTAACTGTTTCTAGGATCTTACAGTCTTCCTCTTCTTAGTCTCAGTACCCTCAGCACTTTCTTCAAGCTTAGCTCTTTTAAACTTTTCCTGTTTAATCTTCTTCTCTCTACCTTTGCCTATGGGAGTGGCAACATCAATTGCCTCTACTGCCCCTCTCTTAATTGGCACACCAGAAGAGGTACCAACAATAAGGTCACACCCTAACCAAGTCTCCGAAAAATCTTGTGTATAACACACCCAACCACCTCTAAAAGCATGCCATTCCACAAATCCTGTTTTGCTACTTATGGCAATAGATACAATGCCAGCAGTAGGGAGGGACAAGCGTCTGTTGGAGGTAGGAGCAAAGAGAATATTAGGATCGGGAACCCTTACAATCTTGCTAGAACCAACGTAGTTAGAGAAGGACTTCTGAACTCTTCTTCTGTAACCCGCAAAGCCACTGGAAGCAAAGACTCCCCTTTTGGAGTTGGGCACAACAAACTAAGAACTCCTCCACAACCAATAAGAAAAGGCTTGAAGCCTTAGGAACGGACCCAAAGAAGGAAGAGAATGTAATATATCTATAAACACTGGTGAGATGTCCTAATCAAAGCAAAATTGCTAGAGTACTTGGTGTGCTGAGTAGTGGGTGTATCTGGGACCACTTAAGGAGGGCACTAGAAGCCATGACGGATTGATACAAGCCAAGTAGGCCAAACTGCCTCCATCACCACGACGTAGGTCAAAGGTATTCCCTGGAAAGTTGAGAAAAGAAGCCAATACAGAATTACAGGCAAACCCGGGGATGAACTCCTGGGGAGAACGCCAATTCAAGTGCCCAGCTTGATCAAATAACTCAACCAAATTGAGGCTGCCACTTTTCAAGTTAGCCCAACGGAAAATGATGGAGTGGCTATCAGTAGAACTACCACACAAACCCTTAATCACATTAAGAGATCCCTAGAACTTATCTTTTACAAATTTCAAATTTCTACACTTTGCCAAAGTAACAAAAGAGCAGTCCTATATAAATACCTGGAGAATGACACAGTGAAAAGACGAAGTGATAACATAGCAAGAATCGACCTTGACTTCATCTCCACGGAGCATATCTAATTAGGAGTAAACATGGCCCAAGAACATGGGGGCTAAAGGATACTGAGCACCCCGGGCTAGTCTAATTGCCAAAGGAAAGAAAACAGACTTAACCCCATACCTGGGGAACTCACTAAATAAAAAATTACTGAGCTAGAGTGCCAAAAACCCAATTCGCCTAACTGCTTTGTCCTTCTCTCGAGAAAGGTTCATGACCCACTTGCCCATTCTGGCCAGTTTCCCATTAAGAGAAGCAGTACGCCCGCCAAAATGACTAAATAGTTTGTCTTCCACTTCGAGATCCTCACTAGAAAGACTGATGTTGAAAGGATTCTCATCTCCAAACACTGGGAGGAGGAAATTATTAACCACATCCTCCAAGGTAATAGTAAGCTCACCAACAGAAAAGAAGAAGGTGTGAAAAGAAGGGCACCAACGGCATACCAAGTGTCTAAAGCCCTTGGCGTCTCTTAAACCTTCAAGGTTCTTAGAAATTGCCACTGCTTTCAGGATCCTAGCACGCTCCAAACAACTAACAAATTCCCCATCAGAAAGTTCCCTGTCCACCCAAATGGGCCAATCGGTGATCTTCCTTGGAACGAAGTCAAAGAAAATGGGAACCACCTCTCAAGATCCCTGCCTAGTCTAGAGATCTAAAATCTCTCTTGGATCTGGAACTGGGGCGAAACTGGCAAAACCTGACTAACCAAAGAACACCCAAGTGTGAGGAGAAGGAAGGGCCTCTCTGTGAGATACCTGGGGAAAAAACAAGCTGGGAGTGTGCCAGAGGTCCCGTAAAGGGAAAGCTGGGCGCTCTGTAACCCCCTGTAACTCGCCCTGTGCAGACCCAGAAGAGCTTTCACCCTTGGAAGGACTAGGAGTACGCTCCTTCCTTTTTTGTGACGAAGAAGAAGCCATAGATCAGCAAGTGTACTAGGAAATAGGGAAGTCAAAGGAATGAAGAATACAAAAGAAGAAAACAGAGAAGCAGACTAATTGGAAAGAAAAAGATAAGCTTGGGAATAGAGGACTCTGGAAAGTGAAAAGAAATATGGAGTGACTGCAATAATGGCGCAAAGAGCAGTTGGAGAAGATGATGTATGGAAAGGCGCGCCAGTTGCCAAAATTTAATTTTGAAGAAGAGAGTAATTGGCAGTTATTAATGGGAGTTATGGGGAACGTGAAAAGTGGGTAGGGGAAGTTTTCACTCCAACATTCAACTGCCACGTCCCGCGTAAAGGGGGGAGTTACAAAAGAGAGAAGTGCAGCACGCAAAGAAAAACTAGGATACCTAAAAGTAGCGAGAAAGACAGGACCTTGAAGAAAGAAGAGGGGGAACCCTGAGGTTAATTAAGATAATAAAGAAGGAATTCCTACAGAAATTAAAGCTCTAGTCTACTCACGCATGGGTTGCAAGCAACCCACGAGCTCGGGGGACTAAATGTCGAGGTCTAAAAAGTTATAATGCTGTATCAAGGCCCAAAATGGCATAGTGAGTTGAACTCCATGGAAAAAATAATAATAAAAGGCTTGAGCTCACAACAAGGAAAAAAGGATGGTAGGCCCAAATCCATTAAAAAGATTTAAGCCTAAAACCCATGAAAGGATAGGCCTTAAGGCCCATGAAACGAAGGGAAGAAAGGAAAAAACCCAGCCTGCCAAGATCAGAAAATCAAAAAGGAGTCCAGTAATAAGAACTAGGCCGGGATACCCAGGGACTGCTAGGAGCTCGGGGTCCTCGGGACATGTAGCAAAGCTAAGGAGTGCCCAGAAACACAAGGAACGAAGAACAAATACGTCCTTATCAGCCACCGAATGATGCAGAAAGGAATAAGAGAGCTTGTGGACTAACAATTCATGAACAAAGGGCTGGTACCTCGGAGAACCCAGAAAGAAGAACCACGAAGGGAAGTAGTTGGGAAAACTTTCAACCTGGCAGAGATGGAATCAGCTCACTAAGGAAAAATGACAAAAGGAAAGGTAGCCAAAAAGTTGAATTTGAAAAGGTAAGGTGTAGAAGCCTTGAAGGAAGAGAGATTAGAGGTCAACTCTCTAGGGACACCTCAGAATGGAAAGTCGGCAAGAGGCTTTTTGGGGAAAAAGCACCAAAAGAAGAAAAATATGAGAAACAAGAAAGGGACCAACCACCGAAGTTGCTAGCATGAAATGGGCTTTGGTACCCAAGGAAGCAAAGGAGGGGAATCAGTGGTACCCTGAAACCCTAGAATGACACTATAAAAGGGGGAAGCAACCACTATAGAACATACTTGGATTCAAAGGGCTTAGAGAGCCATCTAAGTCTGTAATTTTTGAGCTTATTTGGACATTGTAACACGTTTTAGTGAGCACATTGTAATTCACAATTAAGAAAAGTAATGAAATATCTCACATTATTTTAAGGATCCTTAACGTTTATTTTGTGTCTTTCTTTATTACATTTCTCCTTTACTATTTCTTACTGCTCCATACATATATATTTCTTGTTTGCTAGTATGTATGTATTGTAAGATTCTTACTCTGTGCACCACTTGATTTGTAATCAGCCCATTTAGCTGCGGTGAACCAAGCCTAGTCCCTTGAAACAACAACTAAAAGGCCCGGGGTCCTTACTTCTACTTAGGCATGGACACAGTCCAAAAAGGACCCTCATACTGACTTAAAATTTTCAAAAAATAGGTTTTTTGCTTGAACTAACTATTTGAGAAAGAATATTTGTAAGAGCTCTTTCTCTTTGTTTTGGCTTGCAATCAAACACAAACTCTTTTTTTTTCAATTTTTTTTTCTTCTGAGGGGATTACTTTACACTACTAGATTTTTTTTTTTTTTTTTTTTATAGATTACGCTGCTACTTGCTTTCCTAATCAAACACAAACTCTAATAAAGTATCTCAGAATCATTGATGGTGGATAAGTTTTGACCAGGACCATCACTACTTTCTCTGGTAAATTTTTCCAAAAACCTGAATCAAAATGAATTATAGATACTTTGTATTTGTTTTTCCTTTGAATGTTTTTTCAGTTTTAAATCGCATACCCAATATATGGAATACTCAAATGCACATTAATGACACGCACATTAAGTTGATAGAAAAAGAGTGAATTTATAATAAACTCTTTAATAACATGCACGCTAGGTACTTTTTTTTTTTTTTTTAGAATGAATGCGACGAACTTTTATTAAGAAAACCCGGCCAAATCAGCCTGATATGAATCAACAACTTCCGGAGGAACATCTTCCATCCATACTGCATAATTTGGGATAGTAACAGCTAACTTCGCCAAATCATGCGCTACTAGGTTGCCCTCTCTCTTTGTATGAGAGTAAGACAATAAAGAAAAAGCTGGAATAAAATTGTAAGCGTCCTGAATCAAAAGACCAAATGGAGCAAGTCCAACGTCCTTGGTTTCTAACGCCTTAATCACCAGCAAAGAATCTCCCTCAAGAACAGCTGCTGAGATGCCCACCTCTCTAGCAAACTCAAGAGCCCTTGTGGCTGCCCTGGCCTCAATTTCAATCGGCTTTAGGAGCTGGGGAATTTTTTCTGTCATGGCTGCAAGCACCAAGCCTTCTCTGTTACGGATAACAACTCCCACCCCTGAACACTTTTCTTCGGCAAAAACGGCTCCATCAAAATTAATTTTGAAGACGTCCAATGGAGGTGGCTTCCAACGTGTCCTCATGCGTGGTCTACTAGGTGGAGATGACGGTAAGATAGCTTGATATTCTGAATATCTCTCAGCTGCGAATTGAGAAAGAAGGTTCAGGGAGCAACAAGGTTGTTGAGAGCGCGTCTGGTTTCTTTGAGTCCAGATAGACCACACCGTGAAAGCGAAGAGAGCTGGCTTCCGTTGATGCTCAAATACCCAAGCCATCAATTCACTGAAGCTGGAAAAAGAAATCTGGTTCCGAAAACTCCATGCGGTATCCTTATCCCACACACAATCCAGGTTTTTACAAGTCCACACTGCATGAATCATGTCTTCTGCTTCACCTCGACAACGGTCACAGGTCTGATCCGTAATAATAGTTCTACGCAGAAGATTGCTCTTTGATGGAAGGGACTTACGGCAAGCTCTCCAAACTAGATTCTTCACCTTATTCGGACATGCCAGAGCCCAGATTTTCTTCCATAGACCTTGTTCATGATCAGGCCGAGCCTCCCTGTGAGAACCATCCTCTGCTTCCTTTAAGAACCGGTACCCCAGCTTGCAATTGAACTTACCGTCCTGTGCTAGCGGCCAAAACAATGAGTCTTCAGTAGCTACCCGGGCCAATGGAATGTTCTTAATTTCTTCTGCTTCTTCCGGAGCAAACATTCCATCCACCATATCCGCATTCCATGTGCGTGTCCCTTCATCTATCAAACAATCCACAGTAGCTTCCTCCATAGATTCCACCATCGGAGATGCTACCATAGTTGGGTGTTTACGTGGCAGCCAATAATGTTGCCAGATTTTGATAGATTTCCCATTGCCTACCCTCCAACAAGCTCCTTCTAGGACCACGTCACGACCCCTCAATATGCTTTTCCAAGCATACGATCCGGAAGAGGATTCTTTTGCATCAATTAGAGAGCCATGAGGAAAAAACTTCGCCTTAAACACCTTGTAAAAGAGAGAGTCCTTATTGTGGATAAGACGCCACGCTTGCTTAGCTAGGAGAGCATCATTAAAATGAGCCAAGTCACGAAATCCCATTCCTCCTACCATCTTAGATTTTGTTAACTCACTCCAACGAAGCCAATGAATTTTCCTACGATCCCCCCTTTGGCCCCACCAATATCTTCTAATCATAGCCTCAATATCCTCACAAAGTCCAATGGGGAGTTTGAAGCAACCCATGGCATAGGAAGGAATAGCTTGGATTACAGATTTAATGAGTACCTCTCTACCGGCTTGTGATAACAACTTGCTCTCCCATCCTTGAAGCTTCCTCCATACCCGTTCTTTTATATAATCAAAACTCGCCTTTTTTCCCCTACCCACAAAGGATGGCAGCCCTAAATACTTCTCGTAGGATTTAACTTCTTGAAGTTGGAGAAGATTTTTGATATTTGCTTTTGCTTCTTCCGATGTAGACTTGCTGAAGAAAATTGCAGTCTTGTCTTTGTTGATCTTTTGCCCCGACAACGACTCATATTCAGCAAGCAACTTCAAAATGTTATTACAATCCTCATAGGTTGCCCTGCAAAAAAGCAAGCTATCATCTGCAAAAAAACAAATGGGTTAATTTCGGGCCTCTCTTGCATAATGAAAAACCTTTGAGATCACCAATTCTCGCCGAGTGTTTAATAAGGGCATGTAGACCTTCAGAACAGAGGAGGAAAAGGAACGGGGAGAGTGGATCCCCTTGCCTTATACCACGTTTGGGATGAATCATTCCCATGGGTTCACCATTAACCATAATGGAATATGTCACCGTTCTAACACAACTCATAACAAGAGCAATCCACCTCGAGCAAAATCCCATTTTCTCCATAAGTTTCTCCAAATAAACCCATTCAACCCTATCATAAGCCTTACTCATATCTAGTTTTAAGGCCATAAAACCATGTCTACCCGAGCTATGATGCTTCATATGATGGAGAGTTTCAAAGGCAACCATAATATTATCTGAAATCAGGCGATCATTAGCAAAAGCAGATTGGTGTTCAGTGATAAGGGATGGAAGGAATTTCTTTAGTCTATTAGCTAGGACCTTGGAATATATTTTGTAGAGAACATTGCATAGACTAATAGGTCGAAACTCCGTTACAAGTTCAGGGTTAACAACTTTTGGCACAAGAGTAATTAGAGTATGGTTTATAGGGTCGGGTAAAGTACCTGTATTTAACCAAGAGAGGATGGCAGTGATTACATCAAACTTCATAAGCTCCCAAAAATGCTGATAGAAGAGTGGAGGCATTCCATCCGGACCCGGAGCTTTTAAAGGTGCCATCTGATTTAAAGCTTCCCACACTTCCAATTCTGAAAAATCACGCACCAAATCAGCATTCATCTCTTCTGTCACCGAGCAGGGGATTTTCTCAAGAGCCTCCACAGTAAGGCTCGGATGTGAAGAGGAGAAAAGCTCTTCATAGTAGGTTGTCAACTCCAAACCCATTTCCTCCCTATCGGTTAACCACTCACCTCTGGCATTTTTAATCCCCCTGATTACATTCTTCCTGAGCCTCTTTGTTGCCTTGCTATGGAAAAAAGCCGTATTGCTGTCGCCTTTACTAAGCCATAAGACTCATGACCTTTGACACCACATTCTAGCTTCTCTATCTAGAAGGATATTGATTTCAGCCTTGAGACCCCTAACCCGAGAGTTGTTCCCACTGAGTATTGCTTCATTTTCAGCCACCGCAAGCAATTTCTTCTTCTCTGCTAATTCCCTTCTCACATGACCAAAGTTATGCTTACTCCACCGAGTTAAATCCTGTTCACATTGAGCCACCTTTTTCAAGATAGCTAAGCCTGGATTCGGATCGCAAATATTATTCCAAGTTTCTTCAATAGTTTCACCACAAGAGGGCTCAGACAACCACATTTCCTCAAACCTGAAGCACTTCTTCCTACTCGGCTCATCCAATCCCAATAAATTTACCCAAAATGCAGAATGATCCGAAGACATAGATTGAAGGTGATGAACTCTAGTTCCCGGAAATTTATGAAACCAGGAATTAGTAGCCAGGCATCGATCTAATCTTAGTCTAACAGAGTGTCCATCATCAAAATGTCTTGCCCATGTAAATTTTGAACCTACAAAACCCAAATCCATGAAGCCACACTCATCAATCACATCTCTAAATAACTGCATTTGATTGTGCTCCCTCCTAGGTCCACCCAACTTCTCATCATGCCGAATAATTTCATTAAAATCCCCGGCACAAAGCCAAGGTCTATTCGGCCTTGAATTTAAAGACCTCAATTTGTTCCAAACTTCAATTCTCCTTGAGGTCTCAGGTTCCCCATAAAAGCCAGTAAATCTCCACTCATTCTCGGAATTCCCATTGATAATAGTGTCAATGTAGTACCTGTGAGAATCTACTACAGTAAGGTTTACAGAATTCTTCCAAAATAACACTAAGCCACCACCTCTGTTAACCCTCGACACCACCCTCTTCTGATCAAAGTTTATTTTGCTCAACGTACGGTCTAGCCTTGCATCATCTGCCCATGTTTCGGCTATGAACACGACAGAGGGATCTTTAGCCCGTATCAAAGTAACGAGCTCATTTTCTGTACGCAGGTTCCCAAGCCCACGACAGTTCCACACTAGTAGACTCATTGCTTCTGGCAGGGCTGGAACTCAGCCTCTGCCAATATCTTCTTCTTGGTTGTGCCTGCTTGGGAAACCTTTCTTTTCTTTGGTAACTCAAGTAAGCTTTCTGTTTCCTCAGCCATACGTTTCTCCCCTACTGCTTCGGTCATGACTGTGTCTGTCCCTATCTCAGTTCTAACAATTCTTTTCCATGAGCCTTCAACGTGCACAGGTCTGACTTGAAGATTGGAAGTCATTGCTTGAGGGGCACGTGGTAAGGAGGTGTTAAGTGGTGCACGTGCTTTGACATGCTGCTCCTTAGAATCCTTAGTAAAAGATGATTCTACAATATGAACCGTATCAAGACATGCTCTGTTTTTAGCTACATCCGAATCCACCAAGTCAAACTTTCGAATTTCCTTATCAATATCCTCTATTACTTCTTCGAACTCACAGGCCTACTTATTTCTCTCCTCAAGATCCGGCAGATTTGTTCTTTCCATATTCGTGACACTCCTTGACTCTTGTGGCGGCAAATTCTCCATATTTTTCTCCTGGAAATCCGGAGCCAGATTTGCACTTGAGGACTGATTGATACTTTCCTTAGCAGGACGAATAACCTCCGGCGAAGGTTTACCTAAACGGACAACCACCACAGGAGGCTTCTGAACTGGTTCGCTGTTCGTCGTCGATGCACCCGATTTCCTGCTAGCAAAAAAACCAGGGACTTTAACCGTATTTCTCCTTGCAGGCACAAACGGCGCTGCCTTAATCCAGGAACCGAATTGCTGTGATTCAGTTTTCAAGCTTCCTTCACTCTCAATCCATAGAGGACAATCCCGATCATTGTGAGTTAGGCAACCGCACCAATAGCACAGATTGGGGAGTCGTTCATACTTGAAAGACACCCACAATTCTTTGCCATTGTCAAGTGAGATTACCCTTCCTCTGCACAAAGGCTGAGTGATATCCACTGAGACTCTAACTCTCATAAAGTTCTCTCCTTCCGAATCAGAATCATCAGTCGAAGTATTAATCCTCCCTGCCGCCTCACATATTTGTTCGGCCACTTTTCGCCTCCGAAATCTCACTGGAAGGTCGTGAACTTGCACCCAAAAGCTAGCTCTATTAAACTCCATATCCTTCACGTCTGTATCTCTGTCATAGCATTGTAGTACCATGAGATGTTTATCAAAACTCCATGGCTCGGCTCCAACAACTTTCTCCATCTCTTCCTTATTATCAAACGTAAACAAAACCACATGATCCCCCTCTTTTTTGATTTTAAAACCATTCACTGATCTCCATAATGGTGTGAACGTTTTGGCTATAGCATCAATGTTGAGGGCTCGCTTTGTCAAGAATTTTGCAGCTAATGTATACTCTGTTACTGCCTGTTCTTCCGAAATTCGAAGATTTGAACCTTCGCACTCCGATAGTGTTAAACAACTCCATGATCTCGTTAGGTCATCCATCCTAAGGAATAAAGAAAACTGTTTCCCTAAACCCCTGGAAGAAAAGAAACCACAAAGCCTCAAGGCAAACTTGTTGCCTTGGGGGACACAGACACCTTCAAAGAAGGGACGGCTATTCTACGACCTAGGGGAAGATGGAGACCCACCTTTCGCTAGCGAGGAGAAACCTCACAATTGTAACATTAAAGGTTGACCCACCTTTTGTTGATTAAAGGTTTTTTTTTTTGTTAATACTTGGTTTAACATTAATTCTTTTATTTTTGGCGAAAATCACATTTTCGTCCCTACATTTTGACCCGATTCCCGTTTTGGTCCCTAAGTTTTTTTTTTACCGCTTTTAGTCCCTCTCCAGAAAAACGGTTCCATTTTAGTCCCTGCCGTTACATCAGAAACGGATATTGCTGACGTGGCAAACGGCAAAGTCAAAAAATAATAAACTAATGTCCACGTGGCCTAAATTAATAATAAAAAATATTTTTTAATGCCACGTCAGCATCTAAATTAAAAAAAATTAAAAACTCTCATAAAAAAAATCCTTAAATAAAAAAATTAATTTATTAATTCTAACTAAATAAAAAAAATTTAAAAACTCTCATAAAAAAAAAAAAAAAATCAAAAACAAATTTAAAACTAAACCCAGCAAGAACAACAAAACCCAGAAAGAACTAAACCCAGCAAGAACAAACTAAACATAAAAATATTAAAAATTTTAGTTAAAAATAATTGTTCTTCTTCCCCAAAAACATGGTTGCCCAGAAAAAGAAATTTTTTGCTTATCATCATCTTCTTTTTTTTTTTTTTTTTTTTTGGTAAAAGAGGAAATAACATTAAAACTAAATCATCATCTTCATCCTCCACCTCCCATCCTCCTCTTCGTCCTTATCATCATCTCTCAATCTCACTCTCTCAAAACCTTCGATACCCACAAATTGGCAAGGCCTCCCTCTATCTTTCTCTGTTTTCTCCGCCCAGATCTCTCTTCCTCGATCATCGCCACTCAACACCACCGCCTATCCAGGCGGTGCTTCCCTCATTTCTCACTAACCCCACCGTCCTCTAGCGGTGCTTCCCTCGTTTCTCACTACCAAACCCCACCGTCCTCTCTCTCCTTGATCTGAACATTCCCAGATCTCGCTTCTCTCTCTGTTTTGCTTCTCTCGCTTCGATCTATCTCTAGATCTCCCTCAAATCTCTAGTTCAACCAAAGCCAAACCCCACGAGCACCACCACCATCCACGACAGGCACCACGACACCAAAGCCAAACCCACGACATCTCGGTTTACTTTGTTGGGTTTGCTTTGTTGCTATTTGTGTTTTGAATCTTTGAAGGTCCTTTGTGTTTGTAGTGGTTTTCATCTGAGTGAAAGAATCTTTAAAGGTCTTTGTGTTTGATTTTTGTGGAAGAACATATACAAATCTTGGAATAGAAATTCCTTGAATTTTCATTCGTTCTTAGTTATTCATTCTCCCTGTTAGTATTTTATTTTTTCATTTTTTTTTCGTTTGCATTTTGTGTTCTTCTGATCTGGGTTTCTTTTTCTGGTGGAAATGAATGTGGGAGTTGTTGGGAAAGAGAGGTCGAGGGTGAACACTTGGCACAATGTGTTGATCACTATGCAGAAGAAGACCAAGGCATTGGTGGCGGAGCGTGAAGGGAAATGACTTTTGTATATGTTTTTGCTTGTTTGGATGCCAAGAAAATGAAATAAAAGAGAAGAAAATATTTCTGGGCAACCATGTTCTTGGGGGAAGAACATGAATAACAATTATTTTTAACTAAAATTTTAATATTTTTATTTTAAAATTATTGATAACTAAAATTTTATTTTATTTTAAATAAAATAAAATATTTTTAATATTTTTTAATTCTGCCGTTTGCCACGTCAGCAATATCCGTTTTTGATGTAACGGCAGGGACTAAAATGGAACCGTTTTTCTGGATAGGGACTAAAAGCGGTAAAAAAAAAACTTAGGGACCAAAACGGGAATCGGGTCAAAATGTAGGGACGAAAATGTGATTTTCGCCTTTATTTTTCTTAGGTTGACGTACTCACAAATTTATTGGATTGCATTGAGAAGGCATTGGAATGAAACATTAGCATTGAGGAGGTATTGGAATGGAATATTAGATAAGTTTGGGTGAAAGAATTTATAAAAATTATTGTATGATTCAACATCACATGAATGAAGTGGTTGTTATTTAAGAAACTGTTGTAAAAAAATTCTTTTTGTAACAGAAACTATATTTATCATTTGTATAATTCTATGTGAAATTCAATTTACATTTTTTTTATAAGTACTAATTTACTACGGTATCAAAAACGTTATGTACCTTTTCTTGGTTTTAAAGGTAGTTGATAAATTTTAAATTTAAGCTCTTTTTAACTATTGTTATAGATGTATAGTAAGTGGCTAACTTTTAAGATTAAAAAATTAAATTTATGGATTAAAAAAAATTGATAAATGTTGAGCCTTTCCTTTAACACCAAAAAAAAAAAAAAAAAAAAAAAAAAAAAAAAAAAAAAAAAACCTATGAGCCTTTGATCATATATTAAAAAAATAATAGTTGCAAAATTTTAAATTTAAGCTTTATTTACTTCTTTTATGAATGTGTAGTAAGTGCCTAAATTTTAGGATTAAAACACTACATTTTAAATAAAATTAAATTAAGAAATAAAAATAAATAAATAAAAAACATCTACAACAACACCCAAACAAAAACAAATGTGGACCTTGGATGCTTTTCATTTAACAAAAATAAAAGAGAAAAAAAATGGTAGCCTTTTACCCTAACAAAAATAAATAAAAACGATTAAAATTTTGTACTTTGTTTTTTTATGAATGTGTAGTAAGTGGCTAAATGTTAGGATTAAAGATAAGTACTAATAACTAGCCTCTAAGCACACCCTCACACGCATGTTCAGAGGCTCTTCTACTTTTTGGGGAAAAGATTATTAATTTGCATCTATTATAATTTGGGATTATTACATTTTTCAATCACAAAAAAAACCTAGGGGTGTGGTGAGTATTATGCGTTTACAGGTGAAATAATTTTTCATCACACTCCTAGGTTTTTTTGTGAATGAAAAATGTAATAATCCCAAATTATAATAGATGCAAATTATTAACATTTTCTCCAAAAAATAGAAGAGCCTCTAAGCACATGCGTGAGCGCGTGCTCAGAGGCTAGTATTATTTAATGTTGTAGTATATATTATTTTAATAAGTTGTATAGAAAAATAGAAATTGAGTGAGTTATAAAATGAGATGGTAAAATAGATAAAGTAAGTTTTTAAGTTGTAAAATAGAATTTGTAAGGACCAGATTTGAAATTCTAGCCCAACAAATAGATGGACTAAGGCCCAAAAAGCCCAAAACAATGAATTTGTAGAGAATGGGTTGGAAAACTGGGCTC